>NC_068942.1:10237627-11487627 GCF_026419915.1 Harpia harpyja | reverse complement strand
GCTAGGAGGCATTTTTTATTCCCTTCCTTGAAGTACCTGCTGTCCTTGCTGCAGAGGCTTGGCATTTCAGTGGCTTCGATGTGGTCACACAGGCAGCTTGGGAGAAACATTTTAGACTATTTTGACTGACTTCAAGAAAAAAAGTAAGAAAAATGGCTTTACTGTGTATAAAAGTAGCACCAGCTTCAGGTCTGTTTCCCCTATCACCATCAGCAGCAGCAGCAGTTCTCCAGGACTCACAACTCCAGGATCTCCCGGATCAAGCACGTCGGAAGATTCCACTGATGATTTTGCTAGCAAATCTGACCAGCAGCACCCTCACCACCCCAGCCCTTGATTAAACAGCAAGGACTGGAACCATACAACAGTGAAAAATGTGTCAAATGAAACTGTTAGAAAGGATTTGCTTTTCAAGGGCACGAACCAAGCCCTTCAACAGCAAAAGATGAGCCCATTTCACACTGAGTCCGCAAACTACAGTACAATAAACCCAAGTGTTGGCTGATTTGGGATATGTAGCCCTCCTGTGAAGACTGATATCCTACACTGTGTGTGTGCTCTCCATGCACCTCTTACTTCCAGATCTCCTTCTTGGCAGAGCCCAAGTGTGACTATTCCCGTGACTGGGGCTGTCAGCATGGGTGAGCCGATGGGGGAGATTCGTGCTCTTCTGGCCCCCCTGGACCGGGCTCGAGGAGCTCTAGATTTCAATGAGGGCTGCAGCTGCAGCTGCAAAGTACTGATCTGGATCCAAATTTCCCAAAGCGGTGCTCAGATGATTTAGTTCCTTGTTGAAAGGAGCCAGCACTGAATTTTAAAACTGAAATCAGAGCCAAACTTCCTCAAAGTCTGGGAATGTTCTGATCTAGTGGGTTTGGTTCGAGCCCGTCTCTAATATGAACCATATATACACAGGGCCCAAATCTGCTTTCATTTCCATTCACTTGACATGAGAGCAGGTTGGAAAACTGTCTTGCAATATAAATTTGTCAGAAAAGGCCAATAGAGTCAACCAGTTATTCTGATACGCTATAAATTGCAAGGAAAATTTCTCCATGAATATATTTTAAAAGATAAATAGTTCTCTTCCCAAAAAGATGTTTCCAATAGTTTTCATTTTTATTGTTTCTAAACAGATTTATGCTGTTACCTTTTTCATGATGCATCATTTTTCCATGACATAGTGGCAGCTCTCTGACATACTGTGCAATTCTACATACTATTATTGAGGACATATCATTGTAGCATGATCATAACTGATATGTTCTATTCCTTTTATGTGTGGCAGCACCACTTAATATGAACTGCTACATCTCATACTTTCTTCCAGCTCAATGTGCAGCTTGTGGGAAAAATTGACACTTAATGTACTGATATACTGTGAGATTTTATATTATTCTAAAAATTATACACAGATTAAATACTATTCAAACCAAAATGTTAAATCTAAATATGATGTATGAAAATTCTGTCATTAAAAAATATCTTAAAAGGAGCTCTTCCTGAAACCCTGCTTCAAGGGAACTTCTGGAAATGCTTGACTTGATTTGGAAGAAAAATTAACAATGGCCAGTGAGATGGAAGAGCCAAATCTGACCGGTTCAACTTACCTGTATCTGGACAGAGTGTAGAGGATTAGGTCCCAATTTATCTTGGAGATGAGAACCAGATCTATGGAAGTGAAACAGCCTTTGCACAGAAAACTGCAAAAGCGCAAACAAATATAAAATCCCTAAAATGCCCCTAAATGACAGACCAAATGTAGCTGTGATGCAGAGCAGCGATCCTGAAGACGGGCAAGCTGATGGAGGCATACCCATCCTGGCACAGACCTAGCCTGGAGACCAACCAGCATGGCATGACAGAGAGGAGGGGAAGCCATGCTCTGGGGTGGCAGCTAGCCCTCAGAGCAGCCCCGGTAACTAGAAGCGTGCTTTACTCTTGGCCAAGCCAATTACCTATCCCAGTTTCATTGCTTAGCCTGCAAGGTCGGAGCAGCCTCAGGCCCAACACGACGTGTGGTCGACCCTCCGGCACCGAGCAGATGTCCCTGGTGCCCCGTGCAGCCCCCTGCCCTGGCCAGCTTTTGGGACCAGGACTCACGGGAGAGATGGTGCTCAGGCGGGCTATAAGGTCCCTAATCATGCTGTCACGTCTCCCAGGATGGAGTCATTAACTTTGAAGGAATGCACTATATGCAAATTCAATACCTCCTTTGTTTTTAATGACCATGTGGTATTAGGACACAATACATGGAAAATCGCAGCCACAAATAAGTCCACAAATGTATGAGCCTGGGACCTGCTGTCTTGGTAACTAACTCACTGCATAATGCAGGCCACAAATTTTCCCAAAAGATAAACACTTCTGCCACATTAGCACGCACAGAGATCACAAACCAAAACTGGGGGAAATGACATGTGTGCAGTGGTAATTTTAAATGTTGTTGTTCAGGGTCATTGGTATCAAATAGCTTTTGTTTGTGTGCTTTAGGTTTTTGTTTGCTTTGTTTTGTTCATTTTTTAGGGCATCCTAGGCATGAACATCCTGATTTGGGATCTTAGATAATGCTTTCATCCGCTTTCTTTTGGACTTGACGTATTTTCTTTGCTCAGAGCTTTGCTATTACCGACAAATAGCAGGCTTACCCCCAGGAAATTACATTTCAGTCACCAACTATTCATTTATTGTGGTTATTGCTTTAATTTGTATTAGTGTTAGATTAAAACCATTACTGTGATTATCTTAAATACTCATTAGATACAAGATTCCTCACTGTGAGGAACTATGCCTCTTTCAACTGGACAACCCGGGAACAGTAATGTTCAACCATAATCCAAGAAAAAGATACAATGTGTGCTTATGTTCATAATAAAGACATGAGGCATTAGAAGTTTATGCTTAATTTACATTAAAAATGTGATGTAAGAAATAAGCCTCTTCACTTGGTCTGCCTAAGCAAGTCAGGTGCTCCCAAACCTCTGCATTTTCCTCAGGTTTCCCTAAGTAGAGCAACATGCCCCTGTATTTTACAGCACCGATTGAGCAAGTATCGTGACCACGCTCCTCACACCACGGACAATTACTTCGTGCAGTAAATCAAGGACTTCTGGAGCGCACCAGACTTACGGCACATGCACAGACCATCTGGGCAGGGCATGTATATGAATTCCTCAAAATCTGCGTTGACAAAGTTTCCAGACTGAAAAAAAGGAGGATCTGTCCAGGAAAACCCAGATGTATGATAGCTTTAAGGGAGTCTGATCACAGGAGGAATTGTGAAGGGGCAGATTAGGCCACAGATGACCATAATTCTTAGAAAATGCCCTCACCAAACTCGATCGCTATGGCATGTATGTAAAATTCAGTTTTCTTTTCAAAGGAAATGGAAAAACCACACTCTTGACATAAAAGTGATCCTCCCCTGACAAGTTTCAAATCATAGTGCCAATGCATGGAAGCACTAGCCTTTCTTAAAAGCAAAGGAACAAAAGCACACTAAAACCAAAATTTTTGCCAACGTATTTTTCCTTAATGTCATCCTTAAAAACAGCTAGATACATGTTGCTACCTTCTGCAAAAGAATCTAAGTAAGTGAGATATACACCTAGGAAGTTCTCAGCCCGAAATGTCAGAAAATTAATCTGGAATTGCAAACATCTGGTGCAATCAGAACTGTTCAAAAAAGCCTTTATACAGACCAGTACTAGAGAAACTTAGCAATGCTGATGCTCTGTCCATAGCAAAATGGGTTTAATTCAATTTAAGAGTCTTCACAGATGATTGTATCTTTTTAATTAAATTAATTTAAAAGCCTATTTTATTTTTAACTGGTGAAAATTTCATGCATAAACCCAAGAATAAACAAACAAATAGAAAGATGCTAAGGAAGCAGGACAATAATATGCCTTTATGTGCAAGACAACTTGATTCATTAGAATAGCGTGGCAGAAGCAAACTTTTAAAAGGGACTTAAATGTGGTCAGTCTAATCCAGATCCAAATCTAGCCTGGTTACTTCATTGTAATTGAGATCAGATTCTGATGCCACTAGCAAAAGTTGCAAATACTCTTCCGACTACCATTAGTTCACCCTCACATTCATTGGCAGAGCTTTAGCGCTACATTTTGGCACCTGGGGTGCCTCCTTCCCTGGATTGCTTCTGGCTGCTCCTGCTGGCTGGGGTGCACCGCTGGCCGGCCCACGTCTAAGGCGAAAGCAAAGCCCCTCGTGCTGCGGCTCTGCCTGGGGGGACACTGGCCAAGGTCCAGGTAGCGAACAAAGCAATCAGAAGGCAAAGGTGTCTGCAGTACAGCGGATAAAAGGAAAAGTGACCCGACTGGGAATAAATTCAAAGTTTGAAGGAGGGGAGGTGTGACTGTGCTTTCCTAATTCTGTCCAGGACTCAGAGAGAGAGAGCCAGAAAAAAATAGCACTGGGGGAGTTATTTTCTCATGGTATTTCCAGCCAAAAGTAAGTTGTTACCAGAAGTCTTCTGAGATGTATTGAGTCAGGAACAGAAAAAAACAAAAAAGGGTTCTGGGACTTAAGGCAAGATGTAGATGACTTGAGGCATCCACTTCCAAAGCTGTCATCCAGAAAAACTCCACCCAGCAGCCACACAGCCCTGGAAGTGCCAGCATCCACAGGGCTCCAGTGGGGTGCGGACACGGGCCTCAAACCCCACGCCAGGCTAGGCGGTGTGGGCAAGCTCGGGCACGGGCACAGGCACAGGGATGAATCCCTGGCTACAGACTGTTAAACCTCCCAGAGACCAGGAAATATGAACCGGGAGGGTTTTGTCCACAGGCATCTGTGCTCTGAACAAAGCTACATCTCCACGGGCTGCCTCTCTCCTTTGCCAGCACAAGTCACATTTACCCCACCGGGGCTTTTCTCACATTTTACAGGCGAAACAGAACGCCTGACGTGGGGCCAGTCCGGGAAAGGGATGGCTCAGCCCCCACTCCAGTCTTGAGTATTCCAGGGTGAGGGTCTTGTGCAGAGGTGGGCAGGTTGCTCACAGCAGAGAGATAGTAAATTATGGGGGCCTGTGGTAGTTCACCTGAGTCCTTAAAATAGCACATAAGCAGTAAACAGTACCTCTGCGAAAGCAGGCATTGCACCCTAAAAGTGATGTACTTTCTCTGGGCCACATCCATGCTTGGGCTGCTCTCAGGATAAGGGTGGTGAGACAGCAATACGTAGAAGGCTTTGCTGTACGCACATTTAAACAAGTTCAGGCAGTACTTTTCCTGATACTCACACTGATCACAATTTTCTGTATATATGGCATGTATATAAGTGTATTTATACATGTAAGCATTCGTATGTATGCATTTTAAGTTATGAATATATGTATACATATACTGGGTATTTATTTAGATTGTGAAAAGGCTATTTCATTTTGCATTAGCAGCACTTCAAAACCTCAGGCAGTGCTATTGTGAGGCTGGAAGCCTGTTTATGCAGATAATTGTAAAATATAATTCTTCCTTTAACTCATACCCTCACTTTTCATATAATACTGTAAAATCTGATCAAGGCACATCACTGGAGGCTCAGCACTATGTGTGTGCAAGCAGGTGTCACATCCATCTCTGGTATTGATACTAACATCAGCCCATGTGAGAGACTCAAACAGCAGTAAATAAGTTTGACACAGCTTTAGCAACACTTTGAGTTGTTTTGTTTTGTTTTGTTTTAAAAAAAGGGAATTGAAAGCAGTACTAAATAAAATGAGAGGGGTCACAAGTCTGTGGCCAAAATGGAACAATAACCATAGTAAACTGTTGGGCAATAAGAAACAAGAAGAGGTTTTCTTCATTTTTATTTGTTTGTTTGTTTGTTTGTTTTCTACCCTCCTTGAATGTTTTCCACTGCATGTCAACCACTGGATTGTGGAAATTGATTCCTTCTGGATCTTTCCCAGTTATGTGTGTTGGGACACTGGCAGTCTGCAAGAGAGGCAGAGCAGTTGCCTCTGATTCAGATTTCTCGTTTCTTCTGTGGGAATGCTCCTCCTTCCCTCTGCGGTGGATTGAATTTGTCCTGTAAGAATGGGAACTACTAAAGGGTTAGGAGCTCTAGCATCCACCCAGTGGTGTCAAGCGGCTTCTGACCCCTTAGTAGTAAATTGCATAGCAGTCTATGCATTGCAGCTGTTTACAAACTGCCCGTCACAGCAGAAGGAGTGATGGTGTGCTGCTACTTCACTTTTTCCTCCATAATGTTTGTGCCTGGTTTGCAGACTGGCTGAGCTGCCAAACGCCAGTCATTTTTGCCATCCTGTCAGCCATCAAAGTCCAGACCTACCTGATGGTCATCTCTGTACCGAAGAACAACACAACCAACCACTGAGCACAGCAGCATTTTGAAACAGTGCGTTGAAGTGTCAAAACCAAGGTTAGGATCTCCAGTTTTTTCAAACAGGTTTTTGATGTCTCAGCCCCATAAGACCTCATACTCTCTTACTCAGATGTCTTTCCTTTAGCATGGGCAGCTAATAAAAGCTTTGGACTACCGTAGGGTCAGCGAGCAGTTCTGCCTGCAAACTGAGTCCAGGGGGATCAGGGACCCAGCATCTGAGCAGGTGGAAGTGACAAGACAAAACCTTGTCCCACATGCTATGGGGACTTCCTCTGATCACCTGCAATGCATGCAAAGATCTTCAAGTTGTCATAAAGCCGTGTACTCATCAAGAAGAAACTGCTGTTGGTTAGATGAGGCTGACGATCATTCCTGACTAATGGAAGAAAGCTCAATGCGTGCATGACCTTTAGAAGAGCTACTCGAATGACTGTGAACTGTTCAAATAAAAGCAGAGTTTGGCTCTGAATAATCAGTAGCTTAAGAATATCAATAGTGTCTCAGTGGGTTAAGGGAAAAATGCATTACAGGTGGCTTTCTAATTGACCAGAGAAAATCTTGGAAATTTAATCAACACATTTAGTCTACACATCAACAATTCATTTCACAGATGTTTTGTTAAGAGGCCCACAGGCCTTATGTTGAGGAAAAACTGCATTCAACAACCTCTATTTTTACTCACATTGTTGAATGAAGAGAAAGTAGATGCTTCAGTTGACAGTCGAGGTCCCATTTTGCTACACATGGTCTGCATGTAAAGCAGCAACAGGTCCATCCCAGTAATTTGTAAAAGTGAGCACATAATGCAAGAGCAGGTGCCTAAAAGAAACTGGAGGAACACAAACTAACAGGGAAATGATTAAGATTAATATGATAAACGTCAGCTACCTGTAGCCATTCTCAGGTATTTTGTAGATTAACTGGATCTTCTCAGATGCATAAAGCTCAGCCAGCCTGAAGTTATCTGTGGAGGTATGAGACACACAGTGTTTACGCCTGGATGCCTTTGAAGAGTATGGCTCCTTCTGAAAAAAATCCGTTTGGTTTTTTTTTTTGGTGTAGCATTTCATCAAATGTTATGAAAGGAAAGAAACTTTCTGTAAAGTGAAAAGAAAAAGCAGCACTTCTGAATACGGAGTATCCATGTGACATGTCTTTGTTTGTTCCTCCAGCGCGAGCCAAATCTTTATCTGCTCATTTTTATTAGTGTTATTGATGCATCAGGGAAAAAAAGTAAGGAACCAGAGAGAGTTCTTTAAACAGATAATAAAATCCCTCATTCTCAAAATCGAAAACAGATTGCTTCATGCCTGAAAAAAACTGGTCTCATCATAGGCATTGTTTTACAAGGGAAAAAAGGCTATACTCATTTGTAAAATGAGGAACTTTCACAAACAGTGAAAACCAAAAGTGCTGACACAAGAGAGGAAGAATGTTACCACAGTGCGATGTGAAGAAAAGAGACCAAAAAATCCAAACCTATACACTTTCAATCCTATCCATATATGCCCTCACTGCATTCACTCACTCACTCATTCCCTTTCTGATGTGATTCAAATATTTTAAGGGAAAAAACTAGAAATCTCTTTCTGTCAAGTTGGCTTAGACCAGGTTCACATGGGTGAAATGTATGTATGCCCAGAAGTGTTTCTGCCACCTTCTCCTTCATGTATTTAAATCTGATTATTTCTTCCATTAGGGAAACAGAACCCCATTTTGTACCTGCAAACTGTGCATAAAGGTAGAATAGGCAGAAGCATTCTTGTTATTGATGACCTTTCTTCTGTCCCCTTCCTTGTTGTTTCACTTATTTGAAAGATTTTGGGGTTTAGTTCTCTGGAGCAGGGAATATATTTCCCAAAGGCTGGACAGTGGCTAGAACAATGGTTCCCTAGCTTGGGTGGGAATTATTACCACTACTGTAATGTCAATACATAACAACAACATAAAGAAAAACAGTTTTCTCTTAAAAAAAATGCCCCATCCCTTCCCCACTGAGAGGAACTGACAAAAAAAAACCATTTAAAATTACTCCACTTTATTATGTTTGACACCATCTTTAGTCAAGAAAAAGAAGAAATGATGACTCTAAAAATCCTCAAGAATAAACCAACATACATAGCACAACTGAGGAATTTTGCACAAGCCACAGTATTCCCATAACTATTTAAGAACTAGGTGGAAAAAAAAGGCATTGAATTTGTCTACTTTGACTTCTACTTAGGAAAGTAATAACTTTCTACCTAGGAAAATAAGTATCTCTGCTTCCTGACCACTGTCCTGTCTTTTGAAGAACATCTTTTAAACACCCTGTTTCTTCAGTATATCTTCATTGCAAACCAAGACTGTGATCTAATGCTTAGTCAAGGGATCTTCCTGGCATGGGGCCTTCTGGTGGGTATCACACAAAGGCTTGGATGAGCAAAGTCTCACATGTTTGTTTCAGACTGTGATGACCACCTTAAATTGACACCAGAAGAGACACTTCCTTCTCCAGACAACAAACTGTTGAAACACTAAGACTAAACTTTTTAATGAAACCAGAAGGCTCAAAGACCATACTGCCAGCAAGACGTGTTTCATCAACCATGTATTATAGTCTGAGAAGACAGAAAACTCAGCAGTGAGTCAGGAAGGATGGTTATTTCAGATTTTAATAGTAGTAGTAATTGCTATACTAATCTTTAGGGAAAAGGACAAACGAAGGAAAGGACCACTTTGTAGAAGGAAACGGTAGAAAGATAATCCCTTTTACAGGGATTTCCAGTCAATGATAATAATAAAATGTTTTAAAAATAGCAATAATAATAAACATATGAAGGGTTGTCTATCTATCTCGTCCAAACAAACAAATAGGATGATGAACGGGTGGAGTTTCTTAAATAGTAGTACTGTAGTTTGTATTTAATAGAGAAAAAGCAGTAGAAGTAGCAAAGTAGTTGCAAGAGAAGAGAGCTGAAGGAAGATATAGCAATAACTGCTTGCGTTTTGGTGCTGTGGGAAGCATTCTGGGAGAAGGCATCAGCAGTGTTTAGGAGAGTCATGCATGAGAAAGATTCAGAACTGTCTTTGAGCTAAAGGGAGGGCCACAAAATGGCCATAAACCTCATATAGGTATGGTGATATTAAGCTGTGAAGAGTCCTCAAAGTAAAGGCATAAAGTATTTGTTAGGCACAGAGCTGAACTGGGACAAGTTTTGTATAAGAAAAGATATCATTTTAGATCTTTTCTTCTTTACAGTTTCTTTCTTATTGTGTGATTCCTGTTTTTTCCAATCACTGTTTAGCTGCCTTCCTCTTCATTCTATTTTGGTTTAGAGAATGACGTAAAAATTAGAACTGCTGAATACACTTGCTAATTGGGGAGCATCAAGGGGACTGGCATTCAGATCGCTTTAGATCCAAATAAAGCTCCAGTGGAAACTGCAGATATTTCCCAGATCTGTGAAAAATCAGTGCAGATACTCAGGTACTGAGATATGAAAAGATACCTGTTCATCCAAGTTCAAAAAGTATTTGCTATGTGCATTAGTGGGTTTGTTGATTTTTTATTATCTGAAAGATATTTAGTTAATTGTACCACTGAAATATTCTGTATTGAATTTGACAATGAGGATAATGGTATTCAGTGTTTTCTTTCTTCTCATTAAATTCAGATTTGCTTTTCTGTCTGAGACTTAAAATATTGGAAACAGTGGAATGGAAAGGTCTATGGGAGGTCTGGCTAGACCTTAACAAAGCTGTGAATTTGTCTGCTCATTTTCTATGACTCTGTCAGCTAATGTCTTCTACCAGCTATGCAACAACAGTGGAAATGCAGAGCTGAATTTTCAGTTGCACGTGGGTTATGATATACTTTGAAAGGAGTATTAAACCCCAAGTGTAGTCAAGATATCCTTACATATCCTTATGAGTTGGTGATGATTGTCAGGAGCTTCCTTTGATGCATAATGATGACTCCTATTAAAACTTTTGGGAGTACAGGTACAGATGTAATCCTTGATGACTCCGGGAAATGGACTTCTCATTGCAACCTGCTTAAAGAAATGTGATGGGCTCTGTAGAAGGAGAGAAGACTGAATCAACAACATCTTTCATGAGAGCCATGAATGCAGAGAGAGATTAAATAATGATGGTGGCAACAAACAACTTGAGAAGCCTGAGAAGTCTGTAAGCAATTACTATAGAGATTTTTCTTTTGCAAGGTGTTATGTTATGAGACAGTCCCAGTTTTCCCTTCCCTCATCCGACACGTGTAACATAAAGCTGCTGAATAAAAGTTAAATTTGCTATGTGAATGTGCAATTGCCTTGATCTGTAGACTTCATGTTAGTGTATAGAAATAGCTAGTGAAGTACTGCATCTCACTGAAAAATGCCTCTAATGGGTCTGTTTTAAAAGCTGTCGTGATACTCAGCTCAAACACAGAGCTCCCACATGCAAGAAATAGGCTCACCTTTAGTGTATGCTTCACTTGATATGTTTAGGTTTAGCGACTGCAACATCCTGAAACTAAAATAGTAGGCTAATTAGGAGACGGAATGAACTTCCCGAGTCACTGGGTTCATCATCTCCTGGCTTTACTGGCAGCATTATATAATGTCCCCATAAAGCAATGGAGCTTCAGCTGAAAGTTATTCAGTTTTTACTGTTCCTCTCACACGAAGGTTTTTCCACACCCTCCCTGCTCTGATGGTCAAGAATCTTCTTCTCTTTTCCTGCACAATTTTAGATCTACTTCATACCCATTTTTTCCTGTGCCAGCACTGGACTCTGGCTTATATAGCTCTTTTCTCGCTCCACTTTTTACTTCTTTGATTTATTTGCAGCAAGGAATTATATCCCTTTTTGGCCTTCATTTTGTTAGGCTAAGAGAGCTAGGCTTTTCTAGTCTCCTCCTGGAAGAGAGTCTTCTCTTCCCCCAATCCTCTTGGCACCTTCTTTCTGCCTGTTTCCCTTTGAATTCTCCCCTTCCCGATTATGGCTGACCAGAACAGTACATAGTAATCTAGATAAGTTTTGCTATATTTTGTATTAGAATGACAATACTTCCCTCTCCCTGCTAGAGTATCTCCTAGGTGTCTTTAAGGCTGTGTCATGCTGATAGCTCACAGTAACCCTGTGTGCCATTACTATGACTACATAGTCTTCCTCTTAACACATTTTCAAATTATGAGTTCCAGTATATAGAGAAATTCTTGGCATTAGTCCCTAACAGTGTGATGACTTCGTACTTAATATTATTAAATTTCTATTGCTATTATGCCAGCCCTCAAGGTCATCCCAATTATTCTAGTATTGTTGTATCATCTCAGTTCTCTTTGGTACTAAAAATAACCAACAAGTCACTAGAGAGAGCATGCCATGAGATCAAGCCTCAGCACCAAATCCTTCAGGAACTGCCCTTGTCTACATCCATCTAAACATACCATTTTCTTTGCAGCACCAGGTATGGTTGCCTTCTCCTTTCACTAGCCACCTTACAGTTCTTGTATGTATCCCCATCTCTCCAGTCTGAACCGTGCTGCCAGATTCATTAGTTTTCTGAAGTCCAGAGACATTATACCTATTGTAGTTCTTTTGTCTAGAAAGTCCGTATTATATCACACACAAATGTGTATGGGATAATATACTAATGCAAAACTTGTATTTTGTCCCGTTTTCAGTGTCCTTGATTGTTCCTAGTGCTCAACTGTTTGTCCTTCAGATCAAGACATATGGAAAGGCTGCCTGTAAAAAATTTTCGGTGGCTACACCTGTTTTGCAAAACTAATCAGAGTGGTAGGCACACTGGTACAAAAATTTGGATAGCTTTAATACATTGCAAAAGATGAAGGCTTCCCGAAAACTCTCTATTTTTTTAATTCACAACAGACTTTACGTTTACAGGAAACCACTTCTAAAATGCACCAGATTGCAATATTTTCCGTGTCAGCTATTTAAAGTGTTCCCAAGAGCTTTCCTTTTGCCTACCCTCCAAGCTTCCTTCTCCCAGTTCAGCCTGGAATTCCATTATAATTGAGCTGATCCAATTTTTGCTCAAACCACTTTCACCGCTGGCAGTCACTAGCCTCATATGAAATAACTTTGTGAAGTTGACAAAAAACTGGAATTTGATCTCCTATGCAGGTCCATGCTTTCCAAACACATTCTGGTAAAAGTAGGAAGAGATTGCATCATTAAAGCCTGCAGTCAATTCAAAAGACTTCTCTCAGCTCCGCATCGCACTTTGTGACTTTGCAAAGAAGCGTTCAGAAATTTCACACACAGTACAGACCAAAGTTGCCCATTTCCTTCATCATCATAGGGTGGAATTAAAAACATTTGGCCAAGCTGCCTAATAGGCAGCTGCTTGCAATTAGATGGAGCATTACATCCATTTCTTAACTAACTTCACAACTGGATAACTACAGTATGAGCAATATACCGTGAAAATTTGCCAGCATGTTTAACTTATCTGCATTTCTAGTGGTTTCTGTACCTTGCCCTCATTTTTGCAGTCTGCTCGCATACTGTCTGACTCTTAGCATTCCCACACTGTCACAATATGGCTACATAAAGATTTAAGCAAGATATTTGTCAGTCTTTACGTAGATGTGCGGCTCTGTGGCAGGACATAGGTTGCAAAACTATTGCATTTGATCTTTCTAAAAATAGCATAAGCATCTGAACAGAAAGCCAGTGATATCATGTTTTTTATATACTGCACTTTCATTTCCCCTGCTAAACTGAGGTTATGTCCCACTCATCTTGCTCACATGAATAGACTTACTGACGTGGTTTTGCACAGAAAATTAAGAAACCATTTTCACTATTTCTTCCAAGAGCAGAAACAAAGTGAATGGTACTTCTGAAGAAGTAATTGCATTTGCTACCCCTTAAAAAAAGATGTCACAAATTAAGAGACAGAATATGTCTTTTCTCAAAGCCTATGCAAAAAAAAAAAAAAAACAAACAAACCCCCCCCCCAAAACCCCAAAACAGCTAAGTTCAAAAGCTATAAATTCTGCAAATGTAGGGATACTAAAAAATAAATTAATAGAATTCCTGCTTTCCATTAGTTACTCTGCTCTACTGAAGGCACCGATATCCATAGATATATCAAGGACCATAATATTAATGCAACTAGCCTTAAGGCAAGCTCAAAGATCAGTAAGATGTATGGGAATCTGTTGTGCTCAACCTGTGCAAATCCATTTGCTGAATTTCCTCTTTCCCTGCCTAAGAAAATAAATAGTTTGGGCCCTGACAATTTTATTGTCTGGAGAAGAGCAAAGTGGGAAAAAAGTAGCATACAGACCAAGGACAGGGTGAAAGGGTGGCAAAGATCTCATTCCTTCTGTGGACTCAAGGGAGGCACCGGAGGGTGTCATTTAAGGAGGACGGAGGAGACCAGTTTGATATGACAGCCGAGGAAAGGAGAAGGCAGAAGGACAACACAAGAGTGGTATATACAACTGGGGTAGAACAAACGATAAAAGGAAGAGCAGGTTACTCTGAGAGGCCAGGCAACAAACCCTGGCGTGTTAATGTGTACTGTGGGTTCCCCCCATGGATTCTTGCTGCCTGCACTGTTGTTTTACCAGGAAAATTGCTGAGGTGGTGACCATGAGTCCTTCCTCTCACCCTGCCAGATCTGTCCAAGTGATCAAATGAAGGACAAGCCTAACAGGATTTGTTGTCTAACAACAGGCAGCAGCTCCCCCAGTGATACGGGCTGGTATAAGTCAGGGAGAAAGAGGTAGGACACAGTGGACTCTGTACACCCCTTCCAGTGTCAGGGGGAAAAAATCTGAAGTTTTCAATGGGGACTAATAAAGGAGGCATATTCAATGTGGTGCAGGGACAGGAAAGTGTGCACTTAAAAACAAGCTGATACTCCTTATATTAACAATGTTTAGTCTTTTATTAACATTTCTCAAAACTACTCAAAACCAGAAATTTAAGCCTACCTTGACAGCTCACCTTCTGGCCAAACTCACAAGCCACCAAGCACAGCTGATACATTCAGGGTGTAAAATGTGTTTCTGGGTCTATGTGTGAAAAAGCGGAAGGGGGACATAACCAAAGCTGTGAGTATTTTCTGGTGTCTCATTCTTAATTTTGCAGCTTACAGAACTATCTTTTCAAAGATGGGCTTCCTAAAACTGACATGTTTAAATTATATCTTTAACCAAGGGTCTCAAATACGGGTTCAAAATTTCATAAACTGGATGGTTTCCAGATTTCAAAGAATTTACTTTCTGGTATCCAAACTGTCATCTAATTTAAGTCACTGATAAGCTTGCGCTGACAACAATGGGAACAGGAATTAGTTTTTCTAAGAGAAGTGGGACAAAGAAGCTATCTTAAAAGAGCTAACTTCAAAGGAAAGAGGTCAAATAACCTGCTGTCACATAACACATCATTACGTTGGCATTCTCCTTGGCTCTTGAATTTAAACTTTGCAGAGAGGATAAGGATACTAAAAACTAAGGCCTTGGAGGTTCCACTTCCTATTAGTAACTGTGTTTTACTGGAAGCAATTAATATCTATAAATGTGTCACAGGATGCAATATTACGGATGATTTTAGCTGGAAAGAACCATTGCATGTTTTTTCCCTCTTCCATCCCTACACATATATTCTGTGACAAAGGGTTTTCTTTCTTTTCCCACATTCAAGAGCACGTCCAATCTAACTTTCAGAGCCTATTTGTTCACTAAGAAAAGCCCAGTCTTCAGAGAGTCAGTGCAGAGACATTTTTGAAAATCATACTGTATCAAAAAGCTTTCAAAAGGGCATTCAAAATCACTAGTCAACACAGAAAAACAGAGCAAGTTTCTTTCAGACAGCCCACCGTGCCCCTCTCCCTGAAACTCTTGGTTGCCTTGACTTCACCAAGCAAAATTAGTATCAGAGCTGGTCTCAGAGGTGACTTTATGTGGCCAAAATGGAAATATATCAGTTTGAAAATACTTCTGTGATGCAGAAGATCTGTATTTTTAGCACTTTATTCTCCTTAATCAGACTGCATCTCCCATAGTCTCCCACATGTATGGCCATACTGCACCTCAGGAAAGTAGCCCAGCTTTCCAGCAGCATCAAGCTTTCCTGTAAAGTAGCATAAGACACATAAGGTTAGAGCCACAAGAGAGACTTAGGCACATCAGACGCCCAAATTTGGTACCAACTAACTGCCCGAGACATGTACAGTGCATTGTCTGTAATGTGCTCCCTTGGTTTCCTAAATCTGATGCCTGGCTTGCCGGCTGCCACCAAAGACATGGTGGCTCAGAGAAGTCAGCCCACACATCCAAAGTATCAGAACCAATGGCCAGGTATGCTCCCGTCACCTACACAAAATGCTGGAGGAGGGAAGGAAGCTATTTGTTATGCCCATTCTCACCTTTTTTAATATCACAAGCTCACGGTTAGAGCACAGATTGGGGGCGGGGGGGTTGGGGGGCAGTGGACACCATGTTGCAATCCCTCTTCTTCCTAAGGGGACTTAAGCCTGTTCAAACTAAGTGCCTAAACAGTGTTTGCAGGGTCATTCTCACATCATGGTCTGATGAAAACATATTCAGATGAAAGTGAAATAGATGCCACAGGAAAAATAAAAATATTTCCAATGCATAACTTTAGTCCTTTGTTATTGGTAACCTAAGTAATTTTCCCACCTAACCTGCTGTATGTTATGATTCCCACCTGTGCACGATGCAAGGCAGCCTATGCATCCTTATTGCAGTCTCATCCAGGGAGTGTCTTGCTTTTTTTTTTCTTTTACCCCTCCTTAAATATATGTTCTGCTAGTAAATGTAATGGAGTACGAGGACTGCTTGGTTTTGGTGTGGAAACAATTACTCTCAAACACACAAGCAATGACCTATTAGTGAGCATCCACAGTTAATATGCCAGTCAACCAGCTAGGTTTCAGAAAGGTTTCTCTCTGTAGTGTGAAAAAGAAAATGTGCAAATCAGCTATGAAAGAATGAAAGCCAAGGTCAGGGCAGTTCCCAGGAGCTCCCCCTGTTCACAAATACAGAGCGAGCTTGCAAAAAGCTGGAATGAAGTTAATCTAAAGAGATGTTAACGTAACTGGGATTGGAAACTGGCCCTGTATGCACCTCTGTAGAGATATCATACTTCTGGGTTAAATGTGAGAAAAAAATGTCCTTTTATAATTATCATCTCATTGTTAGGCAGCAGATTTTACCACAAAACGTTTGATGTTTGTCACTGACAAGAAGGTTTTATCCTTCTCACATGATGTGACACAATCTCTGGCCCCAGACTCAGAATATATCAGCCGACGTCAACACTTTCTCCTTCCACTTTCTAAATATTGCTGATCAGGCCAAGTTTCATTTCACTGAAAAGGACACTTTCTTTCCTGGCTGGGTGGAAGAGAGATACTCAGAAGGGTTCAGACATGATAGCTGTGTCTCTGTCCATTTAGACTGCAACCTCTGCATATTTCAGCTGAAAACTTCCCTAGATTGCAAGCACGCAAGGCAGCAAAATGTGAATATGCTGTTGGGGTACCGGCACTTGGGCCCTGCTTAACTGCACTGCCTCTTCTCCACTGGCCACCCCTCGCTCTGGACCGTTCTGCCAAAAGAGGTACTCCTGGAAGGAGCTGCAAAAGTGAAAGCAGAAATCTTTACAAGCATTTTGCTGAACTAAAAAACTTAATTTCAAGATGCCATGTGCCCACCTCTTTACATCAGCTTTGCAAAAGCATTGAATTAAAGTTTACGATAAACACATAATTAGGATAAAGATTTTTTTAAGTTGCAGCTGAACCCGAGCTCTGCCATAGTGACTGGTGATGTTAGGTGCTAATGATACAACAGGGTGTCTGACAACCTCTGGCTTCTGTCTTCTCTGGTCCTATCTAATGCACATGGTATCCACCCCAGAGCATTCAGGCCATGTTGATCTGGTTTTGTTCAGTGTCTTTCTCAATATGTGTACAGACACATATTTTGTCCTTTATCCCTTTTTTATCAACTAGTCTAAACCAAAAGATCTCCAGGAAAAAATCAGCAAGTACCTTCCATGCCTATGAAGTTATGTGTCATTGGCAGTGTTTCTATCTGAAATTCACATTATTCATGTTCTAAGAGTGCCTCCTTCACATGTCCTCCTCCATCTCTCCCTCTTCCTTACCTTGCGCTTCATGTTCCATCTTGTCCTCAGGAGTTACTGCCACTATGTTAACATCATCTTATTTTTTACACTCAGGACACAAAAAAAATATCGTGCTCCTTCTCATGAAAAGATCATTTGAAAAGAGAGAAAACTAGGTCCAGAGAGTCAAAAGTGATGGCCCTGATAATGCACTGGCTACACTGAAGAGTTAAAATGGCTTTGGTTGCAGAAATGGTAGCCTGCTCTAAGAATATTTCTGTCCAAATCTGAGTATTTATTGGGTAGGAAGCACAAGATAAAAAACCCCTTTACAACACAGCAGAACATTTGAAATTGCAAGATGTTTTAATGGGAAGTCCCTTTGGTGGATAGAGGACATCCAATTCTAATTTCTTGTTCAATTAAGCTTTTTATTCGGGGCCAAACAAAAAATGTGATTTCACTCAGGGAATTTCGAGCTGGTCCCTTGGAGAGCTGGAGGCATGTTCTGCTCTTGGTGAAAACAAACAAGAGGGTGGAGGAATGGGATGGTGGAGGAATGGGATAGTGGAAAATGGGAAAAAACAGTTTTTGTTGTTTCCAGAAGCAAAGCGGTTGGTCAGTCAGATCAGATACTCTGGGGTGGCAGGTGAGCCACAGTTGCTTCTGCTTTAGACCCCAGGCTCACCTGGGACGTTATCTGGGTCTCACCAAATCCCTTTCCTTCACTGTGAATGCTACGTAATTCAGTAGGTCTCTAAAATATGGCAAAGCGGGGGAAGAGAGCCGGAGGACTCAGCAGGGAAAGGGCAGGGAGAGAAGGAAGGAGAAGGTGCAAGAAGGCGGCCATGGGGTATGAGCATGGAAAGGGGCATGAGAAAGCAGCAGGTGGAGTGCAGTCGCAGACATTTCAGCTTGGTCCGGTCCTATGGGATGGGTGAAGGGGCCTCCCGGCTGGGCTAGTCTGGATCTTACTAATAAAGGGAAAAGTCTCCATGGCAAAGGAGGCCTTCCACTGGGGAATTCCCTAAATGTCTGCTCTGCCCAAAGCTTCCCTTTTCTCAAGATGCCAAAAAAAGCAGGGAGGGGGGAAGGGAAACACAGACTCATTATTTCAGTTGCCATTTAGGACTGAAATGCAATATACAAATTTTGTTCTCATTTCCAGTTCCCACACCTTTTTTGTTTGCCAGATAGGAACTTCAGGCTTTGGTGCTACCAATAGACTTTCTCACCTGTACTAATTTTGAGGTTTTGACCCCCCCATCTCTTTTTCATCCTCTCTGGTATAATTCATTGCTATAGGTAGTATAACGCTTACAAAACTGTCCCCTGCTTTCCTCCTCTGAGTTCACAGTTTGTCCAGACGTGGCAGGACTTTGGGCTGGTGAGTCTGCATGGATCCGTTCACCTCACTGCCTGCTCAGCAGCCTGCAGTCCGCAAAACACATGTACCTCATCCTGAAGACATCCTTTTCCTCTGTGCAGGCATGCAAAAGAAGCGGACAAATCTGCACAGAAAAGACAACGAAACGCCAGTTTAGCTGGGTAAGCCTTATTTCTGGTACCAAAGCACTGGTAAAACTACCTCATGTAGATGCAGTCTGCTCTTGTTTAATAAAGAGAAGAGAAAATCTCTTCTTTGATGAATCCAGCCACACATATTACCTGAACGTACGCTGTAATCCTGCCCTGTGCGATATTCTCGCTGCCTAACTCCCCTTCTTCACAGCAGCACAGGTCAACTCCACACATACCGCGAGCGCAGTGGAAGACCTACGTGCTTTCCTTTTGCTTGGTGGTGAAACCAGAAACCTTAGTGTGTGCATGTTCCCTGTATTGGAACAAGGACCGTGGTTCTGATGGATGTCCGGGATATTACAGACTACAGCAATATGAACATTTATCTCTAGTAAACAGGTCTTCATCTAATAAAATTGCATGAGTACTATAAACTTAAACAAAAAGAAATATCTGAAATATATGTTGATTTAATTCTCTGGAGATGATAGTCTAACAATACACGTGTCCAATTTTATTATTCCAGTGTCCAGAAATTACAGTACAAACTGATCACCTGAGGCAAAACTAAATCCCTGTTGGCAAATGGACAGCATTCATTGACCAGCTAAACAAGTTGTACATTTTATTTGCCAAAAATGTCTGACGAGCCAAAAAAGGCGTTTTTGAAGTGATTCAGCTTTGGAAAAGAGAAGTACTAAAAACCATAATTTTTTGTGAAAAACATTTACCCCAAAATTTGAAACAGGTGAAGGATGTGCAGAAGTGATGACATTATTCATACTGTATTTTACCAGAATTTCAGGGTTATTTGTGATAGATTTTGAGGCACATCTATTATGCTGCTGTCACCTGGTTTTAGGTCAGGAGCTGATCCTCCTTTCATACGCGGGACAGGTCTCCTCCTTTTTTGCCGTAAGCCTCCAGGGAAAATCCTGGCCACCCACTGGGCTCTGCAGCTGCATCCCCGCTCCCCCAAAGGGGAGTTTCCCATGCCCAAGCCCTGGAAGGTGAAGGCTAAGAAAACCTGAGCTGAAGAGAACAACAGCGCTGGGATTTGTTATGAGTTTTTCTTGGCTTCATTAGCAAAGCCAAGGCCCAGGAATGGCAGGGACAGGACCCTTTACAGAAAATGTAGTCTGAAACAAGTGGAATAAAACATGAGCAGAAAGGTGCTCCCAACGCTGGGTACATAACACCACACAGCTGGGCATCAATTTGACTAATTTTTTTTTAATTATTTGATTGTCAAGAGGTAACTAAAAAGGGCCTTACAGAATTTTTTTTACTTCCACACTTTTTCAGGAAAATTTGAAGAAGCCTCTTCAGGCCATGCCTTACCACTGAGAATATCCTTTTCTCAGATTACTGGTTTTGACAGTTATGTTATATCCCTGTATCACCGAAGTGTGTCTCCTCACCGTCAGGGGAATGGTAATACTGACTTATAAGAGAAACGGCAATACTGACTTACAAGAGGAACAAGAAGGGAGCAAGAAGAAATCTGAAGAATATTTTTCTTCTTGCATTGTAATTTATTTGCTAAAAAAAAAATAATTTCACGTTGATCAAAACAAACAGGGTTTTTTTAGGTAAGGAATTTAAATTAATTGTTTCAGTGTCTGCTTACAACAAAATATTTTGATGTTCTCATTTTGAAAAGTCTGAAATGAAAGGGAAATTTTATTTCAAGGTACATCAAAGTTGGCCTGACATAAAACCAGGGATGTCAAAGAACACTCCTCTTTTACAGGGGAAAAAATGAAAGTATGTCTGTAGTGGTACAGAAACTCAAATTTCTTTTGAATTACTGAATCAAAAAAATGTGTATGAATAATGAGACCACCATTTTATTTTATATAGAATAATTAAGGTTGCATGTAAATGGAACAGTAGGTTTGCCTACTTCTTTTGGTGCAAATTGTAATTACACAAAATGTTTACTAATAATTTCAAATATGTGGTGAGGATAGGTCTTCTCATTTTCTGAACTCAACAGTATGCAGAAAAACAAGCAAAAAATACCATCTTCTATACTTCCCCAATCTTTCCCCAGATATTAAAATAACTGCTACACCACAGCCTCCAAGTCAAAACCATATGTATTTATGGTCATTTTCCTATGCCATTTCCTATGACTGTAGATGCGTGGAAAAGTTTGGGTTACCCTACAACAGAATATTTCCCTTTCAAAAAATGAGAACTAGCAGGCCTTTGCTAAACAAAACCCTCTTTCTAAAATAGCCTCTACGGACATGGGAGAAAGGGCTTTTTTTTTAAGTGGCCTCTTTGTAAAACTTAAAATTTAGATGGAACAGAAAATAGAACCCAATTCTAATTAGGGTCTAATGGCCCCTCACCGTCTGTAGGAGAATTATTTCAATTACACTGTGACAAATGCCATTGCATATCAATAGCTGGAGCTTCTAATAATGCCAATAAACTATTTCTTTTCTTTCCTTTGTTAAACTGTTTGGTGAAGCTATAAATTGGGGTCAACAGCGTCAAGTGTCATCCTATGCTTGTGAAACCACTATGGGGTGCAGAACATTCCGGGGTCTTAAATGTCCATTTCTAGCAGGGCCTTTTGCTACGCCAGACCACATCTCCTCACTTGCCTGTTGGTTCCGCTGTTCACACTCCAAGAAAGGGCAGAATTGAAAGATTACCAACTTCAGATCCAAATGGAATATACTCCTTTTCTCCTGTCGGTCTGGCCAAATATAGCACTTGGGTTTTAAACTGACCTTATACTGCAGCTTGTTCTTAAATAATCAGTTAATTAAAATGTGACGTATCACAAACACTGAAACTTTAAATAACTTCAGTCGCCTGAAAAAAGAACTGATAGCTTTTCCTAAGGGGAAAAGTACTAGTAGCTTACTAAGAAAGCTTAGCCTCCAAGGCCAGTCTAGCTAACTATGGCCTTAGGGCCTAATCCTTGCAAAGTCCATCTGGAGAATGTCCTAATTCCACTGCCTGCTCTTCGCGATCATCCTTCTGCTTTTTTTTCCCCACCCTTGCATCCGTTTAGTGTCCTCATTTGCTTTCTAAAGTGAACTCAGCTCTGGTTTCTTTCCCAGATGACCTTTAGCTGGCTTTCCTTTCTGTGCTTCCCTACATCATGGCAATACGAGCCGTGATGCTCGTATCCATATGAGCATCATATCAACACCATATGCTCCAGACACAGAGCAGGTAACCAAAGGTTACTCTTCAGGTAACAAAGCTGAGCCATGCTAAAATACACCTGTAACTTCCTAAAAGAGTAGGTGAAGCTGGGTAGGCTTCTGACCCACTTCCCTTGTGCTTAGAAACAAGCAAAGGTGCTGAAAGATGTTAGCCCTGGTAGCCAGGGCCAATGCTTTATGTGGGGTATTTCCAGTGTCATTTCCTGTGGAACTTGCTGCTTTTCTGAACCTCCAGTAATTCAACTCGGCGGTGTTAGAGCTGAGGTGGTGACTCCTTTCTGGACAAGGTTGCATGTCGAAGCAAGAAGGTTTCAAACATTTCCGCCAACCTGATTCTTAAATACTGCAAGTACTATGAAACCCTTGCTCTTCTTGGGGTTATTATTAATCAGCCGTCAGAGTTGTCACGTAATTACCACAAAGCTACTTTCATTTGGAGAGAAATGTAGCAATAATACCCTGTTTTCTAGTATCATGTCTATTGTTTCACCCTCAGAGTATGAGCATAGTCTTTCAATTGCAGCCTCCAATTCAGAGGTTTTCATCCTTTCACATATCCCTAACTTTTTTTCCTGAGAAAGACAAGCACGGAGAAGGGGCAGAGTGCACCCCTGCATAGCAAATGTAAAGCCTGCTTGCCTCAAGTTGCTTGTCTCGTACCTCCCAGGGACCCCCGGAGAAGAAGTCGGAGGATCTCTAGTGCTATGTGGGCCAGCAGCCGACAAGCAGGAAGCCAGAAGTCCTCGCAGAAGGAAGCGAAAATACTGCAGTGTTGTAATCACTGTAACCTTACACGTACAAGAACATAAAGGCAAATGAGACAGTCCATCCTTGCTGTAATTTCTTGTTACTTACACTCTGGTTTTCAAGTGCAAACTCTTTAAGCAATTAAGCCTTGCACTTAAAAGAGCTTGTTGAAAGAGCCTTGTAGTAGCATTAATTCTCTCACGTCCTGACACACTGACCTGAAATGCTCAATTCCCTTTACGGCATCAGGCTTCTTACCAACAGGGAAATCTTTGATAGCGAGGACTTGACAACCTGACAATACGGTTCAATTTCCAAAGTGAAAAACTCTTTGGGTAAAAATAAAGTGGGTTAAAGAGATACACCTATGCTAATAACTAGGTACCTGTTTACACTTATTAGTCACCTCATTAAAAGTATTACTCTAAATAACATGCCAGTTATATTTGTTAAACCTATTTCACAGGAAGCTTAACTAAAAAGGAAAGAGGTTAAGGGCCAGATTTTAACCTCTGCATAAGTAGGTGGCTAATCACAGCTTCAGACATGCATGGTGGAGGGGGAGGCCCTGAATCAGGGCAGACCTAAAAGGTACGTGCATGCGTAATCACTTCCACAACGCTTAAGCTTGAGGCATATTGTGGGATTGGGGTCTGAGCAAGAGGAGCAAACACTCGCAGAGCTGGGAATACCTTTTACTGCTCTGGGGATAATGCTTTTCTCTTTATGGGGAGGCTTTTAAATTATCTCTCAGTATAGCATATTAACAACCTTGTTTTTTTCCGAGTGCTGGTCCACATATGTGGTGTGTCTGCAGATGCTGTGTGAGTTGTTCCAGCTCCCCTCAGCCCTGCCAGGTCTCTTCAGTCCCGACTTGCACACTGTCCTGCTCCGCTTCTTTCCACAGCAGAGGTTACCAGCTGTGGGATGCGCTCTTATATTCTAGGAACTATGATGTTATTACGAAATTTATTTTTCCATGTAACTTGAGAAAGGAATAAAAAGCAGATTCACAGCTAGCACAGATCATCACAGCCCATTTGTGATGGGGGAGGTTCATCGTACTACGCAAAACGATGTCAATCGCTATCAAACGGGAATTTGACTCTCAAAACCCAGGCACTGGTGGAGACTCCACCAGCTCTCTGCAAGCCCTGGTCTCCAGAAGGGCTAGATGGGAGGATAATTCCCGATAAAATGCCTCAGGCGCTATGTGGGTGGACCCCTCTTCCATTTTCAACAGGGTTGGGTTTTTTTGATTCTTGAACCAGATTCAAAAAGGCCTTTAATGGGCAGCGGGGGACGGGGATGGGGCTGAAGTCACTATTTCTGCCATTTCCCCAGCTGCGAGCCGAGATGTCGGCCAGCAGCCCCACGTGGGCCAGAGCTCACAGCGCTCTCGTTCTTCTCTTCTTTGTCCTCTGGTAGGCTGCCTGCTCCTGCCCCATCCAGATTTTTTTGTTTGCAAGGTAAAATTTCTGCTAGGCTACAAACTGCATTGATTCAGAGACTCTGAAGAACGGCACAAAATAAGCAGAAGGAGCATACAGCTGGGGATGGGAAGTAGCAGGCATGGGGAGGGTCGGGGTGGGACCTTCCCCGGCAGCAGCACTGAGCTGGTACGTCAGCTCCCATGCCTCCTGTAGACATAGCCCACATCCATCCCTGAAAGCCCCTGTTCAGCTGCCATCAAATCCTCAGGTGGCCTTTGCTGGCCAAAAGCTTTTGAGGTGTTTAGCTCCAGGCCTGCATGCAATGCCAGGGTTGTCCTGACAATGAAAGCTGAGCAACTTCGTGCCTGCCCCACAGCCAAAGCGAGCCGTGTTGACTTCCCAAGTAGGAGGGAACATGGCTGGGTCAAGAAGGAAGAGCTTAGGGTTCTTGACCCTGCTCTCAGGACTACTTCCCAATCCCTGGTGGAGAAGGATATAAGGAAGACACTGGGGTGAGGGCCCTTACAGCTACTCACAGCACTGAAGTGGGGCATCTCATCCCTCCTGCAGAGTTTCAGAAGAAAAGAGCCATCCTCGGACAGCTGCATGGGCCATCACAGTGCAGTTTACACCTTGCAGTGTCAGATCCAGAGCAGGGGAAGCCAGACGCTGGAGTACCAGAAACCACAATGCATGAGATGTCCCCTTAGCTAACTCCAGGCAGCTATGCGCAGGGTATCAGCAAGAGGTGGGTCACTGCACTGCACATTTTGGAACCTACTTTGAGATGCCAAATCCTCCTCAAGGACTCAAGCAGCATCCCAAAGCCCTCACCCAGAGTTTGGGGCTCTGTTTGGGACGTCAGACATCAGCAGGTGTTGTGCGATTTAACCTGTAGGCAACCGTGCTCTTTATTTGATTGAGCCTGTCAGATCAGATCTTGAAAGTTATTTGTGTTTGTGCTTTGCTCAGCCGTGTGTGCAAGAGAGCAGAAATGCAAGCTGTGTAGATCTCCATCCTCTGTCAGTGCCTAAGTACAGCTGAAATAATTACCAGATGGTGATGAAAGTGACCCACAAGAGAATCACATAACTCCATCCTGAACAAACTAAGATAAAATTATTGTCACAGAGGTAAAGGGATAATAGCAACAGGCTTCATTAAAGGAAAAGGGAGACTTTTAATCTTCTGTACAGGGACTAGTTTCTCTTGCTGCAGGTAATACCTGTAGGAATAGAAGAATCCTAATGTTGCCATGTTCCCTTATGAAATACTTGAAATGTGTTACTGGAAACTTACTTTAAATACATATCAAAACTACTCATAAGGAGCATGAATCATTCTGATTTACCAGAACAAAGAAAAGAGGTTTGCGCTTTTTTAATGTAGTTGCTTCTACAGAATTTAGCTTATTTACCTCAGGGTTGGATTATAGGTGAATTGAAAAATGACCAGAGGCTTGATTTAAGCTGAAACATATATTATTCAGTAAAGAGTCCAAGTTAGTAATTTAAGATCTAAATTGTTCCAGCAGGTTTTTAAGAGGGAGAAAGGTATTTAAATAACTGTAAGTTTACAGGTATATTGTATTACTTCCAATCACCCATTTAAACTTCTGAAATATCTTAAGTATACATGAGACGAGATGACAACTTCCTAATTTTCTAATTGGGGTCTTGTCATGCGACATTGCCCAGCTGGTTCTCTGTGGCTGCCAGGAGGCAGGTAGAGCCTGGGCAGCACTGCAGGAAGAGGAGGCAATGCAAGCCCTGGCCCAGGGCTTGTGCAGCGCATGTCCAGAGGACATCAGCTGAGTGAGTCCAGAGATTGTCTCTCTTCAGGAAACGCAGCAAAATCTCTCTTTTTAGAAAAGTTTTCTCACCAGAAAAGTAACTTGGAACAGACACCCTCCTGCATTCCATTAATCTACCTTTACTCTCCAAAATATGTGAGAAAAAAAATAGGGACAATTACTAGTGAAGTCATGGGAAGATGAAAACCACTTTGAGTTTGACTCTGAAGAGGGAGAATTCAGCAGAGACTGAGCTGTTGCTGCTGATTTTATGTAGCGTGTACTCAGATACTAACAAGATTATAAAACCCAGATAGGTGCCTAGATAATCAGACAGACTGACTGAGCTTATTTGTTTGCTTGGTTTTTTCTTTTTGTTGATTTGAAGCCAAAGATCCAAGCAAAGATCTCCACAAAGGCACAGCAGTCTGTAAATGGTATTTTCTCACATAAAGTTGTCTGAGAGGCTGAGGAAAAAAGATGAAGAGGACTTAAAACAGTACTTTTAGTGCTTTTTTAATAAAGATGTATTTGGAGTACATTCTCTGTTCAATGTACATGCAGATCAGCCTTAATAATAATGTACATTATATTTATAAATTTCAAAGAAGAAAATACTTCAGAGAAAGGATAAGGTAAGTCTGAGGAGCCTTAAACAAACATTTTTACATGACCTCATTTTCTTCTAAAAGTTTCTTGGAGAAGACACTGAATTTTATCATTTAAATCACATTTATAGAAGTTGACAGATTTAATTTCAAATGTGGTTCTGTTTCTGAGTCCAAGGGCACATACATCCCCACGTCACACAAGCATCTGATTATTTATTAAATCTCAACTGTGCAGATTGGGCAAAGTTTCAGACTTTTGTTTAAATTTCCCTGTAAGAATTAGGTCACTTCTAATCTTCACATTTTAATAACTTCCTCTTCAACTGAAATTTAAATTGCTGAGAACCTTTGTGGGGGAGAGGAAAACTCCCATAATCACCTCATTTGAATAATTTGAGAAAAACAATGTGAGTATCGCTTGGTGCAGGTGAGCAGGATGCAGGTGAGCAGCCACAGCCAAGTGAGCGGTCTCATGTCATCCCACCAGGCTAAATCTGGCTTGCCTCGGATTTAGGGTTAGGATGAGTAGGATCATTGATACTGGGTAATTCAGGCCATTCCTGTGCTTGGCATGGGAATGGACAGCGCACCCCACTGATGTATCTCCACTTGACAGTGAGAAATGGGTGGAGAGTTGGCTACCTCTGTGGCTCCAGGTACAAGTATACTGCCTGTGCAAGCGATGGAGGACAAGAAGAATCCCCAAAAGGGACATAGTAGGTGCATTCTGCTAATTCCTAGGACCTGTAACACAGGCTGTGAGGTATTCAGTCACATTTCCATAAAGAAAATGCTACATGAAAAGATACTGGCAATAGACATGCTAGCAAATTACATATGGCTCAGTGTGGGGATTTTCCTCTTGCAGGATGTCAGGCTCTTCAGTCAGCCCGGTGTGGTGGTGGTGGTGGGAGCAATGACATCCCTCCTTCAACCAGGGCTGTGATTCAGTTCCTTCCAAACTGGTTCTTTGAGATCTTTCTGAAGTAGCAACCTTCTGGAGAAGCTAAGCCCATCTAACTCTGATCTCGCTGTGAGGAACCATGTACCCAGTGCCTGAGGAAGGGGAGAGGGGGACACAGCAGAGGACTGAAGGAGCAGTGGAGAAGGGAGGAAGGTGGACCCATCCCCAGCTTTCAATCTAGCAGTGGCTTGCCATTAGGTCAGCAGCTTGTGGTCTATGACACCTGTAAGGAGCTTCAGAAAAACACTCAAAAGACAACTTCTGCCTGTGTATAACTGTCCATCTTTTCAGTAGCCCTTCCTTCTGGCAGTGCAGACCTTCCACTGCTTCACTTGCAGTGACTGACGCCCTGAGGTTTGCAGGGTCCTCTCCCACCACATGGAGTTGCAACAGAAAACAGAGCAGCGGCAGCAATTTGCATCTAAGGAAGGTTGCCTACATTCTTGTCCCACTCTTGGCTAGAAAGGAGCCCCCCTAAACCTGATAATTAAACCTTGGCAGGCAGGCAGAAGTGTGCAGCTGAAACAGCATTTCTTTTCATAAAGGACGTGACCTTATTTTCAAAAATTATAAGTAAATTTCACTGAGTAAATTACTCAGTTGAGATTATATTAAAGAGACCTCTAATACCATGAATGTCAGCTTCAGGCTCAAAAGTGATATGTGTGCTTTCTTACTGCAGAGTATATTTACTTTTTTCCAGGAGGTTGGTGCTGAGAATAAGTTTCTTGCACAAGACACAGTATGCATCAGAGTCCAAATAGTATGGATCAGAAAAGGTATCCAGTGTCTAAATTCACTCAAATTTTTGCTAAATACCCTCACAGTTTCACTCTTCCCATGCTCCATTTGTCTGCTGAACTATTTCTTCCCATTAAACACTGAAAAAAAATACATACTTAGATTAGCAAAATCTCTTGAACCACTAGTTCGTATTTATGAAAGGAGAAGCTATGATGGGTGAAATGAAAAGTCAGGACTTCCAGATGTCCCAAAGGGCATTCCTAGGACACCATCTAGAAAATAATGACAAACTGGGCACAAGCTGGCGCCAACGCCGTTGTAGCCCCTGAAGAATTCTCTTTGAGTCCATCTTTCACTCATGATGGCCATTGCATCCCTGGATCAGCTCCATCTGGTTTTGCTTTCCCTTAGACCCTCTACAGTTTGGCAACAGAGAATTTTGGACATTTGGAAACAGAGTGGTCTAATCTGCTCTCCTGGGATGTGTAGTGGTGCTGTGAAATGCACTGGAAACATAGATACACACCTAATCCCTATCTCAGAGTGATGCAAAACTACTTTAAAGACAGAGCTACAGAAGATTAGCGCTATGAGTCTTGTACATGAGCAATCTACACTGCTGGCAGCCTCAGCTCTTTCAGAGCATTCCCATCTACCATTGGCTTGCTCTACATAATGTGACTCCATCATGATTCCTAGAAACTGGCAGATAATCCCTTCTGAATTATAAATCTCCCACATATTCTCTATTGCTCTAATTTTTGTTTCTTTTTCTCCCTTTCTCTTTCCAGTTTTATTTCTATGTCAGAAAGCACACAATTCACAGAAAGGGGTTTCAAATTACTCAGCAAATTAAAGCAGATTAATGGAAGTGTGGTTCAATGGAACAGGGCCAAAAGTCTGTCACCCCCACTATCCTGTCTCTGCCAGTGACAAATAGGACAAGAAGGGCCTAGATGTGCTGGCTGCAACAGCTCATAGCCCCAAAGCTCCTTCCCTGCCTCCTCTTCCTTCGCCTGGACCAGGATGTGCTGGCTGCAACAGCTCATAGCCCCAAAGTTCCTTCCCTGCCTCCTCTTCCTTCGCCTGGACCAGGAGAAGCAGAGCAGGAGCTGGAGAAAGCTGACACCACCTCCCAAACGGCCACCATCTCCTGTCAAGAGCAAAGGTCTGGCATGGCCAGTGCTGCACCCCATAACCATGCAGAGCTTCTCCTGGGTGGAGGCTGGTCGTCAAATCATCTGGAGAGCTTGCCCACTCACTGTTCCTCCTCTCCTCTGCACCTCCTACACAGAGGGAGTGGGGGGGTGGAAGGGAAAAGGGCAGCGTGCCCCCTCCAACCCTGCCCTCACTGTTCCACTGCCGCCATTCACCTCCCTTCTCTCTGCAGCTGAATCCTCACAGGCCTTCTGCCACGTTGCCCCTAAAATCCCCAGGTGTCCACAGCTCAGATCTCACAGCTACCTGGGGTGAGTGCTCTGGGAGCTGGGTGCCCTCCCTTCTGTGCGAGAGGGCCACGACAGCCTCTGGTCAAAGGAGGAGGACCACTGAAACCTGGGGAACCTGCACACAGAGTTGTTCTCCAGCACAGATGACAAATGAAGACCATCTTGCTGCAACCTGAGTCTGTGCTGAGGAACGTGATCTATCTAGAAAAGACCAGGATATCTCATGTCCAGATCCCAGTGACCCATCCACCACACAGATGGTTCAGCTTGGAGCAGGATGCTATATGCCTTCTCCCACCACCTCCAATGGCTCCAAGACAGCTAGCAAATTTTCACCATCAACCTGAGATGCCTTATCATACAACTCTCTAAACCGTCAGGATTTCCTTACAACCTGGGAGCTCTTTGGAGTCACCAGATCTCCATGGTCAGCAATGCCAGGTGGATCCCATGCTGCTTGCCCAGCTCACAGAATGCCCCTCCTGCTCTGTCCCTGTCCCATCTGCTCCAGGGCTGCAGGACATGCTTAAATCCCGCAGTCTCCCAAGATGCCCTTAAATCCTGCAATCCTCTCTTATCTTGGCTAAGTTTACAAGACTTGCCAGGTGCCCCCTCGCATGCTGCTCTACAAGACAACATGATATCCAGAGAGACCACCTTTGCACCACACCTTGACAACACCTTTATGAGTTCTTGCCCTCTCACGCCCCTGCCTCATCAATCCATCCCAGCCAGACACAAAGTGCTAAGAGCTCTCCCCACCAGGAGAAGGCAAGGAGCATTGGTGGGCCAGCATGCGCTCTGAGCTAATTCTGTGTCCCTAGGAAGTTTGGCAGGCAGGGACTGTAGGTCCTGTTTCCAACACCTGGCCCTGCCATGTGTCCTTGCAGGGTACCCCTGAGCAGCACCTGGCAGCTACTTGGGTAACACAAGGGAGCAGTGGGTGCAGCTGGGGTGCCCTGCCAAGTGTCCCCTTCTGGTTCCCTATTTTTAACCCATTGACTCTCTCCTATATCTCTTTTTACCATTTTTGCCACTTGTGATCACTTAGGTTTTTTTCCTCTCCAGTGTCTTCTCTTCATCTCTCCTCCCTCGATGTTGGTTCTGGGGGTTTTTTTGGTTTTAGCCTCTGTTAGGGATGGGCTGCCTCCCGTACCTAAAGTGGAAAAAAACATGGGGACAGTGGCCAAAACCAGATAACTTTGGAGGAGTACAAAACAAGGGAAAATACAGCAATGTTTTCCTGGTACACTTTCCCAACCATCACAGTCTCCTAGCCTCCAGCAACTTGCAGGTCAGGGATGTAAGCAAACACTTTCTTCAAAAACACTGTTCATCAGAACTCTCCTTCTTTAGTAATCCACAGTGGAGCATATTGCATTGTCTCCACCAAATAAATGAATATGAAAGGTTATGTCTGGCTATGGCAAACATTACTGGGTGAACAAGGCATGCTGCACCATGCCCATAAATGAGAGAGACCCATGATGTCCTTGGAGAGAGAACAGAACTTTTTTAAAGCCATGGAGGTTCTTGTAACAAGCTTCATTACAATGCAGACCGTCTGCCCATAAACCAAAAGTCAGTTCCTGCCAATTTCCTTGTACGCTTCTAGTTCCTGGTACCTTATGAACCAGGGCTGGGTTTCCTTTCAGTAATGAAATGGAAAATGAAAGAGCATGAAGGGGCAGCAATGGCATGCTCTAACAGAGATACATATGAAGAGTAAAATTCTTACCTTCTTGAAGTTAGCAGGATGTTAACACTGACTTCATGGGGCCAAAGTTTCACTCTGATCTCTAGAAGCTGGCAGGCAATCTTATCAGTCTTTGGGAAGTGCTGCTATGCTTGTTGTTTGTAGTATTTTCAGCAATTTTAATGACATTAAGCCCTAGGGGGTGAAGCCCTAGGAAACAGAAGGATGCAGGCAGCCTGAGTGATAATATCATGAGCCCTGCTAACTCTCCTAGCTCAAATCAATACCCTCAACTGCTCCACGCAGAGCTGCAATGAAAGGAACAACACAAAGCTACCACTGGGACCCTGAAAGTTTTTGAGGGAAAACAAGTGGAGATCAGCCACAAACAAAATGTTCTGACCAGGCCACTTTTTTTGTTTTTTTTTTAATCTTGGGAAGTGCTGAAAATCCACCACTGCACTTCCACTCACTCTCTGGATCAGTCATATAACAATTTATCTTATTTACATTTTTACTATTTCCATAATACCTACTCTAATCACAGCTTGTTAAGAATTGTGGACACGCTATACGCAGGTGCCTAACTCCACCATAAATATTTACAGCAGCGTTGCCGCTTAAGAGTTTTCACATGTGGCCTTTTTAGGCAGTAATTTATGTGTGTTTTAACTCTTCTGATGCATTAGAGCATGCAGGTGAAACTTCTCTTTAAAAGTGCAAACAGTGACATCAAGCACTGCTTAATAGCTAGAACATGCTTCATGTAATAGTCATGCTGTTTTGGGATCTAATCCTTCAAGTGTTCTACGCCTGGCCCTAATAATGTCTTCTTTAGATTTCTATAGCCTAACACATGGGCTGCTTTCTTTTTACAGTCTATTTTTTTTAAAAGTCCTCCACCTCTCCCACTTCATCCATTGGCAAAAGATCCAACTGCAAGAGGAAGCCTGCAAGGAGGACTTATAAAACCGCTCTAATCTTTTAAAAAACTAGTTTCTAAAAATGCACGCAGCATTTATTGTGTGAATAGAGCTCTATGAAGAGGTCCCTTTATTATTTAAATTCAAGTAAGAATTTAACAAAAACACTTCTGAAGTTTAAAGAAGTGAAGCTGGTGATGACAGAGATTAATGTTCAGTTTCAGGGAATCCACTTATTAATTTTGTCAGGCTGAAAACAACGGTTAACAGTTTCCAAAATAGCTGAACAATGTCAGCAAACATTTGCTTTGACTGAACTAAGACCCTCCCTTGCCCTAAGATCAGCTCCCCGGGACATTTTCAGAAAGGCTTTCTTTATCTCTTGACAGTGTGAAAAAAACTTTACCTGCAAATTGACTTGTGTGTAGAAGGAAGCTATCATTCATGCTAATGGAGCCCATCAGCTTGCTTTCACTGTACCATGATACCCTGGAGCAAAAAATGTGAAGCCTGTTAAGCCCTGGGCTTAGCAATAGGATTTAACAACTCTAAAATGCCTACCTTCCTCTGTACACATATTGTCCACCACTATCCCACACATTTCTCTCTGTTTCTGTGACAGCTGGTCAATGTAAACTAGCTCTTAAAAGATTTTATGTTGATTTTTATGCTCTGGGAGCTGTTTGCTTAAAAAAACCCCTACAAATTTGAAAAAGCAAAGGCACAAAGAGACACTGGAAAACTGCAGTAGAAAACAGAACAGAAAATTGTACAGAAAATTGTTTAGAAAGTTTCCAGTAATTTGGTAATGTAAAGCATCTTCCCTGCTTGCTGCACTCCTCAAATAAAATGTTGGTGGGCTCATTTTGAAAGCGTTATTGATCACAGCTCCTGCAAAAACATTGCTTTTATAAAATGTGAAAGCATGAGAAGGGTTAATCCCAGACCACGAAGCCAGAGAACAAAATCATGAATGAGCTGATCCAAGCTGTGCTTGATAGAAAGGCTTTGACTGGGACACTCAGGTGGGTTAAGATGCACCTGGATGTGTCCAAGAGGCAGGCAGCAACTTTGTTAGACATAATTTACCATTTAATAGTATCATAATGCTAACATGCAAAGAAGAGTTCAGTGGGGGGGAAGAAATGGCTTTAAGCTGTAATTGGCAAATGGGGAACATCAAACTGCTCCCAGCCTGGCCTCCTGAGATCTGGAGCCGTGCCAGCCCTGAGATCTGACACACCCCATCTCAGGCAAAAGAAGAAGGGTCCAGACAAAAGGCTCATTGACAGGCCCTTCATCTCAGGTCTCTTCTCTTGCCCATAAAAGCTGATCGTAACCCCCCAGAGCTGGTCCCATGGGCCCCTACCCTTCACTGGACCCTGTCCAAAACTATGAAAGCACTATGCTCCTCGTAATCCAATCAACACTACGTACTCCCAGGCAAAAGTTAAAAAAACATGAAGTCATTGGTGATGGGAAAAGAAAAAAACCCTCGAGCATATGACCAAAGCCAAAAGAGAAGCAGCAAGATTAAACAGAGCAAGGGCAGGGCAGAACAGCAGTCCTCACGGACGGCACCAAGCAGATGCCCTTCACTTCAAGTGAGACAACAATTTATACATCCCTCCACTGTGGATAGGTGGCAAAAAGAGAATGGTCAGGAGCAGGGTCAGGCAGTGAAATACAACAGGACAAGGAAGCAAACCATCCTGAGAAGTGTTTTATGAAAGCCTGCAGTGAAGTGTAATGCTCAGAGTCTTCAGAGCCCACGAGACCAGCCGGGACTGCTGCCTGCTTGATGGAGGTAACCTCGGAGTCAGCCCGACCACCAGTGCCCAACCAGGACACGTGGGAGCCTGGAAGAGCCACAGAGGCAGCTGGGAGTTCCCCTTCCCTGCCTGAGAGGAGATGAGAGTTTGTTTTCAGAGGATAAAAAGGGGTGAGGTAAAGAAGGACTCTTTCTCTAGAGGTATCTTTAAAAGTACCAAAGATACACTAAGTTAAAAGGCAATGCTTGTAGACAGGTAAAAGAGGATGAATTAACATTTTCAGGAAACAAAAAAGGTTTCTTTCACGGGCAGCTTATAAGACTGTTTTCTTTTTGCAGCAAAGCAGCAGTACATCTCTAAAAGTCCTTTAACACAAAGTGCTGATACCGATTGCAACTGGGTGGTGGTGAAAAAAATAACATGGTTGAACCACTGAAGAGCCACAAATAGAAGTAAATCTCCCTTTCCATGTTGGGGAGTTGTTGGGAAAAGGGAAGCGTCTTTTTTAGAGATGGGGCAAAGGTGGATTGCTTTCATGCCAACAGAAAAAGGTCAGTCATGTGCAAATCTTCATACAGAAGAAAAAATGCCTAACACCATCCCAGGCATGTTTGGTTCAGCCACACCACTACAACAGATGTAGGTGACTTGCTGGTTAAGCACAGGTGGGTACCTAGGAAGAACAACCAAGGCACCACAGCATCATCCACTGCTGCCTGGCCTATGACAGGGCATTTTAATAAAAGAAGCGTGATCTGGTTTGGTTTTCTTCCACCGGCACGCACAGTCCAGGACCATGTCTCTCAAATGAAAATTAAACAGAATTCTGTTAGGGTGAAAACAGAAATAATAAGATTTCCAAGATGCCTTGATACTGAAAGATCTAAAAGTTGGGAGAGAGATTTCTGGAGACTTTCTTCAACTTGGGACTTTGTACCAACCAACATTTCACACTAAACTTCTAGATTATTTTTTTTAATGCAACACTAGGCCATCAATTATCACTCTGATAACTCAGTTAACTCTTAGGTGTATTTAACCCTGGGAGGACACTCATAATCCAGGAGACCCTGGCTCTGCTATGAGCATCTACATTTGTTATTCATTGTAGTTCTCAGCATACTTGGGATAGCTCTGCTCACCTGCAATACTTCTTACCCAGAAAGTCCTATTTCTCAGATACCAGTGCAGATCTGAGATGCCCTCCAACTTCCTCACTATATGCAACCTTCTGTTTTCTGGATGTGGAGGCACTGTTTGTTGTCCACATGGGGCACGCATTCACCATGTTTTCAGCACTCTAGCCCAGGCCCTTCTCGGCCAGTCCCACTGTGCTACTTCGTGCAGTGATTCGCCCGTGAGTCAATTCAGCCTGGTCTCACAATGCCTTTTTCACTAATATTCAGTCCTCCCTCTGGCTATAGCCAGGACTTCCATTCTCCATCAGGCAGCCTTGGACTCTTGGTCTGCTGCCCATCTCTCAGTGGGTATGGCAGCAAAGGACCCTGAGGATAGATAGGAGTTTCAAAGGCAGATTCATAGTGCTTGATGAAGACTACAGAAGTCCTACCAGAAAGGATAATAAGTCTTTTGAAAAATTATTTCTTTGTATCCTGTCGTACCATAAAAGTACATTACAGACCATAGATTGTCTGGACTTACAAATGAATTCCCAATGTTTAATCTCTCTGAATTTCTTTCTTGTGGTTTTTTACTTCAGTGTAATCCTTCACTAAACATTTTTCAGCCATTAGCTCAGGACTATACATTTTTCATTATTAAACTGCCTCATGTTTTCATTATATCTGCACGTCAGATTTTACTTAGTGATGTATCAGTGGGATCACCTCTCTTATTACTGCACTTGAATTCCTCTTCTGAAAGAAATACGGTTATTTCAGATGAAAAGGGGCTTCTCAAAGCTAAATGGCCATGAAGCATATTGACAAAACAGCTACTCAGATTATTCTTGCTGGACCCGTGACAATTTGTATGAACTGAAGTAATAGTGAAGTAATATCACTTATGAGAAGGGAACCAAACTAAAAATGATCTCCTTGGAGCAAGGTGCTACATGTAGCTGGAGGAAACACCTGCCCCATGGAAAAGCTGCCTAAATAGACACGACAGACAAAAGGTGTGAGAAAAGAAGTGGTGTTGCCCCATATTACAAACTGGGACTTGAGTCATAGGGTGAGTAAGTGATCTGGAGACGGTCACACAGGAAATCTGTGTCACGGTTGGTTATTAAACCCAGATTTCCTGATTTGCCACTGAATCCCATAATTAAAAGACCATCCTTCCTGTCCCTTCCAACTCTATCCATAAAGTACCCCACCAGTTGGGCAATGCTTTACGGGAAGAAAAAGCCTTCCGTGCATCCTGCAGCGTGATCTCCAGTGACTCCCATCGCTGGGTTCGAATCCATGGCCCTAGACCCTGGCTGACAAATTGCATTTCCTCGTCCCCATCGGGCTGCTGCCTGCCCACCCTGCGTCTGCCTTCTGGTTTGGTGGGGCTTCCTCACTTCATTGGCTGTGGTCTGGCTAGTGGGGCTGGAGAGAGGAGGCCCTGGAGATCTTCAGGGCTGATCCTGCCGTGCATTTAGTGATTCTACCCGAAACAAATGAAATAGGGTCACAGCATGCACAGGCTAGCTAAATCTTATCCCTCGTGCTTCAGTGGAAAGGAGGAAAAAAGACTAAAGATGGCTGTGTCAAGGTGGGGGAGGACCTAGGGAGAAGATTTCCGCCAGCAGTGGGAGGACACCTGGGGCTCCAGGAATATCAAATTTCCTGAAGATTTAGGGAGCTTCCGGAAATCAGAAGACAAAGGAGATTGGGCTGGGACTCCTCTGAATAAAGACATAGAAAAGAGATGTGAGGATGTGAAGCGGACACAACTCAGCCTACCTAGGAAAGGAAGCACTTGAAAGCAAACAGCAAATGTCTGAAATACCAAATTAAACAGGAAGATAATTATACAATGTCACAGATGTCCATAATTTGCTGAAGAAGACCCGTCAGATCTACAGATGAAAAAAGAATTTGGGTCCATTCTTAATGGTCTTCTGAGAGGTTTTAAAATCTGGTTTTGGAAGTGTTAAAGAAGTAGGTAGAGGAAATAAAGAGAAGATACAGACAGGCAGCCCACCCTATGGAAGAAGCAGCAAACTCATTTTCAAGTTTAAAAAAACAGAGCCATATGGCTGGATGGTAATGCAGGGCTGAACCCTATTTAATATCAGCATTAACACTATAGAAGCTGTTGCTATAGTAGTGACATCTGGAAGAGACCTTCAAATAGATTATTCTCTAACCTGGATGAAGGATTCTGCCAGTCTGTTTGTCAAAGAAAGCCTTCAGAGCAAATCAATAACAAAGATCTTGTTACCTGAATGCAATGTAATTTAGTGGCTAATCAGTTTGGCAAAATTAGAAATATAAGGAGACAAGAAAAGAAGAATGGAAACCACGAGATGTAATTAACAGCCAGGAAGGCAGAAATGACTCCAGGAGCACAAAGAGAAACATCAAACTTTTATATGCCACTATCCACTGAACTTGATCAGTGAAATCACACCTTCACTCTAAACTGTTCCCAGTCTAGCTGAAACTTACTGTTCATAGGCTCCACTTAAAAAGCAGTAACATTACCAATGGATAGTATTACTAGTAAAGATGAGAGCTGCATGCACAAAATACTGCTAATTGCCAGAGCAGTGTTAGATACAATGTCCCATCTTTGTTTAATGTTGGTTTGAACAACTGTTTTTCTTTGGCCAAGGGAGAAGGTTCCTCTCGACTAATGAAAATGAGTCTGCTGAGCACACACATTTGGCAGCCTCTGGAAATTCAATTCCTCCTTGTAGCTGGCCTCTCTGGCTGAAACAATATGTTAAATTGTTGCTAGAAAGAGGAGTTTGTCAGTCTGTTTGTTGGTTTATATTATACTTGCACAAAAACATTTTGGACCTGATTTACTTCTCCTGACACGGAAGAGATCAGGTGAAGTTGACAGGACCAATTCTCAGCACCGTTCACACCTTATGTATTCATTGAAATCATAAAAGAGTGTAAGAAAATTAACAGTGCCATTTCCATTCACTTGCACAATGTACAAAACAACTGCACGTCAAACATTCTGATGTGAAATCATGATCATGACCATGTGTTTTTGGAAGGTAACAGACTGTATGTGGGGATATAGCTTTTAACTCTAGAGCTATCAGTGAAAAAATCTTGGAAATAGTGATCAACATTTTTCACACTTGCGTTCAAAAAATACTGTCCTTTACATCCTTTAAGGTAATGCACCTATTTGTTTCCTGCAGGGAACAAAATTATTTATTCATTGAATAGACCCTGACATTCATCAGAGGTCTTACCCCAATCCCTTCAAAGTCAGTATGGGTGAATACCTGCTCCAACCCTGTATGTCTTCACCATTCAGTGAAGCAGATCTGACAGTGAGCAAAGGCATGACACAATTCCTAACTTCCAGCCTACAGGTTTCCCATGGGAGCATGGCAATCCTGCTTCTCAAGAACAGGCATGGGCCCACACTTAATAGGCTATAGGTATTTACCCCATGAAGGCAACAGAAATTTTGTCATAGGGTCCAGTGGGAGCAGATTTTTGCAGAGTTCCCTAATGTCGTCTAACGTGCCACCTGCAGATGTCTCAGAAAATGAGTGTTTTAATAATTCGCATTGTCCTGGTTGTTTACAGGCATACAAGAATGGGAGCTAGATACACTGTTCATCAGTAACATTCAACACCTATATTACCTAGATGTTAACACAAAATGTGCTATTTTCAGTATGCTGTAATCCACACACAAACAGTAATTCTGGACTTTCTTGTTCGTTAAGCAGAGTTAGAAAGTACAAGGGTCAGCACCTTCCAAAAGGTGAAAATAGAGACAACCCCTAGGCCAAAAAGCCCATGCTCCTTGCAAATTTTGTTTTATTTAAATATATAAGGTTGATTTAAATTATTTAATACCAGAACTCATAGAGTCTAAGCAGGAGTAGCTGTAAAGAGAAGAAAAAGTAGATGGAGCACTAGAAAAAAAATAGAGATTTCGTTCCAGTTCTGAGAAAGTGGTTAAGAAGTCCCTGGATGGCTGTTCATGCAGTTCTTACTCTGGCAAAACTGCCCCTGACTTTAATTGCAGTTCACTCTGTTGGATCAGCCTGCTAATCAACTAAGCACTTTTCATTTCATGGCAATAAGAAGGTGTGCTGAAAATGCCATCATATCTGTAACCATCTTCAAAGCCTAGAATGTCTTCACACCATTTCATGGGTTTCCCCTTTCCAGTACTAAAAAAGGATGCTATAAAAGTCATGATTTAAATGATATATTGCAATTTTATGGACTTGGAAGCTAATTTTGCTTAGAAGCATTTTTATGGACTTTGGAAGCTGAGAGCGGGGGGAAGCAGAGCTTCTAAGATCAAAAACGTTCCTTCCATAGAAAAAGGTTTCAGGGGGGAGCAGTTTCTCCCTCCTCTGGATAGGACTCAATTGCTTCTTGAGTCTCCAACATTGAAAGGTTTTTGCTGAAAAATACACGTAAAGAGGGAATTCATTTTATCTGCTTTGCAAACAAAAGAGATTATTTTTGGTTTCTGTTATGAGAGGGAGAAGGGGGGCAGGGGGGAGTCTTTCCAGGGAAAAGCTGTAAGATGTTTTCCTTAATTAGTTTAATTACAAAATGTACTAAGACTATTAGATAAACATTAGGCTGTTTTCGGGTTCAAAACAGGCAGATGTTAGCAGGATTAAATCAAAATACTTTATACGCCTTTGAAGATTTTTTCTACTCAAAGACCTCAGCTCCTTTTTTTTTTCTTTTTAGGCTCTGTAACAGCTGATATTATTAGATTTTTTTTCCATTTGATTAAAATTATGTCCATCTAACTCATGTAAGTCAGCTTTCATTAGCAAAGCAAGCAGGATTTGGCCTATGGTATCACATTTCTGGAATCTGATGATTTCTTTTGTATTCATCCATTCTCCCTGCTCTGATCAGATTCTAATTATAGCCAAATTACAGCTATTGTCTCAAAGGCTGAGTAACATATTTGTGGTATTGGGGGGGAAACAGAAGATGGCTCATTTAAAAATAGGAATTATACAAAGTAATAAGGGTTGTTTATAATCATTTTTTTATAGAAGATGGCAGTGGTGGGGAGGGGGATGGCATCTTTATATCCAAGTAGGAGAGAGCATACAGTTTGCTGAATTAAAGCTGTCTTTCTACAGCTTCCCTCAATATTAACGGTCTATCAGCTGCTATGAGGCACTGCAGAACCAGGTAACTCCAGGGTAAGAAGTACAAAACATGCTGCTTTGGGACCTAACGAAGAGTTCATGGAATATATCAACAGATAAAGTATCGCTGGAGAAATACATGTAGAATACGTAGAGAAATATTCACGGTCATGAGCAAATGTGCTATAAATTTAAAATTATGTCACTGTTATATACATACTAAGAGAAGAAATAACACTATACTATGCAAAGGTGTAAAGAACTGAACCCCATGCTTGTGTATACTCATGAGCAATAATAATGCTTCTCTGAAACCATCGAAATTATTTCCAAACTGAATATAGGCCAATGGCATTTCAGGCACAAACCTCCTTAACTATAATCATTTTATCATCCGAGAGTGACAACCTGACATAACTGCTTTTAAAGGTATGAATGTCATCAACCATAAATTAAAACAGAACTCAAAGTAAAAAGAGCAATAAACTATTTTGGTCAGAAAGGCAGTTTCCAGTGCTAATATATTTACAAAGCATTTTTACTTCGTCACTTTTAAAATCTATTGCTAAAGACTACCTCAAGATTGCTTATTACCAGCCTGCAAATTACTCCAAGATACATGCAAAGCCAAATGAAAGACTTCTCAAACATTCTTGCATATCAATAGAAGTTGTTTTACAAGAACAAGGCTAAATGAAGTATATTTTATTGCATTACCCTGCTGGTCACCTCAGTAAGATGAAAATGTAAAAAGCTTGTTTTAGCATTTGGTTTTCAAAAGGAGCTTTGGGTACTTGGCAGCCTTTTGCCTCCACAACTGGTGTAAAAGTGTAAGTTCATTATTTTCTCTGAGACTATCTTCACCAGCATCCACTGAGTAGACAACAACAACAAAACCCACCAGGCAGGCTGACGATGAGCAGATAGCTTCACAAAAAAAAATCCATAAAACATGCAAACCAGTATGTGTATAACACCACAAAGACAGCGATATATCACTACACATTCAGTAAAAAAGTGTGCATTATGAATATGTGCTCTTGCATGTGCACGCACAGTCCGGTGGCCTACCTTCCACACATGGTAATCCCTTCAAAAGCCTTTGATGAAAAAATACAGGCTAAAATCCCTGAAATGTTCTTCCTGTACACAAACTGAGATGTGCAGTGCCTCCTCAGAAAGAACTGTGTAAATATCATCAGGTGTTAGTGTAATGCAATGACCATCAGATTTCATTAAATGACTAAATCTATTACATGATTAAATCCTTGGGCACGCCAATTCATGTCAAGTGTAAACATACGGTGAAACACTTTTAAATCAATTACCTGATGATAAAGGAATAATCTTCTTACTTAAATGAAAGCAATTAATGTATGTCAGGGCTATGCATTTAAGAGGTTTCCAGGATCAGAACCATCCATTTGACAGTACCTAAACTCACACTTTCAGAAGTTAGATTAAATATCGCTAGCAGTTGTTGAGTAGTACTAAGGCACAGGGAAAACTAAGTAGTGTTTAATTTTTTTTTCTTCCAGCGCATTTCATTCCACAGGATCTCACAACATTGTACTTTACACAACACTGAAACACAGCCACTGATTTTCCTCCTGCCGTTTGTTTCAGTATCAGTAAGCCTGACACTGGGAGGGGAGCAGAAGTGGCTGTGCTGCTCAACTCGTACTGCTAAGAGGTGGCATTGTGGAGTTCTTACTAGCAAGGGCAACATGAATAGCACGTGAAAGAGAAAAAGAGATGTGATAGGGCCAGATGATGTGCCCTGCGGCAGTGTCTCAGCTGCTCAAGGTCATTATGGCTGTGGGGCCAGGCACAGCATCCCCATGCTGCACTGGGCATGTAATCTGCTTGTTCTGAGACCTGGACCACAAAAACTGAGACTTTTGAGTGGCCCCAACATACGCCAGGCCAGCTGACAAAGAAGAAATACAGTCACTAGTTTAATCAAGAGCATTTACAGAAATTGCGTACAGGACCTGCCACATTTTCATTGACTATGTCTTGCCAACTAGGCCTGTCTCCTGTTGTTGGCAGGAACTATGTCCCTTGGTCTTGCTCTTGGCAACGTCAGCCTAAGGATAAGTGAAGAATTGCAACTGCCCCCCTTTTCTCGCTCTCTCTCAGTCTCCTTTACTCCTTTCAGCCTTTTAGTTCCCACTTCTACAGATGACTTTTTTTAAAAATTATTTTTGCAGTGGCGTGGCGTGGTGACATTGACAGAGAGGTGGGTGTTACCCCCTCAAGTCCACACACCCTTTCTCCCTCGACCTGTGATCCATTCACCTCACCAAAACCAGAGGTACCAAGCACCACCATGGTGGCAGTACTAGGAGTCACCCCATGCATGTAACCACTAAGAGGTCATGTCCTGAGCAGAAGAACGATAGTGAACACCAAGTGTGGTCTTGGGGGGGTCTGGCCATGGGCCCTAGCTGAAGAGCAGTCTTCAGTGTGCATTATGTTGGATACTTCAAACATGCTGGAAAGGTCTCATAGCATTGCGCTGTGGGGATGCTGAATGACATGCAGTATTAAGCGATTCTCATGTGCAGTGTGACCATGCCTGTGTAATGCACAGTGAAACTGCATTACACATGGCTTGTGTGGGAAGTCTGGTCTCGATGAATACACAATATACAGCCATTCTGCAGCAGGGCCTTAAGGCAGCCCAATTAAGTGGCAGTGACAACTGTGGGTGTTAGTGGAGCACGCTGATACCCATTCTGCTGAGAAATAGTAGCATGTTTCTGGAGCAGACATAGAAGTTCATCCAGCACGAGTTGAGTGTTCTCCAGCATTGCAGGGCATTGTGTGGGTTAGACGCTCCCAAGTTTGCAGCAGGATGGCCACCTCTGCCTTCTCAGTGCCCCCCTCCAGCTTTCACCCTAATTCTGTGAGGCAGTAGTTGCTCTTCCCAGCACATGAGGAAGGGAGAAATTCCAGCCTGCTGCCAGCCCAGGGCTCAGAAACTTAAGTTAACAGATGCAGACAGAGTCACATCGATAAAGATGGAGACAGGTCATGAGTCTTGGGACTTCCTTTTCCTTTGGTCGACTGGCCTTTGGCACTGGACCTTTCCTAAAGTTTGACTAGCTGCATCCTTAATTCAGGCAGTCAATCTACCGTGTAGGGTCCTGGCGATTTTCTCTTCCCTGCCCTTTCCTTTGTCCCCTCCTTCCACACTTGTATTTTTGGGCTTTTCAGCTAGGGTTTCACTGTATCCTGCCACACAATTTGTCTAATACCTATGTCTATATGGCAAACATAAAATCAGAGGGGAGAAAAACAGTCACACTCAGAAACACTTCCAGGATCACTATGTCCAGCTATGGTTTACCTCCAGTGTATGGTCTACATACCACATATAACTGTCAGGAAAATCTTGGAGCTCCCTCCCATTTCTGCTGAACTTCATCACGAATTCCCCTTAACCTTTAATATGTAGATTCAAGCTCTTTCTCTAATGACTGAAGATCACTTTTAAAACCAGACCACTTCTAAGTATTAAAACCTGGGAAAGTTTAAAAGACCCTCTTCTACTGTTTCCAAACCCAAATAATTGAACGAATTGCTTAATTTCAAAATCTTTCAGAATGGAAAAAAATGTTCTGTCTGAGACTCTCCACACCAAACTTAAGCCACAAATACGTTTTTACCGTGACCATTTACAACTGGGAAATGTGTGGTTTATAATGGAATGATTATACAGCTTTAGCTTGGGATGTCATAGGCCTTCTGGTAAGGTGAGTAAGTAAGAACGGAGCCAGTTCTGATCCTTCATGCATATGTTAGGCACAACTGTTGTAGTAAAGCAGCTCCCTGGCCCTTCGCACACAGTTTTACCAGTTCTGGGTTTTGTGGAATTCTTGTTTTAATAAAGTATATGGTCTAAGGCCCAGCTTGAAACAAAAATGCTCGTTGCTTGCTGAGTTGTATGAACTTTGGAAATATGGCAATAAAATGGACGCATATGTTTTATTATTATTATTATTATTATTATTATTATTATTATGCTTAAGGGCTACAAAAATAAATCATTCTCCAAGCTCACATGGACGAAATGAGCACTGCCTTCTGTGAGCGTCTGTACTTACATGTATCTGTTTACTTAGATGCATCTGTTCTTGATATCTCGTGGAAAAATCAAATATTGTATCTTATGAAAAACCATTGCTGAAGCATTGTTCAGAAAATCAATCCTAAACCAGAAGTCCATTAAAAAAACTGAATACCTGGGTCTCTCTGCTTGGAACTCTCTTTTATTGTTATTAATAGATCATTTATCTTCAATATGGTTGGAGATAAAAATTCCTTTTTAAAGTGATGAAATGAAGAGATTTGCAAGTGCTGAAACCCCCTGATCTCCCCCTCTCTCTCATCACCTGATACAGGCTTAAGGTTTCACAGTTTGTAAAAATCAATGGGAAGTTCTCCCCTTGCCAGCAGCCCGGGCCAATTTAATAAGTACCTGAACAGAGAGGCGGCCTGTCGAAGGGGCAGTCACCTTTCGCCTGGCAGGAGGAGCTGCGAGGGCCAGGACACTGGAGCACATTGTGTCCCCGTGCGAAGGCCTTAATCAGTAGTGACGAGATTTCTTCTCTAAGTCCAGCTTCCCCCCCACCCCCAAGCCTGACTGTAACCCAGAGGGGAACCTGCGAGGGGACGGCCCACTTCTGCCGCAGGATGCAGTTACCGGGGGTGAGGGGACTTCACGTTTCCCGTAAAGAGCTTTCTCCTCTCTCACTAGGACAAGCACTTCGCGGGGAAACTCCAAGCAGCTGCTGGGCAATTTCCTTTCAACTCTGTCCCAGCATCGCTGTTTACAGTTTTACGGAGGCAGCTCCGACTGCCCCTTCTCCTCCTCTCCCTCCCACTTGTTCAAGTTTGTCGATACCCGATCCATGACCATTTGTTTCCTCCTTCCCTGGAGGAGTTTTGCGCTCCACTGACCTCAAGTTCAGCCCCGGCGAGGCTGGCAGGAGGGCTCAGCTGGCTCTCGTTTCCCCACTTGCTGCAGTCCCTTGTGTTGGACAAGCAAAACCAGTGTAATTCAAGTGGGGGGAACCCTTCCCTCGCCAGCTCCTCACATCGCCCCGTGCTCTGCTGCTGGGGAAAAGTTCACCCACCCTGGTCCCAGCCCACGGAGGTGAACCCCCTACGCTCCGTCCATGGAGGCCAGTGGTGCTGGGGGTGTACAGGCAGGTCCGGACCCTCACCCCTGCTCCAGCTGCCCTTAGCTCACCTCCCTGGTCTGCACCGCTCCACGCTGTTCCGCACCGCGCACCGCACCGCAGCGCACACCTGCGGCCTTGCCGCACCTTCCCCAGGTGGGTCCCAACCTCGCGGCACTGCTGTGGGTGCACGGGGGTGAAGCACTGGGGGATGGCAGTGGGACGGATGGATGGACGGACGGACGGAGGGATGGCTGGGTGTTTAACTTCCCTCGCAGCTTGATCTCCAGGTGGTTCCCCTCCCACCCTGTATCAATACTCTTCAGCATCAGACCTCCCTTGCCTCCCTCCCTCCTCTCCCCACTTCTTCTCCCTCTTTTCAGCAGTGGCAAAGCCTTTTTCTTTAACCCCTTCGGGCTGTCCGCTGCGATCCCCCGAAGATGGATTGAGGAGGGGTTGGGAGGTCGGGGCTTTCTGTCTGTCACCGGCTGCGCGGCCCCCGCCTGGTGCCTGCCGCCCCGCGCCCCGGAGCGGGGACCCGGGGGGATGCGCGCAGCCGCCGCCGGCCACTCGCGGCGGGGACGGGAGCGGGAGCCTCGGGTGGAAAGAAAGGGTGCGCGGGCGGGCGAGCGGGCAGCGGCGCAGACCCCCGCCAAACCGGGAGCAGGGGAGGGGAGGGATTCATTCCACCTCCCCCCCCCGCCGCGGATAAATCAGCCCGGCTCTCCCGCCGCCTTCCGCGGCGGCCCGCGGAGGGTGCGCGCAGGCAGGGAGCGGGCAGCGGGAGGCGGGCAGGGCTCGCTGCCCGCGCCGCGGCTCCGCGCTCGGCTTCGCAGCCCGGCGGGGAGAACCGCGCTGATTCCCCTCGCGCGGAGCCGTTTCGGTGCTGGCCCCACGGCACTCGGAAACCGCTGCCCCTCCGGTGGCTCCTTCTGCGGCACCGGCCACCCAAATGTTTATGAAATGCCGGCATTCGTTGCTTTCTAATTAGCGGCGCCCGAATCCGTCTGCTTTGTCTTGCTCTTCGAGACGTTGCTGCTACGCGAGCGCACATCAAACAAGGGAAAAAATACCTATATTTTAATTAAATTACCTCGCCCTGCTCGCGGGGGAAAAAAAAAAAAAGACAACACACACTCTGGGAGATAATCTCTACTTTCTGCTCTCCTCTGCCCGCTTTGCCCAGTGCTATTCATTCGGGTTGTCGCGCTGTTATTTATTTGCGTGCATTTATGTTTCCCGATAGTTACATAGTAAAGCTGTTTACGCAAACTGCAGCGAGGGAACCGAGGCAAAAAGGTTTTGGGAAGGATGTGAAAATGAATGCGGTTTGATAGTGCCAGGACTACGGCGGAGCTCACATTTAAATCGCGCTCCTCGTCCTAGCGCCTTGGGTGTGCGTAAAAAAAAAAAAAAGGAAAAGAAAAAAAAAAATCAAAACCCCGCACGCTCGGAATACCGTTCTTTTCTCGCTGCTGCCGAGGGGCGGGTGGCGGGAACCCGCCCGCGTTTGCTCCGCGCCGGCCCGGGGAAAGCTCCCGCGGCCGGAGCCCCCCGCGGCAGCCAGCCGCGCCGGGGCCGCCGCGGCGGGGAGGCAGAGCCGGCTCCCGCTGGCCGCTGCCCCGCTGCGAGCGGCTCCCGCCCCCGCCGGCGGCTCCCGCCGAGGCCGCTCAGGTGCGCGGGGGGGGGCGCGGAGCAGCAGGTGGGGTCCCCCGCGGTCCCCCCGCGGATCGGGGCCGCGGCGAGGACCGCTTCAAGGAGAGCGGTGCAAAGGCAGAGAGATGATTAACGCGGCGCTAATTGATCCTCTCCTCCGCGCCCATCCCCGGTCGCCGCCGCTGCGGCGCGGCAGCATCGGGGCACATGTCGCAGGTGGGGCGCGGGGAGCCCCTCCGCCCCCCCCGTCGGTGTCCCCCCCCCCGGCCGCGGGGCTGCCGGCGCGGCGCGGCTGCCGCGGAGCCCTCAGCGGGAGCTGCGACAAGCGGAGCGGCCGTTTTGCCGCCTGCCAGCCCGATCTGGGGCTCTTTTCCTTTTCCCTCGCACCAGCCTCTGGTGGAATAACTGTGCGGACGTCCGGCACAGCCTTACGCTTTGATTGCTGTGAAGTGCGCACCGCAAACGAGGTGCCCGCGCTGACGGGTGAATCAGCCACCGGCGGGGCAAGTCCTGATGCTCAGGAAACGCAGCCGGGCTGGTGTCGGGAAGGAGAGCGGGCATCTTTTTTTTTTCTCGTTCTTCCCGGAGGTTTATGTGAAAGAAAAAAAATCCCTTTTAAAAGTGCACGATTTTCTGCTAAAACAGGAAGTCCCTCGGCAAGGGGTTTAGGTTCAGTCCGACCCGCGCCGCGATGTCGAAGGCGGGAGGTGACCGAGCCGAGCCGAGCCGAGCCGAGCCGAGCCCTGCCGCTCCTCACCGGCTCCGCGGAGCTGGCAGCCGGTCGCCGGGGCTACTTCAAATGTGTCCGTTCATAGACGGTTTATAAAAACCGATTCCCATCTGCAAGCAGCTCCCCAGAAGCTAAATGACCTGTTATTATCGGCCGCCTGAGTTTACCGCTTGCCTCCGGGGTAAGGCAACGGTAACCTTCTAACAATAAACTTACCCCGGGGGTGGAAAGGAGATTCCGGGAGGCTGCTGATGTCTTCCTTGGATTACCCTAAATGTAACATTTTGCACAGCCTCTAGTGGCTTCCTGGTCATTAAAACACCGCGGAATTATTTGAGGGGGTTCAAAGACAAGGGGCCCCGTGCTTGCAGGGGGAGAGATATACAAGCTGGATTTTGGGAGTGGGGAACGGCCATCTTCCTTCAAGCAAGCACTTACTTTCCTCCTAAATCACCCCTTTCAAACCCAGTTCACCTCATCCAGTGAGGACCCGAGCCTCCTTCTCACCAGTACGAAAAAGATTGGGTTGTTGGGGCTCTGGGATGGTTGGCAAGCTATCGATTCCCCAGCTACCGGGAAGACAGACTGCGATTCAGCAGATGCAAACAGGCAGAGCCTGGCTGAGAGATTGTTTTCCTCCAGAAAGTAACCTTGCAAGATGCTGAGGTTATTGACTTTGGAGTGGGGAAGGAGGTGTCTGATAATCAGCTCACTCTCTATCTCCCTTAGATTTATAGATCAGGGCCTCCCTGTCACTCCTGAAAATATAATCATGCTGGCAATAAACCCCGAGGGAAGAATGAGACAGCAAGTGTTTTTTCTCAGAGCTAACGCAGTGACCTTTGAGTTACATACTTAAACGAGCCATGATGTTATAGCAAGCCCAGTGCTGGTCTATTTGATTGCCCTGTCCTGGTTAAGCTGCCCAAGAAGGTGCCATAGCTGTCCCGGCACAGGCAGGGCTGGCAGCACTTCCCACACGCACGGCGCTCTGGGTCTGAAACTGCTGCCACAAGGCACAGTGCTGCTTTTGAGATACGTAGTTTGGGAGGTGGGGAGATAGCTGTCTCACTTTGTTTCACCAGATGGGAAAACTGCACCAGAGGGACTGCTTTATTTTTTTTTCTTTCTTTCTTTCTTTTTTTTTTTATTGGACAGAAACGTTTCCTGTCTTCTTTGCAAAAATGTATTTTATGGCCATTTTGCTGTGCAGACTTCTCCCTCTCTGGACATTGCACAGAGTAATGCAACACCTTCAATCTGTGGAGCAGATACCTCTTGATTTCTTTATCTCAGAACATGCCTTTGTCTCTCTTCGACCTGTTCTTGCTCTTCAGTGAAAACTCACCTTTTTACAAGCTGTCAAACGTAACACTAACAGCTGAGAATTCCTTCGGAAAAAACCCCATATTTACTTAAAAATCACTTATTATTTATGGCTCCTTGACTTTTTATTAGCCTTTTAACAATGTCTCTTACTTTAACACTAATCTACAGGGAAGGGGGTCTCTCCTGTGCCTGTAGCAGATATATCCAAACAGAGGAGGGGAAAAGAGTTGCTTAATCGCTTCTAGTATCTCTGATATTTAAGGACATTTTGGAACAAGTAAAAGACCCCACTTCAGTGTGCTTTCTGCTGAAAAAAATATTGTTTCCAAGTTCCGTGGTCTAGCTGGTGATAAGCAGGATTCAAACAAACAGCACAAAAGGCTGCAAATGCAACTGCTTCTACGATGTCATTCCACAGAGGAGGCACCGTTTCCCGAGGGACCTCCATTTAACGAGGAAGAAGTAATCAGGAGATGAAAGTTTGGCCCTTTGACACAAAGATGGCCCAGGCTTCGAAGCTCTCCTTCACTTTCTTGCCTAAACTCAGTTGAGTAACGCCAGCCTGCCCACAGTCTCGCAGACGAAAGGAGGCTAAATGCAACTGAGTAGTATCCATCTTAAATGGCGCAAGTGGTTACTTTGGCCAAATGCTTGACAGACTGAGAGGAATTTCAGAGAGGCCCAAGGCAGCCACGAGAATGGGTAACAGCTTGGCAAATGTTAAACAGCAGACACGAGATTTGAAAAACACGTTCACTGATTTGCCTCTCAATTTGCTGTAGTGACTCAGGATGGAAATCTGGACATCACTGTGGATAACACAGTGAAAACCTCTGGTCAAAGGGCAGCAACAGTAAAGGAAGCTAATTAAATATTGGATAGCAAAGGAAAGGGGAGGCAGGCGTGGGAGAAAGATTTACATAAGCTTTGTCATCATGTAGATCAGCGGGATGCCCCTGCCAGGAATAGGATCTCAAAAAGAAAAGAGCAGAAATAAAATGGCTCAGGGAAAAACACCACGAATTGTCAGTGATACAGACAACACTGATATTTGAAAAGACCATGGCTGCTTTGGGGAGTATGGGATAATCAGAGGGTAAGACGAATAACACAGACGTGTAAAATATAATGGGTGTAATATAAGGTAGATTAGGAACTTCTTGGCCACCCTCATGACTTGTATGAGTAATACATAAACAAGACAAGGAAATGGAAAGGAGATCTTAGGAATTTTCTGTACAAGGCATAGTTAACTTGTGGAACGCACTGTCATCAGATGCCATTAAAAGCAAGGTCTTGATGGAATTCAAAGAAAAAATATATATGGATAATTAGAGTTATACTCCTAATGAAGATAATAACATTTTTGTATTATCACATTTAGAAGCAATGCAAATCTTCATCTCTAAGTCTAAGTAACAGAACGTAGGAAGAAACATGATTAATCTAGAAATGCTTTTTTTGGTGGTTTTTGCAGCTTCCTCTGAAGTAGCCACTAGCAGCCATAATTTGAGGTTGAATACTGGATACACCTTGGACTGAGCTAGTATGACCATTCCCATGTTTTTACATCTCTCCTGGAGCAGCTTTCTTTCTTGGACAGCTTTTAGTCCTGCTTGCTAGCACCAAGTCTGGAACTGAATTCACAGAATAGAAGTACAGAATATGATACTAAAATATTAAGTAGAACAAATCAAATAATGTTCCTTCCTTTTCTCCATTTTCTTACAGCACCTATGTGAATTGGAATGTCTCATTGACTGTCAGAAAAATATTAAGTCTCCAGATTTTTGAAGATGGGACTTGGCAGCTTTTGAAAACATTACCCACTGTCTAAATAATAATGTGTAATGTATAAACTGTTTCCTCCTCGACCTATTCAAAAGAATTGTGACCATTTGTCTGGTTCTTCACATGTGGCAGAGTCAGTTTGACTTTCCCTTCCAATCCAAGTAATTGCTACAGGAAATCTTTATATTTGTGTTCTAATTTTGGGACTTAGATTTGTTTTTAGTGGAACTAGAAAAGAGTACAAGCATGCAATGTAAAATGTCTTTAAAACTACAAAGAGAAAATTTCCACTCTTATTTTTGTTCCCTAACTTTTAATAAGAATAACTTTAATTTAACACATCTGGGCAGCTTGCAGACTATCAGATAGTGCCTGCATATCCGGTGTTCTAAGTACCCTGGACAAACACAGGGACTTAACAAATTAAAAAAAAAAAATCTCAAATTTAATAAACCCAAGAACAACAACTGACACTCATCAACTACCCTTACAGACCTGCAACACTACTTCTTTGCCCTTCCAAACACCCATCTATTCTAGGAAAGCGGAAAAGACTAGGGGGGTTGTACCCTGAAAGAAAATACCTTCAGTAAATTCAAGCTGTTTGAAGCTTAGAAAGAAAATAAGCAGCAAATTTCCAGGACTCCAGTACAGTAATTTCTCCCTCAGTACAGATGGACCTTCAATACCAGTAACTGAAATTTCAGAGGGAAGGAAATTTCTTAACTACACTCCTTGCCACTTTGGATCAAGCACCTTCTATGTGGGATTGCTGAAGCATGTTACAAACCCGAAAGCAACGATACTTATAATTGCTGGGACAGGGTGGACTGCTTTGCAGAGAAATATTATTTACCTTGTACAGAAAAAGTAAGGCACAATGTCCTGCCCAAGGTTATAGAAGTCTGTCTAGTTCAGGAACAGAAAGCTCTTCTCTAATTCCCATAGGAAGACCACCTTTCCACACTGTATTTAATCTGGCCGGCCCACCTCACGCAAGCACCACATTTTTGTCACATTTTGTCCATATCAGTTGTCTTCATGGCCGAAGGACAAAAAAGGGTGTAGACTGCCCTAAAGCACTTTTCCGTCAGCTCTTTTCTTCAGAACAGGATGCCATTTAGATTCATGCATACCATTATCATAAATAACCTCAGAACTACTTAAATCACCAACAGAGTTTGCAAGCATTTGGAAGCAAAAATAGGTGCCAGGTATACATTTGAACTTATCCTTCCTTCTCGTTTTTCACTTATAAACTTTGGTAAATTAGAATATTGTGAAAACTACATAAAGGGACAGCTTTGAGTTCGCTCATCCCTCCCTTCACTGCTCAGCACCCTGGCGTGCCTTCCCTGTGTACCTTGACATGCAAACGCAGGCTTGGTTGCCTCAGATTATTCTGCTATTGATCATTAAAATGTTTTTCTGCTAAGCAGCACTCCTCCCTGTAATTTTGAGGATGAAAAGCCTTCTAGTCAGTTGATTTAAAAATGTGTTTCACTTGTTTGAAACCACTTTTTCTGATGTTAAAAAAGCCAACAGACAAAGGCCCCCAATTTACTTAAAACATTATGGACACTTGATGGACACTTAACTTGATATTACTTTAATTCTAGCCTTTTGTAAGTAGAACTGATGCTCTTTTAATTGCAAATATTTAAATTAAAATGCCCTGTGATCAAAGTGTGATAACAAATAAATAGGTTCATGCTTCTTTTTAAACTAAAACAGAAAAAGTAAAGTTCCTTCCTCTCACTTTCTGTATTTTCCACCCTTTCCTTTTGTTTTCCGAGCATCTGAAGGTAATAGAGCTTGATAAAAATGCAGCAGGGGCGGGGAAGGGGGGGACAGGGGGAAGAGAGGGAAGATAACATTATTCCAGGCCCTTGCTCTGTTTTGTTAGGACAGATTTAATCTTTGGGCAGCATCAGAAGATAGGCCTGAATGACTGCCTGATCATCTCTTCACTCTCTCTTCTTTTATCTGGATTGCTCTCAACTCTTTTCAGGGATGATATCTCACTATTCTTATTTGGTAAATTAGGCTATTGTTTCCCTGTATTTCACTTATTGTAAAATGTTTTCTTTCTTAACTTCAGGCCATTGTTCCTGGGTAGTGAGCAGGCTGTCACTGGAGAGGGGATGCGAAGAGGGAAGTATTCTGCCCTATTTTGCTAGTTAGTAGCTTGCTGTCCAGTGCGCTTGATTTCGTGGGGGTTTCTAGCAGAAAAAAACATGGATAAAAGGGGTCAAATTTGGCCTTGTAATTGAAGGGAAAATTAAGGAAAGATAATTAATATTATGGAATATGGAATAGTCTCAAATGGCAATTTAATTCTGAAGTTAGCAAATACTCAGAATAACAGGCCATGCACTGGATGGTTTTCAAGAGAGCATTTGTTCACAGTCTGATTTATCAGTGCTTCTCGTTGCCTCATGATAAACACTAAAAAAAGGAGGAAACACAAACACAAATGTCACGGTCATTTTTGTGCCATTTAACAGTGAATCTCAAGGCTAATGGTTGTAGTTCAGAAACAGAAACCTCAGGACAGAATACTAAAATGTGTGGTGCTGGGACTTTGTTGTCACTGGAATGTATATTTTGGGTGGTTATCTTTTATCTAACTGCGCTTTGAAGATAAAAACCCCCAAACAAAACCCACTGTAATTATGTTTTTCTTGTTCATGCTGAGTAAAACACGCCAGACATTTTGGGAGAGCAGGCTGAGGTGCGGAGGAACCAAGCATGAGCATGAGCAACCAAACATCAGCATGTGCGCTAGTGCTTCACAGTGTGCACAGCCTGATAGTTGGCACCAGCATCAGCTGAGCTTTGACAAAACCTGAGGGATTGCTGCTCTGCTTGTGATGAGGGCTTGGGTGAAGGTGGTTACAGGCCAGCTCATTAAAGACGATGAACGCGTGTTGCGCAGTGTTTGATGACTGTTGAGAGAAGGCCGGAGTGAAAGAGCTTACATAAAAGCATTAACAAGGACATAATGCCAGTTGACTCACTCAGCACAACGTTGTCTCTGCACAGAGCATGTGAAGCCACAATTAGTGAAGTAAGTGTTGCTGTGTCTTCTGGGAACTGTTGGTAGCCACCAGCTCCGTTATGAGGTTAATGACCACCTGCCCACAGGCGCCGTGCAGGTGATGGGGGTTTCAGAGGCGGCACGTGGAGAGCCCCTCTGGAGAAGGCTACTGCTCTTTTCTGGCTCTCTCCCCTCCATTTTGAATGGTACCAACGTTTAGACCAGAGGCGCTCATGGAAAATCTCATTCTTCGTGAGGAGGGCTATGTGCATGAGAGTGGGGTGCCTATAGTAAAAGAAAGGAAGACAGAAGTCGTAACTCCCTTTTCCTATTTAATTGCTCTTTCAAATTGAAGCAGGGAGGCCATGGCATTTGATACACTTGTACTGAGTACGCCTCCCACCCTGGAAGCGTTTATTCCGAGCTCAAAAACCCACAATGCTGGGCTAGATCCGTCCCTGGCACAAACATGGGATGCTGGACTTGCGGTCGGTGGGGTATCCTGCTGGACCCCAGCAGTCCGTGCCTGTGGGTGTGGGCGCAGAGTGTTTTGGTGGGAGGCGGTGAGAGGCCCCGCGGAGGCACCGCCAGGTCCCCGCGCCAGACGCTGGGGATTGCCTGAGGCGGATCGCCTGAGGCGGCCTGCCCTGCTGGGGATAGGCAGATCGCCTGAGGCGGCCTGCCCTGCGCAAGGCATGGCGCTGGCTCTCCAGTGGGATTTTCACCGAGCCCTGTAGGTAAACTGACTGAAGGGATCAAGCAGGTCGAGGGGGACGGGATGCACGTGAGATCAGTCCCACCAGAAGCTGGGGCAAGCGTCCCTGCCCGCGGCTCTGAGACAGCCCACTCCTACCAGTGCCCCCATCGCACTCCTCCGCTGCAGCGTGACCTGCGCTTCTCCAGCCCGGAGGTCCCACGGACCCGCTTATCTTTTTATTATTCTCCTTTTTCTTTTTTCCTACTTAAGAGCGAGAGAAGGGCTGACAGCGCTGGGCGAGCAGCGCCGTTACCGCCGCCGCCCCCGCAGCGGGCCCAGGGGCGTCCCCGCACCCCGCCGGGCCTGAGGGGAGGCCGCTGCCCCTGCGCGGCCCCCGCGCCCTGACGAGGGGCGGGGGGCCGCCGCTCTGCCCCTCGCCCCCCCCCCGGAGCGGGGGAAGGAGCGGGGCAGCGGGTGAGCCCCTCGCTGCGGGGGCTCCTGTCAGGCGCCGCGGCCCCGCGGGAGCCCCTTGGCGCGGCCAAAGTGAAAGTGAAGCGACTCCCGAAACCCTTTGGGGTTGACGGCAGGAGCCATGTGACAGCCGGGAAGCAGCCCGGCCGCACGGGGCTGCGGAGGGCGATTAACGGGAGGCGGGGGGTGGGGTGGGGGGGTATGATTTCTAACGGCTGCGGTGCCCCCCTCCCCGCCCGCCGCGGCAGGAGCGCCGAGCGGCCCCGCACCGCTTCTCCCTTCCCGCGGTCCCGCACCGCCGGCGTCCCCCTCCGCGGCCGCACTCGCGGCCGTCCCCGGAGGCGGCGGCGGCGCGGGAGGCCGGTCAGGGCGGCGGGGCAGGGCAGGGCAGGGCAGGGCGGGCGGCTCCCCCTCCCCTCCCTCCTCTCCCTCCTCTCCCCTCCCCTCCGCCGCGTCCCCCTCAGGCAGGGCAGGGCAGGAGCGCGCCCCGCAGCGCTGCCCCCGGGAGGAGGGACTCGCCTCCCCGGCATGGTCGCGGCGGCTTATTAGGGTGGTCGTCTCCCTCTGTTTTTTCCTTTTCATTATTATTTGTAATTTCCCTCCTCGCCGCCGCCGCGGCTGTCACTGCTCTCACCGTTACTCTTATCACCGCTCTTCCCGGGGCTCCCGGCGCGGCCCTGCCCCGCCGCCCCTTTGTGCCCGGCGCGATGAGGCGAGGGGCCGGCGGCCGGCGGGCGCGGCCGGCCCGCGGCGCCCGGGGGCAGCGGCAGGTAAGCGGGGCGGCGGCGAGGGGGCGGGCGGGGGACAGGCAGGGCGAGGCGAGGCAGAGGCAGAGGCAGGGCAGCCGCTGTTTGCACCGGGTGCGGGCGGGCGAGGTGCCGGTGCGGAGGGCAGCCTCGGCCGCGGCGGGGAGGGCGCGGAGCGGGGCGGCTGTGCGCAGTGACACCCGATGCCGGCCGGCCGCCCCCCCCCCGCCGCCGCCGCCCCCCGCCCCCGGAGCAGCCCGCTCCTCACCCGCGCCGCCGCGGCCGGCCGGGTTTCTTCCTTCCTTTGTTTTATTTAGGCCGTGTATAAAAACTTGTTATCACCGCCACCCAAAAGGACACCCCCCTCCCTTCCCCCCGTCCCCGGTTGAGACCTCTGGGGTCTCAGCCCCTTCCCGGATTGCCCCTTGCTTTAACTTTCCCCGTCCCTTCCCCATATTAAACCTGTCTCCGGCTGCGTATCATCCCTCTCTCCAGCCTGCCCACTCCGCTGCCGCCCCCCCCCACTTTGTGCCTATTTTGACTTTTTTTTTCCTCCCCCCTTTGGTTTCTGAGGGACTCCCCTCCAACCTGTCTGTAGGTATGTTTGTGTAACCAGACACTGAGAGTAGCTGTCTGCCGAGGAATTAACTCGGCAACCCCCAAAGCTTAGTTTGCATTCAATAGAGGTGTTTGTTTTTCAGGTTTAAACCTCCAGACGGGTTGAAGAAATCGCCCGAAAGGAACCACTTGGCAGATTTTGTTTCCTCTCTTGAAATCCCACTGGACGTGGAGCAGGTGGGGGATCGGGAGGGGAGAGATTTTTGGGGGGTGGGAGAGGGTGGTGGGGTGGAGAGTGACCAGGGGCTGAGTGGTGTGGGAAGGAGGCGAAAAGGGCTTTAAAGTTGGGAGAGTGGAGCTGCGCTTTCCCCCTTCCTCTCCTCTGAGGGCAGGGAGGATAGCTCGAGGCTCTCACTCTCGTTCGTTAAAAATAAATACTACAGAAGTTGGCAAATTTTGTAGTTTTAGAGAAGTGGATTCTCTCCAGGATTAACGTAAAAAATGTTGATGTTTGAGGAACTGCTCTTGCTCAACCCGTAAATAAAGTGGAGATGTTGACAGTTTGTCTAGCCTCTGGTAAACGAGAACAAAAAACATTTCATTTCTTGAAGGGCATCAATAATCGTGAGGGTGGGAGGGAGAGGAAGGAGTTTAACTATTAACCTTTATCTGGGATCGTAAATGAGTTGAAACTTGTGTTTCTGAAGCTTCTTTTTATGCATTTGCTTTTCTGTTTTCCCCCCTCTGCTTTCCTTCCCTGGAGATGGTGAAAGGTAAATGAAAACGATGATGCTTGCATTAATTGGACAACCAGGCAATTTTATGGCTCACCAGTAAAAAAATAAATGCCACGGGAAAATTGCTGTTTGTAGTGCAAGCGGTGGGAAAGTGGTCTGGAGGGTGTGGGGGGGACGGACGGCAAAGCAGCAGCGCTGGCTGCGGGTTGTGCTGTTACTTTAGGGGGTTTTGGTTTTGTGTTTCCAGATCGTTCACTTGAAGACACCGGAGGACGACTTGTGGAAGGTAAGAGAGCCTTTTCCCCAACAATTACATTCTCCGGGGCCATATACTGTGTGTACCTGAGTATTTGCCTACTGCTCAGGCCCACAGTGCCAGCACACTCGTGCTGGGAAGTGATAAATAGGAGAATGCCGAGCTGTTGCTGGCCATGGTGTGCATATTGGGAAGTACAGCATTTTTTAGCAAACAGATAAGCTGCTTTTGCGTACCAAGATGCTTGTTAAACTGATGAATTCCTCCCTTCCAAAAAAGGGATACCCTTTCTCTTCTTAATCAGGACATAGCTTAGGAAAACAGGAGATGAAGAGTACAATGAAAAAGTTTCTGTTCCAACTGTTTTCTACATGTGGAAGTAATATGCCTAACTTAACATGTAGGTTGTTTCCAACAAAGATGTTAGTATTAATTTCAGTATGAATTGGGGGGGGGGGGGGAATCTTTGTACCTTCTTAATTGCAGCTTCCCAAATGTGTTGTTATGTTACTTTGTGGCACGATTCTTGTCTGAAGTGAAATAAAATGACTCTTACTGCTTCTGAAAATAAACTGTGTCCAGCCACCAGAACTTTTCTCCTTCCTACAGGCTTAATGAAGTGAAAGCAGGAGATCTTGGGGAGGAGGCAAGGGTGGGAGAGATACGGGATCATAAAGTTTGGCAGAGCAAGTGATTGGGGGGGCTGTCTTTGTTAGTTTGTCAGCATTGCACTTACAAGCAAAATATGCTGTTCCAGTAAATGCAAATTCAAGTAATTTCAAATTAATATTGTAAAAATGCTTTCCCATTATTTTTTTCTTAGGAAGGACAGAGTCTTTCACTTGATCGTCAGTATTTTGTCATTCTCTTGTTTAGGAATCAAAAAGACAAAGATCGAGTAATACTGCTTATTCTCATGAATTACTGTGGAAATCTGTACAGCACACTCAGTTCTGAGGGAGTTCCTCTTCCCCCCCTTTAAATGAGTCCCTGCCCGCAACAAGTGTGTTGATATGCTGATCTGAAGGACTTGGGCACTATGCCAACTCCAGCAATTTAAATTACATGGTTAATAGTATCTCTACTGTCCTTATCGCACAGTAGTTGTCTTTAATAAACTCAGTGAACTTCCAGGTGGTAATCGTGGATGACAAATTAACTCGAGTCCTAGCTCTCCTGTTCATATGAACTCTGTTTTGCTCTAATTGATAAATATTAAATGCTAATTCCAGATGAACTATAACAATTTGCAAAAAATACCTCTCTCCTCTAAATATGTGATTTATTTAGGCAAATAAGAGCCAATTAGATTATCTGAAAGAATTTCTAATGCTAAAGTGTTCCCATGGATTCTACTGCTAGCAAAGTGATTTTCTTAAGTTTTTCTGTAGTAATAAATTTGTGGGACACTGCATCCTTCAAATGAATCCTTATCAAACACTTCAAAAGAGGAAATAATTTTACATAAAGTAGGTAAGCCAGTATTAATATGTCTAACAAATTAAACCACTCTGTAATTCCTGTAAAGCATTTTGGATGGAAGTGAAAATGATTGTTCCATCAATTTCAATTTGAAATAGGTAACCTTTAAAAAGCAGCTAATATAATTTCAGAAGTACGCACACCAGCAAACAGTAGGCTGTTTCACAGTGGGAGTTTTAAAGTTTTTTGAGTACCTCTAGTACTCATACTGACTTCCCCTTGTAGAATTAAAAGATAACGACATAATATGAAACTACAGAAGAAGAGGCAGAGTAGTACAATTGACAGTTTAACTGCAAATTGCGTGTATGATTGCTTAGACTGTGATTTTTATTTTTTGGAAGATTTGGCCCTAAAAATATCTCTGCTAGATCTCATCTTCCTGATTTCCAAACCTGCTAAATCTTGCCAGAAGCTGTAGAAATGCTCATGTTCTCAGCAGCTGTTAAGAGCTTGCTGAAGCGCTTAATAATAATGTGTTTCATGTCTTGTGGCTGTGACTGAAATACAGTGCTGTGTGCTTAACTGGTAAGTTTGGAAATGCTCTTCTTACTGGCCAAGATTGTATTTTTGAAAATTAATACGTGAATGCAGATTCTCTGATGTCACAGGTTTGACTTCTTGTGGCTTTGTTTGCAAAATTCACTCCTTTGAGACTAGTGAAATCTAACTAGATTCTACCTATGTCTTAAAAGTAACAATAGATAAATAATAAAAATCATCAATTACTTTCCTAAAAGCCTTGTACAAATGAAGAAGTCTGACAGACTTTTTTTTTTTTTACTCTGTCACGAATCATATTATAGCCACAGCAAAAGTTATTTAAGTATTAGCTTTTGTAAAAGTGAAAGACCCAATCTGGGATAGTACTGAAATCTTATCATGAAACTCCTATGGCCCAGAGAATGGGGCAAAGAAGGGAATGTGCCTTTTGTATATATTCACTATATATTAGATATGTTAATTTCAGTCATTCCTTGACAGTATGGATCTGCCCATTCATTAAAACTAAATATTTGTTGGTTCAAAGTAACATTTGGAAAGAAACTCGATGATGTGAAGGCACAGTATTTCTAGAAACGTTTTTTGATAGTTGATAGGTCACTCCTTTTTGGATGCTCTGAAATTATGATAGTGGCTTTCTGATACTCAGGATATGAAGTTAAAAGTGATCATCGTTGTTAAGCCTTGTAATTTATGATTTTTTTTCCCTGCAGCCCTCCCCAAACCTGATAGCTCTTTCACAGTTGGCCTCATGTTCTACTTTTCTTTTCGCTTTGCAGTCTGGGCAGGAGGCTTGTCAGGGTTTGCAGTTGTGCTGCTCTGTGCAGGACTGGGTGGCTGTGCTTGAAACCATATGGGTGTTACTCTTCAACAATTGTTGCCACTTTTCCCAATTCCTCCTCCTTATTAAAACCAATGTTAAGGATCTCTTCATTAGCAATGTATCACATTAGAAACCACATGCTAAGCATCATATACTTGCATAATGACGTTTTGAAAGATAAGGCCTTGAAGACTTGGGGTTTTTTTTGGTGAAAACTGGGTATGTTAAATGCACAGAAAATGTTCAGGTTCAGAAAGATTTACAGATGTAGTGCATCTGAACCATTTCTCTCTAAAATATCTTTGTCTTTTATTTTCCCTTGTTTGCCATGTTCATCACTTAGGACCTGAAATTGCTAGCATGTGTAATAAGCACAATCTTACTACTGTGACGAATGCCACTGAAGTAATTGGAATAATTTTTGGTAAAGTAGTGCCCTGTGTTTGCAGAATGGAATAGCCCTTGTCTTTTAAGCTCTGCAGGGCAGGGAATTGTCTTCGAAGTATTTTCTGTAAAGTGCCTGGCATGTCTGTGTGCGCCAAAAAATGATAAATAATAACAAACAGTAGTTGACAATTTATGTAGACTTTTTTTATAATTATTATTTTGGAATTTGCCTATAGGGTACTTTCTAGCAAAAAGAAAAATGCCAGAGTGGCTTCCAGCTGGGGCAAGATGTGCTCTGACGGCGAGAGAAGTTTTTAATCGAAATAGAGCACGCGTTTAATCGATAGTATCTTCTGTGAAGCTGTCGGGCCAAAACATCAACTGGCGTAAATCAGTGTATCTCCACTGAAGTCTGTAGAGACACGGCTGACTTACACCAGATGATGTGAGCGTCCTTTTTGGCTTTAACAGTTTTCCTTTAATCTTCTTGCCACTTAAACTTTTACTATGATCTGCCCACATTCCAGAAGTGTGGAATGAAGATGGGATAACGTTTCCTTACTTTCCTCCTCCTTTAAGCCTTTGGTGGCTTTTCTTTTGCATGATGATGTATGCTTTATTAGTGATACATGCTCTAGTCTCCCCTTCAAGCCTGTGAAGGTAGCTGTCCTCCTCAAAATCACACTTGAAAAGGAGTGTCATTATATTCAGAAACACTCCGGTCTTGTTTAGCTTGCCAGATGCAGGTGTATTGTAAGTAGCTTCTTGATCATACTGTATTTGTGATTAAAGGTTCATAAATGCTGTTGTTAATAACCTTCTTATTAGCAATTTGTGTCATGTGAAGTTTAGCAACGTTGCCCCCCACATCTATTTCCCAGTATAATTTTATTGTGTCTGCCAAGTGTCTTCATGTTTTAGTTACTAAACTGCATCATCCATGTGAAGTAATTGAAAATGCTGAGTGTGTACATCTTGTGTGGTGGGAAGATTCAAATGATATTTGGGTAGTAAAGAGGAGAAATAAATGATTTTTCTTTATCTTCCAAGCCTCTAATAAACATTTTTGAAGGCAGTGTTAGTAAGCTTGTTAGACATGGGAAAACTGTGTTTAAGTAGAGACGCACTCATTTTCAAAAGTTCAGGCTAAGTCTTGTTCTTTCCTACTGAAGTATAACGCCATTTTTAGAATTTTACCATAAATATTTTTAACAAAACTTGCTTTGTTAACTAATGCAGACAAGTAATCAAGTTTGTTAGATGATGCCCAAAATTGCTGGTTTTGAAGAAAGTTGGGATACTTGTGAGTGTGCATGTGTGTGTTCAGATTTGGAAGCAATGGAGAAATCATAAATCCTAATACACACACACACAGAGCAGCTATAATGAGAATGTGATTAACTGCCTAATCATACGTTTTTGCTCAAATGTCTTCTCACACTGTACCCAGTTTTTCCTGAGCTTTATAAACTAATAGTATCTTCAGTGGAAAAAAAAGTAATAAGATGAAAATATTGTGCCCAGATGCTGTACTGCAGAAGGTCACATAGAAATGTCTGTAGAGCCTGATAAATAGTGGATTCTGCAAGTGGAAATGAGCCTACTCCATTTCCTTTGAACTGACTGGAAAGTTACTTTCCAGCTTGCCAGTTCTTCCAGAGCTATAAAGGACCGTAGTAACTAAGCCTTTCACCAACATTTTATTAAAGCAGGAAATATATGTAATTACAACATTTCAAGTGACTCAAAAAAGATACGTAGAAAACCAATAATATATGCAATAATTTTAGTGCTTACAGGCACTCAGATGTCAATTTCCTTTTTGTTTGTAGTTAGGAAAAACTTTGGATGGAAATGGGGCTGCAAAAGGGCAAGAGTTGATGCCAAAAAAGTAAAGCAAGTTTCAGAGCCTGTCTTGATTTTTATTTTCTATCGGTGATACAGTCTTTGCAGAAAGTGAAAATATTCCAACAAAACTCTGAACTCGACTAAGGCTATAAGAGTTAGCCATTTTCAAAATGTGTGTCTCTTCAATATACTTCCAGCTTGTGCAAGAAGACATGCTTTCAGTCTTTTTTTGTATCTTATTTTATTGTCAGAAACACTTTGCAGGTCTTAAATTAGTCCTGGTGGGACATCAGCTCCAGCCGAGTTATGACAGTGTATAGCGGCTGACGATCTAATATAATACCGACTTAAGAGCCTGGTCCTGCTGATGTAACATTCAATGAAATCAGATTTCATAGATAGTGTGTTATCGTAAGGAAAATTGAACTTCTAGATTTTTATCCAAGAATTTCCTAAAAATACAAATTTATAAGATGCTTTCATAGGAGAGGGAAGTCCCCTTATTTCACTGTTTTTAATGGTTTTCTTAAACTTCTGTATGGTATTTACAAACTCCAGCTAATGATGAAGAATCAAATACCACAAACTTGCATTGTAGATTGCTATGTCTAATGGTATTTTTAGGGTTGCATATACTAAACTGGCATTTAATTTATAGCTAAAATAAAATAATTTCTCCATTCAGTTCCATAAGACTGTAACAGCAGCTTATGAATTGGAGAATGATTTGTGTTAAATATTTACAAGTAATTTTTTTTTTGTTACCTTTTTAATGAAATTGCAGAAATGTACAAAAGACAAGAGCTGGATGTTGGGAAGTGATTTAGAGAAAGTAAAAAAAGAAATTTTTTTAAGTGAAGATCAGTAAAGCTAGAAATGATTGCTTTTGTGTGAACTTTGTTCCTATGGAGAAAAACACCCCCAAAATATTTTTTTCTTTTAAAGTTTTACACATATCGTAAAACAGTAGAAGAAATCATATGTTGTGGATTGCTTTTGTTTGTAGCAAGGGTTTTTTTAAGGCAAGATCTCAGAGGATTTTATATATTAACTACAGATCACTCCCAGCCAGTCACAAAAACTCTGCATGATGCCTACTCATGTAAGATTTTTGTTTTGAAATCAAACTTTTTTTTTGCTTCTGCATTATAAACAATTTGAGTAATATATTGGACATGCTACATTGAATAGCAGCACACCCAAAAGTTTGGTGGATGGGGAGTTTTATCCTTCCACCCTTGCTCTGCAGTAGTGTTTGTGCAAGTGTCCAGTTATATGAATCTGATTGCAGTGGGAGGGGAACACATGGGATGGTGCAGACAAAGTTGTTCGCGTGGGAGTGATTGCAAGATCAGAGCCTTGTACTGTAAGTTGGCCCTCATGATTTCCAAATGAAAGCGTATTAACCTATAAGTTTAAAAATAGTTACCCTTAATTTAAATACGCACCGACAGAATCCTAAAGTCTTCTAAGCGCTCTTCTGCTGTGACTTCATATGCTATTATAGAACTTACTAACAAAATAAAAACCAATATATAATCTGATCAAAGCAATTGTGAGAAATGACACTATTTGATAAGATCATCTACTGAAAATAAAGGGGGAAATGAGATCTGACTGAGGTAAAACCAGGTAAATAGCTTTCAGCTCTGCTTTTGTTATTCAAGAAGAGCGAGCAACAATAGGTGCTGTTTAGAGTCAGGAGCTGCCCTTCTAACCTCTGCTGCTCTTAAAATGCCTGAAGGTTATTGCATGGTTCATGGTGGCTTTTATGCTTGCAGTTCAACTTTTAATTTTCTAACAAAAGGAGATGCAGTACCAGCCTGCTGATAAACACCGTGCAGAACAATTGGAGAGAAAAATGGAAAAATTCCTCACGGTTTTTTCCTCCTTTCCAGTTACTGAAGTATACTGGCTTATTTTTAACAGAAGAGCACTGCCTCCTATGTTAAGCTGCCAAAGCTGGAGACTGATTTTTAAAAAGTAGGAACATTATTTCTACGAGAATGGGATGTGCTTTTGCATTCAATAGCCCCAGCCCAAACAAATGATTTGTTGCATGCTGTTATGGGTAGTGATCTGAATATCCACAGGGGCTCTATCTATTTCAACAAGATTTCTGATTCTTGCTGCACTGGCAAAATCGAGTCGAGTTAGCCTTAAATCCAGCCTTTTCAGCATCAAAACTCCAGCTGCCTGGCCCAGAAGTGTTCCTGCTGAGCATGAGAAGCACCCTTTCTCTGCGAGTTGCAAGGCGGTTGCACAGTGTAACTAATACAGACAAACGTCAGCCAGCACTTTCGCCCTGTCCTTACATGTGCTGCTTGAATTTGTTGGCATGATCGTTGCTGGTGTTTAGAATACCGTGCTTGCTGTGATGCTTTGTACTTGGAGACTGGTGCGATCAGAGGAGAGAAGGGGTCAACTTCTGAAGGTATTGTTTTCCAGCACAGCTGAAAGTAATGGAATGTAACAGTTTTAGGAATGTACACCTGTGAGTATATAATAAGAGGCTATCTGTTTGTGTATTTTCACTGCTGACATTCAGATCAAAGGTCCCCTAGGTATTGTTGTAGTAAGAAAAAGGGAAAGGGGCCACATGTCTTACCAACTCTGACCTGTTGTCTTGCTCGTTGTTTGCAAGTTTTCACTAGAAAATCAGTCATGAGCCTGCTTCGATGAGGTGACTTACTTTCAGGGGTTCCCTTAGTGCATATGGATATTCACTTCATAAAGCAGCAGATTCAGGTCTCAGTGATTAAAAGAAGAAATACTGTCAGCAAGTGCTGCTGCTTAAATATCAAAACTGATACCCAATCTTGCATTGGACGGTGCTGGGATATTGTCACAAACACTTAAAAAACCCCGTTGTGTTTTGAGGCAGTGAGTGTTACTCCTGGATGACTGATGCCAGAAAGGCTGACAAGTAAGCTGAGAAACAGCTTCAAGCCTTTACAAACACATAGCAGCTTAAGCATCTTCGACCCTTTACAACTACATGCCAGCTAAAACAAAAAAGTGAGGAGGAGTCTGTCTCTTGCCTTCCAGCTTGCTTACAGCTAAAGGAAATGTATCCCAAATGGAGGAGAATCCCTCAGGCCCTGGAAGTTGTTTAATTAATCATCACTTTCGGCCTGCTCATTAAATGGCTTTTCTTTTCTCACAGGGGCAAATGAAAAAGATGATTACACCTGGGAGAAACAATGACACCTGTTAAATCTTCCTCTATTGTTAAGCACAGTTAAAAGAAAAAGAAAAAAGATTTAGATTTAATTTTAGATATGCAGAATAAGTAGAACTGTGCTTGCTTTCTTTTTATGTAGGTTATGCGGGATTTGTGCTGGTACATATTTACGTCATAATAACGTGTGCTACTACACCTGGCATTAATTCTCATCTTCTTTAACTGAATTTGCTTAAATCAGAAATACTAGCTTTTTCTATTTATTAAGGGAGAAAGACTTTTACTGTTAAGTTTCTGCTTGCTTCCGTAACACATCTGACTTGATTTCTGTATGACAGAGGTGTTTTACATGAGAGTCAACACTGTCCTCACCAGTCTTCTGTGGTTTTCTGCTTCTGTTGCATTAGCATTTTGATCATGATAGACGGTCTTGGCAGCTTGTGATGTAATTTATCATGTTGCTTCAGTGCGGAGGCTTTGTCAGCAGCAGGGAATTTCAGGAAGAATTTTCCATTGGCTCAACGAAGCCAGCAGCAGCACTGTGAGAATTTTACATGGAAATCTGAGTGTAGACATGGCCTAAGGGAAACTACTCCTGTGTCTGATTTTGGGGCACGTTTGGTAAGTAGTAGTAAGCTGGGGTGTTGGGTAACCATGGTCATCAAGAACTTAGCTTGCTGTACATGCTTAGTGGGCGTAAGACCTCTTGCAATCTTTTTTCACGTTGTAGAAAGTTATTAGCATTTTGATAATACACATTTTTCTCTTTCCCTGTGGGCTCTGCAGCTCCAGTTTGCTCTGGATGAATTCCTGGGGCACATTGTTTGCTAACTGTACTCAGGCCTGGGAAATCAGTATCTTACTAGGCGATAAAGACTGTTGTTTGGACAGTTTGATTTAAGATAGTCTTTCCGAGATACAGAGTCAGATCAAGTTCTCATTTTGATTTATCCAGATTTATTCCACAGAAAATCACAAGCTGGGTATAATTTGCAAATGTTTGCTTTAATTGCACAGTTTTCACAGTGTGTTCTCCCAGTCAAAGGGTGGGGAAAATATTCAATAAGGCCTGTGACACCATTTCACACAACCCTCAGCCACATGGTTTTATTTTATTTTTGCTTTCTGTTGGTAGGCACTAAAAGGGGTGTTAATTCGTGGCCTGCTAATTTTGCTTAGAAGGTCTATTCAGCCATCAGCACAAAAAAGGGTTACCAGCCTTGCTGTTGCCTATGGCAGCTGTGGTGCAACAGCAGCACGTGCTGCTACGATCACGAGGCTGGACTGTTGTAACTCCCTCGCAGTGAAGCCTTCAGCCCAGCTTCTCTCTCCTTCGCTTGCCCACTGCTGCTTCGGAAAGCAGCAGCGTGGTTGCTTGTCAGCCGGTGGTACTGTGTGCTTGCTGTGTCAGCCCTCTATTTTTTTGTGTTGGCAAGCTACGAAATAGCGACTTGACTTGAAGGTGCTGCTGCTATATGTATTTCAAAGCTAGGTGGTAGGAGCTAGTTACCTTAAAGATCGCTTCCTGGAGCTTTGGTCTGAAGGATGTTTGCCTTCAGATGCTAACCTATTTGATTTTCCCACTGTTAACATTGGCTATGCGCAGGGATGGTGAAGTGTTTATCTACTGGACCCTACTGAAGCCCTTCAGATTTACCCCTAGTCCATCTTTGGTCATTTGGCCAAAGTGGCATTGTTCCAAAAGGTGCAGGTCCACAACAGTTTAAGTTCGCTCTCTCTCCGTCCAGTTCCTGCCTTCTCCCTCGCTCTAGAGCTGGCTCACAGGTGATCCTGTACAAGCCACCACTACTCAACCTGCAGACTAAGCCACAGAAAATCAAGTAGCTTTCTGCAGGGTTATCTCCCCGAACTGGCTTTTCACGGGAGCGGACGTGCTCCACTGCCAGCAGCAAAGTTACGGTAGGAGCAGACTGCCTGGGCACGGGGGAATGGTAGCACGGTCCTAGCACCAACACAGTTTAGTTACCTTGAAAGTGTTGTAAAAATGCAGCTCTTTCCTAGCACTGTGGTTATTACACATTATTTCTAAGCAGGAAAGCCTTTTCATTGTTTTAGCACATGTCTGTACACATGAGAGAGCCAGACAAAAGCTAGGGATATTTTATGCATCCCTGTTAAAGGGCCTGGGGCTGGTGGTGTTTGTTTTAAATGTTATCAAAATCCTTGTGGTTGCCAGTGACTGAGAGCTGGTCTGTATTGTCATATTTTTTTTTTCTTTATGTTTGGAGATCATGTATCAGCGTAACAATTTCCAAACTAGGAAACTATACCACTTTAACTTAAACCCAAGGAACAAGGGTGCAATCTGTCCAGCTCTATGCCTCTCTAATTCCTGCTTTCTGCAAAAGACTTGGCAATACCATAGCAGGCATTTTTGGCTGAGGCGAGGAGTCTATTTGCAGTATTTACGTAAATATTTTTTTCTGGAGGAAATGCCACTCACTGTACTTCATACTTAAGGTGATCAGCCAATGGGAGAAAATGAGTTTGTTGCTGTTTAGCTTGCTGAAGAAGATAAAACACTTTCTGCTTATGTTTTTGCCTTTTAAATATCAGAATTTTTTATCTTCCCTGTTTTTTTTTTTTTTTCCCCTAAAACAAGGCTGAAGAACTAAAGTAGGACCTGAGTCTGGAATTGGGATTGATAAATCTTTTATTAAATTTATTTTCTTATTTTGGTCATCAGCTGAAGTGTTGAAAAAAAATCCAAAATCCCAAAACCTGAGTGTATGGCATGCATAACTTAAAAAACCCAACAAAAGTCTGATTAACATACCTTGCCCTGCCAATTGCTTAAGTTTTTGTCTCTTGAGATATGTGATGTTAAAAGCCAGCAAAAATAGCTAGTGAGATGGAGAGTTCAAGGAGAGGAAGAAAAAAAAAACCGAGAGAAAAATGGATTTTGATACAAAAATAAATGCAGCAACAAGTATAATGCCTTCTGTCCTCTGAATAATGTTAAAATGTTTAAGTTTCATCCTCAGTGGAGCTTTATTGTGTTCCAATGATTCATAGGATAAAGTGATTTTTATGTCTTTTTCACTTAAATGTAAGTGGGATTTCTCTCAGATAAACAAAGTAACACACACTCAAAAGACTCTTTCTGCCTCATTTAAACACCCCACCTTATCAAAACTCCATTTCCATGAGTGATGGATCTTGGCTCTGGATGGGAGAATGAAGTATTCAATTACCTTATTTTCATGTGCTAATGAAGCAGAATGTGGCTTTAGGGGGTTTCTTTTCAGCAAGGTAGCCTGTTTGGTTATGCACATGCTGCCTTCTTATGTTTCCTTCCACGTCTCTGTCTACACTCAAGCGGTGGTCTTAATGGGCAACAGTGGCTAATCTGTCTGCGTGACAACAAGCCTTGGCCTTCTTCAGCGCAGCAGGAACAGCCCTGGCCTGTAATTAGCGGAGCCATCAAACCAACTGTTTGGCTCGAAATTATTTCGTTTAGCACCTCTTGCAACAACTTTATATGCTGAAAATACGTGAAGGGTTTTTTTTTTTTTTCTTCCCCTCAATTTCCTTTGCATCACAGAGTGCTGATGTGAGCTCTGAAATCCTCAGCCTGAGCAGCAGCAGGTTTGTACTCTGGTAACTTTGGCTGTCCTCAAAATGGGCAACGCGGACTTTAAATGTTTGCTATCATTTGTTTGAGCTTAAAAGCCGCAGGTGCGTTTGTGACTGAGAGTCAAATGGTAAAGGCAAGTATTGTTTATAGCAATGTCATGCTGCTGCCGATGCAGGAGAAGTATGTGTTCAGCTCGGGTGCTCTTCGGTACTGGCACCCCCCCCTCTGGCATCCTCAGCTTTACTTCCACGAGAGGTAGTGATTTAATGGGTGGGATCATTCGTACTCTTGAAACTAAGCTTTTACTTAGTGCTTGGCTGAAACAGGACATAAGTGTTCAATGCTTTACATGATAGCTCCTTAGCTGTAGTTGCATGTACTTTTAGCACTGTATAATGAAAATTAACACGTTGTGGGGGTTTTCCTAGCAACTGTATGCTAGGAATTACTGTGTCAGCTTCACCACAATGGATGGAGGGAAATAACCATCTGGGAGTTGCTCACTGCAAGTTATGAAGTTGAGGAATTGGAAAAAGGCAACAAATTTCCCCTTTTTCCTTCCCCCAAAGAATGAAATGAAAAAGCTTTACAAAGTACATTGAAACATATCCAAGTTTGGATTTTTTTTTTTTTTTGTGGAGACTTCTAAAGAAAGTAAGAGCAACTTAAATGGCTGTGGTAGGTGTAAGAGTAGTCACTTTCAGTTCTCCTGTAAAGCATTAACATGGGGAGCAATGGACTTTTAATATAAGTTACACTTTTTTCCCCTAAGATTCATGAAGAATGTTCCTAAGAATTATTCAACAGCATAATGAATCTCTGCTCCCACTAACTGATGGTAACTAGTAAGTAAAAGGAGGAAGTGTAATAGACACTGAGTAGTAGCACAGGTTTTGTAAGGTGCACAATGCTGCTGGGCATTCTGGATTCTCCTGAAGTAAAAATTGGGGAAAAGAAATGCATGAAAACAAAAATTGAAACCCTTGGTTATTCTTCTGATATAATCTTTCACAAAGGTACTGAAGTAAGTGTAGGGGTAAAGTCCTGTCATGAATTGAAACAGGTGAAAAAAAATAGGAGGCGAGTGATAATAGTCCTCAGCTCTTAACCTGGAGGAGACTCCTGTTTAAGTGGAGCTTTAAAAAAGCTGGTATTGGGAGCAGCGTGTGTTTAGACAGAGAGAGATCAAGAGGCAGCCATGATCAGTGAGGCTACCTGGCCAGTGGTTTGAAGTTCTGTATGTAAGGCTGCTGGGGGAAGATAACTTGAGAAGTATGCACGAAAATTAGGTAACTTAATAACACACATTGTGGGTGAAGTACACACACAATCAGATTTGATTGATGCAGTGACGTTACCGGTTCCTCTTCATGGAAATAAGGCCGATACTGCATTCTGCTGCAGCCGTGGAATATGGCTCTTGTGCAACAGCCACGGAATATGGCTCTCGTGCAAATGCCCGAGCCTGCAGGGCTCCCAGGAAATTCACCTCCTGTGAAGGAAATTCCCGGCATGCTTCCCTCCCCTCCAGCCTTCCTCCCCTTGGGGGGGGAATTGCACCTCTCTTATCTCTTGGCTATCCTATCTCCAAAGTGAACTGACTGAAAATAAGGTGTAGTTGGAGCTCTGCAGAGCACCGGCTGCCTTTGGCAACCAGAGAAGCATACTGTGATCTGAATCAAATCACAGCAGCTCTTTTATCCCTTAAATTTGGGGAAACAGTCCTGTGCTCTTTAGCTAGAGTTGGGTAAAAGAGGTTTTTGTGACTAATAACTTTGTTTGCCAATATGTGCTGTTCTGGAAAGCAAAGCAATTAACTTGGTTGGTTATGAATTCAGTTTGTTGTTCTGGTTAAGAGTTGGAGAGTTTTCAGTTGAAACTTTTTTAAGCTTTTAATTTCTTTAATCATTCTCAAAGCGCAGCATCTCAGAGTGTCCCTTTCAAAATAAAACACATATCTTTTAAAATACGCAGACTTTCTTTGGGAAGCCTTGATGAGACATATTTTGTTTCACATTGCTTAACATTATTCATTTGTCCCAAAACAAAACTTTTCACTGTGCAGAAAAAAAACCCCTCCTGCCTTCTTAACTGATTTTGAGGCAATTCTCCTTCTCTTCCCTTCCACCCCCTTTTCTATGTCCCTTTCTTCGATCTGAGTAGTAGAGCGTCTGGTATCTCAGCGTGGCTTAAAGTTACTGAAGCAAGCTTTCCAGAGTTTTGAAAAAAATAAAGGGAAGCAACGTAGCAGAATGTCTCCTGACTTGAAAAAGGAAACTTGTTTATAGTGCTGCACTCGGCACTGGTCAGCTTGCCAAGAGCAGATACGTAATGTGCATTTGGAGCTGGTAGTAAATTAAAATTAATAATAAACTGCATATCTGTTTTACAAAAGTATATTTCTTCTCGGAATAAAATGAAGTTTGTTACTTCTTTAGTTACTTAGGCTTTTAGCTTATTTCCCGGGTGTTTCTCAATTGAGAACATCTCACTGAAGTTACTCATTTTAATTCCTGTCTTACTTTGTAGTTCTCATACACCAGCACCTTGCTGCATCATTTATGTTGGAAACCTGGCAGAGGTCTTTGTTTCCGTGAGCATGTTTACTGAACTTTTTAGAAGTTTGTAAACTGTTGTGTTTTGGAAAACTCCTCTCAGAAAAACTAAATTTTTCAGCACTTTCCATTTTTAGAATGATGATGATAGGAAAGAGAAAAAACATTTTATGGTGGTAGAGGTAATATCTTCTACATTATTTTATATTGAGGAGAAATGTTGGGTTTGGTTTACAGTGAGATATGTCTTGGGGACTGTGATAGGGCTTTGTATATTTAAATATGCATAATTCCTAGGCATGAATTTTGTGAGAAGCAGTTGTCTTCCTGAATCTCATCTCACTGTAGAGGGAGCTGTGAAAGTTGTATGATCATGCAGTGTAACTTTTGTATATAATAGGTATGTACAGCATAACCACTGAAGTCGGAGTACTGAATTGCAGTATTCAGTGCCTCACAGTTTATAAGAGATTCATGTGTGTTACTACGAGATGCACAGACTAGCAGTCCTCCTTCTTCCTGGTTATATTTAATGTAAAATTTATCTCTACTAAGAAATATGAAGCCAACAGTCTCAATAACCAAGCAAAACGAGGAAGAATTGAGAGAAGAGTACAAAAATAGCAAAAGTCATCTCAAGAAGAGAAGTCTGCCTCCCCAGTGAGTTGATTATAAACCGAAGATTAGCATTTAGATCATGCTGCTTCTTGCATATCAATAATCTGATGCAGATGTATACTGCCATTGAATTTTATTGTGGCAGCATAGGCAGACATTATCTTGGAGAAACTGAAAGCATTGACAGTTAAAAACCCATACTGATGCGATAAATTCAACCTGCAAACCTTCTTGCATAAGTAATCATAAAGCCACACTTAAGGCTGTCGTGTGTTGGATTTCACTTCAGCTTCTGAGTAATCTTAAGGACCTCAGCAAGTAAAGCCACGACAGTAGCCTGTTCTTGAGGTGACCAGAATATGGTAAATGTCAGAAATCCACATCTGAAATAAGAGGTCACACGCTCTTTACCAAGCTCAGACAAAGAAAAAAGGCTCTTTGATGTGGCTCTAGTGTAGTATCAGCTTTGTCTCTAACAAGACCTCTGCGTTTCAAACTTGATTTGTGTATAAAAGGCTGTACTGTTGGGTGGAAGGGCTGGTACAGGCTTATCCTTCCTGTCATCTCCACCCCCACCCACCTTCTGCACCTCTCTGGTGATCTCTGTTTTGGCTGGCTTGAGTCTCAGCCAGCTAGTCATCATCCCAGCCCAATCACCTAAAAACCCCGGATAATCCCATTCCAGTGCGTAAACCAGAGCAGCCATAACAGCGGTAAACAATTGCATAGCAGCTGCTTATTGCAGACGTACACCCACTGGAGATGCCTGGGGAGGCAGGGGGACCTCAAACGCTGCTGCCCAGAGAGCAGTGCCTCAGGTGGCAAACGATGCCTCGGTGCGTCCCTCTGCTTCCCAGCACACATAGCATTTTCTGTGCCTACAGCAATTCATACTTTTGCTGAATGTATACCCCTTCTTAATATTAGCATTGCCTTTCACCCCGTTGCTACTCCTACCCCTTTCTGTGCCTGGAGCAAGACCTACATCGTAAGTACTTAAGGGTCCCTCTTTCATCCTTTCCTCTTGCACAGTCCTCCTTTGTCACTGTAAAGGGGCTAGTTTTGGTATACCTGATCTGACAGCATAAGACAGGACAGTGTCCCTCTTTCAGCCATAATTATTTACAAATTAGATTTCTATACATGGAGATGTGAATATGGTAAACCTTCTAATACTGTATTGTAGATGGTGGACGTGGTAGGAAAATGGTAAAGGATGAAATAGCTAAGAGCCTCTAGTGGGGCAACTTCACTGCCCTTCTGCTATATGCTTTTCACACTACCACTGCCTTTCAAGTAGCTTTACATTTTGGAAAAAAGGGGTTAGGTATTCTGCTAGGTAAGAAATGTCCTTCCAGTCACATCAATGTAATTAAGTTGTTACATGGATCATTGGTCCTCGTACTTCAGCCATGAAACAGTGTTGGCTGGTTTGAGAAGAATGCTCAGCTCCTGCGTAGGGTACCGCTTGCGTTAGGGCAGCCGGTCAGGGATGCATATGGAGGGTTTTCACTTCCTTCAGAATTCAGACTGTCCATAAAGATGGCAGAAAATGGGATTTAGCAGTTAGTTAAGGACATCCTCAATGTGATTATTGAAAATTAAAGGGGTCCCACACATTATCACAGCAGAATAGCCATTGGTGTGCTTTCTCGGTGCTGCGGGACAGAAGGGTGGCCCCGTGAGCCCTGCCTTCCCCGATCCCCGCTGCACCCGGAGCCGGAGCACAGCGCAGCGGGGCGTCAGGCTTGCGCTGGAAAAACTCTTCCGTTGGCTCCAAAGTCTGGGCGTCCGGTTAGGGCGTAACGGTGTTTCAACTGCCAAGTTACTAACGCGTGGCCCAGGCAAACTGGTGGTAATAGCTATTTCTGCTGTCCCGCTCCTTGCCTCTCCATCCCAGAAAGTACTGATATTTGCAGTGCTGCCGATACAGCGCTGGCTGCAGCGGTGTATAAAAATCATTAGTGACCAGCTATGCAGTGTAACTGCTAGCATGGCTATGGTTGAGGAAAATGCATGTATTTGGACTTGAGGAAGGAGCTTGAGCGCTGAGCTGCCTGTTAACACTGTCACCGTGGGGAGTACGAGAATGAGAAGTGATGGGTGAGGTGTTCCTGGAGCCCCCTCCTCCCACCTCACGGAGTCACGGGGCAGAGCTAACATGCCAGGTAGGGCACTCTGCTCCTGGGCTGGAATGTGGTCTCCGTTTAGTAACCTTCTCTTATTTTTCGAAACATACTGCAAAGTATTTACCTGGCCATAAAAAATACACTATGGGGAGTTACTATATATAATTGCAGCTGCCAGAATGAAAAAAGTAATCTTTATGAAGCTGGTGATAGCGTATTTAGAGGGGATTGAGTTGCTTTGGGTTTTGATGTTGTGATGTTTACACGCTACCTTACAAAACTCAGCACAGCGTGCTTGAGCTCCTAGTCTAAAGGAGTGAAAATCCAGCTCTCCGAGGAATGTCTTCAAACAGGGGCTCGTAAGTCAGAATTGCAAACCTGAGATACTCGTTGTGTCCAGACCCCCATCGCGCTGCCTGGCTGTGAGTTACACAGGCCTCCCCCTCCGTCATTTGCTCAGCAAATGGAGAGAGTAGACCCCAGTGGTAAAGGTGACCAGTGTGGTTCCCACACTGGCACGTGGGCAGCAGGTGTGCTCCCAGTGACAGCCCCCGCAGCTGGGGCTGTGAGCTGTTACAGCTACCGAAACGGGACCTGATGAGGGAATTCAGAAGGCAGTCTCTTGATTTGTGTCCCCCAGACTCCTCCTGTCCCTGACAAGGGCTGCATTAAGGAAAACGGGGCTGTTTTTCAGGCCTCAGGTGTCACTTGTCAGCCAAGCAGTTGGTTTTCCCCAAATATTCCTCGGAGTGCAACACGTAACGTACAGTGAAGGAGGCTGTGTAGTTTTCCCTTTTTTTTTTTTTTCCCCCTAACAAGGCAATTACCAGTTGTAAAGGAGGTATTAATCAAAGGAGATGCATATCTCCTGGCAAATTAATCCACCCTGTAATCTTTTACTTTTGTTACATGGTTTGATATCTTCGTATGGTAGAGCATTAGCTGTATCACATGTTCATGTTGCAAATCAGTTTGGTTAGTTCTAGCTCTACTGTATAGGCTCTTCACATCACAGCTCACATGAGGGACTGCTCATCCAGGTATTGTCCTGGGAGTTGCTTCTGCATGCACCAGAAATCTGGCTTTTCTTGTAGCCGGGTAAGGAACAAAAGAAGAGCTGATAGAAGTTGCTCATCGCTGTTAGCCATGAAGCAGCCGTGACCTTGTTTGTTTTGAGCTAGTTTTCGGATGAAGAAAGCATTGACATTTCTTTCCCCTCCTTTTAGATTGATGGGTGGAAGCAGTCCTTGGGATTTGGCTATTTTCAAAACAAAATATTTGACCTGAAAGGTAATATTTATAGCAGGCAGCTAATAGAAAACACGCTTGCCCTCTCTCTGTTGTCTCTTCTGTATGCGTGTGTGCGCACTCCGGGTTCCCTCCTGGGTCTGACCTCTGCTGCGCGCACTGCGGCTTCATTGACTTCAGCTTCTATTCCCTTCTCCTGATAAATGAATCACTGGAAGCAGCGGGGCACGGTATGCGGGGAAGCAGGGTGCAGGAAGTTCACGGCAGTCCTGTGCCATTCTGACCCTCTGCAAATGTCCCCTCCTGCCGGAGTGATGAATGGTGCAGGGCTTCTGTGTCAGTCACTTGTGAACTCCGAAGGTCACCCAAGAGAGCGTATTCTCCCTTTGGAAAGAGACCCCGGAGGGATGTTGATTTAGTGACGTCTAGCAAGGACTGACCCTGTCAGTCAGTGCAGTAACGTTGGAGCAGGGAATGGTGTTAGCGTTGGGTCACTGGATCTAAAGCAGGAGGAAACGATAGCTGGACTCCATAAAAGCCCTCCTCTGGGTCGCTGACTGGATCTGGCAGGTGGGAAGGGGCTATTTTGGATGAGGTATCTGGCTGAAGGAGCAACTGCAGTCCCAGCTCTCTTACAGCAGCAAGTGCTTTGCATTTAAGCGAGGACTGGGTGAGGCTTTCTCATTTGCTTGCAAACAGGCACCCTCCCTTCTTTTCCTCCAGGAAAAAAATACCTTATCAGCAGGACAGTAGGGTCTCTAGGGAGCTTAAAAATGCCCGTGTAATTAGAAATGGTGCCTGCAGTTTTTTAGGCTCCAGTTCCCTGTGAAGTTTGGATTTGAACAAATCTGATTTTCTCATGTTTGGACCCCTGTGCATGTCAATAAATCCATTATTGTTCAGTGAGGACTTGCTGTGATGGAGGGTTGCTCGGTGGAATTCAAGGTAGGCACAGAACAGGCAGTGAGGGGCCTATGCCATTAAAATTAATACGGAGGGGTGGAAGCAAACCAGTTGCAAAAGCAGCGTTTGGCGTGAGGTAGGAAGAACCTGGGCTGAAACAAATACAGTTCTGGTCTTCCTTCTCAGTCCCTACCTGAGATGCAGTGCCAGTGGGCCTGCCATCGAAGCATTTGCAATACTGTAGTCTGGCCATAGCTGTAGACTTACCATATATTTGAAAACACATCCTGTTTTTTCCAGCCAAAATTGCTGATACACCAAACAGCAGTGGCTTCACAACAGTCCTAAAGCTGGAGACCCAACACGGCAATCCAGTATTCCCCAAACATCACGAAGTTCCAGTTTTCGGTTCAGCCATTACGGGTTCAGAAATAGAGATCATGCTCTAAGCAAGTTGGAATTTGAGTGAATTTAAGCTGAGTATTTATTAAAGCTCTATTTAGACTGGGCCGTGATGAGGCTGGATTGCAGAGCTACAGGCTGCGATCAACACTCAGCAGGAGGTTATTTAGATTAAATACCAACTGTCTTGGAATGGTGGGAAAAGTTTCAGACAGAAGTTTTATTTACTGTTTTTTTGGACAACGTTGTGGGCTTGCAGTAATATTTCAGGAATTCTGCTGGACAGATAGGTTTCCTCCTTGAAGAAATGTTCTTTTTGCATTGCAGTGTTCTTGAATTCAGCTACTCCCTTACATATCCCCTGATGAATATGGTTGATATCCAATTTGCTCCCCGCCTTTATCTCCTTACTGTGAGACTGTAATAATCCTTTTGCTTTCTTTCAGTCTGCATTTTTTTTGCCAAGAGAAAAACAAGACAAGGGAGAACTTTTGTTGGGGGGGGGGGGGGGAAGCGTCACAATTTTCTCATTTTTCTTGAGGTTTTTCTCCCTTTTCCCTCTTTCCTTTTCCATTTTTCATGTTGACCTTCCTTCTCACCTTTCCTTTTCCTGTGTCCTGTCTAAAGGGTGGGCTTGCTCCTCCCTTCTCATCTACTCTTTTATTTTTGAAAATAAGAATGATGACTGATTGTTTTTTCCCCTCATCGTTTATCTACTTGTCCACACCTGTTTTCTTTCACTCTGGCTTCCTTCAAGTCTTAGCACATATTTTCTCTTGTTCTGCCTTTTGCTTTTCATTTCTCCTTTGTGATTATCCCAGATCCCCTGGTCCCCCCTCTCCTCCTTTCCGAGCTGCCAGCCCTGGGCTTGCTTCCTCCTGCCCAACCCCAACACAGGACTTTGCAGCTTGGCTGAGCAGCCCCTGCTGCTGTTGTGGTGCCGCAGACGCACTCGTGCCGTTCCACTTCTCCCAGCACAGTGGCATTCGGTTTGAGCGCTAATGTGATTTGCATCGTTTTATTTTGGGGTCAGCCCTTTCAATCACTAATGCATGTAGGAAGCACCATAATGACTATGTTGCAGTGCTAGGCTTGAACTGCATAAAAAAAGGGTCCACTGACTTACTTTCAGAATGACTGCACAGTGTATAAAAATCACAGAGAGGAAAAATGATACTCACGCAGTTAATGTCCCTGTAAACAGAATGAGTGATTCCATAAACAAATGTGGCAAGCACCTCCCTAAAATTAAGAAAAACGTATGTTTCCTGTAATACTGCTTCATGTTTATATGGGGTCTCTTGTCTATTTCTGGCTCCATAAAGTGAGCAGTACAAAATACTGGAAATTATAGTTAGACTATTAAAGGTCTCCAGCCTTTCTCACTTAGGCAAGTAAGTGAGATTTCCTGTTTCTCATTGTCGTCTGGCTACCATGACGGAGGTATTCTGTACAATTGCTAATTTTATCTAAAAGGTTTTTCTTGTTTTTGGTTTTGGTTTTTTTTTTTTTTTTTAAGGCATTCACAATTGCCTCAAAGTTTTCCTGAAATTAGTTTTACTAATTGGTGTATTTCTTTTGCCTCAGTTACTTTTCTTTGTATTGGAGCTTGGAGGTTCCAGGTGAGACTGTGCTTACCAAAACAGTCAGTGGAGCTACACCATCCTTGTCACACAGCACTGAGAAATAAATCACCGCACAAAGGGCCTTGGCCATAATGGGCTAAAAGCAGCTGCTCTCCAAAAGCCACAGGCACAGGCGTGCACTGTACATCAGCAGGGAGCTGGTTGGAAGGTGGAGGTCTTGCAGGCACAAGCTAATCAAAAAGAGTCAAATGCTAGAACAAAAAGAACTGGTCCCATGGCCAGTGCTTAGCAGGTGGATAGGAGGGAGGTACAAAGACTGAAGTATTTTTTCTGTAGAGGCACAGTCTGAAAGCCTGATGTGTAAAGCATGGTACTGCTCAGCATAAGCTGAGGAAGCTCAGATGATCTCAATTGCCAAACGCACCCTACACATCCTTGTGTGAGCTGTGCAGGACAGGCTTGGCAGCTGGCATCCACGCAGCGTGTTAGAAAAAGAAAGTGACACAGACTTTGTACTATACAGATACTTTTCATTAATAATTTCAACAAAATTCAGCAGCACAAAAATTATAAAATTTGTTAAAATAAAACTGAAAATACTGAAAGACTTTGATCAGAATCTACTCGAGCTCAAACTGACACTCTCTTGTTTGATTTTCCAGTGTCGCAGTGAAACCAAATACTCATTAAATCACTGTAGTAACGGTATTTAACATCCTCGTGTCTTTTAAGTAGTCTAAAGAAGTTTTTGTTTCCAGCAAAATAATTTCACCAAAGTCACATTTATCATCTGAACTTTGCAAAGTAGGTTAATCAAATTGTAATTTAATATCTGAACCACAAACACTGTGTCAATTGTGCAAAGCTCTCTGGTTACACTTTCAGGTCTCGCATTCTAGTTATTCCTCTTCCATCCTGCCCAGCATAGAAAGCTGTAATACTTTAAAAGCTTATAGCTCGTAACTGGAAACCATAGGTGAACAGTCTCAAGACACATAGCACGCTTTTAAATAGTGTCTCCTGCAGACCCTTGTAGTGCTTAAACACGGGCTATTTCTTACAGCACCTATTGCATATGAGCTTTTGGGGAGGGTCTCGCACGTATGCGGTTTCATCTTCGTATCCTGATGACAAAGAAACTGGAAATACCCTTGCTATTTAGTTTAAAAGGATGTCAACAGACATTGGAAAATTAAGATTGTTAAAAGGGAAAAAACATGAACGAAAAAGCTTCACAGGTGGTCAGCTCATGCAGCGCTGTAGTATCACAAGCAGCAGAAGTGCAAAGTAGATGGTAGTGAGCTTCTCATGCGTTGTTTTCTGCAGGGTAGAGAGACACTCATCCTCGCCTAGTGTGCATTGACTTACACAGCTTCCTCTTTCCAAGGTGCTTCCTTGCAGAAGCTGTGACCAAAATGGCAAGCCATCTCAGACAGTGCTAGATTACAGAATGACGCCTGGTGTTGGCCAAGCAGTAGCCACCACAGGAATGTGTATCATGGCAGCTCTGGTTTGTAAGCAGTTGGGTCCACGTTTGCAGGAGGTCCTAGTTAGTGCACTTCCATTTGAAAATGTTTAAACAAAATTTTAAAGTAGTTTGGGATTTTGTGCCAGGGTCTGTGAGCAGCCTCTGCATGCCCCATCAAAATTCCCCATGAGGAAGGCCACTTTAGGAAGTGTGCTCTTCTGCTGTTGTAACATCTCTACTTTGCGGAGAATTCAGCATAAAACTATAATTAATATGGTTATTAAAACAGACAAGCAGCCTCTCTAAATTCAAGCACACAGTTCAGTTGCTAAAATGATTGCACATCAGCAATAAAAAAATAAATTCCTATACAATAAATTCCACTTTCTCTTTTGCTAATCTAAAGAGAAACGTTCTTCATGTAAACAAGGCAACTGTAGTTACCTTCCTATTTTAGATTTCGTCAGTACATCACACAGTTTATTTTCCAAAATCTAGTAAAATGGATGGGAAAAATTCTTTGAAACTCATTAAAATAAACCCTAATATATATAATTTAAAATGTGGTTTCTCTGCTTCTACAAGCTGTTTGCATGCTATGCTATACTCCTGGTTTAAGACCTCTTAGATGAGGAAAGAGTGATGAATAACAAAGCTGCAGCTTTCGCCAGCGTAGGGGTGACTGCACGAGTGGAGATTTCTACCAACACAAAGAGAATTCCTGAGAAGGTGTAAGGCTGCTATTTATTGCGGTAGCCTCTGAGCCTAAATAATAACTCTGCAAATTGAACATAGAGGTCCCAAATTGCTGCGTCATACCAATTCCCAGGAGGATATTTCACATCTCAGCTGAAAACAAAACTCCAAAATTTTCTTTTCCATGGGTTTCTGCAAGTAATGTATTCAGGTGATGTCTGTGTTCTCTCTTAGAAATTTGGTCCTAGGTTCTGGCTCTGAACAAATGGCAAAATTGCCATCAGGAAGAATACATTTTTAATGTGGCTTTGTATTAAGACCTTGAATTTTGTTTTCAGTCATGAGATTTCAAGGCAAGATCATGAATTAATGCGAATTTTTAAGCTATCGGCAATTTCACAGCACACACAAAAATCATGCAAAGGCAATTCATAGTTTATCACTTTGCAGCATTGTCAGGAAAGTTTTTTCTGTGGGCCTGAATTTGTTTCATGGACTCACAGTAGCTCTGAAGAGCACAGCCTCCAACATTAAGTGTCATAGACGTAAGAAAATATACATTTCTCTGTCACTGTTAATTTGATACTGAGCTGTGATAGATTTATGAAAGAAGCTACGTGTAAGAAGCACTCTTTATTTCTATATGAGGTACTGCAGGAAATGTATGAGAAATGCAGTGGGGTTAACACACTTTGGAAAAAAATATGGGTTCAATGTATTGCACATACAAAGCATTATTTTCTTTTTTTTTTTTTCCCCTCTAGATTAATATATTGTGTTTAGATGACAGGGGGAATATAAGTAAGGCTCCAGTTCTGCAAACATTCAGTAGGATTGCCCAGCAGCAAAGCTAAGTATACTCATTTGTCAGATAGGCAATTTAGAGAGATAGTAGGATTCATAACAGAGTGTTTTGTTTGTTTGCTTGCTCATAAATGGTTTATTTTGGGCAGATCTTAGGTTGGCTGTGCGCAGAGGGCATCAAGCCATGTTCTGAGGCAAACCTGCTTTGTTACATTTGGAAAAAATGGTTTGAATTATGGGTTTCCCTCAAATTATTAACAGGCACAAATAGTGTTTGATTTAACTTGCTTTTTATTTACATAATGATCAATGATAGGTTAATGTCTGAATTAGCTTGGAAATCATACAACTGTTTTTATTTGACCTGGTTTGTACATTTGGATGAGTTTCCTTTTCCTGCATATAAATATCCATAACAAGATGTTGAAAATTCAGGTCTCACCTACTTATTGCTTTGTTGTGGCTACTGCTATCTTTATGAGTTTGATTCTACAAATGCTTATGTATCAATGTTCCACTTGATGGCCTGTTAACACGCATTGTACAAATAAAAACCCCTCCATTTCATCTAATTTTAATGTAATATTCTTCTTGGAGAATGACAGAAATAAGGGAGAGAAAGGTCAACTGGCGCGAACTTTTCAGTTGTGTGACTGTTCCCCAATTCCTGACTCTGGTCTAATGTTTCTTTTTGATTATTTTTATTACTTACCAGTTGTCTGTTACTTAATAGATGGCCAGATACCACACGTTATTTAGGTAGAAGGCTTTCTTTGCCCCTGAAGCTGGAGCAGTTATGTTATTATTATCCACAGAACATTGTTTTTCCTATGGAAAGACTGGTAGCTACGCTGTTTATAAGCTGGCTACTAAGAAGGCGTAAAACCCCATACAGTTCTGACTGTTCCTCTATACATGGAAAGTACAAAATAATTTAAGAACTGTGTTTCTCTTTTTTACTCAGGCGATGTTCCGAGTAAGATTTCAGCAGAATTGCTTTTGTGATGCAGCAAAAAAAAAACCAACCTGTCCAAGGATTCCACTGTTTGTCCTGTCTCTCTGTCTTTCTCTTTTTTACGTCTTGCAAGCAGGCATCGCCATTACCCAAATTAACCTCCTGTGAGTTTTGCTTTCCCGCCCCCCATATGTGGATCAAGCTTCTCTCTGGGTGGGGCAAAAAGTGAACTCTCCTAACATACAGTACAAATTAAGTCTTTTTAAAAACAAAGACTTCTCTTAAGAATAGCTGTATTTTATTTCTGACAAAAGAAGGGAAAACACAAGTGCACACACTAAATCAAGAAGTCAAATGTGTGTAATCTGATGCCAAGTGTAAACATGTATGGACTTTACAAGGCTTGCCGACACTAGATACTCTGATTTTCTTTCATTTGAAAAAGTGCTTTTGAGTTTTCACAGTAGTGCTTGCAAGAGGCAGTCAAAATCGCAAAGTGAATAAGAGCAGGTCTATACAACAGCTCCTGTTGAATTGAGATGTTTTTAATTTTTTATGGACACAGTATTTTCTGCTCAGAGTAGCTAAGTTTTTGGCAGAAAGTTTCTTAAATGAATACTATAAAAAGCTGCTAAAGAGTCAAAATATAGTCCCTCGCATACTAACAAAACTGTTTGATTTCAAGGGAGGTTAAGCACCTAACTACCTCAGGATATTGGCCCTAAAGACCACCTGAATACTCTTCCAGCACTGAAGGGCCTGAATACCTTTCTGTGTTCACTGAAGGAAAAATGGAGTGCAGAAGTTAGCGATTTAATAAATAAAGATGTCTTCACTGCTATTCTATCAGGCTGCTGCTGTAACAAATCATGGTATTACCCCATCTGTGCAGTACTGCTGTAAAACTGTAAATTTTCAGGCTGCTTAACATTTGTACTGAATGGTTCAAGCTGTGTTAATTATATATCTGTAAGTGCTCTGGTACTGAATGTTGGTTGGGTAGGTCCCGGAGGTCTGCCAAGGAATTTTTCACATAATTTTAATGTTAACAGTATTTTTGTAGCTGGGTATTTATTTTAAACATATCACAAGGGTTTCTAAGCACTAAAAAAAATCGTGTTCGCAGTTAGTCAGTGGGACTTCTGTTCTTCAGCCTTACCTCTAATTGCACCCCGTGACTGTGAGAAAGGGTGTTTCATTTTTGCTTGTTCATGCTTTAGAGCAGTTACCAGATTGCTTTGATATTGTTGTGGGGAGGCAAATGTAATGACTTTAGTCCTTTATATTTCTTCTGAAGATGGTGAGACATGTGATGGTCCTTATTTCCAGTAAAGAGGGAGATAACTGATCAAAACGCAGTTATAAGAGTTTTTCTGTGCTGAGACAGCATGCTCCACAGTGGATGCTCTGAGCCTCTGATGTCCCGGCACGCAGGGGAAGTGAAAGACCAGGGAGATGTCATGTCACCTTTCTTCCTCCCCTCCCTCCTCTTCCTCCCTTGGCAGCAGCTGCGGGCTGGTTCAGCCTACCATGTGAGCTACAGCAGCCATAGGACCGGTCCTGCCTAAGCCACTCAGCACTTTTGAAAAAATGAGCACCAGAAGCCAACTGGAAGAGTGGATGACTTGCAGCTCTGGAGGAGTACGGTGCCCAAGGAGCTGTGCAGGTAGTTCAGGACCGCTATACTAAACCACTGCCCCTAATGCTGGGTGTTCCCTACATCGCCCTGTAGGCAGAAAGGACAGCAAGATGCTGGGCTCACCCCACCGGGGGGACACTCCGTGGCAGGCAAACTCCCACCTGCCCCAGTCTGGACACATGAAGCGAATGTAGCGCTAGCCAAGTCCCCAGCCCTAAAAATGTCTAGGGAGGGCAGTGCGACTAATTCCATCCTTGTAACCACTCCTGGGCACAACTACTTCAGTAGGTTGTGGTTGCTCCTCAGGAAAGACTGACAGGATGGGATGGGATGGGATTGTGTGCTGCTGCCTGCCCTGCCTGTGCCACCAGACCTGAGGGACGCCTTCTGAAGAAGGATCTAGAAAAGCCTAGATGGACTTGTACAGTGCTGCTCTTTCCCTCCTTTCCTCCCCCAAGCTTTTTCCATGTAAAAAAACAGAGAACTGGCTCCTAAAAGTCACTTGGATGAATATAAACTCTTGAAAGTGTCACGTAGCCCTTGGAATAATTCCAAATAAACCCCGGCTTATTTGGAAAAATGGCTCCTTGAAAGAAATGCACAAACATTGGTCTTGATCCAAAGCCGTGAAATCAACAGGGAGACTCACATTACAGAGGGCTTTGGATCTGGCCCATTGGTGGCTATGACCAGAATGATGGTCTATTACAATAAATCACTTTTAGATTCCTGTTTTACAGATGCCTGCAAAGTTTTGGTGAGAGGAGAAAGAAAAGAACAACCTTCAGTTGCCTTCCAGTGAAATCTCCTTCTCTTTTCCAAACTCTTCAGAACTGTAATTTATGGACTCTCTTATTATTCTATTTTGAATGTAGTACCTTTTATTCTCTCTTTTTACAAAGATTTGAGATATATGTAACCATTTAGAATGAGGAGTGAATTAGCTGTGCCAAGGACTTCCAATGCTTTTCATTTCCTTTTTTTTGTTTTCCTTAACTGCTCAGTTTGTTGGATTATCTGAATCCATAGGTCATCCCAGGTAGTTTAAATACCAGTGACACAGAAGAAGAGACAGAGAGAACAGCAGGGACTGAAAGAAAAATTCAAAGTTTGTCCTAATTGATGCGCTATGTATTGAGTTCTTCAATGTGCTTTTGCAGAACAGAAGCTTGAAACTGCTTATTTGTTAGTATCATTTGCTTGCATCCTTTTTTTTAATCATTTGGGTTTGGGGTTTTTTAACTGAGAAGAATGGACACAGTGTGCTTGCTTTGTCAGAAAACCACAGACTTCACTAGAAGAGAGTTGCTAAATGCAGTGAAGAGCAATTGGTCTAGAGGTTGGAGAAGGGAGTTTATGATGAGTTAGGGTATCAAGACAGAATATTTTACCTGCAGAAAAACCAAGAAAAAAAATTTAAATCAGTGCAGAGAATATGGGGTCTTTAGATTATCACTTGTAATATAATCAAACCCCAGCTTCCAAGAACTGTAAGTAAGTCAGGCTCTAAGGTCATGAAGTTGGCTTAAAAATTGCAGGTTATGAAAGTATATTTTGAGTTCTTTAATTAGCCTTCTGGGTTTGGTGCTATTAGATTTCAGTTTCTGGCTTTTCTTTGTCACCAAAAAGACTAGAGACTTAATTTCTTTCTCTCATGAGGGCTGAGATGCCCACAAAATCACATGATTTTTTAATACAAGGCTGTAAAAAAACCCTGTCTTGTAAGACTCTCAGTAGAATCCTTAAGAGCTTACAGCACTGGTCAAGCATAAGCTCATGGTAGGTAGCAGGGTCTCCAAACTAACTAATAAATACATTCTGTTCTTCACCTCATCTGATAAATATAATTTTAACATCCTTAAATATTGTGTTCATAAACTCTTAAGGAGCACCTGCTACCCTCAACAGTACAGAATAGTCTCTGCTGTGCCTGCAGCGGCAGAGGTTCTCCATCTCCCAGGACAGGTTGGCAGCTCCAGGTGTGTCCTCTTCTCTCCTTGGTACTGAGAAAGGAGAAAGCAGGGGGCAAGAGGGTGCAAAGTGGGCTCTGTCTGTCTCTCCAATTCGCAGCTCTAATTAGTTGTCTTTTCCCAGAAGCTATGGAGATGGTGGAGGGGTGTCTGTAATAATAGGTTTTCCTATTGACAAGTCTGGAAATTCAATAGAGACTGAAATTTTTGGGGTCATCCAGAAGACCAGGCAATAGTGCATCTGAGAAGATGCAGATCACTGGCAGAGAAGCAGCACAGGATACTGTAGTAGGTTTCATTGACCAGCCTGCTAGGATTAAAAGCACAGCTGTATGACGTTTAAGTGTTTCAGAGAGATGAATCAAATTCCACTCTTCTGTTAGGTTCACAGTGAAGACAGCACTGCTCTGGAAACAGGACCAGATTTACAAATAAGCGCTACAGGCTTATGTCTTGGTCCAAACTTTGGGACTCATGTGATAGCAGGATCTCACAAGTGGGCTCTGGTTGCTCCTTCTAGAGGAGGTAAGAAGGCAAAAGAGAAAAGGTGATCCATATTTCTGCCCTTAATTTTGAAAAGGGATGACTGTTTCAGGTAGAGAAGGGTTATAGCTGGGGTCGGGGCACCTGGGATAGGATGAGGTTGTTTACTGAGTCCCAAGTGAAGGAGGCTGGGCAGTCCCGAGGAAGCAACAGAGGTGATCTGAATGGCTGGGCCATGCCCTCCCTTGTCCATCAGTTTTTGTGGCTGGAGTAGGACAACAGTGCAGTGCTGTGTGAAGGGGACATACTAATTCCTGATTTCGCTCATCAGTACATCTTACCAGCTCCTTTTTCTGAGTGCGTGAGACTGAGCAAACAAGAAGCCGTGGGACCAAGATGGGGACTGATGTGTGGGAGGTAAAACGCCTCTTAGTCCCCTTGGACCAAGAAAAGCCATACTTGGCCTCACTTGTGCAAGCTACTGCCTCTGGTTTGAAGAAATGGTTGAACCAGTGTACTTTGGGTTGCATTGGGTTGGGGTTTTTTTGGGGGGGTGAGGGGGGTAGGGTGTTTACACTTTTGAGAAGACCTTTCTAATGCTGAATGCCCAGACTCTACATGCTGTCATGTACAAAATTTGATGTGGTGTCTTTGATACTCTGCATTCCTGCAAATACAGGATTATTTGCTTTCTCGCTTTTGAACAGAACAGTAGTATGTACATTTATGTGTAGATATGTTCACTTATAGTAAATGTGGAAATAGGGGAGGCCTGAGAAGAATAAATGAAGAGTCAAAGTGAATCTCAGAGGAGATAAGTGGTGAAAATGGGTAAACAGAAAACTCCAGTTTTGTGGGAAAACATGGAGGAACAAAACCACAAACAGGAGAGGAAACAGCCAAATCTAAACAATGAATTGCAGCAGCAAGCTGCAGCAAATGTGATTTTAAAGAACAGAGTGTTCACAACAGACATGCGTCACTGCTGAAGATCAAGTATGTGAGCACTGCTTTCCTGCTTCCCCATCCCCAGTACCTCCATAGAAAGCTCAGCCTCTCCTGTCCACCTTATTTGTTCAGTAGTGGACTTCATACGAGTGATTCAGTTCTCATTAAACTGATTTACTGGGCTCGCTGGCTCTGCTCAGCTTCAGTTTATTCCTACTTTGTTTAAAATTCGGGAAGTGCTGGGGGAGGGGACAGGACACTAATGGCCGTTCTCATGCAAGTGGAGTGGTAGCTGATTTATTGCAAAGGTTATAAAGGAAAAGTATTAAGTGTGTTCCATTCTGCTTGGCAAAGCCATCCTGCACAATGTCCAACAAAACCCTGAGAGTGCTGGTTTGTACCAAAAAAAAAAAAAAAAAAAAAAGAGGAGGGGTATGCGTGTGGGTGGAGGGGGGATGCTCCACCAAAGATGTGCTCTTCTTCTTTTGAGCATTAATTAAGACTGTAAATCACAGGCGACATGAAACAACTGTATTCAACAGAACGTGGACAGTTCTGGAGTTCTGCTGTGCTTGCGCGATCAGTTTGAATACCTACACTGAAACACTAATGGGAGAGCAAACTTCAAAGAGAAATTTTGGCATGAAGAAGCGGTCTGCAGGACCATTACATGGATAAAGTTGTAAAGTAGACTCCTCCGTGCAAACTGGGAAGGGAGGTGAAATGAAAGTTTGAAAGGTTTATAGGAACTCAGGCTTCTTTTCCTTTCATGTACAAAGTCAGTCCCACATTAATTTGGTCTCGTCTTCAAATAGGCTTGTATATTTGTGTTTTGAATAAAAGGGGGGAGAGGCGGGTGACAGCAAAAAAAATTGTACTTGGATAATGAAAAGCTCAGTTAATAGTCTTTAAAATTAATTTTCCTATTCTAATAAATAGTTGAGGCAGCTCTTTTGTCACATCGCAAGTAATGGTGGGTCACATTCCCAAGTTTATAGAATTTAAAGCCTAAATTTGTTATGATCAGGTAGTTTTATCTTCAGCAGAACATCAGTTATAGAAATTCACCCAGTTATTCCTGCACAGATCTCATGTCCTAAATGAATGCGCTAAAGCTTGTTTTTAGGAAGCCATCTAATCTTGATTTAAGGAATGCAGAACATACACCCCCCATGTCAGGTTGTTCACTGTTATTATTTATTTAAAATAAAACTTAATCTTTACAATTCCATTTTATTTGTCCATGACTTCATCTAGTTTCAGTTTCTTGCTATTGTGTCTGTACTGGGCTGCAGTGGAGCTGCTCTAGTGTAGTTGAGAAGATGATTTTCACCCATTGTAGAATGTGGTTCATTTGTTCCTCATTTTGCTTTGGTGTAAAGCTACTGGATGCAAGTAACATCTTGATGAAAAATGGTCTGTCCTTAATAGTTAATTCACAAGCAACTTATTTCTCAGCACAACATATTTACGTAATTATAAGTAGACTTCTGTCCAACTACTTGTCCGGGATTCCTCAAAGGGTTTTTGGTTTGCCAAGTGTGGTTTGAGATTTAATTCATAACGTGAAGGATTCCAGAATGGCTAATGAGATTAATTTTCCTTCTTGTAGAATATGATATTGTAATAGAGATGCTCTCTTTAGATATGTGAGATGTAAAAAAAAAAAAAAAAAAAAAAAAAAAAATTGGGGGAAAAAGTCCCGAGTTATTTGTATTTAGTATATAGGAATCAGGAGCCCTGTTTGCAGCAACAGTCCCCATCCTTGCCATAAAGCTGCTTCTTCCACTGACCTTACTAATTTTATGCCATCAAAGGATAACCATCTGATGTCATGATACTACTCTGAAGACTTCATTAATATAGATACATTATTTCTATATTTAAATATAGTATAAATGTTTATGCAATAAGCGGGGAAAAGGAATTTGTTCTATTACAGGAATGTGCATGCTAGAGGGTTTATGGAATGAGAATTCGAGTGCCTTAAACCAAAGATAGGGTTCAGAGTAATTGGACTTGTCGTAACTTGCAGAAAGAGCCAATTTATCTGTATACTACTTATGTTGTCAAGGAAAGTACTTGATGTAAAGCACAGTGTGTCCACTGCTTTGCCACTGTACTAGTACTTCAAAATAGTACCCCTCCTTTCCTTAATGACAGAAAAACCACATTAACTGACCTTCTATTACATTTAGAACAGCATCTTTTTTCTTAATTGGGAACCAGGATTGTGCTGCTTAGCACGTGGTGCCTTTCAGAGGTACTCGGATGGTCTTGAACGTGAATAAATGCATGCTGTTTGCTAAAAAGGGTTGAACCATAGCACAGTCATGTGTTTGAAAAGGCTTACACTTGCATGTAAGGCTTATGCTTGCATGTCCAGATGTAAATAGTTTAAAGGGTGCACAGTCTTGAACTGTACCTGTGCTGGAAAAAAAATCGGTCTTGACAAGAAGGCTGAGATAACAGTAGACACCTCTGTTATTTCCCCGCTGTTCTCTCTCTACCAAAAAAGGAAACACAGCATAAATGAATACTGTATTAATAATTCTTTTTTAAAAAAGAGATTTCAGTGTTATTACAGAAGTTCATACAAAAGGCACATTCTCGGCTTGTCTAACTCGGTGCATTGCCACTGATTTCCGTGGACCTAAGTCAGTGTTTCTAACACCCAGCCAGAGTGGCGGCATTCGGCTGCTAAGGGTATCGTGCAGCCACCATGCAAAAGCATACTTTTGTTACTCAGTTGTCTTTCTGGCAGTGCTGTGGCTAGTTTAGATTGGCTGTGGCTAAGTATGTGGTCACAGGAAAAACATGCATAAAAACTTCTGACCTGAAGTGACTGGCAGATGCAAAGGATCTGTCCCAGGCTCTTTAAAACAAGCATACTGTAACCTTGGTTCCCTAGTTGCCCTCTATATATTCCCGTCAGTTGTTGGATCATCCAGGAAGAATACCTATCCATAGCCCAGGGATTTATGTTGGTTCACAGATGCTTTATGTGTACTGGAAGCAGGCAAACATGTCCGAATGAGAGGTGGTAAAGGGAAGCAAGAACCAAGGAAAGTTCTGGATTTTCCATTTCTTGTTGACTTCAGATCAAGACCCAGTGCGTTCTTAGGAAATACACTCCATGCAAATGGAGTGCATGGAATTACTGCCCAAGTGAAAAACACAGGCTAGTGCTATGTAAATGAATGGGCTTTTTGCTCATGCTGGCTGAGTCTGTGATAGCAGAACAGCTGAGCAAACACCCTTCAACAGCATTTGTTACCAATGTGGTGGTTGTTTCACAGTGATCTTGTACCTGTCTATACACACACAGGTAGGCACGCCTTAAGTCTCATCTTGTGGCAAGCATATTGACTTAGAAGAGGGAACATCCGAACTGAATTTCATGGTCTCCCTTTGGCTCCAGTGTGATTCTGGGCAGGGCTGGTGTGGCTTATTTTTCACCCAGCTTCATGTGCCTGACTTTGAGTCATTTCTCTCAGAGGTCCCTTTACTGTCCATGGAGAAAACCAGCCCACATTTACAACACATTTATCAATCTCTTTCAGACACCTGCAGTGGAGAAGTTTACATTTAGTCAGACGAAACGAAGACTTAGCAGCAGATTTTTAAAATGTGTTAAGTCCGATGATGCAGACAGTTACACACTGGACATATCAAAAGATGGTGGAGATCACTCTAGGCTGTTCTCTGTTCCCTGAGGAGGCAAATTCTCTGAGCCTCTGCGTTAATGATGCTAGCCTACTTGGGCACAGGAGCCCTAGGTGCTGGAAATCTATACTGCTAACTGGTGGGGATGGTTGCTAGCAGTTTGGCGTGACTCAGCCAACACTTTTTTGGACAATTCCTGGGCACAGTTCGGGTATTAAAGACAGACCAGGGGTGCTTGCTGGTAGGTGGTTTGGATGCAGCCTTGTCGTAGAGGCTAAAAGATGCTGGTAGGGTGGACATAGGCCCCTCTGGGTGAGTAATCTGCAGGGCTGTAGAATTGTTGCAGCCGTGGCTGTAGCCTGTGTGTCCCTGTTCCTTGTTTATTAAATCATGGCCATAGCATTCCCTGCCTCAGAGTTGTTTATGAGCGTAAGTTAAAGCTTGTGGAAGAGCGCCCAGCCAGGGTAGTTTACATCCCGAGCAGTTCCTTGATCCATTTTGCACACAGCTGTACAAATGCTTCTGTCTTTATCATTGGGGAAGACTGGGGTGGGGGAAGGTAAATGTGTCTGCAGGTAGAAAGAAGGGGGGTGGCAGCAACTGCTTTAAACCAGCATTGCTGCCAGAAACTTGTTCTTCAAATGACCCCCTGTTGACTTTACCTGCCAATCCATGATCGTTTGCATAGTTCAGTATATTGGCTTCAGGGAGCCCCAGAACAAAGGCTTTCTTTCCTCAAAAAACTCAGACCTTACTCAGATAAAACTCCCACTCATGCCCCAGGGAGTTTTGCATGACCAAGGATTACGGGATGGTGTCTCAGCTTTGCAGTGTGTACTGCTTGTAGCCACTTTTAAAGTTTTGTGGATGAGTAAGACTGTGCTCATTTAGAGGGAAACTTGGTTTCTGTTTGCTCCTGCTCAATTGGCTGGAGACTTTTTTTACCATCCTCTTTGTAGGCTAGAGGTGGGGCTTTTGAGGAACCTACAGGTGAAGAGGAAGGGCACCCACCAGAAGGAGGTGCCTTGGGTGAATGTGGGGAAGGAGAGGGCTTTGAAGATCCTAGCAGACAAGCGGTGGGCATTTGAGTTCCGTAGGTTGGCCATACTCCCACCCGCGTGGGCCCCAAGGTTTCAGAGGTGAGGAGTTCCTCAGCCCTGGCAGGACTGCTGTTAAGCCCAAGCTCAGTCTGTGAGTCTGTTCAGTGTTTGGGGATTCTGAGATGCTTTTTTCCTCTCCTTTCCTGGTGTGGCAGGTATGCTGCATCGTGTCTTTAGTTTCTCTGATTCTGCAATTACTTACTGTTATTTCATGTGAGCAAAGCAGGCAGATGTTACAATACCTTCCTCAGCAGCATGTCCTGCAGTTTTTATTTCCTTGGATGAAGCAGTAAAGCAGTCGCTTCAGGGCCAGCGAATTTGGCCTCGTTTCGTCAGCTGGAAGGTGACTGGTTAAAATCTAACTAGCAGTTTCACACCCAGTGCCTGACAGGAACAGTCGTTGAAGACTATTAAGAAAATAAAAATTCCCTGCTCTGTCATATAATGGAAATGAGTATACTTCAACAGCCATCCGCTCTAATCTGTTAGCCAGCCCTTAGCAGCTTACCAAGCCTGTATTTAACCTATTTCCCTAATGGCAATTAAGAAATGTTTTCATTTCCCAGGGAGAGGATTGCCAATGAAATCCCCCTCTCCCCCGCAATCCCCATCCTCTGGCTGCGCTCTCTCCCTCCTCTTCCCCACACCCCAGCTCCTTCTTCCTTAGCCCAAGGCATCCAAAGCATTCCCCGTGTGTTTGGGTAGCATGCAGTGAGGAAGAAATGATTAAGGAGCTGAATGTTTGAAATCCAGCTAAATGCACCATTATTATCTGCTTAGGGCTTTCTTATCTCGAACTGTGTGGTGCTTAATGGCAGGCCCATTGTTTTCAGCTCAAAGGTATTAATGAAGGAATCAGGGCAGCAGGCTGATGTCATAGGTGGCTGAAAGGTGACTTGCTGCACTGATTTCCCTTACTCCACCCCTTCACAAGTCCTTTCCAACTAGTTCAGGAGAAGGGTTAGTATTTTTAGAGTGGTGGGGGAAAAAAAAAAGCAGCCAGGTTGCATTTGTGTGTCTGGTAAAGGGATTGCAGAGGCTCCTAAATATCCTGCTTAAAAGATGTACTCTCTTAGCTTCTGCTCTACTTTCTCACTTCATAAAGACTCTGAACTGCTGGCGCGGGTCTCAGTGTGAAAGCGGTCGGCCGGCCCTTGTTCACACCTGCCCTAGGCACTGGCCAGCAGACTGCACCTTATGTTCTGACCTATATCCAAGGTGAGGTTTCCACTTTGTGTTTTCGATCCGAAGAGCGAGCTGTGAGTAAGTAGCTGCCACCAAGGCTTACTTCTCGAGGTGGACTCAGCCCCCAAGATGATGTACAACTTAAGGAAGTGCTGATGTACTCAAGTATCAGTTGTACTTTTTGTCACTCTTCTGAGTTAAATTACTTTTTTTTTTTTTTAATGTACCTAGTTATTAGATGCAAAGTGGTGTGTGTTGTGTGAAGAGAGACTCGTCTCTCTGGGGTGGGATATTGTGAGTGTACTCAAGTTTTCTGTTACATGGCACAAGCTGGGAAAGAGGTGAAGATTCAGAGTAGGTTAGATTTCATTGTCATTGTTTGTATTTTAATCATACATTGTTATTTCTGTAATTCTTTTTGTAGCAGATTTAACCTGACATTCCCTTCTTTTTTATCACAGACTTGAAAAACATGCTGCTTGCTTTGACTTAAAGCTTAAGAATTAGTAGTGTAGCTCTACACTTTAGAATTTGGCATCACACTGACTACAGAAATGGTAAACACAAATAAAACTTCATCAAGTTTTTTTTTTACAGACCCAGCTAAGAATTTGAAGAAAGATGTGTTACCAGAAACTGACTTGTGGAGCTTTTGTGATTTATGGAACAGTAAAAGAAAAATAGCTTTTAGACAATGGTGTCATAAGGTAGCAGGTAAAGAGTTCTTGTGTGCATACATATCCAAGTAGGTCTCAGACAAGAATGAAAAACAATGTGCTTTTTTTCCCCCCCTTCATTTTAATGAGTCAGTCTTTTTGTGTACTATGTAATTTAATCAGAGTCTTTGTGAGTACAGTTAAAATTTATGTCTTGCAGGCATGTGATTAGTAAGTTAGGATTTCTGTCTTACCTAAACGAATGAGTGAAGAGTTTACTCCTATTTCTTATTTTTGACTGTTTTTGTTTATTTTTCTCTATTTCAGTTTAGTTTTGGTCTGGTGAACACATAGTAGTTTTCACTATTCACTGGAGTATTTTATGCGTCTTGAAGGAGCTGTCTAAATAGTCCACTAGCAAGGGCTAGACCTCAGAAGAGAAAGCAGAGGCAGAAAAAGAGTGACACTGAATTCCCATAAATGCATCAAAGCTATCTGCTGTCTTGATGAGTAAGATTTGCTTAACAGCAAATCATCCAACATGGAAATGTTCCCTTCAAATACATTTTTCTTTTCCTGAGGGGAAAAAAAAGAACTGTATACCACTAGATTTCTTTTTTTTTCCTTTCGACTTACTTGCTCATGGTTGGTTTTTTGCCACTGGAGATTAAATCAGCTAGCATTCTGAATGAAAAACTGGAGAACTTTTTAAAAATGTTAGCTGAGGACCGGCACTTGCAGTCCCATCCTCTCCCGTCCCCCCTCCCCATTTCTGTAGGTTCAGCAGTAAAAACCTATGGAAATGTGAGATTATCAAACTGAAGCAATCAGCCTGAAATGATTAAGGAAGATGGCTATTCTTTTCTTCAGATGACCAAAAGTCATCTTGTTCAGAGTTCAGAGTTCGAGCTGCTATTTCACAACTATTTCTGTCTTTCTAAGTTTATATTTCCTGTTAAAATCTTAAGAGTGCTTTACCTTGTATGTAAGCTTGTATGTAGAAACCATCACCAGTACTTATAAGAAGTAGGGTCTGTCTTTCCCCTAAAATTATGTTGAGATTTTTTAAAGGAAAAAGTGTTTGTTTATTTCTTCAGTAATTTAGCAGATTATGTGTCAAACCCAGGGTGAAATTTTGTTTGCTGAACTTATCTTAAACCTCGGGGAGGGGGGGAGGAAGGTTCCATTTAAAGGTCAAAGTGTTTCAGGATTTCAATGCAGTATATTTTTTACCTTTAAAGTTTTCCCTTACCCCACCCAGACCTCGGACCTTAGAAGGTTTTCAGACGTCTTACACATGTTTATCTTGTATTGAAATTTTTGAAACAACTCTACATTAAATCCCAGAATAGTTAAATATCCATGTACGTATTACCATCCACTGTGCACAAACACTGCTCTGGGAAGAAACTTGGTGTTTGAGGTTAGGGGAGAATGCTGGAGCAGACAAAATTCAGATGCTAATGATAATTAATTTATGTAGTGGCAAAGATAGGTGCACTGCCAGGTGCTTTACAGGCAGATAAGATCTGGTTTCTGCTTCAGTGAGTTTACAATCTGAGGCCCTGGTTTTGCAAATAGTTATGCACATGAGTTATGCCACCGAGTACAGTGACACTACTCATGCATGTGAAGTTATTCACCTGTAGTGAGCATATCTGTGTACAGTTTCAACTACGTTAGCTTTTCAATTGATTTTGCGGTGCATCAGTAATCCTTTAGTGTGATAATTGAAGTTATTTAATAAGCTCTGCAAGTCAGAAGTTGAAAGAAAATACAGGAGTCACCTTTCCTTAAGGGAATTGAAAACTGAGATTTTTCTGGGAAGTTTTTTTAGGATGCAAACAATCCATGTTAGATCTGGCACTTTCCTGGCACGCTGGCTTAAATAATGTCTATTTGCTTACAAATCACACAGGAGAAAAAATCACCTGATAATTGGAAGGGAAAAGTGTTATTCCCCTTCCTCATTTGTCGTGATGCTGATCTTGGGGCCACATTAAGAGTGTTTCCAGTGAAATTACTTTCAAGTCTGGGAAAATTTAATCAGCAGAGGCCTTGGTAGCTGTAAATTTGTGGCAGCAGTCCCTAATTCATCTTGTAATTCTATGACAGGCTCTGAATTGCCCGTATTTGGCCAGGGATCACCTCAGTGGACAGTTAATGAAAGAGTAGAGGGAACTTGAAGGTCAGTTGTACTGAATTCTTTTTTTTTCTTCCTGGATGTGTCATCTTTTTTATTGCAACCTCTTTTGCTTTGTATAATTTATTAAACAAAGCCCTTTCTTGTTTCCTGCAAAGGCAAATCTATCCCTCTTTGTTTATCTGCCTTCTTTCCTTGAAGCATTTATAAAATAGCCCCAAAAGCCTCAAAATAGATGTTTCTGTTGAAATTACTAGACAGAATTACACTCTAGCCAATTTATATTTCTTATCTGAGTGTGGTCGTGAGAATAAAACTGCAACAGATGCTGCAACGAGGTATGTTTTTGAGAGTGGAATTTGTGCATTGACATGTAAATCTAATCTCAGTACTGTGAGAAGACTTTAGTTACTGGTGCAAGCTCAGAATAAATGAATTTGAACTTCAGAAAACCATGAGAATTTAATCCAAATAGCACCAGAAAGTGCATTTGGGTCTGCTGGATTCAGACTAACCAGCAGATAAACTAGAATAGCTATTGTTTATTGAAACACTATAGTAAATGGGTGCTGACTTAGCAAAACACAGGGTTTTCTTGTGACGTGTGTAGTAAAACAGATACGTTGAAAAAAATACAAACAAAGAGAGGGGCATGGAATAAAAATTACAATGGCCTTTTCTTTTTCTTCTTTCCTCTTTCTTATTTAATAAAGTAAGTGCCTGTTAACACTATTTTCTCATTTTCAGGGTCTTTTCTTTCTTTGGAGGACATCAGCTTTACCTCTTGTTTTATCTCATTCACTCTCTCCCTCAGAGTACCTTGTGTCTTAATTGTCTCTCTCTAGCTTATTGCTCCACCCTTTTTGCCTCCTTTTTCTATCCTCTTCCTATTGCTTCCCCCCCCCCCTTCATTTTGACTTCCATTTCAAATGCAGTATCTTCCCACCTCAGAGTTCCCTCCCCCTGTTCAGCCTGTGTCAGAAAAAAATTTGTAGGGCTCACCATCATTTGACACTTGAAGATCAAGTGTTCCAAATGACCACTCTGGCTTCAGAGGAAAAGGAAGTGTTGGTAGATGAAGTAGTGGTTTTTCAGCACCTGAGCTCTTAGCATCCTTTCAGTCACAACAAGGTCACTGGTACTTCCTCTCAGGTTGAATTCAAAATCCTTTGCAACTCTTGGGAAGCTTTGTTTACTATTACATTAAACCTACGAAGTGGGGAGAAACAGGAGATAGGAAAAGTGGGTAGAAGGGTCCACATTCTGCCTGGTATACAAGGAAAAACTAAAGATTTAGAGGGGAGTTTATTTTTTAAAGTACATTTAATTTAAACTAGCTATAAGAATTACCTGCATTTTTGTGGTTACCATCTAGTGAAGGATGCTCTTGCTGTAAATACAGTACAACAAGCTTTTCTATTTGCAAACTTAGGATTTTGTGGCACTTTTTAATAGGCTTCTGAAGCACATACCCATTTTACTAGCTCTGTTACAGCAGTGGTCATTACTAGCTGCAGGACCTGCTACTTAGCATGCACTAGCTGTGCCTGTCTTGGGTGGTGGGACATCTCTTGTGGACAGTTTGACTGTGACCACTTGTCATTTACCAGCACCAGGGGATTTCCAGCTTCAGCGCTTTTGCAGATCACAAATGTGGTATGGGAAGCAAGATGATGCCTTCTAACTAGGTTGTGCTGTTGCATCTGTGCAGACAAGGGCGGGGGGTTGCCCATGTTGAACCCTTTCAAAATGATGCCAACACAATCTCAGTCAAGTCCTGTGGAACAAAAATGATCTTTGTTCTTGCACAAACCAATGTGGGGAACAAGGTGGCCTCTCGCAGTGTTGGCAACAACACCGCATTTCTACACATGCTGAGTTTCCAATGTTTGTAGAAGCAGCCACTCCGAGAAGGTTGACTGGAAGTGATCAGGATTGTTTTGCATCTTGATTTTGCGTATTTCTGTTTAAATCAGTGTAAGTGCTTGTATTAGAAATGCTGAAGTTGGCAGTAACTGCAGAGTAACAAAATTGCTTGGAGGAGGACATGAAAATCTGTTTATTTGTAGAAGGCTATTGTTAATATAATATAATTGGGTGTCAAGCTTCAAAAACCATCATACGCTATGTATTTATAAAGTACTTTTATTAATGATGTAAAAGACCCAATAACAACCCAAGAAACTTCTCATTGTGAGAGGAGAAAAATATTAGTGCCTTTCCTGACAGCATTTCTTTTCACGAGGGATTCCTCTGTGGAACACTAATCAAGTCCATTCAGAAAGGTCTTAATTAATTTAATTAAAATCTGTCAGATCAAACTGATTAGCCTGACATCCAGCCTGGCAGGAGGAAGGAGGCCAGTACACGCGGTGTAACTGTGTTGAGGTGGACTTGCCGTCTGCAATCAGAGATGTATGGCTGACGCAGTGATCAAAGCCGTCTTTCATTGTCATCGGAACAAATGTTACGGCTCCCCCAGGCAAGTGATCCAGTTTCTTTTTGTTAGAAAATATTTTATACCTCCACAGCCCTGGCAGCTCAGGAGGGGACGGCAGGTACCTGGCTCTGCGTGTGATTGAAGGGGAGCGCCCGGTGACCTTTCCTGCCCTTCTGACAACGGGAATACAGATTAAACATTTTTCATCCCTTCGCCATCCTCTGTCTTAGCCGTTGGCCATGACCACTGCCGCACGGCCAGGAGAGAGACAAAGGCCGCGTTGACAGGGTTGGCTGTGCACGTTGATGGTGAGCGTGGGTATTACTGCAGCAGAGCCTTCCAAGGAACCACCGGTGTGTCTGCGTGGGGCTGAGGTGGGAGCTGAGAAACGGCACCCGGTGCTATCTGGCTGTGCTCGTCCTAAATGTGAGGAAGTACCTCAACCACGTAGGCTTATTAATCCTACTGCTGCTAATAATAATGATGTGTGGTTTCTATGGCAAACATCAGGGCAGCCAATGCAATCTGCGTCTCTAGCCCTTTCCACTTCCCCTACCCCACATGTGTACTTACAGAGTATCTCTCATCTTCAAAGCTTTTTTTATAAACACTTTTATCCATTGTTATTGTGGGATGGATCCATCAAAAGGGTAATAGCTAGTAAATGCTCAGGTTTTTACGCCCCAATCCTGCAGGCGCTTAGGCATATGTTTTAGCTTTATGTATTCAGGCTTCAGTGGAACCATTCACAGTGCATGAAGTTAAGCATATGTGTAAGTTAGGAACTGCAAAGATTAAATAGCATTCCTGTTTGCTGGAAATCAAAAGGTAGATGAAAAGTTACCCCAGCTACAGAGGAACAGCAGTTCCTGAAGGAAGAGCAGCCGCAGCAGCAGCTGACATGAAAGACTTGCCAACAGAAGACCTGCCAGGGACACACCGTTTGGTCTTCATTTGTGAAAAGGCCCTTCTCCCGGCAAAATGCTAATGGGCCATTTTCTCCGAGGGTGGAAGTCATCTGGGGCATCCAGTTCCAGTTGCATGGGCACACACATAATGAAAGCATCTTTCTACAGTTCAGCAGTATGTATTCAATTTTGGTACTTGGGCTTGACCACACTTTTTGCCAGTGAAATGATAGAGATGCATTGTTGGAAGAAATGGAACATAAGTTTCATCTGCAGATATGTTTCCTGTCTTGCAGCTTCCCAATATTTTCTGGCCGTGTCGGTTGAATTGATACTGGTATCCTTGAAACAGGCAAGGTAGCTTTAGTTTGAACAGTGAGCCTGCAGTAAAAAGGTTATGTTTGGTCAGTTTAGGATCTTACCACTGGAGAAGCATGCTTTCTGGAATGATTCAGGGTCATAAGGGTAGGGCAGACAAATACCTAAGAAAATAAGCCACTAGCCAATATATTTGTCTTTTTTGAAATAAAGTAATATTTTGCCTTCTCTGCTATCTAAGCCTAAGTTTAGATGTGTAGACATATTTTCCCCTACCTGCCAAGGGCTTCTTTGATCCTGATCTTGTATTGTCTCCATGCTGGCGCAAGGATCCACCCATGATGAGACCTTTTTGCAAGGGAATGTATTACACGGTGTCTGCATGGTTTCTGTTGATGATGACTAACTCTAGACTAAACTTCCTAGCGGAGTACCAGTCTATCTTTTTTTTCTTCTTGCTTTTACCATGGGGTCCCTTCCCTGTTATCTTCCCAATTTCTCCATTATTTTTGTCTTAAGATAATGCAAAACTGAATTCTATTCAACTGTACTCATTAAGTTGCATTCTGCTCTAAATTTTATTTTATGCTTAATCATCAGGTACCTTGCTTGAAAAACTTCAAGATTCCAGTCATATAACTGAGAGTGAGTGGTTGGTTCAACACATAGCTATAATGCATGTTTGTAGATATAAATGGGCAACAAGAAGGAATTTTTAAAGAGATATTTCTTAGTAGGATTTTATAAAATTTGTCTCTTAAAACAACTGTGCTAACTGTATATAATACTTGAATCAAAGTGATTTTTAGTTTTATTTTTCTTCATCTTTTCCTTTCAGCTAGCCTAATAGTTGTGAGGAAATAACACTGGACATTATTGATCTATTTTTTTCTTTTCTTTCTTTTCCTAGGTCACAGTTTAGGCCCTAGTTCAGCAAAGTACTTAAGAAGAGGCTTATCTTTAAGCACATGTTCAAGTCTCAGCGGAGTAAATGAGAATTAAGCAAATACTTAAGTACTTTACTGAATAGGGATAGAATTAAGCACGTAGTTGAATGTTTTGCTGAATCAGGGCCTTAAAATTAAAAATTAATCTTATTTGTGCTACAAAGATTGAAAAGCTAGGCACTAGATTTGGATCTTGAATTAATATAAACCAGGAACAGGGTAGCACCAACTGTCACAAGAAGGGTGCATAGGTGTAAAAATGGGGTAAAGCAGGGCTTGTTAAAATTGTGCGTAGGACATACGAGAGATACATAACCAGTTCCTGCATCTGTTTTAGACTAAATTACTGGAGATTTACAATCCCTTGTGCTTCAGTCCTGGCACTGGTGAGCCCTGGCTTGCATAAAAAGCCCTATAACATTAATAGCTGCCATGCTAAGTCTAAAGTTGTAGAAGGGGCTTAATCTTTCTAAGCCTCAATACATACTCTATTTGTCCTGTGAAGTGAAGGTAATGCCACTTCCCTTCTTTCACTTAGCGTCTCCCTTCTCTATCTGATAGCAAACTCTTTGAGGTGGTGAGGTTTCTTTCTATGTGTTTACATGATGCCTGGCACAGTGCTCTTGTTTGTGGCTTCTACATAGTTTTGTAATAAAAGTCCATAATAATAAATCTTGTGCTTTGGGCTTGACAAAATAATTTGTGTGACATGACAGAGTATCATTGCAGCTAAAGTTTTTGTCAAGATTTAGGTTAGTACGAAATAAAGGCAGCATGAAGTAGTTTTCTGACCAGCACGAGTAACTTGTGAGACTCCAGAAGAAAAGATTTGAAGAAGCGTGGTAACTTTCCACTATTTTCTAGGAAGGCAGCTGCTGTTTTCAGCCTCTAGAGTTGAGCATCTTATGGATGAGCGTAGGGGAACGTTTGCATGGACTGGTTTTCGGGACGTTCATTAAATCTGCAAACATCTAGTATGAGTTTTTAGTGCCTGTGAATTCCTTCTGAGCAGTTTTTTATATCGGTAATTAACATCTGAGTTGTGTTAAGTGAAGTATTTGACGACCATCGACCATCGTTTTCACAAACGTGGAGCTCATGCCCAAGGCTGGCTCAGTGTGCATCATGACGTTCTGTGTTGCGGCAGTCGGTGTTACCCTTTAGCGATGCTTAGAGAAGACTGACTGACCCAAGTGCTCCTCTTAAACTACACTTCATTTAAGAATACCTTAACAAGTATGCGTAGTGAGTGTAATACAATCTGTATGGGTGCTAGCTAATGGTTAACCGGCTCTGTTGAACCTGTGCTCCTTAAACAAATGCTATCAGTGTGGGATGAGTTGTCTTATTTCTGCAGACAGACGTAGTGCAGGTTGGAGACTAATGCTTTCTTCTTAGGAGTAGAAGACAGCAGGAGGGCTTTCACTGCCTGCTCAAACAGGGAAGGGAAGGAAGGCATCACATTACTAGAGCTGCTATTTTCAAATAAAGACGGGAGGGATGAGGGTAGTGGGGTCTCTGAGTATGTCCTGAAGTTCGTAGGGTGGCTGACCTCAACTCAGCTGTTACTTTGATTTTTTAGCTGACTGTTGTCTGAACAGGTGCTTGATGCAATATAAAGCTTCTCAGGATAGTTGGCGTAACTTTGCTTTCACGCTTTGAGAAAGGGGAAGAGAAATAAGCAAGATCATGCTTTACGCAGGAGGTTACTGTGTGGAAATACTCTGTACGGTGAATGAAGGGGCAAGATAGTGCTGAAACTTTGAGCTTTCTGTACAAGGCAAAAACCTAATAGATCAGGTGAGTCAAAACTCTGTGGATCTTGCTTATATGCCGGGGTCTTTGAAAACTTTGTGGAAATTGCTTGTCATAAGGCATGTGGGATAACAATCTTGTTTTCTGAACTTTTACCAAGGCAAAAATTTACATTTTATATATGGGAGAGACCTCTCACCCAAGCACAGTCCTTGCAGTGATAGCATTATATGGTCAGCTTGATTAATCATCTTGGCTTATAAATGGGTTGAGTTAGTATCTTTAATCTGAACAGTTCTTGAACTGTTAGAAAAACGATGGTTCTGGATGAGTTGTAATTGTCTCTTTTTTTTTTTTTTTTTTTTTTAAATGGCAAACACAAATCCCCTCTATGCATTTGAAATAAGAAAAGTAGGGTTTTGTTGAGCATAAGGAAATTATTCATTCCTACAAGTAGAAACCCAGAACTCAGCATGGAAGGCTTCAAAAGCACATCTAGAGCAAAACCAATGTATTTTGTTTTTTCACAGTTATGGGCAGAGTAAGTTGGTATTTCAGTTTTTTGACTGTGGCTAGTAGGAGATAGATTAAGTACTTAAGAAATTGTCTCTTTGTGATTATTTTTTCAGACTAACTTTTCCTCCCTTGATGAATTAAGTGACCTACCTCTACAAACAAATGACATTGTTAGCTTTGAATAAAGTAATGGCTTTATAACTGTATAGCATCTACTGCTCACAATAGAAGCCTCTGTTCAGGACAGAAGTTTAGAATTTGATGCATTTAAGGTATTTTTATTGACCAGATAAAAATTCTTTGTTAAAACATTGTTGGGCATTCAACTCCCTCTTCATTTAGGTTATCCTTGCATTGGTGTAAGTAAATTTAATTCAGTGAAGTTCCCTGTGACTTAGAGCATTAAACATGTGACAAGAAACAAAATGATGAGAGAATTAAAAGATAACTCTTTCTCTTTTATTTTTGTGTTGTTTATTAACACTATACATCATTTGACTCGGGTTGCACAAAAGCTCTGTCAATTAAGTTAACAGTAAATGTCACTTTCTAGTTAACGTGTCATGAAAGCTTCTAGAGTGCATAATGATTATTTTAAGAATCTTTCATTCACAAAATAAAATACATAGCCATAAATCTTTTCTTATTTAGTCTTTTAAAATGACTATCAAAGAACAAAACCTTAATTTGTAGCCCGAAGTTACTTTGTTCAAATAATTTTTTCTTGGCAGACTTATTCATGCATGAGTATGGTTTGGAATGATAACTGAATTGATTTATAATGGAGAATGAAATAAAAGTGAAGATATTTTAAACAGATCAATGAAATATTGACAGGCCTGAAACACAGATGATTTGTGAATTCTCCAGTCACTTTTTTCTTAGGCAGAAAAATCAGACTTGAACCATTTCTATGAATTATTCTATTAACTACAGAAAGTTTAAGATTATAAATGAAAATTTTTGAAGTGAATCTGAAATTAGGAATCTGGAAGGAGAGGCTGGTTTTGGACTCCATGTTTGTTAAACAAAAATGCATTAGCTGTTTTGCTGGGAAATTCCTCTTCTAAGCATAGCAAAGTTACAAATATTTATCTCCTTAGTACCTTTTTGGATTAAAGTAATACAGTCTAAAATGACTTTATGAATGCAAGTTTCAGGGGGGTTTGTTTTGTTTCACTAACATCCATTTTCTGGAGACTTTATGAATTCCAGTGCACCTTCCAAATATTGACAGTGCTGGGGCTGGATGGAAAGTTCAGACCAAATCTTGAACCTCCTCGTGTTGGTTCTACAGACTGTCTGGAGTCCAAAGGTTACGAACTGCTTGTAAACTATCTCCAGAATAAAAGCCTGTGTGCCAGGACATCAGTGCTGGTATTGTGTTCTCTATTCTTTTCCTAATTTGCAGTTTCTCCCCACCCTGCCCCCGTAGATTCTCAATAGCCTGAATTGCTTCAGTCTATTTAATTCAGTGAGGCTATGCTAATCGGTGTCAACTGAAAGCCTGTCCTGAGACTCTCGAGACTTTTCACAGATGTTAATTCGCTTAGTACTACAAAACTAAAAAAAGAGTAGTTCTAAATTGTCCACTCCTGAGGCACAGACATCAAATCCCAGGATTCAGCAAGCTCTTTAAGTGAGTACACAGCTTTTAATGGTACTGATTTAACAAAACTATTTTCTTGTAACATTAAGCACCACGTACAAACATGAGGTAACTGATGTAATTTCTTAGCAGTAAAGGGTCTCTTTGCAGCATTTTTTCTCTGTTGGGTCTGGCAACACAAAGATTAAAATTTGCATTCAAAATACTCTGTAGAAGATTGACACAGTGACTGCTGAAGTCAACAGAAGTTTTCCGGTGAATCTGAATTTAAGAGTTTGCTTTGCTTAGCTCTGTAAGATGTGCATGCTAAATCAAGTAAGACCATTTATGTCCTTAAACGTGAGGCAGTAACACACTGCTTAACCTACAGGTTTCCCAGAGTGGATGTGGACCCTTTTGGTAGGTACCTGGAGGAGAATCTTCAAGCTTGAGTTAGGTGCTGAGGCTTTCCAGGTGGCCCACTGGGAGAAGACAGTGCTCAGGAGAGGACTCCCAGGAGCCAGCAAGCTCAGCCAGAAGCATCCTGAGTGCAGTTCAACAGTACGATTTGTGCATTTTTGCAAAGTGGAGGATGAGATGTAGTCCAACCCAGCCTCCCCCAATAAACTGACTTGCCTGTCTGTGCTTGGGATATCCTCTGAGGATCCAGGCTCGACCTTTCAGGAAGAAGTGCAAAATGGTAGATTTCCTCAATGTTATAAAAAAATTTGGTTCTAAATGAACGTTTCTGCCTAAAGCCCTTTTCCAAAGAAATACTTTTGCTAGAGAGACAGGGAGTGATCACTTACAGCTTTCCACAAGCAAACACTGTATGTATTTTACTCCCAACTGTGATAAATTTACCTCTGTTTTACTTCACTACAAAAACTTCAGCAGGGAAATGCAATTTCTCCTAATTGTGTAAACGTAACAAACAGTACTTACCTCCTTTGACTCATTGTTTTTCAGACATGAAATTCCTGGTAAATGGATCTAATTAATATAAAAATTTTAAAAAACCACACATTTTTTCCCCTGCATCAGTGTGTGGTTTTTAGTTAGTAACAGAGTATGTAGAATCGGTGGTTCATCAAAGTGATCAGAGGTCCAATGAAAGCAACTTATGTGAGTCTTTAACTCTGAATTGATCCTCAGTGATCAACTTAAACTTGTCGCTTTATTCACCAGAAATAAATTTTTGGGTTTCGTAAAATAGTTTTTACAAAAAACTTTTTTTGTATCAGAATTTTTTAATGTTATGGTGGCATATGCCTTGTGGGTAGACTCTAAATAGTCTTCACAGCCAGCAGTGATCTCGATGTTCAGTCATTTTACAAGGCTTCGAACGTTCTTAACTCTTAGTGAAATAATCCCAAATTTAGCGTGTTAAATATTTCCAAGGAATAGGCCCGCTGACTTTTAATCTGCAGGTCTGTTTTGTACAGCATGCAGTTTTCAGGTACTCGGTATCTCTTGTGCTGTGTAACCCCTATCGCGTGCACGGCTATCTAATCTTGAGGCAGGTGAGAAGTTGTAATTTGTGGGGCTTCTTATCGAAATACAGAAAACTGATGTGGAAAGAATGGCAATTAAGCTGTAGTTGGCCCGTACAGTCTTAATTCTGTTTTAAAAAATAGGCAGCAACAAATGAATAATCTTCAGAGCTGTTAAACCATTGCGGGTTGCGTGGTGTGAAGGCGAGCTGCGCGGGGCACCAGTGCCCCTCGCTCCCCAGGGGCCGGGCGTCCGTCCCCCCGCGCTCACCCAGATCTGTTTGTCCAGTGATGCAAGAGTTTGCTAATTAAACAGTTCACAGTGGTGTTTGGGGCAGAACCTGTGGACATTTACCCAATTGAACAATTTATTGCTGTAATTGAAGGGGTTAGCTGGTGTTTATTAACTAGCCTTCCTGTCACGTTCGAATGGCTGGACTAACCCTTGGTCCCTGACTTGTTTTCAAGCATCCCACCGGTGGTGTTGGCACTGCGGTTGTCACTCTTCGGGCTGCTGCTTCAAGGCCAGAACTTTACTTATTCCTCCTTCTGCAAATTCAGCAACATTATTGGGCTTTTTTTTTCCTTGCAGGAGCAAGTGTTTTATTACAAATCAAGTACTGTCCCTTTAGAGCAAAAAGCAGGTTTTATCTTAGACAAAAAATAAATTGGGATAATCAGGGAAATTTCAGCAAACCGTTCCTGGCTTGAAAATGGGTGTTAGGCTTCATAATCTCAGCGTAGCGCTGGTTTATTTTCCTTTTACGATCATGGTCACCTCTGCTGTCTCCATCGTCATTAAAGTGGGTTGGGGGCTAGGATAAAGGCGTCATTGCAGTGGTGTGCAGCAGGGCTTCCAATCAAGCCGCTGAGGCACACGCAGTTTGGGACACAAATCTGCTCAGGGGAACAATGAGTCCTGATGGTGGTAACAGGCAGCTTCACCCCCTTACCCATGAAAGCTTCTATAACTAGAACTAATTGGCCGTTCTTAAAGTGCAATTAGCGGGGATATTAATCTAGGCCTGACAGGTGTGAAAATGTGTTTCTTTGAGTTCGTTCAAAAGACACCCTATCTGATCAACCGTAGGAGGAGCCTGAAGCAATTGTGTCTATAAACTTGCAAGGCTTTAGTTTGTTGGAACTGAAGAGCCCGCTTTTATTAATCGCATTTGAGTCAGACGACATTAACTCAGCAGAAATGGATGGGAGGAAGTTCACTTAATACTAACATCATATTTGTATCACTGCCAGTATCAGGAAGGGAAATACTTGCTTCTGCCTTCATTTGGGTATGGGAAGAAATGGGAAGACTTTTTAAAAAAAATATATTTTAATTAGAAAGATAGGTCTGAATTATTTTGCATTAGGATCATTCAGTGTTTCCCCCCCATTCACTTCTAGTGCAGTTTGATAATCTCCATTTGTAATGTTTGCTACTTTTTTTCATTTAGTTGTTCTTCATCCCACTAGGCACAGCACATGGCAGTGACTTTAAAAGGTGGTGCCACCAAGGGTGGCATTTTCATCAGCTGTGCAGGTATTAAATAGTACTAGTGTAACAATCTGTGATGGAGTTTCAGGACTTAAAGAAATTCAGGCCAGATACATGACTAGTAGTTCAGCTTCTTTACGGCTGTTGTAAACTGGCACAGCTCAGTGGAGCTGCACTGATATATACGTGTCCGAAGATCCTGAATTCAACCAGCAGACTTATTGTGGGATGCTGGAAGGTTTCCAGATGAATCTGCAGATGGCTGCTTGTGTTAGTGGGCTTCAGGCTTGGAACTAGATGAGGAAATTCGTATTTCCGATTTTAATTAAAAGGGGTGTTCACAATATAAGACTAAAAGACAAAGCCTACCCCAAAGACACATGCATCTGTTCTACATAAAATAAATGCATTATAAGAGTGAGAAACTGGTTGAAAGTGGTCTTGATACTGAAAATAGCATGTGTTCATGGGCATGCACATGCATGTATACTGCTCAGTCAGCTAGAATTTTCTCCAAAGGTGGAAAATTCTGTTTTGTTTTGGTTTATTATGTATGGTCTGCTCTGAAAAATGTATGCCTAATGGTTTACTAGTTCATCCTTCTGGAAATATCTGAATGCCTAGACCACTGTGATATTTCTTAGAAATAGCTTAGAAGATTTCCTAGAAAAGATGAGTCTAGAGAAGGTCTCCCTGGTCACTCAGCCCAGTTCCCTGATGGGAAAGACAACTTCATAAAAAAAATCATTTTACTAATGAACTAGGTCTGTCTTACCAAGGATTTTTGCCCCTCCCCTGTGACAGAAAAGCCCTTCTCAGACTGTGAAGAACTTCTGGCCCAAACTTGCTCAGGTCAGTTTTGTTCTTCTGTGAAAATCTTCAGCTGAAGAAGCTCAAGAAATAGCTCCTTGCTGTTCACCCCATGACATATTTATAGAGCACAGCCATAACCTTTCCCAACCTTGGCAAAGCCAGAAAGCAAGAAAGATGATGCTTGTGTTGCATAATGGAACAAGGTTCAGCGGCCTTTGAGAGTATGAGCAGTGATTGAGGTAGCCTCAGAAACAGTATAAGTATGTCCCTGGACTTAAATTTGTGTGCCTTTCTGAGCTGTAAGGCTTGTTAACTTTGCTGCGAGTGTATCTGCATCGCTGTCTTGATGCGGTGATGCCCCTCACAACACTACAGTCCTCCACAGTCAGCAGGCTTGGAGCTGGCTCTGCGGGCTTTGCAGCAGAGCATGCTGCTTGGCGTAGACATGCTCTTTTGCATCTTTTCTAAGAAAGGCTCTGCATTTTCTAACCTATTGCCATCTAAATTGATCTTGATTCAACACGGATGACCAGCATAGGAAATGACACCCTCCTTCCGGAGCAATAGTAAGGTTTGTCATTTCTTTGGAACCCATTGCCCTTCCGTCAAGACATCTGAGTTTTCTAGGTGATTTGTAGGCTTAGTATTCAATTCCTGATTTAGGAGGGCAGGGCAGTCTTTTCCTTGATTACCCTAAATAGTGCAAAACATACAAGAGGAAGGAGGATCTTGTGATTGAGACGAAGGGCTGTGATTCAGGATGCGTGGGTTCAGCTCCTGTCCCTGCTGTCTGCTTTCAGTGAAACCTTGGGGAAGTCCTTCGATCTCTTCCTCTTACGCAAAGTCTCTGACTTTTTCTGTCTTTTCGATTGAGCTGAGAGATTCTTGTCACCGGCTGCGTGTTTGTATGCCTTCCCCGCCATCGTTGTCCACTAATGCAAGCTGGACAGCCTGCCTTCTCACGTTTGGGGAGGAGGGTTCAGGTATGAGAGTTTTGGAGTCCATTCTTAGAACAGAGAATGTGATCCCACGCCCAAATCTGCTACGAGGACTCCTGCTCGCTTTTCCATCTCTCCCCCGACTCTCCCCCCACCCCCCCCACGCCCCCAGCACCTCCTCTTCTTGCCCGTCCCTCCTGAACCGCCCACAAGTGGAGAGGAAGAGAAGCGCTAGCTTTCCCCCTCCCCACTGTGAAGCCAAAATAACTTATTATCAGTCTCCTCTTAACCAGATGTGGGAACAATATTACTCAAATTGATGTCAACTGAGTACAAGTTTAGCAGTTTTGCAAGTTGCTGACTAAAGTTATTGGAATTACCCAGAGCTAAATGATTTGTTATAGCTGGAAATTGGAGAGCCTCTGGTGTTTACACCATTGTTTTGTGGTGGGAGGAATAAGTCCTGCTGCCTCACCTCTTCACCCTTTTTATAGACAAAAAGGGTGCACAATGTAGATGTTGCTTATCCTCAAATGGTTTGGACAGTTAGCTTCTTCATACCTCAGTTAGATATTCATTCCTATTCAGAGTGTTCATTAGAAAGTTATTTTGCAGCTACCCAGAGTGATGTTTAATAGTTGCACTGAGATGTTTCTCTCTTAGAAATCTAAACTGTAATAACGCAGTAAAACCTGCTTTTGCTCAAGAGGTACCTGAGCAGAAAACATCAGCAATTAAAATAATGGCTAAATGGCTAAAGCACTGGTGTGGTATTTATTGATAGAATGCTGCACCTCTTTGCTGCGTGGCTGGTAAGAAACAAGAGAATGAATAATAGCTACCAGTGTCCCAAGTTTGAAAAGTCAGAGGAAATGGCAGCAAGAAAAAGCAAATGAAGATGGATGAAACCCCAGGAGGGTGAAGGGAGACGTCCTCCATGCTGGATGGGGCTGGGCGGCTGACTCCTGGGTCACCTCAGCTGTTGCTTTTCGGAGCGGTGTTTTGAAAGGACGCTGTTTGGGAGAAGTGCTTCCTGGCTGCTGCCACCGCCGCGCACCACTTGCAGATGCTGCCTGTGGGTCAGTGGGAGGTCACCGCCCGTTAACTCAACACCTCCAGCGAGGAGAAAGCTCTCGGGGATAAACTGCCCTACTATCGCCGTCCAACCCGCACCGACAGAACTCGCAGACACTTGACTCGCCCCTTTGCTTCCTCCCGAAGTACGTTCTCTTGGCATCGTTAGCACTGCCGGCTAACGCCTCTTCCCTGGCTCAGGACGGCGGGTTCAGCGTTGGTTTCTCCAGCCCGGTGGTTGGGTTTTCTCCTGGCAGGTCCCTCTGCCTCTGCTGCGGCCAGGGCTGGGCTGCCCTCCAGTGCCTCACCGGTACCCGGGCGAAGCTGCCAGGGACCGAGCGAGACCTGGGGGTCCGCAGAGGCAGCAGCATCCTGCCCACGCGTGAGTGCCCCCCGAGCACGCGTGGGTGTCAGGGCATGCCTCACGGTCCCACGGGACCTGAAACAAGGCTAGCTCCCCATTGCCGTGGCCCTCACAGCTCCATGGCTCAGTGCCGGAGGGAGGAGGCAGCTCTTATACCTCTCTGCCTGTATGGAGTGTTGTCAGTGGCGGCATCGAGAAGGGGTAGACTGAATGTGAAGGTCGACCGTGTTTGCTTATAAAATGCAAAGTCTGAGTACGTTCCGCAAACTGCGTCGAGTCTTGTGGCTCCCCAGAAGCAGGGCAGTTGCATTTAAATCATTGTGTTTTGAAAAAGATTAAAGATGCAAATAAATGGCACAAGTAGCGCAGGAGCCCATTTATTATATATGCATAGAGGTACATGAGAAATCGGTGTATTTTACGTTGCTCCCACGTTTTTGCTTCTGATGGCAGTTAGAGAGCCCTGCTCGCAGGTGAGTCTGGGTGCAGGCGCTCCCTGGTTGTTACTTCCCTGGGTGTGAGAATCGGTGGGGCTTTCTCGAGTATCCGCGTGGATTCTGAGCAAAAGTCTGGAAAGGGTAAAATGCTGAGGCAAGGGGGTCGAACTCTGCAAAACCTCTGCAGGTTGCAGACTGCTCTGTTCTTGTCCATGAAAGAATTTAGTAGGCATATCTTTTATGTGTGTGGGTACATCAGTAGATGCATAAAAATACATATGTCTGTTTTCAATAAAAGTATTCCATGATCTAAACATCTTAAAAATCTTAGGCTTCACATTTTCTTGAACAGGCTTGTTCAGGGAAACAAAGGAGGGTGCTTGACAAGATTATGGTGTTGCTTCTATACATTTCCTTTATTCTTGTGGCTAAAAGGAAATTACAATGTGTTGTTAAGTCAAAGTGTGGTCTGTGGAGCTGAACCAAAAAACCTTGAAATGGACTAAAATTCCCGTTCTGATAAAAGGGAAAACTACACAGCAGAGAGACAGGATATCTTTAATTTAAATAGCGGGTTTAGGTATATTAATTTGAGTTCAAAGCATCTTTCAAAGGGTATGATGCCCACATTTTTAATTTTACCTAATACTGAGCATCTGGTGTGGACTGGTTTGTGGTACTGAGAGCAAAAGGAAATACATTACTCATAGATGAAAGGAGTGAGGGGGAATCACTGTCCTGACTAAAAATAGCCTTTTTTCCACCAGTTAATATCAGCTGGAGGTTTGATTAAATAGTAATTGTCTAGAAAAAGACAATAATTGAGTGTGACTGTTTCCTTTCAGGGGCCAGGCCCAGGTGGTGAAAGTTAAGTATTGTCCTTCAGATAAGGTCCTGAAAGCAGTTTTCCTGGATGTCCACCGAGCCCTTCTGCAAAATGTCCTTTCTGGGTGCTGAGCTGCAGACAGACAAAATCCAGGCCTTTTCGCAGGGCAGCAGCAGCTTTCGGGGATGTAGCGCTGGAGGATTTTATGGCTGCATTGCAGATACGAGCTGGCTCACCTCTTTGGCTGGAACTCTAACCCAGAGGCGCAGAGATCACAAGAGACAAATGTCTTGAATTAAGAAATGGGGTTGACATCTATAAAAGTCAGAGCACATCTAGTAGGCAACATGTGTAATAAGACTATAACATTATATCTAATAGGGAGATTGGAAAGCTGTCTAAAAAAACACAGCTTCTGTTCAGATCTGCGTGTTCAAAACCAGAATACCCCAGATTAACGCTTTTTGGGTCCCCCGTCCTCCCCCTTAATTTATTGATCTGAGTCCTATGGTCTTTTCTTAATAAAAATCAGTCTGTCTTTTTCAGTATGAGGTTAGTGACGATACTGGTAACTTTGCCTAGCTTTACTGGAGTCCGTAGTGAAGAAACACGTGTTTCTGTGAGGTTAACAATATTTTCCTCTAGATTTCTGTAAGGTTATTCTCTCTGAATGACCCTTTTGTGCTTCGTAATGTTAACACTTCTCACTTGTCTGGGACTTTGCATATTATGAATATCTAAGCATCATTTAATTAACCTTTGCAAGTGTCCAGGCAGCCATGAGATAGAGCCAGGCAGGAAATGCTTTTTCTGCCTTGTGAACGTTTCGATTTGCTACTTATTCTGAGTGGAACAGCCTCAAAACTTTGGGGGGTTTTTCATGGAGGAAAAGTGGAGGAGGAGAGAGCGTGAGAGACCAACTGGTCTGCTGCAAAGTGACCAAAAGTTACAGAGTGCTCCCTGGGGAAGGCAAAAGCTATCATTTCAGCCCTGTGTCCTGCCTGGTGAAGATTCGGGACTTGAGCCTTATGCCACCACATGCTGAATTAGGACCGTAATGGCTGGGCCAGAGTCAGGCCAGCTCTGCTGGGTGTCCTGGGGACAAGCACTCTGAGAGGCAGTCGCCATAGCCTGCTAGTGAGAGCAGCTCCCAAAAGCTTTGCTGGCTGTAGCTTGGAGCGTCTTTTCTTTTGTGCTCCAGGTAAGCGGTCTCACTGCAAGGTGAGGCTGAGCTCTCACCCAGCCAGAAATACCACTCGCTTGAAAAGTAGCACGCATATTCTGCCGGGAAGCCTGGGGTTTGGCCATTCTACATTTTCCAGGGGAAGCTGACCCCCTTGGGAAGGTAAGGGTAGTTGCTTCAAAGCCACAGCAGAAATTGATACCGTATTCAGTTTGAGAATTCGGATGTCTTGATTCTGTGGTTAAACCACTAGACCACACTCTTTCTGAAATAGGTAGGAATATTTGCATTTTTATATAAGGAAACTGAGGCACGGAGAGGGTACAAGGCGTGCCAGAAGCCACGTAAGAAGCCCATGGCAGAGCTAAGAACAGAACCCAGGTTTCCTGATACCAGCACCTGTGATTCAGCTACAGCACACTGCAAGGGCAGTACAGGAAGGAACAAAGAGATAAAAATTGAATTTCCTCTGAAAGTGAAGTTAGTGTTTTCGATTATATCCAGAGCAATGATAAAATCAGATTCATTGCTGCATCCCTATAATCTAATTTTTCTTTTCATTTACAGTTGGGTTTAACAATGAATATCGCTTTGGCACCTACCTCGGGAAACTGCTGGCCTTCTGCTAACCACAGATTAGTAGGCTAAAATGAGAGACTGCCCATTGAGAATATAATCCTGGTCTGCAGGGGGCACAGAGATTTCTTCACCTCTGGGAGGCAGCCTGTAGTTTAAAGTAACTAGACCCTGCAACTCCTCGTTTAGGTATGGCATGGCGTGCTGAAAATTAACATGAACTTTAAAGAGGGGGAGAGCGGTCTTTAGCTGACAAGAAGGGTGATGAGTTTGCTTGTGGCAATTCCAGATACGTAGAAAATACATATGAAATTTTAAAGGGTGTGTTAACCATGAATTCAGGAAAGCAAGTATTTTCCTGTCTTCCTTCGTTGCAAATATACTAGAAAAACAATATAATTCTGTCCACATTTATCAGTGTGTTTTAATAGAAAAAAATGGGGTCAGTAAGTCCTCTGAAAAGAGGCTAAAATGAAGGACGATTGAGAGTTCATCGCTCCCATATTTTGAGCCTGCGACTTCCAAAATCAAAGGCCTAGTAATCCTAATGGATTGACTTCCAAAATTCCTTGGATTTGTATTGCTGGACTTGTCTCTCTCCAGGGCTTAGCTGGATCCCTGCAGATAGATTTTCAGGTTTATATGCTGTAATTCCACTTAGTCCAGCTGTAAACTTGTGGTGGCTGAATTAATACGTTATAGTGAAAAAAAAAAAGGGGGGGGGGGTGAAGAGTATACCTACAAAACCTCTAGCTTGTATATCAAATCCCGAGGGGGGAAAACTGGGCATTTCAATTAGTGGGTTGTGTGGCCTGATTGAAGAACAGCGCCGTGGCTAACAAAGCTTTGTCTGTAGTATCAGCTTGCTCCTCATCCACCAGGACAAATAGAGTGGTTGGTCATTAACGGGCTAGCCATCGGGTAGGGGTTTTGTTCTTAAATGGGGGCTTTGTCTTATCCCTGCTGTTTAAGCCCCCTCCAAGCACTCCTCACCTGTCATATCTGTCATACATTTAATTCATCACGCTCTCTGGTCAAAAGCTACACTGATAGTATCAGAAGAAGAGGAGGGGGCTTCTTATAACTTTAGCGATCAAAGGAGATTACCAAGCAAATAAGATTTTAATGAAGACGGCAGGTTTGGAAAGGAGAATTTACTGCATTGCAAATTGCTAACACATAAAGGTTCATTTTATCTGTATAGTATTTGAAAGTGGAATCCCGAACTATTACAGAAAGAAGAGTGGATACATGTGGTGGTTCGTGGTTTTAATTAAGAACACAGAGGGAGGAGATGTAGGGGGGGGGAGAGCTCTTTTATTTCTCTTGTAAGGGTCAAATTTTTAATCTGTAAATATGATAAGCGTAGCAGACTGTGTTTAAACACAAGTTTGTTGCAGTGAAGACAAATACATCAAGCAATTTGCCACTGAACTGGTATTGTCAGGCCAATGCTCTCTGTTATTTGACCTAAGTTTCAAAATATCAATCACAATACTGAAATACACTTGTCCTCACTGCAACCACTGAAGAGGCAAAGCAGGCGGGCAGTCACCAGTCACAGGCGTGGACACCTGCATATTCCTGTGACTGTATATGACTGAGGCCAGAAATGCACCTTTTGTGTTGGCAGCAGGCGTTTTCCAGGAAGGCAGCCCTGTGCCGGGGGAGCGGGGAACACCGAACGCCCTCGCTTACAGGTTTGCACGGAAAAGCACGTGCTGCCCCGTGGTGCTTCGTCATGAAGTGCAAGCCTGCAGCACCCGCACCTCAATTCACAATTATTTTCTATTAAAGCTGCAGTCTTTCTGCAGAGGAATTATCCCATTTGGGACTGTCAGTCCAGAACACTTACTCCATTTTCTGATAAAGTGGAAACAACCAGTGGGGAATTATCTGTTGCAGTTCCTACTGCTACTGGCGTGCAGTAGTCAAGTGGTGCATGGCCAGTTGTTTGGAGATTGAATTAGCAGCAAAGATGCTCTACTAGAAGCATAAAGCAGTGCATCCGAGCGGTGTATAGAGCCAAACCTGCCCTGTTAGCAGCAGAACTAAGCGGCTTTATTTTTGCAGTTTTTCCTTGTGATGAAAAGAAAGCCTCTGTGATTGCTGAAGCCTTTGATAGAAGAAGGGGTGGTTGTATTATTAGCACGGATGTTAACATCTTTACTTAAAAGCCAGGGGGGAAGTGGCTGCCTAGCTTTCTTTAAATTGAATTAAAAACGTGGGGTCCGGGAAAGAGATCACAAAAACATGTCTGAGCTTGTCGGCTTTTACGGGTTTGGGTGGAAAACTCCAGTTCTCACTTTCCGCTGAGTAATACTGAGAGCTCATTATTTGTGTGGTTTTCAACGTGGCTATGAATTATGAATGATTTATTTAAGAAGTGATAAACTATGGGCCTGCCCTTCAGCTATGAGGAGGTCCCTACAGCTGATGTGTTTTACGTTCAGCGAGGAGATGGGCCTCAGCATCCTTCCAACATTGGAGCTAATTTCTTGTATTTTCAGTTGTATTTCAGCCAGTATCCATCCCTTCAGTTGCTTTTCTGTAGCCCCTAGGATCTCCTGATATGCAAGGCACAATGAACTAGTTTTATTGAAGGAGAGATGAAAAATCACATGCTGTCATCTGGTGACATGAGTTTAGCTGAACCAAAGTCAGACCCAGATTTATTTGCAAGCGAAGACAGGATATAGATACAGCCAGCACCAGTTTAGAAACTCTGCTTGAACCTTGCTTTGAGTAAGCATGTTAACAAACTGATTTGCTTGAATCAATAACGATAAAACCCGTGTATGAATAGGGCCTATATTTATCTTATATTGTGATGGGACAGTACGGCAGAGGCAGCTGCAGCAGGGCTCTCCCGGTGCTCACACCAGTTCAGTGGATGGGTGTTAGTGGCACTGGGAGTTGTTCTGCAAAACTCTGCCCTGTAAACAGGGTTGGCATGTGTGCCAGACGCAGACATTTGCATTTACTGTTGTTTTAAGGACCTCCATGTTTTTACTCAGCTGGAAACTGTTTTGTTGTTGGGTTTTTTTTTTCCCTTGGATTTTTTTTTCCCCTCTGTAAGTTAACGGGGGCACAGGCTAACTTACAATATTGTCTTTCCCTTCACAAATTAGAAACTCTGGGAAGGTGCATGGGTTACTTGAGGTATGGACCAACCATCTCGACTAATGTGTTCTGGTTATAGATCTTAAGAGGTATTTGCCAGGACCAAAGTACTTATGTAAAGAAGTGTTTTTTAAAATAACATAAGTCCACATGACAGCATATAAAAGTCAAACGACAGAGCAATTAACGAGTTACTGTTACAAAACTAACCTTTCAAATGAGCTCCTAAAATACTCTGTGGTTGGAGTTTCACTTAAGGAATTTACTTTTAAGCCACTTTCTCCAAGTTTAAATCTGTCTACAGAAAACTTCAAAACCTTTTTTTTTTAGGAAAAGAGAGGAAGAAAAATAGCATGCTTTTTTTCTGCATTAAAGTGAATGCTTTTGAAACATATCACCCCATACATGACTGGAATTTAAAAAAAAAAAAATTACCTTCAGAAACTGGACATCAGTTTTCTTCAACAGAACAAGAGCCACCGTGCCAACACTTAGAAATGCAACACATGAACTGCTCTTATAGCTCATACTTTATTCTCTGCATCAAAGCTCGGGGGGGGGGGGGGGAAGAAAAAACAGAGAGTGAGAGAGCGAAAGAGTCAAGCTCTTCAGAGCCTCTAATGACGCGTGCCAAACACGTGGAAGGTAAATCCCCTAATTCAGTCTATTCTTTCAGCATTCCCTGGCGGGTGGCCAAGCTAAATATTTCTGCTGGATAAAAAATGCACCCTCGTATGCGGCACTTTCTTAACAGGATGGCTCTCCGGCTTTAGCGGAGGGGGCTTCTCTGGGGGAAAGCCAACATGTGTGTTCTCTTATCTATTTATTTATTTTATTAAAAAGGGGCTTTATGGGCTGTGATTGGATTAACTTAGTGAACCCTGGAGGAAGAGGAAAAACAAATTGGGAAGCTGGTTTAGCACCCCCACCTTTTTGTCATCTTCTTTTGGGATTTCCTGGCTGGCTGCCACCTTGAGCCTGTTGAATGTTCTTTAGATCAATCAATTAAAAAGGCTTTAATATTTGGGTGATTGGAACGCAACATATGGGCTGCTGGTGCGGATGTCATGTGGTGCGTGGAGTTAATTGAAATGATTAATAGAGGTGTTAGTTTCTTCAAGACTAATTGAAGAAAGAATATAATTGGAAGCATGGTCTAACCATTATTGTTGAATTTTTTTAACATATTGTGTCCCTTAAACACTTTTACGTGTTTATAAGCATGCAGATGGATTTTGTTTAGATTTCTTCGACATGGTGATTTGCAAAATCATGTTTACTGTATATCCAAAAGTCAAATTTAGTTTTTATGTAACTTAATCTGAAAAAATATTTCCATGTGTCTTGTCTGTTTCAGTAACCAGCACACACACTGAATTTCTGGTACCTCTTTGTCTTTAGATCCTCGCTAGACTTAAACCAATTTGCCTACCCTCGCTGTTATCTGTGGGGTTACAGCATCCATCCTCAGAAACTGATGATGAGCGTCCGAAGGTCTGTTAGGGCACTCTTCTCTCTGTGCAGTGATTTGTGGTAATTTATGCTCTTCTGGTGTCCTATTTACTGCAAACATGCCAGGTATTTCAAGGAAATAGCATCTCAGTCTTATTGCCCCACACCTTGTCAGCTTGACCATATTTTTCAAAGGAATCCAGCTATCTATACATAGGACTGGCAAAAGCTTGGCTTTGACAGTCAGGAAGAAATGCGGAATGAGAGAAATTCAGAGGATTTAACTGAGATCAGATCTTTTGGCCTCTCCACCTTCTTTAAGAATAATACATAACTTTTTTCAGTAGTAGTAGTAGTAGTAGTAGTAGTCTGTGAATTTTTACCAAAATTGTTAAGCTATTGTGAAATACAAAGCAAAAGCTATGAACTGGCTGCAGAGGACATCTGGCAGCAAGGAGAGGTTACAAAGGATGTGTCTTCTGAAAGTCATCCTGCTGCTCAAGGTAGCTCTCAGGTTAGAAATGGGGAAACTGAGAAAACATGACAATCTCTTGTCTGTAGTCAGCAAGCACGGGCTGGCCGCCTGCGTGCTGCGCGAGGAAGAGCAGTGTCGCGTCCTGCTTGCTGCTGGGCTGTGGTTACGAGTGCCGTAGCAAACTTTCAGCTGGGGATTTCTTAAGACTGAAGATCATGGCTTAAATAACTTGTGAATCTGCTAGAGGGCAAGCGGTGAGCTTTGGGAGAAGAAAAGCAAGCAAGATGGTAATGGAGTGTTGATCCAAAAGGTAAGTCAGTTTGGATTTAAGACAGATAAGCTACATTTTGAAGCGCAGTATTTTCACACCAGCCTTCTTTTTGCCTGCTTTTGGTAATAGAGGAAAAGCTTATGCATAATTTTAATGTTCTGGAAGAGAACTGTCTTTCTGGAAAGAACACACAGATTTTCTCTATTGTTTTCCTTTCCGTGTGTGGTGCAGCTTATGTATTTGTGCATCTTTTTCAGTAGTCAGAAAGTTTATTCTGCAGCCCAGAATAAACTGAACAGAGAAGTGATAGATAAGTTTAGAGGGGGGGTGTTGTTGGTTAGAAGAAAAGAGTATAGGATGGTTTTAATATTTTAGAGTCTTCCCACACAGATTTCCAGTGATGCTTTGAAGACAACTGTGCGTCTGCAAAGACTTTGAGCCTCCCCGGAAGATGTGGCCTGTCTTGTGTACAGATCTGAGCAAAGCGTTTGTAGAAAGGAAGTGGCTGTCCTGTACTGGGGGCTGAGAGGAAGGGAAGACATTAGATCTGATTGCAAGCTTCCCTTACTCCCTGTTGCCTGATTTGTGTGCACGTAGTGCCAATAATTTTAGATGAGGGGTATGCCGGGACAGACTGGTGCAAATTAATCTTTCAAAAAAAATTTTTTTTTTATTATTATTTGGGTGACGAGATTAGTCACTTAAGGATCTGGTGTTATTAGAGCAAACTACTACAATTAGATCGTCACTTGTTTATTTTATAAATCTTAACAGTGGTGAAAAATAGCATCAGCATTTTTGTTGTCTCCATTGCCCTTTAGGATTTAGTATATGAAAAGGAGCACTTTATGTAAACTTGTTGGAACAGGAGCATCCTCTCTGTCTTTATCAAACCTTGCCATGTTGTATAATTAATACAATTCTAGTGCATTGGCCTGGGCCACTGAAAGAGGAATAGCAGGCCAAGGAAATAGGGTTTAAATCTATGCACATGATTTGTGTGTGATGGTAATATTTTCAGTCTCATACAAAGGAGAATGTTCAATAACATCCCCCTAAAATTAATCTCTGGAAACTGATCTCTAGTATATAAGCAGGGCTGGAAGCATCACCTGTTGCTCAGACAGGCAGACTATTTGCATTAGGAGTTCCCACTTTTAGGTGCTCATAAATCTACCAAATTCTAAATGTGTGGCTCAGTGTTTCTTACGTTTTACTTTCCTCAGGCTATATTTCTTCCCCAAAATCTATTCTGCTGTTTCCAAGAACTTGGCTATGTCAAAAATTGTGTTGCTACTATTAAGAGTGTGATGACTTTTCTTTTGAAAAGCAATCTCCACCATGACAGTCCTCATTTTTTGGAGCAGAAGTTTGAATGACAGGTTGAGCGGCCCGAGGAAGGACAGCGTCTGTGGCAGGGCAGGGTGGTGGCCGTTGTTGTCAGGGATGCTCAAACACCGTCTGTCTGCCAGGAGCACTTCCAGGTTCCTGGATCTGCACACGTGCTTCGTTTATGACGGGTCGCTGTCAGAACAAGACCAGGACACGCACCAGTCCTGTCCCCACCTCCATCCCTGACCCCCACGCCCAGGAGAATTGCTTTTGAGCTAGAAGCCAACCTAGACAACTGGCAGGGCAGCCCCCCCGGAGCTGTAGGAGGGCATCACGCTTGCTTCAGTGGGTGAACGCTGTTGGGTCTACAACTGAGCGCCTGAACTGAGAGCAGAAGAGCGCACGTTTGGTGCATGCTTTACTGCAAACCGTCCTGAGGCCAGAGTCGTCAAAAGGAGCTGTTTTCAAAAGCCTATGGACAAGAGCTGAACCTGGAGGGGATTATGAAGGCGGAGAGACGGACCGTGCCTGGAGGTCAGCAGTGTCAGGGAGGAGGGAAACTGAGAGTAAGGTTGGTACAAGACTGAGGGATTTATCTTTATGGGTTATTGTAGACGAAGACGAGCAAGCTCGGTGTTAAAAGCGGGTGGGATGTAAGCCAGCTCTGATCCAAAAGCTGCCTGACTGCATTAGCACAGTGCTAAGCCCAAGCTAATATATCCGGCTTCTCACCAGGGCTTATTAGCTCGGGCTCAGTGCCATACTAACATAGTCACAGGACTTCCAGTTGGCTTGACACCATGTCTGCTCAACGTGTGAACTGAGCTCACCGCTGCGTGCCTGCAGAGGAGCACCGGGAGATGCCCGGAGACTTGGCCGCACCAGGCTGCTCTTCGGGCCGTGGAGGCCGGGCGTGCTGGTCGGCGGGAAGGGGCACGTGGGGATGGAGAGTGTGTGCCATGTTTGCTTCGGTCAGGAGGGGAAGGAAGTGCAACGCAGATGCGGAACCAGGAGGGACTGAAACCAGCTTGATGAGAAGACTTGGCACGTGGAGCCTGGGTGTGGGAGTGGAAAATGGGAGTGACTGGAAAGGGAAACTACAAGAGGGGTCAGGAGGAACGAGGTGAGGACTTGCTGGGCAAGGAAACCAATCAGAAGTCTGAGACGAGGTCTGGAAGATGGGCTGAGACAGGAGGGGAGGAGAGGAGAGGAGAGGAGGAACAAACTCCACACCAAACCCGGCATGAAACCAAGACGCCTGAAAGCAGTCATGCCTCTGCTTCCAGCACGTCACCTGGGGAAATCCACCAGCAGAGGTGTCCTTCCTATCCCTTCCAGTGCTTGTGCTGACCTTGCCAAAAACAACTGTATAGTTGCTCTGAGCCAGGTCTGCTAGCTTCCCTGCAGAGGTCTGCCCGTGGCAGATCAGAATATCCCAGCTCTGCTGATGATCCGTGTGGGCATCAGTGTAATGCCATGTCATGGGATCTCTGCTTTTGCTATTGGCAGTTTCAAAAATCAGCACAAAAACTCTTGAAATACATTACTGAAATTGCAAACTCAAGTTCTCCAGAATTTAGGTTGTTTGCCTAACCCCAATTTGATCCCCTTATGCATTATGATACAGTCTTTAATTACTCATTTAATTACTGTTTTTTATGCTGGTTACTTGCCTCATTCAGGCATCAGACAAGCTTGCTAGGGGAGATGAATTGGGATGGTGTAATAAAATATTATCTTTAAAGACACCTCTTCTCCCCATCTCATTCGCTGCAGCGTAAGGAAGTAAAACAGCCATGGTAGGAAGAAGTGTTGCTCTTCTCAGGGCAGGCGAGCTCCGCTCTGAGGAGCCAGGTATTATTTCTGCCTGTGATTCTGAATAAGAGTCATGCCAGTTCACCTCAGCAAAGCCTTTTGCAGGTGGTCATTAATTTTGACATCTTCTTGGGTGCCCAGTGTGAAGCTCTGCAAAATACAGAGCCATCACAGATGCCAGGAAGATAAATGCTTTGAACATAGAAAGTAATACGACGTGGTGAGTAAATCGGCTGCTCTGCATCCCCAAATTAACGTACGCTTTTGATGTTAATGTCATTGTGTCTCCATACCCCTTCTGCAGAGCGAGAATAGCAATAATACCTTCATGAGCATACGGGGGAGGTATTGTGAAAATCAGATTAGTCATTATTTGATATTTGTGAGGCATTCAAGTGCTGCTGTTGTGATGAGCAAAGTGGAAAAATACAAGACAAAATTGGTTTGTCTTCCATTTGAATGGTCTGTCGTAAAAGTAAGGCACTGGGCTTTTCAAGGAGAAAGAAGAGAGAAAAAAATCTGGAAAAATGACTTTTTTAGTCAGCACTCTTCTTTCTAAACACTGAACAAGGAAGAGATCTGGTGGGAAAAAAAGATGGTGCATCCTATGCCAAGAGTGCAGAACTGAGTTTCTGTATGCAATTCTACACCTGGCATCTCCTACTATGTGAAAGAGTGCCTGATTTTGCACCATAATAGTCTCCGTTTACTCTCATTTTGGAGCGTTTGTCTCACTGCAAAGCGTGGCTTTTTATGTGAGGCTGTTGTCTTGCAAATCTGATGGTTCACTGTAGGTTTTTACAGAACTTTGACTCAGCTTCAGGGAAGGAGGAATGAAGAAGCAGAAGAGTGAACTTCTGGAAGCCAAAACCCTCCTTTCCCTGTGTTTGAGCAATCTGTGCTCTTATGAAACCTTTTGAAATCTCATTTGCTGATGTCTTTCTGACCCCAAAATTATTCTTGTGCAAATGTTGACACCCAGCAGAGATGAAATCATTGACTTAGGAAAACGTATGTAGCTTATCAGAAACTGCAGGATTCCAACCATACACTAGCAACACCAGCCTTTCTTTTTTCTTTTTTTTTTTTTAATTGTTTGTGGTTAGTTGGCAGATGGTATTGTGAATCAGGTTATACGTATCTGAAGGAGCAGAATGTTTTTTTCAGTTCATATGAACCTGAATCCATGTCACGTACCAAACTGGTTTTATTTTCGGGTCTTCCCTTCTGCTCATGAATTTTCTGTGTGCTTATGATTTTGATATGTTTACTAGTTTTATGTTGACAGTTTTAATTACACAGTCCCAGAGTGTGTAAGCAGAAGAAGAACCAGCTATCTTTTCCAACTGAATTCAAGCTGTGTGTAAATTTTCTGTGTGGGTTGGACCCATAGCTCTCTGAAATCAAAGAACATCAAAGCTTCTCCACTGACCACCAGAAATCAGTTAGTTCTCAATTGTTGTTTTTTGATTTGATTATTCTGACACTAAATTTCTTTGATTTGATTGCTGAAGGAAAGTGATCTGAAAGTGGGTGGGCAAACCATCCAAAAAATTTTTGAGGCTTTTGCCTCCTATATCGTGCCATTAGACACCAGGCAGGGCAAAAGGAACAATTACAGTCCATTTATTCATGGATGTCTGTAAAGCCAGAAGATGCATTTAAACTTGATTTTACATAGATTTTTTTAGGGTCACAAAGTAATTCCAAAAAGAAAAATATGTTTCTGTGGAGTTTGCTGTGCATAGGAGGAGGGAGCTGCCCTCTAATGAACGAGCGAAAAAAAATAGTCTCGTTGGTCCAAAAGCGACAATTTTGAGTTCTGCTGTTCAGACGTGAGTTTTCATTTTTGTGTTTTAAATTAAAGGTGTGGCTGAATGTTCATTATCCCTATGACAAAAGCAGTAAAAATAGGTGCAAAATGGCTCTTCTGCAATGTTGTAATTTACCTTTATTTTAAACTGGCTTACACATCTTAATACATTATGACAATCAGAATTATCAGGCCACCAGGCGGAGAGGAGTTTGTTTTGTTAATTGCTCTTGTTAAGCCTAATTACAGAACGGGGTGGAGTGGATGCAAGGGGAGGGAGGAATCTGCTAGCAAGAGGAAATTCTAAAATCCTCGGAGCGGTTCCAGCAGTGCGTGTTGGGGAGCGAGAGTGCGCGTGTGGTGTGCGTGTGTGCGAGCATGCGTGTGTGTGTGTAAGGGTGTGAGAGTGAGTGACAGACTTTCCATATGGACTAAAATCCTGAGATGCATGAGCTGGAGGTGGGGGACCTGTGCTGTGTGGACACATGAAGGTACAGCTGAACAAAGAACTGTGCTGTATTTTGCTTTATGAATTAACTCCTTTTTCTTTTTGGGGGGGGCATGACGCAGGTTACTTACTTTGCTGTTAATTTGTGTTAGATTGAGTGTTAGAATGGTTTGCTGATGTGATGTGCCATCCTTTGATACTACGGGTTGCCAGCACCAGGTGTGTGTATGTGGCTGTGGGTTGGTATCCTAAATCCCTTTGAACTGTTTTCCTTCTTCCCGGTGTTTGCAGCAGAGATGTGCTGCCCACGAACTGTGTTATTTGTTTAGACTTTCCAATGGAAAGCATACATCCAAAGAGCCGTTCTGCCCTGCGTTATTCCAGTTTGTTTGTGTGCCCCACATTACGCTGCTGGCGACTTACTGTGCCTGACCTGCATTGTCAGCCCCCTCCGTTGCCTCCGGAGTCTCCGGGACAGAAGTTTCTGATACAGCAGTTTTGAGCAAGCCAGACGCAAAGTAAATGATTATATAACAAATCTGTGCTCTTCTCTGGGGTATGTTACCTGACTTGTTTGCTGCCAAGGTGGTTTTATTGTTTTGGCTGTTGGGTGGAGGGAGGAGTCTAGAACAGCAGAGGAGTCACGCTTTTGTTTTGCTTAATTATAATGTACGCTTTTAATAAGACCTTTTAGTGCCATGAATTAAATGGCATTGCAATCCTGCACAAAAAGAAAAATGCTACTGCTGTTGTAGCTGACAGCTGAGTTAGATGGCCAGCATGGGTCTGAGGCTCAGAAGCCTTTTCTTTGCTGGCTGGAGATACTGCTGGGTAAATGTGTTTACTTTTTCCTTAGTATTTATACTAGTTAATGTGTCGCACTAGATAAATCTACTTCCTGAGTCCATCTTTCAGCTTGCTCTTTTCCCTCCCAATTGACAAATGGTTTGAGTTTGACACCGTTTTATCAGTTGAGCCCCTGCTGGGTGCTGCATGCCTGCTTGTTTCTGCTTTATCCTGAAAAGTGAATTATCTGCAATATTTTGTTACCATCTAACTAGCAGTTGGCAGGCTTTCCTATATGAACTGATGTAGATTTCAGCAAGGGGAGGCTGTTGTGTTTCTCTGCAAAGCCCCGTTGTTGCTCTCCAGGAAAACAAAAGATCCCAGAGCTTTCTGCACTGCAATCTGCTGCTGTCCCACTTTCAAGGAGGTGTTTTGTTTGTTGCGGCAGCTTCCTATCTTAAAATGATAAACTGAGCGGACATGTGCGCCGTTTTAAACCTCTGTCTCCAGGGCTTTGTGTTCACTTAGGATAAAATACATTATATTGTGGTAGGCTCTGGTGTGATTTAAAGTTGGTTTAAAGATTACAAAGCAAAAGGGAAAGCATCAACATCTTTAGCAGTGGTAGTTTGATGAGGAATAGCTGTCAGGAGAAGAACTCTACTGACTTACCTCAAGTGGGTTGCAAATGCATTAGGGATTCATTAATATTAATAGTGGAATAGACATTTCCTGCATTCGTCTGACATCTTCCACGCTGTTTTTTTTTCTTTCCTTTTTTTTTTTTTTTTTTTTTTTTAAGAGCAACCTGGAGTGCAGTTTTAACATTTATTCAAGTTAATACAAGGATGATAAGCTAAAGTCAAACAGAAGGAGACCCTGAGTGTGTGGGGTCGGTCTCTAGGAGTCCTGGAATTTGGTGCTGTGCTTTAGAGAAAGATTGTGGTAAACTCTTGGGTGAGGCTTTCAGGGCAGTTTGCAAAATGGGTCCGCTAGGTACGATTGTAACCAGAATAAATTGTTGTCGGAAGAAATTGTTCTATGAGGGTGATGGGAAGGTCACTATCAAAATGGCATGTAAGGGTTAATAACCGTGTAGATTTCTAAGGTGGACAAAGTAGTGGCTTGTTCACAAGTTCAGGGGTGAAAAAAGAAAACCCAAATCATTCTTCAGTATCCAGATGTTTTGTGAGGTTGGCTGAACAGTTCAGTTTGAAAAATATAGATAAAAGGTAATTTTTACTTGTTTTCCATCTTTTAAGTCCTGTGATGCGCATTTTCATGCTTCTGCTCTTTCACCAGCAGGCTTCCAAGCTTTCTTTAAAAAAAAAAAAAAAGAAATTTGAGGAAAAACACCAAATATCTTTTGAGATGTAAAATAAAACCAAGAATATTGTCGGCACCAGGAACATGTAATTGCGATGATTGTTTTTCAGTGTCCTGCACAGCACATCACAATTTCACCCACTGAGCCCTTTAACTAGGAGAACTCATGGTAGTAAAGTGAGGCAAGGGCTTGCTTTTTACAGAAAACACAGCTAAGAGTCTCAGTCCGTAAAATGTCAAAAGGAAAAACGATAAGCCCCCAAAAAGCGCCTAGTCTGGCAAGACTAGTGATGCAGCAGCTACAAACGCAGAAGTGCACACGAGTTTGGCAGCTCTTACTGATAGGGCAATGTGAATTGTCAGTGTGCGTCTGCTCTACTTGTTGAGCCTAATGAAAAGTACAGTTTAATCACTGGTGTGCCAAATTGACCATGATTAGCTGTTATTGCAGATTAGTGCATTGTCTGGGGCTCCAGAATTATTGATCCGGGTGCTGTGCTCTGGTGTTTTCCGTGCCCTCTATCGTAACCTCTTCTTAATGCTTAGGGGAGGGAAGCAGGAAAGGAGAGTAGGAGGGAAGAAGTCCAGATGGGAAGAAAACAGGTCCTGAAAAGACCATATCGGAACTAGGTCAGGTACTCTGGAGATTAAAGAAGCATGCTTCATCCCTGGATGCAGGAGGCAGGGACAAGTAGCATACAATTACGAGGAATTAGAACGGCAACAAGTAGTGCAGATTTATCAGCTTTAATTGTCTATTGTCAGGACAGAGCCCTTCTTGTAGATCAGGCGCTGCCAATGCTTTAATACCTCTAATGGACTCTCTATTGTGGGATTATCTCTCCTAAGGACAATGTCTTTCTTAAAACTAGTTGTTTTGGGAGAGGGAGAAAAAAAAAGAAAAAAAGAAGTAGCTGCAGCCCTCGTTTTTTTTTCTCTGGTTTGTCACATTCTGCAGGAAGTAGGTGAGAGCCCAGTGTTGCCATTCTGTCAGCAGCGCTATTCCTTCAGGGGAACTGATAGATACCTATTGAACATTAACCCCCTTTGCTCCACCTTCCCCAACGAGCTCCTCCAGAAACAATAGCTGGTTGATAAAGAGCAGATAAGGAAGGACACCCGGCTTAAGAATCTCTCAGCTATCTTTATTTTAAAAGCTTTCCTGGGTTTTGCAAAGTAAACATTACAACATTTAAAGAAGGATAAGGTGTCAACTATTTAATGAGAAGTTGTGTTTAATAGCAGAGGAATTCTTCCCTCCCCCAGCCAACACACAGGTATGAAAAGACTGTTATTTCACCACCCTGGAGTAGGAAAGGTGGAGAAATGACAACTGTACTCTTAGAAGCTTAAAAAGTGGTCCTTCGGCCCTCCCCTGCCAGATTGCCTAATCAGCTCTAAACATACAGTCACTGTTTCGAATCCTGTGGTCCTAGATGCACGGTAGTGCATTGCTGCATCTGTGATAATCTGTGGGTAAATATTTTCGTTTCCACCATATGCGCTTTGTCATGGTGTGTAGCTGTTGTTTTTGTTAATCTGTTTTGAAACGCACTCTGTGGCCAGTTCTTTGTCTGAGAAAAGTGGCGTGGTTCCACCCATGGGTCTCATCCTCCTTCTGCTGTGTTCATCAGCTCCATGAGATTGGGTAGCCTGGAGAGTATCTGAAATGAAAACTGAATTGTGCAGGAACAGAGTCCGAAGCTCCACCGTGGTTCATATCACTATGACTTAACCAGGCAGGCTGAGGAGAGAATACCCCAGAAAGTGTCATGACTGCCAAGTTGGGAAGAGACATGAAAGTTGAATTAATGCAATTAATTCTGAGGTGGCTTCATTATTTCAGATTGTTGTGAGCTTGTTGCGAGGCCAATGTCTTTGAAATATTTACAGGAGTCAGCCTTCTACCATATGTATACCGTCCCATCCCTCCTCCATAACAATCTGGAAATCAGCCTATTTTAAAAGGAAGATTTCCCAAAGAACACCCTTTTGTCAGTCCTCTGTCACCAGTAAGGTTGGAAAGTGGTTGGAATGGGTTGGCCTGGTTTTCGTTCATTTTTCCTCAGACTCAGTTGCTATGGACAGAATATTCAAAAGTCCGTGTTTGAGATGTGGAAGGCTGATTTTTGTGCTCAGGTTTTCTTGTCCGGTATAAACTTGGGTTGGCAGAAACATGCAAAGACAATACAAGCGCTGTTGTATGGGCTCCTGGCTATCATCCCAGCCTCTCCCAAGACCACCATCACTCAAAAGTGTGATGGGAAGGCTGATGGTAACCAAGGGGGGAACAGCTGTGGTCTTCACCGTGAGGCACTTCCCTTCTCATAAGGGAGGAAGAGATGGCTCCTTACGTTTAGTCCAGACCCTGAAGTCTGCTGCCTTTTCCCACAATGAAAAGAAGTGTAGTGACAAAGCCTCTGCTGCTGCTGCTTTCTCAATACCTTCACCCCAGCTTGCTTCCTGGGAAACAAGAGCGAGTGGCTTCAGCCTGTTTCGCCTTTGCTGCTCAGCTGCTTTCCCAGCGAAGAGAAGCCTAACTTCTCACAGTGACTTCTTGCCCTCCTGATAGCAGACCCACACAGCCTCAGCTCCTTCTTCTCAAACTCGAGCCTCAACAAGAGGAAACGGCTGAAGCTTAGTTCTTGCTTCTGTGTGCTGCAAGAATGTTTTTTCCATTGGAGGAGGGTTGGTTTTGGCTTATTCATAAGTCATCTGAGCAGTATTTTAATAAGGCCTAGCTGGAAACAAAAAGGAATATGGTATTTTAGTTTGACTCCTTTTTTCTCTTTTTAAGGAAAATTTATTGAGAGGATAAAACAACAGAAATCAAAAGAGATGTTAAGGCTTGCACTAGGCAGTAGCTGAGAGTGCAGCCAAAAGATCTGCTCTTGGTATTGCACAGCTGAGACAAAAATAAACGTAAAGGCATTTGGAAGTGCTACGAGGCAATGACCAGGGTGCTCTGTAATTAAAGGCAGTCCCTGAAAGCTGCATGTGTTAATTCAAAAGCCTCCTGGCTACAACATACACCACCTCAAATGCCCTTGCAAAAACCTTCATGTAGATTCAAGTGCAATTTTAATTTCTCTCCTTATAGGCAATACCATGCTGAAGTCGTCCAGGGCATACAAAGCCTCTGAGATCGTATCTGAAGCCTATAGGCTGTGCTTTGCAAAGGTCAGGCCAGTCTGTGAGAAGGCGGCTGTAACTTTTCCTGTTGCACAGTCACTAGAGCGTGCTGGATCTCCCTCTTTCCCTTGAATCTGACAGCAACCACGTTTTCAGAAACATGGCCCCAAAACAGGAGTGTATCTCAGCAGAACTTGAAAGCAAGTTCTTCTTTGAGTTTGATTCTCGGTTGGCTTCTAAAAGATGTGCAGTCGTGCAACTACATCATGTACCTTCTCCGAGTAATGACCACAACTGGTCCCCAAATGTTTACCAGCACAAGGATGCCTACATGCAGGAAGTGGGAAATGGGGGTGGGTCTGGTAGTTACTCTTGATGTGGTCAATCTGCCACTGACCTTGTTTGGGGAAGGGGAAGGGGAGGATGTGAAAATGAGACTGTGCTTTAATCTCGTGTGCATTTTATCTCCCCTCCAACTTTCTAAAGAAGTTTCATCTATTAGAGCCAGCTCCCTTCCCTCCTTCTTCCCCTTAGAATTACAGCAGGCACAGGGAGAACAGCAGCAGCAGCAGCAGCGGCAGCTGAGGCCGAGTTGCGCAGGCTTGTTGTTGAGCTGAAGTGGCGATAGCATCAAAGGAAATGGATGGGGATTTCTGAGATCAGAGCTGTTAGGGCCATTCATGATTTGTTGCCAGGCTGAAAGCTGCTGCAGAGAGAGCTGCCTGAGAAATGCTGATTAATACAGTAATTGAGGTTTTCTATGAGCGAGAAGGAAAAAATGAAAATATGACTAAAAATGTTCTTTTTGAAATGAACAACATTTTGAGATTGCACATTCCAGACAATAGTGGCTACTGGTATGAAAGATTTCTATAAAAGAGCAGAAAACTTCTGGTTGAACAGGGCATCTTTTTATGTTTCTCTATTAAGGAGGAAGGTCAGAAGGTCAGTCTATATATTTCTTTAATGGTGGAGTTTCCTTTGTGATTCTTACTTTAGTACACATTCTTAACAATTTGTTTCTGTCTCTTCTTTCTTGATAAACTTAGTTTTATTCCAGATCAGGCACCGTTAGGCTAGACCTGCACGCCACCGAAATCCCTTCTCCTGCGCTACAGTAGTGCTGGGCTCAGCTTCACTGAGACACCTGGAGCTAATTTCAGGATAGCCTCGGAGTGTGCCACGGAGTTATTTGAAGTCTGTAGGCTTCATAGGCTGTACTCGCCTCCCCAGGCTCCAGGGAGAGAGCCGCACTGATCTGGGATATTGGCATCCTCCTGTTGTCCTGACAAATATTTCACTTCATCTGATCCGATCTAATCTAATCTCTGCTGCTGCTTATTCTTCTTCTCCAGCCCAAAAGCATTCTCAGTTCCTTGAAAGGCAGATTTGCTTTTCTTCTGCTCTCCTTCACATTAAGAAGACCAGCCCCTGAAGGAAACATATCAACCCTTTTTTCTTGTCTCCCCCTCCCCCCGACCTTTTTTTTTTTTTTTTTACTTTCAAGCTAACAGGGAAGTGAAAAGCTCTAAAACAGCTGCCTCTCGGAGTGAGACTATTTTTCGGTAAAATAATCACCTTCAGTATGACTACATTGTTTTTCTGTTCTATGCGGTGTGACTCAGCATCACTTAATTAACCCAATCAAGTAGGCCGGATTTCTCTCCTTTAATGAATGGTTCTTCCTACTTCAGAGCCTTCCTAGACCTCATTTTGGATATGCCTCAGTTTTACTGGGTATATCCAATTACATTTATATCCTTCAGCCCAGTGCTCGGGCCACCTCTCGTGTGGAATTATGCTGTGGTGGAAGTTAAGCCAGGACACTCACTTGCAAGCAGTTGCCCTACTTATGTCTGCTGCCACAAGCCCTCCTGTGTTAGCGCATACGGAAGGTCTTTACAGAGATAAACTATTCTGAGCACCTCTCAGACTGAAAATGGCAAGTATAATCCTTTCCACACATCTTTTTATCAGAGCGTGGAGGAGCAGGTTAAGGGAAAGGGATGTGTGTCAGAGAGAGACAGGTACCCGATTACATAAAACACGCTTTTTTTTCTTTCTCCCTTTTTCCTGTGAAGAAATGTGTAACACCCAGATCACCCCAAACTATAACTGTGTGTGTGTTTAGAATAAGAATTTGAAACTAGCTGCCACGTGAAGTGCTGGGAAAGCGATGAGAAATACGCTTGCAGACGTGTGAGAAGAAGGAAAAGTAGTAGAGTGGCTTCGCAGTGAAGCAGCTAGCATTCGCGCTGGGCTGTAGATGGCTATAAATGGAATTGTGCATCACTGTTCCTCTGAGCCCGAGGACGCCTCGCTGAAGAGACAGGACCACTGAAGGAAGTAAGGAATCTGGTTGTTTTGTAATGAGAAGCAGGAATGCTCTTAATAATAAACAAACAGGACATTGTATGCCATCATCACAGGATGTCCTTCCTTCAGCCAGCACGCTGACTTGGATCGGAAGAAAAAAAATGGGGTGCAGGGTCCGCTAATTGCTATACCAATCCTCCTTCCATCACCAGTGTGCTCCCGGATGGTCGCTTGCATGCTGCCCTGCGCAAGATCAGCGCCCGTTTTCTTACGGCGCTGCGAAAGAGGCATCGAGTTAGGAAATGCTGCCTGCCTTTCCCTGCTCTTGTGAGCTTCCCTGCTGTTACTTAGGGAGAGGGGGAAGATTTTATGTAAAGGAAGAAACAGAAATGTGTTTCCCGATTCCCTTTACAAGCGCCGATTAGAAGGAGACTCTGGCAAGGGATAAAATCACAACTCTGAAACTCCCGAATTGGTCCTATCAAGTAAAGCACTACAGTGGTTAAGGTTTGGGAGTAAGCACTTTAAATCGGGTTTTAATCGATATTCTGGGACCCGTGAGTCATTTTAATTGTTGTTTTTATACTGTTCTATCTAGTCAAATTGAGGGAGAACGAAAGTGGGTACGTGTAGACCTCTGGAGCCTAAAATAGCACGAAAGGCAGTTTTTACTAGAAATCTGTCTCACGCGTACTTCTCCTGAAGCGCAGAGGTGCCTGCCGCCGCCCGCCAGACCCAGGCCGCTGGGCAGCGCCGCGGCTCTCCCTGCTTACACAGAGGCCGTCCCATCTTGGTCGACAGGGGAGGAAAAATTAACAATAATTAAAAAAAAACCCCACCACCACCACCACCACCACCCCCCCCCCCCCCGGTGGGTGGCGTGGGGGCTCGGCGCAGGGCAGGGACGGGCAGGTAGAGCCCCACCCCCCGCGCTGTGGGGAGAGGGAGGGGCCGGGCCGGGCCGGGCCGGTGGGCGAGCGCGAGCGGCGGGCGGGCTGCGCGCGAGCGGCAGGCGGGCGGGCGGGCGGCCCGAGCGCGCGGCTGTGGCAGGCGGCCCCCCAGCGTTTCCCAGCGGCAAGAGCAGGGCGCGCGGCAGCACCTGTCTGACAGCGGGGGAGGAGCGGGAGGGGAGCGGCGGCTGGAGGTGTGAGTCAGTCTCCCGGGGACCCAGCCGCTGGAAGGAAGGAGAAATGTTTACTCGGTAGAGATGAGCCAGGTTTGCCGCCGACGGTGGGCTTCGCTGTGGAAACGCGCGCGGACTCTGCCCCGGTAAGCGGCGCGATGACCCCCCCGCACCCCTCCCCTCACCCCCCTCCCCCCCCCCGCCCGCCCACCTCCCCGGCTCCGTCTTCTCGCCGGCCCCGGCGCCCGAAGGACGCAGCAAAAGTTCTCCTCGTCGCCTCTCCCGGGTCGGGAGCGCTCCTCTGATCGGCGTTAACCCTTTCGCTCCGCCGCGCAACTGCCACCGCCCCGAGTTTCGCTGTTAAGTCTCCTCTCCCCCTTCTAATACCGAGAGTCAGTAGCTGCCGCACCGCTGGCCTCGACTGCCGCCGGGACGGGGCGCGGGGGCTGGCCCCGAGGCGCCTGAGGGGGAGCTGCCTGCCGCGACCCCCCGCCTCAGCCTCTCCGGGCAGTTGCCGGCGGCTGCGGGCGGCCCGGCCGTGCCCCCCCCCCCCACCCCCCCCGGCGCGGGAGGGGCGGTCCCGGGGGGGGGGTGCGCCGGGGGTCTCCTCTTAACCCGGAGTCAGTCAGCCCTTAACCTCTTCCTCGGAGGATCGTGCTCTTTCAGTCTTCGCGTTTCGCTTTTCCCGGAGGAGGGGTGTGAATTTCACGGTAGCTGCGTATCCGAAATGGAAAAATGAAGGGATTTTACGCCGGGCTTGAACGTCATTCCCATCTACCGGCGTAGGCACAGATTTTGGTCCCTAATGAACCTTATGGGAAGAGCCCGACCTAGTAGTACCTGTGTGGGGATAGGTTTGATAACAGTGCTTCTGCCCTGAATAGATAGAGGGGCTGAAGGACTTGGTGGAATTGTCCTGCGAGGCTCCTATCCAGTGCTTTGAGACAGTAACTCTCGGAGGTACCATCAACATCAGAAGGGATAGAAAAACTTTTTTAAAATTATTTATTTATTTCCCCCGCGCCTTTTCTTTTTTGGCCCCCGAGAATGTGTTGCAGTGCTTTGTGAAGGGCTGCTGCTGCTGCTGCTGCAGTGATGCTGGCAGGATGTCGGCTTTCTCAGCCTTCCATGCCAAAGGATAAGGGGACGTCAGGAGGAGGCGGGGGGGCCAGGTTGTTTTGAAAGTTGTTTGTGTGTTGAAAGCCGGTGGGAAAGTTCAGGCTTCCCCATTTGGAAGAGGCAAGGCTGGGTTCCGCTCTTCCAACATGCGCTTTCCATTTTTAGCTTCATTCAGACGCAGACAGCAGCTCCTTTCCTCTTCCTCTCCTTGTTTGTGACACTTTTCTGAGGCAGCTTTTCCACAGGCAACTAAGTGGTCTCGCGGCCATGACCCCACATTTTCTTCAGCATAGAATATTTTTTTTCTCTCCGAGGCATTAAGGAAAGGGTCTGAAAAAGGTAAAGTGGTTGTCAGCCTAGGGATTTTTTCCTCTTTGTTTTTGTTCCCTCCTCATGATTACCGAGGCAGGCGTTTTAAGGCGCTGCTTCAGTCAGAGCAGCTTCGTTTACACTGCTTTTTGGCTATTACTCAACTGTACCAACTATCCTGCATACGCTTTTAAAGTGTCACAGACTACTGTATTAGTCACGCTGTCTCAACGGAAACCACAACACTGAAGGACAATGAGGATTAAAGGCTGTTTTCTTATTTTCCAGGCTGCTACACAGTGTAGCTCGGACGCTGTGAGTTTCAAGAATCTGGTGAAAGGGAGAGAGTGGACAATGAAAATGGACATGGAGGATGCTGACATGACTCTGTGGACGGAAGCCGATTTTGAAGAGAAGTGCACATACATTGTAAACGATCACCCGTTGGATCCCAGTGCCGACGGAGGCACCTTAACTCAGGCAGAGGCTTCCTTGCCAAGGAACTTGACTTTCAAATACGCATCTAACTGCAAAGAGGTAAGCGGCAACGCTCTGGGGAAGGTTGGAGTCAGGCAAGCCAAATCACAGCGCTTTGGAAAGTGTGTGCTCACCCTGGCTTCCATTCTTTGACACACACCCCCCCCCCCCCAACAACAACAAATGCTGCCTCCTGGCTTTTAAGATGGGACCCTAATAGCTCTTTTAAAAAACTGTGAGCTGGTCATCTGTCATGTAATATTTTCACTGGAAATCGTAGCCAGCCTATCCCTGAAACTGGTTCTGTACCAATTCGCAAACAGTTAAATTTTCACACAATTTGAACAGCATCTGAATAAGCATATTTAAACTGTGGGGTAGTTCTCTGTGCCAATTTCTAGACTGCTGTTTGCCAGGACCATTCATTGCCTCTGGCTCAGAGATTAAAGTGCCTCGGTTGTCCAATAAATAGCTTTAAAAAAAGTAGAGGGGAAAAAAAAAAAAAACAACAAATTCCTGGAAATGTGTTTAATTATTTCTTTTTGTTTTCCCTTTGGTTATGAAATTGCTTTATTCTTTTCGCGAGCTTGCTGTATTCCTGACTTCCTAAATTCTTAAAAACTCCGGCATGTCGGTTAAGGAAGTGATGGTAGAACTGTAGCAAGCTTGACAGAAGGGTGGCCGTAGCTTAAATTAACTTTTGTTTATCTGGGACAGTATCTTCACTGGTAGCTAGCCGTGCGAGTCTGTCCTATCCTTGTCCCTGGAGTGGGTACATTCTTTGTTGTTGTTTCAGAAGGGCTGGAAAGAAATGAGCCCGGATGAGCAATTTGGTTTTGTGTTTACTCCTTCATATAGAGTAGCTATTATAGCTAGGTGTGATGTTCGGCAGGGTAATAACCAAGGGACAACCCTTCATTTCTCCTTGTGCTGAGACTTGTGGTATAGCAGCTATTACCTGTGCTTCTACTTTGGCTAAACATACTGACCACAGAGCTGAAAAGAAGAGGTACACTCATCCGTGCCTATCAAATATTTCCTTCCAAAGTAGGTACTTGTTTAATCCTGCATACAGAAATGGGGCCGGACCCCCAGCTGGAGGGTATTGGCACCGTGGAATTTAGCTTGGCAGTGCCTAATACAGTGCCTAGTAGGTTTGGTAAGAGGTTAAAGCGAAATTCTCCTTAAAATCACTCTTCTCTTCCCATATGCCCTGCCCTGCCCTGCAGAACTTTGGCAGAGAAAGAACACGCTCCAGAAAAAAAGTGCGAAACCTTGCTTTGTGTTATTGCATTGTTAGATAGGTCTTACTTTGGCGGGGGGGGGGGGGGGAGGTAAAGCTGCGACTCCACTGTGTGATACAGGAGGATTTCTTGGTTGAAGGATGAACTTAGAGCGCGACAGCTCGGGCAGATCCTCAGCAGCCGGCTGGTGACTGATTGGCTGCTCGGGCTGCTTGCTCTCTCTGCCCCCGTTTAGTCCTGCTGCCGTGGTAGGAGACGTCCAAGGAGCTTTCAGAATTCCCAGCACTGTGTTTGGAAACAGCGAGGTGTAATTTCCTTACGCTATAGCTCAGGTCAGTGAATCAGGGTAGGAGGATTGCTGCCATCTCTGTGTAAGAGGTGGGGGGAGAGTGAAGTCGTTGAAAGATTCCTGGTTCTTCCTTGTAAAATGTGACCCATGCAGCTCCCTGCTAGTGGGAGTCTGAATATAGGACATCCTCCTTTTGTTCTCCAAAGTTCCCCCGGTCTTTTATTTGCACTGAATAGCACCTACCGTAAGGAGCGATAGGAACTTTCGAACCCTGAGTATTTCTAAGGTAGCTCTGAAAGAAAGGGCCAATCTGTTACTTTTTTTCCCCACGTTCTGTGAAAGCTACAGTCCTGTGAATGTACGGACAGGTCACTCCTTTGCTACTTGTCTGCAGGGTGAAATAGTTGTAAATGGCATAATCCGCTTGCATTCTAGCAACTTCAGACATGAAACATTTTTTTCTGCCTGCGTTCCAAGTTTGATTTTGTTCAGTGGGGTCAGGACTGGGTGTGTGTTGCTCTTGCACATCAGTGTTTGTGGGGTCAGCGAGGGAGTCTGATTCTGGTTTGAACCTCATGGAAAACCACTGGAGTCCTGACAGCTCGATAGGGTGGGTTTTTTTCTCTTGCGAAAGGATGAGGTAAGACTTCGGGGGATGCATGCATGCGTGTTTGCCAGTGGGTTTCAGATGTGAGCTGTCTTCATTGTTAACTTTGGGGAGAGCTGTGGCTTCATCTGGTTGAGAGTTTTAAATGCTGAGTCAGTTTATTGACAAAAACATATATAATACATCGCTTGTGAAATGCTAGTACTGTCATGATTAGATCATTAAATCCTAGTGCTGTCATGATTAGTATTATATCTCCACTTGGAGTAGGAAAAGTACTGCGTGCCTGCTTAGGAGGAAGGAAGTACAACCGCTGTTGTTTGGGGAGGGTTGTTTTTTGTGTTTCTTTTCCTTGCACGCTTTGTGAAGCGAGTAGCTCCTCTTTAAAGGTTTATTGAATTTGCAAGGGAGTCCATGACACGTCATACTCTTGTTTATTCTTGGATCTTGATCGGGGATTTTTCTGAAGGACACATTTTTCATTATGAGTTCACAGTATGTGTCAGCATTTTAAAAAATGAATTACTACTGCTCGTAACATTTTAGGCTGCTAGATTTACATGAAGTCATTTATTTATTTCTATGCGTGAATTATTTATCCTTTCCTCCAGGTTTAGCAATTGACAAAAAATGGTGAAATGTAGTGCCAAAATCATGCTCTAGAAAGCCACATGTGAATGATCTTTTTCATGCAGATGTTTGAAAACATTTTTTTCAGTAATTTTTCCCTTGGTCTTAGTCCTTAAAGCCCAAGCAGCCCTTCTTGATACAAAGTGCCAGTTATTCTGCTGTCTGGAACATGACTAGTGCCTCACCCTGGTCTGTGAGCTTGACAGAGAGAAACGTACCTCAGCAAACCCATTACTTGCTGCATTTCTCTGATAAGGCAGTTTCTCAGAGACAGGCCCTGAATCAAGCAGTGATTTTGAGCTGTTACGAAGTGTGTCTCACTGACCTCAGACACTTGCTCTTCCCTACTGCTTTTATATTATTTCTTCTATACGTGATCACTGAGGAAGCGGTCTGAAAGCATTTTATTTCATGGCATCTCTTTTAGAAAACTGGTCACTGAATGAAGGGGTAAAATTTATGTGGGCTTGTGTAACTGTAGAACTAGTAGTTAAAAAAAAAAAAAAAATCAGTGTTATTCCAGGACACATGATGGCCTTCCCTGTTTGCCTTTGGAGAATCCTGTTATGTCACTGAAGCCAGTAAGAGTTTAGTGGATTTTTTTTTTTTTTAATTATTTTTAAAGCAGTTTGGTGGTTGCATTGCAGAATACCCTCCCCTTGCAGAATTAGCCGGGGTCGTTGTTTACCTCCAGTGCCCCCTCCCTCCCCACACAAAGGTGCAGGCGCGTCGGTCTTTCTTTGAAAGCGCCTTGGAATACCAGATTTGGAAGCGGAGCCCGTCCGTCTCTTGTCCGGGGGCCGCGGGCAGGGCGGGATGCGCTCTGCCACCCGGACTGCCGACCAGGCCTGGCGGGCTCCGGGCGTGCCCGTGCCCGCCGCCCAGCTCCCGGCCGCCGCCGGCCCCCGGCGCCGCATTAGGACCCTGGTCAGTTCCAGGGCCGCCGCCGCCGCCGCCGTCCCGGGCTGCTCCCGGCCCCGGGCTCCCCGCGCCGGGCCAGCCCGCAGGCGGCCGGGCTCTCCCCGCCAGCCCGGCTGGGCGCCGCCGCTGCAGCGCCGCCAGGTTGCAGCTGGCCCCCGCTCGCCGGCCGGCTCCTCTCGGCGCGTCCCGTCCCGCTCGGACCGAGGGGCGAGCGGGTTAGCTCAGCCCGGCCTCGGCAGGAGCCACACAGCTGCCCGCAGGGCCGAGAACCCTCCTCGCGGCTTCAGGCTAACGTTGGACTTCGTGCTGGAAATGCTGTTTTACTGAAAGGAAAAATGTGGTAGCGGCCGGCTTGCAAGAGCGTTGAAAGTTGGAGCTTTGAAGGGAGAGGGGGTAAGTGTCTGTAGAGAGGAAATTGTTCTGAAAATAGCACGTTGCTCCCTTACGGCGTGCTTCAGACCCTGAAGGCTGCGCAAGGGCAGTTAGGTTTTTATTTGTGGGGGGCGAGCTCAGGTCATGCTCCCCTGTGGTTCCCTGCCACGAGGCTGTTTCGGAAAGTCTCATCGCAGAGATGCAGCAGCGTGCTGAAGGACACCTGGTGGACACAAGTCTGAAATGCCTCTCTGCCACGGCTTTTCGGCAGCCTGGAGACAGCTTCCCCTCAGCTCTGGACGTGGAGTTCCTTCGCTCTTTCGCCTACAAGCCCTCGGCAGCTCTGTGCTTCGTGGCCTCTTGTTAAGCCGCCCCCGCCTAAGCAAGCTACGGCAGGGCAGGAGCCCCTTTTGGCTGCAGCAGGGGGGGCTGCGGGCAGCCTGTAGCCAGCCTGTCCTGGCACTGCTGGAACCCCTCTCCTGAGGGGTACCCCTCCTCGACCACAGCAGCTGAGCTCGTGGGGGCACAACGGAGGCCAGGAATTGCTGACCAGAAGGCCACCCTTGGTTAAAAGTCGTCTGGACAGCTTTAGTCTGGTGTAGCAAAACTTCAGTGGGCACACACGGATGTGCAGAACATCCTCTGCCAAAATAACCTTCTGATGGGTGCAGGGTGAGAAATCGTCTTCATGTTCAGCTGTGCCAGGGGAAAAGCAAACACTGCATGTAAGGTCGATATCAAAAAGTATCTGCTGTGTCAGACACCAGTTGAGTGAGTGTTTCAAGTTGACTAGTTTGAGGAGTGATTTCTAGAGATTCTGAGAATTTCATTAAAGTCATTTTAATTAAGGCCAAAATATTTTAAAACCATGAAAAAACTCAAGCTACCATGCAGTAAAACTGGTAGGGTGTGCTGTAGCTTGGTTGTGAACTTTTCATGAGAGGGCAGATGGATGTAAATGAAGATATATGGGGAAGATGAGAAGAACATCTGCCTTTTTCAGCTCTCTATGAGAAATGTACAAGCAAGACAAAAATAAAACTGAGCCACTGAGCTTGTTTCAGCTTGTGGTAGGTGTAGGAAAATTTCTGGAAGTCCCTTTTCTCTCTCTTCAGTCCAGATGCACAGATCAATGGAGCATTTAACTACCTCTACTGTTGATGTTTAATTTTTTTTGTAGTGTGCTGAAACACATGTTGAAACACAGACGAGCGCAAACAGCCACCACATACACCCAGCAATCTGTTTCTGGGTGGATTACCTGCTTGATTCCATGGCTGTTATTTGTCCCCTTTATTTTGACATTTAACATGAAGTTATGCTAGGCGTTGGTTGTTTGCTGGGATTTTTAATCTTGACCAATACACAAGCAAGCATTTGTCTGTCTGTCTCCCTCTCTCACACCACGGGTGATAAAACAGAAGAAAATGTAGCATAAGAAAGTCACAAGGCTTAGGTAGTTTAAGTGCTGTCCACAGTCCAGGTTTTTACCATCCTTTGCTGTGAAGGACTGTTACGAAGAAATGCTCACTGAAGTGAGCTATCTGCAGGGTCTGATGAGTGCTAATATGCTTTGGTAAGAACATTGATTCCTTGCGGGGTACAGACAGCAGTAATCCCAACTCTGAGTGTTGTCAACCACTTCTGCTGTTCCTGTATTGTTCTGAAATCCTGGTGAGCAAAAAGACAAGTGGCAGGATGTGTGAAGGGGATACAATTAATACATTTTGCCATGAAAATTTGGTTATAATATAAAATTAATGGGGTTTTTTACCTTCTTCTTTTTCCCACTGTCTGAGCAGCAGGATCAATCTTGCAAAAGCTTGGGGGTTTTGGTTTACAAAATTGTTGGTTTTCTAACATTGTTTGGATACATTAAATTTAAGAAGATTGGTGAGGAACAGCGAGAGACAAAACCAATAACTCAGCAGTGTTTTGCAAAGGGTTACTCCAAGGCACGTTCTTCTGAATAATGATGAATTGCTTCCTGATTTGTGGTCAGTGACTTTTTTTGGTATAATTACTGTCAAGAAGGAAGCTGAACAACTAGAGTACATTTTTTAGACCTAGCATAGTGGAGCGTTTTCATCAAAACCCTTACGCCTTTTTGACCAAACCCACTTGACATATGTTACCGGAACTGTTGCCTCCTTTTTATAAAAGAGGGTGATCTGTGAGTACATGTCCCAAAGCCATTTCATATTCTGTTTTGTATGCCACTGTGTGCTGGTGAGAGAATTGTAGGTTGTCTTTTTTTTTTGTTCTCATTTTAGCTATCAGGACGGGTATAGAGCGAAGAAGGTGGGGGTGGGTGGATGTGGGGGGGAAGGTTTCATTTTGATCTGGAGGAGCAGTCATTCCAGTTCCTAACTTATTAGAAAAGCAAGCTCTGTAGCAGTGAAGTCATTGATAGCTATTGAATATTTTTTTTTGCTGGAACTAGACTTTTGGGGGTTGCCTTTGATAGGAGAAATAACTTCTGCAGATATTTGACAGTCTCTGTACATCTTGCCTTAATGTAAATGTATTTCCACAAAACCCATTTTTCAGGTGGCGTTCTTCTTTGGCTTCCATATGTCTCAGTACGATGCTAGTATCTAGCAAAGCTGGTTGTATCGTATCCAGCACGGTTGTTAATTTATTTCTGTTTTGCTGACCTGTCACTACAAATTTCTTGCATCGGTTGCTTTACCTTGTTAAGTTTGGGGGACAGTGGAGAGGAAGGAGGACTTCTTGATTTCTGTTGGTGATGGACTGATCCTGTGCTGCTCTTCTTGTAGGTCACTGGAGTTATAAGCAAAGAGTACATCCCAAAAGGAACGCGCTTTGGACCCCTGGTAGGAGAGATCTATACCAGCGATACGGTTCCCAAGAATGCGAACAGAAAATACTTTTGGCGGGTAAGCAGGAAAAAACAGCACCATGTTGTTGCAGTAAGCAGATCACTAAATGAGTACGGCTGAGAAGCTGGGTCACTTCCTGCTTCAGACCTGTGTGAATGCAGGGGGCAATTTCTGTACGCTGCCAGGCATGAACAGAGCCAGTGGGGTGAACTAAGCTGAGCAGAAGCCTGGCTGTCTTGGATATAGGGACTGTGTGGGTGGAGAGAGCAGGCGAGATGCACAGCCCTTCCCAGCTCCTGTCTTCCGAAATGGATCAGTGCTTGACTGTGTAAAGAAATAGTTCTGCTGCTTGCTGTGGGGGCAGGTTGTTTTGCATTTCTTCACAGTGGAAAGTCATTCTTATTTATGCAAATGTCGCATATCCTTGATTTTTCCAGCTATGAAGAAGCTGTGAAAGTACTGCATAATCTTTTACTCTGGAATTATGATACATTTTGTGACATTTTTTCCTGGGTTTTGAATAGAACTGCTATAACACAGTGGTGGTGGTCTTCAGCATATGTCATTCAAGTCATAAGCTTTTCTAGTCCACTTCAGAAAGTGTTAAAAGAGCAGCCCACGGATCTTAGTGAAGGGAAAAATCCATTAATGGCAGACAAACACTAGAGGCGATGCCTAATTTGTACTCCGTACTATAAGCTGGAAGGGAGCACCAGCCAATTTGTTTTGGCTTAGGAAGTCTGTGCTGGGGAGTATGCTTCCAGTTTATCAATTGAAATAATCCTCAGTTTTCTTTACAGACCCATTATTAATTGTTAGAGAACATTCCTTCAGCCCCATCTCCTTCCATGGATTTGTTTTGCTGCCTTCTAGCCATTTAGGTTGTGTCTAAATCAGTGGATTTGGGAGTATATCCAAGCCTCTGTGCCCAGGTGCCTGCCTGCCTTAGCAATATCCCGACCTCATATCCAGGTGAAACCCAGGGCAAGCACTAGCGTTCCCCACACCCCTTTCTTCCTACCTAATTGCATCATTTTGGTTTTCTCAGATTGTCTTCGTGCAATGTAATACAGCATTGCACAGGCAGTTATTTTGCATGAGCATTTTTACAAAGCAGGCAACTGTTTTCACATTCACAAAGCTACAAAATGTTTCTTTTAGCCAAGTTTTTCGGGAGCTTGTGTCCAGCAGAGGAAGAGACCGGTACACCGCCCCTAGCCCTGCCAGTTGTTAATAAGACAGCAAACGTTGGGAAGAGGGGCTGCTAACCATCTTGCAGGACTTTGTTCATATATTGCAGCGAGAAAGATGACATCATTCTCATGATGTGATTTTAAGCCTTAATGTGGAGGGATCCTCAGAAATAATATCCTAGGAGCCATCTAAGCATCGTTAAATTCCCTGTTATAATCTCTTGATTCATTCAAGTCAGGCTGCTGCACCAAAAATGAATTCCTTCCTAGGGGTCTGACACAGGCTTGCATATGCGAAGGAAATTGTGGGAGATAACTTCCCACATGTTATTAAAGGCATCCTGGGCTTGCTGGCAGGAGCGGGAACATCTGCTGTGCGCGCAGGGGGATGCTGCCTGCTCCTTGCCCGCACGAGGGGAGCGGGGCTGCCCGGGGCCAACGTCATTTCTGGGAACCGTGCCGTGACTCAGCACATCTGGTCTCGCCTTCCCCAGAAGAGGTGGGAGCCCTGTGGGGCGCCTTCGCCCCCGGAGCCGGAGCATGGTGACCTGCAGCATCCGTGGCCCTGCCATGGGAGTGGTGGAGGGCCGGTTTGGGAAGCAGTGGCAGGGGTCAAGGGCCGGAGCCCCGCGTTCCTGGAAGTTTGTGAGCCGGGGTGAGCAGAGAAACCCGAAGGCTCCTATTGATGCAGCACAACTCGCCCGGCTCCCTTCCATTTTCTCATAACAAACACACCGCAAAATCTCTCGCAAGCTGCTTTGATGAGGCCACATGTATTTCCCCCTTCTCAGTTTACAGGAAGTTACTCTTAAAGAAAGTGATTCTGGTGTTTACGGCCCGCGTTAAAGGGCCAGGCTGCCTCACCCCTCCGCTGGCGGCTCTTTCGGGGAGAAGAGGAGAGGTACTGGCCGGCCGGCAGGCGCTCACAGGACGTGCTGCCCGGCCAGGTAGGTGGGAAAGACAGTGGCGTGAACACAAAGGCAGGAACATGCTGTGGAGTGTTTTCCCCCTGAGATAAGCTCAGTCTCCCCTTAGAAAAGGCATTTCCTGCTCAGCGAGGTGCGTCACTGGTGCAAGCTGCTCCTGCTTCAAGGTCTGGCTTTTGCCTGGTCATCTGTTCTGTGAAACCCAGGAACCCCATTTTATCCAGCATGGAGCTAGTTCCCCCTGAGAGTGAGGGATGTGTCTTTAACAAATGTGTCTCCTGGATTTTCCTTGATTTTATTTTTTTTTAAATAATTCTCTTATTCACCACTTTAAGAAACAGTAGCTTCTGTCAGTGATTGGGACTTCTTTGCCCCCCAAGCCGCTGAGCGGTTTTCAGATTCATGCTTTCTTTCCCCTCTGTGGGCAAGCCAGAACGTGTCCCTCAATAGGAAAAGTGACTTCTCATCTGCTGGCCCCTCTCCAGGTCTTCGTTAAGTTATGGCAGGTGAAGTTCATCTTTGCCTCACCCAGCCTTTCTACAAAAGGGTTACAGTCCAACTGTGAGCAAGTGTTGCTTTAGGACTCTGGGGAGGTGGAGGATGTTTGCATAGTTTAAACCTTTGGGTGGAGGTGGTAGGAAACTGCAAGTACAGAGGCCATAGAAAAAGTCGAGAAAGACTCTGACGTAGCACAGCCAGTCTTATACACAGGTGACTCAAAGCATTAAGGCAAGCATGCACTCAGACCTGCAGTCATTAGCATCACCCACTTCTTGATCATAGCACCAGGAAAAGGACTCTAAGGTAGACTGTTCATGCAAGGAGAGTACTCTGCATTTCAGATTTTGGGTCTGGTTTGTCCATACTAGCAGAGACACAGGGTAAGCAGAAATGGAAAAGGTGACTGTGGACTTGCCTTTGAATAAGCATGTCTTTTCTTAACACAGAGGATATCATAGTTGGAAAGGGGGGAACCCAGCTTGGATTCTTACTTCAGTAATATCTGCTTGTTTAAAAAAAAAAAAAAAAAAAGCTTATCATTTTTCTCCTCTGGACTCTGTGCGCGTATTGTGCGTATATATATTCATAAGCACTTCCTCTCTATTCCAGATCTATTCAAGTGGTGAGCTTCACCACTTCATTGATGGATTTAACGAGGACAAGAGCAACTGGATGCGTTATGTAAACCCTGGCTACTCTGTTCAGGAACAGAACTTGGCTGCTTGTCAGAATGGAATGAACATCTACTTCTACACCATCAAGCCCATCCCTGCCAACCAAGAGCTGCTTGTGTGGTATTGCCGAGACTTTGCAGAGAGGCTGCACTATCCCTCCTCCAGAGAGCTGACAATGATGAACCTCAGTAAGTGGATTACAGTATAAACAAGGAATGCTAGCAATGTCTCTTCTGCCTATATGATCTAATAATAAGTTGTATAATTACACAGCTGCATCATCTTGTTGTGTCACAGTAGGTAGCTCGGAGTGGAAAAGGGGAATTAAAAAACCCAACACAACAGAATGAGTTCCCTGTGCCCGTTCAAATGTAAACAGATTATAAAAAATATGAACAGTTAGTGGTTTACAATCTGAGTCTTATCTGATGAAATTCTGGACAGACAACCTGAATATATCCTATGCCTTCAGAACCATAGATGTCGGTTCACTCTCAGGCTTTCCAAGTCCAGATCTTGTAGCATGTTGAGCAAAAGTCTGCTTTGATAGCATATACTAAAGGCTGTCCAGTCATGCTCCCAAAGGGCTGTCCTCACTGTACAAGGAAGTAGCCATGTGCCATGACTGTCTAGGTGTCTGACAAAATATATGTTGACTGCATAATGCTCTTTGAGCCTTGCATCTACGCTTACTTACCTTATGGGAGCAAACCTCCTGTGGTCTTCTCATCTGGTTACTTGTTTTTTAAGCTCAGTGTATTTTGTCCCTGTTTCTTGGCTGTATATCGCAACTTTCGTTTTCTGTTCAAAAATAATAGCACTGGTAGCAGGGGAAAGAGGTATTTCCAGGAGTTTATCTCTGTGCTCCTCTGTGGTTTCTGACCATTTCCAGCCTCAGCGCTTTACTCATAGTTTAATCACTGCCTAGCACCTCACTCAGGGCCCCTTGAAGAGAGGGAGAGATTCTTGCTGACTTCTGATTCGACTCTTAGGCTGCCTCCCCTCCTGCTAGCTGCTCTGAGATAGAGCAGAGCATTCTTTTGTCCTTCTGCCAGCGCCTACACTGAAATGTGAAGGAAAAACTGCAAGCAGGTTTTTTTATGAAAAGGACTATTTGCTGTTATTTGGCAACAAATAATGGATTATAAAATATCAGTGTTACTTTGGGGATCATTAGAGCTAAAATGTAACCCCGCATCATGAAAATGATGTCACACGTTCAGATTAATCAAAAGTACATCTGTCCTCCATGGATGTCGTCCTTTCACCAGTTTTTGGTCTTTCCCTACAAATTATAGAAGAAAATTTGCTTTCTGTTAATGGCAGAGGGAAGAGAGGGAGGGGATGTCCTATGCTGCTATATTCTCTCTTCAAAAAATATCTCACTGATTCTGTCATCTTTGCACATATGTCATTTCAGCACTCACTGTGCAGTTTTATTTCCTGATATGATGAACTGTTGGCTTTGCAGTGGAACCTGCAGGTAGGACAAGACAATAGCATTAAGGGTTCCTGTGGATGAGGAGTTTGCAAAGATCCGGCCAGAACACATTTGGCCACTAGCTAGGAGGATACACAAATGCAGCCTCAGTTTCCTGCATCTGCTGGCATCTCAGGTTGCCTTGCAGAAGTAGCGAGGAATGTACTTGTAAAGTGTCAACTAATTACCTGGTTACTCAGGTTAAAACTAGGGGTGTCTGGACATGTGCAGAATAATCCATTTTAATAAAAGTAGGATCAATATATGAATTTAGAGAGATGGGATCTTGAGCAACAATTGTGTAGTTCAGCCTTAACATTTGAAAGAGCAATCTTTCCAGATGCTGAGATTGAAATATCCTTTCTTCTTTGTAAAGATAATTCTGTTTAAACCATTTAGAAATTTTATGTTAGCCCCCTCCACCTAAAGAAAATAGCAGTTCAGAAAAATGAGAAAATGTTCTCACTTTTTTCATTTTTTCCCCTTACCTTTGTGACAAACACACACGTTCAGGCTTAAAGCTTGCAGTTGGGCCAGAAACCCTACAGGTACCATAAGGATTGAGGTTTTCTAATGTTTCAGTGCCCTTTTTTGAAAAGTACGGAAAAAAATCCAGAGGTCTCCCAAAGATGCTTATTTGCTGAAGGTCCTGTAGCAACAGTGCAAGCAGGGATGGTTTTTCCAGCGTTAGTACTGGAACCAGATGAGTTTAAAGTGAATGTCAGCACCGTTCAGTTTTCTTCTTCCCCTTCCTCCCAGGCCACTTCTAGTAAAAACTAAAATTAGCGAGCATCCTGCTGCCTTGCCAGCCTCTCTCTATCGCAAGCCTGGCCAAGGTGCCCTTGCACTGCGTTCGTCTACAAATAAAGTGCAGAAGGCATGTCCCCAAATTGCTACCATCCTGCACCTGCTGCAGACGTGGGGCTTTGCCCCATCAAAACATCTTAACACAGTCTTGCTTGGGGAGACCCCCCACTGGTCACCTCCTACACCTCCTAGAAAGTCAGGAAAGCCCTCTCCAGCCAAAAGGATCGCTTAATAATTTGGTGTTTAAAGTGGCATGGCTTCCCTCAGAGGAGCAGGCAAGCATTGCCGCCTCTCCCAGTTCCTGGCTGCTGGTTTTGGCACCCTTTGAGGAAGAGGGAGGGAAAGTTGGGGTCCAGGTCCCACCACAGGCTGAAGTCAGGGCTCCCTCCTGCTGGGACGCATGTTGGTGCGAGTGTGGTGCAGCAGCACTGCCAGCCCATGGCCATGGTGTGTTGTGCCCAGTTCCCTCCCTCCACTGCGTCTTGGGTGTGCAGAGCATGCTGGTGCCCATGGGAGGCTTTGGAAGAGCTGTGTCTTGGCTGGTTGCCCAGCCCAGCCCAGCGCAGGAGAGGCCACCTGGGATACACACCTACAGAAAGCTTCCAGTCTTGCCAACTTAAAATATAGGCAACTGCTTTAGGTGCCTTAGGGGTTTGGGGATCACGGTCTTGGGAGTTCAGCGCATCAGTTCCTCTTTAAGCACCCGAGCGGGATGGGCCTCCAGGAAAAATGTATCAGAGAATTTCTCTGGCTTTATTTCCCATAATTAGTGGCCTCAAAAAAGAGAGAACTACCACTTTAGAGCATAAATATATTTACACATCCACATATAACATCTACTTGCCTCTGTAACAGCAAACTTTCAAATTAAAGGTAACTTCTCCAGTGTTAGTTCATTTGTGCCATAGAAGGAAAGCATCCAGATTCAAGACAGCAATTAGGCGTGTACTTAGTTATGGGTTTAACCCTGTCCTCTGTGTTTTCTTGAATTGGGGCCTTTGACCCAGTCCTTCAGACGCTGAAGCACACACCTACGTTCACGGCCATGATTAGCTTTGAGTGGAGCTACGTAATTTCGAGTGGATGTTGAAGTGCCTGCAAGGAGTTGCACAACAGTGGTAGAGGCAAGACTCCGCGTTATCCCAGTGGTGGAAACTCACTCTTGTTTCAAACGATCCCGTTCTCCTTTCTGCCTGTTTTGAGGCCATTGATGTTGTTTTCTATCAAGATTTGAGATACATCAACTTCAGATCGTGCTGTTGTCCAGGAAGTGGTTGGCACAAGATTTCTATATTCTGCTGGCCAAAAAAATCAATTTTCAGTAATTTGTTAAATGTGCTTAACCTCATTCAACTGGGCCCTCAGATTTGTCTTTTAGTCTGTGGGGTTTGTTTTTTTTTTGACTAGTGAACAGACTGAGGGAATTTGCTTTGGGGGTCTCACATTATTTAACATTTCATTCCTACCTCATCGTAGGAGGATTATTTTGGGATGGAGGGTGGAGAGGGTAACAGTTTAAAAAAAAAAAACCAAAACAAACCAAACCAAAAAAACAAAAACCCAAAAAAACAAGAACCCCGAACAATTGCATTGACTCAGGACATGACTATTTGATAATAATGTTCATGTATTGCAGTCATATGATGCAACTTCCTGCTGCTCATGTCGTGTTTGTCTCCTCAGTCAAGTATGGGCAGGTGACAGCTTCTTTTGGTCAAGCTTCAGAAAAAAAGTTTGAGTTGGGGGAAGACAATTTGCATATTTATAAAAATATTTGGCAATCCTTTTGTTTCATTAACAGGTTTAACGCGGTATTATTTAAAATCTTACGGATTCTGTGAAGATTAACTTCTTAATGCTTGTTTCTTAAATGTGATTGATTCTTTTCTTCTTCCTGCTGGCCCTGACACGCTGGCCATTAGCTAAGCCCTGCTGCTCGCTTTCCCTTTTGTTTATGGGCAGTTTCACTTTCAGGTTTTGAAGCTTTTCTGTTTGGGTTGAGAGGAAACATCTGCACTTGCTTAAAAAAATGCCTCCTGGAATCTTCAAAAGGGCTCAGGAAGATAATTTTGAAATTACATGAAAGGTTGTCTTCACAAAACCAGAATTTGGGGGCTAAAGTTGACTTAATATTGAGGATTATTTGAAGGCTCCCTTAAAGACCTTCTCTGAGCAAAATGTTTTCAAAGGCATGTCACCCTGCCTTGGACACATTTAGAAAACAGATGATCAAATTATATACTTCTAAATGTTGGTCTCCGTTCTCATTTTGAGTGGAAACATTCTTTGTTTTGCCTGCTTCACAACTTCGAGGTTCTCTTTCCACTAGCAAAAGAGGTGCTTAATTTAGATCGAAAATGTGAATCGGCATAATTAAGCTCCACCACTCGAAGTGTTCAGTACCATCTCACTCCTGAAATTGCTATTGAAATTACTGTCTGCTTACAACCGTTTTTCAAGTTTTTAGAAAAAACAAATCATTGTTTTTATGAAGTCTTTCTCAGGCTACAGCTTGGAGCACAAGAAATGAGAGCAAAGCCTACAGCTATGCAGCAGTCTGTAGCTGGAACACCCACATTGGAGTGACTTCAGGCAGCCCCTCTGCTTAAGTTTTATTAATACTTAAAAGTAACAGCGAGTTTTGTCCCTTTTCCTCTTGCACGCACTCACTAATCTCAGATCTGAGAAAATAATCTGTTGACCTCAGTTAAAAGTGGATCAGGCTCCTAAAGAGGCACATCTGGGTTTTTTTGTTTCTTATTCCCCCCCCCCTCCCCTCAGATCAGTAACTTACAAATGCAGCTGCACTGTTCTTGTTTTGTCATGAACCTCTTTTCTGTTGTGTGTCTCTGACCACAGAAACTAGACAGATCTTGGAAGAGTATGTGCCTATATTTAGTGTATATATATGTATATGGGGGTGGGAGGGAGAAACGCATTTCAAGAGCAAGAGGGAGACATTGTGATAGGTAAGAACTTAAATCTAAAATCACAAGTTTAAAAAAAATCCATTTATAAGAAATATATCTCTAACTTTGAAGTATGGCTCCTTTACCAGCAACAAGAAACATTGTAAACCTCACAATCAGTTTCAGCCCTGGTTTACATCCACGTTCAGTATAAAACATAAGAACCTCTTCTTGGCCCCTGACATTACCTTCTCTTATTTTACACAGTGCTGACACACTTGTTTATGTTTTGATCTCTCTGGTGTTCCCAAGTGTCCCTTGTGCTCAGGTAATAGGGGAAAAAGCCAAGAAGGGATTTATGGACCAAAGATAGCTTGCAAACTAAAGAGAGCTGTCACAGTTGGACTTGAAAAATAATCTTTAAATATTGCAACTTCTGTCTATACATGGAAATTAGTAGGAGGGAAGGCTTTACCGGGAAAACTTCGAAGGGGAGGAAAGAGCAATTATCTTTAGTCTGTCAAGTGGGGATGTGGGCCTGTTGCACAAAGAAAGTTACGTCCTCGGTGTGAGCTTCCTTTCCGTCACTCACGGGCTTGCTCCGGCACATAAGGCACGTATGACCCCACCCTGATGTTTAACCTTGTGACAGTAGGAGCTGCTCCTCCAGCTGAAGCGGCCCTGGTTTTTCTATTGCTTTTCCAGCAGCGCCAGCACTTCTTCCTCTTCCCCTCCCCCCGGATTTTTTTTCTTTAAAAGAGAAAAGTGTCAATTTGAACTTCCTGCTCGACAGACCCCGCTGAGAAACTGATATGGGGCTGATAAGGTGGTATTTATTTATTTTTTCTGCTGTGAGGCTTCACAAGTCCGGCTTCCTCCCCCCAGCTTTCAATACTTCCCGGTCTCGATACTTCCCGATGCTGATATTGTCACCAGGAATGTTTGCTCTGAGATGCTGGTGTGGTGACAGGCAGCTGATAAGAAGATGTAGATAATATTATCCACAGTGCTGTTGTGGAGCTTCTTGAACCTAGCAGGCTATGTTATACCCAAAAATCTGGGTGGACATTTGGAAAATGAGTTACCAGTCCACGAGTACAGACAAAATGACCAAAGAAAATAGATGCTTTTTAATGCCAGACAACATGACATGCTAATTTATTTTTGAAACAGCTCTGCATTAAACTTTTAACATTGAGAGAAGTAATTGCGAAGCTATCTGCGCACTTACATGTGTATGTGCTTGCTGTGCATCACACCCTATGTTTTATCATAAATATTTTAATTGAACATAACTGCATTCAATTGCATTTCATTGCAACTTGAAAATACACAAACTGCTTACATATCTCAAACTAAATTTGCTTGCTACTAGTCTAATGCCATTTGAAAAAGGATGCTACTGTAAAAGGGGGTTGCTGTGAGTAGGAGCGTGCTTTGAAAGCAGCCGTTTTCTTGGATATGTTTAATAAATGGCTGTTTCTTTGCCTTATAGGGTAATGTTGCCAAATAATAGATTCCATCAGGGTAGTGAATAGCAAAGCAAAGAATCCGTGTTGAAAGTGGCGTGGTCATTGCCTGTTCCCATCTTCCTCACTGGGTTCAGCTGGTCCTCCAAAAATCAGAAGTAACTGTTTCTCACGTCAGTTAGTGACGTAAGAACAGTCAGTCACAAAAGTAGAAACTTGGCTAAAGGGCTGCAATACTTTCGAGTTGCTTACCTATCGGTGTTGACTTGTACCTTTTGATGGAAAACCTTGCACATAACTAACCACAAATATGAAACCTGGTAGTTTTTCCCCTATAATAAAATATCTTGCAAGTCGTCATTTCAAAATTATGTAACTATTAACTTTGGGAGATTAGATAAAAGCAGATTTCTTTTTCTATTGGGGACATCATTCAGTGTACGGTTTATATTATATTATGTCCAGATAACAAGATAGTGTCTTTGAATACAAACAAACAGTGTATGCGCTGAACTGAACTGAATGGATGCTAGCTTGTATTTCCTTCTAAATACATATTTCTTTTTCCTTTCCTTTTCTTTTTTTTTAAAGTACATTTCAACTTAAGCTGGAGCCAACTAGTCTTGCTTTCTTTTGCTTTGCTTCAGCATTTTTTTTTTTTTTATAAAGTACAGCTGTAAGCAGAGGAGTTTTGCATAGACTGAATGCCACAGAAATCTGCAGTAAATAGTCTGCTTTGTTGTAGATGTTCCTAAGCAGTATATTTAATGAGTAATGATCTGTTTACTGATGGAGAATACCTTCTCTTTGAAGAAGGCTTTCATCCTAGCCAGCCATGGGTTTTTTGGTACTGTAAGTAATTGAACTGGCTGGTGAAGTGACTGCTGTGGTTTGGCAAAAGCCGATTTGTCATGCCTTGTTATTTTACTGAGGAACATTTCTGGGAGCTTGCGTTCTGCAACGTCCTTCTGTTAAACCTGTACTGTGAACAAACGCTTGTTACTGCATTTATTAGAAATACTGCTTAAGTAGACATTCAACAGCAAAGCTAGTCAAATTTAAGGGGAAAGGAAGGTGAAATGAGTTCGCAAAGTGGAGACTAGCACTCTGCAAATGAATCATCATCCAGATCTGTGTATACTGGCTGGTATCCCTTAAATTAACAATGCGTTTTACTAACACTTAATACCAGCAGGCATTTCTTCACACAGAAATTAGTTTTTTGGCGAGTTAAATAATTGCTCGTATCTGAGAGTGGCCCTTCCTTCCCACTAAACTTGGAGGAGTTAGATTGTGTTTTGAAAAGAGATAATGCTGGTGGCATATCTAAATAATCATTACCTTGTCTTTGTATTTCAGCACAAACCCACGCTAATCCAAAGCAGCACAGTGCTGATAAAGATGAGCTCTATCAGAAAAGCATCCCAAAGAAGGAGCACAGTGTGAAAGAAATCCTGAAAATGGAATCCAATCCCCCCAAAGGAAAAGACTTCTTCCAGACCAACATTTCACCAGTTACTCCAGAAAAAGACTTGGATGATTTACGTAAGAACTATAGCCCGGAGAGGTGTTTCTTCCCTCGAGTTGTCTACCCGATCCGACCTCACATTCCAGAAGACTATCTGAAAGCTTCCTTAGCATACGGGATGGACAGACCCAGCTACATTACTCACTCGCCCATCCAGACATCTACTACGCCCAGTCCTTCTGGGAGGAGCAGCCCAGACCAAAGTTTAAAAAGTTCAAGCCCTCACAGCAGTCCAGGGGTCACGGTTTCACCTCTGGCACCTACTTCCCAAGAGCACAGAGAGCCCTACTCTTACTTGAACGGATCGTACGGCTCAGAAGGATTGGGGTCTTATCCTGGATATGCACCCCCTGGCCACCTCCCGCCTGCCTTTCTACCATCCTATAACCCCCACTACCCCAAATTCCTGTTACCTCCGTTCAATATGAGCTGTAATAACCTGAGCGCTTTGAACAATATCAATGGCATCAACAATTTCAATCTCTTCCCAAGGATGTATCCTCTTTATGGCAACCTGCTCAGCGGAGGTAGCCTTTCCCACCACATGTTGAACCCCACCACACTCCCCAGTTCGTTGCCCAGTGAAGGAGGCCGTCGATTGCTGCAGCCTGATCATCCGAGAGACTTCCTCATACCAGCACCTAACAGTGCCTTCTCTATCACGGGCGCTGCTGCCAGCATGAAGGACAAGCCATGCAGCCCTACCAGCGGGTCACCCACAGCTGGTACAGCAGCCAGTTCGGAACACATAATGCAACCTAAACCTACCTCAGTGGTGTTGGCTGCCACTGGCAGTGAAGAAGCCATGAATCTCATTAAAAGTAAGAGGAATGTGACCGGTTACAAAACGCTCCCATACCCACTGAAGAAGCAGAACGGGAAGATCAAGTACGAATGCAACGTTTGCTCCAAGACCTTTGGCCAGCTCTCCAATCTGAAGGTAGGCAGTGGAGAATAAGACACGAGCCTTCTTGGAAGGCTCTGGTTTCTCCCTGTAGGTTATCTAGGAAAAGTAGGGACAGGCCTCCCTTGCTTTTAGGCTATTTATCAGTCTGGGCTTAATATGGCACCCCCCAGCAAGAAAGCATGGTTGTAAAGAGAGTGTTTTAATACTGACGCCACCTAATTAACTAGATAACATTGTCTTTTGGCAATGGGAGTCTTCCGCTAACTTTAGGAAACATCTGAAAGTACTTCTGTTACAGTACTGGAAACTGCAAATTGTTAATTGCTTTGTTTCTCCCTAGGTGCACCTCCGAGTACACAGCGGAGAGAGACCATTTAAATGCCAGACTTGCAATAAAGGCTTCACGCAGCTGGCTCACCTCCAGAAGCACTATCTGGTACACACGGGAGAAAAACCCCACGAGTGTCAGGTATGTAACACACCACAGAGACAACTTCCCTTGGAGGCTGAGGGGATGGCAGGGCTCGTGCACTCCCCGTACGGCGCGCGGGGAGGGCTGTGTGACAAACCTGTGGCTGCTCAGGGCTGGAGTCCGTATCACAGCCGTTTCCAGCCCTGGTGCAGCAGCGTCTGTGAGACAGCAGGGTTGCCTTTAGCCTGCTAGAGCAACGTCTGCCCGATACAGTTTTGCCATCGACCGTACACAAATTGCTGTTCAGCAATATTTAAATAAAAAAGGTGGGGATTTTTTTCCCTCTGTGAGAAAGTGTGAAGACACAAAAAGCTGCCGCTTCATCCTGCCATCTCCTCCTAGGCGTCTGCGATTTAAACCATAAAATCCCCTCCCACTCATTCACTGTTTCTCTGCCACCCCCCACATTAGGTTTGTCACAAGCGGTTCAGCAGCACCAGCAATCTCAAAACCCACCTGCGGCTCCACTCTGGAGAGAAGCCTTACCAGTGCAAGCTCTGCCCGGCCAAATTCACCCAGTTTGTGCACCTGAAGCTGCACAAGCGTCTCCACACCCGGGAACGTCCCCATAAATGCATCCACTGCCACAAGAGCTACATTCACCTCTGCAGCCTCCAGGTCCACCTGAAGGGCAACTGCCCCGTCGCCCCTGCCTCCGGCCTCTCCATGGAGGACCTGAATCGAATCAACGAGGAGATCGAGAAGTTCGACATCAGTGACAATGCCGACAAGTTGGAAGAAGTGGAGGACAATATCGACTTAACATCGATCGTGGAGAAGGATATACTGACCATGCTCAGGAGGGAAATGGAAGGAGCTAATCTGAAAGTATCTCTACAGAGGAACCTGGGAAATGGACTTATCTCCTCAGGATGCAACCTTTACGAGTCGTCAGATATGTCAATTATGAAGTTGCCTCACGGTCACCCACTACCTCTGTTACCTGTAAAGGTCAAGCAAGAAACAGTTGAACCAATGGACCCTTAAGACTTTTTGGCAAAGTGATTTTTTTTTTTTATTTATGACTTGGCAAGTCAGGGTGCCTGTAGCAGTTGCTTGTACATAGTTTCAATGCTGCAAAGCAATCTTGGCTTACAGTAGTTTCCCTACGCTCTCCAGCTGAAAGAAGGAACTCCAAAGTTACTGTTTTCTCAGGGCATAAAAAGGGGCAAAGGACTGTGCATTGCCTCGCCAGTTACTAAAAGACAATCATCTATCCATAATTATTTTTTCAATGATAGTACTTCATAATTTATTATGCAATTAATCATTCTAAAAGCAATAATTAGGAAAATGTTTACAATGACTGGAAAATTCATTGTAATTTTTACTTTAAATGTTTTTATTTTTTGTTTTATGGCCATTCTTTGTAGATATTTTTTTCTGCACATCTGTTTTAAGAACCTAAGATTGGGGTTTCAGTAAATGTGTTTTATGTACCGATGTCTTTTAAACAAATGTGGTTTTTCATATTGCCAAAGTTGGACATTTGACATACAAAATCCTAGATCCGTTGGTTTGAAAAAAATGCTGTGTACTTTTATGTGCAAATCACCCCACTGGGAATTGAAAAGGAAAAATAACCCAAAAAACCCAGAGTAGCAGCAAGCAGGGAAGAAACTGCTACCTCTGCCTCTCTGAGGAGAGGAGAGAGATTCTTTTACCTGCAGCTCTACCTGAAACAGATGTGGCACAGCAAACCCCTACCTGCCATGGACAATACCACAGGTTTCTAGAAAACAGCTATAGCCCCACACATTATTGTCATGTAATATGACCAAAGGAATGCATCAGCTTGAAGTGGCTCTTCCAAAATAAATCTCACTTACATTCTTTTGTTTCCAAAAGCAATTTAAAAGCACACACACAAATATTCTTAATATTCTGCCTAAAAGGAGATTTTTGGCAGACTTCTTTCTTCTCTTTTTTTTTTTTTTTTTTTGTTTTAATTTGGCCAGAGCCTTCCAGGGATAAAAAAAAAGATAGTCAGATTCCCTGAGGAAGAAGGGGGTTAGGTTTTACTTGTATTTTCCTCTCCCACTTTGCGTGGGTAGAAGTGGGGAACAAAGTCCTTTCCTGGCACATACATTTTTTCCTTCCTTCCTGTACGACTCAGATTTTTCTCAGTATTTGTGTTTGTACATTTTGTGGTTAATTTAATTAAAGAAGAAAAGGGCATTGCAAAGTTGTTGAACAACAATTACCTCAGTGCTTGTGTCCAGTGGTGCAGACAATGCTGTTTTATCTAAATGCTTTGCTACTTTAGAGAAGAAACCAAAATGTGCACAGGGAAAGATAGAATGCACGTCCTTTTATCTTTTTGTTTTGCTAAGCCCAAAGATGATATGGTGACGTTTGAGGTGTAGCAAAGAATACATGTATATTTATAGATATATTTATACCACTATACTATATATGTATATATATTTATACCACTTAAGTTGTGAGCCAAACCATGTAATAAAACCTATTTTTCATCTAAGTGTGAAAATCAGATGTTATCCAGTTTTGCATATTACCAATGACCTCAAAACCAGAAGGTTGTACTAAGGCATTTATCACTTGCAAGTACGCGTGCACAGCTGTCCAGGCGAAGCCTGAACTTGCAAACACCTGATGTGAATGACGTCACCCACACGTGGCGTCTCGGCAAATTTGGTGGGAATGACGCTGTTTGCAGGGCGGGGGTCATCGGACCCCTGCTCTCCCAGCAGTGTGTCCTGGGGGGAAGGAGGTGGGTGGTCAGTGAACAAACAGCCAGAAAATGTAACTGAAAGAACTTGAAGCCAAATATGACCCATGCGTGGTGTGTTCATGAAACACAGTGAAGGGCAGGATGGAAGTTAGTTGGGATAAGCCCCTCGTCTCGTTTTACCTTGCCATTAATGAGTTGCACGGTCAGCTCGCATAAGTAGCATTATTACACACCTTCCCTCCATGTATGTCTTTTTGTCTGGTTATATTCTTAGAAATTTTAAAATAGCCCACTTACTTACTTACTCCAGCAATCCAGGATTCGGTGATTTTTTTTTTCAGCAAATTTCATTTTAATGCCTTCTGTTAAAAAACAAACAATCCTGAAATACAAGTCTCTCAACAGAGCTTTTGAAGGACTAAGTTCATTACATTTCCACTCCTGCAAATTGTGAGGCTGACATCTTTTAAATGTAGCAATAGTTCATAAATATAGTACTTACTTGTAGGATGAACCAAAGTATCACTACTCTGTCACTGGACACACACTTTTTCTATTATTTGCCTGTAGTGCTTTCTTGTATTTGATACAAATTTTACAAGAATTTATATGCATCAGCTTTAAGAATTGTTACTTCTCTTTACTGTTTCCCCCTCCCCTTAGAAGTTTTACATGTGAATGTAGCAACAATCAACAGTGTTTGGGGTTTTTTTTTTTTTTTGTCTCTCTTAAGAAAGACTCTGACCAAAGTTAACAGGCTTTTTACTTTGCTAGAACAACAAACTATCATATGTTTACGTATTGGTTTACATCATTATTTATGTGCAAATTGTCAAATGTAAATTAAATATAAGTGTTCATTGCTTTACTGATGCTTCCCTTGTCTTCAATCTCTCTGCACTGACTGCGTGCGCAGCCTCGTTGCGGGGCGTCTTCCCTTCCCAGCCACAAACACACGCTACGCCGAGGGCGATGATGTCTCCAACAATGCCAGCTTCTGCCTTTGTGGGCTCCGATTTTCCATGACTGAAAGTCACAAACAGCAATGCCAGCGCCGAATACCCTGGCTTTTAATTACAGGGCTCTCGTCAGTTTTAGCCAATAGCTTTAAAAAAAGGAATTTTTTGTTTGTTTGTTTTTAAACCCAAGAATTTTCAGTGTTTCGCTGGAAATACTTGAATGCTATCTATCTGCCTCACAGATATGTGACCAGGGTTCTCATTTACATTTTTCCAAATGGTTGTCATTTCTGGCCTGAAACCCTAACCACTGGGACCACAATGACACACTCAAAATGTCAGCATGAGACCACTTAGTCCTGTATCAGTGTGGTGGGAACTGCATTCAAAACAAATGTGGATCTGTTTTCACTGCTCACAAAGGAGATGCGAATACGAACTAAATCCAGGAGAAGGTCAAGTGTCCGTTCCCCCCCCTCCCCCCCACCTCGGCCAAAAAGTTAACAACAGGCCAGGATGCCCCAGAAAGCTAGTTCAACATTTGCTACTTCCATCATTTACCATGAGATCTAAACCAGAGAGGCCATGTGCTGCCCTGCCCTACCTGAACGTTAAAGAAATAATGTTCTGCTCATATTGAGACACTCAGCGCCGTATGATGTTTTAAAAGTATTTCACTGTCCTCTTAAAAAATTCATTTAAACATCTGTCTCAAGAATTTGAAATACTGCCAACACCGAACTGTGGAGTTAAGAAAACCAGAGCACTGTTGTCATAAACGTGCCAAATGCAGCATGTTATATTCCTATATTCGACAGAGCTATTGCTGTAATAATTTTTTTTAAAAAAACATAGGATAACCGTTACCACCATAAATCATACTTCATTACTTGGCAAAGCGTTACGTTGCACTGGAGAGTTATGTCCTGGGGACACTTGTAAGCTTTAGAAGATGTTTAATAAAACACATTACATAAAAAGACAATGCACGTTATAGATCACAGCCTCGTGAGGCCGAGCCCGGCAGCTGCTGCGTTGGTTTCTGGCAGCCCCAGAGCTGGTTGGAAGCTGCTGAAGGCGTGTATTGCGACCAGAAATACAGCGGGTTTCGGCCATGCCAACACCACCACCACCAGGTCGGCTAACCGCAACAGCGTTAGCAAGGTGCGGGTGGGGGAAAAGCTCGCCCTTTTGGGTGCTGCCATAGAACACAGCCCTGCAAGGCCGTGTGCCCCCAGCACAGAGCCATGGGCTGTCTGCGGGCAGGTGGGCTCGATGCCCACATTGCTGCCGTCAGCGTGAAAATGTTGGGGGACCAAGTGTGATGTGGCCAGGAAGGTGACGTGCACTTTCCTTCCATGGCTTTGTCAGCTGAGCTGCTTTGCCATGAGGCAAATTACAGCCGAGATAGATGGACTCAAACACAGATTTAAGGAGGATCCTGCCCTTCTGGCTGGTTTAGAAAGCCCGGTGTCTCTCAGCTGCGTGCTGGGGGAGACACCGCTAATTCCCAGTGTGGGCAATTACGACCTTGAGGTCAAAAACTAAAAACGTGACTCACCGAGTGGGTATGAGCCCTTCGGGTTCAAATCAGTGGCTGCCGGTGCACAGCTGCGTCCCAACACGTGCTGGGACCATGCTCCGCGCGGGACGCAGCCCAAAACCTTTGCTGTCATTCAGAGGTGTTACGTTAGAGTGAGGGAAATAGTTGTGGCTGTAATTAAAGGCAGCCAGGAAACACTTGGCTAATTACTGCGTGAGGCAGGGCTGAGTGGATGCGGTGCGGCCGAGGAATGTGCCCGTCACGGGGCAGGTATCTGCAAAACACAAGCCATCATGGTGCCCTAAGAAAAACTCACCGATGGCATCGAGGTAGCTGCCCTGGCACTGAGATGGAGGTCTCCCTCCTCTGCGCGGGGTGAGGGTAGACTGGCAGGGAAAAGGCAGCTGCCTGCACCGGGACGTGGAGGGGCACAGATGGAAATTTTGGCAACTTCAGCACTAACCAGTCCTGCCTGAGCAGTGGGAAAACATAACTTTTTGTCAAAGATGCAACACTTCCCAAAAACACAGGTGTTTAATTTTTCAGCAGGGGTTGAAAAAGGGCCATCCTGCAACCAGCAGTATGTGGAAGTGGTGGCAAATAGCACATCTGCACATCCATCGAGGCTATGTTGGCAATAACTGCAGTCAATGGGAGAAGGCTTGAGAGTTTCCAACACACTGCTTTCGCTCATTTTTAAAAGAGGTCGGGGAAGATTTCCCAGCAATTCACAGTGGAGGCTGAAGGGGCGAGGAGCTGCTAATCCTTGCCGAGCCCCTGCTGCCTTGGTGCCTACTTCGCACACAAAGTTGTATTCTTGTCCTATGCTAGAGGGGTCAGATGTCAATTGCTTAGAGATGCATGCAAGCAGACATCACCTTCCGCTTCAAAGCCAAGCCTCCTTACCTCCACAGTGCTGAGCTGCAAGCTGTCATAGGTCGAATGGCGCTCCGTGCAGGAGAACCTGGCGCAAGGAAGATTAGATGATGCTTTCTACCTCCAGGGCTGGCTCGCGCCATTCAGCTCTGCAAACTTCAGCCAGCACAAGCTCACCCAGGAAAGGCACCTGAGACATAGCCTGGGCTCCTGAAGTGTTGTTTCTCATCTCGTGCTGATGTCGTCCTACCACTCACTATAAAATTCTGCCCAGCACCCTCTCCTAGGGCAGGGCGACGCAGCCCTGTGTGCCAGCCAAAGCCCAAGGCCCGAACATCTGTCTCCTGGTGCTTCAGAGGCACCCGCCAGCCATCACTTCTGGCCACGAACTGCTTTCTGGAGCTGGGGGTTAAACAGACTGGCTGCCACGAGAGGTAAGCCGGGGCCCCAAAGCAGAAGCCCAGCGGTGGGGCAAAAAGCTGCAGTCACTGGGCGGGTGAGGACACCCTCCCTGGCGGGGACCCCCGCAGCTGGCAGGGGGGGAACTCCGGCACAGAGCACGTGTGGACTTCTGCTCCTTTTTGGTGCCAAGGCTTGGAGCAGAAACCTGTGCCCAGAGCATGGGGATGGGTGGCACTGGTGTGTGCATTGGGCAGAGATCTCCAAAAAGCAATGCCCGACCCTCTGGGAAAGGGAGATGGGCGGTCGGCTCTCCCTGCCCCTTGAGCTGGTGGCCAGGCACCTTGGTGGCACGCGGGTGCAGTGGGCCTTCCCTCCTCCTCCTCCTCTCTGGCTGCGTGCAGGGAGATGGTTGGGATGCCAAACCACTTAGGTAGGTGTGACCAAATAGCCCTATTGAAGGGAGCCAAACCAGTATGACTTCCTTATTGTGCAATGATTAATAAAGGCCTTCAGCTCTTTTTTTCCATTAATTGTGAATAGGCAAGTCCTTGATCATTTCCTTATCCAAGGACTGAGTGAGATTCCTTACAGCATTCCTGCCTCAAAGTGGCTGCACGGCACTGGGAAGAGAAGTGATTCCTGCAATATTGAAACCACGCACAGCAAAATCAAAGGCTGAAAACCTCTTTCCCGGTTCGCCCGCGCTGAGGACTCAGCTGTCACAGTGTGATACCAGGCTGAGCGTTAGGGAGACCCCAACGTTTCTGCCTTTACCAGTTGAGTTTTATATGGTAAATCCTAACTTAAATGAGCAAAGTGGAGAGTAGCTTTTGGGCAGGAAGAAGAGTGCAGCAGGCAGCAGTCCATACGGGATTTCTTGGATATTATAGTCTCAGTTCCCAGCTTTCCTATGGCAAAACTTTCTGAATGAGGACTGTCCCTCTGCGAACCACAGGAAACATTTGCTTTCCCCTGTCTTTAGTCTACATTGTGTATTCAGATGGCCTTTTTTTTTTAAAGGACAGGTCCTGTGAGTCTTTACAGACAAGATCTGCTCTTCTTGTCTGCCTCAAAGCCCCGCGCAGAAATTCTTTAGTAAGCAGGGAAGGTTTGGTTCCTTCTGGCCTCACTGGGGCCGTGTCCCCAGGCGGGGACCTAGTTAACCAGGCTGGGTGGCGTCCTCGAGAGGTCTCACTTTACTCACAACCGGTCATGAAAAACCAAAAGTTAAAAATGTTGTAGAAACTGCAACCAGGTGCGAAAGGGAGCAAGGATACATGAAAAGTGAAAATTTGCCTTTTTAATAAGCCGTTACAAGTTAGTTGGGTGTTTAGGAGGGAACACGCACTGGTGCTTATAGTCATTCAGAGAAGATTCTGTATGTGCGTGTGTGCATGTGTGTGTGTTTTTAATGAGACCAGAGGGTGCAGAACGGGGCTCCTTTTCTAACCTATATTGCAGCAATTTGTGCATGTCTGTAGCTGTGGGTGTTATGTGCTTTCTACTCTGAGTGGTAAGTTTCAGTTTGATTCTGCTCTCGAGAGCTGCAGGGACAGTTTGCACTAGCCTTATCAATGCAGAATCCAAATAGCTTCACAGCGTGCCTGGCCCCCTGACACTGCAAACTGAGAAAATACACTTTAAGCACAGAAAAGCGAGTGAGGTGATGACCGGAGGGCTTTTTCTCATCAGAGCATCCCAACCTGCCAAAACCCTCGTGCCCCAATCAGCAGGGCAATAAGCTGCCTCGAGAGCTGCAAATTCAGCACTGCCCTGAGAGGCCCCGGCCAGGACTCCGGGGAGCAGAGCCAGAACCTCAGGGCTGGGGCTCTTTTCCTACATCCCCACTGCCCTAAAACCCTGCAACACCTCCTCCGGCCCCTTGCACCAATGCCCCAGCACTGGGGGCCCGGCCTGGCCGCTACAAACTGGGCAGGTGCAGGAGGTGCTTGCCTGTCTCCATTCCTCCCTGGGCTGTCCCTGAGCAAGACTGGCCGTGAGCCACTGACCAAAATTGTGCCCATAATTAGAGATGGCAGCAAGGGAAGGGCAGGGCAGGTACTTCCACGGCCTTTGGGAAGCGGCTCTAGTTTGGCTCCAAAGACTCATGGCCTCAACAGTAATCCCTGTGCCCAGCCATGCAGCTGATTTCCAAATGAGTGCTGCTATCCTTACATCTGTTTGCTAAAAACGCCCACCTTTTAGACTACACACCAATATCCGTGCTGCCTGTCCTGCTGTCCCCAGATGGGCCGTGATTGAGAGGTGCCCCAGGTCCTCCATCCCTGTGCCTCCTGCCTGCGGGTCCCGTGTGGCCACTGGTCCCACAGCAGCAGCCCTGGTGTTCCATCACCCTCGATAAAAGCCTGTTCCCTGCATAGAGAGACCCTACAGCAGCCTCAGCAGTTGCTGCTGAAATCTGCAGAAAAATGACCCCCCCGAATCTGGAGCCATTCGTGAGGAGTTCAGCTCAGTTCCCCGGGGCCACCCCGGTTCCTCTCGCCCTCCTTGGGTGCCACGTGCTGCAATTCACTGGGACCCTTGTTCGTAAAACAACTGAGTATTTCTCAAACGAAGTTATGACCTACATAGCAGCTAAGAGCGACGTGCGTATTTCCTCCCTCCCTCAGATCTGCTTGAGGTTTTTAATCCCCCCCCCCAGATACAACATTCAGGAATGACTGTGTTGTTTTGCTGCACAGTCACTTGTCTTGCTTGAGCTCAAAAAGGAGCCCAGGAGACGAGGTAGAACAGTGGCTGGAGGTAGAACTCCCTCTGCCCTGCCACGCACCAGGGGTCCAGGCTCCTCTGGGGCAGGGGCAACGCAGTACAGGCCCTTCTGCTGTCTAGAGCAGGATTATCCCTGTTCTGCTAGCGAGCACCTGACAGAGAGGCAGGCTGAGGAGCAAAGGGTGCGGATCATACTGGAGGCACAGTGCTTTCTGATCTCCTTCAAAATCTCAGCTACTTGTCCAAATTAAGGAGGCCAGAAAACAAGGGCCCTCCCTGACCCTCAAACTCATCCTCCTGAAGCAGCATGCACCCCTGCAAAACACTCTAAGAGCCTTGTCAGATATGAACATCCCAAATCTCAGTCCTTTGCCACTGGCCTCCTGCCTGCCAACTCCCTCTGCGCCTGTTAGCCACAAGGGAACACTTCAACCCCACGTGAGTCTGACTCCAAAAATACATTCAGGGATGGACCCAGCCACAGAGTTCAGCTACAGGTTCTCATTTCCCCCAGATTTCAGGTATTTAAGTCTGGGAATGCCTGTTGATACCATTCCTAATGGATTTCTTTTTTTGAAATTAATTTTCAATGTAATTGTTTAGATTGATCTAAACACTAAGGCAGTGGTGTGCATCTACACAGAGGAAGGTATCCAAGTTTAAGCTTATCTTAAAAGAGAGACTTTTTTTTTAATCTAGAAATTTCAGTACTTCAAGGCCAGAGCTAAGTTTTGCGGCAAGGACAGGGACCCAGGAGCCAAGACAGCTGGTTTCTGGTTTTGGTACCTCCACTAACTGGTAGCGAGGTCTGGAACAAGTCAGTTGACCTTCCCATACAACGCCCGACTCATTCGTAGAATAGGTACAAGACTGGTGCAAGTTGTGGTGTAAGACTAATATTTGTACCTTGTTTTGAGATCCTCTGATATGTAACAGCATATATTTTTGTTGTTCGTAGAGAGAACAAGTTGTTTGTAGTACTATCTGCAATATCGTAATATTTAGAAGTCCTCACTTACGGGCTATGACTACCCTGAACGCAACAAAAACTCTCTCTGCCCCAAGGAGCTTACAAACGAAGCACTATTAAAAACCCAAAAAACCACAGTGGCTAGGTGCAGAGCTTAAATTTCCATTTTCTCTCAGCATTTTCCCACGAGGGGATTGCATGTGAGAGCACACAACAGAGAGTCAGATCACGCCCGGTTCGGTTGCTCTGGCATGCCATTTGGCAATACAAGAATGACATAAAGTAAAGTGAAACCTCTTCACCTCAGCCTAAGTGAAAATGTGAAGAGCAAGGGGGGTGAGGAGGAAGGGGGGATATTGATCCGTATCTACTCAACAGTCAGACCAGTGGTGTGGTGGCAACAAAAGACATGCCTTTGCTTTTTCAGTAACTAATAATCTATAGAGAACCATTTCCTTTTCTGCTGTTAAGATAACACATACGCCACCTCAGCTGCATGCAAATAATTCGTGCCTCTGCTTAACTAATTTACCTCTCCAGTGCAGACAGAAGGGCAGAAACCTCCCACCAGCATCGACCGACGTGCAACACTGAAAAAGGAGCCAGCTCACCCAGAACTTTCTGAAATGTTTAAATCGTTAGAGGAGAACTGCACCAAACGCTCTGCAGGAGAGACATGGATTCATGAGATTAGATGGGTTATTTTTGCTGGTCTTCAGTCCTGCCTCTGACCCACATGTGGGTTGCAGGCTAGAACTGACATTATGCAAAGAAAAGCATTTGATATCTCTGCACATAGACCACAGCTGGTCAACAACTCATCCCAGATTTAAACACAATGTATTAGCTCTCATCTGTTGCCAGAAACATTACACGCTAGTAAAAGCCCAGGACCCAGAAGTGTGCTGAAACTGAGTGGGCCTTCACTTCACATTGCCTGGAAACAAACAGGTATCAGGTTGGACATGTGTCTGTATCTGATGGAAACCTTGTTCTAATCAAAACACTGATGCTACTCTCACTCGCTCGCATACGCACACCTCTCTCCCTGCATTAACACAATGCAAGCAAGGTTGCAATGTCAAGCACCAAAAGGTTATGAAATGCCAGAATTAATTAAGCTTGTCCACATGTAAGCTTCAGGAGCAGTCCTTGCTTGCAGGATCACACACTGGTTTTCCCACAGGACTTTTACCTTGCTCAGCACACAAGGTGGGAGATGTCTGTCCTGCACGGGATGGGGCAGGGATGCCCTCCCTCTCCTCCTGACTCCATTGCTGGCTGCACGGCTCTGGCCTTTGTGCTCCCACCCCACTCTCCAGCTGGGGCCAGTTGCTCCTCAGTGCTTTTGGTGGGCCCATCGGAAGGACAGCTGAAGGCTTCACCTGTGTCACTCAGCGTCCTTGTGGGGGAGGAAGGTGGTATCCCTATGCATGACAGAAAAAGAAACAAAATTCAGGAGTTGCAAGTCAAATATTCTGTTTGGGTGCCCAGATTTTCCAGGGCAGTTTATCCCAACTGAAGCATAATTTGACTATAGCATAGCTTATCCTAACTTCAGGGGTCACTGTGGATCCTCAACACCTTCAAGCTGAGCACCTGAAACCTGAGAGTACTATACTTCACAGCCTGTGAAAATTCAGATTAAGTGACTTGCTCCATGCTATGCACAACTCCTTGGGTAACAGCCAGTGAAAAACATGTTTCCCCCAGGCAGGACCCAGCTCCCTGGCTGAGACGACCCATCCATCTACCCCACCCCTTTCAACAGAGACCACCACCAAGGTGTGGGGTTTAGAGATTAGAGTCTCCTTTGATTCTCAGTGCCAAAGGCCACGGGGAAAGGTAACATGCATCCTGGTAAAGACCACATTGTTATGCACGTCCATAGGGGCCTGACTCAGCCTTAATTCTGGCTTTTCTCAATCTCTGAGTGTCCGAGCTTGCCGCCTCGGTGCTGTTCTCACAGGCTGCCTGGGCAAGCTCCCGGGTTTTGGAACGCACATGCACTGGCAAGATTTGTCCTGCTCCATGGCTGGCTTGTGGTACATCAGTACAGTGCAGCAGGATTGGCGCTTTCCATGAATCAAGCCGCCAGCTCTGCTGCCAGGAGCAGCCTGTCACCCGTTATGTAGACTAGCATGGACGGGTGGTGAGCCCCACGCTCTTTCTCTCCATCTCTGTCACCTTTCTCATCCTCCCCTTCCCCATGCTCAGCCCCATCCTCTTGCCTTCTTGGTGAGTGTCCGTGGGGCTCCCGGCTCCCTGCTGGTGCTGCCAGCCCTGCCAGAACGCTGGCCACAGGGGAAGGTGGCCACTGGCTTCTTCAGCCTCCCCAGAGGGAGACTGTCTGGTGGAGGGAAGCAGTGAAACGCTGCCTTCTCTTTGGAAAACCTGGTGCCTTCTAAGTGAGGGGACCTATGCAATTAAGGGCAAGGGTGACATGAAACACTAAGAGGAGAAAAAAAAAAAAAAAAAAAAAAAAGGAAGAACATCTTTTCACAGTCTGCAGATGCAAAGTGAAACTATTTTGATAAATTCAGCTCTCCCACGTTGAAAGGCCCAGAGTTTCTCATCTCTGACTTTACCCTGAGGCATGAAATTTCACCCATGACTTGACAAACTATAACATCCACAATGCTTTGTGGCTCCTCAGAAGCCTGCTGCCACCCTGCCAAAGCTCACCTTCAGTGTTTTGCTGGGTTGATATTGCCAAATTACTCCCTTTTTTAGGGTTTTCCTTATTTTGACACATCTTTCTTTGCTAATACTTCTCCCTGGAGCTGAAAATCCAGTGATGTGGAGCCGGTGCTCTTGTTAGCACAGTGACGTCTCCATGGCTGGACACGGGCAGCCAGGGAAGAAAATAACTGGGCCCACACTACCAAAGTGTTCTGTTTACTGGCAAGTGATCACCACCAGCTTTCCCGTGGATGCTGAGAAAATTGCTAGGCTGCTAATGTATACAAGAGCCATCTGCCTTCAGCGTCCTCATAGGGACTCACCTAGCTCAGCAGAGGGCAGATCCAGTTTGGCAGCCTGATTTTGGACAGTCTTCATCTACAACCCATGTAGTGGACATTTAAATCAAGACTGGTTTATGCAGAAGAATTTTAAATGAAGAGAACTGTGTTTAAGCGTGATCTTATGAAAGCTCAGTCACATGCTTGGCTTACTGAAGTTAGCGCAAAGGCATAATAATTCTATATACTGCCTTTGAAAAGATGCAGTGGTTTTGCTCTATTCTGTTTTGGTAAAAAACCAATCTAGCCACAGAGATGAAGGAATCGGTAAATGTTTCAGTCTGGACCGAGCATCTTTCAAAAGGAAATGGTCTACCTCAATTAGGTTGCAGAGGGGTTCAAAGGAGTGGAGGACACTCAGTAGTTTGTATCATACAAGGAAACAATCAAGGATTAAAAATCTATTCTTCTGGGATTACTGTATGAATTTTCCTCCTAGCATTATGAAAGGTTTCTGTTTCCCTGTTGACAGATCATCTTCTACAATGTTGTCTAAATATGTAGTACCTCATCCACTTGCTGTCAGCATTGTCGCACCTTTGATTCAGGGGAGGTAAGAAGATAGGTCAAAAAAGAGGTAGCAGGTGATTGTACCACCTGTGAAATATTCATGCCTAATATGTTGTTTGCCAGAATTGATGCTCAGATACTTAAGATATGTTTCCTGCTTATTTATCTTTCTCCCTCAAGGCAATTTCTTCTTTATTGTTTCTGTATCATCTTGGTCAGTTTTGGCATTGACATGTGTAGGAGCCCATATATGCTCTGCTCTGTTTCAGGGATAACTAATGTACCTCTCTAGAATGATTTTAAAAAGCCAGGAACAGGGAAGAACAAAAACAAAAGCCAAATTCGATGCTTTGGAGACCTTTTGTCCTGGTACACATAGGAATTAAATTGTGTTTGTCTCCTCTCCCTGCTCTAAAGACAGAGGTGGCATTAATAATGCAGAGCACATCTCTCTTCAAGCTCTCTTGCAGCTTTTAAAACATAGAGAGCAAATGGCAGATTTACCTTTCATCTCCTTTTGAAACTTAAGTTAGGCTTTATTGGTAACAAGTGAAATTAAACTGGTTGTTGCTGTTTAACTTCTCTGTGCTATTTCCTCACATGAATTAGTCATGATCAACTCTCCTTGGCAGTTGTCCTTACAAAAAAAAGAACAGAGAGAAGGGTTAAGCACTCCCATACAATTTACCCAACAAATTTGTCATACCCCTTATATAGAGTTGTCCCTCCAGTTCTGCCTGTTCCCTAACATATCTGGCAGTTTGAACAATGTTGGCAATATTTGAGCAATTAGGCATTCCAAGTGGAAAGGTTAATATACCTTACCCTCAAACGCAGGGTGTGTTTTGTCTTGTGCCTTCAACCATCCTTGATGAGCATTGATTGCACAACAGCTGTGAAGTAGGAAGGTCTTCTTTCAATTTCGGTACAGCCTGGATTGTTTTGGTTTAGTAAAAGGCCAGTAGTCCAATGACCAGAATGGGACAAACACACCTTGACGTGAGTGCTATCGAGGCAGATCACAAAGAGGGAACTTCATTGCTGTTACCACTTTCCAAGCGTTAAATGCTTTGGTCACATTGGCACTGGTGCAAAACCAGGTAAAACATAACCCATAAAAGAAACCCCTCTGATGGAGCTTGGAGTAGGACTCTGATTTGTGGTTTATTTCCCCCTCTTTTGGTTGAGCAGCATTCGGATCTTGGTTTCTTTTTTGGCCAGTTCTCAGAGACAGCGCTTTGTTTGTGGTCCAAGTCCAGTGGGAAGCTCTGGGCGGGAGCTGGCAGGGCCAGAGAAGTCCTGCAGCCTTGCGCCGCGTGGGACCTTCAAGACTGCAGTCCACCAGGACAGGGACAAAACTGCCCCCTGAGCCAGCCAGCCCAGGAGACGACAACCTCAGCCCAAACCATCGCCGAGATGGGAGAGCAAGCGCGCGTTGCGAACGCCAGCCCCACAGAGGAGCACCCCAGGTCGCCGGGAGGCCACCAGATGCCGGACCAGGTGCCACAGCCCTCCTCTGCCGGCAGCGGGGCACACCCAGCGGCCAGCCTGCCCGCCCTGCCCGGCAGGGATGCTTGGCTGCATAGTCAGGACCTGGCTTAAGTAAGAAAAACAAATGTAAGCAGCAGAGAAGGAAGTTTTGCAGGTCACGGCCCCCACCGGTGCTGCCCATCCACCCTGAGCCTTCACAGGAGGTCCAGGGCACTGGTGGATGAAGGAGGTCAGGTCTGAGACGCCCGGCTGCCCCCTCCTGCAAGACCTGAATGGGTCTGAACGACCCAACCTGTGCTTGGGTGCTCCGGCAAGGCCCCACAAACCTCACCGGGGTCTCTCATGCGGCAGCCCCGTACTGGTAAAAACTGCTGAGAATTGGGCACTCGGCCTCTCCACTTGTGGCTGGTGGTATTTCTCTGGCTGGGTGATGTTGATGTTCGTAATGAAGCTTTGGCAGAGAAAAGGAGACATGTTGTAACGATTAGCAGACTTCACATTTAGAATTTATCTCAGAAAAGGACAAAGGATAACTCGTCTCGATGGGGTTTTTGTGCAAGTTTGGGTCTACACTTTCCATTGTAACACCAGTCCTGGCCTTCACCATTGTCTTCCTCTTACCCAGAAAAACTTGATCGTGAAAATAATGTTAGCTAGAAAATAATGGAACTGATAAGTCATTGCAGGCACATGTGTGTCTCATTATACATCAGTTCGGTTTCACTATATATTTTACACTATGTAACATAAATTTCACTATGCGCCACAAGTATTTCAATATGTGATAGTCAGAAAGTGGCAGTTTACACTAAAAGTTTCAGTATGTGGTAGGATATTTCAAATACTATAAATTCTCCTTTTAAATGAAATGCACTGTGTAGATTAGTAAGAAATGCAGTTGGTTTAGTTTACCCAATGTGGTTTTCTTTCAGAACAGTATTTAGTACCGTGCTGTTCAATTACCATGTTTATTTTTATCATACATATTAATGGATGATTAAGTGAAAATTCATTAAACATACACCACACAGGACTCGGGCAACCCAAGTTCCGTTTCTTAGATCTTTTACCTCAACTCAACTTATACCATATTAACAAACACACTATATTTACAAAGACTATATTAATGAACAAAATAAGCTTTTCTGGGTGAGGCTTGTTATAGGCTTGGTTTTTTTTAAAATGAATTCTCTTTGAGCAAGTAAAATTTGAAGGACCTGAAATCCCCTGTAAGGGTGAATTGTTAAAGCAAGGAGCAGGTATATCAAGGGTCTGCACTGAATCGCCATTTATTGCAGATGATCACTATTTCAGTTGTAACCAGCAGCAGAGGAATCTGCACTGCCAGCATTGTGCTGCTAATCATGGCTTTGAATCTGTTGATCAGTTGACCATACAAGTATCATGTCAATCAGGCCTTTTGCTAGCAAACCCCATCCCAGTTGCTGAAAAGGGGTATTCACTGTGATACTACTACACCAAAAAGCTCTGTCATATATTAAGAGTTACCACGTCATCATATTTTCACATGACATCCCTCAGTGCCAGAGGGTACAGATTACCTTTAAAAGATACTTGCCACGAACTAAGACCGTATCAAAAACAATCACATGGCTTAGTAAAACCAAGGCACATCTGCAGCAAGGACCATCTCCTGCAACCTTGGACAAAGCTATAGTAATGCTTCCAGACTGGCGCAGCAAAGCAATTTTGCCACATCCAGTACCTACCATCAGAAATGCAGAAAGAAGAAAAAACATTAGGCTAAATTGTAGTTATGAGCTGTCCCTCATTCTCTTCTCCTCTAAATGCAAGCTACACCAAGAACAGCTCCATGCAAAGCTCTGTTTTATTCAAAAAACAGCCTCAGCAGAGAGCACGGGGCAACGCTGAACTCCAGCCGAAGAGAGAAACATCAGCCAGTTACTTCTGCTCTGGCTTCTGCCCCTCAAGATATAATCACACAGATAATTTTCTAGCAATTTTTAATGGATAATTTCAAAATGCTAATGATCCGTACTCAAGTTCAGCATTTAGAAGAAATGGAGGCCTCATCTACCCTGTCTTGCACTCCGAAGACAAAGGGTGACCCTGCACTGGCGTGACTGTGGGCAAGCCACTTACAGAATTACGAAGGCCCTGGATTAATTAGAAACTGGGTCTTTAATGTAACTCCTTGCCCCACCACAGGCCTAGCAGACCTCACTGGCTCCCTGCCAAATAGTTCAAGCACCTATTAACCAAGGAAAAGTTAAAGAGCTTGGGTTGTAACACGCTGGATTTCAGCCCAGCAGTTTCAAATCTCCTAACCCGCAAGAGCAGCTTATCTATGCTTGGAGGTCAGACCTCAACAAAGCCCTGTTAACAGGTGCATGCTGGCACAAACTCAAACGTTTGGCTCTTCGGATTACAGCAATTTCTTGGTTTCTTACAAGTGGGGCAAAAAGGGCCATCAAAGCAGCCAGTGACACACTCGGGGCTGGTCTGAGTCTGCTTATGCTAATTTATTTGGCAAAACATGTCACTATGAGTGGTTCCTTAGCTCACAGGAGCCAGAACTGAATGCATCCAGTATACAGCTTGGCTACCCTGCTCTTCCAAAATCTAAAACCAAGACCCACAGTATTCCTTGTTTGTAGTTTCTACCTACCGTAAGAAACAAATTCTGCCACAGACACACCACAAAGCAAAGCTCATGAGCTGCGTCAGATGTTTCCCAGTGACTGGGCTGAAGGAAATGGGAATGTTTGTGTCAGACGTGAGGCATGGGGACAGTCTGGAGAGCAGCGATTACTGCTTTCGTCCCAGACAGGGGCTGGGTGCAATGGGAGCTGCCTTCCTGTGCCCAGCCTGAAACCTTAACTGTGAGTTTCCCCACGTGCCTCCTTCGAGGCAACTTGAGAGCAGCCCTGCTGTCTGCCAGAGCGTCCCTGCGTTAGACTGGATAAAACGTGGGCTCATCTCTCCATTTGGTAGGATATTTGGGATGAAATAAATGTAAGGTTTTTAAGCACACGTCTGCTTTCCAGCATGACCAAACCTGAACTGTTCCTGTTCCTGTTTAAGAAAAGGAGAAGAGACAACAGCACAAACTCTCCCATATTCACTTACTCCCATGTTAGATCTGGGCTGAGATATATACAAAGCAATGTATTTATGCCCTAGATTCCACCGCTGATACTGCCAACAAAAGCTAAATTACAATGATTTTCCTGTAGTCAGGTTGGTAGTCCAACAAGTTTTGGAAGGAGGGAAATACATTACACACATCCTCCAAGTCTCCTCCTAAGCACTGTCAGGCTATAATTTTAGCTTACTCTTCTTACTGATCATGTATAATTGATGTTGAGCCATCCTTTAGCCACCATGAAAGTTACATTATCTAAGCTGTTGCATTACTTTCACTAACTTGTCCAAAGTTTTTAGTATTTCTTGACTGAAAAGGCAGAACAGCAATGAAAGTTCTCAAAATATATACCAACTCATTTATCAAATCCAAACCTTTTCATTTGACCTAATTAAGTTTCACTTGTAGGCTAAACCACATGATTTCAGGAAAAGAAATTGCAGCATAGCTTGCAGTGTTCGCTGTTGTGATTTCAGAAGCAGTTGGCATTGGCTTAAAGACCGCAGTTTCGTGTGTACTAATAACATTTAACAAAGGACTTTTCCATCTTTGCTGAGTGAAGAAGTAGGACCATTCGTAGCGTGTAATTAAGCTGTTGAGTTTCCGTTGTTTTGAACGTGACCTACCTTTTTTCCTCTTTACTCAGCTATGGCTGAAGCTAATATCTGTTCATCAAAATCCTTCTGTTTTGAATCAACGCATCTCCATCTATGCAAATCTGAGAGGGGAAATGCTCACAATGCAGTTCATATTCCTGATAGCTGAAACATTCCCGTGGAACATCTCTGCCATGTTTGCATTTTACGGACATTTCTCTGTTTGAAGTCAACTTCTACAAGTTTTCACACAGAAAATTTTCATCAGCCTCATTTCCTCCAGCTTTAGCAGCAAAACATTGTCATCAGCATGCAATAGGCAAGAATCTTGCAAAGTGACACCTTAAAAAATAAAACTTGACAAAAAGGTTGTCTTGGCATGGTGTGAAAATTTTCCACATCAGCAGCTTCCTGCATTCTTTTCCGTTGATTTTTTTTTCAAATCAGCCTTTCTTTCTTTCTAAAAAAAGAACAAGCATTGGTGCTTCTTTTAGCTCTGATTCATAACAACTGAAGATTTCAACAACATGCCATGGCAAAGAGTATTCTGCTGAACTTACGGAAAGAAAAAGACCAGTTAAACCAAACCTTCTCATTCATTGCTGCAAGTCCCTGCCTCTAACTGATGTTCTCTTCAGGACAGGAGGAGAAGCTTTGCTTCGCTGGTAAGATTGCTTGAGAGTTTTGATGGGAAAAAGGCCTTTCCTCAATGTTTGTACTGTGGCTTTTATGCTGTGAGACATAGAACAACTGCAAAATTCAGCATCTCTTGAATTCTGCCTGTGTGGACAGGGAGGCATTTCTCTGTTCTGGAATTGGGGTTTGCAATACTGTTTACAAGGATGGCAAAACCCCCAGCTTTCATTTGCAAAATGCTCCACAAATACAGATGAAAGCCATGAATGAGACTCAGTGGTCACTTTTGCATCTTAAGCAAGACAGCCAAATAAAAAGAAACAGCTTGTTGATTTAAAGGAGTGCTGTACTCCTCTGCAGTAGTACAATGCATTTTACCTTCTGGACAACTGCAGAAAATGAACAAATCGTTTGTTTAATGCTGGATTTATATACCTAAATATCTGCTGGTTGCCATTTCCCGTAAGCATAGGATAACGCTGAGGATAACACAAACTTTATTCTAGCACAGTAAGAGAAAACAGCAGTCGAAAAGAGGGCAGTACAGAAAGGTGTACTGTAATTAGCGCTTGTCTTCTGAAGTTGGCATATCTAATCATTTCCTCATGTTTTATTTTTTAATTTTTAAATTTTAACGTCCCATTATTTTCACAGAGCTGGCAGATCCAGAGAGTTGGAGAGGAACAGACCAAATCAAAATAACTTCTTACACGCAGAAGCATCAGAGGATGCCGCAATCCCAGAATGTGTTTAGGAAACTCAAGAGCTGGGGGAGGTTTCTGCTACGTGGGTCTTATGCCTGGGATTAGGCACTGAGGCACAGCCTTTGGAAAGGACATTGCTCAAAAGGAACAAACCAATGCTGGCGTAAAGGAACCTCAGTGGTCTGGACAAACCCCGAATCATCACAGCCCATGCAAAAACCAAGCATTATAAGTAAAAGTACTCTGAGTTCATTCCCAACAAGTGCCATCACAGATTAGATCCACACCTTCCCTGGGAATTGAGATTTGACATTTACATTTATCCCTCAACTGCTTCTGTGGAAATAATCAAGAACACCAAAATGAAACTCTGGAATCAACCCAGATCCTCTCTGCACTCCAACTAGGCATATCCTAAACCCTGGGTGTTGGGAGAGGGAAGCCACACTGTCTTTTTCTTGTTCAGATAGCAATACCCCATAGCATACTGAAAGCAATTACTTCCATCTGCCACACACAACCCAGAAACCTGAAATTTTTCTGCCAGTAGAAATCTAATATATCAGTGAGTAGCCAGAAGCAACCTACTGCTTGCTTTCGTGAATGGTCACAATGTTCTGGAGATGCCAAAAGTGCAGTTCACTGTTCTGCTATGCCTCGTAGGGTGAATGTTCAGTCCTGGTCTCCAGACTGACTAGTGTATCAAGCAACAGGTGGTAGGGAACAGAAGTACATAAAATGCTGACCCATTGCAGAAATTACTCTTTCCTTTCAGTCTGCATTTGAAAAGTATTGGACTAGTCAATTTTTCCCCTTCTTTTGAGGAAAAGCTGGTAGTGACCCAATTAACTACTTGCAGAAAGATAACTGCTTTAAGATTATGAAGTTCTTTGTGCAAACAGCCACTGTGTGTAATAAAAAGTAATTTCAGGATAAACATGTAGGACTTCAGTAGGTACAAACATCAATTCAAGTAGGGCAGTTGCCATAGTTCAGCCCACAAAATCCCCAGATGTTTATCCAGTCACCGATATTGAGATTATTGACCATTATGGACAAGAGCAGAGATGTCACTCCATCAATGCACCAGCACCCCCCTCATTCCTATATATCTGACTTTTAAGCTGCTGCATCCACATGTCTGCACTATCCACCCCCACCTTCCAAGAGGAGCACAGTGTTGGGTGGGGAGGAGAAGGGAAAGGGAAACTAGGTGTAGGCATCATTTCTGTAGCCATTTAAGCCCTAACTATTTGATAAAACCAGGACAAGTTCAATCTCTTTATGATCAACTTCTGCAAAACACTCCAGGAAAAGCAAAGCGTTATTACCTGAAGGCACAACTTAACCTTTGAACAGCGTAACAATTTTCTTCTTAACCATAAATATAGGACTACACAGAACCACCTCGGTCTTCCATAGCTTGGTGAGTAGCTATGAATCTTGTATCTTGATTCAAAGGACAACTAAGCGGATTCCCAATCATTATAAACTATTGAGAAGTAAGCATGCTAAAGAGGGAAACAGATGACCTTTCTTCAAATGACATGAATGAAGTCTGGTACCTGGCTCTCTGTAGCCAGGCATAGACTCTGGATGCACCCCAACTGTCAGTCACCCAAGCTACATGGTGTGACCAGCCAATCCTCAGCAGTTAAGACTCAGTCCCGTGCACAGAAGATGAGCTCAGATCGAGTTACCTGGCAAAGAGCGAGTTGCTGGTCTAGCAGGACTAGCAGAATTTTAAATAGAAGATGAGATCACACACTTTTTTTAAGTGAAGAGTCTCAGTAGCAAACACATAAAGCAAAGCTCTCATGTTTGCTAGAAAAGAGATTTTAACTGATAAAAAATCTGCAGTTACTAAACTTGTCACAGTATTCGCCATGAATTTCTCAATAACTGAGAAGTGGACTGGCTAGAAGCAGACAGGCTAGGCAGGCACTCTCCCATTGTTAAAATAATTGGGATGTCTCAAGATTGTCAATTAAGATAACAAACCAACTCTTGTGGTCTGCTCTTGTTGAAATATTTTGGATATTCTCTGTTTCTGACAGTCCAAGGAATTCTATTATTTTTTTTGACAAAAGAGGCAAAACCAGTAGATCTGCATGATGCATCCCCACATAATCACCCTCCAAGTCAGATCAAAGAGGAGCTTTGTCTCAGACTGCAATATTCACCCCCTCCCCTTCTTATTTATTGGGAGCTGCATTTGCCAGACACAACATTTTCCAGAAGCGAAAGTAAGATCCAGAATCTAAAATACTAGGAATGCCGCTTCCCCCTAACCATACATACTAACCTCATCCTTATCAAAGCAGTCAAGAAAATCTGAGGGTGCTGCATTGTGTTGGTTCAAATTAAACATGCCAAGCAAAAGATTTTAAAGATTTTATTTATGAGATGTGAAAAAGTTGCCTTCTACTCTCCAAACCATAGTGCTAAATACCAAAGACACTGTGAAAGGGGCGCCTCTATTATTCAAAAAATATTTGTGTGCTTTTGGTAGATTAATTGCATTTAACATTTTGGTTAAACACACAAACAAGCACAGCTTTTTATTGTTGCTTCAAATGAAGCCAGAAAGAGAACAAAAGGCATTCAACTGAACCAATTTAGGTTTATAAACATATTAATTTTAAGAGCGCTATGTGTACACTTAAAATGAATTTAAAGCAGTCAACCTTTGCAGTACGATGCCCAGTTTCACTATATCCAAATAATCCATAAATCCAGATGCAAGTTGTCACAGACACTTCTTTGGAGAGCTTGCAAAGTTAAAAGTCAATGTTTCCTATTAATTAATAATTGTTTTCAGCTGTTTTGGCAAGTGATTAAAACAAAGTGTCTGCCTTTAATGTTACAATATAAAAGTTTTCTTCTTTAGAGGCCTAAGTGCCAAGCGGGAATTACCTCATTTGCAGGAAGGTGTCATATGTGATTGCTTGGAACATTTGTAAGCAAATAAGATGAACAGATATTGTACCTGCCGGTGCAATGATTTCCATACCGTATCCATTAAAATTACCCACTGAGCAGTTTCAGAGGAACATCAGCTGAGATAATGAAAACAATACTTCTCATGTTAATGGAGTACCATACCATGAAAGAGTCATCCCATAAAGAAACTGTACAGGCTGTGCATCATTTACTAAACCGTGCCATCTCGTGAATTCAATATCACACGCCCTTTAAACTTTGCACTGCAAAGCATGATAGCACCTGTCCCTTCTCAGCTCCAAACCATCACCAAGATATTACTGACAGGCTTGCTCAACATATCAGCGGATGGTTCAACATAACCGCAGTTCTGAGCAGTGCTTGCTCCACAGCAGGATTAAACTCAGCTTTGAGAAGGACCTTCTGCCAGAAGTAGCCTTCTAAACATTGTCTTTTATTCCCAAACTTCTGCCAATTCATTCCCCCAGTAAAACTGAAATTACAGTTCTCCTGGAAGCCAAATTTCCACATCTCTGCAGAGGAAGGACAGCAGATTTCACAGCACGAGCCGAGAAACTCTGCTTGCAAAGTGGAAGGTACTGACATCAATATAAGCAGCAGTAAATTCCCTAGTTATCTGCCCTATCTGAACATGAGACAGTGGAAGGTACTGACATCAATGTAAGCAGCAGTAAGTTCCCTAGTTATCTGCCCTATCTGAACACGAGACAACTCATTGAGAAACCTTTCTCTTCTGCTGCAACGAGAAGCTTGTGAAGTGATGAAAAGTGCAGGATTTGAGCTCTTCTCTTTCTGGTACATCACAGGAGTTGCTGCTAGCTCCTCCTAGCTCTTGGCTTCTGCCTCTAGTTTTAAAAACTTTTAAGATGTTCTTTGTTTGTTGAGGTAGGATCTTTTTAGCCTAGATAGCACACTTTATCTCTGCAAGGCAATGAATCCAGATAAAGCTGCAGACTGTGCTGAGCAAGCAACAATGCGGCTGTGCTCGGGGAGTGTATCAATGACAGAAGAACCAGACTCAGGTTTAGGTCAGCTCTTATTTTGGGAAAGGAGATTTTTCCACCAGTACACCACCTTTACTACACAATCTGAATGGCAGAGGGATACTTCAGTGCTCCAGGCAAACAGTGACCCACCAAAACACTCAGCAGAAAGACAGCATAAGCAGGAGCGTTCTCTTGTTCCTGTGATCCTATTTGCCATTGCAAAATAAACTCAAATAATTCCCAAGAAACTTCCAGCCACACCATTCAAGCTTAATCATATCTCATTGCACAGTGACATTAAATAAAAATCCCAGCCACTGATTTGCTTCAAATAATTAGCACCAATGCTAGTCAACGAAATGATCCCCGTCCTAAGGTTACTTCAAATCCCTGAAAACCCTGTTTGATATAAATAGCAAAACCACTCAGAAGAAATCCCGCAGGTAAAGACAAACACTCAGATTCATTACTATTGGGTCAAGACGCATGTGTGGATACAGAGCATCTGGCAAATCCACAGTAATTATTCATTCTCACGTTCTCCCTCCGCAGCCAACGCCAGAGAAAGCACCCTGCTGCTCTCACAGACACGAGCAACCTGTTTACCCTGGGACAACAGGAGGTAAAAGTTCCCTATCTCGGGGCAGTTCTGAAAAGCTGACGCCCTTGTTTATTATGTGGCAACTGCGGCACATGCCCATACGTTAAGATGTTAAGGATCTTCTCCTTTATCGATGGTATCCACATTCATTTCAGCGTAGCACCTCACAACACATTAGGATCAAAGCAGAACACCTAAATATGCTACAGTTCATTTCAAGCATATATTATATTAAAGATGAAGAATGTGGTTTTATCCCATCCAGACAATACCTTGCAGCAAAGATCTACTTGCTGATGCTGCACACTCCATGCCTTTGATTATTTCAGCATCTTCTAATGATGAAGAATAAACTCCCTTTAAAAAATAAACATTTTTTTCTTGAACTCGTAAGCCTCCTGATACCATCAAATGGCATTTTGGAATAGGAGCCGCATGTGGTTTCGAAGCACTGTTAATTGCCTGCAGTGACACAAGCAAGGATTGACTTGGGCACGGGCAGGGGGAGGGGAGTTGTGCAATAGGCCTCTTCCATATGCCATCACACAATCTCGATTAGGTTTGCTTTTTGAAAGTATACAGAAAGCTGGTTACACAGACACAGAAAAACAAGTGTGAACGAAGGTAGGTATCAGCCTTTGTGGATACTTTAATTTACTTGAGTGCCAATTTTTAAAGATAATTTAATTTACACCCTGTGTTATCTTGCTGGAAACTTTCATGGATACCATGGACCAAGTCTCTGTTAGACGTGTGGCTCAAAAACTTGAAAGACCTAAAATTCAGAGCCCCCTGAAACAACAGCTGAAGAATTAATCATTACGCCCAGTAGCTATAGTTCACCTGCTTCGTTGTTCAGAGCGTACAACAGAAAGGGAAGGGCTGCATTATAGAAAATCGTGGCATCTAGCCTTGGGGAGGGAGGGAAGAGTGTGAGTAGCTAGTCTTCAGAGAACTGAAATATTTTGCCCCATGCCTCCAAAAGAATCCAACATGATTTATGGAGACCAGAGGGGATACAACTCCTGCTGTACCTCCCTGAGGAAGCCAATTGCAGCAGAACCCTAGAATGCATTCAAGTTTCAGTAAGAGATAAAATAAAGACCAAATAGTTCCTCTTATTGGCATATTAATTAAAAGCACGCAATATATTTCAAGGAAATTGTATGCTGACCCATTAGGATTGTGCCCTCTTACCACTGAAATAATTGAATGCACAACCAGAAGTAGGACATCACTAGTTTCACTAAAAACTGACATGGTGATTTCTTAGTGAAGGACATCGGAACAATAAATTAAGCTGATTTTTTAAAATTGCCACTACGGCTATTGTTCCAGTGATTTCTTCAACAGCTGTCAAGTATAAATTTATAGAAAATAAAACAAAACTGGATGGTTTGCATAAGGAAGCAGATCCCCCAAACTGGCAGAGAAGCTGCCTGGGTGGTTCAGCAAAAACATGCCTCAGCAGAAAGGTAGAAGTCCTTGTGTGTCTTCCTATTGAAAGGTATCAAGCTGTAAAGTGCAGAAATGCTGATGATTAAAAATGACACGTCCGCTTTCTACTGCCTATACAGCCTGATTATGAATAGTGACATATTTTTCTACAACTAAACCCAATATAATGGAATCTTATTCTGACTGGAAAATGAAACAGAAAAGGCTTATGACCAAAACTGGGTTTGGTATTTATTACACACGTTGAAAATGTATTCTGCTGTTCCATACGAAACATTCATAACAGTATAAAGTAAAACTTCAGAACCATGAAACAGTAGTTTTCACGACACAAAGGTCCTTGAGCGACACCATCATGTGTTCCCTGAAAAAAAAGCAATGCCAATAATTTGGTTTTCCACAACACAACATATTAAAAGAGTAACATGAAGTGCTTGTGCAACCCGCGCCACCATTTTGTGCAAGACCTCCCGATTCCTTGCAGTTGAAGGAGGCCCGGGCCTAGGACCTGCTGCAGAGGAAGTAGCTCTGAAACAATTTTTGTAAATAAAGGCCTTCTTAAGCAAGGTGCTAAAACAGCAAAGTGAAATACACCCTCTCAAGTGTAGTGCTCGCTCCAAGGAGAAGGCAGCTACGGCACACGGTGACACCAGAGGTGCCAGACGTTGGCCTTCACAGGTGAAAGCCAATACCCCACCACATTGATGGAAAGGTGGAAAGAAAAGCACAAGGTGGGAGCTTAAGATGATGAGTGAACGAGAAACCTGGGTGAGATCAAGAATCCAGCTCTGTCATTTCACTCCCCACGAAGTATTTTTCTCTCGAGCCCCACCTTCACTGTTTTTGAATTCTTCTCATTTCCCTCTCCCCTCCTCCGCACCTTTCTCTCACTGTTTTCCTACAGGGCTACCCAGTCTGTGGTAACAGCCAGCAGAAACGAACTCACGCCTCATGTTGAAGGAGAAGCTGTGCGAGAAGGGTCACGGAGTGCTCCAGAGATCGGGGTTTTAGTCACACGCCCCGCACAGTTACTGATAGCAAGCCCACAAGGGAGAGACGGGCACTGGAGAGCAAGGGGCAGGTTCAACCTCATCTCTAGTCAGCTGAGGTCACGGATTAGCTAAAAAAAAAGAGAAGCTGCAAATTAGAGTCTGCAAGTAAGGGACAGAACTTGTATGATAAAATTGTCACGGTGGAAATAGTGAACAAGCCGTATAACTTCCTGGGTCATGCCGCACTTCAGGGCTTGAGGGCCACTCCCACAGCCTGATCTCTGCCGCCCATTTGCCTTATACAGACTCGGATAACTCTGAAATGAAGGAAGACCTGCTTATTTCGCTCATTTTGAACGGTGGAAAAAAATCCAGTGAGGGTGTGTGTACATATGGCTGATGAAAATCAAACCTCTGAAGTGCAGATTATTTTAATTATAGCTAGAAGAGCGTATAAGATGCAAGTTTCAGCCAGAGAGTTTCCATTCCGAGCTTTAATTCTGTAGTGATGAAAATACTCATGAGTGCCTCTGTCTAGCTGAAAGAATTACACATTGTCTTTTTTATGGCAGTTAGGACACTACTGACCCTAAGCAACAAAATCTCAATATGCACAAGGAGAAATTATATAGATATCTGTATGAAATAGGACATCACCAGCTTCCACACATGCACTCTCTCCACATGCCTTTCGCTATAAGGTACCCACTGAAGGGAGAGGTTTAGTGAACAACGCTTTTTTTTTTTTTTTTTTTTCTTCCTCCCACCACAGCCCGGTTTTCTTTGAAAGAAGACCTAACTTCTAATAGCTTTTAAGACGTGCATGTGAACTTGCAAAATGCATTTGACAAAGTCTAGCAAGCGATCCTCCAAATTCTGGCTGATGCAAACTGTATCACATATCAGCTTTACCCTTTCCACTATACAATACTCACAATTACTGTGAGCGCTAAAATGAGAATATAATGTGTGTTAGTAACTAGATCACGCATTTGTTCCCACAACATATTCATTTTATCGTATCTGTTGACCTCTATTAGTGAAATGATGCAAGGATTAAGGCTTTAAACATCTTCAGTGGAAAGTGCTATTTTAAAATCTGACGCATTTTGGCAGTTTCAAGTGCAGTAAAGTCAAGCTCATCCAACCTCCAACGCTAACACGGTGTTTGACTGCCTCTCTACCCTAAGTGGTAGGGTATATTTCATCCATATAAATACTATTAAAACCACGTGGAAAACCATAACTAGCAATTATATGAAGTTTAAAGGTATTTTATACATATAAAAACCCAAACGACACAAAACTCTTTATGTACCTGTTTGCATAGTTGTAGTTGAAAGAAGTTTTGTATTCTTTTGTGTTCTTTAATCTATTGTTTAGAGAAACTGGTGTTTCATTTTACAGTTAAAAGAACTTAATTACTTGAATCATAGAGACATGAAAGACAAGGGTAGGAAAGAAAACATCTCTCTCATTTTAAACTCTTCTTCCACAAGCTAATTTGATAGCATAACTTGAAAGTACAGAAATCTGAAATCTACTTCTGAGCATTTGAAACTTCCCATCTTTTTACCTCTCTCTCAAGAGATATTACTCAGGCTTAGTGTGACATTTTGAAATGTCACCATCCCTGTCTCAAAACTAGACGTTTTAACACAGAATAGACACCTACCTGCTTTAATTCAGAAATCCATTCTATATGTGATGTGGTATTTTAAGAACCTCTGTGCATAGCCTTTCTCATCCTAAGGAAAGAAAAAAAAAAAAAACTTCAGGAATCTCTTTCCTGTCCAAACAAAAATGTCCTGCTAAAATCATTGGCTAAAGTCACTTTCCAAAAGCCTTATTATTCTGAACAAAGCCACAAATTTTGAATAAAAAAATATTGGGGGGGGGGAATATTTTCCCCTGAAATACACTTTTACCATGTCAAGAAAATAACATTATTTTCTCAGTAAAGGCAGAGTAATTTTGTTTTTGCTGGAAGGCTGAAGTTGGAAAAAGTGGTAGTGCTTGCCAGAGATCCACTCAATCTCCACATTTCATCCATTTGCAGCACCAGAACAATGGCACTCACGGGAGCCCTCACAATCACTAACACGGTTCTCTTTCTGGCATAATTTGATAATCATCGATATTAATATTAGGCTTAAACAAGTACGTAATCAGTTTTAACATCTATATATGGTAGCATATGAATAAATACATTCTGTAAGCTACTGCTAAATTTACAGGCAAACTAATATCTAGGTTCTTTAAGAGTTTCAAAACATTACATGTAAAAATGTTCTATCTGGAAAGTTATCTATGAAAGGGATTAATCTATGCTTTTCTTGTCTAGTCCCTTGATTTGGTAAATTATCACTGGCAAGCTGTGAAATTTGTGTAAAACATTCTCTAAAGCGAGTAGTCATTTTTCAGCCCTAGAAGTCTTCTAAGAGTGTGCTAATACACTTGTACAATCAAGATGCAGATTTTCCTAAAAACTGAAACTGAAAAAACACCAGCTATCGTCAGTGCCATAAACAAGTTGTCACTCAGACATCATTCACCATATAAGGAAATAAAAGAAAAAAAGGCCATCATTATTATGCAGGATATAAATAATACTGGAATTGATTATCAAGAGTCTCCATCAGCTGATAGGTATCTGGCTGTCAGAGCAAAACATGCAGGAATACAGAACTGAAAGGACTTTCCCAGTCCCCGACTCCAATGACTGCTATCACAGGCAACCAGCTCTTACCCTTTTCCTAACTTCACCTTCACATTGGCTTGCTCCACAGCTCCCAAAACTCTTAGTGGAGAAGTAACTGGGTTTGAAGTAGCTCAATAGTTTTCCTTTCCGCAAGTTTATTAATGGCTAGTTCATACTGCATGTTCCTGTAGCTGATCTGTCCTTAAGATTTAATATTTCTGCACATTCCTGCAAGATTTCCCAATCACACCAATACACATACCCAGCAGTATTTGCATTTCTGCCACTAAGGCAGCACAGTCCCTATACCAGCCGGAATTTCTCCTTTCCGCACAGGGGTGTTCAGACCCGCCCCCCTCCCCAATATTCCACATGAGAACTGCTGCTCCTGTAGGCAAACACCTCCCCCCCCCGCCCTTTTTCTGCATTTGCCGTACCTAATGCGAACCCAGGATTATAGGTACCTTTTTTTTCCCAAAGAATTAATGCAAATTAATTTAAAACTAAAATAACAGATTTCTAGCACTTAATGAAAAGGCATCACCTTGTTTGCTGACTGACAGTGGGCTGAGTGACAGCCAGTGGTATCAAAGAAATGATTGGAAAATTCACTCTTTCTTCACTGAACATTCAAAAATGGAGGTAGCCATTGCCAAACAACATGAAATACAGTGAAAACAGCAACAAGCTCTATATTTTGCTCTTTTTTAAACTATGGTTTAAGTTGCTCACCAGATACGCTTAAATTCTAAATGTAGAGGAGTGTGTGTGCACGTATTTCTTCCAGAAGTTACAGCATTTCAAAGTGAAGAAAAGTAATTAAGCCACAACGCAACTTCTGCTCCTATTGTATTCACACAGTAAGTAAAAGAAATTACAAAAATGTTATTTAAATCAGGTAAAGCAAAGACGCCACTTGAATTTTGTGATGATGTGCTTTTGTTTAGATACATCACCCAACCAGCTCTTTAAGAAGTTCCTACTTATTAAGTATTAATTAAATGTTTTTGTCACTCCATGACAAAGATCCTTATTTAGCTTGAAATAAAGACAGACTCAAACTTTGTTTTATTTTTTAATAAAGTTTAAATAGTTAAAATAAGAGGAAAGAGTATGTTTTAAAGCCAAGCTATTTCTTTGTTCCATGCTAGGCCTTAAAAGTTGGATTTACTAGCAAATACGGGCCATGAGAAGAGCGCTGTATACTTAAAATGCTGGTGTAGAATATATTAAAATAGCCAGTGACTTACTCCAGCTTACCTTAAAACAAAGGAAACACAATCTTTACAGTTTTTTAAATGTACTGCCTCTTATCCTGATTAATGGAAAAATTATCCCTAAAAAAGACTTTTTTTTTTTTTTTTTTTTTTTTTAATATGAAGACTCTACAAAATATTTGCTTTATCCATTGGCAGGACTTTGAAATTCTCCAGAATATTTAGATGTGTCTGCCTAAGAAAGTTTATAAATGCCAATCCAACACTGTAACAAAAATTCCAAACAGAACTGGAAATTAGAGTAACTCAACCAAGTCATCCCACTATAAGAATATTACATTTCACTTCTGCATAAACACAGATCAGCATGGTTTGTTTTGTTTTAAAAATTCTTCATGACCCGCAGAATACAGCATAGGTTTATTTCACTATTACCTTTTCCCTTCCATTTCCTTAATGCTATTTCCTCATTTACATTTAAAACACTAATTTGTCTACTGACTTTTTCTGCCCTTAGGGCTTTTTTCAGCCTCGATTCTACCCTCACCCAAAGAGATCCTTCCCCTCTTGCTTCTTAAAGAGGTTTTTGTTTGATTGATCTTCATTTTCTTCTTTTTCAGATACAGGTAAGTGTCATACCATAAAGGGAGCATGGAAATGAATGGGAATAGCACTGGGAGTTACCGGGACATTTGCAAGCCAAGACTTTGAGTAGAAACTTCAACAGCTACCATTTTTGAAAGAAAAACGTCATGCTTGCTTTATATTTGATAATATTTGACATATATGATAATATGTCTACTATAAACACAGTCTTGTGCCACAAACAGCCACAAACTGCAGACAAAGCAATACAGCACACAGTCTGATGAATTCAGTGTAACACAAAAAAAAATGGTAGAGTCCTAGTAGCAGCTGCAATGGTAACAAACATTTAGAAACCAAAGCGATCCAATAACCTAAAAATACATCTGCTAAAATAAGCAAAAATCTGTGCAATGAGATAAGAAACTTCCAAATTTCAGACTGATTGCTCAGGGACCACAGTAGAAAACTAAACTCAGATGTAAGGAAGTATTAGCTTGGAAAAGCCTCAGCTTTCCAAAATTCAAAATTATTAAAAAGCAATACATCTGTTTATCATTCTATGATTTAACTGTTTTCTAGTCTATGGGAATAAACAGCAGGATACAATCATTTGCAACATCCGTTTACTTTTTTTTTTTTTAACTTTTAAAACTAAATTAAGAAAATATTCTTACAGAAAAAAAAATTTAGATGAGCACAAAGAAATGCCATGACAAATCCTGAGACAAATTATCCTACATCATTGCTAGTCTATGAAAACCGGTTTGAATAATAAACATACTGGAATATTCAGTGACAGCATACAAATCAAAAGTATTTGTAAATTATTAAGTTGTGCATGTTTTTAAATGACAAAACATGCTCACGGGTTTACTTTAAAATCTCTCACTCCTTGTTATCAAAGTTAAAAGATCATTTGCATACCAATACACATACTGTAAACATGAACTTCTCATTAAGGAAAGATGGGTTTACAGTAATTTGATCTTTTACAAAAAGCTATTGGTAACTGAATCTCTCAGTGCCTAACTTTCTAGAAAATTAAACCAATGTTTCCACTCTCAAAGTTGAAACACTACCACTTTAGGAAACAACCCTGTTTATTTGTTAATCAGAAATACAATCATGTGGCATATTTCCATTTGCTCTTCGGCTGACAGTTTCAGCTTCATTATATTTTACAAGACAACAGCAGACTTGCAGAGGTCCCGTAAATTCTTTCATATCGCAACTGATTTAATTACAGTGGTGAAGAAAAGCAGCGGTGATGCAAAATAAGATCAGCCCAATTGCCCTTATCTGATGATAGGATCTCTCTTCCTGTTTGGCTTGCAGCAGTGAGGACTTCTTGGTTTGTTTCGTTTTTTTGTTGGGTTTTTTTTTTTCTGGTCAGGCTGCCTCTGTCAAGACCGACAAAAGCAAGAAGTTGACATGCCCTTATAGTTCCAGCTTGAGAATGATCCTCATACCAATATAGCTGAGTTTCAATCAGTAGGTCGGGGAATGATACTAATGTGGAGAAAATTATCTGGATAGCTCATATGTTCGCTTAGCCACTGTATGGGTGTTTCCAGCATTGGCTCAATTCCATGAATCATCACTTGAGTCTTCTGCTCTCCATCTAATTCAAAGAAAAAGAGAAACCACTAGTATACTGTTCAAAGTTCACAGAAAGATTAAACATTTACTTATAGTTAATTTACGGTAGATTTAATTGGTGTTACAGTGTTTAACATTTAACAGAACAAAAAGCAGGAAATATTGGTATGGAGAAAGCTAAGATTTCCGTTATCTAAAACAGAAACTTTGAGTTAAAATTAATTCCAAGAAAAAATTGGGTTAAAATGAAACTTAATGAAAGTGCCACTCTTCTTTATTAGTTGCAAGTTTTTTTTTCCTACAGTGATCACAGCTTGATGTCAACACAGTTAAGGCATATCCATCTCGCCTGGCTATAAGCCATATGAATTTTACACAGATCATGCTTAAGATGTTGAGCTTCCTAAAACATACTAATGAAATTGTATTCTTAATACTGTGATCTCCTGAAAAAGCTGGACTATGTGTAATATGTCACACATATAATACATGTAATATTCCTGAAGCAGTTTTGTTTTGCTAAGAATAATTTACTTAAGTCTCTAGCAATATTTCAGAGTTACTCAGAAGGCTGAGTTGGCACCAGCTTTTTCTCACTTAGTTTCATCTTTTGAAAAAGCTAAGTTAGCAAATGATTCCCAGTATGACAAGATTATTTTCTAAGAATATTTCAATTTTTTTTATTTATACTTGTCCCGGAGGATGCAAGCACTTTGATCCTTTGATTCAAATGATGGGAACCAGCTAAAGCAACTGACATAACTGTCATGAAATGAACTAAAAAAAACAAAAAATGAAAATTTATTTCAGAGCCTTGAGATGAGAAGAGCATCTGAAATATGCTCCAAATAATGGTTAGGGGAAAAAAAGTACGCAGTGACCTTTTACTGTTTTTATACTATACTCTGGCTTTCTCACATGGACCTACCACAGTGAAATCCACATTCAGGGCTCAAAAACATCACCGCCTTCTCTAATTGGCATTTTATGCCCCCCTCAACCATCTATATTACGGAACAAACCACCATGCTCCCCAAGAGTTGCATGGAAGACAGCAGAATCTAGAAATGAAGGTACTATTACTGGCTCTTTCATACAGCTACCCCAGTTGTAGCATAATTACTATTTTATAACATCGATAAAATCTTATTTGTTTGGTAACTAAAATGATTTGACAGCTGCCTGAAGAAGTTTGTATTATAACCAAGTATTTATACCAGCACAGGCTAAATTAAACTAGGAAGAATCATCCTTGAATACGCTGTTGACTTTATGCTAGTAATAATTCTTCCTGCAGAAACGGACAGTTACGTTTGCCTAAAATAAAGCATTATACATTAGTTACATGTTACCTACATATGGTATCATATTCTGTACAAATTATTGATTAAATATATAAAGCTTGATTCTCTAAATGGCATAGTATACACATTATCACACTAAATTAAGCATAAACAATTGCTGGTTTCTGGTTTTATTGCAGATAGGTCAGAATAACACAGCACGTCATTTAAAAATAAACTTCTGGTATTTCCAACCAAAGCAGGTATTTATTGGGCTGAAACATTACCAGTCAGATTGTCAAGAGTATAAAAGGCAAAAGAAAAGATCTCAGAAACCAAGTTTTTACATTAAGAAGTTACGGAACATCTAAATATTTTTAATATTAAAAGTAACTCCCAAATATATGTATTTAACATTTTCAAATTAAAATCTATCTATGGTATTCTATGGTACTCCATAAATTGGCCACAGGGTTGGTGACATTTTTTCACATTTCATAATATTATTTAATTTTCAGAAACAACTAATTCGCATACACAGATGGCAGAATGCTGTTTCAGCATTAGTACTGTGCTAGCCACCTATACATAGCTGAATTCTTAGCAAAAACTTGCACAAAAAATAGATTAAAAGCTTTAGAACCTCAGTATCATTTTCTTGTCACTGGAGGAAAGGCTTATAGATGATAAAACACTTTCTTTGGCTCTTCTTTTACTGTGTGACAGAATTTGGATGCATCCCTGCTCCCTACCCAACTTTGTCCTTCTCATACAAATCTTTTATTCTGTTCCTCAGCAAACTGAGAAAGTCTCAGAGGTCAATGAAGAATTTACAGTTTAATTAAAGTCTAAATCTGTGCATTAGCATTGTTTATGCTTTAGTATTACCTCTGACAAAGCATCACTTCTCCTTAATTCCTTTTCCCCCTTGAGGCTTGACTAAAGAGATCTTATCTACCTATTCTGTGTTTACTGTAGCCTTCTCTCACAAAATCCATTTTTTTTACTTTAACATTCTTCCCTCCTTTTGTTACTAGGGACCATAAACTCTCACTTAAGTCACATTTACCCAAACTTTCTTCAACTTTCATGTTTTCAGTAACTTCCCTATTTTGAATCACATACAGAGTCTTTCTCCTATAGATGGCTCCTCCGCTTTATATAGCAAAAAGTTGTCAACAGCAAATACACTAAAAAAATTACTGGAAAATATTCTTGTTTTCTCAACAGCTGTCTAATTTGTACCCACTATTACCACTGTGATCTGGGTTCTGTGTGATTTGCTAGCTATCATGAAAGCTTCATCCACCTGGTTTATAGCTATAATAGATTTACGTAATATTTTTCCTTCCATTACTGTTCACAGTCTTAAGAGTTGTAGCTTATTTTGTATGCATCTTGACACACCAAGTGCTGTCCTCTTCTTCCCCACCACATATTCTATGATAACAAAGTCTTTTTAGACTGACAAAATGTCTCTATAAAAGTGTACAAGTTGCTAAACACAACATACATTTAAATGAGTGGTGTAAGATTTAAATGACTTACAAAGAAGATTAATGCCATTCTATGTCATTGAACCAGGTCTATAAAAATTAGAGCAAATAACTCTGCTCATCAGTAGTGCAAGGGGTCTGGACCTGATAATATCATTACTGTCAATACCCTTTTTACAATATTCAGTAATGTAGTAAAGAAAACAGGATTTCCTCAAACCCAAGAAATTCAAATTTTCCAGTCACCTCACTAACTTTTTTTTTGCTTTTAAAATCATGATAGAATTGAGTTACATGTTAGCTATCATATAAGCTAAAGATGGTTTCTTTTACTTTGTTGCAAATTAATCTCGGGGGAAAAAGAAGAAGTGGAAATATCAGAAAAATAAAAGTATAGCAATTCATGTTTCGTAGGAAGTTTTTATAATGTGTGTACGTAGTAACTATTTACTTAGAGTATTTTTATACTACTGAAGTGATGAACGAATAATAAATACTGTTTTGGCTTTTACAAAAAAATAAAAGCCTCAAAACCAATTAAGTCATCTCCTATCAGAGTGGTTGTCCCAGAATTAAATGATTTTTCTTCGCTTTCCTTGTGGTAATCCATGAATATAGAAGGCACTATAGCCTCTGAAAGTCACTAGTGGCAAGTGATAAGTACAGATTACAAAGTTTTTTGGTAAAACTTAACAATATTCTGTCTCCAGAAGGCAGATAACTATTTTCACGTTGTGTACAAAGAAATTTTTGACGTATTTCAGATCACAATTTAGACACTAACTCAAAGGCTGCAACACTTAAAGTAGGGACCTGACCCAGGCTAATAAATCATACCATGTCAAGTCAGAAGAGTTTCCCAACTCTGTACAGAAAATGGAGAGAAACAGGCAGCTCTGAAGTGAAGGTTTTAAGAAGAGGTCTGCTTCTCTCTCATCTATAAGGTGCCTCAGTGTTCCTGATCAGGAAACCACCTTGATCCAGCCAAAGAAAGTATTGGCAAAGGACTCTCTTTTGCAGATAGGCATCTGCTGGAAGGAAGCAAGAGATAGTGGCTGTTGCATCTCAACAGAGTCCTTGAGGTAGTGGCTCAAAGCCCTCCTCAACCTGAGGCAGCTTGAGTCCGCTCTCCCTTCTTTAAGGAGAATGCCCTAGCTACTACGGTATTTGCTGTTGCTAATCCCAAACTTCCTCTAAAAACTCTCAATGTTCAAGAGTCAGCGAGACACAGAGAAAGAACAAAGAAGAGAAAATCTGTAGTCTTCAGAGAAGGCAGGAAGATGTGCAATGTCATGGTATCACATGGTAGGTTTTTCTGTTTCCTTTAGCTATATAAGTTATTGCTTGTGAAGTAAACCTCTCGATATTAGGAAATAAAAGAATTTAATTAGCTCATTCAGCATCAATTCAGATTGTTACACATACCTCTGTTGCAATCTAAATACATTTTTCTACTGAATTATCTTTTTATTTAGAAAGGAAGAATTAAAGATAGAGGGAAAAGATTGGTTTTGAGACAGATTCGAATGCCTAAGAGTAGTGAGAAGGCACTACTTCTGGCAAAGGTACATATTTCAGCCATTTTTCACTCAGATTAGCACCACAATGATCACCAATGCTGCAGCTACATACTCCCTTTCACCTACACAAGATTGGCTTCTCTAGCTAGACTACATCTGTGATGCACCACTTAAAATTCTTTAGTAGATAAAATACCTCCCTTCTGATTTGTGGCCTTTAGCAATCACCTGTCAGGACAATTTAGCTGGCTTAAATTCTTTCACTGATAGACAACATAAGATATTTAGGATTTAGCAAAAATGGCCCTGGAGTACTTCAAGTCCTCTGTACGCAAGTCCTCTGGAGAGCAAGTCCCAGAACCTGCCTGTAGTATCAAAATGGACAACGCAGAAACCACAGCTTCTTACTCAGGGCAGCACCACTTGCAAAATTGGCTTTAAAACCCTAAAAAGGGCAATAGAACCCTGTGCTCAAAAACTAGGAGCAAATAATGCACTACTTGCATGATACAAGGCTGCAGGACTATAGTGGACAAGGATACTAAAAAGTATAAGGAGTAAATATAACCAAGTATCATGCAGTAGCAGCCTTATGAATCATGTAACAGAACTAGTTTCCAGCTTTTTCAGCTGTGAAGTGGTCCATAAACATTTGCTTGCTTATCTTCAGATATGTTCTGGATTAGATGATACTAAAGGTATTCCTGACAATAGGTTATACCAGACTGTGGGAAAACTCATCTTGGGTCAGCGTTACAAGGAGCAGAGCTCTCCTTTTGTGGCTGTGGTGCAGCTGCTTTCCATTCCACCCCTCCTGCTCCTCAGATTACCAGGCAGGAGGACAGGCCTTTAGGTGCATGTACCCTGAAGCAGCCAGAGCACTCCTTGACAGCATGTGCTCGGCAGCTGGTGTCTCGGACACCTCTGAATCTGAAGAGACATACCAACATCTTCACCGGGAAGATTTTCATCTACCTCTTTAGGATCTCTTAGGAAATTACTTACAGATACATAGCTTTCAGTAATGTGCTTCACTAAGTTTGTTACTGACAGATATTGCTGACTCAATTTTTAAAGGGTACAGCCAAAGCTGGGTGGGGCTAAGTTCCTAGCAAGCAAAGGTGAAAATTTCCTTCTTGAAAGCTACACTTCTGGTCTAGCACAGAGGATCATATGTGCAATTATTTACAAAAGACTACACTACATTAGCAAGCAAATTCAAAGACTATGTTCTAACCTGTAACTACAGGTGGTAAGACAAAACTGGACAGTGGTTGAAGTTATCCTTCCCCTCTCTAGACACCTCAGGTTGGATATTCTAGGACATACAGAGAAGAGACAGCCCCAGACAAGCCTCATAGTCTAAAGAAGTACTCCAGTGACTTCTGCACCAGTAGTAGAATATAAGTAAACAAGCACTTGATGAACATACTTCACTTTTTGCACTTTTAAAGTAGGTAACATCTCTAAAAAACCCCAAACCTCAATATTGTCAGTAATCGTTCAATTTGATACAGGGATCTTTCGACTGCTAGCGCTGAAACTGTTGAATAGCATCTAGCTCTTCAACAGCAACCTGTCCCAAACTGAAAACAGCTCCACCAATGTCTGATATTAAAATTGACAATGACTGGATACCATTCACAACAAAACAAGCTTCGCAATTATTTATTTATTATGTGCTAAAGTCACATGTGCTCATAAAATATCCATAAACTTCAAAAAAATTAAGCTAAGGAGTATTATAAACATTTTCACATCACTTTTGTAATATTTACTTTAGCCAGATAACATATCTTCTTAAAATTATGGCAAAATATTTCTTTGCTTAGTGAGCAAGCTTAGCTACAGAATGAATTCAACCCATCTATAAATCAAATACTCACACATTGCTTTTCTTAAGTATCTTTTTTAAAAAAAAGTTAAAACATATTATTTCAGGCTTTTCCATTCATGAACTCAAATCTAACTGGAATATTTCTGCCATCAGTTTCTGGCACGTGTATGTGTAATATCAACCAAAGTACAGAAACACAGTGAGATGTTCAGATTCCACAGTAATGATTACCTCAATATAAAGGTCTCAAATACTAAAACAAACTTGTATTTTAAACAAATCTTACCTACTCAGCTGAGTACTAACAGGTGCTCAATACTTACACAATTTTATGGGAAGTACATACAAAAAAAGTTGAACTTGGTCAAATCTCTTGGCCAAATGATCACTTGCTCTTTGAATGAACTCAGCACAAGTACTTCAGACAGTGAACACAAGTTCCCTTTACTGATACGAAATATTTTATATTTAGGAAATGATAGCTTCAAGGTCTAAGGTTACTATACATTCCACTGAGCAGGGTTTTTTTTAGTTAAAATTTTAAAAATAGGAATAAAATCTTAGTATGAGTTTTCAGAAGCTTCATACTACCCTATTTCAGCCATTATATTCCAAGCTTTCCTTACTTTTCTGTGAATTCCACCCTATTGCAATAAAGGACCCCGCTCGTCAGAGTAGTAGGCTCCATTGCTAGAAGCGACTCATTTTCCATAGCAATCTTAACACACTTTTTGCCTCACTTTAATTGCACGTAAATTACCAAAATCCTTATTCCCTTCTTCTCCCCTAATTTGGAATAATTGTCAATTTAAACAGAAACACAGATGATAGATCAGATCACAATCAGCAAGACATGCTGTTCAGCATCCTCTGACCAAGAGCAAGAACGCACAAAAAATTCTGCAAAGCCGACTTTAAAATCGCCTAGCCACAACAAAAGGTTCCTCTGACCTCAAAAATGTAGGGGCTGATATGTGACACAAAAGCACAGGATTGACTTTTCCTTCCTGCTACATACCCTGCCAGCCCTGGGGAAAGCCACTGATGCTGATTTCAGGTGAAGAACTCGCATGCAGAAATACATGGTCGATGCATCATTCAGAACAAGTCTTCTTCCTCAAAATGATTCTGTATCTGGAATAAACATTGTTCCAAACACACAATGTGGTATGGAGAATAAGAACTTCAGTTCCTGGATATAATCTAACTTCCCAATATGAATATAAGTAAACAATCAGGTAGATCTGGTTAACTGGCAGCAAAAAGAGAATATCTCTCATTTTAACCACTGGTAGTAACATGAGTTCAATTGCTCAAATTGAAGGTCACAGTTTTCCTAAATCTGTGTTCTCAGCTCTGGATATTCTTGATATCTACACAAATATCCCACAGAGCTTTTACCTATGGCAAGTTCCTGGCCTCAAAGACAACTAACAGTAAATAAAATCCACAACTTTGTATTTCGTTTAAAAATATCTTTTAGAAGGAATGTTAATTCTTAATAGGTTTACCAAACAACTTCTTACAGATAACAGAACAAGAGTGCTTAACCTATCTTTTCTAAGTCATTATTTTGATGTTTTAAATTCTTCTCCAAAATGAACAGTTCAAAACATCAGTCTCTCTCCATCCTGGAGTGTTTTGGCATTCATATTAAGTGTTTCAATTTCACCCTTAGAGTGCCTTAATGTCATCTTACTGGAGTCCCTTCTAAGAACTACTGCTTCTTAGTCCAAAATGCTATGATAGAACTAGACCTGTATCAACCTCAGTGAACTCTGTTCTTGCAGAGTACTTGACTACAAAAGCCCAACTCCAGGCAAGATATCTCAAGTATTCCTCCATCGTGACACTGTCATGAAGTCCATACTCACCTATTTAGCTTTAATTACTGCTGCTATTTCTTTACATGGTTTTGACACAGGCCAGTTGGCTGATCTCCACATGATCTTCTTGTGGCATGAACATCTCCTACTTGAGTTTAGACATTTGTGACTTAAAGGAGAGAAGTTTTTGTCACAGTTCTTAGTATGATTACATTCCCTGGATTATATTCCAGCATGGTCCTAGCTTTCTCTATCCTCAAAATGCAAGTAGATGAATATTCAACATTATCATCTGCATTAAGTATCATTAAATACTGAGATCAAATCAAATACTTGGCATCACTCCTATTCATCATTTTCTTCTCTATGCAATTTTTCGTCTCGTTATTTCCTGTCATCTTCTACCTCAAGTCTATTCTCAGGTTAAATAGCCACATTTCTGAAATATAACAAAAAAATGTGGATTAAACTAAAACCACAAGCAAAAGTTCCTTACACTTTGGAGCAGCTTATGAGAATTTGGGTTACATTTCTAATCTCAAAGCAGCCAGAAAGTATGTAAACAAACTAAAAAACTTATTTCTATTCCACTGAAAAAGTTTTTAGAGAAAGTGAATTTGGCCTCAAACACCAGCAAGTCCAGGTTGCCTTAGCAGACTACTTTTAACAATTCTCCACACAGTCTAAAACAGTTAACAGTGACAGTAATGCTATTTAAGACAACCAAGGGGATTTTTCCTTCTGTAAAAGAGTTCATGCAGCTCAGTGGAAAAGCAGATAGAGGATGGAAATGAAAGCTTTACTTAACTAAACTTTGTTGGTTTTATTTATTTATTTTTTTTTTATTCTTGTATATTTAATAGAAGCTTTTTAATGGGGTTGTTGTAATAAGTCCCAAACTAATTTATTGCAGAACCCTAAAATACTTTTCTTAAATATCTAACATTTTAGTAGTTAAAAGGTTTTAGAAGACCTTACAATGACTGAGCCTGAGATGCTTCCCATCAAACATCTAGCTTCAGGCAGGAAAAAAAAAAAAAAAAAAAAAAAAAGACATTTTATAAGATGAAACTCTCAGGAAATATTCTTATACCCCTTCTTCTTTAGCATCAGTGCCTTAGCCTCAGCCCTGAATCAGCAATAAACCTGTGCTAGTTTGTAAAAGACAGGGAATAGCAATTGAAGCTTATAAAACAATTTCCTGCAATAGGTTTAAGTTTGGCTATACACATGTGAACAAAGTGGCAAAGTTCAATGCAAATCATGCTGCTGTTCCATGTAACAGGCAAGCACACAGTACATTTATATATACAAGGAACAGGCAAGGTGTGCATTAAAAGACAAGCACTTGAATGCATGACAAATTGAGCCCAACTCATCCATGGTATGTTTTCCATTGTTGAGGGAGAGCTAAATCACTTTTAGGAGTTGTGTAGCTTTTTTTAAACAGCAGGCATCTTGACTTACAATAAATTAACACTTTCATGCATCATGCCCTTAAGTAGATTTGAGGTTTCCTTTCCCTCTAAACTGTGTACAACTGACCTTCAGAAATTAAGGCTACCTCTGTATACAGCTAGGGAGCTAAATGTGATCAATATGGTTCTTTCTCTATAAAGACTGGTATAATGCAAATCAATCTGCTGTAGAAGACCTCTTGTTGCTAATAGTTTGTAAGAACTTTTATTATGTCATTCTTTTCAAAATACTGTTATGCCAAACAATTAAATAGGAAATTCTCTATACAATCATATTATATATTCCCTATGCATATGCGCATTCATACACTTTTAAAGGTTTTTAATGGCATTCTTGAACTTTCAACCTCTATTTTACTTCATTTTCAAGTTACTATAATTTACATCATGCCTGCAAATATTCCTTGATTGTAATAGCCGTCCATCTTTTATAATGAACTTTTCAGCTAATCAAATGATGAACTATTCCTAGCGAGGCAAAGCAAAGAAGGATTACTGTTGCTGCAAAATCATTGTCAATACAGAAAAGACCAGCACATTTACTTGTTTTCATCAAGCCATAATGCTAATTGTTAATTTATCTGCCCAGTTTAATAAATCAAATTCAAAAGTGGACACTTGGACATAATTACAGTTTAAAAACATATGCCTGAAAAAGTGATAAGCGTTATATACAGATCAAAGGCTTAATGTTTGCTATTTCATGTTGTGTACCTTCCCCCATTTAACTGGAGAAAAATAAACTGGTTTTGCCTTTTTTAAAATGCTACTTCCAGCAATATTATTATGATATTTAACAAAGTAAACAACTTCACAAGCAAACTATACATACATATGGAGATGAGTTATTCAATTAACTCCAAAGTATGGACAGTTTTGTTCCATGTCTGACAAATTCTTCAACTTCTGCTAAGCTGATCAGTAAAAACTCAGCTAATTGAATCCATCGATGTGAAAAACCACAGGCTCAAGTCTGTACTGCAAACTTCAAGCTGAAGGATTTCTGCTTCAGCCATGGCGGTAATAGTCAGTGGGGTCAGGTCAAAGAGGGTTAAAGTGAGTCAGGATATAGCCAAAGGAATACATCAAACACTGATTTTAAAAGGGCAATTAATCTTAGACAGAAATGCTTCCTGGGGAATGAGATCTCAATCTTAAGAGCACACTACATGATGTAGCAGTAAAAATGTACATATACAAGCTTAGAGAGCTTTCATCCTCTGATCACAAACAGAAGGGGAGTGCTGTTTATCAGAGAAATACAAAACCTTGCTAAAATACTTACATTAGCTTCTTCCGGGCCCTTACTCATTGAAAAATAAATTCTTTAATGAGCAGGCAATAGAGTTTGCACACATGAAATATTTTTTTCTGTACACGTACTGTAAGTTCTTTTGAACAGCTAGTCGATTAAAGTATTGAGAGATCTCTACCACAGTAAAATTACAGAATTTAGTCTTGCAAAACTCAGGAAAGAGTGGATAAAGGAGTAATGGAATACCTGAAGGGCTCTTTACTGTTACTGAACAGTAACTTTAAAAAAAAAAAAAAAAAAAAGAAAACTAACCCTCCCCACAAAACAGCTACCTGTTCAGAGAAGTGAATTTTCATCCAAAGTTCATTTTCATTTTTCCATTCCAAAATACCAAGAGAGTTCGCTTCAAAGCTGACAGATTATCATATAATCTTTATTTTTAAGGAGAGTTTGGCTAGTAACAAGTATTTTTTTTTGTTTTAGAGTTCAGAAAGTATCTTTCCACTTTACAGCAGAAAAGTAGATCCATAAAACTTATAACACATACATACAGCATTTGCAAACAGAATTTGCTAAGTTAGTATCATTAATTTGTTAGCAATATTACCAGGAATCATTAGCTATGTGGACAAAACACTGCAGGTACATAGCTCTGAAATAAGTTACAGCTAATTTTGCTGCATTAGTTTGCAATTTAAAGAGAGCTGGCTTTGCAACCACCCTTCCATCTGAGGATACTGATCCCCAACATCACAAGTGGCAGAATGGCATCTATTTGTGTATCTGGTCCCTACATCTGGCTTCTTTGCTTAAATTGCCAATGAGTAAGAGTTTGCATTAAGAGCCTGGACTTAGTGAAGTTTCCCAAAGTGTAGATACCTGCTGCATTTTGCCATTGTAAGTGTAGTGATGATACCATCAGGAAAAAGGGCAAGGAGCACAAGAGGCATTCAAATCTTCAATGACTATAGCACCTCCATGCACATGCCAAGCCACTGCGTAAGACTTTGGCTTTGACGTAAGGAAAAGTTTTACCTCTATTTTCTTACAAATATTCTCCAAATCGCTACCAGTGCCAAATAAGATAGCAAGCACAATTTATCCACTGAATGTGAAGTTATCAAAATCTCTGATTAAAATGATATTCAAGAAGGGGACAACTACTACTGACAAGTGCTGCTGAATCCTTAGAGAAGAGAGTAAGACACAGCAAATAGTGTTTATTAGTGGATTACTCTGCTTTACATAATTGGTAAGGCTGCTACTTTTCTCCTAATTATTTTTTGTAGGTCCTTTAGTTTTGCAGGTTCTCTTCTTTTTAGCCCTGTTAAAGGTATAGATATAGCTCATAAAATGGACCAGAACCGACTCTCTGGACCTCAAGGCAAGTGTCAGAGCACAGCTCATGTCTATTCAACTAAATTATCTCCCTTTCCATATTGCTTACTGAGAATAGTCTGCAGACTGTTAATCCATGAACACTAGCCAAATTTTCTGGGAGAGTATTAATTAGCCTAGACCAAAATTATGCCAGAGAACTGCTAATAGTCATACAGCACAAACAACACATGTTCAGCCCTCTTTTACTCACTAGTATAAATAAAAACACTAACACCACAGTGTCTAAATCCAGTTGTGCACTGCAATGTCCTGGTTGAGAACTTCACGCTGCAAGTCTTCACAGAGGTTTACTGCTGTCTCCTGAAAGCTTTGGTAGACCCACTGAAGTCTCCAGTTACAGTTGTACCAGTTACAGCACTAAAGGCAGCAGTGATTATACAGCATATGAATGTTAACAGGATGATGACCTCTACCAAAAAAAAAAAAAAAAAAAAAAAGAATTTTGGAGCACTCTCACATTTTCTATGGAACTAATTGTAAAAAATATCCTGTAAGTCAGTATACTTCGTGTACCTTAGCTGGTGCTGACATGCTTGTTTCTGTGAGCAAGGATATATGAGAAAGTAGAAGAAAAGGTTTTGTTTGGGTTTTTTTCTGTGACGTTTTTGATGGCTCAGTCATACTGAGTGACCTCTGTGATCTTCTTGGGATAAGACAGACTGATTTAGATCAGGATTCAAAAAAAATCAAATTCTTAACTCTGCTACTGACCTCAGTGTGACCAGGTGCAAGCCACATCACCCCTCTGTGCCTCTAATTTCTCCTTCCTTTTTGTTTCTCTTCAATCATCTTTTGTCTAATTGATAAATTCTGTGAGAACACACTGCAATGTCCGTACATTGCATAAAGAACATGAGGTCTCCTCCTAAAACACAAAAAATACTCCTTTTAAAACTGAAAATTCACTGCAACCAAAACATTTTGTCAAGATGCTTTGATTCCAACAGTTTTCCTAAAACTCATATGCACAGCAGATTACTGACAGAAACTTGCCCAGTTTCTAGCAATTTTCCGCAATCTTTTCTTGACTGCCTACATTTTCAGATCCACAGCACTCCATCAGGGATTTGAGGGTACGACACTGATGGTCCCAGGAAGTGCAGCTCTACTGCAGCACATGAAGCAGATGGCTCTAGGATTAAAAATCCAACCTCTCTTCTGCAGAGAATGTTAGAAGTGCTGGCTTGTGATTTCCAAACAGAATAAGCTAAATTTTGAAAAAGTTATTTTGCTCTGTGGAGGATTTTACTTTCTCCATTTCATACTATGTTAATAATAGACTTAAATAACTCTTGTGCCTCAATAAAGTCATTGGCCTTCTTACGAATTTAAAGAGAATAGTCTGGAGTCTGATACTAATAAAACTTATTGGGTGGCCAACAGAACAAATTTAGCTGAAGCTGAACAAACTTCCAAAGGCTTGTCCGAAAAACAGGATTATTTCCCTATTTGTTGTACCTCTTCCTACATTCTCCCCTTTTGAATATGAATGCGTGTGCATGCCCAGAAACCACTTCTAAGTCACAAAGAAAAAGCACATTACTCTTGTGATATTAGGAAAGTTGGTGGATGGAAGAGGAAAGACTAGACTAGAATAGACCATTTCAGTTGGAAGGGACCTAAAATGATCATCTAGTCCAACTGCCTGACCAGTTCAGGGCTGACCAAAAGTTAAAGCATGTTGCCAAGGGCATTGTCCAAACACCTCTTAAACACTGGCAGGCTTGAGGCATCAACCACCTCTCCAGGAAGCCTGTTCCAGTGTTTGACCACCCTCTCGGTAAAGAAATGCTTCCTAATGTCCAGTCTGAACCTCCCCTGGCACAGCTTTGAACCATTCCCACACATCCTATCACTGGATACCAAGCTGTAGAGAGCAATGAGGTCGCCCGTCAGCCTCCTTTTCTCCAAGCTAGACAAGCCCAAAGTCCTCAGCTGCTCCTCGTAGGACGTTCCTTCCAGCCCTGTCACCAGCTTTGTTGCCCTCCTCTGGACGCATTCGAGGACCTTCACATCCTTCTTAAATTGTGGGGCCCAGCACTGCACACAGTATTCAAGGTGAGGCCGCCCCAATGCTGAATACAGCGGGATAATCCCCTCTTTTGACCGTCTGGTTAGGCTGTGTTTGATGCACCCCTGGATGGGGTTTGCCCTCTTGGCTGCCAGGGCACACGGCTGACTCATATTGAGCCTGCTGTCGACCAGCACCCCCAGATCCCTTTCTGCAGGGCCGCTCTCCAGCCACTCCTCTCCCAATTTACACTTGTGCCAAGCATTACTCCGTCCTAGCTGCAGGGTCCGGCATTTAGACTTGTTAAATTTCCCATTTGCCACTAGGAAAGGGGCAGAGGGCTCACAATCTACCAAATGGATAATCTTTGTATAGCTGATTGACATAAAGTTGGAGCAATCCTTAAAATCAAGTTATGCTTGCTGTTTTCTGAGAAATTCTATGCAGAAAGATCACAACCAGCCGCAGATCCCCATGTTTTTTTCTTTTGACAGCAAGCAAGCCAGAACATTCTGCCTACACAGAAGCCCTGATTATGCAAAGAGCTTTCTTAGAAATGAAGATGGCTAACAAGAAGCCATATAAACAGCACAGCTGCCACACTATTAACTCTCAGATTATTTGCACCTTTCTGTGTAGTCATGACAAATTAATTCTATATTTATTAATTCTGTGGTCATGACTATTAATTCTGTAATCTCAAGACAACCTCTGGACTTCCACCCCTTTTGATCAAAAAGAACTACTAAATCATAAGGCATGCAATTTTAATACAGAAAAAACAAAAAAATCTTTCCACTTCAACTTTAAAAAAAAAAAAGCAGCTGGGGCAGGTAGGTGTGTGGGTGGGTGTAAAAAAAAAAAAAAAAAAAAATCGGAAGTCAGACAGATGAAAGGCAGATGCAGAAGGATAATCCAAGCAGATGGCCTGGTTAGGAAAAGATAACAGGCACAAATAATGACTCACACCAGAAAGGAGACGTACATGATGACCTCCTCTAACACGGACAGCACCATTGAGTCAAGGACACAAGGAGAGTGGAATAGCTTAAGTAGTGGTTTGAAGTTCAGTTCTGACCTGCAAGATGACTCTTGTAGTAGAGGAGACAGTGGACTAGAATTCATATCGCTCATGAGCTTTTAATCATCTTTTAGTATGCCTGCACACTACAAGACCTCTAACCCTTCACAATACTGTCATATCCATGTGGAATGAAAGTGTGGCTAAAACTGACTCAAACTGACTGGGGCTTGTTATACTTCTAAATGTAGGTGGCTTGGAAAAGTATTTCAACACTGTACCTCCACAGCACTGAAAAGCAGAGACCAGCCTGCAGAGAGCACAAGCAGTCAGACTTACTAGCTAGACATGGGGAGCAAAAGCTTCCTAAGTTTGCTCACCACCAGAGCAGCAAGGACTGGGATGGTGCTGTGCTGCTCCTCTCCTTGCTGTGCAGCTCCCATGGTAAACCCAGGTCAGGCTAATTCTGACCTCAGACAGACCAAGCCCAGTTATATTTCATGTCAATTCAAAGACATTCACACTGCATACATTTATCTCCTTCTATTGCACTACTTGTCACTTGCATCAAAATTAGGAGCCTACATAGCAAATCTAATCTAAATTCAGTTTTCTGTTTGACTAATTTACTGGAAGTCAATACTTAGAAAACTGAGGGAGAACAAAAACAATTAATATGTAGTCTCTCATACAATATACATTACAAAAAGCTGAGAGTTAATTGAAAACAGTTGATCCCTAATTTTACAAAATCATTCAGTACAGCAAGTCTTAAGAGAAAAATCCTGGAAGTCTTTTTGATCCTTGTTTTATTTCTGAAAGAATTAATGACACTGCTGTAGAAAGAGGTCAGTTCACACAGCTTTTCTGAATGAACAACAATGCTGTGAAAACTGGGATTGATTGATAGCCTACTGTTTGCGTCATTATGTCCAAATGTTTACCATTTGAGTCTTCAAGGAAGCATGAGACAAAAATCAAAACAAGTTTTATGAAGACTTCAACAACACTGGCAAATTAAAATTGTATCCAGAATTGTTTAGACATGATAGCAGTGGAAGAAAACTGTTTCCTTCTGCATGATACAATTTCTATCTTTGCATTATGCACAGTGTCTTAAATTTCTGGTGTGGAAGAGGAAAGAAGTATTTCCCTCCCCCAGAACAACTCTGTTTTCTATCATTTTAACCCTTTGCCTCTTCAAAGCATTCTGTTGAACTCAACACTGTTTCCTCTTGCAGTTGCTGCTCTGTAGTTATGTAAGATCATACTGTGTTCATCCCCTTCTCCTAGTAAGATGAGTCACCATTTCTAAATGAACTCTTTACAATATTAGGGTGTTCTTTTACAGGAACCTCATAAATGTCTACTAAACAATTTTTTTTTTTTTTAAATCACTGTGAATTATTCACTTTTTTTCCAATTTGATAAACACTGAAGTTCAGAACTGGTATCACTACTTCTGGAAACAAAGGCCTCTCAACTGGCAACAGGAACACCTATCATGAGATGCATAAAACCACGGGGAAATGCAGCATGACCTCTCTAGCAGCAACAGATAGATAACACCTAATTTTATTTATCTGTCATAAATAACATTGTTGCTGTAAGAAGGTAGCTTAATCTAAGTAAGACAGAGGTTATTAGACAGTAGGGAAAAATAGCCATGGTGCTGTCTCCTTCAGGCACAGATAATTTTGTTATTTAGCAGTTTTGGGAAGAATACCCATAAGTAACATGTTCTACCATATCCACTATGTGACCTTATGCTATATTTGCAGGCAACAACATGATCTTCTCTTCCTTACCTGCGTAGAAAGTATAACTATGCAGTCAGTCTAAGAGACCACAGGCAATATCAAGCTTCATCTCAGTCTGTTCCTCCATAATACACTAAATGTTCTCACAAATAGTAATAACTCTTGAGTTTAGAAGACCACCTAATTTTCTGGAACTGGAACTACTGCTGACAATTCCACTTCACCACATAAGAACTGTCCAATTAAAGGATCAACTTTTGTCTGTGCAAGTGGCATCCACAAGCATAGGAAAAAAGATCAGACAATGAGTTTACAAGCTGTAGCATGAATAATCAGAATAATCTGATTCTAACCCTGGAGTCCTCATGAATGGGTGTTTCATATTAAAATAAAAAAGACATCTGTCATGAGCTTAGATTCAAAACTACATGATGCACAGTCTATGAGAAGTGAAACAAGGACTTTGGACTGTTGGCTGGAAAGGATTTTTTTATGATTTCAGGAGTGTAAAATGGTGAACGAAAAGGGGGACACTGGACAATTTTATTTTGGACTTCCCTGAGTAACCAGGACATTAGTCGTCTTGGAGGACATCTGAAAACCAAGAGATCTAAACTGGGAAATGGAATAATGTTGATAGAGAGGCATGGTCCCTAGGTATCTAAATATTTTAGACTTTTCATATCCAATGGTTCAAAAAATTGTTGGAAAACTCAAGGCAACTGAAGTAGAAGTACAGAAAATGGAATACCACAGGACAAAAGGATGGAAAGCAAGAATAAAGAAGTAAAGCAGAAGTGACAATGACTAACTACTTCCCTGAAAATCTAGATCTGTTTCTATGAGGAAATCAGCTAAGGTTTGAAAAACTACAAAAATAGTTATACAAATTATAGTGAATTTAATCAAAGAAGTAGAAGAGCCAATTTTAAAGGATGCAAAAGCAGATATTAAAAGAGTAACAAAGGACAGCAAGAGTTATGTATGACTAGAATAGAGGTATTGAATGAACACGATGCAGGGAAAAGAAAGGGAACAGCTGTAGACCCATTGACACGAAAGAAAATAAGATGGGTCAACACAAGTTGAAAAAAGAACTGAAAAATAAGTGCCACTCTTCCATGATGCTGGGATCAAGATCAGAAATAATTAAACATTGCCCAAAACCTAAACGACTAGCTTGCCTCGGTTTTAAGTATGAGCAACTAGGGAGAAACAAATGTAAAAACAAAACCAACCCCCCCCCCCCCCCCCCCCGACAGGATATGATCACAATGGAGAACTAAACACAGTTTAATATGCTCAAATTGCAGAACCTGCAAAGTCTTACTTTAAAATACTGAAAAGTGAAATGAAATTGCACATCTTCTAGTAAGGATTCCCAATAACTCTAGGGGATCAGGAAAAGTAGTCCACAAATAGCAAGCGAAGTATTATCTATACAACCACAGAACTCCCAAGTTTGATTTCAACTGTATGCAGCCTTTAGACAAATTTCAGTAAACAATAATTACAGAAATACAGAAAATAAGTACTAATAAACAGCATAGGTTTATCCATAGTATAACTTCAGATTGAGGCATCTGTCTTTCATTTATGAACTGCTGCGTAACTGATAAATTACAATTTATTATTGCAATAACTAAAAACCAAATAATAACACGCCCAAAAGAGATTACAGTAGGCTGCAATACAGAGGAAGTGATTACTGGATTAGTTTGTGTCTGAGAATATTGATTTTAATATTTATTAAACATGACAAGTAGGACTTCACTGCTTGCCAAACTTCATGTCAACACAGGAGGATCAGAACAAAGAAAAAAAAATTGAAACAAATTAAATGCAAGGTGATACACTTTCTGTGATGACTTGGTCTTACTATTTCTGTTGCCACATAATCACAGCTGCTGCCTGTAAAGCAGCTAAATAGGCACCAAGGAAAAAGAAAAACTACTCAGCTAATGAGAAAAATATCTGATTTAACACCTTTGCTGTCTAAATACTCATTTAGACAGAAAATTAGAGAGGGTTCTATTAGATCAGTTCTAACCTAGTCTTCCGGAAGAAAGTACTGTACAGTATTGCAGCAGGAGTACTGTAAGGTAAAAAAAGAGCATCTTCCCTGCATGTTGTCTCAACATTGCATTATTCTTACAGATGTTCGCTACTAATAAAGTTAGTCATTCTCCTTCTTGTTCTAGAGGAACATGGTATCCTTTACAGTCAAGATAAAGTAATTGCCAAAAGTTTTAAAGAACTACACTGGCTTCTTAATGCTTGTTCTAATTCAAAGTACTGCTTGTCTTCACACTTTCTGATCATTACTAGTTATGTATAAATTACTTGATATGCATTTTGACAAATGGGTTCCAAACTGCTACAAACTCTGCAACAACTCCACTGCAGTGATTAAGGATAAAAAAAGAATCAAGCTAACACTCCTTGCAGTCTGAAGAGTTAAAGGACAGACTCCAAGTAGAAGCCACTCTTTCCTTTGGTCTAACAATGCCCATGACAAAAAGCCTTTAACTTTTATTCATCAGTTTTCCTCTGATGAACAGTTTAAATAGATGAAACTATTCAGCAATCCAGAAAGGTGAGCACTGTACAGCATCCACCAAGCAGGATAATATATACATAGTTGAATAAAGGACCAGTTTGAGGAGAGAGAGGAAAGTATGGGTTGGGATAATAACTGCTCAAGTAGTTATTTTTTAGAGCAATTCAGCAAACAATAAAAGCCTTGAATAAATAGTTTCATAAGCTAATTTAAATAAAATGCAGTATCTGAACAGTCACCCACAGTCTGTAACAGTCCAAAGTAATATTGACACAATATTTTACAAAGACCATTTTCACTATCAGTGTTTTAATGTCACTGTTCAACCTGTTCTACTTCTGACAATGTTCTTTACATGGTGTTTTCAACAGTTGGTAATCAATGTATATATTCAATCCACATATATATATATTTTTTCATTGAAATATTTTTTCTCAGCACAGTTAAGAGAGAGACTTAATTATATCCACGTTTCCTAAAGCAAAGGCATATAGACACTGTGGGTGGTTCTTGAAACCCTTCCCTCCCTCTTCTTGTGGTGGTCCCCAAGTATCTGGCAGCAGGAACAGCTCACATATATGGCTACAAATGCTGAGTCTGAAAATCATATATACTGTGTGTTCCCACGGCACAAAGCTCAGTTACGGATGTCACCATAGACAAGCAATCACAACAATTACCATGAAGCTTCCAGTTGAGTGAAAAGTCATTGGAAAAAGAAAACCATAGAGGAAAAAGAAAAAAAAAAGATAACAGATGGAGAAAAACAGAAAGAGAAGCTCATATTGATTGTGTTGCACTGACAAAAAGATGCAGCTAATATCACCGATGCATTAACTCACTAAAGAGGGGGGGTAAAAAACAGTCTTCGAAAAATATCTAATTTTTTGAAAACAAGAGAGAAAATGGTTGAAAACAACTTGCTTCACCAATATCTATTATGTCTTTAAACATTACCTTTGCTATAAACATTACCTTTGCTACTACTTTTTTTTTTCCTTTGTTCAGAAAAATTTAGTAAATCTAAACTTTGATAACACTGAATAAAGTCTGAAAATCCAGACGTGGAAAAGACTTTGCCATCATTTTCTAATACACCTTTGATAATGTATTCTATTTTGTTACAACATTATTTTAATGCCTTGAGCAGAATAAATATAAACTGTAGATCAAGACAAAACAAGTTTACAAGAACAAAAATTAGAAGATACCAAAAAAGGTCCAAAGAGAATGGTTTTTAATATAATGAAATTCACTCAGTCTTGACCATAAGCTATTTTTCTTTCATAAACTGTTTCATCAGATTTTCCTGTGGAAAAGACTGTATTATCATTTTATAGATCACAAACTGAAGTCAAAGAGACATTATGGCCAGAAGTATCCATTTTTTGGAGGGTGGGAAAGAAGAATAGTAATGAGAGGCCTAGAACTTGACTTCAGACAGTGCCTGGTGTTTGCACACTCAAAGCCTCAGAGCTCTTGCTGATTCCAAGTACAAGCAAGCAAGCTGTTCAGCAGAACGCTCACATTGATCACTGGATTTTTCTGGTGCTCCTTGCTATAAAATGGGTGGGTTTGTTACAATCAGCTTGCCTAGTATCACATTTGAATGAACTCCCTAGGGGAGAAAGAACTGAATTCAATTCCCAAAGGCAGTATTCAGCTGCCTAAATTATAATACTTCCTGAAGTACCTTAATTCCCCATCCATCATTTCAACAATCAGGACAATGATTTTTCACTACACAGCCCTGACACTAAAATATGCCCAGCCTGGGCAGGAAGAGAAAAGTCTCACAGAAAACAAAGGGAGATGAGAGATGGAGAGTGATTATAAGCTGTATAATGATCAGCGTGCATATGTATGGAAATTAAGATTGTACAGGCAGTCTACAACTCTGACGCCTCCTAAATTTCAAGTATTCAACTTCAAATGGATACAGCTATTTTAGAAGAAAAACATTTATGCAGTTTCCCAGGTTTCCAAAAAATGCTTGCAAATTAAATTCTCACATGCCCATAAAATGAATAGAAACACTCAGCTCTACAATCTCCTCTGCATTTTGAACCGATAGAGCATCTACTGACAGAGGAAGCTTGTTAAACTCTCAGTGAACCAGCATCAGAGAGAAAATGAGTTGACTGAGTGGGTTTCATTGAGACTTCAGCAGCACTGACATGCTAAGGTTCTGTAGTCTCAGGAGTCTAGTCCACTTGCTGTGAAAGAAGGAAGTATGTCCTTGTTATGACTGCTAACATTTCTATAGGCAAAACTCAAGAGTGGCACTATGCAGTCTGGTGAGTTAGTGTTGGGGGGTTTTTTAATAGCTCAAAGGTGTAGTAGAGCATGAACACTTAATATGGGGCACATTACATTTGAATAGGGAATGAGATGAGTGGATAAAGCCAAGCAAGAGAATAATCAAAGTTCCCTTATTGGCTAAGTTGGCTAAGTGAACAAAATATGATGAATCGAAGCAGTCAAGCCTAAACCACTCCTGCACTTCGCACCTCTTAAGTACACTAACCTTACCTGTGCATGTTCTTCAGCAGTAAGAATCACTGCTGCCATGGGCATCCATCTTTTCAGGTCTTTTTCCCTAAGTCTGATCCTTTCTCTATCATCTCTCCATTTTGTCCTAGTTCTGCTTCCTCCTGATCTATCTCCTAGGTCTTTTTTCTTTCCATATTGCCATGCTTAATTTTCTACTTTGTATTCCTGTCTGGGGTACAGTCTACTTGTACAGCAAACCCTGAACAAGTTTCCCCCAGTCCCTTATATGACTATCTCCAGATCCACCTGACCATGTATCCACTTGCATCTTCTTCTGCCAGTGCAAACTGCCCTTCTTTTCAACTTTTGATTCAAGTTGTTTCTCCAAATGGGTCTCCAGACCATCCAAATCACTTTGCCAGCAAGATGTCCGCTCCCATTCTTTCATGGATGCCTTGCACAATCTCAGTGTACGATCCACATGCAATATGCTTCTTTTTCTCCCTCATCCTTTTAGTATCTCCTATCCCACTTACTCTGTCCAGGTGTTCCGTTATGTCAGTTTTTGGCTTTTGCCCTAATCTCTTTCATCCTGCCTCATTGTTTATAGTCACTTTCCCCATCACATTTAATGACTCCCAGATCTGTCATTTTCTTCCAAATTACTCGATCAGTCAGTCTGCCTCCACCTCCACTGGCTCTATGTATCAGTATACCTCCATATCTCCTCAAGAGTTCACATTATTTTCTGCATTTAGCTCAGACAGCTTTCCTTCTGTTATCTACCAGAAGACAAGGAGAACACTCAGAATATAAGAACAACAATTGAACAACGCAACAATACAAAGCTGTGTTTGTCCTGGTTTCAGCTGGGATAGAGTTAACTGTCTTCCTAGTAGCTGGTACAGTGCTATGTTTTGAGTTCAGAGCGAAGAATGTTGATAACACTGATGTTTTCAGTTGTTGCTCAGTAGTGTTTAGACTAATGTCAAGGATTTTTCAGCTTCTCATGCCCAGCCAGCGAGAAAGCTGGAGGGGCACAAGAAGTTGGCACAGGACACAGCCAGGGCACCTGACCCAAACTGGCCAACGGTGTATTCCATACCATGGGACGTCCCATCCAGTATAGGAACGGGGAAGTGGGGGCAGGGATTCACCGCTCAGGGACTGGCTGGGTGTCGGTCGGCGGGTGGTGAGCAATTGCACTGCGCATCATTTGTACATTCCAATCCTTTCATTATTGCTGTTGTCATTTTATTAGTGTTATCATTATCATTATTAGTTTCTTCTTTTCTGTTCTATTAAACCGTTCTTATCTCAACCCACGGGTTTTGCTTCTTTTCCCGATTGTCTCCCCCATCCCACTGGGTGGGGGGGAGTGAGTGAGCGGCTGCGTGGTGTTTAGTTGCTGGCTGGGGTTAAACCACGACAGTGTTACAGGAGAAATTCTGCTTAATCCTAGGTAGCTTACACCCATGTGAGGGATCAAATTTATTAAACTCTAAGTCTGAGCAAGTTACTCAGTAGAATCTTAGGGAACAAAACAAGGCCAAATTTAAGCAGATTTATACAGGAACAGAGAAGTATATTCCTATACAAGGAAACCCTTCTGCCAAATTTCAAATCGCTCCTCCTAAGTGTAAGAATAGTACCTATTTTAGTTTCTTCCAAGTAATCAGCATTTTTTGCCCCCATTAAGCAAACAGTATAGGGGGTTTTTTTAGCCTTTAACAAAAATGAACCAAGCAATTAGCGTAGCACATTTCTATTCTGCTATTAAAGGTTGGTGCCTATATCAACATCTGAAAAGAACACCCACTAACCAGAAGCATCAAGTCACTAGTACTCAGATAAAATTACATTGCATTCATGTTTTTGATAAAGGCAGTAACTAGCACATTCCTCATATGCAGCTTTAGCAAATCTACATAAAAATTATCATCCATTATATCCTGGAATAACTTTTGCATAAATGCTTTTTGAGTTTCTTTCATATAATTTGTGCTCGACTGCCTTCCAAGTCAAAATGCACCATTCTTCTTAAGCCCCCCCCCCCTTTTTTTTTAAATTCACTTTGTACCTTTTCACTAGTGTCTGTAGGATCCTCACACTTAAGCATTTAAAAATGGTTAAACTTGCTTGTGCTAACATTCAAGTATCCATTTGTACCTTGTTTTATCTTTTGGACAGTTACTTGAAAGCATTACCTAAAATTACTCTCTAAAGTTTATAGTAGCTTTAGGAAAAATGGACACATGGCTAGCAACATTCCATATTTTTCTTACCTTTTTTTGGTTTTGGAAATTGTTTCCATGTGTTAACAAGTATTAAAGCGGGGTAAAAAAATTACTTTGAGATTTCAGTTGATTTCTAAGATCACCATACTTAAAGAAATCCATGACAACTGTTTGATTTTGAATTACACAACTACGGTGTACAACAACATCTTATAGATTTTTACACTGATTTCAAATTTAGTGCTTTACGGTCAAAAGGTGCTGATACTACATCAGTAAATTCTGTGCCAAAATCTTCTCTAGAATATCAGACATTTCTTGAAACAAATTGGGATTTATTGACTGAAAAAAAAAGTTACCCATTTACAGGAACTGGTAAGATGACAGGAAGAATAAGATGAAAAATGTTTCACATTAAGTAATTTTTATCTTAATTTGCAGAGTTCCAATAGCTGTAATCTTTGAGGCTAAAATAACATCCAGAAACACTTATTTTTCTGAATAAATGCTGATCAATGAATGCTACTGTATGAAATGATATAATGCTACATGAATTAATTGGTGTCTTGACACAAAATACTACTTAGTAACCATACAGAAACTACTACATACTTATAAAAATCACTTTTTCTTGTACATTTTTGAAGGTTAGGCTTCAACAGGGAAAAAAAGTATTCTGAAAACATCTTCAATTTCTATCAATTTTGGAGTTTTACACATGAAAAGTTTATGCAATATAAAATTAAAAGTAACTTAAAATAAAACTTCTGTTGACATTGCCATCGTGCTGTTACTAATAAAAACATTCATATTAATTTTCTGCATTTAAAAAAAATATTCTTAAAGCAAAGGAGTACACAAATTTTAAAATAAAACTTCCAGAGACTAATTTTTCATGAGTGCCTAAGGACTCAGTCTTATCCTTTCCAAACACTGCAGGTAATGTATAATGGGCACACTAAAGGGCCAGGAAGGAGTGAAATCAAACTCTGGTACTGAGACATAGTTCTACCTCCAAAATACCCATATTAAAAAAAAACAACGACCCACCCAAACACTAAATCAACAGAAAAAATTATCTTATTGGACAAAAGTTATTTCTACAGTACCTTCAGAGTCGATAGCACTAGGACACACATCTTTTAGCAGATCTCCCAAAGTATGCAACTGTCCTCCTGAAGCAATTGGTCGAAATAACTTCTGTATAAAAGGTCTCTCTGTTGTCACCTGTTTTAATAACAAAATTAGCAAAACCAACAATTTAAAGACCATGCAAATATGTAGTATTACTATTTGAGACAGGCAGAAGACAGGACAGAACAAGAGGTTGCAGCAGAAGAAATATCTGGCATTTCCATTTCTTTTTTTTTCCCCCTTGCATTCCATTCATATCATGAAATGCAGGGGAATTTGTTTTTTAACAATTGAAAGAAAGTTGAAACTCCAGAAAACTGTGAAGATAATTTATAAACAGTGTTGTGGATATAAAAGTGTTAAAGTCTTTTTATTTCTTTTTTTTTATTTTAAAAAACCCCCTTCTGTTATGGGAATAGGATCCGTTTGAACAAAACATTTCAATATATTCTTAATTTAATTAAAACAAGCAATGAACACAAACTTAGAAGCTCAGCGTAGGCCTATGTTTTGCCAAGTCAAAGCAACACTGTAACAAATATCCAATACCTTCTACAATAGTCTATCTTCCTCCTTTTAGAAACACATTAAGCACTTTCAATGGCAAACAAGTACCCTTATAGCTCAAGCCAGGTGAATTTTTTCCAGTAGATTTTATGTTGAAAAATTCAAACTATTTCAGCCACAAGAAACAGAGTATAATTTAAAACAAACAAACAAGCAAAAAGCTGTTGTGCTTTGACAGACAACCTAGAGTCTTCTGCCTACTTAAGCAATTAGTCAGCTGTAAAGAACATATATGCCTCAAGTCTGCTACAGATATGCACAGGAATTCAGAATGACTTCAACCAGGGGTCCTATGATGATGTGCAAGATCTAACAATTTCTTTTGGAGATAAAAAGAAAGCAAATCAATTGGCAGTAACTACTGCCAGTCACTGTCCACAACATAGGCAATAAAACTCCCAACGCTGCAGAAGAAGCAAAGTAGTTTATGGGATCTACAGATGCACTTATTCAAGAACTATGGTTATGTTAAGGTAATCCCCTTCTTTTGAGTATCTGTATAAGCAACCCCAAGGTCAGCAAGCATCTGATATTTGAAAGGACAGGAGAAGTTTTCTTCCTGACAACCTGACCTCTCCTCCCAAACTGGGCACTTGAGCCAGAAAACAGAAGTTAAAAACATCATTCAACCAACATAAAAATTTTAATCAAGCTCTAAATTGTTACTGACAAATTTCTGCTAGCAGCTAACTCCAGAAAGCAGCTGATGTGGCCTGCATTATGGGTGACTGGGCTCCAGTAAATTACACTTTCATCACATACTATCTTAACTAGAAAAAGCAATACAAGCCACTGCCCCTTCCAAATTTAGTTTCCTACCACTCGGAAAGTGGTTCCTGTCCTACTACAGTAACTAGAAAATAGAAACAAAACAACACAACTCAACATCAAGAAGTATTTTATCTCCTGGTAGAGGTTTTCAGGAAAAAAAAAAAAAGCCAAGTACAGTAAAAAATTTGAAAGTTAAAAATTAATTTTGAAAGGAAGTTACAATGTGGTCTCTGTCACCTACCTACATGAAAAGCCACAGGCAGTAGATTAACCATGAAAACTTAATTGCCATTCACCTCTCAAACAGCAGGGCAAGGAATCTTTTCATAAGAGTGGTACACTACCTCAAAGTAATTCCAGGGCAGTACAGTGCAGAACTGTTGACACACAGCTACTTGTTACTTCTTGCCAACAGTGTCCAAAAATGGAAAAATAGTCTTTTTCCAGTTTTTCTTATGAAGACTGATCAGAAGGAGCTGACTAGCTGCTGTAGTCAATTCTCTATGGCCTCAGGGTAGCAGAAATGTGGATACAAACAGTGCTAATGAAATGTCTGAACATTTGAAAAATGATGGGAGGCACACAGCCAGCAGGATCCACTTCAGACAGATCCACACTTGAGAAGTGAACTCTGGCACATTATATTGAAGAAGTGTACCTCCAAACCATTTAAAAAAAAAAAAACCAACAAAAACCCCTAAAGTATTGTTACAGCCAAAACAATTTTCTATTGAGTTTATTCTAAAAAAAAAAAAAAAAAAAAAAATCAATTATTCACAGAAGTCTAATCACAGCTCCCAAGTGCTTACCATCTGAACTAGCAGAAGTACAAACAAACACCAGAAGAAGGATGCAGGCAAAGGTGGTTATCATCAATAAATTTTTAAGATAAGAATTTCCCAAGTGCATAGTGCAGTTTCTCATTATTTATTAATAAATTGCAATGATTTTTTTTTCCTAGTTACCATAATTTAATGTCAAGAGGAAAAAGCCAAAGATGTATTTTCTAAAAACTCCCACATAGCTGCTGACTGCTACAAAGCAACATCCTCAGCTGCTATCATGAAACATTACAGAAAATGAATTCAATTTTATATTTTAAGTGTTGAGCAATACAGATGTGGTAATGTAAATAAAAATCACTGGTCTCCATCAATGTTAAAATGATAAAAGTAACTGCGTATTGTTTATACAAAGATTGTGGTTCACAAATATAATCCTACAAGCAGAGTATTATCCCAACATGCTTACACTTCTTCCCTCCCATGCAGCTGATGCTTTATGCATTAAAAGAGTCAAAAGTCCCATCCTACAATCTAGAGTGTTTATAGAATAACTTTTCAAAGTATCTTAGACATATAGGAGCATAAATAATTTTGAAAAACCTTGCCATCACCCCTTTTGAAGTGTGGTAGCTAGTAATAAGTCCAACTTGACTACAGCTTTCTCCTCTAGTATTTACTACAACAACACATGAAGGAATGGCCAACATGAGTAATTGCTTACATAATGTTGTGTTATGTACAGTATTTGCTTAATCAATCATACGAAACAGCACTATCTGTAATCTAACCCACAAAGACATCACTGCAAAACTGTTAACTGACAATATTAAATAATCTACATCAGGCCTAAAGCATGTAAGTGTACAGTATCCACCATTTTTTCCTACTAATATTATCATAGCTTCAACAGAATATAGCGCTTAATTATTTTATTTTACAGTCGAGCCCCTGTGTAGCTGTGAGGTGTTCAAAAGGCACCAGATGCATTTACAGGATACAACAGGTGAGAGTCAATCAGTAATTGCTGATGACAGATCTACAAAGGGAATGCCTTCAAGTATATGAGCATATGAAGACAATCACCTGGCCCAAAATTTGCAATGCATTTTACACTGATCATGCCCACAATTTAGCATCAAATTTTTATGAAAGCAAATATTCAACTCTAACATATTTCCTAGAAAGTAGGACTTATTTTTTGCAACTGAAATTTCTCATTCTTCTATACTACTACATAGCACCACAAATCTTGTGCTTTGCAGAACAAATGAAGACTTTACTCTTTAAAAAGAAAGTTTAAATAATAATGGTGATAGGAAAGTGACAGTGAAAACAAAATTACACTACAGTGAGAAAAAATAGATTAAAATTACCTATTCAGGTATACTGGCATTGAGAAGAATTATAGGTAGGGGGAAATTTTAAGAGGCCCTTTAAGGCAACATAAAGCCTCACAGAATCAGAGACAAGCTATATAGTTACATACTGTGCTAGCAATTGTAACTCTTTCTTCCCTATCATCCTGACAAAAAAAAAAAAAAAAAAAAAAAAGTAGTCAGCTTGCCTGGTCCTTTTCAGAATCAAAAGAACATCAAACACTGCATGAAATCCACAATTTAATTAGTCAGATATTTTATACAGGATGCATCTTAAAATGAAAAACATAACTCATGAACTGCTGGGTGTTAATCTGGAAAAATCACAGTTACCAGTATTTCCATCTAGAGGAAGGGATTTGTATTTTCTGATTTTCTGCCTAAATACTCTGCTCCTACTCTAACAATATTCAAATAAAAGTTACCATACATATTGAACCCACAAAGTAAAAAATGAATTCCTTCCAATTCCCACATGTGCATAAGCTGGCAGCCTAAAACTGTAAAACTTCAGACTTCCCTACATACTCCACCACATTTTCAGTAACTTGTCAAGTATATAGTCTCTGCTGTTTTGTAATGAATCACTTTACACTAAAAAAACCCTCTCATAACTTAAATTTATTATTTTATTTAAACTGATTTAAACTCAACCAAGAAGCTTTAAAAGTAATAATAAGAATTTGCATAATAAATTAAGTAATTTTATATAAAAAGTACAGGAAAATTAACTACTCCCTAAAAATAAAATTAATTATATAAATTTTATTATTTACTCAAAAGTACGTTTTTCCGTATATTTCCTAAGATGTCTTCTACTTTGTAGAAATGTTTTCAATTAAAAATCTCAATGCACAATGAAAAAGTGACTAATTGAAAAGATGATGAATTGCTGTAGTCACAGAACCATCACAATGCCATGTCTGTCTGAAAGCAAGATACTGCAAAGCCCCATCTGAAATACTGCTCTTTCACTGGTGCTGAAACGCAGTTTTTCTGCTGGTATTTCTGGGTGTGTATCTTTGGCTTCTTTTTGCTTAATATTAGACCAGAATCACTGAGCACTTCATTGTAGAAAGGCACAAGCAATGTTTCTGCGGTTTGGGTTTTGGGGGGGTGGGGGGGTGGGTTGGTTTTTGGGGGAGGGTTTTTTTGTTTTTTTCTGTTGTTTCCTTGTTTGTTTTAAAAAAAGACTGCACTCACTGGAAGCTAGACAGGCAGGTTATCAGACTGAAAGATTAAATGGAAGTGGCAGCTAAGACTGCAAGTCACCAGTAAACACAGGTAAGAAAGAATTTGTGTCAGAATGGGAAAGAACTATTTCTGGGTGTGTAGAAAAAGCAAGTTCTGAGGACCTAGCCTAAGGTAGCCCTCCTAAACTTGCCCGACCTCCTGTCCCAAGTTTTATGATTTTAATAATGTTATCTACAGTTGCTTCAACTGCTGCGTATTTTGACTTTCATTCAGAAACTGGTCAAATAATAAGATGGGTTACTTGGCTCTTAGCCTCATTTCATATATCCTGATACCTGCAGAATAAAGGCCAACAGAAGCATTTGACTGGCTTCTGGAAAAAATCACCAATGAATAAAAAATAACACATCGGAGAGAGCTTTTACATGTGTAAACAGCTAACATTAGATGGCCGAAACAAGCCAGCAAGGCAGTCTATGCAACAAATAGCATCAGCTATGTATGAAGGAGAAGAACATTTGAATAGCAGGGCAAACATTGACTACCATCAGCTAGAAAACAAACAGGTAACTATAAAGTAAAGAAATCTAAGAGCAGATTTAGTCCAACTCACATTGATTATTCTGCATTACTGGGATGCCTGCAGGCTACGTAAGCTGGTGATCACAGCAGATAATAAATAAAATGCTTTATAAGTAAAATTGTGTGTATGTAGACCTCTAATTCTTCCCCCACCATTCAGTGCTGCTGTTTTAGGCTTCCTATCTCCAATCATGCTCTTTCTTAAACAAAAGCAAAAGTAAAAACCAACCATTTGCTTTTGCAATGGCCAATGTAACTCAAATAGATTAAGTCAATTTTATAAGTTAAATTAAATGCTGCAAAATATTTCTGTATAAATAACTGGCCAATACCTATAGCAGTCCTTTTTTCACTTTCCTGCATATTTCTTGTTCATACAACCTATTTAATATTTTGAAGTATTAATTTATGTTCCACCTATCAGGATGTCTTAAACTTATGCTAGGATGACAGAAGAATCTACTGTGATACTCTCATCCTAATTAACTCCACAACAGAGTAAAGCTAAATATATCAATATTGTTTAACTGATACTGGTGAGTTACTCCTATTTCATAATTCAATTAATAAAAGCTTACAAAAAGAGCTAGGCAAGCATATATTGAAGCTAGGCACAAACTTGTGATGTTGAACTTCAAATTCTCCCTTTCACCTACATTTGTAATCTCAAATTAAAAACCAGAGAAGACACTGCATTACTTAAATTGATTTGTTCTCCTATAGTCCGATCCAATTTTTAACTTGTGTTTTTAATCTTAAAATATTTCCCTATTCACAATCACTGCTATTTCCCAGCATACCTTCCAGTTTATGCTTCTAAGTAAATAGGTTCTGAAAGATTTGTGCATCAGCTGGAGTCTTAGTATTTTACTTCAAAAAATATTTCAAAAAATTATTATACTTTCTTCATCAACTATTTTATAAGCAATCACTTTGTGCTTCAGTCAGGATAACCTTGAAACAGTACTTTCAAAGCGTGCTAAGAAATAATACACTTGTACACTCTAAGGCTAGAGATTCAAGTTACAGCATAACTTGAAATCCATTATTTAAATTCCCAAACACAACGTCAAGGTAACTTCATTTCACTACTGAATTGTAGTATAGTACAGCTATGCACAAACGCTACAATCCAGTAAGTTAGCCACAAACCTACAGATTTAATTTTTTAAATTATGTAAAATAATCCATGTTGGTTACTTACAAAAATTGTGTCCACTTCCCTAAAAATTCAATAAAAGGTAATTTATTCCTTTGAACACAAATGAAGGAAGCCTTTTCTTAACAAGCTGCCATTACTCAAAGAGCAGTTTGAAAAGCAGAAGGAAAAAAACCACATTACTCTCTGATACAAGACATATTTAAAGCAAAAAACCTGTTTGATTCTTACATCTTTATCAGACATTTGGGAAAAAAAAAAAAAAAAAGGAAATGATGCTTCTTTCCACTTCACATCTTGTATGATCGCAAACAAGACTCAAAAATGGTTACTATGTCAGACAGAATGATCCAAAGACAACACTTTGAGATTTTTAAAAGCCAATGTGAGACACAGAAATCTTACACCCCAAAACCCACCTATTAAAGCAACTCAAAGCAAGTTACCTGCTAGAAGCAAAATGCAAGACCATTTAAATAAAAATTCTGATACAAATAGATCACTACAACAGAGGGAGACTTCCCATGGACTCTGAAATTATTATCACAAAGATTTCCAAAGAAGGAAAATCATTTTAGTCACCATGTATCTTTGTTAAATTATATACAGTTTAACATTGTGTTTTACCACGATGGATGTGATAAAGCCAAACATGAAACAAATACATTACATTCAGTGTCCTCAGACAACTGGAATTACAATACAAGAGAGAAAATACAATGTTAATATATTGACCAACTAAAACCACCACCAACAAAGAAATCTAATGTGAGAATGCTAGTTCAATAAATGCCTCTAAATATCCCTGGATCACTTTTTCTTATTAGTCCAGTATTTTTTCTGTGCTGCAATGAACATTGATCACTGTCCCTAAAATCACTGTATTATTCGTCACAGACTTGCTCCAAGCTGTAGTTATAAAATTCAATTTATAGGTCTTGTGGTAACAGCAAAACTGACTTCTAGAAAAACAGAAAATTAAGCTGCTCAGAATATTCATATTGTTTTATTAAATCTTAAGAAGTTATCTGAATTTCTGCATTAAAAAGTATTAATTACCACCCTCTATTTCCTTAAGTGATTATTTTACTTCAACATATCAAATTCAATGCTAGCAGTCCACAGACTGGGTGTAGGGGTGGGGTGGGAAGGACAGAATCTGTAATTCTGTTATTCTGTTATTAAACCATTTTAACTGACTTTTACCTCTCTTCCCTCCAAAGATTCTGTAGGAGCTCTTAAGCTGCCAGAATGCAAGGAGTTTCAAGAAAAGCTGTTTTCTCACTTTCAATGCCCACAGGTTCACAATGAAACAATTCCAGTGTGAAAACAAACACAGACTTCCAGAGAAAGATGGGCTCAAGTTTATACCTCTCTTTTTGGCTTAGTTTGCGAGAAGGATGCAAGGTAACTACTTTGTAATTGCTCCAATGCCCAAGACTCTGCAATGCTCTCAACTAAGGCTTTAAGGGTCTGTTTGCAAATCACCGCTTTCTGATGACAATAGACACACCAACAGGAGGAATTTCAAATGCTGGTAATATTTATTCTACTAGAATACTGAAACAAGGTATTTCTATCAGCTTGTCCCACTTAGCAAAAAAAAAGTAAAACCAGCTTATTTCTACACGAAGCCTAATTTACAGCCGCAGTGCAAGGTTGTCTCTGCCACTCTAGAGCACAGCTTTTCACACTAAGTGGAACTTTCCAGTGACAAAATGAGAGGTTACATTCAGGAAACTCAATGCTCAACCAGGATCAAAATGAAACATGCTAAAATACCTCTTTTTATTTTTATCTATTTATTTTTTAAAAAGGACATGGTCCCCTTATTTTAAATAATTTCCTTAGAAGCACTGGTTACACTGTTGCCAGCACATATAATTTATCCTTGCCAATTTCTTTGCCAGAAGGAACGTACCATCCTCTTAGAAAGCGTATTAGTGTAGTTTGGACTAAAGAAACTCTCAGCAGTAGACCTCACAAACTGATTACTCAGATTTAACCTTTATTTTTATCCCTTTACAGAGACTCAGCAAAAAATCAGTAACTGCCCTACTCAGCTAGCCTTCATTTGAAATATTAAAACAGTAGGTTGTAAGAGGCATCCACAGAGCCCCAGTAAAACAAACTAAATGAAAGTTACAACTCTCTTCCTCTGCATTTCAAGCAACGTTCCCCCCATATTAAAGTTATGTCTACACAATAATACTGTGTCTACACAAGCAGTTACTGAATATAGGAAAGACAACTGGCTAAAGTTAAACTCAAGAAGAAATACATACACAGACTGAAAGAAGCTTCAAAGAACTCACTCTTCCTCAATCATCTGTTAAAAACCTATAAATTTCATCTCTTTCGTAAGGCAGCAAGTTCACCCTTGACTTTCAGCTCAACAAGCTAAAGTACATACATACACACACAAAAGGAAATGATCTCTTGTTTTATCCATTTGAAATCTGTCACCTTTCAAATTTCATCAGTATTTTTTGAGCTTCTATTATGAGAGGCATAAAACACAACAACATGATTTGTCTTTATCCTGTAATCATTGCTCCTCTCCCCTCCTTCAAATCTTCCAAGCTATGAAGGGCTTCTCCCAAACACCCCATGGCTTTATTGTATACCTTTGATGATTTTTCTATTTTACTTACTCTCCAAGTTGTTAGGACTGAAAAAACGTTCCAAGAAAATCAGAAGACTATTTCTAGTGTTTCTTTAATTAGTCTCCGCAAAGTCATCCAATAGATGCTCTAGTTACGATTTTGTGTGCTTTGATTAAGGCTGGCACTGCTTCTGTTAGCATTTGGGATTTTGAATAGCTTACTTGCAATGTCACATCACTGTTCAGAGAATCAAGTACATCACATTACAAAATAGAACTAATTACATTTTTTTAATAAAAGAACAAAGTAAAGGTTTTATATGTCCAATATGTAACTAAAAACCGTAAGATGAAAAGAAGTTGTATAAACATGCTCAACACACCTATCTAGAATTACCAGAAAAATTGACTCACTGACAGGATGTGATGTGGGTTGCAGGACTAGCTATAAAGTCAACATATAGAATAAATCAAATGACTTGTTTTTCCCATAATATATTTTAAATTGCTCTAATAAATTAAATATTTTCAGTGGCTGTAAAAATTACAATATATATCTGATTACAACCTATAGAAAAAAAAAAAGGCATCCTTTCACTTTTTCTTGAGTTTGTATTAGGATTTCTGCAGTTATGTGGTGAGAAGGAAACTTCTGTTCCCTCATGAAGTTAAAAGTCTTTATGGTGATGAACAGGAACTTTATACTCCCTAATATTTTTAAGAGGCATGCAAAAAAAAAAAAAAAAAAACCAAAAAACAGACTACACTTTATACATTCAATTCACACTAACAGCAGTCACATAAATAGTAGTGCAGAGTATATAACCAGATTGAAGTTTAAGATAATTCTATGAATACCTGTACATACGCTTTAATATGGTCATGACAAATGTGTATTTGGATACATCTTTAAAACTTCTTACTCCTAAGATTTGAAATAACATGAAAGGATGAGATAGGAAAATAACATAAACTGTTAAAAGAATACTGCATAACATGAAGGACATACAAACTTAGTGGATCATTTTTCTCCTATAGAAGAGTGTATCCAAGTTACCTCAAACTGATTTTCTTACATTTGCATACCTTACATGATCAAGAAAATATAAACTTGTGGTCAAAATTATAACCTGTATGCATATCAAGTAAAGTGAAAATTTTGTTATTCTTGAAAGCACTCTTAACAGTATTACACAAGCTGGAAATCCTTTAGTTTTTGAATATTAATGATCACTGTTTTAAAAGTAAGAACAATTACATGATGTGCTCCCCTGGTGGAAGCTTTAACTTGTTATGGTCTGTTATGCGGCAAGTGTTATGTCAAGAATTGATGCGAGTAATACTCAATGCCAGAATCAACTAGTATCCAAGTCAGGACTATAGTCCAATTAAAGCTACAACTAGAATTACAAACACAACTGAAATAAGGTTAAAATTTTATGTAGTAGGGCTTATTAAAGTTATGTCTACACAATAATACTGAACAATTTTTGGTCATGAATGGTTAAGGACTATTCTCCTAATCACGTGTGGGCAACAACTCATGTCTGCCTTGAAGCCTTTCATTGAACAGAGCACACTGTATGAAGCAACTGCAGTTCTATCCTAACTTCCTACACAATTAACAATAATTTAGCATTATTACAAACTTACAGAGAAATATGGCAACTATTTCTGTTAATTCTCCCACACATGTTGTTGAGGGCCATTACTTGCTCATCTTTAAAAAGATTAAAGAACCATTTAAAATACCACCCTTTTCCATATTATTTGAACTGGCAACGTGCTTCCTTACAATCTTTTAGAAAAAGCTTTATGTAATAGCAACAAAATGACTTCTTACAACATGTAAAACATTTGAAAGTTAAATTCCTAGCACATGTTCTACTAATCTGAAAAAGATATGCTTAGTTAGAACACACCCTTTACCAAATTCAAGTGATTAAACATTTAATGGGTTGGCTTAGTTGTAACAATTCAAAATAGAAGACATTGCTTCAGTTTCTATAACTGTTTCTAAAGATGCATCATGCTGTCCACATTCATTTTGTGTCCATGTCAAACATGGTCACATCATATTGCATAGGGGCATAAAGGAAAAAATAGGCAAAAACTTCTCTCGGATCCTTCTAGAAATCCTAGATTTTAGCTTTGTAGCATCAAGTAAGAGCCTCTCACAGAATTCACAAGAACAATAGTTCCTAAGGAACAATTTAAGCTTCTGTGGATTGACAGAACATCTTTTGGGTCTTCCAAATGGCTTTTCAGCATGCTAACATATTAATCACAGAATCCCAGAATGGTTGAGGCTGGAAGGGACCTCTGGAGGACATCTGGTCCAAATCCCATGCTCAAGCAGGACCACCTACAGACAGATACCCATGTCCAAGCAGCTTGTGACTATCCCCGAGGATGGAGACTTCACAACCTCTCTGGACAACCTGTGCCAGTGCTCAGTGACCCTCACAGTAAAAAAGTGTTTCCTGATATTCAGATGGAGCCTCCTGTGTTTCAGTTTGTGCCCACTGCTTCTGGTCATGTCACTGGGCACCACTGAAAGTGCCTGGCTCCTTCTGTGCACAGAAGATATTTGTACACATTGATGAGATCCCCTGAGCCTTTTCTTCTCTAGGCTGAACAGTGCCAGCATTCTCAGCCTTTTTTTTCCTCCTCATATTAGATGTACCAGTCCCTTAATCATCCTAGTGGCCCTTTGCTGGACTCTCTCCAGTAGCTCCGTGTCTCTTCTGTACTAGGGAGTCCAGAACTGGACACAGTACCCCAGGCATGGCTTTACCAGTGCTGAGTAGAGGGGAAGGATCACCTCCCTTGACCTCCTGGCAACACTCTTAAAGCCCAGGATACCATTTAGGCTTCCTTGCCATAGGTTCCACTACTGAACTCCCTGTATTCTTTTAATTCAAAGGCTATCTAGGAGAACCTTCGCATTTGTACATGTAGACCCTTATAAGATGTTCAGAGATTGTACTCTCTTTCATCTGAAGTGGTTCTCTCTGTTTTATAAAAAGTTCTTATTGTAGAACCTCAGTCTCACTGGGTACACTTGAGTCTACTGTGTGTAAGAGTGGTTGCAGACCTGTTAAATTAAGACAGGCCATGACATAATTACACCCCTTTAGAAGTAAGGTATTTTCATACTGTTGTTTCTGAGCAAGTCTGCAACTGGCTGATAAATTCCATTGCTGTTGGGAAATATGGATTATTTAACAGTAACTCTTCTTCTTTGAATTGAAATGTGTTTTATGTCCACAGAAAATATTTCTTCTGCAAGCTGCCAAATCATCTATGGAAGGACTGAGTTTACTCTTTCTTCAGTTCTCAACCAAGAATTTAATATTTCTTCAAGGTTTCTGTGAGAAAACAGTTGGACAGATGATGGGTTGAGAATGTACATCTGTTCTTCAAGGTGTGTTAAAGAACACCCTTAAAAGGCTCATTATGCTGTGAGTGACTCCAAGCAGTATTCCTTACAGATCATGATCACTTGGAGAATGATCCTATAGTCTCTTGTTAAATGAAAGCTGAAGCACCACCAAAGCCACATTGTTTTGGTTTCCGCAACATGACAAAGATTAACAAATGTATGAAGAATCTCCCTAAAGTCTGCAAGATGGCCACTAATATTGCTAGAGCTAAAGGAGACTCAGCCCTAATCAATACTTCCTTATATCCTGACCAACTTGGACAAGATTCTTAACTGAGTATGTGGTTAAAAAAGCTGTGTTGAAGTGGCCAGTGCTCTGGGTTTTGACAAACACATGAACTCTCCTAAAGGACTGTCCCCAGTCAATGTCAAAAGGCAAAGCCCACAACACACCAAAAATATGCAGCAAAGCTTCAGTCTGGGATGCATGCAGTTACAGACAAGACTCTGGCAACACAGCATCTTGAATATTGACCTGGGAAAACCCTAAGTATTCAGGATTTTCCAAAACACAGTATTGTTCTTCTAAGTAGTGATATAAGAAGGACCATCTGTAAGAGCTTGTATAGTCTGGCCCTTTGGGTTTAAAAAATTGCTTGGAGCTTTAATAATAGATAATAGTAACATAAAGACACTAAGAACAGACTCCTTCATTCAACAGATTCCCATAGAGGAAAAAGATTTCTCACAAAAGAGGAAGGAGAGAGAAACTCAAACTGTTTCTCTAAATAGGCATTTTATGAGGTACTATCTGTGCTACATTTCTGACACGGAAGGAGTACATATGTAATACTATGAAAGCTACCTGGTGTCTGTGTTGCAAGAAAAAGGGAACAAAGGTTTGAAAGGTGGTGATGATCCAGCTGCTTTACAGGAAGGGTCTAAGAAAAACATATAGAGTTCTGGGCATTGAAATCAAGAGGCAGAATGTACCAAAAAAAATCAAAGGTTTTTAGGACAACCTGGAACAAGCATTATCCAAAGCAGACATCCTGTTATACCTTGTGGGTCATTTTTAGCAAGAACATATATTGCCAGAAGTTCCATATCAAAAGTTACAAAAGTACCACTCACAACCACTTTCATGTCAAAATACCTAACAAGCATGGCTGAACCACATTCTGGCTGTAGCCTGGTCTTTCAAATGATCTGTTAAATTTGCTTGTGCAGGGACAGTAGCCCTATATTCTCTGAACAACTGAATTTGCATTATTTAACTTCAGGTGAATTGTACAGATCCTAGAAGCAGGAGAAAGTCAGTACTCAAGAGAGTGGTAACACACAGAACAGACAGCAGGCAATGGTCATAAGGCCAGAAATAACAGAGACTAAATAGAAAAAACAGTTCCAAGAGACAGTTCTGTTGTCTTTGTCTTCTCAGTGATCATCTACAAAATAAGCATGGCCTTGAAGTATTAAATCTCCTTCCCAGAAAAGGATTCATATTTGCAACTGGTAAAATATCAAGGTATCTGAAGAGTCAGTGACAACAAATCAATGCTTTTCACAGCTGTATAGTGTCTTACATGCATATGCAGACCTAAGTCTCACATAAAAGTAAGAAATTGAGTACTGACTACCTATGAACAACTTAAGATATGGATTTACATCCACAAAAGCAAATATTTCATTGTTTGCTTAAGAGCAATGAATAGTACAATAATTCATACAACACTTTCAATCTACTTAAAAAGCATTAAACCCAATAATTCTCCTTATTCTATAATAATTAACTAGAAGAAATTCCTATAGTCAAAGATAGCAAAATTTCAGAAATATATGTTTGTTAACTCATAACGTATTCCTAGAGTACGGTATCATACCCCACTTTCTTATAGGTTTGTTCTGTTCTTCACTTACCTGTGTACAATTTGCTTTCAGTCTTCTGGAAAGTGCAAATAGAAGTCTTGGTACTTTCCAAAAAACTGAACATTTTCTGTATTTTCTCGTCCTCAATTTTGTGCAAAAGTTAACCTGCATTATTTACCTATTTTATTTAAAAATAAGTAAAGGAAAAATAAGATAGCATACTGATACTGACAAATCAAAACAGGTACTGGTGTGACTTTCATCTATGCAGAGTTAACTTTTTGCATCATCATCATAGGCTAAGGTTTTGTTCTAGTTTAATTCCTAGGCAACGGGCACTGCATACGCTGCACAACCGCAGCAATAAAGCTCAAAGATTACATTCTTCAACCCTCTGAAGAAAAAATTCCATACCTGCTTTTCCCCTTTTTCTGAATGCAAAGCAGTTCACCAGCTGGGTTGTGGGGTTTTTTTGGGTTGGGTTTTTTTGGTTTTGTTTTTTTTTTTTGTTTGGTTTTGGTGGGTTTTTTTGTTTTTTGGTTTTTGTTTTTGTTTTTTTTTTGCTATTACGTCAGAGTGCAAGAGACAATCTCAGAGGAATGCAGCTCTGGATTGCAAGTTTCAGGTAGCAGAAATCCCTCTTGCTACAAAATAAGAACCTGACCACATAACAAGGTATGTGGTGAAAGTGGCAAATCAGTTTGTGTTGGCTAAACCAAGTGAAACAGAGAAGTAAAATGATCAGCTTTAATGATCAAAAGAAAGGCAGCAATATACTAGAGCGCTGCATTTAAATTACAAGATCTAACAGTAACTCTACACAGACCTAATTCAACTGAATTACTGCTTCATTCATTGCCTTCATCCCAGCTTCTCAATGTATTCATATTCTTAAGAATTAACACTCAAGGTTGAGGTGAAAAGTGCAATTTTTTTTTTTAATTGCATGCATATATTAACTTTCATAACAAATTTAGGATGATATATACAAGAGTACTACCTGAATAAAACAGTTTGGGGAAATAGAACCACAGGAATTAAAACCTCATGGTTTAAATAAGAATTTGTAGCATGAACTTTACATAAACTTATTTATATCCAAGTTCATTATCATAAGACAATTCAGAGAAAAGATGACAAATTAGGAGTTTTATACAAAACCAATTTGCTAAAAAAAGTAACTACCAATTCATGATTAGGGAGCGCATAACACATTTGGTAAGATTAAGGCATTTTGAAATTAGGAATAGAAATTTTTTTTTTCCCCCACCAGAAGTGTTCATTATTTCATTGTAACTCAAAATGTATTTTGACTTATCTTTTGCTCACAAAAAAAAAATCTATATAACTGTTTACACAAAGTAAATTTATTAACTACTAAAATGCTACTGTTTTTTGATACACCTAGACTCTTCTAAGACTATCTGATAAGATAAAGGATTTAAAACAAAATACTACCTAGTTTTCCCCAATATGCAGAATCCAGTATATTGCTGAATTGTTTTAAACTAGTTATAATGTGATTCAGAACCTCAAGAAACTATTTTTCATACAAGCAAAACTACTTTATTGTTTGTATACAAGCTACATCTACATTCAACTCAGGATTACTGTAGCTCCTATTGACAAGCCTGAGCTAGCTTAAAACTATCCAGCTTGTTAACAGTTCAACCATGGCTTAGTGAAGCTACCCAAATCGAGGTTTTATAGCTCCACGTCTTCCGCACCTCCTTCCCTGAGCACTATGCAACTTTTACAATAGCTTTGAACTAGGCAGATTGACAGTTTTACAGATAACTTGGGCACATTTATGTAAACTTTAGTCACATCTCAGACAACCAATACAGTTTATAATCTCAGAATTTTTTTTTTCAAACTCTGATTGACAGCCCCCATCCTGTACTGAGATTCTTAAAGGTACAAGGCTGATTTCGCACATGGGTTCCTCAAGTCTTTTAAAAGAACTGCATGGACATTCCTTAATAAAAAACATGTTAAAAAGTCATCTTTAACAGCGTCAGTTTGAGCTAGCCCTTTTCACTTTGCACTTAGATGGAACGGAAAAGCTTACACAATTATGGAACCTCAACTGTGGTGACAGTGACCTTCAACTCAAGGTGGCAACTTGTCAAATTGCTATTACTCTCAGCACAGAACTAAGCAATCAAGTTCAGAAAACAAGTATTCATAGCAACTTATGGATCATGCTGCCCATATGCAATACTTGATAGAAGGTTTGGTTTGGTTTTTTTTAGTAACAAGGCACTAGGAAAAATATTTGCCTACCAAAGCTTTTAAACTTTCTCATTCATAGAGCTTTGATTTTGAAGTAATTTAAAACTGGTGAAAGCGTGCTAGTGTTTCTTCAGTGCTGAACCATCAGTCATTAGAATAAGTCATTTTGGGTACTCAATGATGCATCAAGAGTCTGTTTTTTTCTTTTCAGCACAGAAATTCAGCTGAGCACAGCTCTGTTACACAAATCAAACATCATTTCACATTATTTTTCTATTCATTCAAACTTCCTCTTGTAAAAGAAAGTTTTTAAGAAATAAATTGATCTATTTTCAGCAGGTTCTTTATGAAAACGTCATATTTATTAAGTAAGAAAAAAGTTAAATAAGGTATTACACACAGGTCTACTCAAGAGCATTTTGCACTGGCCAACAAGGCACTGAAACTTGCTGGGTTGTGTTGCCCTCTTCAGGTCGACAGCATTTACATTTTCTAGTTCTTTTGCTTGACGAGTCATTGCATTTCAACTTCTTCAATAAAAATTTTCAGATTTGCAGTTTTAAGTAGCAGCTAACTTTACCTTTATCCCACCAGTGCTTGAAGTATTTTTGATCAAAAACCCTACAGAAATAAACTTTACTTTTGGCCTCTATGTCTCCCTAACTTTAATACAAACCTTGAGTATTATCAAAATATCAGCTAGTGTTTGAAAAGATGACTAAAAAAACCAACTTCAGCACTGGTAAGCAAGTCTCATAACAAGAGGCTTAAAGAGCTCAATTGATTCAGCTTACCAAAGAAAACTGAAGCTGCTGAAATCACTCAGTAAGTGAACTTGGAGGTTAGAAAGTCAGATGACTTTAAAGTGATGGAAGGCAAAACAAAATCTAGAAACTGGAGTTGAACTCAGACAAATTCAGCCTTGAAATGCAGTGGATGCTTTTCACCCAAAATAAAAAAAGATTTTAATAACCTACTAGCATAAAAGGATGGATTCATTATTACTGGAAAACTTTACAGGTAGACCCAGTATCTTTCCAAAGATCAGTTTTTAATAGCAAGAGAGAAAATAATAGTAATATTATTTTGAGTATATTAAGTTTTGATCAGTTTTTGACTAGTTGTCATAACATGGGCCAAATTGTGATGCTGATTTACATACTTGTAATGGGTTTTGCAATTGATTATTTGAGCTCTGCCAATTAATATGTAAATATGAATAAAACTGTCTTGCATTGCTTGGGAAAGGGCCATGCTTGGGCTTCCGATTCATTTACTGAGCCAGATATTAATAATGTCTCAGAATATTTCATTTCCCCCTTCCACCTTGCTATTTTTAGAGGACAGGTCATGCTAGACATTTAAATCTATTTAGACATCTCAGTATTGCAACTTTGACAGAAAGAGCAAAGCGTTAGATTCAACTGATGTATTATTAAGCATAGAGAATTTCACTCATGTTACTAAGGCAGATAAACATCATAACAATTTGTAACTGTACGATTTAATCACAGTATCTTAAGGGAGTTATGATAGGAAAAACCTGTTCAAAGCTAAGACCTACTATGTAATTAGACAATAAAATTAATAACCTAATCAAAACCCTTAGAAAACAGAGGCAAAGGAATGCTCATTCCAGTACCATAGCATGTCCCAGGACCCAAATAAGGGAACAAGCAAACAAACAATCCCAGATCATCCCCTTTTTGGGCTGGTAAACACCCAACAGCCAGCCTGCCTTAAGCCAAGTGCAACTCCAGAAAAGCTCAGAAGAGCTTGTCATTAACAGCTTTAATGCATTTTCTTTCACATACTTTTGTAATTTTATTATCAAGAATGAAATACTATTTACAACTTTAAATCCTATATACTCATAGGGCAGACTCCAGAGGAAAGGAGGAGACGGACAGGGAGAGAGCAAGCAAGAAAAAGTGGGTGAGCGTTGACACAGGCAGAAAGCAAGATACCAAAACTTGGGGGTGAGTGCAAACTAAGTGCACAATAACTGAGACTCAGAGTGCTCCCATCTGCAGCGTAAGACAGCAGACAGTACCTCATCAGGGTAGTCTCTACCAGCACATAGGCTCCTCTCCAGTGCCTGACTAACATGCCCCGTCACAGCACCTGGAGCCAAAGACTGATGAAAACCTCCTGTCATCTATCAGCCATATAGTTTGTTCAATTAGAAAGTGCAAAACTAGCTGGTCTTATAAACATGGGGAAAAAGTCCTCAAGCCAAACTACCTCTAGTACTGTACAAGAAAAGCAACACTCTTAAATGCATAATATACTCAAAATAACATTACTATTATTTTCTCTCTTGCTATTAAAGAACAAGTGAAAAAAGCACTCTATCCAACGGTACTATCAGACAGAAAGACAAAAAAGTTTTCGTGCAACTGTCAACTGAAGACACAGCAGCTTATACATCTGAAGTGATGAAGTGGGGCACTTTTTTTTGACACGTGTAAGTAAAAGTGTCACAAAAATATAATCACTATTTTTAAACCATCCCTGGTAGAAGTTTCCACACCTATGTCAAAGGTTTGTCTGGTGCAAGTTCTATACGACACAGTTTAGACTGTGACAGCTGGTAAGAAAATCTCCAGGATCTCTTGGCTAACTTTTAAAATTGCAAATTAGTTGATCCTTAGTGATACTCAGGCTTTTTCTTCATCTTCTACAGTAGATGCCAGGATTCTGGTCCTATCTTAGCTGCTACTCTTAAAAGAGGAGGTGCTGGACAAGGGCTTTTAAAATTACCTGTGGTTAGTTTAGTTCTGACTTAGCAAGTAGAACGTTCATATTTTTGCCATCTCTTTCTCCCCCACACACCATCAGATTTGGATACCACGCAAGGTATGATTCATATTATTCTTTAGAAATGTATTTTAATAGACAAGCTTTACAATTGAAAGAGCCTTTGAGTTTTGAAAATATCAGGCCTTCAGTGAAAAGCATGTCAGATCATTTTATTGCATGCATTTTTTTCTGCAGCAACTTTTCCCAGTCACATTTGATCTTTGCTCAGACTGATTTTTCTTAGTTGATATCATAATCTAGTACATTTCTTTGAAGGAAAACAAATTCATCCACCTCATACTGCCAAAACACAATCTAGGCAGTTTCCTTCACAGAATTTCCTTCTAATAATTTTGGGGTAATGGAAGGTATGGAGACTAAGATGAGGAACTCTCCCCACTGAAGCCAATCCCTAGTAATTCCCTGCCATCCATCTGTATATCCTTAAGTATCTACAAAAACACTATGTGAAAACACATAGGGAATAAATATCCACTGTAATACAAATCCAGGCTAAACTGGCTTTCAGGTATTTATGTAGGGATATGCAAGCTGACTTCTACGAGCACTAATGGAAATTAAATGCAATCGGGGCGGGTTAAATACATCTTAAGAATACTTTTCAATCAGTTACTCCAGCATATGCAAGTCTGTCACTAAGTACTGTAAAATTATGTTAAAACTACAGGAATCAATTCCTTGCTGGGAATCCAATTATAATCTCACCCTTCCTAACACTTTTTGGAAATTCCTTTACATATACAGACTTTTATGATGAGCAGTAATCGGTACACAAACCAACAAACCAAACAAAAAAGCTAGAAACACCTGCATCCACTTTCTAAAAAAGAGGAACATTACTGAAAATATTTAGAAATATTAAAAGCAGCATTACTGAAAATAATATACACCAACCTTCTTAAAAGGCTGTCTCAGCATCATCTTTATTTGTGTTTGTTCTTCTATTCTTAGTTAGGTATTTTGGGTTTCAACTACAGCAAGCAAGGTTTCCAGTTGAAAAGATAATGAGAATCAGGATAAGTACTACTGGCTAAAGGGATAGATACTACTGAATTAGATTTTTTTTAAAAAAAAAGCTTTACTAGCATGAAATCATGTGATATCATAAAAGATTTCCCTCATGGCTTAAAGGTCTGTACCGTATTCAGACAGCAAAACCTCTGTTTTGCAAAGACATTTACGTGATTTCTATGAAAAGGCTTAAAAAAACCCCACCTATTGGAGAACAAGAAAACAACTTAGTTACCAACCAAACAAAATGCCGAGAGTGAACTATTTTTCCTGATACATACTTTTTGATACTTATACAAATCTTGCCATCTGCTATGATCTCTGACAAAATAACTGACTTCCGTTCTCAATCTAGGTTTCACTATGACGGTAAATGTCTTATACCTAACATTAAAAGTTACTTCAGTCCCATTGCAAGATTGTATGGTCATTAAAACCTGTTATAAAGTAGTATCAGACTATTCAGTAATACGAATAAAGGACTTTTGTTTGGTAGTTACAGGTGCAAAACTTAAATATAAATAGATGAAAATGTTTCAAAGATGAAACAGAGCAGAACTGTTTAATTTATGGAGAGGCTACATGAATTCTGTGTAAGCTTTTAACCACACTTATCCCAAACTTCATCGTTACCTTAATGCTATAAAAACTAAGGGGACATCAAAAAATTGTAAGGATTCCAAGGAATATGTCTCCCAATAAACTCCTGAGAGAAACAGAGCACTGGTGTATTAAAACAGAAAAAATATTCAAAGATAGTTTTGGATTGTAAAGTACACAGTTAGAAGACAAAGGTAAGACCTAGATGCAAGACCTATGCCATTACTTTCACCTTATAATGCCAACAAGAAAAGAAGCCTAGTTGACAGAAAAGCGTTGCTCCTGAAATGTTCGACTTAAACCTTTCAGAGGGCATTTTGCATCCAAAGCAGTCTTCATAGTTAGCAGTTATTTTTAATGACAGAATTAGCTTTTTAAATAAAAAAACCAAAACAACCAACAAACATAATCTACACCAGCCTCAGCACATTCTAAAGTATTACATACTTACAACACAATGAATGGTAATTACCTATTAGAATAAATACACTCTATTTTGTCTTTGCTAATTCATACAACTCAATGTTGAGCAAAGATGAGTATACTTAGTTTTACCATAATGTTAGAAAAGGGAACGTATAATTCTGAAAACAGATTATAATATATGACACTTCAGTGGAAGAGTTTGGTAAAAGTGGTTTTATTTCATTGTCTCTTACCTGATAAATTCTAAATGGGATGTATCGAAATCCATTATCTTCTGGAGGATACTCCATGAGTTTTCGATTTATTGCCCAAAACTGCTCAAATTTATCTGAGAAGGTAAAATTAGATTTTGTTAATAACATATATTCTTTTGCAGCTAAAAGAGGTAAATGAGACATAATTGGAACAACATGAAAACTTTTCTTACAGAACTTTGACCTGTATGAATTTATTTTCCCCACATTTCACTTCCCTATTTAGCCTGAAGCCAAAGGTAAGTAATCTGCATTCTCCTATGAAAACAGTGATGTGGGAACTTCCTGAACTGAAAGAGAAGGCAGCTTGAATTCGTATCGTATCTCCCACTGTTAGGGAGATATTGGGCCACAAATTATGGATTTCATTACCTCAATTAACAGTGCCTGTTCCTCTACCCCCTGCTGCTACTAGTACACAATGTCTCACAGTTTGTTAAAAACATCTAATTGTTCTTAACTATAGATGAACAATAGGTGTGAAGTATAGAGAAACTAAAGCTGTAGAAAAACTTCTTGATGAGTTTACATTTGGATATGTAAATCTTAAAATAATCTGCAACAATGTATGATACAATCAGAAAATATACTGCCAGCTTCATGACACAACCTGAAAATAAAAGTCTATGTTTGAAACACATTTTTGTTAGTATTATCCAACTAACTAGGTTTAGTAAAGTAGCCCAGGGCAGCACACTATTTCATCCTGTTCAGACATCACAAGAACTGAATAGTTTATTGCGCTTAAAATGTATTAAGGACAGCATAGGTCTAGAGCAGTAAAGTCTTTTATACATGCAAATCAACTTTTCAAATCAAGCAAACAACAAATACCAAAATTTACAGAAAGGAACATCAAGAGCTAAGATGAATAAAGCCACTGCTAGCCTTATTGGAGAAGGCAGCTTTAGAAGGGGAAGAGCAGGGGATAGATTTCCTTATAGGCCCTAACTCTGCAAGACACCAAACACAGTGGATGTTTCTTCAGAAGGAACACGCAGTCTCCAATTTTCCCTCCTCGACACAATGTTCAGCCAAGTCTGAAGAAGCCTGGAGGTATAACCATTACAGAATTCAGCCACCCTGAAGCAAGGTAAAATTCAGAAATCTATTCGCGGAACAAAGGTTCTTCCCACTTCCAAAACTACTGACAACAATTCAAGCAATTGCAGAAAATTAAGAGTCTGAGATTTGCTTCACTCCAGCATAGAGCACAGATGCCTGTCAGTGCGCCAAACAACATAGTTAATACATATTGCAGGATTTATAACACATTGCTTTTCCTGACTGAATGTGACACAAGGCAGGAATTTCCAAGAAGCCATAAACAAACTCCTGCCAGGTATTCCACAGGAGCATTTCCCGATACTTATCTTGGAAAGTACTTCCGCACCCTTGTTTCCCGATTAGCAGCAAGCACCTCTTGACAAGCACTTACCTGAGCTGCAGTTGGCACCACCACCGAGCAGCTGCCCGAGGTACCCCACAGCTCACCCGCGGGGACGCTCAGCAGGCGGCAGCGACAGCGACCACCCTGGAGCTGACTGTATCCAAGCAAGCCTGCATTTGGGAACCCCAGCCTACGGAGTGAGGGGTTTACTCTTACAATGTCTGACACGCAGAACGACTGCATTCTCCTCACGAACGCTGTCAGCGGGAAGGTGAAGATTTAGCATACTTCCCTCATCCTTGGAGGCAGCACGGAGAACGGCTTGCGGCTTTCACTACAGGTTGTGCGGACAGGCATCCTACAGTAGGCACCGATCGATTTATGTTTCAATTACCACTTCTGACTATAAACTCAGTTGATGAAACTATTAATTATGGCGACACACAAAACAAAACAGTCAAGGCCTACTTAAGCTAGTGAGCTTCAGCAGCCTCTTAAATAAGGAATCTACATATTTGGAGACATCCTACCTGAAGAAAAAATAAAACAAACATTAACTTCATTTACTTGTTTAATGCTCATATTACAGTAACTAGGAAAGTTGGGTGAACAGCTTACTGTCCTCAAAATTCAACAGAGATGAGCAACACACCTGATGGATCAAAAGAACAAGAAATTCTTAACAAATAACAGACTTATGGTAGGAGCTTAAGCATAGGCATTGGAACAGGCTGCCCAGGGAAGTGGTGAAGTCACCATCCCTCGAGGTGTTCAAAAAACACGTAGTCAAGGCACTTCAAGACATGGTTTAGTGGGCATGGTGGTGTTGGGTTGACGGTTGGAGTCAATGATCTTAAAGGTCTTTTCCAACCTAAACGATTCTATGATTCTATATTGTCCCTTGTGGCATATATGGCAAACAAGTGAATCTTTGAAGGACAAAAAAAAGTGAAACAGTGGTAATGTACAGTTAACTCACTTCTTCATTCCAGCTTCCTCACCTCCCAGAAATCATGCAGATGATCTTATTTAAGGCAGGTAAATTTACACTTCTCAGATTATTCTCTGAACGCTCAGACAACGCTCAAGACAACTGCCTGTTTTATCAAGATGTTTAAATTTCTAACGGTTTCTGTAGTTTCTAAATATAACAGCAATAAATCTACAAGATTTGAATGATGAACTTGTTGCATTTTGTAATCAAGTATGTTCTGTCAATCCACCTGATATCCTGGGGAATGAAAAACTTTCTAGTAAATTAGCTAGACATAATGGAGTCAGACATCTTAAGACCCATCTCCACCATGTGTACAGCACTGTCTGAAGACATCTAAGCTAATTCATCCTCATAACCTTATACCACTGTCCTCCAAACATCTTTCCATGGATACAGTATTTTTACTACAGAAAACTGAGTTTGGCGTAAAAAAGTTAACAAAAATTTTTGAAGCTAGCAGCAGGAAAAGGCTATCCAGTTTGCATACTGATACATAAGACCTGGCAAGAGCTTTTATTAGTATTAGGAGCACTGGCTGAATACCAGAATCCTAAAGCTCCAAAATACAAAATCCAAAAATAACTGCTTTCGCAGAACCCTTAAGGCTCAACGCTTAAAAGAAACAAACAAAACCCCCAACATCTGCCCCCAATCCCCTTGAAAATATAAGTGAAAGGATTCATCATTCTCCCATTTTTGTGTGTCAGTACCTGGTATTTATGCAAAACAGACTTAAGGAAGCTATTAATGCTACGACAAGCTATAAGAATTAATTAGTGCTTTGGCTAGACAGAACTTAAAGACAGAAGGTGCTGGCCAGAAGTCTGACAATCAAAACAAAACTGAGTTTTCATCAAGCCCATAAACAAGGAAGAGTACCTATCAGCAAAAGCACTTTACACACTCATCTCCCTCCCTTGTGAAAAGCTTATGCAGTCTACATGATATCTAAACTCCCATAATAGTCAAATCTGATTACTTTTGTTTTCCACAACCCACCTGTTTTTAAGAAAGTGCTTGACCAATGTGTTAAAGAGTTTCTGTATTAGCAAAAACCAGTACTTGCAAAAGGCAGATGTTCATATCTGAATAACAATAATTAATGGCAATAAGATTCGAACAGAAGTGAGATTATTGACAGTATAAAAGTTTCAGATGACTCTACTAATCATATTTCTTAAACAAGAGAGGATGGTTGCTATGTAACTTTGCCTAAAGTAAAATATAAAAACTTTCCTATTTTATGTCAAAAATCAGAAGGTTAATAACCAAATAATGGAGAGATCCAGTTGAAGCTAAGTTGATCAGCTAAGTCACTTATATTTATAAATATTCATTTATTAGAAATGCAGTCACTGAATGACCAAACAGACAGACATTAGCCTTCAGTACTAGAGATGCACAGAATCCAAGGAGATCTTTGAAAATATCTATTTACATATATAGAAATAGTATGAGTTGGCAAAACTACAAGGACTTAATGTCATCCATAACAATAATCTCAGTACGCAAATTCATTAAGCAACAAATTAAACCTCAAACAAATTTACGAATACAATGTGCCACATTATGCATTTAGGGTTCAGAAATCTATCACTGAAATTGTTCATGCCTTTAAAGCGACCTTTAAAAGAGTTTAAAAAAAAAAAAAGACTGTTACAGGGGAACACTTTGAGAGTTGTTGTTTCCTCCATTAAGCAAGACTGCAGATCCTTTAGCAGTCATTGAAATTAATGCAAATTTATAACTCTTATGTTAAGAAGTTGTTGGTAACACCAGGCACATTTTGTTGTTAATAGACAGTAACTGTTGAACCTTTTACTATTAAGCAGTATTAACTAAGGATTAGTCTAGGCTGAAATTTTGAAGGCTGGACCTCCTTCTCAGGCTGAGACCTAGGGGCAATGTTCTTCAGACAACCAGAAAAATTAGTTTCACTTGCACTAGCGTCTTACAGTCATTCTCTGAAACTCAAGTGCTGTCATGCTTCAACCAACTTGAAATTTCACATGGATCTTGATGTTAGATGCATCTCTTCCACCCACCTGACTCTATGAAAATGGTAACCAGGATGGATCACTAAGAGGCTAAAGGGCACTGCTCAAGTGCTTGCAATCAACATATGCATTTCAATGCAGCATAGCTTTAAATCAACATACACAAAGAATATGGGCAATTATCACAGAATGAGAAATTATACCCACAAGTAACTTGCAATACGACACAGTGGTCACAGCACATGGCCAGTTAAAATGGAGTTCCCACTGTAGAACAGTGGGCAAAGAACTAAAAAACCTCACCCTAATCTTAAAATTTATCATCAGAAATATCTTAATAATAAGGATTTATTTTGTTTCTGTATTTGACAGTGATGCAACTGCTATCAGAGTACTGACTCCAGAATCGGATCTATTTCAAGAGGGCTGCTGACAGGGTTTAAATAATGGAAAGAATTAATGCAAAAACAAGGGAAAAATTGTTTAAATGAAAAAAGGAAATGGTAATTCATGGCTTTTATCTTCCAGTATCTTTTTAGAAAGTCAAAGAAGTGAACAAACAGGTATAGCCCTCAGGGTAGCACACAGGCATGATTTTTTGTCTGGACTATCCATGCTTTCTTCTTAAAGCCGTCTAGTTGTATAAATTAAAAAAAAAAATGCTCGGAATTGAATTGTATCACTAGCTTTATGCAAGCAATACCAATTTGCAGCTTGCATGAAAATGCGTCCAATCCTTAAGTCTAAAAACACAAAACTTTTGTTTATTCTCAGTGGTTCACCACTGTCTAATAACCATATGAACCATAGAAATGATGCACAGCTCTAAGTACTTGGGCAGAATCAACCATAGCATTAAATAAGAGACAAAGGACTCTCCAACTGATGAATCAGAACCATAGAAAAACTTTAGATTGGAAGTGCCTTTGGAGGTCAGGCTTTGGAATAAAAGCTCCTGCCTCAAAAAAAGAGCCGTCTACAAAAGTTAAATGAGCTTGCTCAAGGCCTTGCCCAGTCAAGTTCTGACTGTCTCCACGGCTTTCCACTCAACCACTTTCACTCCCCCCACCCTAACAGCCCATCAGACTTCCTCCTGCCGCAACTCATAACCGTTTTCCTTTGTAATTGCCCAACTCCACTGCCAATGGAGGCACATCTGAGAGGAGTCTGACTCCATCTGCTCTACGAGCCTTCCTTTTAGGTAGCGGAAAGCAGCTATTAGATCCATCTTCAGCCTCCTCATCTTCAAGCTAAACAAGGCAGCTCCCCTGCTCTCTTCTAACACAGCATATGCTCCAGCCCCTAATCATCCTAGCAGCACTCTGCTGGACTCTCTTCTGTTTGCCCACATTTCTTTTGTCTTGGGGTCCCAAAGAGGACACAGCATTCCCAGTGCAGCTTTACAAGTGCTGAGCCGAGGGGATGAATTACTCACCATCTGGCTATATTCTAGGGGGCACAAGGGCTAAAGCAGCTCCCTGTTTAATCTTCATTTCTGCAACACCACACGACAGATTTTTCATTCAGTTTGTTGTTCACCATTACCCACTTCCACAAAGCTGCTTCCCAGTCAGTCCCTAGCCTGCCCTCGTGTATGGGGTTTTTCCTGTCCCTCGTGCAGGACTTTGCACTTGCATCTGTCAGCTCCGGGAGGCTCCTGCCTGCCTACTGCTCCAGTTCGTCACGGTGAATGGCAGATCCACACTCCTGTCTATCAGCCGCTCCCACCAACTTTTTCTTCCAGTTGTAAACAAACTCACTAAGGGTTTAAGCTGTCACATACATATAATCAAATAAACTGCACTGAACAGAGAGCTACAGGTGCAAGTCAAGGATACAAAGTGTATTTTCTTAACATTAAAGCAAGGATATTTTCTACTGACTTCTGCTCTAACAAGCATTACATTTAACTGCTACAGCCAGAAAGGAGTCTTCTCAACATTTAGTATCAATTCTACTTCCACATTGTTTCCAAGAAGACTAAGACTCTACATGCACACATAGTTCTGCTGACTGGTGAGCAATTTTAACCAGTTTTATAAAAAGTTAAATTTTATGCTGTATGCCTCAAGCATGAAGCAGTTTTGTTGATGAAAGATAAATATTTTAAACACTTCAAAACTAACATACCATGCTATTCAGAAACAGTATTTACAACGGGTTATTCTCATTTCTCAGCTATTTAAAGACCTGCCTCTAAATGACTTTAGGCCATCTAAACTCATTGTTCTTATTCTTATACAATAAACCCACAAATAATTACGATTATCAAGGACTTCAGGAAGACCGATACGTATTTGACTCTTGCTGACTACTACAGTTCAGAGCCAGCCTTTCTGAGAACACAGTTTGAAATACTACTATGGCATAATTAAAATGTAAGATTATTTTTTTTCTTTTGTATTTTACACATTGCCACCAGCCACAGTTAAAATATTCTTGCTGTTAAACGCTTAAGTTACTTGAGCATTTCGACAGATCATGGTATATAATACAAACCCACAGCTGAAGAGGGCACACAAGTTTACTAGTCTTTTCAGACTATCTTCAGGCACAAGTAACTATCAGATATGGAGAGATAGGACCTTAGAACTGTTTTGACTTAATTCAAGTGACAAAAGCTAGCTACAGAAATATGTGGAAGTGTTCTTCACATCACAGATAGCAAAGTAACAACATTCAACATGAATGCACACACCTGAAGTAGTCATAATTTTGCCTTGTAATTGCACAACAGTTATTACCTGAAATATCACCACCGCACAATGCGCCCATTAATCTTACATACCCTCCAAATCTGCATTCAGCTAGCATGTTATTATGTAATACCGCAGGAAAGCAGTAGAGGTAGTAAAATTTGAAAGTGAAAAACAAACAGGCTTTACTCGGCCTGTCCATGCTACATAAGACATGGAATCACCACAGAAGTAAACACAATGCTAACTAGCTCAAGTATTATTAATATTCAAGTACAGTGGTACAGGCCTTAAGGTTGGCTACCTAGGTCCGTCACTCCCTTTTTAGTACTATTATCATGTAAAAAATGTAAATCAACTTAACTCTGCTTGCCTATGTGCATTATAACAAATTTCCAACAGCAGTGTTTACAACCAGAGAACAATTAGGAGAAACTTCTTTATGTATAGTTAGCTGTAAATTCTCGTGTAAAAAAATATTAATTCATAAGCCACACTATAAATTGACCTACAGATGCAATGCAAGAAAAAAGGGGGGATCGCTCCCCTAACACTGTACAATTAGGTTTGAGATCAGTGTATTTAACACATTTAATTTTATGCTGTAATTTATCCATTAGATTTTATAGCAAAGCAGTGTTCTGAAGAAATAAAAGCATATTGCTTAAGTTTTGCAGGTTAGCAGGACATTTTGAAAACTGTATGACAAAGCAGCATTTCACGCTTCAGATTATCTGTCAGACCCAAAAATGCCTTTCCCCCTGTTTTCTTTCAATATACACAAGGGAGCCATACCTTACCAACATTCTTTTCACTTATTAAACGTACTCATGAAACAGAAGTTTCACTTTAAGTACACTGTTTCCTTAACGCCACCTCCCTTCATTTCTAGGTCATCAATTTATCTGGAAAAGGTTCGGGGCGGGGGGGGGAAATCATCAAAATGGACTTCTTTCCTTTATTCAAATACGAAAATGCATACATCCTACCAAATTTAAGCTTTCTATGTAGCCTAAAAGCAGATGATCTCAGTAGGCATTGTCATTTAAGCTAAAAAGAAAGCTCTGATAACTATTAAACAAAAATGTGTAATCCACTTTTGAAACACATAACCCACAGGTTGTGTAGGAATAGAGCAGCAGGGCTTGTTACAGACTTCCCTGAGTAAGTCAAAGGGAAAAGGACCCCTGACAATTTTACCCATCCTCCAGTTCTCTGCTCCAACTCTAGATAGCCTGGGTATTTTAATACCTTCTTTGCCTCTGATTATGCTCTGTTTATATACATGAAAACAGAGCAGCATATCTCCATATAACTCACTAACCTACTTTGCCTGCCCCATACTACGCTTTTTCTAAAATACAGCTTTTCTTAAATGTTAAGGAACCTTTATATTAACGCATCTGTAAAATTCAGGAGTTTACTAGCAGAAAGGAACTTAGAAGCATTTCAAAATGCAAAGCAAAAACCCCTCAACAACTAAAGAAAGTTAATTTTAAAAGTTAAGTCCATTTTTTAGAGACAGTATACTCTGAAATTTAGTTAGACCTTACACATCTGTCAGGAAATGACATATTTTGAGGGGGAAGGGGAGGAAGGAAAGCAGGAAGCAGTAAAAAATAAAGGTTCTGCATCACTTACACCTAAGTAAAATAGATTTAGAGAAATACAGTCAAAGATTCTCTCAATCTGAATACAAGTATACTAAATATCTGAAAAAACTACAGAAGACAGGAGGAGTGAAGGTAGAGAGCCAACTTATCTGCAATTCAAGTTCAAGACGAAAGGCACACCTGCTTCAGTAGGAAGCCTGGAAGGTGGCTGTATTTCTGAAGAAATGGTAACATTCCAGGAGGAAGAGAGTCAAAATGAAGACAAAACACAAAGCCCTTGAAACTGCAACAGGTATATAAATCCAAACTCTCCAATATATATGAATAGATTATATGGTTGGCAGATTACCTGGGCCAAAGATGCAGAGACCTCCGAGCTCGCTCCCTCAGAGTTTTCATTAGACACATGGACACCTAACACAAGATGGTGAAAACACTAGAAAGCATGTCTATCTTTCCCTGTCAACCTATCTCTAGGCAACCTCCTCTCATAGTGGAGACTTCAGTATAAAGTAGCGTTGTGAGTGCTGGGTTACCTTTCGCTTTCCTCCCTTTTCTGTCTTTGTGCAGTTCATGTCCTCCTTTGAGACCCACTGATTCTCACTGGCCCCACAAACCCAGCAGCTCTGCTCTGCCCCCTTGTTGACAGCAGAGCGGAGAAAGCCAAGGGGGGAATTCAGGCTGCCATCAACTCCCCACCTTTGCACTGCGACAAAGGGCAGCTATGCAAGCAGGCACCAGGCGAACACAGAAGAGTAACAAGGCAAAAGCCAGTTTTGGGGGGATGACAGTTTAGAATCATGATACTGCACCCATTCAGGTGGGAGCATTAGTTCAGTCATTTGTGCAGAAAGGGTAACAAGCCAGTAAACACTGCAGAACTAACACTGAAGTCTAGGCCACAATCCATTACCAGAAAAAAGCCCCACAACCAAACCCCATACAAAAACCACCACCACCACCAAAAAAAACCCCCCAACCCTGGGAAGGCCTGCTCTGATGCATCTGATTCATTCTGCAGGTCTAGCCTGCCTGAACCTAACCCCAGCTCAGCACCAAAACAGTGCTGGGCTGACTTTGTGCAGAGCTATTTGAATCTGTCTACTCCCCACCCCCCGGGTTCCATAACATTAGCAACCCCAATGTTTGGTGTATGCCATGCTATCTTAACTCCAGAATAAGCAGGTATTGACACTAATTATAAGAAGACTCGATGCGTTTCCAGAAATTTTTAACCACCAGCCCAGGAAAGTAGCAACTTGGGTTTTTTTTAATACTCTTTTAACCAGTATACCCATTTTCAAAGCTCAAAAGGACTGTTTAGTCTTTCTTCACAGTTAACCCAATCTCTACACATAGAACACGGAAAGATATTACCATTTTGGTAGCGAGACACTGAAGAAGAAAAAAAGATGGCTTTGTGATTTAAAAACTAATGGCTTTTTCATTCATTCTCCTGTTAAATTAGGCAACATGTACTTAGAAAATCTTCAGGAATTTAAGTTTCAAATGATCAGTTGAGATTACTGTTCAGCTACCAAAGCATGCTCATCATCTTGGACTGACGTAAAGAACAGCATCGCTCCCATCAGCTCTCTGCAGAGAAACATACATATCAAACCTAAGTGGGCCATATGTACACAGCAGAGAAGAGATGCTGATAATGTATGACACCACTATTTCTTTTTGGCAGTTCAAACGTTTCCAAACAGGAATGTGATAACCCAGAAAAAACATGACTTCTGCCCCTCAAAAACCCAGGTCTGGTTTAGATACAGTTTAGAAATAAATGCAAGACAAGATAGGCCTGATTCTGTCAGTAAGACAGGAAAGAGATCACATGCATTAAAAGATAAAATATTGCATGTTCCAAATGTTTGCAGGGTTTTTCTCCTTTAATAAGAACAATTCAATATGGCCACTTTTGGTAAGCCTTACAGTATGAATAAGCATTACATTCTTTTTCCATAATATTTTCAGTAAAATAATGACTTCATTATATTTTGTAATACATAAAGAAGCCTTAAAAATGGCTATGAGTTTTTACTGTTTATCTCCCCCATTCATCTATCAGAAATACCAAGTCTAGTCTTCACCGGTTATAAAGGATATCTGTGAAAATTTCAAGGTATGGTTGCTTATGTCTCTCCACAACTCATGAAAAGCAGCTGTGTTGAATCTAAAACCCCTCCTTTATGAGAACCATTGTGTACTGAAGTTATAGATATTAATTCTTTGAACCATGCAAAAAATACAGCTGTCCCCCTAAAAACAGTTGAGATTTCATTTGTTTGATCCTGAGTCATCACTAGGCCCACAGAGTCTTAATGTTTCAAAGCTGAAAGCCTTTATTTTTCCACAAAAAAGGCAAGAAGAAAAAAACCACCCACTTGAAAATCCTCTTTATCCATGATTAAAATGGCCATAACACTATTAAAGCAAGAACAGTATTAACATTTTCCATCAATTCTGACCAAAGAATTTTAACAATTCTTAGAAGGGAACAGAGGTCAGTATAGCTATATACCCTGCCTTTATCGCTTCCCTACCACAGGTTAGACATCCATGACACTGGTCAAAATTAGGGCAACACAGATGTACCTGTCCCATAGAAGTGTTTTAGCTAAGAAATATCTCGTTTATGGACAAAAATTGGCTAACTGAAGTTTGAAGAACAAGCAAAACCACAGCACAAGCAACAGACAGTAAAGCATGTTTACCTTCCTGATTTGGTAGCAGATTAACACAAAACCAGAAATGGTGGGAGGAGGGATGTAAAGGTTGTTATGAATACCTACCAGCTGTAACCAGCACAAGATTTTGCCACAAATTCACTATTACAGCTCTTCCCCTGAAAGTCACCTACAAGAAACTGAAAAGTTTCTCATGCTACCTGTTCAAACACTTCTTTCTCAGGAGAAACATTCACACCTGTAACTGGTAGTTACATTTCTCCAAAAAAGCAAAATTGGATTTTTTTTCTTTCAAAAACATAAGTTTAATACATAGCCTGTAAGTATTGCTATCACTCGTTAAACAAATAAAACTTCCTATATTTAAGAACTGAAGAAAATTGTTTGAAGTTTCACAGAAAAAAAAGCCTGCAGATGTATCATTACTTACAAGGCAGTTATCACAAATGCTACTTTCTTTTCTTTTTTGTGGTCATTCATTCTGTTTCACAAAGAGGTTTAAAATTATTACATCTCAAACGAAAGCCTATAAAAACATATTGAAAGATACAACATGCTTAAAAAGACTTTTCTTGGTTTCACAAGCTTTTCTTGTTTCTCTTTTATGAAGAGCTGAGAAATTAAAATTAGCATTTGAAAGTATTGAAGAGATTGTTTAAACTTCTCATTTAGGTGTCAGATTCCACAGGTGCGATTTCTCATTAAGTACAGTGAAACCTTGAAATCAACCTTGCTAGGCAACGTCTGTTCTTAACATTATAAAGCAAACCAGTAAAATTCTGGTTTCCCTACAACTGAAGATACTCTTAGACAAATAATCAACTAAACTATAGAGCCCAAGATAAGCACGGAAAGAACACACTACATATCTGTTCTCTTACCTTACATATTGAGGGTATCAAGGTTCTGTAACTTCTGGTTAAGGAAAGAACCTTAACTCATACCATTTAATTGTGTAGTCAACTCTTCTGCCATTATTATAACTCATGTTAGAGGTCTTTTAATTTTAAAAAGCATTAATAAAAAGAGCACGTAAAGTGCACTGCTGGGAACACTTGGGCACTGGGACTAAGTGACAGGATTTCTTTTTGTAATAAAGCTAATAATTCCTGAAATAGTAAACAAAATTATGCTGGCACAGCATTTTGTTTCTCTTGAACTAAACTGCTTGCAAGACAAATACTATTACAGCAGAATAGTTTTTTCACAGAATTATTAAAATTGCAGTTTAAATTGACTTGTAACAACATAAGCTTTAGGCAAACATCTATTTTTATACTGATTCTGGCTTCCAGTGGACCAGAACTCTTTATTTACTGCTAATTCACAAGTGAATATATTATCAGTCAGTTTGCTGACTAATACTTGTACAAAACAGAATCTTTCAAGAAGTCCTTTCAATTGAACCAGATAAAATGCAATTTCTTGATAAATTTTGCAGGTATGTTCGCATCCCTCAAGATCTTACCACTCAAATGGTAAATTAAGATAATCCCTCAATTTCTAACTTCCCCAATTAAATAAAAAATAGAAACCAGAGTTTCTAATAAGCACTTAATCTTCAAAATTACAGTAATACTTTTATTATGAAAGACAGTACCACTAAACAACAAAAAAAATTAGAAAACTCACACACTTACTAAATACACACATTAAACCCAAACTAATTTGGAACCTCACTGTCTAAAGCAAAACACATGCCTGAAGTCTTCTTGCATTCAAAGCTTCTCCAGTTTCATTTAATTTTGTTTAAACATATGGGAAGATGTTAATTCTAAGTGTTTAGTATTTTGTATCTCAACACAGAATAAATATCTTCATGCTTACAGCTTCCGTAAAATAAATTTACCAATAATAATATAAATGACAGCTTCAGGAGATGAGGAAAACACATTGAAAGTGGTGTTACCACCCATTCCAAATAGCAGTTTCTGAAATACTTATAAAGCTTTTCAACTTACAGGCCTCTAAGAAACATGGTAAGAAAGAGAAGACACTAAAACCAAAAGAAGTTATACTTTGCACTGCAATATAGATTCATGCCATCTGCGCAAAGTAAGAACACTAGTTATTTTCGAACATCCTTTTCTGAATCATTTTACTGACTTTTTCAAGTCAATACTTATCTATGCAGAAATCTTTGTGAAAGCCATGGTAGTATCAGCCATAAAAAAAAGAAAAATTGCCAGAGAGGAAAGTAAAGTTATTAATCTGCTGGGCAACCTTTTTGAAAGTTTACCTGTATTGTTTATCAGTGACAATCCTTAAGCATTAACTAGAGACAACCTTTTTTACTTTACGGTCCAAGATCGTTAATACTGAACAACACTTACACCCCAGGTGCCCCCCAAATAAAGAACATCTGTTGCACAAAAGTACACTAAACAATATTTATCTATTTATTTTGGGTTGTTGCTAGTTTTGGTTTGTTAAAACAGAGTCATGACCCAATTTAGTTCCTTGAATAACTCAAGCCACATTTAGATTAGCACATAAATGGTGACTTTAAAAAAAAGTTTTTTTAAAAATCGATCTTTTCCAAGACATTAGACTAAAATTCTGCAGAACAATGACATTTTATATCCTGTACCATGACTAAAATCTGAAGAAATTATGTTAGCATGCTAGATGTAAATATAATTAATACTTGATGCATTGTATTTACCATTCTGTAATCCCATCCATAGTTGCTTATGATCCTTTTTTTGCATCTCATTGATGACTTGACTTTTGTGCTTTAAAGCATCTGCTTCTTTTATAGAAGCCATAAAATGAGCTTCAATCACATCCTTAGAATGGCAGTGTAGAAGATCCTTTTCTGGAAAATTCTGCAAAGAGAAAAGATAACTCAAGAGAAATAAATGTATCACATACCTTAGAGGATGAAGAATAAATGGTAATTTTAATCAGGTTTATATTTATACAAAGCAGCACCCTGGAATCTTCTACTCTGCTGACAAAAAGGTTTTGCAGTGAAAAATGTTTCATGAAAAATAAAAGTTGAACAATTTTCTGTAAAACCAGAAATTACTCTAAATCATCTAACCTCAACTTGATAAATACATTTAAATACATCAGTGGATGTATTTAGGCCCTTGCATCCAAAATTCAGGAAATGAAGAGTTTTAACATGTTTTCAAGCAGATGTTCAATTCTCTGGCAATGAACAGGAGAAAAGGGGGAGAAGTGACAAGCACGCAATTCCTATTGACTCTCAGTGGCAGTTTAGCACCCGTTTCTATGCAGGCCTTTGAAAAACGTTTCCCCTAAGTATCACCATCCACATATATGAACTATAGCATGCATGCCACTTACAAACATTTTTCCTTAGAGATATTGGAAATCCTTGTCAGCTCCAACTTTACCTAATACATGTGCTTATTGACAGCTTGTGTGACATGATTCTATACCCCTTGTATTTGGTTAGAGTTGGCGCACTGCATTCAGCATTGCAGATGCACAGTTACCACTCCTCAGGTAACTTTGATCCCCTCAGTAGATGACAAGTACCTTTCCCAATTAATTTATTAAGGAATTATAGTAGTAAACCCTGTTCAGGTACAAAAAAAGATTTCTTTGGAAATTAACTAATTAGAAGTTCAGCACTGTATAGGTATACAGTTAGGGTTGTTGCTTCTCTAATTTTTCTTTTATCAACACTTAGTATCACTTGCCATTTTACAATAACACAAGCATTATCACAAATTCACAGTCTTCAGTTTTCAAAGTTTTAAAAACCCAGCATGTTTTATCCCCTCCTTATTCATCTTCTTTTCACAGTTGCTTGACTGTGCTGAACAGTGCAAACCCCCAGAGCCAAACTAAAGTGGCATCATTAGTACTCCCCTCCATAACAAGGGCTTGCCACTTATTTTTATACTTCAATTCTCATCTGTTATTCCATAAGAGGACCTTTCCTCTTAACCCATTACAAACTGGCTATTTAAAAAAGGCTTTTGTGAGGGACTGTCAAAACCATTTTAGAAATACAAGTACATATAACGGGATATTTTTCAAAGGCTTTTACAACATAGTTAACATGTCACAGTAGGAGCAATAAAATGCTGGAAAAACCCATACCTTCCCACCTCCACATAAAAGCAGGAAAAATAGCGAAGACTGCTTCAAACTATAGGAACTCAAATACCCAAGAACCACCAACAGCTGGCAGTATGAAAGGGAGCTGGGGATTTTCTTACCCGAAAGGAATTCTGAGGACAAGAATGATAGTTCCCTCCTCATTAGGTTATTGAAAAGGGTTGGAAATTAAATAACAGAATTTCATATAGTGACTCCTCCTTATGACAGCAAACCCAGACTCTGGAAACTGTGGATCAAAACGATGAGTATCTTCCAAAAACAGGAGTATGAAGGGAAGAGAAGACTGCTAATATCTTTTTCACTGAAGTATACATGGTTTGGTATTGAACACACAAAGGAGTGCTATTGTTACTTAGGACTGATGTATGTGGAGCTGACTAGAAATCTAAGGACAGAGATAAAGCTTGTTTCTCATATGAGGATGGCCAAGTATAAAGACATTAAAGAGGACAGAACAGAAAGGAGAGTTCTTCTAGGGCAGACCTTGCTCCCTTTCTCTCCTACAAAGCTGAGTGTCAGCGTAGTTGGCCCCAAGATGAATGGAAAACATTACTGGGACTGTTACGTGCCAGGTGACATCTGTATAGGCCTGTAAAATACTTTTAGAAGTTTAACTTACTTGCTCAAATAAAAAAAGTAAAGTCTGGTAACCAATCCAGAAGAAAAGAACAGTCAGAAATAGCATACCTCAAGATCAAAAAAGTTCTTTGCATGCAAGAATTCGAAGTGGGACACTGGCATCCCTCAAAAAAAAGATGAGACAGTGGAATGTACCTGATGTCAAGTAACATAGAAACCTAGAAACTGACTTTCACAGTTAAACACTGAAGTTTAGCTAAGTTTATGAAAACAACAGTTTTGCTACAACAACTGTTTTGTTACACATACATCTAAATATAGAACTGCAGGGTCTTTTTTTCGGATATTCTTGTCTTTCTACAGGTAGGCATCTCCCTGCTGACTTCCTTCCAATGAATTTCAAATTACAGGGTATGTCACTCCCTGGGGATGTGTTCCAGAGAACATGCACAGTGTGGTCTGCAGAATAGCAAGGAGATATTTAAAATTGGTCAAAGCTAGGTAAACTAGTGGAAAGAATCTAGCCACAGTACTTAACTACAAAGGTGTGGCATGATTAGTTTTCCCAGCTTCTAAGTGATAACACTGTGGAAGACCAGAAAACACTCCTACAATCTCGGTGCTGTCTACTATTTTCTTTAGAAGAAAAACACTGACACATTTCTGTGCAGTACTGTGACTAGAGGCTGAAGAACCTAAAACATGAAAGTGGTAACTTGGAAAACAACACTGCCGCACCTCAAAAAGCATATGAAACAGTTTCACCTATATGAGACTACCAACAGAAAATACGGCATCCCCATTTATAAACTAGGGCACAGAATAATAAGTTTTATACTTAAATATAGAAGATGTATGCTTGTATTTTATTTTTTTTTTAAACTCTACTTTCCTTCTTTCTACTTGAGGAAATAATAATCAAATGTAAATAACTTTATTCAGTTCCCCGAAGAAAGAGACAATTGTAAACAAGCTGGTAGTCACATCTGGCTACACAACTATGAGATCTGCAGAAGGTTTTAACAGATCCCATAAGCAGCTTGAATTCAAGTACTCTTACTGGTGATGTCTTACTCCCTCCATGCTCTGTATCTTTGAAAGAAGTTATCAAGGGTTGACTCTGATTTTCTTAGAAAGCTGAAGCACTACTGGTTTTGTTTCACATACCAGTAGACACTTGCAGCATAAACTTGGTCATAAAGAAGTAGGTATCATCTGTACAGACAGGAACACTAAATGACCTCTCACATAAAACTGTTCCAAAAACATTGCAGGTCATTTCAACAGTCTGGTTTCATAACTCCATTACACCCATATTTATCTATCAGTTCTAGTTCACAAAACATCTGTTTATGCTGTGACAGTCTAGTTGCATTAGGCTACATTTACAGAAAATTACACCACAGAATCATAGAATGCCCAATAGAGCATTAAAAAACATAAGAAGTATATCCAGTGGCAGGGGGAGCATCCATATATTTGTGTTTAGTTACCAACAGTGGTTTTTTTTCAAAAAAGATTAATTTTTAAAAACCCCTGATTTATACTTCTGGCTTCCACTATGTCTCCTAACAGTTCCACAATTTATCCATATGCTACATGGAAAAGTACTTCCTTTTCACTCCACCTGACCCAATTTTTAGCTAAGAAAACCAAAAAGATAGCTGTTATAAAAAAAAACAGATGCAGTTTTTCCTCCTCTACATCAGGTCACGGGTGGAGAGGCAGGCACCAGCAGATACAGGCTTCAGCACAGGGAGAACATTAGCCTTTCCCCTGGCACACCCAATTTCCTTTCCTCCAATAGTGCTACTATTTCCAGAGCAGTTTACCACCTCCTACCTACTGCCCGAAATCTGGAGAGCTGGTTACCACGCTGAGAACATGCATAGTGCTAAGCATGCTGCAGAGTAGCATGAGATGAGCTTAAGAGGAAGGGATAGTTTCCCTGCTCCCTGTAAAGCCACACCTGGCTAACAAAAGCAACTTCCCAGACTACAGCTTCTCATGATTCTCAGACCTTAGTACTCAGTTCAAGCTCATCCTTCTACAACTATTTAAGGCAACTGTATTTCAACTTTACTAGACCTATAGATGCATGTTATTTTATTGCATACCAGAAGTACAAATGAATAAACCGTTTCTTCAATGCAAACAGTAAGTGTGTTTATTATTTGGTCTGCATACATAACATAGGAGGACAACTGTCAACTTTCAAACTTCTGCTGAACAGAAATAAACTTTGTTTAAAGTTAAAAACATGAAAAAAGAAAATGGATGGGTGGAAAAAAAAAAAGTTGAGAACATCTGTAAAAAGTGTTTTTTAAGGTATCTGTTGTGGACTGCGTACTTTGGTAAAAGAAAGGAGAAAGCCATGACAGCAAAAGTTAAACCGCAGAAAAATCTAATACTGTTCAATTAAACCAATTAAAAACTATGGCTCTTTGAAAAAAATAATCCAGGCATAAATCCCACACCTAAACTATTTAGCTGTAAGAAACTGTAACACATGAAAATGTCTTCAATATCTTGACATACTTTGATATATATTTCAGTTGTTTTGACTTTAAAGAGGGGTTTATTTAAATAAACTTTCAGATTACATCAAAAACATGAAGAGAGATTAAACAGGTGCTTAATCCAAGACATTAGATTTTTAAAAACTAAATTACATCAGCTTTTACAATAATACTGCCTTAGCAGTAAACTATTTCTGCTGATCTTTAATGTACACCTTTGAGACAAACTTAAATCAGCTGATCTTTTAGCAAGCAGCAATATAAGGACATTGAAGTCAGTTTACATTACTACATGAAACTGAAAATCAGCACTGGGATGCTGCAACTGATTTCTCAAGATGGCTCTACTTTGGGATGGCAACATCCACACACTGCCACTGTTAATCTCCCAGAGCTCTCAGAATGCATAACAATTAAACCATGATTTATGAAACTAGACACCCTACAGTTTCTTCAAAACACTCTGGAAGTTTCTTCATCCCAGCTTTCTCTGACACAGATCAGACAGAAGTGTAGCAATTACAATGCTTTCAAAAACATCCCCGACTTCAGATTAATTCAGTCATTTTAAAAGTTCCAACATGTGGAAATACATATCATAAGAACGTATGATTTCAGTGCACACTTCCAAAAAGAATCAGACTACTCCTGTCAGCAAGACCTTTTCTAAAACACCTTCAGGACAAGAATTGTTTGAATGAAAGTGTTCAACACAACTGCTTCCCAGTATCGTTTTCACTTCATCTCAAATCTCACACAGTAAAGTCAAGCTCATTAACCTAGTATTTTCCTTTGGATCAGTTTTCTTATTGCATTGTTTCTTTTACAATGGAGAAATTAAAGTTTCAAAGTTAAATACCATGATTTCTAGTCATGATTTTGACTTCAAAACATTCCTGGGATTATCGTCTCAATGCATTTCAGAGTATGAAAGAATCCTGCACCAAAGTACTCTTCTGAGCAAAGATCAGTAGTGCTATGAAGTCATACCTAATGGTTTTACAATGTGTAATCAAAATAATGTCTCTCCTGTGACTAAGCTGTCACAAGACCAAACTCATTTCACTCAGTTCTCTAAAGGGGACCCACAAAGTGCAACAGCATTCCCTGCCTTCCAGGATTTCTACAGTATCTCATATCCATGCTCATGTGCCTAGAAGGATGAGCACTTCTCAATCTTCAGTCAACTCAAGCTGACTGAATTAAAAACATCATAGAAAGTTCCCTTATATCCACTCAATTGCACTGAGGTAGTCTCATAACTTATCTTGAAAAACAATTTTGGATTTTCAGGGTATAATAGAATCATTTTCAAAGGAAAGTCATTTGAAAGCATATATAATCTCAGAGAAAACAGCTGTAGCTTTACAGAAAACTCTACATGATTCCTGAAGAATGAAGATTTTCCCCTCCAAGTCATACAATTCACTTATTTATAAAACAATTCTGAAACTTTTTCCTAGCTTCCAAATTTCATGTAATCCCATGCTCACTTCTTAACTAAAGGTGTATTTCAATTTTACCTTGAAATGTACTGTGATGCTCCAAGGAAGGGCTGTATTTGATGCATGGAGATCAAACAGCAAACCAATTGGGTAATGCCTAAAAATGAAGGGATACTAAATGAACATAAAAGCTGTGCATTTAATTCTACGTATAACAGTTAACATACCTGCATATACATGAAAAAAATTAGCTATTTGACTCCCACAATGAACATTCATTATTGCTTATTCAGAAAAGTTATATAGACAGGTATAAATGACTGACAGTTTCTGGCAGAATCAAGTCTGGAATTCACATGTTTAATATCTAAACCAGTGGTGTCTAAGCTGTGCCCACAAAACATTGCTAGTTTTTTAACAGCATCAGTAGCCTACTGCTGCTCTGTGGAATCCTTCAAATCAGTATTTTTAGTTAAAAAGCTTGATAATGGTAGGAATAGCTGGTCCGACGGAAAAGTATAGATGCTTTCAGATATTTAAATGCCACGGGTTTATACCACATTGACCCTTAACATCTCTTCCCTCTCTCACCTCCCTGATGTCATTGTGGAGAATAAGCAGTAAAGTGAAAAAATTACATATCTGTAAAAGGGCTGAAAGAGGATAGATCAAAATGAACTCTGTATCTTTACTATCAAATTAAGAAGAATATAAGGGGAGAAAAAAGATTAATTGGAGTTTTGTATTTTAGTGGTATTCTGGACTAAAGGAGTTACACAAAGAAGCTGCTTCCTCCAAACATTCACTTCTGTCTTATAGCTTTGTCTCCTTTAAATTCATCAGAACATACAGCCTCCAGCAATATAAGGAATATATATCACATATACAAAACTTCCACAGGCACTCTAAAAATGTCTTTCTGCAACTTTCTCATAAGCAGACACTGGCAAGATTTTTGATAATTTTTTTTTTTTTTTGCATTCAGCATACCAAGCTCCATTCTCTTATCTTTCAAAAATCTTAGCTAAAAGAGCCTTCCTAGGTTTTCATCCTACAAAGGGATAAACACACACTTAACTGTAAACTCAGCATCTTCACTGAATTAAATGGGACTGATCACAGGACACAGAGCAAAGCACACAGGTAAGTTTTGAAAGAGTTTCTGGAGAGCCATAACTAAGAGCATTGCTCTAAAAACACCTGTGCCAAGCCGATTTCCTGACCTGCTAAACTCTCACACAACAGTGCTTTAGCACCCTCTATGGGTAAGCTAACCCCAAAGCTAAGACAAAGTCACCACAACAGCAAAATAAAAACCAAAACAAAGCAGTACTACAATTCTCGAACTCACCTACTGCATTTGTAACTTCTTAAAGAATAGGGGGAAATATCAAGAAAGTATCTAGAACTGTGTTTTCCTGACAAAGGGAATAAAGAATATAGATAATGCATATCCAGATTTATCCTGATTCACTGCTAATGCTCAAGTTTTTACCAGTAAGACTTTTTACTACTAACTGTCAATCATGTCTTGAGTACTTCAACAGGGATTGAGCAAGAGTTCTGTGCAAGAGTGGTTTACCAAGTGAGCTAGTAATAAAAATCAGATTTCCTTTGATAATTAGATGAACATGAACAATGACTTTCAGTTACTTTCAGTTTATATAACAAAAGATACAGCTACAAAAAAAAAAAAAAATCACTTCTTGGCCTCCCCCTCTATTTTCTACCCAGTTCAGATTAGAAAATGAAGTTTATGTACTCAAGCCTTCTTCAGTAGAATCCTCGTGCTTTGCAGAGTTATGTTTTTTATTTTGAAAGAGGCCAGCCTTGAATTCATTTTGTTTCATAGCAGAACACAAGATTAACGAAGACAATAGACCACAAGAGAAATTGTTTTCTATTCAGAAGTACAGCCTTCCATTAAGAGTAAAGTTTACAACAGGAGTGAAGCAATCCTGAGATATAAGACATGTCCTGCTTCAAATTCCAGTTCTCACACACTGGCATTTAATTTTTTAAGAGTCTGGAAACAGTAGACTCCATACAACAATACTAAAGCTATTCTTTATATTTCACTCATAATAAAACCTGGTTTCTTAACCAGGATAGAGAATTAAGGGAGGCACAAAGAGAGAAGTTGAAAAGAAAAGAGGAGCTGCCAATCTGCACATGGAATAAAAAAAACCCCCAGCATTCCCTCACTCCACTCTTAAGTGTTATGAGCCACCTTGTGCTATGAGCCAGTATTCCCTCATTAAAGATCTTGCTTCCAGTGGTACTGCTGCAATGCTGTTTCTGAAATTCTATTTGAAAAATAGGCATTGCAATTAAAGAAATACACAACTGCTCTCTAGAACCTACAGTAACCAGGAGAATTAAAAAGAAAAAGAATTCAAAAACCCAAGACAGCCTTTAAAGATTTGCCCCCCCCCTCCCCCCCAAAGAGAAAACAAACAGAACAACAGCTAAGGGAAACATCCGGCCCAGAAAGGTATCATTTTGAAAAAATATTATGGGATTGTTGAAATCAAACTGGTCTTAACTGGAGTGGAAGCCAAGGACAAGCAGACTGTGCAGAACTTTTTCAAAGGAAATAATGGGAAAAATATCAAAGGGAAAATGTCTAAGAGACCATAAATGGTTTTTTACAAGTTGCTAGAGTAATGATTGGTTCTGGAAAGTCTTCAATCTATAGAAGTGTAACAGCACCTTGACTTCCAGCCATTGCCAGTTTATTACTGCTTTTACTATTATACAGAAGGTGGTTTCAGAGTGTGAGAGAAGTCCTGGAAAACACCACGTTAAATACTTAAAATCCTTTTGAAAGTGACAGATGGGACAGTAAGGAAAATTAATTATTACTTCTCTAACAATTTCTTTATGAACTCAGGACAGAAAGTGACAGCGTGAGTTGGTAGGTTGTTTTCAGACCAGGATAATTTACTGTGGTGATTCAGTAAGACATGTCACATGAACTGATAAATCCAGGACAAAAAAATCCTATGCTCCAGAACTGTCTGGGGTACTAAGTGTATCAAGTGGCCAAAATCTGGTGTCTAGGTATTTCTAGGAACAAATATCTTACTGAGGGAAATTTTGGCTGCATCAGAAAATACTCTCACCTTTTCCTTTAGTATTCAGTGAGAAATAAATTTTTCTTAGATCTTTTAAGCAAACACTAGCATTTTCAAATAATATGTCAGCTATGCCTGATCAAGTGGTGCTTTGACCTTTTGACTTCCACTGATTCCTGATTAGGAAGGGTCAAGTATCCATCCAGTTGGCACTAGAGAGACACCTATGCAAGTACCAGGGCACAATCCACAGAAAGGGGACAGAAACTCTGCTGAAGGCCATGTGCAAGTGCTGAAAGAGGATGGTAACAAGCTATAGGGTGTCATCCCCTAGCATCTGCTGAAGAAACCATCCCTGGCACATCAGAGGCCTTCACTCAGGCAGAGCTCCTGAGAGAGGATGCAGGTCTCCAGGTCTCAAGCTGCCAGGAGAGCTTGGGACCTCTCCCGAGGGCTGGGGCAAACAGAAGAAGCATCCTTGCCTAGAGAAGGTATGTGTTAGTGGAGGAGCTATGTCACCAAGTTAAGTTACGGAGCTGCAGGAGGTCAGTGGGCTGCACAGCGTCAGGGAAGATAAAAAGACATTGATGGCGTCTTCACTGAGACCTTGCAGAGATGAGAGCCTGAACTCCCAGCTGCACAGACAGAGGGTCCACAGTCATTGGAGTGGTGAATGGAGACTCGCAAGATGGGGAAGACCAGAGTCTTGCAACCTCTGACAAGAGAGGGCAGGCTCCTTCTCCACCTGCAGTCAGTGCCTCAATAGCAGACAAGGGGCTAGAAGTTCTGAGGAAGCATCAGAGCAGCCTGAACAGCACATCCACACCAAGAGGAAGCAGTCACAGCGGTAGGAGACTCCCTCCTACAGGGGATAGAGCCCTCCCTCATCTGCCAATCTCACTTGCTACCTGTGGAGGTTTGCTGCTTGTTAAGCAATTGCAGACAGACTGGCAAGGTTTGTCCTGTGCTTGGATTATTAGCCCTTGCTGTTCAACCACACGGACACGAATTGTAAGTGCTGCGAGAGAACCCTTGAGTGTACCAAGAGCACTATACAGCTCCAGGGGCAAGGTGGCATCTCCACAATTTCGCCATTGAAGGAGAAAGGCTCAGAGAGGCATGAATGCTGATCAATAACTGGTTGTGCAGCTGGTGTAACAACAAAGACTTGGCTTTTACAGCCACAGGACACTCTTTGGGGACAAAAGACTGCTAGGGAGAGATGGAATCCACCGAAGTGGGACAGAACTATCTTCACCTTCCAGTTGGCCAGCCTGGTGAGGACAGCTTTAGACCATGAACAACAGGGGTGTGAATAGCAACCCACAGACAAGTAGAAATTAATGGACATGGGTGGAAAGCAAGTGGTGAAAGGTGACAAATACAAGGGAGATCTCAAAATGATAAAAGAAGGTAGAAGAGAGTCTACTACAAGTGTATGTACATAAATGCACACAGCTTGGGAAACAAGCAGGAGAAACTAGAGCTTTCACATGCAGTGACATAACTGTGACAGTGCTGGGCTAGCTGAGATATGGTGAGACAGTTTGCACAACTGGAATGCTGTTGTGGATGGATGCACACAAGCTCCTCAGGAAAGACAGGCAGGGGAGAATGAGGGAAGAGTGTTGTCTTCCATGTGAGGGAGCAGCTTAGATGTATGAAACTTAATGGGACAGACAACAGGTTGGTTGAGATCTTGTGGTTCAGGATCAGAGGAGAGACTAGTAAGGGCAACATCATGGTGAGTTTGCTACAGATCATGTGATACAGGCGAGGAAGTAGGTAAGAGCCTTCTTCAAACAACTCAAGAAGTTTCTGCACCACAGACCCTGGTTCTTGTTAATCTCTGACATCTGCTGGAAAAGCAACATGGTAGGACACAAGCAGTCAAGATTTCTTGATACAGGCATTGGATGGACCAGAGCTGACCTGCAGCTGAACCTGTTACTTACTAACAAGACAAAGTAGTTCTGGATGTGATAAGCAGTGGCAGCTTTGGCTGTAGTGACCATGAAATGGCAGAGTTCAAGATCCTGGAGAGATTGATAAAGGAGAGTCATCAGAATACAGACCTTTGACTTCACTCACCACTTTCTCCTGGTACCCCTGCACAGTTCAGGCTCAGCCACCTCAGATGCATCACTGGACAGAGCTTTCAGTCCCTCACCTGCAGCCAGAGCACTGAACCTATCCTGTAGTTACAGAAATGCAGGCAGAGAAGGAGCCTTCCTCGTGTTGCCAGAAGTCATGAGCTTCCAGCCCTTCCCTATCTTTTCCAAACCAATAATCACAGACTCTGCCTGCCATCTCGTTCAATGTAGTTGTAAGTTTAGGTTCCAGTAGCTGCAGGGTCTCTGAGAAGACTTGATCCATTTCCTTTTGTGGTCTCTGATGCTGCAGTCTGATGACCTCTTCCTGCAGCTCCTCAGCTTGGTGACACAGACCCTCCCCCAGCACACACCTCCTGCAGGCAAGGAGACCATCTTCCCCTGCCCCAACAACCTCTGTGGCAGGCCCCAGGCCCCTCATAACTCCAGACCTGGAGAGCTTCATCCTCCTCAGGAGCTGCAGACCATGAAGTTGAAACTATGTTTCAGACTTCCTCCAAAATCTCACTGGAAAACAGAAGAGCTGCAGCTGAAGAGAGATACACTACATGCCAACCAGGTATAAAACCGCAGACTGCAAGCCATATGACCTCACAGCACAAAGTAAATAATTAGAATAAGCAATATTATTAGCAAATTCTACTTGATTCTGAATGCAGAAGTTATACTTGAAAAGGTTAAGCATTAATACTCACTATTCTTTCTCTACAAACTACTAGCTCAATCTAATTCTCGGTTCCGGTATTTGGGTCTTCCCTGGAACAAGCTTCAGCTATTTAGGGGATTACCATTCTCCTAAAATAATGGTTTGCAGATAGCATTTTCCTTAGAAAAGCAATTCCACTGAAATCAGTGGAGCTGTTCTGGCAGAATATGCTTAGGTTTTCTGAAGGATCAGAGCCTTAATTAGCAGATCATAATTACACTATTCATTTTCATTTCAATGTTCAATGAGTTTACTAACTCTTCACTTAATTTTAGAATTATAATTTGTATTTTTACTCTATACATATATATTCTGGTTTGTTTTTTTTTTTTAATTCTAGTTTAAACATCATGGCGTTTGAAAACTTAACAGAAAAAAAAGACCTATTTTTGGTTGAAGTAAAAAGCCTCTTCCCTTTCTTGTTAAAACTTCAGTGAAAACTTATAAAGTTTCCTCCCATTATCAGTATCCATGACTCAAAGTCAATATGGCACACCAAGAAACCAATCATTGTTAAATTCCAGATAATTTAAATAGATGTCTAAAGCTAGTTTTGCCAGTCAGTTATGAAAAAGTGAAAAAAGCTAGGTTTTATGCTTTTCTATTTACATATTTTCAAGGTTTACACTAGGTTGGTCTCAAAGAAACAAAAGACTAGAAGAGATCTACTGCATCACAAAGTCTAAAGGGACTCCATGATGTGATGCTTGCTAATCACAAGACAATCCAGGTTCAAGAAGCTAAAACAGTCTCTGGCAGTTTTCTTTCCTATTATGATACAGGAAATAAAAAGAGATATAAAAATCTCTTCAGCATTCAAAATACTAAATACTTTCTGGAGAGCTGATGCTATCTATACAGAGCTAGCAAACATCGCAGCTCTCAAAACATTTTCTTTAAAACTCTTTATGGTAGAAATAGAAAGAAACAAAATCTGATGAACAGTATTTATGAAAACTAAGTGAATGAAACAATGTCAGTCTGATTCCCCAATCTCTCAGGAAGAAAAAAAACAAGATACCTTTAATAGACCATATGACAGAACAAAAATAGAATCAACAGCAATTAGTTCAATAAAGTTGAACTGAATTCAACAAGAGCCTGTGAAGTATTAGATGCAAGCACATATCACACCAGTGAAAGTGAAGGTTACGTGCATGCTTTATTATCTTTAAGCATATATCCTATTTGCATTCAGACTCCAGAAATCATAGAATCATAGAAATAATACTTCCTATCTGTTATTAGGCATCTTTTAAGAAGGGAGAATAAGCTAAACAAAGATTTATTTGGTGATTCTACTGCAAGAAATGGTAAAGCCAAAACCACAGGCATTTCATATTACAGTAACAACTAGAACAAAAACAATAGGTGCAGCACCACCTCTGCCTTATACATATAGTAAGTACGAGCAGAATAATCAAAAACATGTTCAACATTAAACCTTCTGTTCTTCCCAAACAACATGCTTTTCTTACCCCCCTCCACTTCTGCCATCTTTGAAAGCCAATAGAGTGATTAGTTTAGGAAAAGTACTGACACTGTGCTGAACTTGGTAACTCTTTAAATGATACATTGAGTAAAGGTACAAAGTTAAACTCACCATTTCAGTGGTGTACCTTCATATTCAAACCATATTTCACTAACTTCCTCTTGTCTCATAACTTTCTGGAAGTGTTTCTTTACTTTGTCTGTTACCAGTGTCAAGTAGCTTATCCTTGGCAAAAGCAACTGAAAGAAAAAAAATTATAGAAGCTTTAAGTAAACAGAAAATTTACTAAATTAATAAAAATCTGTAACAAGCATGCATTTTCATAACCAAAATTCAGTCAGCATTCTCCCCCCCTCCCACTTTAAGGTAAGATGTCTTTTAGACAGTTTACTTATTAATGGTCAATGAAAGGCTATAAAATTATGTACTCAAAAGATGCAGAATAGCAGTATCAGATAGACCAACACAAAAGAAGTAAAAAAATAAGTTCTTTTTTCTTTCAATGTGGTGGAATTTGATTTCTGCCAAAGAATGAAGTTTCTAACCTTCTTCATATGAACAGATAGGAAAATGTTCTAACTTATTAAATATAATGAGCAACTGTGTATCACCTATTATTTAAAAATGGAAATTCTTACAAAATTAAGAAGAATTAAAATTAGCTGCTTAAGGGTTTGGTTTCCAAGTGTGTTTTGTATTTCCAATAGCTGGCAATTTCCATTTTCTTTGCACTGGGTTTGCCAATTCAACATGTTAGTGGAAGAATCATAGTAGCCTTGACTATTTAACCTTTGCACAGCTACTAAGATCAGGAAGAAAACTGTCAATATTTTATCACTTGAAACAAGACACCTTCTTCCAGCTTTCTAGTCTACTATCTTTTTTTCCTCAAGTGTAATGTTATGCACTATCCAAAACAGAATACTGTGTTATTTTTACTTGCAACTCACTCCCCCCCCCCTTTTTTTTAAAGTCTCATGCCTAGTAAGAATGGTTAAGTAGACTGCATCAGTGTACTAACTGATGACTGTATAGCACATTTACTTAAGATGAATCAGTCCATAAGCTTTAACGAACAATGCCTTTCAGTATCCCAATGAGAAAAGATTAACCTCCCTGTAAAATAACATTTAGCTTTGGAGCAGACATTTTAAATGAATCGTATTCATCCTGTAAAGTTATTTTCACTTCCTAATCATTAATAAAATAGATGGGTCTAAGGAATAAATAGAAATAAATTATAATTTGCATACTTAGAGAAAGATTTGTTTTCCAGTATTCCTCATAACCAGTGTTTCTTAAAATATTTTCTTTATAGTATATAGATAATGCTAGGCCTTAAGTGAATGTCTATGGTACAGCCACCACAAACTATGTAAGGATATATTACACCTGACAGAAAACTTGATCTCTGCTGTAACATTCTTCCAGAACCTCTCCAACAATTAGACCACACTTTGATACATAAATTAGATAATATTTTGGCCATGATACTAGAATTTATTTATAAATATCAGATTCACAAAGAAGTATGGAGAGTAAATCAAGAGTAAGTTCTTATGAAAGAGAATTGATTTGGTACCATGAGAATATAATCTTATTCTTTATTAACATAATTCCACATATGTACCGTGATTGTTCTTGAGACAGTATAGTCCAGGCTATTCCAATCAAACCCAAATACTGTTGGTAATAATTCCATATTATTTCTGTGTGATATTTACAGCTAAATTAATGCTGGTATATTCTGATAAGACCCATTTGGACTGCTACAAAAGCCAATTTTCAGCATACTGCATGTGGCACAGCCATGCAGGAATTGACAAATATATTAAAGCATTATTGATTGCAACAGTGTTTGACATAACCCTTTAAACTGCATAACTAACTTCCTCTGTGAAATATTTTACTTCAGTTTGTAGTGTGGAAGAACAACGCAGTTTCTATTCCAACACAATTAGAGATCACAGACAATAACCAAACAGCATTTAACTGAATTTCACAGAATGTGGCCAGCACTCCCAATAGGCCTCTTTGGAGTACAAAACCCAACTGTTTATCAGGTTAACAGGGACTGCCTGTTTTTCAGAGATGCTGAGCATTTGCAGCACCTACTGAACTCTTTTTTCAGTCTTCCCCCTCCATGAGAGACATGAAAGGATCCAATTCTATCACTTTTCTAGCTTTAATTATCCTAGAGATTTACAAGTATACTAAATCTGTTAAGTGAGACCTTTAAAAGCATAGTTTAAAGACATTTTCATTTTGTTACCCTTTTAATATCCATTCTCCACCAGCTGTCTACACTCAGTGAAAGATACCAGTTGACAAAACATATTTACTCCAAAAATCCTGTAATTTTTAAATGCAATTATTATTTCCAGAGGAAAGGTACTAAAAAATATTTAGAAAAAAAATCCTTCATGTATTTAACTATATGCTGGGCTTTAGTCAATCTCTCTGTTTTACAGAGGCCTCTGTATGAAAACCAAAATTCTACACAGCAGTTCACCTTCTAGACTATTGGGCACTCACAAGCTTCTCCAACACTCTAACAATGTGGCAAGGAGCCTTCCTTTTAGGTAAAGCCATGTTCACCAGAATGACGCTTCTCCTGCAAAAACTTTTGCTACTGACTCCTAAACCAGTCCATGCAGGCCAATGAGGCTATGCCCTTTCAGCCTTTGGTTATCCTACAGGAATACTTCTAGATGTTCGGAATGATTCAGTGATAAGAATAATAATTCTTGCTTTAGGGCTGTAATACCCAATTAAGGAAAAAACCCACAGGATCATATGAGAAGACGTACTAATCCAAGTTAAACTCATTCCACTAGGTCAGATTTGTTCAGCTGCGGGGGTTTTGTTGGTTTTGGTTTTTGGGGGGGTTGGGGTTTTTGGTTTTTTGGGGTTTTTTTGGGGGGTTTTTTGGTGGTTTTTTTTTTTTTTACAAATAACCTATCAGCAGACTTTGTGCTAAAGGTTAGAACAATGCTATGAAAATCAAACACAGCCAACAGTGCAAGTAAAGCAACAACTGCAACCTGAATGTAGGACTGATAAATCACTACTACATAATACACTAAAAGACAGAATGCCCATCATAAATTAAACGACCTACAGTACTGCATGGGCAAACATGCAGACAAGATAGTATCAAATTTTTTAATGAATAGACTGAGTGCATATTTAGCATAGACTCAATAGTTATCAATTTAAATAGTGTATGAGAGAAAATAAGTAATAGGAAAGTGCATGATATAACACAAAGAATTAAACAGAAGAGAATCCCAGTTTTGATTCAAGTTGTCTGGCAACTGACTCTGCCATGCTGCCTGCTGATCAATGGCAGACAAGTATAATGCTTGCCGCTCACTATGCTGCATAACAAAGAAACCTGAATGAAAAACTGCATTTTCAGTTGAGCTTTGTGGCTCAGAAGGAGCCACATCTGTCTTGTCCCCTAGACAGGACAGACTTGTAAGAAGATTCAAGAGAAGTCTAAAGCAGTCAGTGGGCAAATTGCTTTTAAGTGTCAAGACTGAATAAGGATTCCTGAAATGTTAAGTGAGGCTGGATGTCTTTCCCTCCAGAAACCAGTTGTGTAAGTTTTCTCCCACTTGGTATAAAAACAAAAAGCTGACATAAACTCCCTTAAAGTAGTCAGAGTACATGGTATAAAGCCAAGTAGATGTTCACAACCTGTTGCGGTCAGACTGACCATTGCAACAGTAATGAAGACAAGATAAACAAATTGCTCAGTACTAACAATTAAAAAAATAACATTTCAGATTATGAAAAAACCTAAAATTCATATTCACATATGAATTCTTAAGTCAATGACCATACCCAATGTAATTGTTTAATCCTTTTAAAATAAACAGGTACTAGTTCTTGATTAACAGACATAACAATAATCAACTGCTTTTGGTACGATTTCTAGCCCTAGCTTTGAAAGAAATTGTGAAAAACATGCACACAAATTCATATATGCTCAGCTTATACCAGAATAGCTATACAAAACTGCTGGGGGGGAGGGCAAACAAATAAGATTAGGAGTTCTCCTCATTAAATCAAGAAAACAAAAGTGAATCTGCAATTACCAGGCAAAATAAATCCTAGTAGGCTAGAACATGCCATCCCCAAAATTACACAAACCACACCACCTTCCTTTCGCATACTGTATATTGCTACAGTATTTAATCCCAATAATCAGGAATGCTTTTGTAGAGGTTAAATGAAATGCAAGGAACTCCTAATGCCTAAGTAAATGCTTGCAATATATCTTTGTGTAAGAAGAGTACCTCTCCAGCTATCTCCACAGGTCTTGTTGCAGAGCAAAACACCATTTTACATGTAGAACAGATTATAAAACAGAAAAATTCTAGATTTAACAGGAACTGGACTGGTCTGATCACCAATGTATCCAGGATGAAGAAACAAAGCATCCTAACAAGGAATGGCTTTATGTTGCTCACTCTTACAGACATCTTAATAAAACAACCCTTTTGACACTGGGGAAGCTTAAAGAGTGGCCCAGTAAAGGCTAGTCCCTTGGGCAGAGTATCATTCTAAGACCACTTCTGCTGTAATTTTGTTCTTTACACCTGACAAATCTCAGCCAATGAGTACTCTGCTTCCTGTACACATTTTATTTCTAACTGTTGTTTGCACCAAGAGGCAGACAGTAGAACATTTTAAAATAAAAATCTTAACAATTTTAGGACTAGGGAAAAATCAGACAGTTCAGCAACAAAGGTAGTTCAACCTAGCTGCTTCCAATTATGCTTTCGCTCCAAACACAGGCATCTCTAGGAAACACTCCAAAGAAACTTGATGTATCCATTTCCAGTGTAACTCTGCAGAAACCTACCTGGCTTGACTACAGGAAGAAATAAGACAGTGTTCTACCTGAGCTGCTTAGTCTTGATGTCACTACTCTTTCCAAAAGATAGACAAGCTCATTTTAAATTAGTTCTGCTACATCCATGCAGTGCCATAATGCAATACAGGCATGCGTCGCTCCTGTGCTGTGCTAATACATCTAACAGACAAAGGTCTCCTGTCACACCACTCACAACAAACTGAAATCCATCACACAGATTCTGGGTTGTTTTTCTAACCCCTCACCCTCCAGTTCTATGTCTTCCTCCACCTTCATAAAGCAAGTTCCTCAGAGCAGAAGGTTTTTTTTTTTCCCCTCTTAACATAACAATGCCAGTATTTCCTTCCCATGCAGCCTTCCCATTTATGGAAGGCAGTCTGGAATAGAGAGGTTATTACCTATATTAACAAGCGTAATAAAAGCAGACACATAAAGCTGAACAGCTGGCATCAAGGGCTTGGAACGTTCGCTACATACACTTCTTTACTTCAGTTTTAGGGGTTTTGATGTTTTTTACTTCAATTTAGCTCCAGTTTGATCCCATACACTAAATGCCCATTAGCAGCTGATGCACATCTTCTGTTTCAGCTTCACGTGAAAATGATTCAGCTTGTAGGCTATAAGACTGCTGTGTGATGCAAACCTGGGCACAGTAAGTGGAAAGGATGAAGACTTACTTCAAAAATGCACTCCAGATCTGAACAAAAACATTAACATAGATGCACTCTGAAGCCCTGAGAACCAAACCATAATTTAAAACCTTGATTGCTATTCTACCTTCTACTGTTATAAATCCTTGGTCCCTTCAAGAAGCAAAGCTATAATATCAGTTCCAACATGACCTGAAAAAGGAAGAAGCTAAAATTTTAGAATTGTGATCTGTGAATAATCAGTGAATAATCAGAAATAGAGAATTAAGCCTTGAGAATTTTTGTGCACACTTTAAGCAGAGTAAATAAAAGAAACCCTACCAGCTTAAAACCATCTCCTTGGCTTAGAAAGTTGGCCACGCCGTTAAGATATCATGGTTTCAGGGTTTCCATGCCGATGTTAAACAGATCAAGACCGCATATCTCCATACTTAAACTCATACCTTTCATGTAGCTCTTATACAATATATATATATATAAAGTCTGAGACTTCTCGATAGCTCAGATGCATTTGGCAATAGGTCAATGACATGAAGTAAAATTGCTTCTGTTTTACCAGTGGTGAAACTAAAACATAGAAAGATGAGCACTATGATTACTGAATGAAAAGCATTAATGCTTTACTAGGTTTCAAAACCCCACTGAACACACATGTAAATCAGAAACTGATGACATAAAGATGCTATTAAACACAGAAAAAAGTATTACTATCCAGTAATATTTTCAAAAAGAGTAGACTGGGATATGACAAGACTTTAGGATTTCAGAATCACGTAAAAACTCGTAGTACAAGATTTTCCTCCCACATACTTGTTACGTTTCAAATTTACGTTTCACTGAATCAGCTAGCATTCTCTATCAATCAAATGTCTATTAGGTGCTGAAAGAATGAAAACTGCTGAGTACACTATAAATAAATACCACATGATTATAGAAGGCACCTCCATTTACAACTCAAATGCATCCACCACCCTCATTTTTATCATCAGCTACCAGTCCAGTTCAGGCACTGTACCATTAAGACATCATAGCTGCTTTTCCTACATCTGAGCTAGATCTCTCATGGCTGCTAGCATTTAAAGAAAAGAAAATGAGCAGAAGTTATCCATTAGCAGAAATACTGGAGCCAGTGTTCGTTATGAGTTTGTGTTACACAGGTGACTGATCTTAGTGTTTAAGGCTGCAGAAAGCCCTGACTGAAGTTATTTCTGTAGTAAGGTGACATAAAAGTTCTCTCCTTTCCTTCTGGTCACTATCTAAGAACATACAAACTCACATAGAGGCTAGTTCTCTTACCTAATTACTTGCTGACTTTTCATAATTTTTTTAAGACCTTAATTAACTGTGGTAAGTTTCCCTCACTGGTAAAACAAGCTTGAAGTTTTGAACCTGCTGTGAAGAGAGACGAATCACGCAGCATGGTCATACAGTTTACTTTCAGAAGGTATCAGGAATAAGAAGGAAAAAAAAAGCTTATGGTTTGGTGGGTTTTTTTTTTTCCACAACACATAGTAGCACACACAATGAGAATGAAGGAAACAAACATAACTATGGCATTGGACTATCTGTGACTACCTTCGTTATACTTACATAGTAAGGTTCAGCTTCCCTTTCAGTTATCTCATCCTGATACAGAGTGAAACAGGTTGGTATTCGTCCAAACCACACATCTCGAAGTACATCTTTGTCATCTGTCATTCTTCCAATGGATAGTGAAGCACATGTAGAACAGTTTGTTTCTTCAGCTAGAACTGCAACCCCATTCCCCCAAAAGGAAACGAGTCAGTAGGACTGCAAATAAATACACCTTGTTCAATGTTCTCCCGCAAGCACGAGCAACGCTGTCACCGAGACGTTAAAGGCATCAGTTTGTACAAAGGACGGGACGAGTCAAAGCCTCCGAGTTAATACTTTCCCAACTACAAACACACGGTGGATGACGAGTAAATGTGTATTTTCGAAGCCTGCCGCACGCCCCAACCCTAAAGGCGAAGGGCCCTTTCCCGTTACCGCCTTGCAGTCACGCCGCAGCTCCCACGCCCCCCGAGGTCCCGGCTTTACGGCGGGCGAGCGGCGCCGGACCCGCGGGCAGCCAGCAGGGCCGGCGTCCGCAGACAGGCAACGGCGGGGACAACGAAGCCAGCAGGGCTCTCGCCGGCGGGGCCGCGGGCCGGCCCGGGGCGGGGGGTCACCGAGGCCCCAAGACGGGCCCCAGCATCGCCCACCGCCGCGCTGAGCCCCGGGGCCGCCCCGCCAGCAGGCTCGGGGCGGCGGCCGCCCTCCGCGCCCGCAGCAGCGGCCCGGCCAGGCCCCGCGGCGCCTGTTTGCTTGCTTGTTTGTTTGTTTGTCCGTCCGTCCGTCCCTCCCTCCCCGGCGGCCGCCCGAGGTGAATCAGCAGCGCACGGCGCGGCGGCGCTCCCGCCTCACGGGGTCAGACCGAGGAGCGCTACGGCGGCAGCCCCCGGCGTGCTCTCCCCGGGCAACGGCAAGGCCGGGGGGGGGGGGGGGGGCGGGCCGCGGCGGCCCCGCCCCAGCCCCAGCCCACCGGGGGTGACCGGGCGTCCCGCGGGGGGTGGGCCGGGCCCGGCAGCCCCGCCAGGGGAGGGGGGTGGGAGTGCGGGGGCGGGTGTGGGTAGAGGGGACAGCCGTTACCTCAGTCGCGACCCCCGCTGTCTGTCTGTCTGTCTGTCTGTCTGTCTGTCTGCCTGCCTGCCTGCCTACCCGCCCGCGCGCGGCGTGCGGCGCGCCAGGCAGGAACTGAGCCGCGGCTCCGCCCCCGCCGCGGCCCCGCCCCCCTTTCCCGCCCCCAGGCGCACGCGCTCTCCGCCGCGCCGCTTCCGCCCGGCTCCCGGCGAGCAGGTTCCGGCGTCCGTCCGTCCGTCCTCCGCCCCCGCCTCCGCCTCCAGTCGGCGCCGGAAGCCGGAAGCGAGGCGGAGAAGGGCCGGCGGGGGGGGGCGTGGCGGGTTTGAGGTGTCTGGGCGGGAAGGAGGCGGAGGCGGGGCCTTAGGGCGGGCTGTGACAGGGCCTCCCCCACCGCCGCCGCGGCGGCTGCCCCGGGCACCGAGGTGGCGGTGGGGACGAGTCGGTCCCGCAGCCGCCTCCCCGTCCCCTCCCCCGTCCCCTCCTGCGAGGGGGCGGCCGGCCGGTGGCCCCTGAGCGCGCTGTCGGAGCTGCAGCGGCAGGGCCGGAGGAGCGGGGCCGCCGGGCTGCAGCTGTGACCGGCCCCGGGCCCGGGCCCGCTCCTGAGGCGACAGCGGAGTCGCTCGGCCGCGCTTCTGCCAGCGCGGGGAGGCCAGAGAACGTTAATGCTGCGAGGTTTGGGTGCTCTCGGGCTTAAACGCTCTTCCGAGGATTTTGAGCGCAATCTAACCGCTTCAGCTCTCAGTTCTCTCTTACCCGATTGTTCTCTTTTCCTGTTCTTCATGTGGTAGATTTTATACGCCACGATTTTATACCGTGATCACGGGAGGGTGAGGAGTACCTGCCGCCACCCGGGACATCTCCTGCAATACCAAAGCACCGTTCTGGATCAGTTTTTATCTGCCCAGTGGGGTGCCAGTTCACGGTGAATTCCACCCCTGCATGTTAAAGGACATCTCCTACAATTCTGCCACTCCGCAAATCCCCGTCTCGACGTCCTACAACTGTAGGAGCGAACAGGAAGGACGGCACTCTTCAGGTGGGAGGGAACATCGTAATTCAAAGGAACATCTGTGTCATGGCTTCCTTGCTAGTATGTGTCACGCACTAGCAGTTGTCAAAGCCGGGTTCTGTGGCAAGACGTACAACTAGCAAATGTATTACAACTGCTATTTTGGCAGTTAACATTTGAGAGAAAACGGATAAAATGTGTTTTTACCTGATGTGGGTGGCACACTGCAATTTCAGTAGGGCGATGTTCTTGCTATGCTGGCTTGTGGCCACCAGATGTCATGCAGTGGCCACTGCTGCTGAAGGTGTCTTCAGGACTTCAAGAACTAACTACAGTTATTACTGACTGACTGCGGGTTTTATCCAAACAAAGACTGACATTTTAATGAATTTGTATGTTGCTGATTCAACCGTATGATTCCGGGAATTTTAGTATTTTTTCAGTCATCTGAAAGATTAGAGAAGGCTGAAGGGCTTGCTTTATTTTTTCCGGTTTAAATAAGCTTGTCATGATCACCTCTTTTTGCTAAAACATAATATTCTGAACACGAGCCCTATTATAAATTATTAGAAAAAAAGTAACTTTTTTTGTCAATGCTCTATAAGCAAAAAGTTTAGCTGTGGCAATTCTGTGATTTGGCACATACATGGTGAAACTTTCCCTATCTTCTGTCCAGGGGTTTTTGTGACACATTAATAAAAAAAACAGGTAAACGGGTGTAAACCTGGAGTAAACTTCATATTTGGTATGGTCTACCCCAAAGCACAGGGAAAGATAACCCACAGCACATGCTATATTGCAAGGGCTTTAGGCTCTCAAGTGACCAGTTCCCTTATGCTCCTAAATATAGGCAACTTGCGCTTGCCTTGGGTGCACGTATTGGGCAGCACCTCTAAAGGGCATGCCAACGCTGAGGTGATGGAAGGGGAGGAGTTCCCCTAGAAGTAGCCCCTGTGCACTCACAACAGTTTAACTAGTGGGGATGGTGTGGAAATGACTGTCTTGCAGACCTGGAATGGCAGAAACTTCTGGATGCAGAAGGATGCTTCCACGGAGACCTGTGCAGAACTGATCCCACAATTACAAAGGCATCCAACCCACAAGCACTGGTCATTGCTACAGGCTTCTCTATGGATTTCTGCAAGGAACCCTCTTGATGCTGTTACAGGTCCATTGAAACTGGTCTGACGAGGATGCATTGACTAGTGGAGCTGCTGTGAGGTGCCAGCACCACTGCAAAAAAAAAAAAAAGTACTTTGCCCTGGTTACAACATTTACAAACTTTCAGAAAGCTTTGCACATATGGGTTTCCCTACAGGAAATCAAGGAGAACCACATGTTTATTCTTTGCCCTTTCTTCCCATGAGCACTTTGGTAGTGCTGAAGGGTTTGACTGATCATTGTAGCGGCATCACTAAAGATAATGCCAGCTTCTATTGAAAAGAAAATGGCCCAGAAACATCCACTGGCACAACTGCTCCCACCAATTTTTTCTCATGAGCAGGAATAAGCCTGCCAGCACTGCTATTAGCAGTAATACTGATACTGTGTATATACTGAGGATATGACCCATTCTTGATGCTGCCTGTACTTACCTCCTGAGGTCTTGCTTAACCCCTACTGCTATAGCTCTTGAAGCACACCATTGGCCAGCTAGACTGTGTAATCAGCATTCTGTTGATTACTAATGACAACTACCAAACAGATTAAACATTTACATTTGCACTATTCTCTCATGTATAGTATAAGGAACATAGGCACCTGACTCAGGCATATGAATTCCACTCCATAGGCTGAAAATTGAACACCATCGAGTGCCCAAGTCTTTTGCTGGATCTAGATAAAAGATGTTAAGTAGAGAATAAAACACAGTTAAGTTGTAAAGTGAGTTAACTTGCTATTTAGAGTACCTTCCTATGTAAACATCCTAGCAAACTGCTGATGTAGTTACCAGACACAGATGCAGCAAAATACATTGTAAAATCTGTGTGAGATTACAAAGACAATAGTTCTATAGGCAAATGAGGCTCTGCTACTGAGATGAACTTAATTGTAGATAAATACATGAGATGTAATACATGAGAGTAACTACTGAAGTGAATGCCAACTTTGCTATTAGTATGACTATAAATAATGAATCTGAATTGAAACATTAAAAATAATTGCTAGGATGGAATGTCAAAACAGGTACAATAAAAAAGGAATTACCTCCTTTGGCATATTGTTTTCCACATTGTTATCTAATGCTTCAAGTTGCATCATCACTCAGCAGAATGGACCAGTCTAAATTGGAAGGGGAAAAGCTCAACAAACATATTTCCAATTCCAAAGATCCTCAAAGATCCCCCATTTTAAACATCATCATCAGACAACACACAGTGAGTCATTGCCTAATGGCACCCAAATCAAAACACCAGTTAGTGAGTACATATGGAATGTGAAGATGCTTGTAAAGAACAAGATTATAATTAAAGATGCATTTATTCTAACAGAAATAAGAGAAATGGAATAGATGGTTTACATATTTGTGGGCAGTTATGTTTTTGTGTAATGGTAATGAAGATTTGTAAACAGAATCACCGTATAATTTAGGTTGGAAGGGACCTTTGGAGTCCTTTCCTGACCTCTAGGCCAACACCCCTTCTCAAAGCAGGAGTGGCTACAAAGTTCGATCATGTTGGTGAAGGCAAATAATGCCAACGTGGTTGCTGAAAAGTTACCTGAAATAAAATGTGAAATAGTATTTCCCTGTATATTTTGCCGTAACTGGGATAACTGATATTCATTGCTTTGATCACATGGAACAAATTTAATGCTGCTTTCATAGAACTGGTATTTTATGGCACCTACATATACACAAAGTCAGGATCATTCATATGTATAACAAAAAACCCTGGCAAGCGGACAAAAAAATTCCTTTTACTCAGGCCTGGCTCCTCCTTGTGTAAAATCCTGATTCCATTAAATCAATGGCAAAACACACAAAGACATGTGAAACTTAACTTATTCCAGTGTTGCTTTATTAGAAACTGATCAGCAAGCACCATGGGTGTTTTCCCTTCATTTCCCTAACAGTTTTCAACAGAAAGCAAAACATATTTTGTTTTGATTTCTTAGCTATTGTCTTTTGAGTATGTAAACAAAAACAGATTGTGAGAATCATTAATGTACACCTTTTAACATGCAACAGTGAGTAAGAGTCAAATGAAACTCATAATGCTGCTATTTATATCTAGCTAAATAGTACATTGTTGCCTACTCCCAGTGAAGAATTAATTTGATTAATTATGTGAGAAGCTGATTCATTCATCTGAGACATGTCTGGAAATATTACAAGATACAAGCACTAATCTAATGCTTCTGCACCAGTATCTGATGGCACTTAATGTTCTCCAGATACAATTTTAATTTTTATGTTTGTGGAAGCAAAAAATCACTCTTACCTGGATACACTTCTTTCATGCCCTCTTCAGCTACTAACATTTGCCTTCTATAACAGGCGAATAAGTTTGGAAATATTCTAGACTGTTTTTAAAGTCTTTCTTGTCTAAATAACTGAAGTGTGCTGACAGCTCTCCTAGTTTTCCCCCACTGTAGTTAACTCTGTTTTACTTTGTTGATTTCCTATTTTAATTCTAACTTAAAATTCCTAAGTTATATTTCAGACTATTGAAATAATGTTTTATTGCTAAAACAAGTGACTGGACATTAGGAACTCCAAGTTCTAAGTCTGCTGCTTATTATTACCTTGAACAAAATTTCTTGTGTTTGCTACTTTGTTGTAGCCCCATTAAGACATCTTGGTCTTAGTGAGGAGGGAGGGAAATGCCATTTTTAAAAATTTCACAAGGAAATACTTCTGATTTGTAATAAAATACAGGATTTCTCTATTCCAGACAAAATTGTTTTTGTGGTGTGACTGGATGATCTTCAGCAGTTTTACCCAGGGAAAGAAATTTTTCTCAGCGATTCCAAATTCACTTTGATCATTTTGTAGTAATAAAGTCTTGATAACTTCAGTTCTGAAGCTCTGATATATCTTTGTTTCTCCATTAATGAAGTGCATTAAGGAGGTTTAAATTTATAAAGACTTTTTAGTGAATTTAAAATCAATATTGGATGTGAGTTCTTCTGTTTTTTCTCTTTGTTGTATTTGTACAACGTTTGTTATATGAGCTAGTTGTTAAATCACTCTGATTTCTCAGGGAAAAAAGTAAGTATACAATGCATATAAAATAGGAGGGTGGATGTTATCGTTGATGGGGAAAAAAGTAAAAATCTGAAAGTCTATCTGGTTCCATAAGAAGTATCAGTGGCCTCACCAGTGCTGAGTGGGGGAGACACAATCCCTTCCCTTGACTTACTGGCCACACCATGTCTAACATAACCCAGTATATGCTTGGCCTTCACTGCTGCACAGGAGTTTGCATTTGCCTCTGTTGAACTCCATGATTTTTCCATTGGCTCATTCCTCTCGTTTGCCTGTGAATGGCAGCTCAGCCCTCCACCATATCAATTACTCCCCCCTCCCAAGTTTGTATCATCCAAAAACCCAACAACTGTGTGTGTTCCAGCTCATTGCCCAGGTCGATGATAAAAATGTTAAATGGCACTGACCCTAGTATTGACGCTGGAGGAACACCACTAGTAACCAGCTTCCAGTTAGACACACTGTGGTAGGTTGACCCTGGCTGGATGGCAGGATCCCACCAAAGCCGCTCTATCACTCCCCTCCTCAGCTGGACAGGGGAGAGAAAATATAACGAAAGGCTCATGGGTCAAGATAAGGACAGGGAGAGATCACTCACCAATTACCATCACAGGCAAAACAGACTCAACTTGGGGAAATTAGTTTAATTTATTACCAATCAAATCAAAACAGGATAATGAGAAATAAAAACTAAATCTTAAAACACCTTCCCCCCAGCCCTCCCTTCTTCCCAGGCTCAACTTTACTCCCGAGTTCTCTACCTCCTTCCCCACAGCAGCACAGGGGGATGGGGAATGGGGATGGGGGTTCATCACACGATGTCTCTGCCGCTTCATCCTCTTCAGGGGGAGGACTCATCACACTCTTCCCCTGCTCCAGCGTGGGGTCCCTCCCACAGGAGACAGTCCTCCACAAACTTCTCCAACGTGGGTCCTTCCCACAGGCTGCAGTTCTTCACGAACTGCTCCAGCGTTCAGTCCTTCAGGCACAGACCACTCTGGCATGGGTCCCCCGTGGGGTCACAAGTCCTGCCAGAAAACCTGCTCCAGCGTGGGCTCCTCTCTCCACGGGGCCACAGGTCCTGCCAGGAGCCTGCTCCAGCACGGGCTTCCCACGGGGTCACAGCCTCCTTCAGGCATCCCCCTGCTCCGGCGTGGGGTCCTCCCCGGGCTGCAGGTGGATATCTGCTCCACCGTGGACCTCCATGGACTGCAGGGGGACAGCCTGCCTCACCATGGTCTTCCCCACGGGCTGCAGGGGAATCTCTGCTCCGGCGCCTGGAGCACCTCCTCCCCTCCTTCTGCACTGACCTGGGGGTCTGCAGGGCTGTTTCTCTTACACATTCTCACTCCTCTCTCTGGCTGCAGTTTCTGTGCTGCAGAGACTTTTTTTCCCCCTTCTTAAATCTGTTCTCCCAGAGGCACTACCACCATCACCGATGGGCTCGTCCTTGGCCAGCGGTGGGTCCGTCTTGGAGCCAGCTGGCATTGGCTCTGTCAGACATAAGGGAAGCTTCCAGCAGCTTCTCACAGAAGCCACCCCTGTAGCCCCCCTGCTACCAAAACCTTGCCACGCAAACCCAGTATGACCTTGAACCATTAACCACTACTCTCTGAGCCCAGCAGTCCACCCAGTTTTTCACCCACCTTGCAGTCTACTCATCCAGTCCGCATCTCCTCAGTTTACCTACCAATATACTATGAAAGACTGTGTTGAAAGTCTTGCTTCAGATAAGCTACGTCTGTAACTCTCCTTTCATCCACAGAGCCAGCCATTTCATCATAGAAGGCAATCAGGTTGGTCAAGGATGATTTAACCTTGACAATTCTCTCCTGGCTGATTCCAGTCATCCTTCTGTCCTTCACGTGCCTGAAATGGGGAGGACTTGTTCCTTAGTTTTCCCAGGAGCTGACCAGCTTGTAGGTCTTCCTTCTTGTTTTTTTTTTAAATATTGATGTAACATTTGCCTTTTACCAGCAACTGGGGAGTTCCCCAGTTGCCACAACCTTTCAAAGATGATAAAGAGGAGCCTCACAAAGACATCAGCCATCTCAGCTTCTGTGGATGCATCTCATCTGGTCCCATGCCCAGAATTACTTGAATTCTCCCTAACTTGATCCTCCTGTATGGTGTGTAGTGCCTCATTCCTCCCAGTTTGCTACTAGGCACAGACACCTGGCCTTGCCGGTAAAAAACAAGGCAAAGAAGGCATTAAGTACTTCAACTTTTTCTATGTAGTTTGTCACTAGGTCCTTTCTAGCTTGCCTGCACTATTTAGCAGTGAGCTTACATTTTCCTTCACCTTTCTTTCAAGGCTGCTTACCTGTAGAAACCCTTCTTGTTACCTTCTACATTCCTTGGTGGTTTCAACCCCAGCCATGTGTGGCTTTCCTAATTCGACTCTTGCATGCCTGGGTGATGCTGCTAGATTTCCTGGTAGCCTGTCACTGCTTCCACTTTCTGCATACTTCCTTTCTGTGTCTGAGCTCAGCTAGAAATTCCCCCTTCAGCCAGCCTGGCCTCCTGCCATATCTGCCCATCTTCTTCTGCAATCATGATGGCCTATTCTTGTGCTTCAAGGACATTTTATTTGAAGATCAGCTCTAATGGAATCTTTTTCTTTCTTGGCTCCCCAGGGATTCCTGCCTACCCGCTCCCTGACCAAGCTGAAGTCCACTCTCCTGAAGTCCAGGTCTTCACTCTGCTACGTACCTTCCTCACTTCTCTTAGCATCTTAAATTCAACCTGATTCACTTCTTTTTAGGCTTTGATCTCCATACTCTGATGAACCTGCTTAAAAGCCTTTCTCAATAGGTTAGCAAGACTGTTGGGAAAGATGCTCTTGCCTCTCTTTCTCACGCTGGTGCCATCACTCCCCACCAGTCCTTGATCCCAGAAGACAATCCATGGGCATAGAAGCCAAAGACCCTGCCTGTAACACCAGCCACACTGGCTTCGATCTGCAAGGTATATCCTCTCCTACTGAGCCCGTTTCCTTGACCGGTAGGGTCAAAAAGGAACACCACCTTGGCCCCTTTGCTGCAGCTTAGAGCACAGCAGTCATCTTTGACCTGCTCAAGGTCTCTTTTGGAAGCAACACTTGTGGCCAGATGGGTAAGCAGAAATAGATAGTGATAGTCCAAAGACCCCATCAATCCTTCCATGGTGTCCCACATTGGGGCCCAGGATGAGCAATCAGCTTCCTGACAGCAGGTCTGACCTGCAGGTGGGTGCTCTGACCCCTAGGGGAGGGAGTCACAGCCACTGTTACCTGTTACTTCATCCTTATGGTGCTGGTTCCGGCCAGTTTGGGATTTTCATTGGATACCCCTGGAGTTCCCCGTGAACTTCTCTAATTTTAGCTGTCCCCCAAAACTTTCTATCCCATGTAAATTTTACTGTCTTGCTATATATCATAGCCCATCAATAAATATTTTAAATAAGAACCATCTTATTAGAGATGTTTAAGGAAGTCCATTGCTAGTTTCATCTCATATTGATTATTCTTACTCTTTCTGTTGGTCTGTGACAGCTCTTTTTTCTCTCAACCTGTAGGTATATAGTTTCCTTGATAACCTTTTGGGACGGCATGGTTATAGAGACCGAATAAATTTCAGCTTACTCATTCTCCTTCATCTACTTTTTTGTAGACCAGCTAGTAGATAACTCCCTAATTATTGTTTATTGACGGTAGAAATTCACTGACCTGCATTCTCACAGCCACTCTCTGTGCTTGTTTTAAATATTACATCCTTATTCTCTGTGATCGCAACTGATTATTATGGGAAAAGCAAACGCTGATGAACAGCTCTGCCACTTCATGCTTCTACTCCCTGGGACTGCCGATAACTGGTTTGCTTCATCAGGCTGTTTCAACACCTCCTCTTTTGGATAACTTTTCATGGGACAGTGCAAGGTTTAGATTCATCTGAGAAGAGGACAGAGCCGATGGCTGCACGGAGCAGTGCCGGCTGATGGCATTCACAGGGTCTTCACACAGACAAAAGGGCTTTGTAATATACAGCAGGAAGAAGTGACTGGTAAGCATAACTATGAAGAGACAGTTTCAATTTCCTAGTAATGCTCCTGTATTATCTGCAGATATATAGGAACAGTTATGCTTTTAATTACATCTGGTCAGCTTAATGTTTAATTGCAGATTCTTTAGCACCTAACTAGGTTACAGAAGACTGGATAGCTCTTGGATTTGTCACAGGACACTCATATCCCATAGCAATTTAATCAGCTGTGCTTACGTTTCAGTCTTTAGCATTTTGGTTTTAGACTGTAAATTGCTGAAGATAGAGACCCACCTTCCTGCGTGCTTGTACGTTTCCCAGCTCATCTGTTGGTCACTATAAATAATAATAAATAACTGATAACTATGTAATTAATTTCCAGGGCTACTGATTAATATACTTGGAATCTCTATAAAATAATTAATTTTAAATTTCATGGTAGTTTCTGCCTTCCTTCTAAAAAACTAAAAGAGAAAGTTCCTATCCTAACTTAAGCCATGCTGTGTCCTGGTTTCAGCTGGGATAGAGTTAACTGTCTTCCTAGTAGCTGGTACAGTGCTATGTTTTGAGTTCAGAGCGAAGAATGTTGATAACACTGATGTTTTCAGTTGTTGCTCAGTAGTGTTTAGACTAATGTCAAGGATTTTTCAGCTTCTCATGCCCAGCCAGTGAGAAAGCTGGAGGGGCACAAGAAGTTGGCACAGGACACAGCCAGGGCACCTGACCCAAACTGGCCAACGGTGTATTCCATACCATGTGACGTCCCATCCAGTACAGAAACGGGGAAGTGGGGGGCAGGGATTCGCCGCTCGGGGGACTGGCTGGGTGTCGGTCGGCGGGTGGTGAGCAATTGCACTGCGTATCATTTGTACATTCCAATCCTTTCATTATTGCTGTTGTCATTTTATTAGTGTTATCATTATCATTATTAGTTTCTTCTTTTCTGTTCTATTAAACCGTTCTTATCTCAACCCACGGGTTTTGCTTCTTTTCCCAATTTTCTCCCCCATCCCACTGGGTGGGGGGGGAGTGAGTGAGCGGCTGCGTGGTGTTTAGTTGCTGGCTGGGGTTAAACCACGACATGCTGGCTGAAAGATTTCTATGAGAATATGATGAAAATACAATAGAATGGCATTGCTGATTTAGTTAAACTTAAATTAAAAATTATTCTCTAAGGTGACAGGTTTCCAAATTCATTTCAACCTAGAGAAAATTCAAATTTAGATCAGGATGCAAAATAAGAACATGAGATACAGTTTAGCTTTTGGGCAACAATAAAAGTGTAGCAGTACTACGCACATTAACTTGTGGAAAACTGGAAAGCAAGAGAAACAAAGCCATAAAATGTTAATCTGGCAATCTATACATTTCAGCCAAGCTATACATACTCAGGAAAATATAAGCACATCTTGATATTAAGCAGTAAATTAACAATTTGCCACTATTATATTCCTAATGCCTCATTATTATGTTAATTTTGGTATTTTTAATTGAATTGATCTATGGTCTTATTAGTATACCTTTAAATTGTGACTACAGGAGAACAGAGTGCTAGAATTAACATTCTTTTTTTTTTTAAATCAAACTCCAGAGGAGCCTAGAATCCCTGATGCACAGAGCAGCACAATGCTGCCAATCAATGGCATGCTGCCTTCATGAGGAGCAGTATCTCCCACCTCCCACTCAGTATCTATCAGTCTACAGAACCACCAAGATGGGAAAGAAAAAGAAAATTTGCCACAATGTGGAATGTTCTTTCCTCTGAGTAGCATCCACAGCATTTGTTTCAGTCTAGTTATAGAGTCTGTTTTCTCATAGCTATTTTATCTTCCCCTGTTACAGTTTCAGGAAGGAAAAAACTACTTATTGAAAAACCTCAGATATCAAACAAATGCCATAGTGAACCAATGTTGACATTAAGGGAGCTGGTATGAAAAACATAGCATACATACAGTGTTTTACAGATCTTAGTGTTCAGCTTGAGACCAGCCACAGAATCCTTATGTAAAATGTACAGAGGAAACATTCATCTTTTACAGGGGGGCAGAAGAACACAATACTTGGATACTCAGAGCAAGACTGAAGTGGGTTGTAGGTGTTGTCTTGGCTTTTTACTGACACTGCACTTCAATGAAAGGTAGTTATCATTAAGAGAAAAGTAACATCAGGTTGTCATTAACAGAATGACATGTAACAGAGAAGGAAACCCTCAAAATAAAAGTTTTCTGTGGGACAGGGTTTTTTTTTCTGTAAACTGATTGGAGAAGGAATGAAAACTACTACCATGGCTGTATTAGCAAGAATAAAAGTGATGTCCTACACTGGCAAATCCTGAACATTTCATAACTGAAATCTATTTGGCTATCTGCCTGGACTCATGGGCTGCACCTAGTTGGCATTAAAATCACACAGAACACTCTCACTGTTAGCATCACGATGGGAGTATTATGTGGAGGCAGTAACTAATGCAGAAGTAGTTCACTTCTACATTAAAAAAAAAAAAGGATGGCTGTGGATAGCACTGTAAAACTCCATGTTATAGTAAAAGATCACACGCTACACTTTGGCCACATTGTGGGACGCTTTAATGGGCAAGCGCTGAAGTTATACAACCCCATGAATTACATACATGAACTCATTTTGTTTCCTTCCCTTGAGCTGTACAATTCTAATGCAAGAGCCTCTTTAGAGGCCTGAAGATGGGTTGCAGGACTCTGAGTAGCTGACAGGAGGTGTGTGGGTAGCAGCGGGGTCTATATGACACCTTCCATCTATGCGAATATATATGCGACTCAAAGGCTTAGATAAATTGTTTGCATTTTACAGCAACAACAAGAATAAGGAACCATGCTAATGTTGAATTCAATAATTGAATATGCTAATTTCCCATTACAAATTCTATCCAATCCTATCCGCTGTGGACTACTTAGTTTAAGGAATAAAAATCTTACTTAGAGTATCAATGGGTTCAGCAGAACCATCCGTGAATAACCAGATTACAAATTAAGCCAAAGTTATCAGAAGAATGAAGGTGAAATCTTGACCCTGATGAGGGTCACATGCTTTTTTGACTCGATCTGATCACTAGCACCTAAGAGATAGGCATTGCATGCTTTCAACAGAGGTACCAGCTCACAGATGGAGTTAACTGTCAAAGATCCCAAATTGGACCACAATGGGAATGAGACACCTCGAAGTGAGACCAAAAGCATCCAACACACAAAGCTAAAGTACCGCCTGAAGTAATCATGCAGTGTGTACAAGTAAGAAGAAATTCAGAGCATGAGGTTAGGTAAATTCATCCCCACTCCAAAATGTCCCCAAGAGCCTGAGGTGCCTCTATCTACTTCTGCTCCAGCGCCTGCGTGCTCACCTCTGTGTCTCCCCAGGCAATCCAGCCATACGGCCGCCAGACAGACCACGGTAAGTCATGGCAACTGGCACGCCAGTAACCCTGACTAAGTGAAGACTGCCCTTTGAGCCTGATTGATGTTTTGCCCCACCTACCAGGTACGTAAGGCAATCCCACAAATTCTTCTTGGCTTCCAAATTTACTTCTTGGTTGAAGCTGAAATACCTGGCTCTTGCTTCCAGATTCCTTAGTCCTAGTCTCATTCAATCTCTGCTTGCTATTTTTCCAAAGTCTTTCCCTGTGTCACGGACTTGCTGACCTTTGTGGGGCTTGCCCTGCTATTTGTTTTAAGAGTCTCTTGGCTTCTCTGGCTTCCTACCTATTGCTGTGGCTGCAATTCTGGCTGGCCTGTTCCTGAGCTAATTTCCTAGCCTTGGCTTTCCCTGGTCATAATACTTAGTTGTGTTTTCCATTTTTGATTCCAGGCTGTCTTTAACCACCAGAAATGATCACCCACATCCCGCCATGTTTGATAATTTACTGAGGATGTGTATTTATGCCTTTTTCTTTCAAAGCATGGAGTGGGACTTGCTCCTTCTCTTTTCAGGTGTAGCCAGGGAACCTATAGTCTTGTTGGGCCAGAAAGAAAACATTAGCAGTGATATGACTGTGAGGTAGAACATCCCCTTGTAGGTAGGGTATTCCTGAATTAAGGCTACCATTTCTATCACTATTTCTACATCGTACCTTGAAGTCTTGGGAAAAAATGGAAGCCAGTACGGCATTTTGTAGAGAGCCTGCTATTACTATGTGTGTTAAACAAGACCGAAATATGCCAACCACAGGGAGTCCCAGCAGAGATTTAGGCCAAGCAATACCTAGTTTTTAGCTCCTTGTCAGACTTAGGCAAGAAGCAGGCACCCAACACTCAGCCCTGTGAAGACTGCGGCAGTTCTGGGAATGTGGAGAGGTGAATCCCTAAGTACCTGGGGCACTTTCAAGACAAACAGGGAGGCAACCCTGGAATTTAGGTGCCCGTAGGGTTAGGTGTCAAATGAATGTGGGATTTCAGGACCATAGTTTGGATCTTACGTGTTTTATGTGGGACGCAGGCAGGATTTTGGTCCCTGCGTACTTTATTGCTCTTTTATCACCAGCTCCAAAGTGTGGGAATCCAAACCACTCTTCATATATTCTGACAGTGAAATAACTGAATCTCAAATGTTCGCTTGCATGTACTGTTTCTGGAGGAAATTTCAAACCCCTGTTGTATCGGAAAAGAAGATAAAATATTTGGTGACGAAGTTGATGATAGTCCATTCCTATTTTTCCATAATTTGCTTATGGTCTTTAGACCATTTTTTCACATATATTGTGCCATATATTGGAAGTTTTATATTAGAACAGTGCTTCTGTTTTGAAACAATAAAAAGGGAGGATCAATGATTTGAATAAATAGTGTTATCTCAACTGGTGTGTTATTTAGTTTCTGTAACAGCTTCACAGATTTTGAGTCTAAATTTGTCTGATTGTCATTGTAATTCCAAAATTAGCATGTTTCTGGGTTTTTTTTGTAAATCTCACATACAGTGTGCAGTCAAGCTAGGTGGACATTGAATATGATAAAGTCTAATCTAGATAGATACCCAATCATCTTCTTTTTCACCATGTTGGAATGAAACCAAACAGGAGAAGGATAATTTGTTGCATAATATCTTTCTGTGATATGAATTACTATGAACTGTTGCAAAATTGTGTTGGTTCAGATAAAACCTAGGCTGACTTGTTCTGTTGCATGTGTCAGGAGTGCTGACATAAACATGATCATATTTAAAGTTTCCTAAATGACTGGCTAATTCTAATGAATTTCCATCTTAACTAATGGTCTTAAAAATGCCTTTCCTGAAAGGAGAGGTCCAAGTCTTCTAAATAAGCCTAAGAACAAGTACTACTACAAGTACTGACCCTCCACAAATCTGTTTGGATCAAGATCATATGGTGTTCTGATACTGCCATATTTAACACCCAGACTTTAATTTTGGCCGAAGTCTGAACAAGTATTATCAACCAAATCCCCTTCACCTACTTTTGTGTGTCAGGATATTGTAGTATATGTTAGCACTGAAGCACAAATGCTGGATACCTCAAAGCCGATGTTCCGTGCTTATTTCATATATGTGTCACTGCAGAGAGATACTTAACTCTGCACGTTTTCGAGGTACCCTATGATGCTAAAGATGATCCAGACCCTGCCAAGATAATCTAAAAGGATTTGAAAAGATGCATGCCTTGCACTTCTCTTTTTTTCTGTTCTGTGATTTAAACTGTATGTTTTCAGGCCATACATGTCTTTTTTTGGTGTGGAATGAAGTACCACAGGTCTGCTGAACATACCCTCAGCTGTCTGGCCTGCCGAGAACTGCGGGTACCTAGTGGGTACGGTGGCAGAAAGAGGAGACACTGGGACTGCAGTGGCCCAGACTCCTTTCTCCCCAGTGCTGTTTAGCTGAAGTGGCTCACCAACACCAAATTATTCACCTTTGCTCTGGCACAACAGAATCCTGATTATAACTGAGACCTAAATGGAAATGCAGTACACATACTTAGTAATATATTTATCTGGCTTCTTCAATGGTGAATGTCATAAAATGCAGAGGTTATGCCAGTTGTGGATCTCTAGTCAAGGAAATAGAAAAGAATAATTTTAGGCTAAAATAAGAGGTATAGCTATTTGGATCTTTACAGTGTATAGCCAGTGTCCAAAAATTCTATCCAGATACAGGAAACAGGATCTCCTGCTTTGTTCCTAGCCATCTATCAAGGACAGCATGCTACCTGTCATCAGGTCTCCTGTCTGTCCTTGCAGCTACTTGAAACCCAACTGGACATGGTCCTGCGCAACCTGCTCTTGCTGACCCTGCTTGAGCAGGGGGACTGCACCAGACAACCTTCAGAGGTCCCCTCCCACCTCAAGTATTCTGTGATTCTATAATTTCCATGCTTATATAAATGGCTTTACTGAAACTGACATTTTTTTCTTGATCCCTTACACATTTCCTGAGGGTACAACCGTCTACCTTTCCAGTTCTGCCCAATTTTTGTCATGACACATACTTAATTTTGGGAAAAATCACTTTCTTCGTGGGTTAACCTGTTTAGTTAATCACTAGCCAAGTAAATTACACACCACTCGGGAAAAGAACTGAATTTGCCCCCCCAAACAGGTGTACATATTGCTTTGGGTAAAACAGTAGTATAGGTAGGGCTGGAGCTGCTCAGCCAAACCCCTTCTGCATTTTGTCTTCCCCTGCCTTGCTCACATCCTTGTCCTCCTGCCGCAAACCCCCCAGCATTAATTTATGTCCATCTCAGTTCACGTACTGGTTGTCAATTGTGCGCTGATTATGACCATTTCCCAACAGTGAATTTAAAGTTTTTCCAGCATACAGACTTCCAACATTTTTATTCTCTCATGTTAGCATTTTTAGCAGAGAATGCTAACCTCCATGTCCCATCAGTGGCAAGCAAAATGAGAACAAACAAAACACCCTAAAAGGTCCTTATGCCAGATGAACGCATGCTTGTTATCTGCAATTTAGGACTGACGGTACCTGTCAGCGCAGAACGGTAAGTCTCCTAAGGCAAGCTGGAGAAGACCTCAGGGTCATTTACGAGAAGGTTCCTAAAAGCACCGAGGGACACATGGGACCACCACGTCCTGGCGGGAGCTGGTCACGGCCCGACCTGCCACGATCCTCCCCGTTGCAAGCCGGCAGAGGTGCCTGCCGCAGCCCGAGCCTTCCCGCGGGAACGGCTCTGCCTCCCCACGGCATCACTAGCTCGGCCCTCCTCGGCGGCATAACGAACCGGCGGGACGGTCAGAGCCGATTTATTCCCAGGGAGAGGGATAAGCAGCTAATTAATTAATGTCGCGGGACAAAAAGCAGCGCTGCAGGGTTTAGGGTGTGCTGGCTCCCGAGGAACCCCCTCGGCTCCCCGGGAGGGCGGCGGGGGGTCCGGGTCCGGGTCCGGGTCCGGGTCCGGGACCGGGGGGGATGCGGAGCCCCCGGCGCTCCCCCTGCGCGGTGCGGGCGGGCGGGGGCGCAGCCTTTCCCCGCGCCTTGCCCCAAGTGTCCGGGGCGCGGGGCACACCTGAGGCTTAGCAGAAAACAACAACAAGATAATGGCCCCTAATGCGCACCCTGGGCACGGATCACACGCGAGCCGCTCCCTTCCTGTGCGACCGGCGGGCAGCCTGCCGCGGCGCGGCAACCTCCGCGGGGAGGGACCGACGCGGCCGGCGGTGGGCAGGCAGGCAGGGAGGGAGGGAGGGAGGGAATCGCCTTATTAAACGCATACACCGGGGCGGGCGGCTGCCACCGCCGCTCCGTCCATGCCCGCGGAGAGCCCGAAAGCGCCGGGAGCGCCGCGCTCCCCCCGCTGCCGCTCCTGCCCCGGCTGCCGGCGGGAGGGCACCGCCGCCGCCGCCGCCGCGCACAGCCCCGCCGCCCGCCGCCGCGGCGCGGAGCCCGGCATGGCGCGGCGCGGCCGCTTCCAGCGCCTCTTCGGCCGCAGCGAGTCGGAGGACTCGGAGCCCGAGGGGGCGGCCGCTCCCCCCCGCCACCGCTCCGCCGCCGCGCCGAAGCGGCGCCCCGCGTTCCCCCACTGGCGCCCGAAGAGGAAGGAGCAGCACCCCCGGGGGGGCGGCGGGGCCGCTCCCGCCTGGACCCCGCCGCCCGCCTCGCCCCTCGGCTCCACGGCCTCGCGGTAAGCGCGACCCCCGCGCCCCTTCCCCGCCGGCGGCTGCGGGGGCGGGAGAGCGGGCGGGCGGGCGGGGGGGGAGCCCGGTGGGAGCCGCGGTGCAGGGCAGGGCTGGAGGCCAGGGTTTCTTTTTTTTTTCCCTCCCGACGAGGGAAGTGGGTGTCCCGCCGCCGCCTTCACGTCCCGCGTGTGCCCCAGCCTTCTGGCGGAGCGGCGGCTCGGCCGTGTTGACAAACAGCAGCAGCGCCTGTGTGAATAAGTAACAGCCCGTGCCCGAAGCAGAGGGAGGCTTCCTGGCCCAAAACAGCCTCCTAAGCTGTGCGGCTGGCGTGCGTGGATAGCTTCCACTCTTCTGCAGCAGCGGGCTTGCTCTGCGCTCGCTTTTCCTGGGCGTAGTAAAGGAGGGAGAGAAGAGAGTGAAGGGCTCGACACCGCTTTTCGACGGTACTCCCCATAGCTGTCGCTCCCCGGTGCGGTTCGAAGTCTCCCGTGAGTAATGACCATCTAATGGACGCTGGCTTGTCAGTTCTTGAGGACACGGGCATTCCCCGGGCGCTGTTTACAGCCTGTGGCCGCAGCACGGGGAAGCTCAGTGAAGACAGTGGGGTTGCCGAGCGGTAGAGCCTTTCGACGTGAAGGTAATTCACGGCAGGGTATGGTGAACTCGGGGTTATAACCAGGTTTGGTTAATGCTGCTCAGGTTTGAACAGCAAGACTCAGGCAGCGAGAAGATGTCAGTGCTAGCTGGATTTAAAAAAAAAAAAAGTTGTAAGTTAGCGGCCTCTCGGGTGTTTGGTTCAGACTGAGAAATCTCTAAGTTACAGAAGGTGGTTCTGTGTGTTTATATATATTAGTTATACAGAAAATGCTAGTTCTTGCCTAAAAATAGACATCATGTAGATGTGTGGACTTGACTCAGTTATAGTCTAATGATGTTTGTGTTTGGTATTGAAATGTATTACTGAAAACTTTAAACACCGATGTCTTTTATAAAAGAAAAAAAGCGCCTATGTTTACATATTTATGGGAAAAAGAGAATGAAGCCTGCTTTTTAGAACTGCTAAACCAAGAAATTATGTATTTCACAATGCTGTTGAGTGGCCAAGTTCAGGGTGATGCTGCAGGTGACCTCAACCAGAACAGACCCCTACTTCTGCCTTCCAAAAGCCAGATAAAACAGAAGGGGATCATAGTGTTTCTTGGGTTGGAAGGGAGCCCCAGGCATGGTCAACTCTGAGTTCAGACCCTGATTGCTCAGGACCATGTCCAGTTGAGTTTTGAAGTCTTCCAAGAACAGAGAGTGCACAACAACTTTGGGCAAGTCGCGTCACTGCCTACATGTGAAAAAGTTTCTCCAGGTACAAGGTTGGAACATCTCGTCTTTCAGTTTATGGCCTCTGCTGCTCCTGCCATGCACTACCGAAGAGCCTCTTGGCTCTTGGTGACCCTCGCGTGCATATTGGCAGGCAGGTGATGGGTCCTCTCCGAGGTCACCTCTTCCCTGGGCTTCACCTCTTCACCCCAGCCCCACTCCCCCAGCCTCTCTTCTTGTGGCAAGAGCACCAGCCCCCGAGCATCTTGAGGCCCTATGCTCAACTTGCCCCCGTTTATCAACATCTGTTTTGTGTTGAGGGGGCCCAAAACTGAACAGAGTATCTAGATGTGGCCAGATGAATGGCAAGAAAAGTGGGATAAGTCTTTAATCTAGGTGTGAGTTCCTTTTTCTTCCACATGCCTTGCTAGGTCTACACTGCCAAACCAAAACAGAAGTGCTGCATGGGATTTGGGGTTCAGTTCTTCGACCTGAAAAAATTGGAGGATGTTTTTACTGCATAAATTTGTTCCCAAGTTCTGTGCCTAAAATACAAATGAAGTCTAATAATTGCAAGGCTTCTAAAATAATAGGGTTGTAACTCCCGTTACAAAACACTGGGTTTTTGCTTTTTGGTCAGGGAACCAATCCTTCTACTATTGATAACAGGTTGGGCTTGTGCTTCAGCACATGGAAATGCACGTGTATGTCACCATCATTAACTGCAGTCGGTCATCTTCAGAGAGCACAAACTTCTCTTCTTTGTGTAGCTTTCTACCACCCTCGTTTTTTAAAAAATGGAATAAACAAAGCCTTTAATACACAGCCAAAAATACTCAGTGCCTTTTTTTTTAATGTGTTGAAGATTATGGTAGCATTTCTCTAAAGACGTTGTTTGAAGTATTTTATTTTTATTACATGAATGGTAGGCTGTAATGCATGGTTGCAAGAATACTGTATGGGCCAAATGAAAGTATACTTTTAACAGTGATGATTTTGAAAATTTGAGATGCTTAATAAATGGCCATGGCCTTTGCTATGGGAGAGGCATGGTTTGGCACATAACTAGCATGACAGCTGGCAGTTTGAAGACACTATTTATACAATATTCCAGTACAAAAAATTATCTGATGAGCTGTTTTGCTATTCTCGTGTTATTTTTTCGGGCAGCTAATCCTTTTCCTTGCTGTTAGTTACTTATCTTGAAGAGCAGTAGCCAATATGGCATAAAAAAATCTTACCATAAAAACCAAACAAGCAGCCCAACTCCTTTAGACTTGAGGCTACAAGTGTGCATTCTCCTGCCTCAATGAAGTTTGTGTTGTACTGCCTCTGTTCATGGGTGTCTGGGGTTAAATCAGGGAAGCCAGATTAACTCCTCTGGTTGCTTTTTCCAGCAAAAGCTTGTAGAATCTCTTTCCCAGAGATAATAGCTACAAATTGGAGCCTCTATGCAGAAGAAGGTGCAGTGAAAGAGAAGAATGAAAAAGAATGATAGTTGTCACCATGCTGTAGAAGACTGCACAATATTAAGAAACCAATTTTTACTTGATCCCTTGGAAGTCATGTCCCTACAAAGTTGTCATGTCTTGGACATTGAATGATCTCTACCCAAGGGCAACTTTAAAAATGAAGATGATGACTTGGATTTGAACTTTGAAGCAGGAAGTTGACTACAGGAGGACAAAGAAGATTGTGTATCTTTGGGGTGTGATTCTTTAGCAGTCTTTCTGACAATGTGTGCTACTCTACGAATCTGGAGCTTTTGGTATTTGATGGTCAAGTCCAGACAAGTTACTTCAGTCCAGTTCTGAGTTGGCTAACACATAAATGACAGTAGCTGGATTCTTACCCAAAATGTGTCAATGTAATCACCATGAAAAAAGAAGACATTTTTGCTGCTTATTACTTCCTCAGCTTCAAGAAACACTGATAATTTGGTGTTGGCCTTGGTATTGAGCATGCTAGGACTGCCACCATCAGCAACCCCCCTTGTTTTTTTTACTTTCTCCTGATTACATTCAGCTCAGCTTGTCTTCATCAACATACTAAATAGGTGAAGGCAAAAAACCCCTATGTGACTCTTATTCTACTATTTGGCAGGGAAACAAAAATGAATTAGAGTTCAGTAATAACATAAAAATAAGCGAAGGGAAACAGCATTAGGCTACATCCAAGGAAAGTTAGACTCTGGAATAATTATACCTTATCTCAGAGAGGAACACACGTTCAGGAGATATACTGAATGTGAAGAAGTGTTGGGTTGCGAGTGGAGAAAGTGGTGGTGAGGCCAAGATCTAATATCTCTTCCCTACCTTATTCTTTGAGTTACTTTTCTGTGACTTCTGTGTTAGAAGAGGTGAAGGAACTGTGCTTCACAGCCTGCATGTAACATCACATTTTGCAAAAAGGTGAAAAACAAGCGTTTTGCCCTGTGAAAAACAGAGCTTATAATAACACAGGACATTAGTAGCTTGATTGGTTGACAAGAACAAAATGTAGAAAAGTGTCATACAGTCAGCTGTGTTACATAGTAAAATACGAACCCTCAATTCAATGTACTTTATGTGTGTAACTTTACATTTGTGCGGCATCTAGTTGAGAGAAAAAATGGAATCGTTCACCTGTGTTCTTTGCAAGATTGAATGCAGGTGTCTGCAAGTGTTCTGGTTGCACTCATTTTATAGGAGGTGGAAATGGAAAAGGGTAATTATGTTTGCAGTATAATTCTTTGTACTTTGTAATGTAAACATAATGCCTTAGGAATAAAGATTTATTAGTTTAATTTTTTTTTTATAGAGGAAAGAAGTTCTATTAAACTATCATGATCAAATAATTAAATGCAGAATGTTTTTTTTCTCAAATTTTATCTATACTGTGACCTAATGAGGAAATCAGTGCTTATTAAAAAAACGTGTTTCTAGAAAGATACTAAGATAACAGGGATGGCATGCTAAAACATTCACTTACTTTGTTTGCATTCTTAAGAGATAAAAAATACCGTCCTGTGAAAACCTCCATAATGACATCTGTGCCATTAAAGTAGTAGTCTGCCTCTCCTGCATGAGTTTAATGTCAGCTGCTGTTTCTGTGTTGCTGATTTTGCAGGTTTGGCAGCTGTGAAAACACCAGTGTGAAGAGCGCTGTCCTTTTCATTTTGTGCTTTTAAAAATCAAATGACAGTCTAAAAAATCTAAACCAATAAGACTGCTGGTGCCTTTGTGATCAGCCTGCTTGGATGTCAGTGGAAGGGTAAATCCTGGTAGAGAAGAGTGGGATCTCATTCCCGACTTCTGTGGTGCAGAAGAATTGCTGACTTTATTCATGTTTTTTCCCTTAAATTAGGAAAAATTATCTTAAAAAATGAAGTGAATCAATGGACTCATGCCATTGACAGTCAAGGAATTTTTCCTTATTTTTTGGGGGTGCTTCTACCTTTGTTGTGTGTTTATTTTGGAGAGATGGCATACCCTACTGTATTCAGGTGAATCTGATCCACAGTAGTGCTGAGTACCATTGAGGTGATAGGAGATCTGTGCTGAATAGTTAAATGTCTATTAAAACAAGGACTGTTGTGAAAAAGCAGGTTCTAGCCTACTCAAACTAGGTGCCAGTCTTGACACCTTTGGGTTTAGTGTGTCAGATACACACTTTGAATGGTGACAAGTAAAAATATAAAGGTGTTTTGAGGAATTATTATAAAACACCATTGTGGAAACCACCCAGGAAGGTGCACAAACAAAAAGTTCATGTTGAATGCAGGTACATAGAGTTGGCGCTTAATAATGCATGGAGTGCTAAAACCAGTATTAAATATTGAATGCATACCAATTCAGTGAGTACCAATTGTCTAAAAGTGAAAACAGCAGTTTTTTTCACTCTCTACTCTTTCTTAACACTGCTATCTCTTGTCTCTTCCTTTTCTCCTTGTCACGTTCCCTTGTTTCTACAACTCTCTGTCCCATCTTTCCCTCCCTTTTCATCCTCTGAAGATTTGCATCAAGCAGTTCACCCTTCATTCTCTAGTGGGTTCCTGCGTGCATGGAGCAAACAGAAGAGCGATGCGTTATTGTACCTGCGATGGCCTCAGGGCATAGGCAGGACAACATTTATAGATAGAAATTAATATCTGTTATTGAAACAGTGAATATAATTAGTTTGACTTACTTCATATACAAGTACAAGATAGGTCCCATATCCTCTAATTTCAGGTATCTACATCTGAACTAGTTATTCCCTTTATAATCAAGGAGGGCAAATAGGCACGTCTGATGTGCAATTCATCTCACCCTGAGGTGAGTGTCTAAAACAGGCTAAATGAATTGCATCTTAGAAGTGCAAGTTTTCCTCAATGACTTTAAAAGCTGCCTAAAGGTGATGCCTCCAACATTTGAATTTAGGCAGCTGAATTCCATCTGCGTTACCTGATAAGGGGGAGTCCACAGGCTGATACTTCCATGCAGGAGATGCTATAGTGCAAAGTCAAACAGTCATGAGCTTCAAAAATTATGTTCTGATTTTTTGTGTGCAACTTTAAGGCACCTTCTTTGTTCACAAGCAATCTGCTTTTAAAGACTAATTTTCTGCAGAATTTCTGTGTTACTCAGTTGATTGTCATTAGGAGTTTTCAAGTTTCTTTAGGGAACTGGGGTTGATCCCTACTTCTGCTGTGTTTCCTAGGGAAAGCTGGGCAAGTCACAGGAAAGTCATGGAGAAAAAACTTTTCACACATGATTACAGAGAGAGAACAGGGGAAGCAGGAGAAAGGGGAGAGGAGACTACTTGGCCTAGGGTCTGATTTGCAGAGTTTTGGCCAAAATGGCAATGCTTAGGAAAGCTAAAGGCTGCTGGAAATGGAATCTTGTAATGGGAAAGGTGGGGAACTCAACACTAGGCAGTTCTTCCTTTAGCAGCTTGCATTTTAAAATAGAATAAAAACATGAGAACCTGTTTTATGATCAGAGGTTCCTGTGCAAGGGAAAAAAATCCCTTCTTCAGCTTTCAAAACAGACAGAAAATAAGTCATCTATGATTTGCGTGCATGTAATGTATCTGATAGTGGTGTATCTTTGTATATACTATTCTTATATTAGTCACTTCTTAAATGTAGCAAACTTTCTGCTGTACAGTTTAACTTCTCATGCATGCTTGTTCATCTGGGCACATACTGTGAGCTAACACAATCTATCATCAAATATTTCATCATTCAGTGCTCCTTCAAGACAAGAAGGGAAAGATAGGCAAAGACTGATCAATATAAGGGATTAATCATCTCCTTTGGTGCCCTCTGCAAAAAAAAAAAGCATAGTATTCATTTAAAGAAAATGAATTATCATCTTCCATGTTATCAACCATATTCTTCATTCCCAAGTGTGCAAAAGTACTGTCATTTTTCATTAGCCTCATTGTGGAACTGTACTTGGAAATTCTGAAATGAAAATGAAAGAATATTAGTTGGATAAAATAGTACTTTTTGCTCCATGAATCTTTCATTCATCTAGAATTTACGGTTATGAAGTCAACCAAACCAAATTTTAAAAGAACATCCTGAGCTCTGAAAATCTGTAAAACAGACATGTTTGATGCATTCCCCAAACCCCATGTTTCAGGTGGAGCCCGACACCAGAAGCACAACTGCTAGCTTGACCAAAAAAAAAATCTGTTTTTCCTCAGTAAGGATACCTTATGTTGATTACAGTGCTCCTTTTACTGTTAGAGTCACTCCATAAGTACTTTAAGAACTGCAGGCAGACAGAGCGGCCCCAGTACATCCTTCAACCAACTTCTTTATAGTTGCTATTTCATCTTTGTAAGCTATTGTTATATTGTCTCTAGAGTGTTTTGAACTGTCATCATTGCCACAGCTGTGGTGCTGCTGTTGAGGCAAGGCTGTAGGTCAGGAATGCTGTCTGATGCCATTCAAGTCAGTGAGGGTCAGTGCCTAAGCTCGCAGAGCTTGATCAGGCGATGAACAGCTGAGCAGAAAATATTTAAGTTGCATGGCCTGGCGGAAACCATCATTTTCCATTTGTCCCTTCTTCTGTGGCCAGGAGCAGGTGCCACAACACAGTCTCTCAGGGCTCATGTAGAGTCACAGATGACTTTTAATTAACGCTAAGAAAGCCAGAGAGAACCTTTCATATCGGTGGACTTGTGAGGAGAGGCTGCTTTTTAGGAAGTGGGGAGGTTGTATGTTTTTTCCTGGAAGGAAACTAGCAGAATGCTCTCCTCATTACACCATAGATACAAAATAGGTTGACTGAGGTTGGAAGAAACCTCTGGAGCTCATTTCAGCCAACTTCCCACTGAAAGCAGAGCCAACTGCGATGTTAGATACCGCTCCGAGGTTAGATTGGGTTGCTCAGGTCTTTGTCTAGTCAAGTGTTTCATATCTGCATGGACAGAGGCTCCACAGCTTCTCTGTGAAGACTGTGAAAATTTGTCCTCAGGTCTAATCAGAATTTCTCACGCTGCAACTTGTATCTCTCTCCTCTTGGTCCGTCCCTGTGCACCTCCGAGGAGAGGTTGGCTCCTGTTAGGTAGCCAGTTTCTACTCTTCCAGGTGCTTCTTGTACCTCATAACCCAGCACCTAAGCATCTTGGTGGCCCTTCTCTGTATTCATACCATTTTGTACACTTTTCTTGTACTGGAGATGTACAGGTAGCCTTCATTGTCACAAGGGCACACTGCTGATAATGTCTGATAGTAGAATAGTGTGAAAACTAAACTCTTTGGTTTGGCTTCCATAATTTTAATTCCTTGAAACCACTGGTTGGGATTTCACAGTGGACATTCCACAACAGCCAGGGAGGGAGGCACTCTGTGATTAGCAGTGCTGACACATTTTCCTACCCTTGGCTGGCAATCCTGTGCTATTTATGAATCATTTAGTGAGTAACCAGTAATTCTTGTGACAGAACATATATTTAGAATTTTGGGACAGTATAAGCACGTTTGGCATAAAACCAAACCATATGATTACTAGTAAGAGTCTATAACATTGTAGTGCCATCTCTGTCTTCAAGGAGAGTGTTTTGATGATTTACCCATGATTACCAATTTGCAGATAAAGTACAAATAATTCATACTCCATGGTGGAGGGAGGACATCTGTAAATACATGCTGAAACTTACCTGTTGACCCCTGTTGAAGCATCTTTGTGACCTCCCTTAGCTATGTGCAAAAGCTGACACAGTAGGGGCAGAAATAGGAATGGAAATGAAAGGATATCTACCTTATGCTCTTTCTATTTGGAGAATATGTGTGTACTTGGTGAAGAGGAAGAAATTGTTGAGGTTTTTTTTTCTAAATATGTTTGACAGTAACACTGTAGATTTAGTGGAACTGCTGAAATGGCAGCCTTCATGTTACCTTTGGTGTTAGCTCTGTATTCTTACCTGTGCAGACTAGGTCACAAGAAGAGGTATAGATTTATGCATGTTCAGTCTTCCTGGGTTAGAAGTTGTCTAGGAGTAAGGTACCTTCTGTATGGAAGCAACATAGATGGGCTAGTATAGCTACCATAGACACAGATAGTTTACACTTTCACAACCTGTAGGGAGGCAGATTGATCAGTTGGGCTGATTGATTGGTTTTTTAGAGCACTGAGAGTAAGATCACATATTCAGCCTAAAAGGACAAATGTGTAGACGCAGCACCTAACTAACATAGTGACATGGCTTGTAAACTAGAACTGCTTTTTACCTGGCTGATTTAAACTTGGACACATTGAACACACATCTGCCTCACCCCACTGTGTAGACTTATTCTGAGTTAACCTTGTGGAATTCTTCTGATTTGAGGCTGGATTCCTTAACTTACTCAATGGGAGGCAACCTTGTCTGTCTTCAGTTTAGGCAATAAGAAATCTTTTTCTCACACCTTTTGTCTGTGTCGTTAGTTTACTGAGTAATCTCTCCCAGGCTGTGGTGGCTTGGGTTGTGTGTTTATCAAATGTCTAGAATAATGGAGTCTGATTTTGACTGTGACTTCTATATGCAAATAATAAGTAACAGAACAAAAGACCAAAAAAAATTTGGCACCTTTCAAAAGCTGTGAATGAATACATATAATTTGCAATTTCAGAGTGGAACTCATCAGGCTTTATAGTCCTTGTGTAATTTAAAGGGTGTGTATGAGGTGAAGAATTAAAAAAGAGGCTGAGACACCTATAAACATTCCACAGGGGCATATTTTAAATACAATATAGGTGACAGTCCTGCAGGTGATAAGTCTATTTGTGTGAAATTGACTGCCTGGTTCCTGATGAACAGCTCTATACCCGTTCCTGTCACATTTGTTGGAAATTGAGCGTAGCCAGGGCTTCAGGGAGGCTCTTCTGTATTTGGGATGAAACCTGCTGATGTTTTCAGGAAAATGCTCGTCTTTAAAGTTCTAACAAATCTGAATTACGGAGGTTTCTGTCCTCTCTATTGGTGGAGTAGAAACCCAAAGACAGCCAGAGTTGTACTATTTATTCATGTGAGTCTGTCTCATTGTTAACACTATCTTAGGCCATGTATCTGTGGCTTGGAGCGACTGATAATTGAACTAACCAGTTCTTTAATAAGATCTAGATGATATCTTCCTTGCTTGGGACAAATAGAAATCTTTACTATATACAGCCTTTGGGGTAAGGTAGAGCTGATAGTTTTAACATGGGATTTTTAGTGTTTTATATGAGAGAAATTTATGAGTAAGCTGAATTCTGTGGGAGATTTCATGTTTTCACTATAATTCACTATGAAAGGAAAAAAACGGGTAGAGATACAGCAGTAGTCTGCTGGCTCATTACACTTAAATGAACAAAAAACCATCTGAAGCGGTGCTGGTTTTGGCTGGGATAGAGTTAATTTTTTCCACAGTAGCTGGTATGGGTCTATGTTTTGTATTTGTGCTGAAAACAGTGTTGATAACACAGGGATGTGTTCGTTGCTGCTGAGCAGTGCTTACACAGAGCCAAGGGCTTTGCTGCTCCTCACCCCACCCCACCAGCGAGCAGGCTGGGGGGGCACAAGGAGTTGGGAGGGGACACAGCCGGGACAGCTGACCCCAACTGACCCAAGGGATATTCCAGACCATATGACGTCAGGCTCAGCGTATAATGCTGGGGGAAGAAGGAGGAAGAAGGGGGGACGTTCGGAGTGATGGCATTTGTCTTCCCAAGTCACCATTACACGTGCTGGAGCCCTGCTTTCCTGGAGATGGCTGAACACCTGCCTGCCCAGGGGAAGTGCTGAAGGAATTCCTTGTTTTGCTTTGCTTGCGTGCACGGCTTTTGCTTCACCTGTTAAACGTCTTTTTCTCAGCCCACGAGTTTTCTCACTTTTACTTTTCCAATTCTCTCTCCCATCCCACTGGACGGGGAGTGAGGGAGCAGCTGCGGGGGGCTGAGTTGCCGGCTGGGGTTAAACCACGACAGAAGCCTAAATGCAGCTTTTTCTGTCAAGATACCTGACTTCTCATCTTGACTTTCAAGAAGTATTTGTTAGTGCAAGCATACTATGTTTGGATCAAAGCATAGTTCAGAAAATGTTTAAATTTTATAAACTTAAGTTCAAAACAAGTAAGGGTCTTATCTCGAAGAACTTTTACATGTGTGCCAATGTGCTAAGAATTTCTTATAAATCAAAAAAAAGTAGAAAATCAGCACATACTTCATAATGTAACTTTTTGGCAGAAGTAAATCTAGTCAGATGCCAAACTCTAGTCTTTTTTGTTACGTGAAAAGTCCCTTTCTTTCTGTAATGACTAAATACAATGTGATAGTAAGACTTCTAATTTGAAAACATAAGCAAAAAGTGACCTCAATTATAAATGTTTACTAGTATGTGGAACTGCATAGTAATTTAGACCTGAGTATTTTTAAGAATGCTTTGCATCCTAAATGAACCTAGTTTTAATGGGCTATATCACTTTTCTTCCCGCTTTGGAGTACAGCGCTCAGAAGCTGTGCGTGAGCGGGTCAGGAGCCGGCAGGCTGCTGGCACTGGAAGAATGTCCCACTAGCTGCTAAACCAGTGGGGCAGCATTGGAGGGAATAATAATAGTTCAGGGCTTACACGGAGGTATTCGACTGATGATTACACCTTACAGGGGTGCTCGCTGTGACTGCTGAGGAGGAACTGAACAGGAAGTATCCGGCAAAAACTTGGCAACTTTAAATTCTCAAATTCTGTGTCTAAATGAGCTCTAGCAAGTTTGAATACTAAGCACAACAGTATTTTTGATGACATTGTAGTTTTGCCTGATGTAATCAGATTTTCGTGATGGGTATTTATGTTTTAATATTCTGGCAAGTTTCGTTTAAAATGACAAAATACAATTAGTCCATGAGGGGTGTTTTATTACTGTTAAAAAGGTATCTGAATCGCTTCTTACTGCTGGCTGCCTGTTTTCTTTGTCTAGTTTGTCTTACTAGGTTTATTTAGCAGTTGTTTTCTTTGGAATTGGGGGGGGGGTTGGTGATTTTACTAAATATGATCAGGGTGATTCCTTAATATCACTACAGTTGTGACTAACCTGCCATACTCTGCAGTTTAGTTTTGCTTGGTTTTGTTTGGTTTTAAAAGAAAAAGAAACCTCTGTATACCTGTTTGGACGTGTCTAATCTCTTCCAAGTTAGATAAGAGTTATTTGCCAACCTTTGGCCTATTTCCTTTGTGTAACTCTGTTAAACAGTGTTTTCCCACCCCATGCTGTTTTCTGCAGAAGTAGTGCTTTTCCTGCATCCACCTTAAAGCAAGTCCTTTATACTCTGAAGACTCCACATTTTGATAGTTCATTTCTTTGTGGTTCATAACATGTATCAAAGTCCAGAAATTCTCTGTTCCCACTGTTCTTTATTATGGTCCACAGACTTCCTTCTCTTCCAGTGATGGATTGGATATGCTTTTCCAGTTGAAGTTGAACCCTCCGGTCATTACCGTGGGACAGCTGCCAAAATGATGAGCTATTATCATGTATTCATTTCTTCCCACAGTGACGGATTTCTCTCTCATCAGTAATACTGCTTATTTTTTACCAACGTGCAATTCCTTCAATTCTTCTTCTGGACATAATATTCCCCGGGCTGTCGACCATTTGATCTGTTTCTCTCATAATTCTGAAATATATTTTTCTCTGCTTCCAGAGGTCTCACTGATTTACAGCCTGTATTGTACCACAGGTGTGTGGAGTAGATTTATTGCATATACATGAATAATATAAAAACTAATTTTATATACAACACATAATACTTGTTTTCATTCTAACATAAACATTTTGGTTTACTGACTGCATTTCCTTACTAGCAGGATGTCCATTACACTTGAAGATGATTATAAATAAATTTTGCTGCTGATGACAAACTAGCTGTTCATGTCATCTAATGAAGCAGGTGTGACCAGCCACGTGTTGGCAGTAGCAGGCCATGGTGTGTGTAAGATACATGTGCTTACTTTTTACTTTCAAAAGCAATCGGGGTGCTTCTCCAAGGGTAGATTTTGTTATTTGGTGCTTTTTGGTGCTTTTTTTGGGGGGGGGGTAATATTCCATCTAGTAGTTGAGTCATTTCTACCTTTGAAAAGAGTTTTGAATCCTCTTCCAAGTAGCATCTTACTCAGTTTGTGGGAAGAGCACATGCAGTTGCCTTTACCTCTCCAATCATGTTTTCCATATTTCTGAGGCAGCACAACACCCAGCTCTCCTTTTGAACTCTCCGTGGGCATATTCATCTCTCTCAGTAAATTGTAGTATTGTTGGTAGCGTTAGTGTATCACTTTGCTTTAAAAACCCCCTCACTTTATATGATGGTCTGGATGCCACTCATAAAACTAAAAAATTCCCACACTGAATTACTCCTTAATACTAAACTCTGTTTTATAATGTAAAGAGTGTCAGGGGAAACAGCTGTGAAGTAAAGGATATTGACTGTCATGAAATTAAATACTATCTAAGTGGATACTGAAATGTGGAGAGACTCACTTGATTTAGCATTTCTTACATCTTCCCCGGGTTGCCCTTGCTTGCCTCTCCTTTCCTTGTAATTTTAGCATGTGAACACTGAAACTTTGGAGAGTCCTTTGATTATGCTGTTTTCTGAACTTTAGGGTCAGGTTTTTACAGGAGATGTTAGAAATTGGTTGAAAAGAGAGAAACGATCTCCATGAACAGCTCCTCCGAAATAGACTGTTTTGCTGTTGAGCAGTAGTCCTCATTTGTGTTCAGGTGTGGATGTGTGTGTGGTTACTGTGCTCAAACATAAGGACTCTCTAATCTAGCAATATCTACAGGTATCCATAGACCTGCTGCTGCCACTTGCGCTTCATATCAGAGGAACAAAGGGCGAAATGTCTTCATGTGTTTCAATCGCTGCTCAGCCTTAGTGCAAGTTTCTTGTTCTTGGGGAGCTTTTAGCTTCAGTTTTCAATAGTTTTTATAAGCCTGGGTCCTTTAGTTTAGGTCCTTTGTCACAGATCTCACAGAGCTGGAGAAGGACACGTGAAGAAACCAGGCAGTGATCAGGGGCATCTGGAGGAGTAGTGAGCACCTCCTGAAACTGTAAGCGTGAATATTTTCCAGTGGTGCTCATGCAGCTTCTGATGTTGGTGACCTGCTTCCAAAGTGCCTGGGTGAGGAGCAGGTGCTGTGGTACTGCCGGTGCCTTGTGCTTCTCTCCCAGGGCTGAATCACAAGCGAATGACAATAAAGAAACAGTTTGGGCACTGATCCTCCCTATGGCATCTTGTTATCTGATCCTTGTTACCACTGTGGCATTCAGTACCAGTGCTGGCACAACCCAGGGAGCCAGGTTATATTTGACAGAAAACCCAGGATATGTCAGGGCATCTGAGCAGCAGGTAACACTGACTCATGCTCCAGGACTTGAAACTGCGTTGCTGACGGCATTCAGTTCCCGTGATGGCCCTGCTGCCTTTGGCACCAAGGGTACCGCTGTGGAGGAAGGGTGTTGCCTTTCTCTATGACTCCTTGCCATTTGCGGGAATCTAGGAGGATGTGATGGATGTAAATATTCTCTGTCTTTGCCAATTTGAGTGGGTCTGGAAAGAAAAGATGGTTTCTGAGACTGCCTAGGGATGCAAGGCGTTTGTGGTGGACAGGGTGACCCAATGAGAGACATCTTAAGGTCTAAGATGTGATGGAGTGGCAACATATCACCACATCAAAGAGCCAGCCAGTATTGTTGGAAGTTCAGCAAACAGCCTTGGGAACAGTGTCTGTGCCTAAACACAAGTGACCTCTGGATAATGGATTTGCCAAACTGACCAAGGCTGTCAGGGCTCTGGAAGTAGCGCTTCAAGCATGATCAGAAACTGTGTTTATCTGATTTCCAAAGGACAGTTTTGCAGTTTCACATTCATAAAATGCTACACGGTTTCCGAGGGCATCCAAATTTGATGGTATATTCAGCAAAACCGTCCTTGAAGTCTCCTTTCTACTTCCCACTTCTGACTTGACTGATTATTCCTTTGTAATTATTCACATGTGTGCCTGTGGACAACCACAAATGGAAGAAAGGAATTTTTTTAAAGTGTTATTTAGCTTTCCTGAAGATACGTTGTCCATAGGCACCATCTGCAACTGCTCTCTCTACAGATAAGGCAACCTGGGATCACATGCTCATGAGGAAACTGAAATTTTGGGCGTGCTTTGCCCTTTATGACATTGGTGCAAAGAACTTTAAGCTATGTACAAAGAACATCAAATGCATAGGTACTGCTACAAAAAGGTTATCTGAGTATTTACGGTGTTTGCACTTCTCTTGGAGCATACATATGCCCAGTACTGATGTAACTCTGGTAGCTTCTTTTTTTTCTGTTTGGAAGAGTCACACAGGATCGAATGAAAACAATCTTTTTGCTTTAAGTGAAAGAAATAGTGTAACATGATGGCATAGTAAAATGGATCAATGTACATTTATGAATGATAACCAAAAAATAGTATGCATTTCACAAGTAGGCCTCTGAACATATGTAATCTCAGGACAGGTTATTGTGAAGGAATCCTAATCCCAGTCCCACAACAAGGATTTCACTCTCTGATGGCTTGACCCTGGCCAGCAATTAAGCACCCACCTGCCCCTCACTCACTCTCCCCGCTGCCAGTGAGAGGGGGGAGAGAACTGGAAGAGCAAAAGCAAGAAAAAACTCACGGGTCAAGATAAGGGTAGTTAATAAGCAAAGAAGAAGAAGATAAAATCCCAAGTGATGCGCAATCAATCACTCACCAACTCCCACCAGCAGACCGATGCCCAACCAGTTTCTGAGCAGCAGCTACTTTGGAAAGACACCCTCCATCAACAAGCCAGAGTTTGTATTGCTGAGCATGACGTTACATGGTATGGAATATCCTTTTGATGAGTTTGGGTCAGCTGTTCCCTCCCAGCCTACTTGCTGGGGGGGCAGCATGAGGAATGGATAAAGCCTTGGCACTGTGCAATCACTGTTCAGCAATAGCTGAAACGTACCATACAGGATGCTATGAAGAAAATTAACTCCATTCCAGTCAGACCCAGTACATGCTCTTAGGTGCTTATCCATAGTGATTTGTTGTCTGCTGAAGTATTTATTGTATCAGTTTGTGGATTGTCTTACTAAAGGCATGACTGGACTGAAAGGTCAGTGGAAGAACGATGATAGGTATGTGGTGAGTTTTAGGCACATACATACTCTGGAAGACTGAGAAAAATAAAATAGCTGTGACTTGAAGATCAGAAAGGTCATTATGAAATAACCCAAGTTACCAAAAAAAGGTGAAAACATATTATTCTCTTCTTTATAGATATGATAAACAATATTGTTTTATATATGTTTAAAACCCACACAGAATCTTTAATGAAGGAATCACCAAATTATTAAAGGAAATTTAAGGCTGACTTTTTTTTTTAAAGGAAGAAAAAATGCCATTGCATTTTGAAAGCTCTTGAAATGAACTGCCTGAGGTGCACATGAGGTCAAATGCTGCAGCTTAGTTTTAGAAAAGATCTGGATAATTTTTACAAATTAGAACATTTGTAATTAATAAGCTTACAGTCAGAAAAAGTAAGTCCTAGACTTCAGAGCTTAGTAAGACTGCCTAGGCAGGACAGGAAAGACAATTTTTGCCCAGTATTTACTCTGTTACATATTTAGAGAAAAATTTTCCCCACTTTATTTGCAAAATAAATTATATACGGTCTTTTTAATGCTTTAATGAAATGCAGGTTTGCACATCTAACATTATTTCATTCTCTTTAACTTTTTATTGTGTAATTTTTCTGTAGACTTTTTTTTTTGAAGACTTGTTGTTGAACTTAACCTGTTTGTGTTTGTTAACGCATGTAAGCATGAATTTGAACACAAATCCATGTCCAAGCAAAGAACTGAACATACCTTACCATAATGTGACATTCCCTGCTGTCCTGCCTCGTTACTTAGCTAGTAATGAAGTGCTATCATTGATACATCTGTTATCCTGGAGGTTACTAGAAATGCCATCAAGTTTGGGTGACTGTCACTATTGTCTCGTGATCTTGATTTGAAAGACCGTAGAGGGACATATGTTGTGTGTATCTTGGATGACTCCCAGGAGCTTGCTCATATCCTATCAGTTGGCTTTGATGTTCACACCTGCTGTTACCTGGTGTTGATGCCTCCTGCCGCAAGTCTTCCCTGTCAGATGATGAGTCTTGGTGGTGATAAGTCGGATGAAGCAGCTGCTGTTCTGAAACTGTTATGATAATTGCAGATGTTTCAGCATAATTGTGTCTCCTCCCTTCCCACTTATTGGACATACCCGCTTTTTGGGACAGGACCTACCACAGTGAGACTCTGAAGACTATCAGCATAATTGCAGTGCAAATACTACTGGATTTTACCTCTTACACTCTCCTTTTAATACAGTTTTAAATAGTTTACCTGTTGATTACATTGTATTGCTTAGTATTTGGGTCTGAGTTTTTACATGGCGCCTACATAGCACGTATGCAACAGAAAATAAATTGCAAAAGCTTGAATCAGTACAGACAATTTTTTAATGTTTATACAAATTTATTTTTCCTAAAACTACTTTCCATTTCCTCCAAGAGTAAGAAATACATAGTTAAAAAAATGGCTTGAGGAGACCTTCTTCTATTAATTGTTAAAGAAGTTCTCACCCTCCTTTCTTTTTCCTTTCTTAAAGTACCTTTCTCATCTCTTGTACTTTCAGAAGTGTTTTACTTCTTCCACTGATTTCTGTATGTCTCATATGCCTGGAACAGTCTCATTATTTTAATCTGCTCAATAATCTTTCGTCTCGCTAAGTCCCTTTACAAATGTGCTTATTTTGGTTAGCTTTCCACCCCTCCTTTTATGCTGCTCCACTGTCCTTTAATCTAGCCCAAATTACAATTTAATAATGAAGGTGAGGGTTGAGGAGGAGAGGCAGTTCTGGTTTCAAAAGTTAGCTGTAAAACAAAACCCTTCAGTCATCTTGCATCTTCTGTTATTGCGGTTTAGGGTTCGGTCTGCTCAGGCTTTTCAGGGCGCTTGTTTGTTTTCTTGTACTCGTGTACAGAGTGAGGTGCAGAAATACCGCTGCATACATACAGCTTACAAAACCAAAGGGGAACTGAAGCTTTTCTTTAATGAAAACTATGTGCCTTTTTATTAGGAACGAGCAGAGACTTTTAACAGAAATAGTTTTCCAAGTGCCTGCCAAGGTTTCTATAGCAAAACTACTTTTTGAGCCAAGTCTGGAATATTTGCCTAGTAGAGCGTTAAAAAAGAGTGACTAAGGACATACAATTAAGCTAAAACCAGCACAGAGTGTAACATAATCAGTTTGGTTTGCCCCTTCCTGTATTTATCTACGAGTTGAGGGCTTCCGTCTGTCTTCTGCATCACTGACACTGACAAACACGTAGGCAGGTGTTTGGCTATACTGGCTATACTTTGGCTGTACTTTTTATTTTAGGAGACTGACATTGCATTTTAACGTATTTTGTGACTTTTGATCAAACATCAATACTGGGAGGATAAAAAGGGATTTGGGGTAATAGTTAAATTATACAGACTTATGTGGTAGAAAATAAACTTCTAATGAACGAGCTGGTTTGATAGTGAGATAGGTATGTAAAATGGAAGTTGTTAATTCTAGATTTTTGTGCTGAAATTTGTAAAGCTTGATTAGTGTTTATTGCCTGCATTTTCATTAGTCTTGTGATGCATCTTTAAGGGAGGAGAGTATTCGGCATGCTTGTGTAAGTTATTTTGTACAGCTGGACTTACCCCAGAGATCATTGCCTGGGAATGATAGGGTCTTGCTTACAGGTCCAGCCACTGTTGTTCTGAAGTTCCTAAAAATGTTATTGCATGTGTTAATGAGGGAGACCTGAGTTAACTAAAATGATGTTGAACTAGCTTTAATTAGGGAAACCAAGACCTCAGTGTCCTCTTGTTTCTGTAGCTCCTGGTTTTTTCCCATTAATTAATGGAAACATTAATAGAAAATGATATGTTTCATTTATTTTTTTATGTGAAAGATTTGTAATTAACAGACTTACAGACCAGGTACAGTGCTGCCTTCTGATGGAAACATAGTTCAGATCAAGTCTTTTAGTAAGGTCATTCTTCATGATGCTTCAGCAAAATCATGCCATTTTATTTTTACATCTATAATTTAGCAATTTGCAACATTTAAACTAATAAAATTATCTATCTTGAAAATAAACTTCAAAAATTTAGGAATTATTTGTCATCCTTAGTTGCCTCTTCCTGATCCTTGGCTTCTTTGAAGTGAGTGTTATCTCATACGAAGACAGAAAAAAATACAGTTCTGCATTATTGATAATGAATATCTCTTGACAGAGATTTCAGAGTCTGTATCTTTGCAGGAAATAATTTGGCAGCCCTAAAGGTCTGCTGCCAGGTTAACTGTATTTTCAAATCTGCATTTACTGCACACAGCAACCTAGAGGAGAATGCTTGAAGGTCTGGACTTGGAGACCAAGTCCAAAGATTTTGAAATTGTCACTTGTTTCACTGTGTATGTAATACAATGAAAACATGACCGCTTTATTTCTTTTCCTTTGCATAACTGATTCTAGTCACAGAGCGTTGATTACTTTAGTTGTTTACACTTGCTCTTTTTTGGAGATTACTTACGGTTTTGAAATGGAATCTGTGGCTCCTTTAGCTGGGAGAAGGTTTGTTAAGAAAGCAGGGGTTTATGTTATACTTTGAAAAATCATCAAAACAAAATGCTCTGCTGTCTAAAACCGAGTACCAAAAATGTTTTGCCCCCAAATCCTGAGGATTTATCTGTGGGAGATTCTGATTTCTTTGTCCCTTATGAAGGAGTTGCCCCATCTGGGTCACAAGTGACAAGATAAATGTCTTGTTAAACTGGTTCTAGCCCTTAGAGGGTTGAAAGTAGGCAAATGCGGAAATTAAAATAGAAGGTTTTAGCAGGTAACTACAGAGTTGCTGGCAGATGACTCTGTAGTAAGCTATTGTAAGTAGGACATCCTTGATGACTTAAGTCAGTCTTTGAACTGGCTCCAGAATGACTTACATTTCATGTGTAAAGTTCAAGACTCATAATACATTTGTAGCAAATGATGCTTTAGGATAAAGTTTAATGCGTGAACTATTTTAAAATTAAAATGCGATTGAAATTATGGTAGAATTATTTTGTGTGATTCGAGATATTTACTTAATTACTCTTTGTACTCACCTGTCAATTAGACGTCTTGCGTAAGACCCAGATCCAACTGAGCTACCTAACCTACTGAGATAGTAGGATGGTATAAACTCCTTTGGCTCCAAAGGAACATCAGAAAACTTTGTATGTGGTGCTTTTGTTTCTTCATTTGTTTTTAAGTGGTCACGTGATCTTTTTAAGACTAGAAGCTTTCAGGAGCTTACACACTGAAAGTACATAAAGCATTAGAATCACTGAGATAGTATGCATGCACACTTGAACAATGTAGTTTGTCACTTAGTGCTGTACCAAAATAATTCATTTCTTGATGACAAGGAACTGAAGCATGACACTTAACTGAGACAAAAATTACTTCCTTCAGCAAACACCGTGGAGGTTACTCCTGCTAGGTACAGACCAGGTCAGGTAGATGTGATAAGAATATGTGATGCTATAGCTGTAGGCTAGTAAGAGCAAGTTCATTCCCTTAAGTTTTTCTTCTTAATTCAGTTTCAAACAGAACTGTAGTAATCTTACAATTTTACAGATGACTTCTTTAATCAAAGATAAGGAGGACTATATCTAAATTTGCTTGTCACGTGAAGAGGGAGCTTTCATTAATAATAGACTTGACCCAATCAGAAGAGTAGGTGTGGCTGAAAGTTAACGCTTATGGTGGAGAAATCAAATTTATTTTCACTCAGAAGTGCATGTGCATTGAGATTAGCCACCTCTGCTCTGGCTGTTTGTTAAATCTAAGAGGCAAGATAAATGTATTTCTTTTATAGAGGTGTGGCTGCTGATCAGCGCAAGAGATAGAAACAAAGAGCTTGTCTTAACCAGCTTCCTCAAAGTTAAAAACTTACTTAGTTTTTTCTTAGGATTTTTCTTTTGCTATAATGATTACAGGAGCACATTGGTTTTACTTATTACAAAGACTCTCTGCCTGCTTTCCTGTGTTCAGAACCGCTTGGCAGGCTCCATCCCAGATATTTAATATAATTAGCTTGAAGGTGTTTCCTGCTCAGGAGGTATTTAGGCATCCTAGGATGAACAAGCATTGAGACTGGAAGATGAGTTGTTCATAACCACCAGTTGAAGGCCTTGTAGTTTAGTAATCCAGAAGAGAGCTGTTAATGAGCAAAGTGGAAGCACATTAAGTAAGTGTACTGAATTGTAACAAAATGCTTATAATTTTAAATAACAAAGCCTTACACAAAATTAACTGGGCTGTCAGTGTCCCAGTTAAAAAAATATTCTCTTTAGTTTGTCTGCACCTCCTTTCCCAGGAGCCTCTCATTTTCATTTTTCATTGCCCCCCTCTTCTGTTTTCTACATCCTTACTTTTATCTTCTCTCACTGCCTGCAAGATCACTTTTGATAACTGGGGAAAAGAGAAGGAGGTGAAAGAGGGGAGTGATAAATGGGTTTGACAAGAGGCAAAAATACTGTCAGGAGACAACTTCTCATTCCTCAAAAGGTGAAGCGGAACAAACTCTGAAAGTGATCTTCTTGTTCTGTAGAGTTAAGATGCAGAGATGCAGGTGGGCTGCCTTGCAGTGAGCTTGTATCCAGGAGGAATCCTGAAGTCTGCTGCTACTTGCTCTGTAAGCTAGTCCTTCCTAAGAAGCCGGTATGACTTCAAAGCAGCACTTCGTAGTGTAAATCGATGTTGTGGTGTCTGTTTTGAGCTGGCAGAAAGCCTGACCTCTGTGGAGGTATGCAGAAAGCCCATCCACATCCATGTGTTTATTTTGATGTGTAAGTTTTGACAATTTAAATATCTGTATTAATTGCTCTTAAAAGAATGTAAGAATGAAGAGTGCTGATGATAATCTGTAGGGCTACAGGATGTGCTGTGAAGTGGTATCTCATGTTGGTGCTGTGCTAGAGTTTGTGACAAAACCACTTTTTATGCTGCAGCTGTGACTGCCATTGTTTTTGAGTCACCTTTTCACCTTCTCCATTGTTCTCCTGTTGAAAGGCTTAATAATTGCCAAGACTTCCTCGAACTACTTTTTCTGCTGGACTTGTGACTTGGAAAGCCATAGGAAGTATGAAACTAGATTTTTAAAAGTAGTATCTTAAAAATATGTCTGTGTTAAAGCATTTTTAAAGTGTTTACATAAATATAACTGTAAATACATATATAAGATGAAGATTGATTTTTCTAAGGTATGAGACTCATGGACCTGGCCTGTTGAACACATTCATAAATTGTGGTCGAGTATTGTCATCCTCTAAGACACAATTCAGACTTCACTCATAGATGTTCCATATAGAAATATGCAGAGAATTTGAATGAGAGTAATTAGTTGTTTCTTAAACCAAAATAGTAAAATGTTAGGATTTATATTAAAATCTCTGCAGGTGCATGTTTTTAGGCAAATGAGAAAATCCATATGAATATTTTTGCAATAAAGTTATCATTATTTGAAACCTGAAATTATACAGTCCATTATTAAGTCTGGAAGCAACAAAACATCTCACATTACCTGAGCTGGTTTATCTAAGTATAACTTCATATTTTCCTATTGCTTATTACTGAATATATAATTTTAATTCAATTTTCCATTCCTGGCATCATAAAACAGTTGCTCAATCATTGTAATAAATTGTTCTTCCTTTCTACTTAAAGCTCAGTAAAATTTTAATAGCCACTTTTCAAAGCTAAATTTCCAAGTCTACATTCTTAACTGGTGCCTCTATACTGCCACTTTTAAAAAAAATGTATTTTCTTTTTTCTGCGGCATGTTTGTAACTGCTTTATAGGTTTCCTAGGTATTTAGGTTGTCGATACTCAGAAATGACATAATAAACTTATATTAATGCAATTTATAATCACAGTTCTCCATTGAATATAAGCTACTGTGTTATTTTCTGAGCAAAAGTTGGCTCAGTGCTTTGTTGCCAAAAGCCTTGAGTTTCAATTAGGCTCAGCATAATTGATGCGAATGTAAAATGGCTGGTACCACACTAGATGGTTGTCTTTGTTCTAGACAGTGGGCTAATTTAGCTCATGAAATCAAGTCATTTTAGGCGAGTTCCTTTGCTGTAATTGCAGGGTGTGGTTTATGAAGATTTTGATGAATAGATAAATTGATGAGTTATGCAGCACCAGGTAAACCTCACAAGTTCTGCATGCATCTCATTCATTTGGCCCTTTCCTCACTCTCTCGGGCTGTGCTGCTGGGGGTTCACCCCACTGCATGCCGCTGGCTCACGGGACCTGCACGGGGGTCTCCTCACCCGCCTGCTGGGTGCAGGAGAGGCTGGAGCAGGGGAGAGCTGGAGCATTAGGCTGCTGAAAGGCTGTGTAATCTTTGGGGATCTCACGCTGAAAGGGACCTTCCTGTAAACTGTGGTCCCCAGCCGCAGACTGCTGCTGGAGTCATTGATTTCTGTATGACAAGATGTGGCCCCCCCACAAGACCTAGTGATCAGGCGTGTTTAGCTAGTGCATCCTCCCTGCTGCCTCTGTACCCATCCCACACGGGCTTTCCCACATTTGGCCAGTGGGAACTTTGCGAGGCCTGTTTTGGTGTATGCAAACCTGTTTCATCCCTTCTTGTGGGCAGAAGCTTTTTTCTAAGAATTAAAGACTTTCCTACTCACCGCTGGAATTGCACTGCGTTTAGAGATGCCCAGATGAATTGGACTTTTTCAAAATGGACCTTTAGTCTAAGGCAGATTTCTAGATGCTCACAACAAACTTCAGAGAGCAAAGAGCACAGACTGCTAAATTTTTCCCAACTATCACTTTGAACCAAATGCCAATACTCACATAAAAGAGGAGGGGGGAAAATGTTGCAAGTGTGAGTCTGTATGTTCGGAAGTATTTTCATATCCCTGAATTTGTAAACACCTTTCTGTATCTCTCAATGCTACAGAAAGTAGCAAAATTATGCGGTAACATGATATTTCTGTTCATCAAGTCATGGTGAGTCAATATGAACAAAGGAAGAAAAGCATCATGTGTTTAAAGAAATGAGTGATGCTGGCTTTCCGTCTCCTCAGTCAAACAGCTTCATCTGGTTCTTTGAGCTTCTTACTGTATAAAATGAGATACTACCTTTGTTAGGTTAAGTCAATGTGATGATTATTGTTTATACAATGCTTTAAATAAAGCTAGGCCAGAATATAAATGTCAAGATTAGCTCTACACTTGGTGAGATACTCCAGCGCAGCATAGTTACAAATGATCTGTGGGGGTGAGATTGTTAGCGGTGTGTATTTGTTCATTGCCCACCAAAACTGGAATTTGACTTTGCTTGGGCTTGCTGGGTGCTACTGCAATGTCAGATGTGATTTGTTTTATATTAATACAAAGCGACAAAGATTGTTGTGTATCTCATCTGTCACATCTCTCAAAAGTTGTCAATACTTACATGTATTGAAAGAATCAGGTTTCCACTGACAGGTTATTTTATACAGCTTCATTTTTCCAAAAAATTAGGAATAGAAAAATTACAATGGAAAATTTCAGGAATATTTTGCAAAGTCAATTTTTAGTAATAAACTTTGGCTGTCTCCCAAATATGGCTGCAGACGCGGAGCTTATGTAATGTCAACACTTGGCTGTGGGAGGAATGGAGTAGTTAGCACAGGCAACATGGGTTTGTTGGGGCACATCTGGCATCTATATATAAGTGCCACCCAGTGGCCAGATGGTAATAATGAGTTTTTCTGACTAATAAAAGAAAAAAAAAAGAAAAAAAAGCACACTCAAAGCAGGACATCTTACAATAATATTTTAATAATATTTTTTTTCTAGACTTCATGATCAGCACATGGGGTTCAGTTTCTCAAAAAGTAGTAACTCACAAAGTTTGTCAATGTCTTCAAATTACACAATAAAAAAAGCTTCAGTTAATTCAAATAGTCTCCAGGTAATCAAATGACAAAATGTGTTCCTCCTTTGAAACTAGGTTTTAGAAAGTGTATCAGTATATCCTCAAGTGGTTTTGTACCAAACCAAGGTGCTATTTTTGTTGGGTTTGTTACACTGTATTTTCTTCCTGTGCAAACAAGAGCTAGAAGTACAATTAAAGAGAATTGATTGTGGTAGGTGTTAACTGAAATTTATGATGCATTTCCTCATAGCAGCATTAATATAGAATGACAATAATCTGGTTCATAGATATAAAAAGGAAAAAAGTGGAGTTGCTGCAAAGATATTCATGATGCCAGCAAGATACAAAATTAAATCTATTACAGTGATTAAATTCCTTAGCTGAGATCATCAGGAGGCAACGAGTAAAATGGTGACAAGCATCTGCTACAGGCCTAGTGTAGATCAAGCTCTACACTACTGTTCATGAAGAACGGTACAAGGTTGTCATGAGGTTACGCATGGAGAAAATCAGAAGGGCCAAAGTCCAAATAAAACTTAATCTGGCTACTGCTGTAAAAGACAATTTAAAAATGTATCTAAAAATACATTAGCAATGAAAGCAGGACTAAGGAGAATCTCCGTCATTTATTGGATGTGGGGTGAAGCATAGTGACACAGGATGAGGAGAAGGGTGAAGTACTTAATGCCTTCTTTGCCTCAGTCTTTAATAGTAAGACCAGTTGTTCTCTGGGTACCCAGGCCCTTGAGCTGGAAGACAGGGACAGGGAGCAGAATGAAGCCCCCCCCATAATCCAAGGTGAAATGGTTAGAGACCTGCTACACCACTTAGACACACACAACTCTATGGGGCTGGATGGGATGCACCTGAGGGTTCTGAGGGAGCTGGCAGAAGTGCTCACCAAGCCACCTTCCATCATTTATCAGCAGTCCTGGCTAACTGGGGAGGTCCCAGTTGACTGGAAGTTAGCAAATGTGACACCCATCTACAAGAAGGGCTGGAAGGCGGATCTGGGGAACTACAGGCCTGTCAGTCTGACCTCAGTGCCGGGGAAGGTTATGGAGCAGATCATCCTGAGTGCCATCACGCGGCACGTACAGGACAACCGGGTGATCAGTCCCAGTCAGCATGGGTTTATGAAAGGCAGGTCCTGCTTGACCAACCTGATCTCCTTCTGTGACAAGGTGATCCGCTTAGTGGATGAGGGAAAGACTGTGGATGTTGTCTACCTAGACTTTAGTAAAGCCTTTGACACCGTTTCCCACAGCATTCTCCTGGAGAAACTGGCTGCTCATGGCGTGCATGGGCTTAGTCTTCACTGGGTAAAAAACTGTCTGGATGGGCGGGCCCAAAGAGTTGTGGTGAATGGAGTTAAATCCAGTTGGTGGCTGGTCACAAGTGGTGTTCCCCAGGGCTCAGTACTGGGGCCAGTTCTGTTTAATATCTTTATCAATGATCTGGACGAGGGGATCGAGTGCACCCTCAGTAAGTTTGCGGATGACACCAGGTTGGGCGGGAGTGTTGACCTGCTTGAGGGTAGGGAGGCTCTACAGAGGGATCTGGACAGGCTGGATCAATGGGCTGAGGCCAACTGTATGAGGTTCAACAAGGCCAAGTGCCGGGTCCTGCCCTTGGGTCCCAACACCCCCATGCAACGCTACACACTTGGGGAAGAGTGGCTGGAAAGCTGCCTGGCGGAAAAGGACCTGGGCGTGCTGGTCGACAGCCGGCTGAATATGAGCCAGCAGTGTGCCCAGGTGGCCAAGAAGGCCAACGGCATCCTGGCCTGTATCAGAATTAGTGTGGCCAGCAGGACTAGAGAAGTGATTGTCCCCCTGTACTCAGCACTGGTGAGGCTGCACCTCAAATACTGTGTTCAGTTTTGGACCCCTCACTACAGGAAAGACATGGAGGTGCTGGAGCGTGTCCAGAGAAGGGCAACGAAGCTGGTGAAGGGTCTAGAGCACAAGTTTTATGAGGAGCGGCTGAGGGAACTGGGGTTGTTCAGCCTGGAGAAAAGGAGGCTGAGGGGAGAGCTTATTGCTCTCTACAACTACCTGAAAGGAGGTTGTAGTGAGGTGGGGGTCGGTCTCTTCTCCCAAGTAACAAGCGATAGGACAAGAGGAAATGGCCTCAAGTTGCACCAGGGGAGGTTTGGATTGGATATTAGGTAAAATTTCTTCACTGAAAGGTTTGTCAAGCATTGGAACAGGCTGCCCAGGGAAGTGGTTGAGTCCCCACCCCTGGAGGTATTTAAAAGACGTGCAGATGTGGCACTTAGGGACAGGGTTTAGTGGTGGACTTGGCGGTGTTAGGTTAATGGTTGGACTCGGTGATCTTAAAGGTCTTTTCCAACCTAAACGATTCTATGATTCTAAGATTTTAACTAGCTATATAATGGCTGAGTTTCTGGTGCAGCTAAAACCATTATTCACTACGGTTCCAGATTATCTACGAGATAACCTCGTAATTCAAATACAGCTATTCTCAGTGTGAAGTGTCCGTATTGAGTTTATTTCCCAATTAATAGAGGTGCTAAAGAAGTTAACTTTAAACATAATGAATAACTGCAATAATTTCTATGACAGCGGGGCTTTTTGATTTTGTAAAGCAGAAAAGGGTCACTTTGAATAAGAAACCAGAAGCTGCTTAGATTCACTTTATTAAAGATTTGGCTACAGAGCATCATTGTGTATCTGTGTTAAGACTCAGGAAAACATGTTTTGAAGGACTAATGACTGTAGTATTTTCAATTGCATGCTGTTTGAAGCACAAGACAGCCAGAAGCTTGGAACCATTTCATCTCATGAGCAGTTGCTCAGAGCTTCAACAAACTGCCAAATGCAAACAAATATGTTTAATAACCTGAAATTAATAAATTGTACTGGGACGGCAGTAGGGCTGAAAAAACAAATACATGTAGGTATGGCAGTGGACAACAAGTATGACAAGTTTGTGGTGTTAAGGTAGCTCAGAAAAAGCTCTGTGCAGTCTTTGTGTGTGCAAATGTATCGTGGAACAAAGCGATGAGGCAGCAGACCTGCTCTTCATGATTTTTGGTGTGACTAGAATGGGAACATTGTGTCCAGCTCTGGATGTGTCTTTGCTGAAGAGATGTTGTCAGTAGGAAACAGAGTGGAGAACATGGGAATTCATTTACAAAAGGGAAGATTATGCTAAATAATGGCTTGAGTGAGAGATACAGCTGAAGCCTGCAAATATTTAAATGGTGTGAATTTGCCAAACAAAGAAATTATTTAGGCTGACATAGTAAGGCAGAGTGGAGTTAACTATAACAAAGGGTACTTTTAGGTGAGGTATTAACCCTGTTATTAAGATGTATGACAAAACACTTCGAAGTAAGCCAGTAGGAATACATATGCCCTGACAAGATGTGACCTAAGGTAGTTTAAACAGACTTTTCTATCTCTACGATCTAGAAAGGTAGAGGCAGAAAGGTAAAACCTGATTCACCTGTGAATCTGAAGTCTGGCCATTAGATGGCAGGGTGCTGGCATAAGAGGGTGCGTGCTTCCCTGCCACTTCTTAATGCCATGCCCCAGGATGAGCTCAGAGCCACTCATCAGTCCCAGGGCCTGGGAGAAGTTTGAGATGCTCAGTTTTCCTATAAAAATCACACGCACACCCTGTGTCACTTCCATGGCAGAAAGTCATACAACAGCTGTGTCCCAAGCACATGTCCCTTCAAGGATGCATGTGTCTGCTCTGGTTTTTCACTTCTGGAAACGTTCTGTAGGCAGGTAGGTACAAGAGGTGTTTAGTTACCCCAGCGTAACAAGCCACTTTGTAGTCGGTTTGGGTCTGAACAATGCTGTAATGGAGGGAAGACAAGAAGCTCTTCTCTTCTATAACCGGGGATGCAGTAATGGAACTGCTGAGGCAGTGGGAAGAGGTGATGTAAATACGGTATGTAGGTTGCTGCAGACTGTTCAGGAAGTCCACATGCTGGTTTTGTGGAAGAGATGACAGAAGGAATAACAAACAGTAGCTTTGTATGGAAGGAAAACTTCAGCCCAGAGCAGGCTGTTTGAAATGCTCAAAATATATTAAGACTGTAACTACAGCAACTCAAATAATGCGCAATAAAAAAAAAAATCTTGTTTAAAATAGAGTCTACACTGCTGAAGGATCTGCCCCGGGGAGCGATCCTCATATATGCATCCACACCTCTCAAGATTACACGCCTCTAGAGTGAACTGGCTGTGTTTGTGCTGCCTAACACTTGACCTGGGTCCGATGCCCCCATGGCTCCAAGACCATAATTATATTTTTGTGGCTTCAGTTCAAAGTGTCTGAGGTAATGTGAGGGCTGCTTTGCTGCCTGCAAGACTGGTGTTTTTATAGCATTATGCCAAAGGTATGCTGCATGCTGTGGGGTGTGGAGCATACAGGGGATGTCTGAGGGCAGGAGGCTAGCTGGGATAGAGTAGGGCGGGAGGAGCCAAAGCTGGTAGAGTCCCATCCTTGCTCTGCCATCCGTAGGGCAGTCCATCCACAAAGCTGTGCCTCGGCTTTTCCTCGGAGGGAAGTAGTTGGTTTCCTCCAGAGGAGAGTACAAGCACAAAGTGATGCATGTGCAGTATGGCTGACAAGGGGACTGGGACCAGGGAATGTACCAGGGAGGTAAATTATTTGACAGCGAAGGTGCACCCATCATAGTCATGAGCACCTAGGTGGTGGGTGAGCTGGGGAAAAGCCCTTTCCTGCTCTTAATGTTCTATGTTTCGCAATAAATCTTTAGCACAGACACTTTGCTGATCAAATTGTTATTTGCTGGTCCCAGGGAAAAATTTAAGTGCTGATATGCCATGGGAGAGAGGAGACTGGGCAGAGGATCTGAGTAAACAAACAAAATGTCTTTCCATTTTAATCAAGTTGCTCTTGCTTATACATGCTCTCTCTTTTTAAAAACATGATCTCATCCTGTGTAGAAGTGTTGATTGAAAATGGGAATTAATATGCAAGAACCATCTACCTGGTACAGACTGAAGATTGTTCTAAAAATTAGCAGACTGTAGATGGATATCAGGGCTGAATATGATGGATTATGAGGGAAGCCGTGGCCGTAAAATTATAAGGATGCCAGTTTCGTAAGCATCATTAGTTTAAAATATATGGCAATCTCCTCTTTTCTTCTTTTTCTTTGTGAGTTGTTTGCTTAGTCGTCCTATCTTAGTGTTTTCATATATTTTTGTCTTGAGATTAATTCCCTTCAAAATGATTTGTAATTGTCATGATATTTTAAGACAATATCTTAAGACATCTTAAGACAGTTAATAGGATAACATTGCGTCATTACTAAGTACTTAGGCACAGACAGGTACGAGTGATGGGGACAAGGTGTGTGGTCTGCAGCGTAAAGAGAGCACTCCCCAGTTTAATTTCTATCTCATGGTTTCCTTTTCCAGTCAGTAGTTCTGCTGTGAACCAGTATCCCTGTATTGGTAAAGAGAACATGTAGGTACCTACAGAGCTTCTTCTTCCTCCTTTTAGTGCCTTATGCTCTCTTCAAAAGCTTGGTAATTTCTAAGTCTTCCTACCTGCTCTTCCTTTGCTTCGCTGTAAAATTAGTTATTATTTTCATTAGCTATATGAAAACATGCCAGACACATTACTGTAGACCAGGTAAACATACTCTGAGCATTTTTGACATAATTAGTTGTACTATTTAGTAGCCAAACATGTAAGAAATAATAAACTACTCAGTCTATCGTAAATATTCACACCAACATTTTTCCTGATTTAAAAATTCTTACCTCCACAGACAAGGCTCCTCTCCAAGTGCCTCCGACAATTGATGGGCCTTGCAAAATGTCTGGGAGGGTTTCATAACATGCCTAGCGTGTTGCAAGCACCCTTTTCCCCCTGGGCCCTCGGGGCTTTGAGCGAGTGGGTATGGTTACACAAACAAGCCCGGGTGAGGAAAGCAAGGGTGTGGGTTGACAATGCGTCAGCTCCTCTACGGTAACTGTCCACCCGCCTGCCCTTGCCCTACGGTGAGTTTCTCCGCAGTGAGCTGGGGCAAGCTGCTCCACATTTGGGCTGGAAGGAGAGAATTTGGCTGGGCAGTTAGGGCAGAGGAGGTGCAGCGCTGTGCCTTCACACCCCGGCTTGCCCCCGGGACCTTGCATGCATGCCCGTGCCTTCAGGCGGGAAGCGTACCACAGCGTTTCCCTGGAAAACTGCCCGATGCCATAAAGTAAAGCTTTTGGGAGGCTCTGGTGAGCTCAGCACATCAGCAGATTGTTGGGAGGATAGACCTTAAACTGCGAAGAAATTCAAAGACTGCCTCTTCTCACTCGTTTGGAAATCTGGAGTTGGCCATTTTTCAGCACGCCGTCTTCGGGTTGAAACTTTTCATGCTGCTTCTGTCAGCTCCAGCTATTGGTGTGAAATTGTGTCCTTTAAAAAAAGGTGTCTGAAGGAAACTGCTACTTCACCGTGCTCTGAAAGTAACGGCTTCCTGGCTACCGCGCCATGGGCCTGCCAGCACCCTGACGTCTAACGGTGTCTCAGGGACTGGTGGCCCATCAGGAGTGGGCCTGTGGGGGCAAGGTGTGAGGGTGCTCCGGGGGGGGCCCTGCCTCCATTGCTGGAGGGGAGCCAGCAGGTGCCTCCCAAGTGGACGTTGCTGGCTCACCTCGGGACCAGCATAGCCCCCTTCTGCAGCAGGACACAGGGGATGCTGAGGAAACGTCATGACTTCCCACCTAGGAAGTGTTTCCTCCCAGAGCTTCCTCCTTTTGGCATTTTGATGTGTGGGATCGGTGGCATGTTGTTTTCTGACATACGTTCATTACATAGCACTTGGGGTGCAGACGCTTGGCACCAGCCCAGCAGTGCCATCGCAAATGGTGGCCTCTCGCAGAGTGTTGATGTCACCTCAACATTTGACAGCTCTTCCATCCGCTTCCCAAGGTGTGCTGTTATTTTCCTCCTCCTTACCTAGACTTCTTACCCGGACTGCAGCCAAGCACCTTCCCGGTCTCCTGCCCATACTATGTCACTTGTTCCACTGCTCTGAGTCACTGAGTGGATAGTCCTTGGTCTACTGTTTCTCCCTAGAGCAGTCTTATAGAGGCCTCTAATATATACATTAGACAGGGTAGGGTGCAACAGGATCTCTCAGCGCTCGTTGAGCAGCTGGTTAACATGACTTTTGAATTCTCTCGTGTACAATGTGTGTGGAACCACCCCAAAAGTAGCCTCCATTGGTGGAGGCAGGAAATGAAAATGAAGATGGACAGCTCAAAGTCAGCTATGGCTTGGAGAAGGTAACCAGCTATTAAGAGTGATGCAGTTTCTTCCTTAGAAATAGGTAAATAAACAAAATAATTGCACATGTTTATTGGGATATGCGTTGAAATGTCAAAACATTTTCACCACAATTATGCAATAAACTGAACACCTCTATAAATATGCCTAAGGCTTTTCTGCCTCCTTATTTACTCTTTGGAAACTCTATATGGCAGTCAGTTATAAAACTAAATTTGCAACTAAAGCTGTATAAACAGAGCTAGATTTGGGACTTTGTGATGAGTCTGGAAAAGAAGCCTATGGGAAAGGGAGTTTTGATCCAACTGAAATGGAAAATATGCATATTTTAAGGACAAAACAAAACCAAAACTTTTTGAGATTTTTTTCTCTGCTGAAAGCAAAATATTTGGTGAGGGTATTTTCTGCCGAAAGATCTCTCAGTGTTTCAAACTGGGGTGAGTTCATCGGATGGCCACCAGCATAGTCAGGGGTTGCCTGTGAGGCTGCACTTGCCCTGTGAGGAGAAGATGGAGAATTGGAGCTTGTTCAGTCTGGGGGAAGAGGCAGTTCTGGGGGGTGATGAGGGGCCTGGAGGCCCCCCAGTACGTGTGTGGTGGTCACCAAGAAGACAGACCCAGACTCTTCACAGTGGTGCATGGTGGGAGGACAAGAGACAACAGGCAAAAACTGAGAAAGGAGGGATTCAGACTGGATGTAAGGGGAGACATTTTCACCATTGCCCAGAGAGGTTGTGATGTCTCCATCCTTGCATGTTTTCAAGAGTTGACTGGTTAAAGCCCCGAGCAATCTGGTGTGGTTCCATAGCTGACCCTGCTTCGGGCAGGACGTTGGACCAGAGATCTCCTGGGGTCCCTTCCAACCAGAATTGTCCTATGATCCTATGAAAAATACAGTCCAATTCTGAAATAAAAATATCAAAATACATAATTTTTTTAAAAGCTGGATTTTAACTAATTGCTGAATCATCTAAAGGACTAAATATATAAAATGTCATTTTTATCAACCTTTTTAATGAAACCATATCTTCAGAGAATTCTATATTCTTGCTACTTTGATTTTTCAGACAGTGAAATGAAAGAGATGGTATAAGTTGGTCAGTTTTTACTATTTTATTTCTGTCTTTGGAGCAGACTAGGTGAACTTTTCCATGTTCTTTGGATTCAGAATTTCAAAGTTGACCCTGCAGAATAAACATAAGCAAAATTAGGTCTGTTAAGCTTTAGGACTGACTTGCTAAAAATTAATGTGTTGTTTTAAAGATTGTATACGCTTTCATTGTGACAGCATCTTCCCAATAAATGACCTTCTGTTTTGAGAATTCAACTGTTTCTTTACTGAGACAGCTTCCAGAAGGAAGGTGAACAGAACATGTGATGTAATGTGGAACTATAAACCCCAGATGTTGTAATCTGCAGTGTCTGTAGCGGTAGAGTGACGTAAGATAACTAATTTTTCTGCCTTGTGGGTCTGATATGGTTATCCTGCTGAATATTGTATTCAGTTTTCGGTTGTTCTGTTATCGGGAAAAAGCTGTCAAATTAGAGTTTCAGGTAGCTAAAGCAGGTGGGATGAATTAATGTCTAATAAGAGGAGCAAGTAGTTTGGCTAAAATAAAGCAGTAAACTTTAGAAGTACTGGAGGCCCGGAACCACTACAACAGGAGAAAACAGCTTAGTGTGTTTTGTCGAGAAATACAGCAGATAGTAGATTAGACTTTATTTCACTAGGATATATTAATTGAACAATGTTTACTCTCCTTTCAGGTACTATGATATATCAGGCAGACGCTATACTATTCAAGAAGACCAAATACCATCAGTAATCTGTCCACACTCCTATGTTCTTCCAGCGATATCAATGTCTACTGCCTCATTACCAGCAGCACTTAGAAAGGTAAGAGAAAACTAAGTATGTGTGTTTACATAAAATATATATATACGTATATACACACACACTTACATATATCATAAAGAAGATGACTATTCTGAAAACAGAATTTAATACTAGGTATAATTGTAATCTTCCTTTAAAAGACCTGTGTTTGAAGTACTGGAAAATTTTCAAATTAATATCTTATACGGAAATAAGGAAGGTACATAATGACTATAGCTGGCATGAAGAGCCAACAAAGGAAATGGCTTGAGGAGATCTTCCACATGCTCTCACAAACCATATGTCTTTTTCCTTTTGTTCATAAAATATATATCAGCCAAAATAATACAGGAACAGCACCTACTCTTTTGCAGTTTCTCACTTAACCTGTACTGTTTTCTACGTTAAGTTTTATTCCAGAGAAGGAGAAATGTCTATGCATTTGTTTTCTAGTGTTCATTTAGCTCATGTAGTGTTACTCATTTGCTTGGCAGCAGTACTACTGCATGGAGGCAAGCTAGGGAAAATGCTAATTACTTCTGTTATAATGTGAGAACTTAATTTAAGATTGCAGACAAGGTTGTGTAATGCCATTCTTGTCTCTACTGTAATCTTTCCATGGAGAGAGAAATACTTTTTTTCCACATTAACAAAAGTACACAGCAGGCCAGTAATTGAAAAAGTTGCTTTTTTCTTCGTCGTGGAACTAATATTCATCTGAATATATTAGATGAGGGCTTAAAATATTCTGTCTTTAAAACAAATTTATTGTCTAGTCATCTCAAGCCAGCAAATCTCATCTACTAATTTCTATATGGAGCCTTTGGAAAAGACTCATTGGTCTTTAGTTGAATACACAAATAATATAAACCCCAAACATCCCTTGTGGTCTCACTCAGCATCTTAGTTCTGTTGATACTGTAGAAACATGCCTACAAAAAGAGCTCAGTTCTTCACAGCTACGAAACAGCAAAATGGTGCAGTACTGTGGTGGGGTGACATTTCTGTTTCAGTAAAGCTAGCTGGGGAATTAGCTTTCCAAAAGAAAAAATTGCTGTTCACCCTATTGCTGTCTTGGATGGACTTGTGTATTAACTCCTTGCAAGGACTTCTCCTAGAAAAGCAAGTACATGTTTGATTTTTTCAGTGGAAATTTAAGAATGGCAGAATTCAGCTGTTATTTAGTGAGCTCTTAGTTGGCATTTTGTTCTTCTTTTGGAATAAATTGTTCATACTTACAGCTAAGTTAAACTGTTGGGGTGTTATTCCTCTAACTTGGAACCAATCAAACCATTTGTACTAAGAACATTTAAAAGCCTTTAAATGAAGCATCTAAAAGAGTATCAGAGCAGGCCACTTCATTTTATACTTTGATGCATAACACAAAGGTCTGATTGTTAGATAAATCATAAAAATCAAGGAAATTGTGTGTGTGGGGGGGTGGGTATTGGGGGGTGTGGGTGTTGGGAGGTGTGGGTGTGAATTTGGCAGTTTCTTCTGTATTGGGATAATCTGCTAATGTGTGTAATAATATAGAGTCACCTGCTGATGATAGATGGTTTATGGGGATTGGGATTTAATGAAGCCCTGCCTTCCCTCAGCATTTCTTGCGGGAGAGCAGTAGAAAACGGTGCATGAAACAGAACATAAGATGTTTGCACCAGGCTCTGTTGCTGTTCTCGCTATGGAAATCTGTTCATAAGCCTTTCAAAGGTGAATGTACTAAGTAGAGTCTTGCAGACCAGTTTACACAGCCTAATTTGTATTATCCTCTGTTTTTGCCTAATTTAGGTTATTCCCTTTACCTTGGATAATTAAGAGCTGACTCCAACAATGACTAAAACAGTCAAGCTCTTCTGCATTCTTTTATTAATTAAACAGTCTTCTAAGAAACCTTGCTTATCAGTCTCTGGAGCTTGTTAACATTTGGTTTTGTTTTCTGGAAAAAAAAAAAGTAGTTTTATTTTGCTGCTTTCCCTTTCCTTTTTGTAGTAGTGATCATTAAATGATGGAGTTCACTTTCACCTAAATTCCCTTCCACTCTCAGCCAGTTTGTGCCTACTAGTCAGCAGAAGATCTAAAATAGCCACTCCCTTAATGGCTTTCTTCACCTTCTGAAGAAAAAGCTGTCCCCAGCATATTCCAAGAACTTGTTGGACTGTCTCTGTCTTGTATTTCTTTTCCAACAGAAAAAAAAAAATTAATTCCAAGAAGTAATTAAAGCCGTCAGGTTCTGTCCTTTTGGATGCTTCCCTTGCTTGATCAAAAAACAGTCTTCTCTCCACCCAATTAACTAATGTATAATAAACTTGTATCATATTATACCCTGTTTTTCCCCTTTCATCTTCTTCCAGGATTGTTTAACAAATCTTCATCTTAACCCATTTCTGTACTTCACAGCAACTGTTCTTGATACACATTGCAACTTTGTTTCTTTTTGTTTGACTTTCATAAATAGTGGTGGTAAAACAGCAGGAAATTAAAAAATGTTTAAAATAATTTGTTTGATAGTGTTGCTCAGTGAGTAAATGTTGTGTTGCCCAAATTATAACGCAAAAATATTTCCTCTCACTACATCATTTTAGGAAAAAAGCAACATCCTTCTATATCAATATTGCTTTCTCACCAAATACCTCTGATGCTGATTCAGATGTACTTCTAGTTCTGTACAAAGATTTCCACTTTTTTTCCCTTTGCAAGGCCGTCTGGCATTTATCACTTTGTTTTATTGTAAGCTTCTGATTTGAACAAATGAAAATGTCAGGTACATAACAATGAAAGAGAGATTTTAAAGTGCTCTTATCAAATATATAAATAGCATATGTTTATTAAACCACTGGAGGTAACTAGATTTATGAGAAATTAATAAATCATACAAATTTAAATATACATTTCATTTTCTTAACTCTTCTAGTCCTGTACTATTTAATGTGCAAAACATTTGTTTTATGAAAATGAAGGTTAGCAGTTTCTCTTTTGGTATTTTGGCAAATAGAAGTTCAGTAACACACTGTTAAATAATAAAAAAACCCAGAAGTAATTTCTAGATGTCAGTTCTGCAAAATACTCTGTTTCTGGGTTTCCAAAACTCAGCTTATTCCTTTTCCTTTTCTCAAATAATGTATTGCATTCCTGATTATATTTACACAATCCAGTTTTGCTCAGTGGAGCTAAAGAGAAGTAGTATTTGGTGTCTTTGAGTTTGTTTGCAAATGAAGGCAAAATAGCTTGATTAGATTCCTGTTTATATTTAGAATGTCTATGCAGATCCACATTGAAGATTATTTGACCTGTCATATAACCTATACTACATGAAGTAGATAGCTGTGGCCATAATTTTATGACTGTTTTTTTAGTTTCTTTAAGACTGTTTAATTAATGAAAAAATGTGGCCAGTGTTCTCACTATGAATGAAGAAACAACTTCCTGAATGTTTGATTCATTCTGTTCTCTTTGAATAAATAATAATTCCATTTGAGGACCAAATCACAGATTCATGTATATTTTGGAGTCACACAGCTTCAACAGTGACAAAATACTAATACCAATTGAGAAGGAGTCCTAACTGTGATATGGCAAACTCAAATGACCTTAAATTATGTAGTTAAAGACAAATAGGCTTTAAGCTGATAGGTTTCCATGTAGTTAAGCTGAAAGGCATTTATTCCTGTAGAGAACAATTTCAAATTTAAATTGGCTTCTGCTAATAGTAAAATGAGTGAATGAAAAGAAAGTTCTTAATCCTTCATTATTTATACATTTCCTGTGCACTAGGAATAATGATCACAAAAAATCTAGACTTTAAAATTCCATGTGAGATAGGTCTAAAGAGGTTTTTTCTAAGTCACGTCTATGTGCTCTAATGCTGTCACTCCTCTTATATTCAGGTGTTGATTAGTCATATTTTCAGACCTATAACCAGGTACCTGTCTAAAGGTTTCTCAGGATTCTCCATCTAGATAAGAGTTCTCACACCTACTTGCTACCTGAACACAGCCACTGCCTTTCACACAAAGATTCAGTCCTATGACATGAATATTTAATGAAGGAAACTGGGTGGAGTACTTCTTACACCCAGGTGTGGCTGTGGAAGCCCATTTTGATTCTCTGTCAAATTACTGGATTAAATGATTTTATTCTATCACTGCCTTTGCCGTATTCCTGAGACAGCAGATATGCAGATCCCTAATTCCTCCTGCTCTTTTAACTCATCTTTCAAGATGATAGCTCATCAAGGTCTAGGGTATTTTCAGCTTAGGATTCCTCATCTGCGGCTTTAATTTCATTTCTGCCTTGCTCAGAGAAATGTTAGCAAGACATCCAGCCCAGGTCCTCATACTGCTTCTCCTTACAGTGCTTTATTTTCTCAAGAAATAACAAAATCTAAAGTCTGTTTGGGATCCCATGGGGTTACAAAATCACCTCCCAGAATTATTTAAATTGTAGAAACAAAACATTTTATACTGCCATTTGATAAACTTGCAATACCAAGTGAATGAGAAAGCAGGTGAACCACTTTCCAAAGTAACAGACAACAAAATTATCAGTTTGTGGATAGGTGAGAGGAGCCTGCCCCGGGGAGAACAAGTCTTTGCCTTAAGGTTCACCACAATTTTTAATAGATAAGGCCTTCCAGTGGTTAACCGATCTCCTCCCAAAACTTGAGACCGAAAGAAGAGAAGGAATCATTCTCCAGCTTGGAATCAGAAAGCTAAACAAAACCTTGTAGCCAAAGTCCTATGAAGTGAGTCATGCAGGGGCTGAGAACATTTGCTGGTGTAGGTTTTCTCAAAGGAGGAAAAAACCCAACCAATTTCAGGAGAGCACTAACCTGCCTTGTGCGAAGACTGAAGGGGAAAAAGGAAGGGGAAATTACATGATGCTATAAGATTTTTTTCTTTTGAGGTGAATGGCAGGTGTAGCAAGGTAGTCATCTAAAAGGGGCCTAGGTAGGGCAGGGGGGTGGGCTTGTTCTTGGTTTTGTTTTGTTTTGTTTTAAAATCTGGATGGGTCCTCAACTGTTTGGAAGAGGTTATACCTTTCCAGCTAATTAAATGTTGCAGCGGGACAAAGTTTTATTGTATTACCTGAAAAAAAACCTGGAGAAAAGCTTGCACAGTGCTGTGCTGGACATCTGAATTCTTGCCAGAGTTTCTATCTGCTTAACTACACTTACGCTCAACTTCTGTATAATATAATGCCCTTTGATCTGTTGGGGGTTTGTTCTCCTCTTCAGTGTAACTATTGTGTTCTTTACCTGGTAAAATCACTGTCATTCCTCGTGTGGGAAATCCAGCAAGGGTCACTTGCGTTGGGTTTTGGCCTCACTGATAGCACGTGTTCAGCGCAGACAGTTCATTGCTACTGTCACCCTCCTCCCCCAAGTGTGACTTGTTTCCCCTGAAGTAAGGGTTGCACTTTGTACCTCCCTCCCAGGCTTAGCAAACTGAATCATTTTCCTTTCCTTTTTTCTTTCTTTTCTTCCTTTTTTTTTTTCCACCAGGAATTCCCCCCTTGTTACTAGACAGAGAGATTCAAAATCTCTTGATAATCCCCACAAAAAGCTGCCATTCACTTCCTCCCTTTTCGGTTAGTCATGCTTGTGCTCAATCCGGTAGGGCTACTTTTTAATCACATTGCTCCCCATTGTCATTCCTGCAGAGGACAGAGTAGCCTCCCATGTTTTAAATTTTAAAGCATAACTTTTAACCTCTTTAAATAGCCAGGTCTGCTTATGAGAGTCACCTACATGTCATGTGCCTCTAGTGCACTAATTTATGGGAAATCTGAAGAAATAAATTTCTTCAGTTTAGATCAATCAAAAAGTACAGCAATAGAGATTTTTATAGGGTGGAATATACATATGAATTTTATTTACATTTATATATATAGATGTATACAGATATATTTGTGTGGATAATGTATGTATGAATAACGTATGTATGGATAAAGTATGTATGAATTGAAGAAAGTTTGGGGGATGTTATCTGTAAACCATGGATTTGGGATTGCTGTCCTGATGTATTTGTATGAATTGAAGAGAACGGTATGTAGAGAGAATGGAAAAAGATAAACGTGATGAAGCATGGATCACGAGAGCTCTTTGACAACATTCAGAATAGCTACATTATTCATTGTCTGTATGGCTTCTAATAAGGATTTTAATAAGAAGTTATTGTGTTGGCCAACACAGTAATTCCTTCTTGTGGTTTAAAATGTCTAGGAAAATATGAGAATGTTGTAATAGTTTATCTAAGTTGCTTTTTTTCTTTTATCCTATCTACGCTATTTGTTCCTATTCTTGGGCTGCAACCATGCTGTGGTTTGGGCAAGAAAGTGATGTTAATAGGAGAAGAACACTGAAATCTTTACTTTGAAATTCATGGCGGGGGGGGGGGGGGGGAGGGTGGCAAGTAATCAAATTTTCAAACCAAACCAGTTGAGTAGGGTGGAGAGATGAGGGAAGGGAAAAAGAATGCCTCATTTTGTCCTGGCCCTGCCAGCATTTCTTACATGGTTGACAAAGGATTTAGACACTTAGCAAATATTTAATTTGCTCTGTCCTTGAAACTTTTAAAGTTTTTATAGGTTGTTTAGCTCTGAGTCATGCTATGTTTTGCAATAGTTTGAGATGATTAATACTGAAATATTCTTTCAGAATTATTTAGTTGATAAATATGCAATTCATAATTAAAAACACAACACCACCACAACCAATTAGAAGCAAACAGAATTTAAATCGTACTGAAATCATCATGGAGGCCAGAAAATACAGAACTGGGACAGAATTTAAATGCTGACCACTTAAGTCACAGTGATGACTCCCACAAACACTTGTGCTCCAAGAAGCCACTGTATCTTAAATTACTTGTCTACACATTTGGCGAGTAGTGTCATAAACCAGTAACATGAAATGATATGGTAAAATGTTAAAACCCACGAAGTACAGGGGGAATAACTGGAAGATAGCTTCAATTATAGTGCTTTCCATTGGGAGAATATTTAAGAGCATGGTCTACAGAGACATAATGACAGTGTAGACTACCATAAGTATGTTTGACAGAAAGGGATGCTCAGAATCATGGGAAGAAAGCAAAACTGGCCCCAGCATGTACAGATAGTCTTTGTGTAATACCACCTGCTAGCAAGAACCCACATGTAGGCCAGCTCTTCCTAAAGAAACAGTACTAAATAACAGCAGAGGACTGAACTATGTTTTTGTTATTCTTTCAGTTTTAATAACTTAAGGTGCTATCTTTTAATATAAATGTTTATCAACATTGACACTAAAAACTGTAGAAGTAGCAGAGCCCCCATACAAGTAATTTACTTTAAATAGCGCATGGGTACTGTTGGACCTGTAGGAATGCTGAATGAGAACACTGGGACAGCCATCCATAGTTGTAAGTCACTATTGACAATGCTTCTCAGGCTGACAGAACTTAGATATCATGTCTGCTTTAAAGAAAAAAAAAATGTGATCTGAATTTGTGTACATCAAGCACTTTTGCTTTTGGGCTGTAATATTGCACGTCCATTGCTTTATCTGTATCTGTTCTTTGTCAAGGCCTCGATAGGAGGAGAGAGAGGGGACGAGGGATACTGAAGAAGAGAGACCGAAAAGATTGCACCAAAGCAAGCCAAAAAAACCAAAGCAAGCCAAAACACCAAAGCAAGAACAATTAATTGTTTATAGATTAAATTCACAGCATGTAGGAAAGAAAGCAAACCCAAAAATGTAAGTAGGAGTATTCAGAAGACAGAATAAGCTGTTTCTGTCATTTAAATTATTTCAGTTACCTGATACCAGGTTTATGCTTTTCTAGGATTCTACTGTAAGTCTGGTTTATTTTATGTCTCTGGTTAAAGAACTACAGTTCTGGTAACTGCATCCCCAGAAGAATGTGCCATTCATCATAGAATTTGCTTTCTAACATGATTGATCTGTCTACCTTTGGTTAAGCATCATTCTGCCCAGATTTCCCAGGACACAGCAAACATCCGTAGCGTTGCAGTAGAGATGCTCTGGATACAAAACTGTGCTTCTTTCATAGAAGAAAATGCCAGGTGCCCTCAATTCAGCCGCATTTGTTAATAACGAAGACGGAAGAATCCAGCAGCTAGTTATACATGCACAGTTGCACTTACTGTGTAGGCAGAGACCAAAATTCTGAGAAGTCCCAATGTCAAAAAGCTTGGACATCAGGTCCGCTATAAAACTATCTGGTTATTATGATTTGGCTTTGTAATGCAGCTCACAGAAGACCTGCTCATCCTTTTATCTTCCAAAAAGTCTGCAAATTTATGGCTAATGACAGCACAAGAGAGGTTCTCAGTTATCCATGACAGAACCTCTCTGAGTATTGCTCAAGAAAATTACTTCTCTTAATAAAATACCATTCTGCTGACTAGACTGATGGCATCATTGCTATTTCCTTGTCAGTCTACTTTTTTCCATAGTCCCAGCTCATTATTCTTCTTATCCCCATTTGAACCACAGTTTCATTTCAGTATTAACTTAAAAAGGGTTTCATTTTGCTATCTCCAACCTGGCTTAAGACACCAACTTTCTTATTTCCTAAAAATAACATCTAGGTTATGTCCTGTTCTTATGGCTGGTTCAGAGAGCCCTTGAAAACATCTTTCTCTCTTGTATTTCTGCTGCTTTTTGGTGAGGGGTTTAGCACGAGAGTGTTTAAGCTGTAGGTGTACAGGACTACAGCTGACAGCTAACATGGGCCTTGGAGAAGTACAAAGGACAGGAGGGAAGATGGCATGGAGTTACTTAGCATTTTCATAGAAGGAACATAGCTCCAGGAATATTGGTGCAAGAGATACCTGTCTTGTAGTCTTAACACATTGGCATTCAAGATGGCAATGGATGTACCGAGTCAAGAAGGTTCCCTCCACCCCTTTAGAATATAAATAATTTTGAGGCAGAGTGGGAATACCAGTAAATTCTTTTTCTGATAGACATCTTTCAAGTACTTACAAAGCTTATTGAGGAAATTGTTGGGATTTTTTACATGCAGTTTAAAAAGAACCCAAACCGTAACATGTATCAGACAGCTTAACATTTATTTACTCTTGGCTGGCAGCTTAAGACAGATGTCACTTGGAGAACTCTCCTTCCAAGCAGTTCAACACATCCACCTTGATGCAGGAGATTTATAAAAAGGCTATATCCAACTTTACATTGGACTTGCATCCTGCATAGTCTTCATGTTGAGCTATGTTTGGAATTGAATTTCATCTTAAGTTTTTGCATGCTCCATGTAACACTGTGAACAAATTTAGAGGATGCAATGGCTGAAAATGTGTTTCTGTTTGGGAGGGTTAGTGATGGCTTAAAATACAGTCACAAGAGCAATGGTCCAGGAATGTGATAGTGCTGAGGTCTTCAGGGCTGGATTGCTGAATAATCTACTGTCCCCCAAGCAGTGACAAAATAAAAGGTCTATCAAACTGGCACAATACTGCACTTTGCACGAGTGAGATAATGTGGATAGCCATATACTCAGCGTGGCATTGCTCGGGGAAGGCAATGGACCATTCATGCATTGCAAAGTGTTAAGGAGGTCTGTCGTCAATGATCCAGCATGGACACTATGTAGTGAGTCTGGTAATGGTGACATGGGAGTGTGCACCAGGCAGTCCAATATTATCAGTGGCCATCCTTTATCTGCCCCACCTTTGTGTATCATCATGCCAAACATCTAGCTACATAGCATTTCAGCATTTCACTGGTGTTGCTCATGCTAGTATGTCACTATTTCTTAGGATGACACCAGGCACTATACTGCCTTCTTCCCAAAGGGCATACTCCTCCCTTCTCTTTCCCTTGGTGAGTACAGTCCTGTGAAGTTGCTCTTTGAATCACCAGGGGTTTGCTTCTGGCCTCCACGGTAGGCTACTGTGCAGTGATCTGTGTGGAGAGCTGTAGACTGTTTTGCATCATTCTTTTCTTGTACCACTTCCACACTTGTGCAATGCGTTGGAATGGTTTTCAGGACCTTGGCAGCTAGCTGTGCTTTCTCCTTGGGTGTGACCCTATTTCCATTTTGCCATGCTACGTGACCAGGTAGCTCAGCATATGCACAGTACACCTGTGCACCCTCAGATCTGAGAAGGTTGCGACACAAAGCTTTTAGTAATAGTTCATTCCTCCTGACCAGGCTTTTGCCACTTTATACACTATATAAAGCATATGACAATTAAGAATGTGTATATATATATACATATATGTGTAATTTATTGCTCTGTAGTTCCAGCTGCAGTGTAATAATGGGTTTGCAAAGGGTAGTCATGAAAAACTTCATCTTTCTAGTTTTGTTCTCTTGAGAACTGAATTATAGTGAATAAGCTGGAATGCTCCTTCACTCATCCCTTTAAAACAAGCACTCGATCTGCCATGGCTCAAGATCTACAAAAGCAAAGCATGATCCCCTTTAATAAAGAATTGCCTAAACTACTGTTTGAGTAAGATTTAGAGATTCTAAAAGAAATCTACCATTCCTACAGACTAGCATTGTTCATACAATTTTCAAAATCACAGTGGGTAACATTTCAACAGGTAAGTTTTGAGTTTGTTGTGGTTGCAAACAATAGCTAAGGATTTAAATAGAATATAATGTTTTGTTCTACAAACATTGCTTTTTTATAATGGGACTTGATATCGTAATTTCCTCTAAATTATACCTTATGACGTGCAAATAAAAATACAGCCTCTTTTCCTCTCCCATCTTTACAATTCCCCTCCTCTTTTTTTTTTTTTTCTTTTCATTTTACCAATTTGATTTCTAGAGTATATTTGCTGGAAAAGTGAGTAATTGTCTAGAAGGAAAATAGGGATTGAAAAGTGTAGCTTTTGAAAAGTCTGAAAAATCTGAACAAACTACACTGTAAAAGTTTAGCAACCAGGATTTAGATAAAAAGAACATCAAGATCTGTTTACTTTTTTGTATTTCATCTAGAGAAACTTGTGATTTTAGAAGGCTTATCAGTGGTAATTCTGGATATTCCCCTTCCCCCTTCTCCAGGGGAGTTTTGATTGTTTTGCTTCTGGGAATGCTGAAGGTATGTTTTTTCTTTGGCATGTAAGACTTAATTTTTATCAGATCAATTTCTGACTCTTGGACCTGAAAAAGAAAACCACTTTCCAAACATGCAAAAGGTATAGACAGTTTGTGAGGGTTTTTTTCTAAGTGGCCACCCAGTGAAACAGAAGCTCACCCTGCTTCTTGCTGGCTGCTGTTCAGAGCCTTGTGCGCAGCTGGGAAACTGAAGAGACTTGTCAGGTTCATCATGCAGCTGGCTTGGAAAGCCTGAGTTGCAGCAGAGACAAAAGACAGGAGTCACTTCTAGACGAAAGGGTTAGGTAGCTAGAGGAAAACCATACAGAGTGGCAGAGATTTGTCTTCCCACCCCCTTCCCACCAGGTGCCAAGAAGGCGTGGGAGGGAAGTGGTAGAGTAGGAACGCGAGAGGAGACACACGCCTGCCTTCTATGTGCAGGAAGCAGTTGTCATCTACCAGGTTTTAATGGTAGACAACCAGTTCCGTCCTATATTCTGAAGCACTGACAAATAATGCAGTACACTTAAGCAAAGTGAGTTGCTAATGGAGTGTTTTTAACAGATTTTATTTAGAAAGGATTTAAAATAGTTTAAGCCCAACACTAGAACTGTTGTAGTTAAAACTGTGCTTGGTTAATCATGATGCTTTTAAGGGTTAGCTTTAAAAGTACCTTTGTAATGTCTCTTGTTCTAAGCCACAGACACCAAAGCCAATCCTAGAATATGTTGGGTTGGCCTTTGCCCAAAGTAAAGTCTTATTCAGAAATTCAAGTGCAGAATCAATAATCCTGTGTATTTCTTGACATTTCCTGGAAATGCTGATATTTCTGAACAGTATAGCTTCATCCAGTTTGATCCAGTTCCCTGTTGCATTATTGTTAATCAACAAAATAAGTGTTTAGAAGTAAGACCTGAATTTTTTTTAAGAATGCCAGGTAGGAATTTGAACTTTCATCCAATTATCCACCAGTAACAGTAGTGAGATTTAAATGCTGTTGTAGTTATATCTCTTTAGCAGCTAACATTTGGTAGTTGGGGTGCACAGTAGGATAATGCAACATGTCTGTAATAATGTATCTGTAATAGCAGGAAAACATACATCTCCCCTTTTCTTCAGAAGTAATAATGTATCTGTTCTCTGGACAGACATGTATTGTTTATTTTAATGTTTTATATGCTAATTAGCTCTGTTCGGAGCATAAAATAAACACACCTAAGAATATAAATGCATTTCATTAAAACATTTTCTCTTAGAAGTTTCTCTTGCTTAATGGTAAATATTAGGCGATACTGATGTAATCGTGGGATTAAGAGCAAAGAGTTTGCAAGACTATTCCACTTGATTTAATTTATGCCCACTGCACTGCAGGGAACCAATGGGTCTTGAGTCATTCCTATCTTCTCTGTTCTGGTTTTACAAAGTTTATTCTAATTAATAACAAGGCAATTCTCTGTAATAATTATTATAATAAGCCTTAGGTGAACACTGTTATTTAGAATAAATGCTAAATTATAACATTGTAATTCAAATGTAAAATGAGATGTCCAGCCATTTTTATAAAGTCAGGATAAGGTATTTTAGTAATAATAGTTCCTTGTGCTTAATACTCTTCATCTGTACATGATGAAAAATCTGTACATCAAAGAAGTTATCAAGGGGTATAAACACTTCATTATACATTTTACAGAAGGGCTCTTTGAAGCTCTTTGGACTATCAAGCCCAAATTTTCCAAAGCAGCTGATATGTTGGCTGCCTTCATGTTGGGGGGTTGACTTGAGACACATTTCAGTTGAAAGGTTCTGTTTGTTTAAAGGTACCAAATGGTACCTTGGCATAATGTGTAATAGAAGTTACATTGCGTGATTTTTATCTATTTAATGAGAATTTCTGTGGAGAAAAGAGATTCTATTAATTTCATGTTTAAATACACTTTGATTAAATATTGTCATTTTTCATCCTACTAAGTGGTTTTCAGAGTCATAAACATACAGTAATTTTTTCCTGTTTCAGGACCATCACATCAACTTCCCAAAGCAAGCATGTCAAACATGCAGTTCACTTTGTTGTTTATGAAATTTGGCTTTGGTCAGATTAGCAGTCCAATTTGCAGCTTGTTTACTGTCTTTATTCTTTTGCAGTTTTACAGTCTCACATTAACAACACAGTGCTCAGAAGGATGGCTTTCTGCCTCTGTATGCCTGTGACAGCCTATCTTCTACTGTGCCTGATCTGGGGAAAGTCCTCATGTTGCCAGCAAAAGGCTTTTAGTTTTTCCATTTATAGTTTCAGACTATCTGCTTTACCCAATGAAAAGAATCCTAGTTTTCTAAATTACATTAACAAGTTACTTTTAGGTATCTAGAACTAGAGCTGCTGAAGGACTAAAACACTTAGGTGATTTAGTTAGTTAAACTAACTCCTAGGCATATTTTCCCTAGACTGAATTAAAACTGCAGGTAAGGACCTAGGTTTCCTACCTAGTGCAAGCAGAGAGTGAGGCAATCTACATCCTTCATCTGCTGAGCACTTACAGCTAGCTAACAAGAAAGACTGGGCACAGGAGCGTATTAGAAATCCTGCCTTGCTCTTGAGCTATATGTATGCAGAATCATGTAGAGATGCCCAAGCTAGCCCAGGAGGAGCCAGCTTAGTTAGCCAGCACAGAGTAGCCACATCAGTGCCGTGTTTGGCAAAGACTAATAATATATGTGGCTCCTTAGGATTATTTCCTCTTTGTCCCATAATCATTTAATGTTAAAATGTATAAATAGTCTTGAGGAGACGGATTACAGTATCTGGAATGAGATCCAAGGATTACAATGAGTCTGACAGTTTTAATACAATTTCCACAGTCTGATTTCAAAGGTGTTTTCAGTGTGCATAATTTCTCTTCTGGGAATATATATCAGTTTTACTGTATCTAAGTGCTTAGCAAAGAAATAAACCCAGATTGCTACTTAAAATATTTTTTCTTAGATGAGAACAATGCATAATGGAAAACACAATGAGTTGTCACTTGTGCATTTTTAGCTGACCTAACCAGCAGTTTGTGTTTGACTGTAAGCTCAGTAGTATTAGTGAAAACTATCAGTCTTTGTCATAGTACCTGATTTTGGGTTGCTCTGGGAATTTACTGATGCTTTTATGAAATTCTTGCATGTGCTCTGAAATGCTGCAAGACTTTTTCAAATGTCATATACTTTGAAGACTGTGGAGCTCCTACTGACAGCAACAATTTTGCGTGAAAGCAAGGGGAAGAGATCATGATTGATGGTGCCTAAGAGTGAGCTGATTTCCAGAGATTTATAGCTTAGTCTGTCATACAGACACTTTTAGATGTGCAGCAAAAGAATCCTATTTCTTATCTCCAGTAATTATACATAAATACTTAAACTAAAAGGAATTGGGAAGTGTTACAGTGAGCTATAGACCTAAATTAGACAACTTATGTTAAATCTATACTTCCAATATACACCATTTAGAGTTAGTGACAGGACACTGTACACTCTCACAAAACAGAAGAGACCTACAAACCTAGAAGAAAGAGACCTAGTAAATGCAAAACCACTTATGTAACAGATTCTTTATCATTCTGAATTGCGTTCAGAATTGGAAAAAGGAAAGGTGTTATATTTATTAGTTGTGGCTTCTGGTTAGGTAGACCTAAAAGACTTCCAAGCCCCTCTATTTCCCTCCAAAATGGTTTTGTCATTTATCCTCTATTGCTCAACACAAACAGTACTTTCAAGTTCCTGTCTCTTAGAACAAAACACAGATAATATATGTTTATTTTTGCTTTTTGCTTCAAAAGAGGTGATGTCTCGCTGAATCTTTACACTGAGATTACCTAGTGATACAGCTCTGACCCAGCAAGACTCGAAATCTCAAAGGCAAAGATGTGAGGCTAACTCATATCAAACTTTCTCACTTTCTCTTACACTGAAACACAAAGAGTTACAAGTACAATAATATATGTTAATGCTATTTTTTGCATACAATTTTATTTCTGGAAGTCTTCCAAGTTCAGGAGAGTTTAAATATTCTCTCAGTTCTTCAGTGTTGAATGATCCCTGTTCCTACTTTTGGTGCTGCTTGTGTTCTGCTTTTTCAAATTGCTTTTTAGTATCATTTTTCCACGACTTGCTAGAAAAATACAGATTTAATATACCAACTCAGGAAGCCGAAGAACCAAGGATGCCTGCATAAATCAATCTCTTGCTGAATAAAGGCACGAGGATTTTTTTTTTCTTTAGCCATCTTAAATGTGGGTCAGAAAACACTAATCAAGTTTGTGAGAACCAACGTGTGTGGTGTATTTTTTCCTACTGTTGCATATCTACGTCCTAGTATTGCATGTTAATTAATGCACGTAAGGCATTTGCCCAACACTAACTTCAGAGTTCTTTGCAACAGGTTCTCTGCTTCTGTAGAGGTGCTTTCTGAAGGACTTGCTGCCACCCTTCTGCAGCCCTTTCTCCTATCCTCTAATTGAGTCCCTTTCATAGTTATAATTTGTGTGCCAAATGACTTATCAGTTGGAAAGGCTCAAGTCAGATACTACTTCCTTTTTTGCTTGTTTTTAACTGAGTGCTGCCAGAAGAAAGAAGGGGTTAAAGCGTGGGAGGATTGCAAAGAAAAAGGGTTTGGTTAATGACACACAGGACTGCATCTCACACACCATAGTTTGTTTATTCTTCTGTAAACAGCAAAAAGAATTATCATCATCATGGTAAGGCAAACAGCAGTCTCTTTTTTTTTCCCTCTTTAAACCCCACCAGAAATCTTTGGGTTAATACATGATTAATACTTTAAAATGATAAAATCAACGGATCTCCATTAGTTTTATAGAGCGTCTCTTTAACTGACAGATGCTGCTGTTGACAGAAGGGGAGGGGGTAAAGATTTTAGTATATGGAAATAACTAGCTCTGGGGAAGAGGAGATGGGAGCAGGCATGCCTTTTCTGACATGCCTGTTCTTTTTTATCAACCTCCTTCCCTAAATACTCATGTAAGGATCTGTTCAATTTTTATTTATGCTTCTTGGTCTTTCCTGAGCTTTTTCGAAAGATTTCTATTTATTTGATTTTGCATGATTTGCTTCTTTCAGTTTTGCTGGGGTTTTTTGATACATCTAATATCTAAATCTCTGTGTTTGGCACCTAAGAAATAATATGGGATTTACACTTATATCTGTGCTTCTTGAACTGATTATTTCTTTTCAAAAATTCAGTTAAACATGCAGGCTTAGTATTCTCATTAGTCTATATGCTGTTGCAAAATGGTCAATTTTCGGTGTACGTTTGAACTAAAAATTTAGTTTTACAGTGAAAAAATAAATTGGAAGCAGATAGGTCCTGTTCTCTTGAAGACATGAACTGCTTTGCTAAAATATTGTTAGAAGAAAATAGAAAATATAAACAGTGTGTGGAAAAATATGACTATTAAGAAAACTTATGATTGTTTCACTTCACTCTGCTCAACAGTCTTACATTTATTGCTCCTTGGTTATTCAGTTAAATTCCCCAATCTAGATAGCTACATTCCCTTTATACAGAGCTCAGGTAAAGCTGAGTTTTTTTAAAATCCAGCCTTTGCTGTTTATATCCTCTGTAAGTGTAGCAGGCAAAGGGCTGGAAGAAGCAGGGAGTAAATTCCGTGCTCGAGTGGACCTGTTAAATTTAAAGTGTATTTCTTTCTCTGCCTCTGAAGAGGACACTGTCAACGTGGAATCTGAGATATTTAAAAGAAATGCTAAAAAAGTTTAACGTGCATATGCCAAACTCTTGGTATTCAGAAGGCGGCAGTGTGTGGGTTAATGTAATGTCGGTTGTACTTTTCATAATAGTAACCCCTCTTTTGTGGCTTTGTGAAGGGTCAGCATAAACAAGGAAAAATTATTATAGTGAATTGAAGTAATTCAAATCTAGTTGACTGACAGCAAGGTAACTGGTTAAGTTTAGAAATTATTTAGGTTAACTTGAAATATAATTGCTTTTTTTTCCCCTCAGTGAATCACAAAAACCCCTGTTTCAGGTCAAATGCTTTGTATAATTTTTTCCCATGCTTTTTTATTTAAAAACACAAGCAAAAGCAGCAAGCCTTTATTTCCGTCTACAACTCCTCCCCCCCCCCCCCCCCCCCCCCGCCAGTAGTTAGGGCACTCACCTGTAGGAGAAGCAGTATGAAATCTTCTCTCTCTAGGACTTGAAACAGGGACTTGAGTGGGTCTTGTGCTTCTCAGACTTTCCTCTCTTAGCTTTGATTTGTACATCCTTCCTTCTAGTTTTCCTACTAATAATTTTACAGCACATTGTGCCAGCAATACTCCAGATGAATTTTCAGCCTAACAAAGCCTGGCACTGCTAGTGCTGAATATTTGAGTCTCAGTCGCTGCAGAATGCTAGAGCCTGAAGAGTAGTAGTTTATTTATTTAAATGTTTTTGGCTAATGCACTTTTTGGGATATCACATGACTGCTAGAACTCTGAGGCTTTCTGTTTCTCATGGTTGTGTGAACTCCGATACTGTGATTTAAAGATGCCCAAAGTTACTGGTGTTCCAGAGTGACCTTAGAAGGGTCCTACATTATAAGAATTGTTCAAGGTAGAAGGGTCTCAGAGGTTTCCGTGTTACTTGAAATCCAATTATTTATGACCTTCTAGTGAATGATAAAGCTCAAACTTACTCTTCACTAAATATTGTTTGTTGCTTTTTTTCCCCTCTGAAGGTGAATATGTGCTAGCAAATAAATGTTTAAATTACAGAACCGTCCACACTACATATTACCACCTATTAGTTACCACAAAGTTGCTAATGACTAGTAAAAATACTACTTTTTCCTATAATGTGCGCTCTAAGAAGTGTTTTCAGTCATGTTCAACTGACTCAGATGAACTAATCTAAGAAAATAACATCCAATTGATCCCTTGAGACACAGCCTGAAGTTCTGATTCAACAAATCACAGTTGCTTATGCTTTCTCTCCACTGGAGACCAGCAAAGCACATGTTTAATTACATTGTTAAATTAGGGGTTTGGCTGTGGCATCTTACGTTACCTAATGAGAAAAAAACCCAGCCAAAAACAGAGGAAATATTTTAATGCTAACATAAACAGGTATGAATATAAATACAAACAAGATTTACATTTCTTGGTTAAGAAGGCGGCGTTTTGCTTTCAGATTAGACACCGCTTTAAAGATTCACGCAGTGTACTTGAAACGGCTTCCTCCATGCTGTCCGAGGAATGGGTAGGCAAGTCCTCTGGTTTTTTTAGTTGCCAACGCCTTTGATCAGGAATTTCTGAAACGGCTAATGTCTCAAGGGTAAGAATGCTTGAGCAGAAGCACGTTGAAGAAGCCTGATCTGTAGAGCAAGGATACTTCTTGCCTTCTGAAAATCAAACATTTCAGTGCTGTGCCCTGGAAATCAAGCATTCCTGTGCTGCGCTCTGTCAGGCTGGGCCCCACTTTAGAGCCTCTTGAGAAGCTCCGTCTCTGTGCCCTCTTGCACTGGCAATACTGGCTCACCTACATTTATCTGAGTTAAAAATACAAGCTCTTCAGGGCAAGTACCTGGCCTTTTATGTGTTTTGAAAGAGCTGTATATAATTAAGGTACTTTGTATGAAGAAATTACTTCAAAACAGTTTACATAGGGCAGCTATTTCAAGATCAAGAAAAAATCTTTAGCCTAGTTCCCTGAGGAAACAAGGCTTATGTGACTGGACTGGCTGGCTGTCCCTCCTCCCTTCCATCCAGCACCTTTTGAACTTGTTGGACAGTTCAAACTACATTTGAAAGGGGGAGACGTCTCAAAGATAATTAAGTTCCCATGGACTTTATGAAAATCAGCTGCTGGGAAGAGAGAAATCCAGATCCACAGTTCAAATAGCTAATTTTTTCCAAGCGTAATCTTGCAAACCCAATGCTTGACTGCAAGTGTAATAATGACTGTCAGGTTGATAATGTAATCCCAACTAATTTAGAGGACTGACAGCTGTTTTACATCCAAACATTAATATGCAGATTGACATCATAATGAAGTTAAATTTCCCCTATTTTGGAGTTTCACCAGTTTTTAATATGAACAATATAGGCATCTTCCTCATACTTGTAGTTCTTACGAATTTTCAGAGGAATTAGTGTCACTCATTCCTTATTGGCTTGCTTTAAGTGTTCCTGAAAATTTCATATTTTTGCTTTTTTTAGCTAGTAATGTTCATTACTGTCTCCTTATCCCTTCCCTATAATTAGTTAGTACTGGCAACACATACGTAGAATCAAGAAATTAGATAGTAATTGGGCTGCATTACTCATGATTTTTGCATCTGATAGGGGAACGTGTAGTTGTTTTTGTTATCACTAAAGCACTTTAACTGTCTGAGCTGTATGAACTCAATGCAGCCCTGAATGTTGCTCTTTATTTAATTGAGTGTTTTGGTTCTACTGGTTGAAAGTTGGCGAAGGGAGGGAAAAACACATCAAATTTTCTCATTTGCAGATTATTTCTCTATCTGTAAAGAAAAAAAAAAACCCAAACACAAACCCCCAACAACCCAAAAACTTAAGCTCAAGGTCATGATCATAGACATGCCTATTTGAAAGCCGTGGGGGAAGATCACTATGTGTGCGGACACAGGATGTCGTTGGTGGTACAGTTGCTTATCAGTTGCATAAGCAACACACGTAAGAAAGGTAGACAAAGACAAGGGTTCCCATGGATTTCTGTTTGGTTGCAGTATGATAAGCTAACTCTACATATTCCCCAGTCTAGTTTTTCTGTATTTTTCATGTGTTCGGGCAAGCCTCGCTGCTGCACACTGTTTCACTGGCAGTAAGTAAGCAGGCTCTCTGGGGCTCTCCTGGAGCCGAAACCACGTTTCACAACTCCTCTTAGGGGGAGCTTTAGAACAGAGGCCAAAAGTTAGCCTGTTGATGAAGTAAAAAAATAACGAACTTAACCCTTTTTCACCCGGAGGAGGAAGAGACCGCACTTATTTTCTTCAATAGCCAGAGGGCCAGACGCGCTCCGGGCCGGGCCGCCCGGCCAGCCGCAGGCGGGTTGACCTGGTGTCTGTCCCGCCTCCGCGCCCGGCCCTCTGAAGCACCGAAGTGAGACTTGCGTGGTCCTTCCAGTTGAAGCTGTTCCTCTTCATATAAGTAATTAAGCGTTAATTAGAAGAGGACTAGTTTAGCATTCATTAAACATTAAATACTAATTGAGCGCCGGAGGAGAGCGCCGGCACCATTAGGCCGCGGAGTCATTCTCACGCCGCCCCGGCCGGGGCCGGCTCGGCCCCCTGCAGCCAGGGGCAGGCCGAAGTGGCAGGCACAGACGGCAGGCAGCCGCGCCCGCCGGCCCCGCTGCTGCCAGGTGGAAAATGCGGGTTCACCGCCCCGCGGGGCTTTGAACCGAGATCTCCCACGAAGGCTCCAGCCGCCCAGGCGACTGCCGGCCCCGGCACGCCTACCCGGGCAGGTCCTGCCGCGGGGCTGCGGTGAGCGACGCCCACTCCCGGGCCCGTGCTGGGGCCCGGCACCCCCGTGCGGCCGGGGTCGGGGGGAGGCCGCGCCGCCCCCTTCCTCTGGCCCTGGCGGAGGCAGAGCGCTGGCTCCCTCCCGGCGCGGGCGCCGGTTCACGGCGGGCAGGCCTCGCTGCAGCCAGCCGGCCGCCGCGGCGGCGGCGGCGGCGTGAGCCGCCTTCGTTCAACCCTTGGCGCTTTTCCCTCAACATCAAAAGTTCGTCGGTTTCGCCCGGGGCGGCGTTTTGCCCTCAATAACAAGGAAGCCGCCGCAGCGCGGGCTGCTGGGGCACGTACGGGATGCGGCGCCCGCTCGCGCTCCGCCGCCCCCTCGGAGGCCTCGCCCGCGGCCGAGGGCGCCCGCTTTCCCGCGCTTTCCGCTGCCCCTCAGCCTTCGCCCTCGCTGGCGGCCGGTGCGCTGCCGCCGCCGCCGCCGCCCCTCCCTCCGCGGCCGAGGGAGGCGGCCCGGCCAGGTAGAGCCGCTGCCCGCGGCCGGGGCGTGGGCTCGGGGCGGGCCGAGGCGCGCTGCGGGGGCGGGCCGAGGCGGAGCGCCCAGACAGCTGGCGCCGGGGGCAGCTGCGCGGGTAGCGGCGCGGTGTGTGTGGGGCAGCTCCGCGCAGGGACCGCCGAGCCGAGCCGGGCGGTGAGTGTCGGAGCCCCTCGCTCGGCGGGGCGGCCGCACCTGCGGAGCCGTGCGAGGATGCGGTGCGGCCGGGGGTGGGCAGAGTCTGCCGGGGCGCCTTCCTCCCACTCGTCCCGTTCTGGGGCGGGGGAGGACGGCGGCAGCTGCGGAGCCGGGGGGGGGGCTTCTCCCTGCCGGTAACGCGCGGGCCGGGGGCGGCGGCTCCGCGGGGCTGGGCTGCGCGGGGCGGCGGGCGGTGAGGTGGTCGCGGCCCGGCAGCACTCCGTAGCCGTCCCCGCGGGGAAGGAAGCGGCGGCGGGGCGGACCGTGCCGACCCCGCGGTGGGGCGAGGGCGGCCGCGGGGCTGCGCGGAGGGCGCGGGTGCCTCAGCGCGGCCCGGCCCGCCCTCGGCGGCGGCGGAGACAGCTGGACGCTGGCAGGCGGTCGCCGCGTCTGCGGGAAAAAAAACCCCAAGTTTAAGACGCGCGGAAGCAGCCTCCGAGCTGCCGAGAGCGACCCGCTCTCCTCGGGAGGTCTGGTGCGCCGAAGTAGGAAACAATCCCGGTGTTTTGAAATAGACATCTCAAAACAAGTATTCATCGTACCGGCATGTAAAAAGTGCTAATATATTAAAATGCAAATATGCATGTATACTCGGTAATGCTGTTGCGTGTTTCCTGTTTACCATGTTAATTAGAAGTTGTAAGGGAAAACTTCACCACGAGTAATCCGGGGCAGTATTTGACCCAGTAATGCTCATTGAATGATGCATTGGCTGTTATAGTTCTGGGGTTTCTACCCCAAAACACAAGCCAAGTATTTATCGAAGTTCATTAATGAGAAATGTATGAATTGTAATACAGCTTAAGCCTTTGAAACTATTCTCTACCAGCACAAGTGTCAAAACTAACTCAGCCAGCATGGAAAGGGAGGTTGAACTCCCCACTCTTGTTTTCGCAAGGAAAATTTTGACCAAGCGGTTTGTCCCCAGTCTTGCAGACACAGGATGCTTTCCCGCATTATTTTGTGTGACGTTAACTAATTGTGCAAAAGTTTGAGATTTGGGACATGTAATGCTGGTTTTATAAGGCAAGATGAGCATACTTGTAAACAAACAGAAGGATCTTGGGATTTTAATTGTTTTTTGAGGGTTTTGTTTTTCTTGTTCTTTTTTGAGCGTTAGCATTGTTCAGTAAGCTGTTTTGTTCCCATTCACTGTATCCTTTTAATTTATAGGTGGTGCTAATACAAACAAATGTATTATAGAAACAATTTTGACATTAACCAAATGTTTGTTTGTTTTCATAGTCCACCTCACAATTTCCAGATTCTTCCAGAGAAGAGAATAAAAAGAAACCAGTTTTGGAAAGACTTGGAAATTTGTTTGGTACGGGGAGAAGGAAAAATGTCAAAAGTTCACTAGAACATACTTCACATCGGAAAGGGGAGAGGTCAGTTTCTCCTCACAGAGCGCAGCCGATATACTGTAGGCACATAAAGGAAGGACACGAAGCTCCTCAAGTACAGAAGCAAGTGAGAAACGTAAGTGATGTTTCTGAGACGCAGGAATATAATTTCAGTGGGGAAGTAGGACCGCTGTATCGTGATACCATTTCAGAATGGAGTAGTAGGGGAGTCTCTTCTGACAGTGAGTGGTCAGCAGATTGGAGCAGCAGCAGTGAAACCATTAAAAACTCTTTCTTTGAGAGTAGTCTGAATGTGGAAACCCTGGAACTGGAGAAAGAATCCATCACAGATATAAATAATTCCACAACTCCAGATTTCATAAAAAGCTTGAGAAATTTGTCTAGTGAAGACTTAGAAAAGAGTATCTTAAGCCACAAGCAGCTCGTGAACACGTGGGTGTCTGAGGAGCCCGGGCATGCAAAATCAAAGGATTTGCCATACGAGTTGGAATCTGCAGCAAGTGAACACACACATTCTGCTAGAGTGTTAACAGTTGATATCTATCTAAGAAAAACAGACGAACTCCTTAATGAACCTGTGACTGTTACATCAGAAGAAAATTGTAGTGACTCGGACACAATGGATAAAAAATCTGCTAATAAAAGATCTGGAAAAAGGAGAAAATCTCAGTCATCTAGTGACATTCCAAATGGAGAGAGAAACCAGACTGAGACTACTGCAAGAGAAGAATCTGTTTTTGAGGATGATGTCCCTTCTGAGGTGTTTTCAGACAAGGTAATAAACTCGGAAAGAAAAGCGAAGTCTCCTCAACAGACTCCTGAAAGGAATTCGTCTTCCCCAGGTAATAATCAGGACCTAAAAGTTGGATCTGCTCACAAAGGGGCATCTAAAACTGAAGCTGACAAAGGCAAGCAGCAGATCTCAAACACAACCCCTGCAAGGAGAAGATCATATAAAAAGAGTCAGTCAGATGCTGTCCCCGTTTCCCCTACTGGTTTGAAGGGTCAGGTAAAAGATTATTCCTCAAAAAGGCAACCTTTAGCATCACCAGAGAGTAACTCAGTGACAAAAAGAACTTCAGTGGAAAAGGGAACTATACCTGTGGCTTTTGGGGAAGACAGCTTGGAGTCTCCCAAAGTTTCTTTGGGCGATAAGACAGAAGACACTGCCTTGGTGTTTGCTGAAAGCAGAAATGAGACCAAGGCAGTAAAGCATGGTAATGGTTCGGATGGAAGAGCTTTCTTGCGTACTGATGGGATTAAAAATGGAGACCTGTGTATGTCAGCTGAGAGACAGACAAATTCTGATTTAGACAGCTTGAAGCTGAAGAGTTTGGATGCTTCCAGAACAGTCATGACAAAGATTAGCCTGTAAGTAACATAAACTAGTTTACCTTACCCTTGTAGCTGTAATTTTGCCTGTATCTGTGTTTAGGATTCTATAGGAACTCTGTAGCTATGTATCAGTTATCTATCTAGATTATATTCAGTTAAGAACTGCCCTTTTAAAAAAAAATTATAATTACAGTTGCCACTTAACAAGCACTGTAGTTTACATGTGTTAGAAAAATAATTCTTTTTTCCATTTTTTTTTATGGATAGGGAATTTCTTTGTATGTCAGTTCCATTATATGGAATAATTTAACATACATAAAAGCTGCTCTGTCATCATCGTCAGTGCCCCCGTTGTTGCGTAGATTAGCTCGTCCGTCATTGACCTTAATGTAGTTTTGCCATCTGTAATGAACTGAGGATGTGGTTGAAGATTTTGTATGTGAAAATCTTTGAATAAGGAATGCGTTCAAGTTGTTCTTTGAAACAACATAAGTTGTGCTATTATTTTATGAAGAAATGTAGGATGCAATGTAGAACTTGATCCTTCAAATGACATGATAAATCACACTCCAGAAATTTGAATATGTATGGTTGCTTTCATAAGTATGTGCAGTATGAATCATGTAAATTTTTATGCATGTGAATAACATCAGGCATTTGCAGAATTATGCATATATTAGTTTGCAGGATTTGGTTTACACACAAAGAAATCGTCATCTGTCAAACAGAGGTGATCCGTGCTTTCCTTAGGATTTGAAAGAAGTGGATGTATTTATAACTTTCACTGTAATCACTAGTATGAGTCCAGGGATTGATTTCCTGGATTCTATTGCGTTCTCTTCTACAGTGAATCATTCTATTACATTCGTCGTTTCTGTTGTTTGATTGTCACGGCTATGTACTATGTGCTATTGCTTTCAGCATTCTGTTAAATTCATTTATAGGTGTCAGACTACATGGAATCCTATAGGTCCACCTGAGGTACACCAAGTGTTCAGAATTGTCATTCAGTTGTGTTAGAGGGATGTGAAGGTTTAACATTATGGCTTAAGAAACACCTATGTTTCCAATTATGCTTCCCACATCTGAGAAGTGTAGGAGCATTAGGAACAATTGATTTGTAATACTCTACATCTGATTTGTTAATTCATAACTGAATTAAAAACACCTGGTACTGAAGGTTAAATTGTGGTGGTTTTGTACATGGTGATGCTTTGCCTTCTGGCAGTATAGATCACAAATCTTAAACTCTGAAGTTTTGTATCTTCACAACTTCAAAGGAAAGACAGCTTTCATATTTTTCTCTTTGTGTCACTGTCATTAGTGGTGATGAACTTATAAATGCTTGCATAGCTGGATTTCGTTGTTCTGGGTATCTCCTTGGCTTGCTGTACAATGAATTACCTTCTGCTATACTCAAAAAGTAATAGACAAGTATCCTTTATGACAGATTAAATTTTAATGAATAAACAGCCTGTTCTATTTCACCTGATTCTGTGGGGTGTGTGGCACTCTGTGTCTTGGCCTTATCTGCTGCTATAAGAACTTTAGCCCTGGGTGGGGACTGCTGTGTTGCACGCAAGGTTCCTGATGCATCTGATAGCTGTCACTGCGCAGTACCAGACAGTTTCTTTAGCCAGACAAATTGATATGGTCAGATTACGTGGTATAATTTGTAGTCGTTCATCAGAACACATGAACTATAAACCTGGATGTGGATTAAGCTGCTGTAAAATGGGAAAGGAAAAGGTGGTGCCATTACTAAAGGAAGGTGTGTTTTTGTTCTCTTGTTATTGCTTTGAACTAGAAAACAGATAACTGTTCCAATTTCAAAGATTAAAAAATTGTTAGATACTTCACATGAAGTTCTTCACACTTCAGGTTGAAAAATACTCATTTACTCACAGACTCCTTTGCCTCCTATAAGATGGATTTCATATAATCAAAGTAGTTTTCACTTAAAAATGCATAATGTCTCTTACTAATGACATTGTGCTAATTCTGGGAGTCAAGTTTCTTTAGAAACAATTTTAAAAGAAGTTGGTTTTGCTGGTTCCCTGCAAGTAATGATAGCATTTTCTGTCTTTTCTCCTTTTATGTCGTGTATCGGGCATCTCAGAAGTCACAGGGTACTTAGGTTTCCTTTTCAAAAGCTAGAAGCAATCAGGTTCGAGACTAAACTGAGGCTGATGGTACATCTTAATCAGCAAATAAAACCTCAGGCAGTAGTTACTTTGGTGTGCTTAGCGGAAAACTTGGCTTCAGTTGTCATATTTGATGTTCAGACATGGGTTTGTAGTTGCCTTTGCATTTATGCCCACTTGTTGAATTATTCTGCTCTGTTAACATGCCATTTTTCTTTGCTCACCTCAATCTGATGTCTTGGCATCAATGTTTTTTGGCATCAGTTATGTGCTTGACATGGTCGTTTGGACAGTATGCTTCAACTATGTGACTCACCTTCCATTTATGACTATATTGGGAGAGGTTTAACTGCTTGCTTCCACAGGTTAGCTGCAAGGTGTAACCAAAGAGGAGGACATCAGTATTTGTCTTGTGCCTGCTTGTTCCTGACATTGCAGATCAGCAATGGGTAGTAGGAATCAGCCACACTAGGTCGTTTGTAAGAAAGCGTTCGCACTGTTAAGTGAATCCATCTTTCAATGCTTTTCCCCCATACTAGAGGGGAGGGTTAGAGGATACACAATCAACATCTCTTCCTTTTAAACAAGCTTAGAAACTCAGTTATTGCAATAAGGCACATCTTTTGGCTGTATTTAAAATCAGCATTTCTTGGTCTGGAAAAAGGTGTAATGGAAAGATTAGTTAGAGGAGGACAGCTGTAGTGGATGGAGCTTCAGGGCTGAGCTTTCTATTGCTCTTTGGTCTCAGCTGCTTTTCTGTTGCTGCTGCTGTGCAGAAATACTGCAGAATGTAAAATACAAAGTGCTGAAGTGGTTGTTTCTACGTAAATTTGCAAAGCTTGAAACTATACCTTTGAGGTGTTAGCTGTTGATTTAAAACAGGTTTTAGGCGTGGCTGATAACTGTCAGTATTAACCATTAAACTTGCTTGCGTTGAGGCATACAGGGACAGATGGATTTTATTAGGAAGATACGTGTTGTTATGTTGAAATGCATGTAGTAGTGCAAGTGACAGGCTGACAAAAGGATGGTATGGAAATGAGTCTGTTAAGATAACTAGGCTGTTAGTGGTACCTCTTGAAAACACAGGTAGGAGAGGATAAGTACCTTTTTCTCATCAGAAAAGGACACGAAGGGTTCTGGTGAACAGCAAATTCGGCATGTATCAGTCGTGCATCCTTGTAGCAGATGAAGGCTAAGCCTGTACCAGGGTATGTTGGCAGGAGCATAGCCAGCAGGTCAAAGGAGGAGGTACTCGGTGCTCATGAGGCTGCATCTGGGGCTTTATATCGAGTCGTACCCCTCTGTCCTCTTCCAGCTCTCTTTTCCTGGTACAAGAGAGATGCTCACAAATTGGAATGAGCCCAGTGGTGAGCCATTAAGAAGGTGATCCACTGGAGCATACCATGTATGAGGAGAAGCTGAAGCACCTTGACTTCAACTGAGAGAAGAGAAGGATATGGGTAGATGTCGTGGTTTAACCCCCGCCAGTAACTAAACACCACGCAGCCGCTCACTCACTCCCCCCCACCCAGTGGGATGGGGGAGAAAATCAGGAAAAGAAGCAAAACCCGTGGGTTGAGATAAGAACGGTTTAATAGAACAGAAAAAGAAGAAACTAATAATGATAATGATAACACTAATAAAATGACAACAGAAATAATGAAAGGATTGGAATGTACAAATGATGCGCAGTGCAATTGCTCACCACCCGCCGACCGACACCCCGCCAGTCCCCGAGCGGCGAATCCCTGCCCCCACTTCCCCGTTCCTATACTGGATGGGACGTCCCATGGTATGGAATACACCGTTGGCCAGTTTGGGTCAGGTGCCCTGGCTGTGTCCTGTGCCAACTTCTTGTGCCCCTCCAGCTTTCTCACTGGCTGGGCATGAGAAGCTGAAAAATCCTTGACATTAGTCTAAACACTACTGAGCAACAACTGAAAACATCAGTGTTATCAACATTCTTCACATACTGAACTCAAAACACAGCACTGTACCAGCTACTAGGAAGACAGTTAACTCTATCCCAGCTGAAACCAGGACAGTAGAACTCAATCATCTCTTGCTACCTATAGAGGTATTATAGAGAAGGCAGAGCCAGATTCGTCCCTGAGGTGTGCAGTGAAAGGACAATGGCCATGGTAGCAAGTTGCAACAGTGAAGTTTCAATGGGATCCAAGGCAAAAATAATTCACAGTGACAGCGGCTGACCTGCTGCAATGCTTCCCTAGTAAGGTTGTGAAATCTTGACCCTTGGAGATACTTGGAACTTGATCAGCCAAAGCTTTCAACAGCTTGATCTAACTTTGAAGCTGTCCCTGTTTTGAGCAGGAAGTTGGACTAGCTGACCTTTAGAGGTCCTTTGCAACTTATATTCATTTTCCAAAAAGAAAAATCAAAGAATAATTTAACTTTGAAAAGTTTAGGAAAAAGTCATACTGCAAATGAAAAGTGGTGTCTAAATAGATTTACTCTTATGCTGCGTGATAGTTCCCTCCCTGCCTTCCCCATTTCAGGAATAGTTTTTTTCTGTTTCTAGACTTAAATTTTCCAAGTGTGTTTTATTAGCACCTATCTGAAGTATGGCCAGTCATTTTTAAGTTTACTGTTTCCTTTTTTATTTGATGACATGTTCTTCATAAGAGCCTTCCAGTTGTGAACCAATGTGAGCAGGCTAGTAGTTACAGCAAGCACTGTTGGGAATTATTCTCCGAAAAGATACGGTGATTTTTAACGGTTGCTTTCTGTATAGATTCTTAGGCAGCTGATTTTGGGTTCCTTGTGTTATTTCAGTAAGTTTGCTCCTCATGCTTTTCCCAAGAAAAGAAGTTTGTACAATGGAGAGTCTTGCTTTAGTAGGGTTTACGTTTGTACTTGGGATGGATCTCTTGAGGAAGAGGAGAAAGGAGTGATACCAGGTTTTAGGTTGCTCATGTTAACTCACTTGTACCTCACGCTTCTTTCTTGGGCTAAAGAGCTGTCTGAGAGCTCAGTGAACAGTTTGTGTGGGTAAAAAAGAAGAAAGCACTCAAATACCAGAATCATCCATTGATTGATAGAGCATTTGAGGCCCTGGAGATTGTTGCTGCAAGCTAGTTTCTTTTATTTCCCGCCATCATCAGTTTTCATGTAGTGCAGTTTCTGCCTGTTCTCCCCCTGCTGAGTGTCTCCAGATTCTTCTTTGGAGAATAGGTTTGCCTTTGAGGTGATGGTGGGCTCCTTGACACTCCTTATATCTTACTGATAAATTTTGAAGATGTGCCCTGCATCGTCACAGCTGTTTGTACTGTTCCTGCAGTAGCAAGTGACATGGTCAGATAATTTTTTCCTGGATGTAGGTATTCAGAGGAAGGAGGCTTAAAACCCTCACTTGCATGTCATCAGCCTTCTGCCATAGTACATGAGTACTATGTGCTATGTACTTGTACGTGCTTCTCTATCCACTCTGATGGAGAAGTTTCTGTAAGTGTTTCCTGATTCAATTCTTGTAAAATCAGCAGTGTTAGTTTACACAGTTTGAATTGTTAGCTGACTTTAGCTGAAGAAAATGGGAGAGTCCTCACATGTGGTATTTGCTTAGCCAAGTGGTGATGCAGTGACTGGGGACAGTTAGCTTTTCCACCAGCACTAATGAGGCCAGAAGAGGTCTTTCACTGGATTTAAGGTTGCTTCTGCAGTGTAAGGGCTGCAAAGAATCTGGGCAGATGTCTTCAAAACTTGTTGGAGAGGTATATTCAAATGTTAACCAACTCATTATCACCTTAATGAATTGGGATTTGTTTCCTAAACTCTGTAGGGAATTGCATGTGTATAATTCATTCTGCCTATTCACTATTAAATATTAATGTCTGTCAGTCATAAATAGTTAAGTTCTCTGCCTTGATTGCAGATGCTGTAGGCTGTTGTGTTTTTTGTTTTACAGAGCATTGGAGAACTATGTACATGTTTGAAATGTATTCTCCTTACTTAGTGTCTGATTTTTTTTTTTGTCATTCGTATAGTTACTCCTTTTTTAGTTAATTCCTTTTGAAATACCAAAATTTAAACTGAATATGACTATGGAAAATGTCATTATAATGCTACATATTATTGTTTTTAAAATTGTTACAAGTCTTTTCAAGATTAATCAAAGATGTAACTCTGTATCACTTTGTCTCCTGTAGTCCAGCCAAACCGAAGAATGTAGAGCTGAATTTTAAAGCACCTACAAATCAAGACAGTTTAGAAAGTGAGCAGGATACTCTTGAAAAACCAGTTAATAAAACTAACAGCAACATCGCCAACAAAATTTCCTTGTTTGAAAATAAATGCGCTAACCAGAGCCAGAGGCCTGCTGACATCCCTGCTTCAAAAAATAGCACTGTACCAAGCACATTTGTTGGCAGAGCAAAGCTGAAATTTGGAAAACAACCTAAGGAAAGTGAACAGCCTGATAAAACGTTAAATAAGCAAAGCAGTCGCCAGAAGTTATTTGAGAATGGCACACCAGAGAAAGAAAGCACTGCAGAATTAAAAGGCAAAAATGAAGAAGGCTCTGCCTTTTATGAGGATATTGGGAAGACAACAGAACTTAAAGTAAAAGCTGCGATATCCCTTTTTAACCAAAGCAGCAAAATTGATGCTGGTGGTGTCTCTCTGAAGCAACCCGATCCAGAATTAACCACAGCTAAAAAAGAAAGTTCACCTTTTAAACTGTCTTTGCACTTGCCCAGTAAAAGTGAAAATGCTCAAGATACTTCCTACCAAAGAAATAACACAAGCTCAGAATTCCACAGAAATGAGGAAAAGACGCTGCCAAACACAGAGGTTTTATCACCTTGCAATGATGAAAAACATCCTCTACCATCTCATCAGGTTTCTAGATCAGAATTTAAGAAGATGGAAAATGGAGATAAAAAGGCAAAGCCCGGAGATTTGAGCTTTGCAGCACTGCAGTATGATGATAGCAGTCAAGATAGTATATTGATACCAGAGCACAACGTCAATACACAAGAGAGCCCAGGCAAAACCTGTAATGGATCTGCTGAAGATGATAGCATTTTTGATTCCCCATCCGACATGAAGAAGTTTGCTGAAACAATAAAAAACTTGGACAGCTCAGTTTGTTTACCCCAGAAAAAGAAGAGGTCAAAACTTCCCAAGTCCCCAGCACCCCACTTCGCAATGCCTCCCATTCATGAAGACAATTTAGAGAAAGTATTTGATCCTAGTGTATTTACTTTTGGTTTGGGACTGAGGAGGGAAAAAACACAGGATCTGTTACCAGCCCAACAAATTAAAATGCAAAGCCTGGAAACGATAGCCAGGGTCAGGCCCAAGCGTGCATCAACAGAGCAAAGTATCATATTCAAAGCGCTGCAATCATGTAATAGAGAGGAACCTGCCTTTAATCAGGAAATAAATGGAAAAGAGAACATTGATGGTACGGATGGTGAAATTAAGAGATCCCGGCTTGAAAAAAGCTCCCTCTTCTCAAGCTTGCTGTCTTCTGCATCTAAAGAAAAGTTTTTTAATCCTTCTGTCACCTCAGTAAATAACACCACAACAGCTTTTACAACTGACTCCTCAGGGATGCCTCCTTTACAACAGGATGCTTCTGGGCCATTTGGCATGTCTCAAAAATCTGAGGTAATAAAGATCATTCATGAAATGCAACCATGTAAAATTTTGTCTACCTGCTGAATGACTGTTAATTTTGGTTTTGCAATTCAGTCTCTTTCAGATATGAAGTTTCCAAGTTTTGTGGAGAAGTACATGCAAGCAGATAGTGCAAAAAAAGAACTAAGTTTACAAATGCCCAACTATGGGAACCCTGAGAAAAGTTTTTCCAGCTGGTTAGGGCCAAGCAGATATGAATCAAATGTTCCTGCTGGTTTATTAGATGTGGATGTAAGTATTGTGTTGTCTAAAATCTGCCTGGAAAGTTACCCAGCTTTTCTATTTTCTATAGATGATGTGCATACTTTGTTTTGTTTTGTTTCCCCTCTTAGGGACATACATAGATTACAAATACGTAGAGGTGAATGTAGGTATGGCACCAGTTTCATCTGATGTTGGCTACACATAAAAATGAGATGGCATCTATTAACATGATTATGTTTCTTCCTGGTGCCCTTATTTTGAGACTCTTCACAAATATGAATTGAAAGTGTATGTTTGTATATGTCTTCATACTTGATTTTGTATTATTTTGAAACAAATCTCATGCTAACTTTATTTTTTCCTGTAAATTAGTAGAATGCTTTCTGTGAACTTTAGAAAACTTGTGCCTGCTTCTTCTGTTGACAGTAATCTCTCTCCTCTTCCAGCAAGACATTCAGCCATTGCCCTGTTAAATGAGTAACAGGGCAAACTTTTTGTTAGCCCTCTGTTTTTGTTCCCACTATTCCCATGCATTTGATAGAAAATGCATATTCTTTAAGAATACTTTAAGAACTGGATAGTAGTGATTATTGGAAGTGCTGCTACAGTGGAAGGCTGTCCCTTTGCCTGATTATGAGCATCTACTCATCATGAGTGAAGGCAGACCTACGTTTTCGCTTCGAGGCAACTTTACTCTAATGTGGGAGAACTTTGTAATTTCTATTTTCAGAACGATGAACCGATGTCCTATATTATCTGCTATTTCTGTTGATGTGGGCCCTTACTGTTACCAGAGGGGAAAACTAGAATCAGGAGATCTAAGAACCGTGGGAAGAAGTATGTTCTCCAGAGTTTAATAGCTGCATTAATGTGACCTGTGGAATTGAAACAGCATATGAGAAGCTTGAGAAATACTTTTCTAAAGCTAATGGTTATCTGCTGTTACAGTTCTACTAAAAGGAGTGGGGGAGTAGTAGAAATTACTCCTTTCTTCTTCACCTTGCAGAAGGAAGTCATCCTTGGTACTTGGCAATTTTGAGGATGTAGATTTTTCTCTCATGGGAATTTTTTTAATTAGTGTGGCGATGAAAATTAGGGGGGTTATTTGCAGTGGTGTAGACATACGTTGCCAGTTAAAAAGGCTTTCTTACTCTGGATAGTCCTGCTTGGATTTCAAAACCTGAGGTTAAAGCTAAATGACTAGTACTGATTCTTTTTGCTACTTAAACTGTTGTTCCTGAGTGGGTTTCAATTTTTCAGTAGAGTATGGAGGCCTGATAGAGCAAGGGGGTATGTGCACATGTAAGACTGCTCTTGAGAGAAACCCATTAGGCTCCGAAGGGTTTCAAGACTTCTGCAGCGCTGTTGCTGACTCTGAATCGTCTTGCTGAAGTTGGACAGGAACCAAAAATGTTTTGTCGTGGTTTAACGTATGATGTGTACCTACTGTGCATCTTCCACTGACTAAGAAAATGATGATGCAACGGCTAATGGGTAATGTGAAGGAAAAGAGTAAGGGCAGCCCAAAACAATGACTTTGGCATTCCTTAAAACACAGAGCAAGTTCTAACTGGAATTGAAGCACAGGCTAAAAAAACCAGTCATGCTTCAACGTGTCTTGATGATGCCTACAAAAAACTGATGGTGGTTAGGAACTCTGTCCTGAGACCATTGCCTGCCCTGCATGCCGACTAATGTGTTTTCATTAGTTCCTTGCACGTGTTGCTGGTTATCTTAGGCTGCAACCTGTTTAGGGGCAGGATCTGTTTGGGTTTTTTTGTTTGTATGAATAGTTCCTAGAAGAGTGGGACCCTGTCCCAGAATGAGCACTCCTGTCCTTGCTAGGAAACCAAACACATAATTGCAACGCTTTCTTTATTTGTTTTAAGATGACGTGCTGCAACCACAACTTTCCCGTATATTCTGTATCATATAATTTACCACTGACTTCAACATTGTTTTAGATTTTGTATACCTCAATGTGTTTTATTTGTTCTTGGCATTTTTAGTCCATCACTTATTGCAGAGTCTCACGCTTTTTGAAGGAACCTATCTTGTCACAAGGTGTTCAGCACAAAATTGATTATGCTAGTTAGTTCATACATGTATATGCCATCCTGCCTCCTCAGTCTTTTCATATATTCCTTCAAAATTATTTCTTGCTTTATGGTTACTAGACATTTAAATTTTAATTAATATCTTTATCACTGTAGAGCATGTACTTTATTAATACCAGTTTTTTAAGTAGTCTCTTGGTATGGAACTCCTGGAATATATAGGAAGCTGATCAGTAGGATTTTAAAGCATTTCAAGTGTGAGGTTAGTTGGCTCCAGTGAGATGTTTAAAAAAAAAAAGTGTAAATTTGTACATTTTTGGCAAGATATTGCTCTTCAGGAGGAAGAAGGAATTGAAGCAGTAAGTAGGTGTAGTTGAAGTGTTATCAGCTTTTCGCTATTCAGACTAATTTTTGTTTTGTTTTACTAGCTCTTTTTTTATAGCCGAGCATCTTTATTGAACACGTTTTTGGTTTGGGTTTTTTTCTTTTGTGACTTTTCTCTCCCCGCTGTCTATTAGGCACTTTCAAGAAATGGGCAAAGTAAAATCAATCCCAGACCTGGCAAGGTAAGATAAATTTTATTATCTTTACTGTTCCTCTCTATATTTAAAGCATAGCAAGATAGAATTACATGTTGTTGGTGTTTGTTTTTTGGGTTTTGTTTTTGTTTTTTAACACAGCTGGTGATATACTGTGAATCAGACTATCAAAAAAACGGTATTGAAGTTTTCCATGATGTTCTGGATTGCAGTTCTTGGGTTCTGTCACCAACAATTTTAATTAAAGTCATCAGAGGATGGTAAGAGATTAATTTTTACTCTTTATCATTGGTCTATCCAAAAATCTTTTGAAATGGAACCAGCATGTAATTCACAGTAAGTCTGCCTTGCCAATGGCAATGTATTGTAGACAGCTATGAGCAAGAAGTGTGGCATTTTATCTCTGCAACAGGAAGTTCTGGGTCGGGAAACTTATTTTGCTGACAAATTGAGTGCGTGTTACCATCTGGAGGGGTGCAACATTTCACCAGGCATAGAAATGACAGATTCTGTCCAGCTATGCTGCCCCTTGAGTCCTCTCCTCTTTATGTTTTTTTGCATAGTATTTGGATTGGGCTAAAAGGCTAGCAAAGGATTTTAAAGCCAGGTCTGACGTGGGTTTGGATGCAGAAGATTAATTCTATGTCCAAAAGTATAAGGTGGTACTGTAGATGTAATTGACTGTTTCTCTGATAAGTCCAGAGGGAATTTTTCTCTAAAAGCTAGATTGCTTAAGAGTAATTCACAAGAAGTTCATCTCCTACATTCTTCATAGCATTAACAGAACAGCCGTTATTAGTGTGGATAGCATGGCAAGTTAAGTTGTGGCCAGGCTGTAATACAGTCAAATAGCAGGTTCTCAAAAGTAATGATCTGATAGTAAGCTGCAGAAACAAGGGCTAGCTGCAGTAGGAGGTACTGGGAAGCACACTGATTGCTGTTTACCTTCAGAAAACTGGAATGAAAATCTTTTGATCTGCAGACCAGGTTGTCTTTTCCAGCATGGACTGGGGGACTGTTTCCCCCCACCCCTTCAACTGAGAGCTCCAGGGGAGGGTTTTGTGTTTGCAGATGGATATAGTTTTTATCTAGTTATATTTTTAAACCTGCCATTAAAAATAAAATTGTGCTTGTCTTCTGAGCAGTCTTACTATCCTTTGGCACATCTGTACCAGCCCCTGTGGAACTCCGGGCTGCTCTTCACAAGATTCAAGTAGCTTATCTGTTTATACATGACACAGCAGTCTGCAGTGTCAACATTTTCTGACCTACGAATTGGTTCTGATTGGTATCTCATGCAAAAATCTGGTATTCACGGACAGTAGTCTTGCTGCCCCAAATCATCAATTTAAGAAGGTGGAGGAGTTTTTGATGAAATTACGAAGTCAGCAGTAGGCATCTTTGGTTTTATCATTGCTTTTTAAAGTATCACAGAGACCAGAAATGGCTTGCATCAGCAGTGTTGAGTGAATAAGCTGTATTGGGGTGGCGGGAAAGGTCTTGAAATGATTATGAAAGGATTTGTTAAATGGGAGCATGATTTTTGCAAGTCACACTTGCTAAAGCACCATTAAAAATTAGATTTTTTTATTTTAAGCTGGATACTCTATGAGAAACCAAATTTTGAAGGTCCCTCTATTCCTCTGGAAGAAGGAGAGCTGGAACTCCCAGATATTTGGGGTGCAGGTACTTCTGAAGAGCAAAATGAATGCAAATCTCTAAAGCCTGCGGTGATTGGTTCAATAAGACATGTTGTTAAGGCAAGTAATCTAAGTAAGGAAAATTTTGTCTAGTTCTTAATGTTTGGTGATGTTTATACTGATACAAAGTGTGATTGTTGTATTAGGACACAAGTGTAACCTATGTTGTAAATGCAGGAAACAATCTTCCATGTTGAATTTCTTGTTTAATCACAAAATAAATGTGGGGGCTTTTGCACAATGGGAATTATGGTAACAACCACTGGAAGGATAGGGCAGGAAGAAAACTTAATGTTTTTTATTAGTATAGCCTCCAAAACGCTATGTACTGCATATGCTTTTTAGCCTGGTCAACCTCTCAGGAAAAACATCCCATAAAAGCGTCAGTAATTCCACAGACTCGTATTTTCAAAAGATGTGTGTGGCTTTTTCTTCTTTCTTTTTTCTTAATATAAACCAAATTTACACTCAGCAGAAACTTTAGTGTCAAACACCAAACCTTGTTTGCTACTTAAAAAATAGCCCTGTATGCACAAACTTCAGGGAGTTTCACACATGGTGGAACAGCGTTCCTACATGCACTTTTAACCTACCATTAAGTAGTTAGTTTTGCAGGTTACCAAAGCAAGCATAAGCTATAAAGTTATTTGACTAGGAAAAGAAAAAGGAGGAATATATATTGCTTGTAACTACAATTCTTGTTTAAATTGCAGTTCTCTTCAAGAATGGCTTGCTTGGTGTAATCTTAGGATTTAATTTGCTACAGGAGATGTTAACTGATGAAAGAAGATGCATTCCTGCCTAGATGGCAGAAAGTAAACAATGTAAATGCTGATTAGAGATTGACTGACTTGGTCCCAACAGACAGCCAAACTGGCCTACTTATACATTTATTATAGGCATCTAATAACAGTAGTAATTGACAAGGGGGGAAACAATTTAAAATAAACAGTTGTTTCAAAACTGTTTTAGTTATCCACATTAATTACAGAACTTGCAGCACAGATTAAGTGATTATGGCAATCTTAATTTTTCAGGATTACAGGGTTTGCCAAATTGATTTGTATACAGAACCTGAAGGGTTAGGAATCGTGACTTCCTTTTTTGACGACACTGAAGAAACAGGGGTGTTTGGCACCACTCAGAAGACTTGTTCTGTCAAAGTACACTGGGGCACGTAAGTGCATAGTTCTGTATGAATGTGTACTTCTATGAAAGGAATTTGTTTTAAACCATTGTTTATACCTATCAGACATGCAAGCAGGCCATATTTATTCTAGTCCTATATTTTGGTAGTATTTGTTGACAGTAGCATTAGTACATCATTGTAATGTTTCACCCTTGGAGAGGCTGACCTCTTAAAATATTTTGTGAGAGCCAGTTTTTCTTCTGCTTGCATGTAGTAAAGACAGAGTAACCCTTGTATATTTGTAGCAAAGGAATGAGTTTGCCTCTCCTGCTCTTTCTCATTCAGGCAAACTTAGCGTAAGTGAGAGTGGAGGGATGAACTGTTACGATAAGACCACATTTCCTACTTGCTTTCCTCTGAACTTGAAATTATTGTACTAAAAGAAGAAAATTTTCAAGCCCTTATGTTACAAAGTAAGAGTTAGTGTCATGTGTGGACTCTGGAAAGCATTCATGTATTTCACAGTACATTTTAATCAGTGTTTTTATGGTGATGTTTAGGACATGTATGTTATGTCACCTGAAAATATCTGGCCATCTGAGTTAGGAGTGTAATGTATGTCATGAACTAAGCAAGCTTCTATGAGAAAGGAGACCTCTAAGGGACAATCCAGACACTGTACCAATGGTAGTTTTGATAACTTTAATAAACAATTTGTAAATCAGAACAGAAAACATGCCTCAAAATGGTATTGGGAAAAGTATGCAGAAGAGGGAGGCTGTTTTCAGAAAAAGTGATAGAGTGGAACCACTTCCAGTGACGTTGGGTCCTGCCGAACATTTTACAGGGTGTACAGACCTTGGTCATTGTTCGTGTTTTGTTTGGGCACGGATAACATTTGCCTTGCTGCAAATGGTCTATTTAACTATCAGAAACTGCCCAACTAAAGACAAGTGATACATGCCACTGCAAAGATGTATTCAAATACGCTACATGATAGATGGGGCATTTCAGTTGTTAGGTAAAGGGTATTTTATCTGATTAAATCTTTACACCTTGATTTGTGGAAAAAATTAAGCGCTCTGGTATACAGGGAAATTTTAAGGTGTCCAAGTAGTTGGTTCTCTGACAGGAGGTTATTTCTGTTGAACTGCAAGCTTAATCCAAATTACGTGTCTGCCAAGAGTAATGAAATCAGATACGTTATTTGGAGGTTGATTATTAAATGACTTAATCTACCGCTCCACTTTATTTCTGTCCCTCATTTAAAAGCATTCTGTGAATAGTGAAATTACAAAATTTTTGGAAAGGAAGCAGAGGAAGGGAAGTGCACATCTCTCAGACTTCAGACTGGTCCTTATTTTCCATCAGTGTGACAGTAGTTTTTGCACTAAATCCATGTAAACTCTTACAGTCTTAATTTCTCTCTGTTGCATTTGGATCCCTTGAGGGAAGGCAGACTAATATTTGCACCAGGAAGCAAAATAGACAGTTGAAAAATAATCTTTCTCAGATGTCAGTTTATTAGTCCAGTGTAGAAAGAAGTCGCTTCTGCCAATTGCTTGCATGAGAAATGCAGTAAATTGCTGCTTTTTTGCATGTTGCAGGGTTTTTTCTTTCCTTTAGTTTACAGGCATGGCGTAGTTCACTATATTGGCAGTTGAGGGAGGTTCTGATTCTGAGTCACCTTGCCATGTGGGTGTGGTTGTATCTTATTGAAGTTTCCCAGTGTTCGTGCTTAATTGTTGTTTACTAAAAGCTGCCAACAAAAATGAGTCAATGCACCTTTATCTTCTGATTGTACTCTCTCTTTGGTCTTCCGTGTGTTTAAATTCTTGCAGTGACGTTAGAATCATAGAATTGTTTAGGTTGGAAAAGATCTTTAAGATCACCGAGTCCAACCATTAACCTAACACCACCAAGTCCACCACTAAACCCTGTCCCTAAGTGCCACATCTGCACGTCTTTTAAATACCTCCAGGGGTGGGGACTCAACCACTTCCCTGGGCAGCCTGTTCCAATGCTTGACAAACCTTTCAGTGAAGAAATTTTACCTAATATCCAATCCAAACCTCCCCTGGTGCAACTTGAGGCCATTTCCTCTTGTCCTATCGCTTGTTACTTGGGAGAAGAGACCGACCCCCACCTCACTACAACCTCCTTTCAGGTAGTTGTAGAGAGCAATAAGCTCTCCCCTCAGCCTCCTTTTCTCCAGGCTGAACAACCCCAGTTCCCTCAGCCGCTCCTCATAAAACTTGTGCTCTAGACCCTTCACCAGCTTTGTGGCTCTTCTTTGGACACGCTCCAGCACCTCCATGTCTTTCTTGTAGCGAGGGGGTCCAAAACTGAACACAGTATTCGAGGTGCAGCCTCACCAGTGCTGAGTACAGGGGGACAATCACTTCTCTAGTCCTGCTGGCCACACTATTTCTGATACAGGCCAGGATGCCATTGGCCTTCTTGGCCACCTGGGCACACTGCTGGCTCATATTCAGCCGGCTGTCGACCAGCACGCCCAGGTCCTTTTCCGCCGGGCAGCTTTCCAGCCACTCTTCCCCAAGTGTGTAGCGTTGCATGGGGGTGTTGTGACCCAAGTGCAGGACCCGGCACTTAGCCCTTTTGAACCTCATACAGTTGGCCTCAGCCCATTGATCCAGCCTGTCCAGATCCCTCTGTAGAGCCTCCCTACCCTCGAGCAGGTCAACACTCCTGCTCAACCTGGTGTCACCTGCAAACTTACTGAGGGTGCACTCGATCCCCTCGTCCAGATCATTGATAAAGATATTAAACAGAACTGGCCCTAGTACTGAGCCCTGGGGAATACCACTTGTGACCAACCATAAGTTGAGGGCTTACTGAGCAGTGCGACTACAGGACACACAACATATCAAACGTTCAGCTATAGACAGCGATAAAACTAAAGCTCTTTGTTTGTTTCTTGGAACCGTATGTCTGCAATGAAACTATACCAACTTGTGCCAGTTTACATCAGCTTGGAGACTGCCTTTTAAGCATGGCAGAGTGATGGATTATTTTAACATTTTTCTGATGTCACCAGATTTATACATTATGATCCTTACATGATTAAAAGGTTGGCTGCATAAAGTGTTCCAGTTTAGTATGTGTTATATACTGCTCCATTCTGCACTTCTGAGAGATCACTAAATTTAAACTGGAAGAAATACATTGCCATCCTTACGCAGAGATCAGCAGTATGTTTCTTTGTTTCCAGTAAGTGATTCCTGGCTAAGATTTTCTTGAAAAAGCTTTGAAAAACTACTGTTACTGTCCCAATCAGGAATTTTGAAAGTTATGTCTTTCAAAGCGGATTTATTAGCAGATAACAAACCATGAGGAAGTAGATTTCTAAGGAGTTGTCAGGTTTTTCTACCTGTTAGTAAATAACACAAGTTTAGAATTTTCTATTGAACAGATTTTGCAACAAGTCCAAGTCTAGGTTAGTAGACATCTTTCAACTTCTTGAAAATTGGTTCTTCATATTTTAAAACTATTCTAAGAGTAACCCAGAGTAACCTTAAGTCTTGAAACTTCAGTCTAAAACTTGGGTTGCCTTCAGATAAGACAGTCAAATTCTTAATTGTCTGTTCATTGTACTGATTTTTTTTTTTTTTTTTTTAGCCTGTTCAAACAAAACACATGCATTATTGGTGGTTCCTGCACAGGCACAGAAGTTTGCTGGTATACCAGCTTGTAGTTGGCAATTTTGATGGTAAAGAAACAAAGTTTTATTAAGGGTACCCTGATGTCTTTTCTAAAGTAAGCATATTGTCTTGTTCTTTACTGTTCAGAAATGTTCCAGGGTTTTTAACTTTTGCTTTCCTTCCCCCCGCCCCCCTTTAGATGGCTAATTTATGAAGAACCTGGTTTCCAGGGAGTCCCTTTAATGTTGGAGCCTGGTGAATATCCTAATTTAGCATTCTGGGAGAAGAAGGAAGCCTACATTAGGTCCATGAGGCCCTTGAAAATGGTAAAATACTGTTGTTACTTGCAAGTTTCGTGACCTATGTTTATGTGTTAGAAGTAACGTGCTAAGGTGGGTAGATTTTTTTCAAGACTGATAAAAATGTAACTCTTAAGAAAAAAAACAACAACAACTTTTTAGTCTATAAAGTTCTTGAGCTTTCAATGTCTGATAGCATCCATTTCTGCCTTTAATCTGCCTTCTTATTTTCCCTTGTGTTCTTCAAGGAAGGCTTCATCTTTATTCTGTCTTTTTGTGAAGAGTTGATGACTCTGAGTACAGACAAGGTTTTTTTGTTTGTTTGTTTTTGTTTTTAACAGGGTGGTCGCAAAGTTGAATTCAGTGGAGAGCCAAAGGTAAAAGTCAGTATTTATTTGATGGTCCAAAGGTATTTTATAACACATGAACTACACGTGGGTAGGTAAATATATCTTGATCACATACCAACTACTTACGGTTTAGTGGCTGGTCCTACCATATGTGACCACACCATGAAACTGCAATTTTGGTCATGTTTATGCATCCATCACATACATATATGACAGTATTAACTGCTATCTGGGTAACGCAGATGGGTAATGAACACGCAAGCCCTCGTGTTCCACCTCTAAGGTAAAGACTTCTTGAGGAGAATAGAGATATCCCACTAATTAGTTTCATAATTGTCTTCTCCCTCCATATGCCCATGCAAAAGAAACTGTCTGTTTTCAGAATTTATCATGCTCTCTGCAACTTTTCTTTTACTTCATTTCTGCTACAGGTAATCATTTATGAGAAGCCTTTCTTTGAAGGGAGACATGTGGAAATAGAATCAGAGGTCTTTATGCTTGATGACAAGGAATCAGAAGAAAAGACAAGACTTCCACTTACATCAGTGGGATCCATGAAAGTACTGGGAGGAGTGTAAGTGTGGGAAAACACCAATATTGCCCCTGCAGCTGCAGTAGAAGCTCCATAGGCTCGAAATTGCAGTGGACAAATTCAGTACCTGTTTCTTTTATCTGTTTTCCTAGTTTCTGGGTTTAGATAGATGCGTGGGTTAAAATTGCAAATATTCACAGCAAAAGAACAAATTTCACATGTGTTTCTGCTCCATAACAACACGGAGTGGCAGTTGTCCATTTTCACATGCAGACTCTATTGTTGTTGTTGTTGTTTAGTTGGGTTGCTTATGAGAAGCCTGGGTTTGAAGGCCATCAATACTTGCTGGAAGAAGGAGCGTATCGGGATTGGACAGACTGGGGTGGCTATGATGAAGAGTTGCAGTCGCTGCGACCGATTGTTGGTGTAAGTTCCAAGAACATGTAGTAGGCATCTCCTGAGTGCACTGAGACATCATGTTGTATTTTCCTTATGATGCTTCTCTTTGTTTTAACAGGACTTCACAAGCTCCCATATGATAATGTACAGTGAAAAAGACTTTGGATCAAAGGGTTCCAATATTAATGTGTTAGGAATTATTTCCAATTTGAAAGACACTGGATACGGGCTGAGGACACAGTCTATAAATGTGCTAAGTGGCGTGTAAGTGATATTTTTAATTGCTGTTTAATTTAAATGTGCTATTCTTTTTAGAATTCCATAGTATTTGCAGATGTTTTTCAGCACTGACTTCTAATGTCTGTGTGAAGTCTTCAGATAAAATTTTCTGCCCTCGACTGCAGAATGTGAAAAGTAAAGTTTTTGTGAATATGTACAGTAAATTGGTTTTCTTCTCATTATAAGATCAGATGGTCCCAGGAAATGTTGACTTACTGATACACAAAGTATGAGATGATATTTAATCAGAGAAGTAGAAAGAAATAGCTTGTTCTTGTGGCTGTGTTTTCTTAAAGCATTTCAACAGCAAAAATTGTTATGGAATGAATTTCCAGTCTTGAAACTAGTTTCCAGGCTTCTTGTGTTTGACCAGAGGCAAATTCTTTGCTCTTTCTTTCAGTTGTGTGTATAGTGGAGATGACTCTTACCATGCTCACTAATACATTCTGGTACTGAGACTTCAGCTGTTCTGAAAAGTAACATTGGTTTTGCAGCGAATCCTATAGGCTAATAGTGTTTTAGTACTGTGGCATTGTTTTCATTGTTGTTGTTTTTTTTTTGTTTTTTTTTAACGCAGTGGATCCCAAAACTTTGCATTGGTACGGCCATTAACAACTCTTATTCTTTGTGCCATGTGTGTTGTCACGTGAAGTTGATAAGTTCATAGACTTTGCTGTTTGATTAATTTAGTACATCGATCACAGGTTGAGTTTCACAGCCTTGCAGACTGTGTCAAAGTATTTTGGAAATACAAACGACTATTAGCAATCATCTCTCCAAATATACAGAATTACTTACAGTAGTAGAATCAAAAGAGTATGAGACATACAGTCTCTCCCTGCCTGGTATGCAGGTGACATGCTGAAAGCTCTGTCTTACCCAGCCACACCCTAAATCTTTCTGTGTGTTATCTGTGAGATATCTCTGCAAGTTTTGTCTGGATAAAGATTGCAGAATCAAGCTCAGTGCATTCCAGAGGAATGCTTTTAATTTGTATATGAATATGGTGTGACAGCAGGTTTTTTTCTGCCTGGTGACGTTTGAAGCCACTGTGCCCTTTTGTCTTCTGTAATATGCAAGGGAGATTCATGGGAAATTCACCTCTGAAGGCTGGGAAACAAGTTGTGGGTTGCATATCATGCCCTTTGTAGTGTTATAGTAAATGTGTCTGTTGCAGCTGAGATAGGAGTCATACCTGAGTTTGAGTATTCTAGTAATTAAGAATCTAATACTCTGATGGTAAAGGCAGCTAGAAGTCATTACAAACGAAACTCTTGTCCCACAGATTCTGCTACTGCTCCTGTAATCTCACTTTGTAGTCTCTTAAAGATGTAATTTGTAGCAATAAGCTTTTTAAAAATTTAGGTGCATTGTTCATAAGGGGTGACTAGCACCCAGCTCTTAACAGTCTTGTACGACACTTTTGTTTCCAAAGAGGTTGTGAGTGTTTGGGGATTTTGTGGTGGTGTTCTTACTAAATGCTAATGTGTCAGAAAGCTTGAATGAGTCACATTAGGTCATGCTTGGTAATAAAATGCTTTATTTTAAGTGTTAAGTAACTGTTCAGGTAGAAAATTTTCTTATCATTCCTTCCAAGAAATCAGTCATAGAGCAATGAATAATCCATTGAGCAATTTCCTGAGTAGTTTAGACTGTAATGTAGGTGATGTCATTGTGAACTGTGACAGATTCAGTAAAAGCTTGTCATAATATTTTGAAGTAATCTTCCAGGTATCATATCGAAAATATTTCATTTAAAAAAAAAAAAAAAAAGTAAAAAACGTAAGCAGCCCCGAACCTTTCATAGCAATTTTTTAACTACAGGTATCTGGGGTAAGCAGTTACGCTAGTAACAGGTGAGTAACAGGTGACAGATGATCTGTATTTCTTACACAATAAATTTGATTGCTCTGTAATTTAAAGGGTATATCAAAGAAAAGAAAGCCTGACACTGCAGTGCACAGATACTACTGAGCAAGTTCTAAGCTAAACTGTGTCTCTAAATTGTATGCTGAAGGCAGCCCAGCTCTGCATTTGGGGAGTGAATATTCCATTTTGGGATGATTGAGTGCTAGCTGCATTAAAGTTTTCAGCTACCGTGTTTCTGAAGAATGTTTCCAAGCAATATTTTAACGTCTTTGCTAAATCCATTGTAAAGACATCCTGAAAAAAAATATCCTAAGGTGATGAGGATTGACTTCTTTAAAAATGAAAATGTTTTGCTCTTGAGCATTCTTCAGAGACTGGCCAAGCATAAAATCCAGGATATTTTATTATTCTGCCATTGGGGCAGGAGAAAGCAATCCAGACTGCCTGAAAATAGGAGAGGCCTTTCTTCTTTTAAGTAGGGTTTGATCTTTACTTCCAAATTGGCAGAATTTTAAGTGGCAGAAAATGGAAGTATTTACTAGCAGCGGGTAACACCCTTTACAAGTTTAAGCAAGTACTAAAGTCAACTGTTGTACAATTTTGATTTCCTCTCTGCTTAAGAACTCTTCAAGCTTGTATTTAATAGTGATCAAAATCACAGGAATTGCATGTTTGAAATGTGCCTTTTCTTTATCCATAAACACACCAAAATTTTGCCAAAAATACTGAAAAAGCCCCTGTCTTTTAGATGATCCTTTTTGAACTTGGTGGAAGAAATTTTCCAGATTTGTTTTTTTTTATGTAGGCGTTTGTTTTACTGTGGTCCTGTAATCAGCCTGGTTTTCCCCTAATTTTCAAGTAATTAGTCCACAGTGCAGATTTGGCTGCCTCTAGTGTACATATGGATAGTGATATTAAGGAAATTATTAGGTGATGAGTAGTTCATATACAGGAGCCAGAATGTAGTAAATTTAATCTGGATGCACTGGGGAAGGTAACATGAGTGAAACTGAAGAGACACGCAGTACAAGAACAAACCTCCACTGGGAGCTGAAACAGGCAAGAGCCCTTGGGTACCCCATGGGAGAACATTTCAGACAGCTTCCATTTCCCCCCATCTCTGAACTGAGCTGAACTGACGTTCCAAAAAACCTTTCAAGGAGTCATGAAATTAAAATTCACAGGTCCCTGGGATACTAGGAATCACAGGCATGAAGGGGTATGATAAAGAACCTGATTTCTCTCTTTCCTATAAACGAGATTTTATTACCTCATCCTCTCTGTTAATCATGCTATAAAACTGCAAGTGCCAGTTAACTTCCTGGCCCCTCCTGGTCTATCTGATTAGCATGTATAGGCCAATTTAAACCCATTGTCTCCATGTAGTATTTAAGCTTTAAAGATTGTGGGTTCTTATTTCAGACCTAAAGGAGTGCTTCTGTGCCTGAAAGCTTACTTTTTACAACTGTGGCATTTAGTTTAATGAAGGTGTTGCCATTTCTTCTGTAGCTGAGGGACAAGGTCCTTCTAGGACTCAGGTAATCTGTCCTATCCTAAAATGAGTCTGAGCAATGCAAAAGGGGGATTACCCCTCTCAGCTAACATTAGAAAGAGCATATGTGATGAGAAATGGCCAATGCTTTAAAAGATAAAGTTAGGTAAGATGAATCCTGGGCTAACCATGGGCAAAGCTGATTTTTGGCAAGTTATCTGTGTCTGAGTTCTTTTCTTGGCTGTTCTTCCAGACCCTGTTTGGAGCTGTGCTTCCTAGATATCATATATAGAAGGCTTTGGGGAAGGGTACTGTGTGTGTAATAGTACTAACAATATATAAACAACGCTTTTGCCTACATCTCTGGTTCCAGGGGCATGGATGGTGCAGGGGAGTGAAGGTCCCCAGGACCACACTGCCAGCAACCTTGGATTAGGCTGTTGCTCAGCCTAACTTAGGCAATTTGTAAGGCTGGGGGTTACAAAAACTGTTGTGTTAGGAGAATGCGCTCCCTGTGGGGTGGGGTTGTGGCCGTGCTGCAGAGGAGTACTTAGTTTTTTGTGGTGCCTGGCAGCTGGGATGTGACTCTCTTGCTCAGATACGGAGGTGATGTCTTGCTCTCCAGGCCTTTCTGTTAAGTCAGAAGTTGGATTAAGGCAGTGTTCCTTCCTAGGGATAGTCTTGAGGTCTGACAGGTTTACCTGGTGCTGAATTCAGCTGCCTGTCATTGATGTTATTACTACTCTCAGCAGCTTGTATGGGCTTCTGAATAAAGTGGAAAAGCATAAGTATTTCACCAATAAGCCCTGACTCTAGAAACTCTTGAACTGCATGGGCTGACTTGCATGGGAGAGTGGTACTTATTTAAATCCCATTGATTTCAACATAAACATGTGCAAGTGAGATACATTGATTACTTCTGTATTCAGGCTTCTTTGTGGATGGGAGAAACGAAGTAACTGCTATGGAGAGATTCTTAGGAGGCATCTGGCATGTTTTATCATTCACTTAATATCAGAAACACTTGTTTGCATAGATGTCGATCAAGTTAAACTGTCATGCACTGTAGTTGTACCCTGGCATTTGTGCGTTGAAAAATCTAATGAACATCTGCTGAAGCAATTGGTTAAGGAAACATCATATTCACAGCTTTTGGTATATGTGGCATACAGGTATAGACACACCTGAGACATTTGAACTGTCTGCTGAATTTATTGTACATACCGATGTCTCTTTGATGAATTACTGTGAGGTGATTTTGAAATATGCCTTGAAATATGCCTTAAGTAATTAGTGCGTAACAAGTTAGAATAATTGATTATATGCGAGACAAATGAAGAGATGTAAATAGTGATAAATGTGAATCACTATATGAATGTTTGCCATGGAGAAGTAATACAAAGTTCATACTATCAGCACATACATGTTGATGCAGCTTTATTTCAGTTTGAAGTTATCCCACTTATATCTGCAGAGACTCTGGTATTTGTTCTTGGTATAAAACTGCAACTTAATAGGATCCAGTTGCTCAACACACATAGATCATTTTATGGTGAATTTACATGGTGAGACTTAGCCTCCACTGCAAATTATAAGTTCCATATCATTTTACTGCTTTATGATGTGAAATTTTTTGTTGGTGTTGAAACTCTGTGAGAAGACTGCACTGAAAGTGGGTTTTGGCATAACCTAGTGTACACTTGTTATGCAACGCATTGGCTAAAATTAAAAGCCGGTTGACTATGAGTAGAAGATTATCTTGTAGAACCAGGAACCAGCAAGGTGTCCTGATCCCTGCATAAATATAATGAATGAAACTCAGCTGTTACTGTGGCCAGTTCTAATATCGGCACTCAAACAAACAAACAAAAAACAAGGATGAGTTTAAAAAAGAGCCAGAATGTAATTATGGGAAAGTTTGGGAAGTCTAGCAGTGAAAGGCAACAGACATTATGCAGGTTATCACAAAACCAAAGGTAGTGCCAATATGGGAATGCATTATCTGGGCTTTCAGTATGGAGCCAGGGTTAGAAGAACACTGTAATAGAAGGTTTATTGAATGTAGTAAGACTATGCATAGCAAGACTAGCTGATAGTGGATACTTCAGACTAGAAATAAAGCACTGCAGGGGTAATCGAACACTGGAGAGATACATGTAGTGATTGGGTTGCTTTTCTAATACTTCAAGTGTATATCTCAAAAGTTCAATGCCTTTCAAAAAGGCATAATCTGACTGAGACAGAAGTTATGGGCTTGATGCAGAAATCTGAGTTTGTGGCCTGTGTCAGGCGTGAGATCTGACTGAGTAGTTACAATAATGGCTTTGAATTAAAATACATTAATCTGGTCAAATCTGTGATGGTTTTAATGCTTAACTTTCAAGGATGTTCTTCCTGCTGATGTCTGTGATTCCTAGCAGGGAACAGCCTGCTCTCATTAGCATATATGCCTGTTGCTGCAGCTCAGCTTTCTGTTGGGGTGTGTGTTTGCTTAAACACAACTGAACTGTAGGTACAGGCAACATTAAAAATCAGTATTCCTATCTTTACTGCCCAGATGACTCTGAAAGTTAGTTTTATCCAAAAAATTGTATGCTGGTATCTGTCTGTTCTTCTAGAGAAGATAAAATAATAGATAAAATAATAGAATTGTGAAACATCTCAAAATATTCTTACTGGAGACAGCTTTTAGGATATCTAGCAGATGATGTATTTGAACTTGTGGTCTGCTTTAGCTAATTCACTCTGATTCATTTTGACATAGTAGAGTGAATGTAAGCAAAATTTGCATGGGTTTTGGAATATCAGATGTATGGGTTTGTTTAGGGTTTTAATAGCATCACAGTTCGGTACTTGAGGGGAGAAATTTTTTATTTGTTCTTACATTAAGACAGTAATGAGTATGTACATCTGTATTTTGGAAAAGTAGTGTGACTTTTACCCATTGCCCTCTTTTTCTGTCTCTCTTAGGTGGGTGGCTTATGAGAATCCTGAGTTTACGGGGGAGCAGTATATACTGGCTAAAGGGCTATATCCCAGCATTGAGGCATGGGGGGGAAAGAATTGCAAAATATCTTCAGTTCAACCCATCGTTATGGTAAGGAGTTCATTTTATACTTGTTTTCCAGGTTTCTCTGAAGTATTTGGGGCTATACTTTTTCTATCAAATTCAGTTTATTTATGTTCTTTAAACAATGATTAATAGTAAACTTTTGTTATGTTTGTTATTTTATCACTGTTTAAAATTTTTTTTTTCCTTTTTTTTTTCCCCCAAAAAACTTTTGCAGGATATTGTTGGAAGCGAAAGGGGTAAAGTCAAGGTAAGATGCTCCTCTAAGTTCATGAAACATACTGTGTAGCGTCTGTAATGTATAAATAAAGGAATGGCTTTTTGTCTAGTGTAACACCCAGGTATTTGCATAGATGGTTGAGCAGTCAGATAAAGAGTGAGAACTGCAGATGAAGGAAGGCTGTTTTCCAGACCTCTTAAGTAAGGCACATTAAGGCCCAAGGAAGGTGGGATTTAATACACAGCTGCCATCAGAACTTTCTCAGGGCACAGGCAATGTTTTGGTTCAGCAAGTGAGCTGTTTTGGGGTATCAGTGATTGTTTTGAGGAGTTGGAGCCCACAGCCCTCTACGCAGAGGTGCAGGTACCTAGATTCTGTTACTGAGGCAAGGGCTCTACAAGTTAGATGATTTTGTTCATGGCACAGTTGTGACTTAATTCCTTTTGAACCTAGTTTTTTGGTTAACAGTTCTGCTAATCATGGTTGCACTTTAAGGGAATCTTGTTCACTCACACATACTGCTGAGTTGTGCTTAAAAGTTAATGCCATCTTTGTCAGTAACTAAGAGAAGGAAATGGCAGGGAGAACTTGTCCGTTCAGTGAGTTAACATTTTTACGTTGGACTGTCTCCTATGTGCAAGTACTAATACGCAGTTTTGACAGCGAGGCTAATGGGCGGCTTTTTTCATCCTTTCATAATTCTGAATCTTTTTGTGTTTGTCCCTGTACAAAGTTACTTTTATTTTCATTTCAGTCAAAATGGTGAGTATGTCGTGGAACTAAAAACTGGGGAGAAAAGTCTTAGCTGTCTCGTTTTGCATTCTTGATTAGTAGCATGCCTCACTAGAATCTCCTGCATAGGGATAATGTATAAACTATGGAATAAAAATCTCGAGGCTGCTTATTTTCAGCTATATACATGAAAAATTATTTGCATCTATGTATTATGTGCCTATTAAGACCTTATCCTAAGGAAACAAAGAAGTAATGGCTTGTAGTCAACTGCATCCCTCGTCAGCACGTTCCTCTTTGGAGAACGCTGTACATGCCCACACTTGTATCTCTGTTAAGAGTGAATAAAGCTGGTAGGCATGTGATAATGTGAATGACTTCTGTGTGATCAGGATTAATTATCCTCTAACCAAATTAGCAGGTTTGTTGCTTCAAAACTTTTTTCTTTTTAACAAGGACAAAAGACTCTGGGTGACGTATCTTTTCTTATCCTCTGAGCAGAGAAAGAACAACTGACATGACTGTAACTATAGCTTAACAGGCACATAAAGCCTGTCTACCCTGGGAATATATACCATGCCTGTTGGCATGCTGAGTAGTTTGCCAAGATTATGCGCCATTTATGTTCTGAGAGACAGTTTTCATTTAGTGGGAAGAGTATGTATTTTGGAGATTAAATGGATGAGTAATCTAAAACAGAACATTTATGGCCCTTTACTAAAGATGTGCCTATTCTGGTCATTCTGTGGGAATTTAAAAATCTTCTCCAGCAGATAGTCCAAGGAGCTATCTTTGTTAGTGAATTATTTTGTATGTGTCGTGGTTTAACCCCAGCTGGTAACTAAGCACCATGCAGCTGCTCACTCACTTGCCCCCCACCCAGTGGGATGGGGGAGAGAATCGAAAAAAAAAAAAAAGTAAAACTTGTGCATTGAGGTAAGAACAGTTTAATAGAAAGGAAGAAACTAATAATGATAATAATAACAATAATAAAATGACAATAATAATAATAATAAAGGAATTGGAATATACAAAACAAGTGATGCACAATGCAGTTGCTCACTACCCGCTGACTGATGCCCAGGTAGTTCCTGAGCAGCGATCCCTCCCAGGCCCACTCCCCCCAGTTTATATACTGGCCATGATGTCACATGGTATGGAATACCCCTTTGCCAGTTGGGGTCAGCTGCCCTGGCTGTGTCCCCTCCCAACTTCTTGTGCCCCTCCAGCCTTCTTGCTGGCTGGGCATGAGAAGCTGAAAAATCCTTGACTTAGTCTAAACACTACTTAGCAACAACTGAAAACATCAGTGGTTATCAACATTCTTCTCATACTGAACCCAAAACACAGCACTATACCAGCTACTAGAAAGAAAATTAACTCTATCCCAGCCGAAACCAGGAAGGTATGTTACTGAGTGATTTACAGCCAGAAGTAATTTTTAGTATTGTTACTTTGCTGTCTTGAACAAAGATTGCAACACTGAAGAGGTAACAAAAAATCTATGTAACTGAGGAAGCCTGGGTGGTTTAAGTATGTTTTAATCTAATTATAGAAGTAATGGTAGAGACATGAATTGTTTTTAAATATGTTTGTAACTTTTTAAAGGTCCAGTTATTTTCAGAGCCTGAATTCAAGGGTAACTGCCAAATATTTGAAAAAAACACAAGATGTATTGATTCATTTGCTGTGAAGTCCTCAAAAATTTTAGATGGCAGGTAAGTTATACTGAATGAATATTGCAAAATCACTAAAATGGTAAAAGTTTTAAAAAAGCAACCAGCTTTCTAGCACCTGAAGTGGTTTCATATATGGGGACTTACAGAGAAAAATGCTTCGCAGTTTGCACATCAATCTTTAGCTTGTCAGGACAAAACATTGTAAATAATGTTTCTGTTGGTACATCTTGCTAAAGACTGAGAAACACTAGCATCGTTTTACTTGCACAGAATTCTTAAGAGGCAATTTCTTCTCCTTTGTGCAGCTGCATAGTGTATGACCAGGAGGAATTCTCCGGTAACCAGTACGTGTTAGAAGAAGGAATCTATCCTGACCTGATGGCAATGGGTTGTTCACCCCAAGTAGTTCTGAAATCTTTACGGATTATAAATATTGTAAGTAAAGCTACTAGAAATATTGTAAAGTAAAGTACACTGATGACTCTGACCTCACCATTTTTTTCAACAATAAAAATGCTAGGGATGCACAGACAACAGAGGAGGGTGTTTTTGTTGTTGGTTTTTTATGCAGTAGCAGTTAAATGTCCTAGCTACAGTCAGGTTTTTTTGCCTCTGTGCTGTTTTTGCAAAGGAGAGGACATGCCAGAAACAGCTGCCTGGGATCACTGTTCTTAATAACAGCTTATAAAATGACATCTGTAAAAAGAGTCAAGGATGTGTCAGCTAGACTCTTTATTTCCCAGTAAGAGAGACCACTTAGAGCGGGTTGAGAAATGTCAGTAGGACAGTATGAAGAAATATCTGTACTGTGGCCCTTGTTTTTTATGCATATTAAAAAAGCAGACTTAACTAAGCAACTTCGCATGAAATACGTGTAATTATAAACCACTATTGCTATCATCAGGGAAATGCAATTTGAGTTAATCACAAAATAATGTGCCCTTCTAGATAAAGTAAAGCAACACTTGATGCCATTTGGCAAAATCAGACAGTGGTGGTGTTATACCTGGTGGATACAAACTAACCAACGTTTACGTATTTTGTAACTCATCAGTGGCCAGGAACCAGTTTCCTCAAGCCTACAACCAATCATTATGATGGATCACTTAGGGAATCTGCAAGTATCTTTTTAAGATCAAAGTAATTACTAGCAAAATGTGGTCAAGAATCCAGGAACTTACAGCAATATGAAGAGATGGTACTCATTTTAAAAAAGGAGGAGTACACTATTGACTCTCTTCTTTGAATTTGGCAACTTCATTGCACTCCACTGTAATTTTGCTAACCTGTCAGTGATGTAGCAGTTGACAAAGGAGAACTAAAATGTGTCATCCTCTTTCATGTCTCTGGAGCATTTTGATGTACAGTGTAAACAAACATCTACAGTTAAGTATGTCTGCCTTCTGAACTCTTTGGCTGTCCAGTAGACACGTCCTATTAAAAACAATAGAAGTGTTTCTAGCCAAGCTTGGTGGGTGATCATGAATTAAAATAGGTTCTTTTGTACATGTCAGTATCGAGTTCTTGGGTTTAAAGTGCTTGTTTCAGTGTGGAAGGATCAGCTTGCTTTTGGAAGATTCATTATTTGTGACAGAGACTGTTGTGTTAAAACAGCCAAATGCCAGTTCTGTGGCTCTTTAAGTTCTTGTAACTTCTGAAGCTTGTTCTAGCCCTACAACTTATCACGCTTCAGACAGTAGCACAGAGCTGCACCTGTGTGCAAGTCATGTGCTGCTGCTTCCTTCTTCGGAGGCTTCCTACCTGCAGAGCAGAGGAGAATGGGTTGCTTCGCTCAGCAGTGTATTAGCAAACCAGAATACAGAGAATAAGAAGTTAGGTGGAAATGATCATATTATATTGTTAATTTTTCATAACTACAAAAGCTTGAACCTTATTATTCTAGATACTGGTTTCACCTGTCAGTTTTATGTGGGGACTTTTTTTTTGGCAGTGCCAATCTTAATTCCTCCCCACCATCTGCTGGTCCCATAACTTTCACTGTGATTTTTCTGTGACATTTCTATACAAGAAGGACCTTTGCTATTTTAATATGTAACATTACTACACTTATCTAGTTTAACTCCCCTTTGCAGGGTTCCATTTCTAAGGGACAATAAAAAAAGGAAATGAAAGGGATATTTGATAAACTTGGGAGTGAAAGTTAAAAGGGCTTTTGTTCATAAGCTCAAGGAGTTTGGTTTTTTTATACTACTGTATCTTTCTTTGATTGTGCTTGCTTTACATGCTCCACATGGTTGTGCTGCAGACAGAAAACAGCATTTTTCCTTCCTGAATTTGCTACATGTTCTTTTTCCTGAACATACTGTAAAAACAACTGTGAATGTGGCTAATGCTTGAACAGTCATGCTGAAAATACGTCTTTTTAATGAGCAACTCTGCGAAATAACTAAATGTAGATACACAGGAGCACCAGTTCCATACTGTGCAGTACATGGGAAATACTGAAAGAAAACTCATGAGCTGAGCTTGCACTTCTCTGTGTGGGGAACATTCTATGTAACAGTGTTGCTGCTGAATCTAAAAAATGCCCATAGTGGAAGGTGTGGCAGAAAATTCAAGGATTTCCTTTTCCCTCTGTGTTTTCTTTGTAAGTAGATTATTTCTGAAGCATTGCATGTGGCTCAAGGGCTGCTGCCTAACCAGTTGTGTGTCTCAGAGCACAGGTGCAGGTCTGTAAAAGGGCTGAGGGGTCAGAGACACCACAACATCATCACGGTGCAACTGTTCCTGTTGGGCTCCTTACCTGTCATGACGCATGACAGTCTAACTGGTGTTAACCTTTCATGCTGGGGATGAGCATACTATGATTTTGGAGTAAGCTGAAAGGCCTCTCCTAGCATTTTCCGCAGCCTAGCAGCATGCATGTGATCAGGAAGCATAGCTTAGCTGCTGTGCGATAACCTGGACTGCTGCAGAGATAATGGTGACACTCGTGCAACATTGTCATCTGGGCCCTGAAACATCTAAAGGAAGATTAAAGAGGAATTTAAGCACTGTCTAGAAGTTGGTTGACATGTCTTACCTAACAGAGTCACACGGAAGCATGGATATCCGCTGCCATGCGTATACAGAGCCACCTCTGCCTTGGAGGACCTGTTTCCATGCTTGAGGCCAGATTGGAGTCTGTTGAGACATCCCGATCCAGTCGATGTGTTTCAACCATGCCAAACGCATGCCAGCAGGAAGGAGCTCTTCTGGCTATGGCATTGGTTTTATGCAGTCATTGCTGGAAGACTGGTGAGAAAGGGAGTGGCAGGGTCATTTCTGTCTATGAGTATAAACTGTAACATCAGGACACTTGGGCTTAATTTACTTTATCCTGAGGGATTTCAAACCCTTACCTACCAGCTTGCAGGGGAAGGCCTTAATTGTGAGAGGTTATTTCCAGTCCACTACAGGTACCTTGCCACACAGAAAAGAGTCCAAGGTTCATTATCTAGAAGACGCTTTAAATGGATTCAGTGATGCGGGGAGCTTCATGTGGGCAGAATCCATTTGACTCCAGAAGTGTTTTGACAGAAAGGGAGAAGAAACATCTCCCCACAGCAGTTTGGAGGATTCGGATGTTACAGTTTTTGCTTGAGTCATGAATTTCACCTCAGAAGTATGAATCTTGAAGCTTTTGTCTAGTGAGAGATTGATGTTGCCATAACCTACTATAAGAGTTAAAAATCAGAGCAGTAAGTGATAAGCAGTGCTGACAAGGCTGTCATCGTTTGAAGTTGTAGAAATCAATATTACCTTACGTGTGTTCAGGTCTGAAGATGAAAATTCCTACCATGAGTGGGGTTTAGTGCAATGGTAGAGGGATATGGCATTAATTAAAATTTATTTTAAAACAAGATATTATGCAAGAATCAACCACAGATACATTTGTGTGTACCTTAAGATAAGGAAGTTTTATGTTCCATGCAAGAAGATCCCTTGTGTGTTTAGTATAAGGGCTTTTTATTACTTTAAGTAACCTGTTGCAGAGCAAAAACATTATTCGGGGTCTTTGGTCTTAAACAGTCAAGAAGAAACCTCTGAAATAAAAGGGCTGTGTGGAGTAATGATGTTCACAGTCACCATCTGGCATTCTAACATGCTATAAAAGTGCTCATCTTCCTTTTGCAGGAGCTGTCTGAGCCGTGCATAGCTCTTTTTGAAAAGGTGGGTTTCCAAGGAAAGAAAATGGAATTCAGTACAGAAATCTTAAATCTCCAGTTCCTGGGATACAATCCTCAAATAGCTTCAGTTCAAATACTTGGTGGCATGTAAGTTTAAAATTACTTTTTGATTCTTTAGAATGATCTACTTATCCAACAGAAAAATTACAGGTGTTGGAAACCAAGGACTATAAAATTAGAATATCATAAGGTGTGCAGTGCATTAACGTGGTTTCTTCTTACAGAACCTTTTCACATCCTGTTTCAACAACATGTTGTCACTGACTGGTGCCCTGTGGTAGAAGTTGAAATGAATTTGAATAAAGCTCACAAGGAAACTGGTGTCTTCTCTCATGCCATATTATAAAAGCCAGCTTGCATAGCAACCTTAAAACCAAATTCTGTGCTCTTGGTTTAGGTCCCAGTCATAAAAAAATCATTCAGTTTGTGATCTGTATCATAAGTTCAAAATGTTTTACTAAGTCTTCACGTTCATCCTTTTACCTAGATGTTATGGACACAGTGGTACACTCAGATCATGATCTGGCCCCTTCTGGCATTACTTATAATCCCTTCAGGAAATGGATCAGACTCTTGGTTGTAAACCTAGTGGTTAAATCCGTTAGCTTTTTTTAAGAGTTGTGTTCTCTAAATTTCCTTTTTGAAGATCATGTAAAAAAAAGTCTGTGATGAAGTTTAAAAACTGTCTGGAAGCATTTTGAAAACTACTGTGCTATCTTCTTCCAGTGTTTCAGCAGATCTGTTAAATTTCTCTTTTTGTGTTGTTTGTTGTTAACCTCTACCTCCAAGATACTTGCCCCACGTATATGTTCAGGTTTTTTCTAACTTGAATAATGTGACTTTTTTTTTTAATGATAGATTCAGGTTACTGTTGCTTTGCATTTAAATGTGTTCTTTCGAAGAGGTAAATTTCCAAGGTGTGTGCTAGAGAGATGCAGTTGGATAGCTTAAGACTGCCCTCAAGTGGATAGCTAATACCAGATCTGTAGAGCAAACCATTTTCCCCATCTGGATAAGCTGGTCAAAGGGTTTCCTTAGCACACTGAACTGAAGTTTGAAACCTAAAAATCATAAGAAGAGGTACATGCTTTGTATTCTTAAGTCTCCTGAGACTTCAGTATCTTTCACCATAACCACAGTATAGTTGGTTCTCACTTTCCATAACACGAAGTCAAACATCAAGTTACTTCTTTGCCAAGAGCATGGTTACCATGATTCAAGGTAATGGAGTCGTGAATTGTGCGTGTTTCCTGTCCAGTGAATATATATGTTTTTTCTGGTTGATCACTGGAAACATATAGAGTATGATATGAAAATTCTAATTTCATATAGCGGTGTCAGCTGCTGAAATGTGTCAAAATACAGGTTTCAGAGTGTTCTTGCCCCTACTGCCTCCCTTATTGAAGGGGTTTTCGTCTTCTCTTCCTTTGCTAAGAGACATCCATTTATAATTCTCTTGATTTCATACCTGGGGGTAGATGTGTATTAGACTGTGAAAAAGGACCAAAATTAAGGTGAGTGTGCTTCTTCTGGATGTAGATGTCTACTGACAAATCAGTCACAGGAAAGGAGGTAACAGGAAAACGTGCATATTGAGTGTTCATGTACTCAAAAACCTATGGCTATTGGACAGTCCCAGCAAATCAGTGTCAGAAAACTCAACAAATTGTACTGTATTGCAGCCTATTTCAAAGTCTATTCAAAGTTGTAATTCACTGCTTGTGCCAATAGTAGAGAAGCAGAAGTCAGGTTCTGACAGGTTGCTCTCAATGTGGTTATAAGCACAGTTGGATGTGTGCTAAGGAATGCTAAAATTTTTCTACATGCTTTTTCTCTCTTTCTCTGTGTCTGTCTTTTTCCTCCCCTCAGCCCCCACCCCCACCCCGGTATTTGGAAAGAAGAAAGGTGTTCTGAAATAAAACTTCTATCAAAATACCCTAGAGAACTTCACCCTGTTGCAATTCCAGTATTTGCTTGTTGCAGTCTGCATCCCTAGTAGTTCTTTCCCGTGTGGGTCAGGCCTGTCCAAATTAAGATACACAGAACTACTGGTTCTGGAAATGCAGCAATCTAGCATATACAGCATATGTAGCATATACGTATATGCTCCTTGAGGAGTCACAGTACCTGCTGAAACAGATGATATTTAAATGTTGGATTCTCCCTTTAAGGCAAGAAAATGCTTTGTTTCATTCAGCTTGTAATTTTTAAATGACAGGACTTTAAAATGTGAACTCCAGTGTACTCATCTTATTGCGGTTGATCTAAATCAGGATGTGATTTTATTATTTTTGAAGACCTGTTAAAAACAAGGTCATTTGCTTTCCAAAGCTAAACACTACTACTTTGTGGGACAGATTTCTATTAAACCCATTTATTGATTCCAAAGCAGGATTTGGCAGTAAAAGCATTATTTATTTTTTTTCTTTTTTCTTATAGATGGATAATTTATGAGCATAGTAATTACAGGGGGCGTCAGATGTTATTATCACCGAATGAAATTCCAGATTGGTATAAAGTGAGTGGCTATTGTCAGATAGGTTCTCTGAGACCTTTACTGCAGGTGAGTAGGCTCTGACATGAGATTGTCAAGTACTAATTTATATTTTGTAATGGGGTTGGGGGGATATTATACAGCTGAAACCAATGTTACAGTCTTGATGCATGTCACAAGTTTCAGCAATGGCAATTGTGTAAAGAAATCGCTCTACAGTTTTGCTTGTAATAAAAGCTATTTGATTATGCTACAAGGCTTTGCAGTTCTACTGCTTAAACTGTTCATTAAGCATATACTTTAAACCAAAGTACAGAAGACAGCATATAAGGATTGGCTAAATTATTTTAACAAATAATGGCTATAACTACTATATATAAATTATTTTAAGCTGTTTTGTAATTAGTGTCCAAACTGGTCACTGGTGTACATCTGTACTATCTGCATTATTTTTTGGAACAACAAGAAAATTGGTCAACAAATTTGGATACTTCAATTAGTAGTGATACTGTGTTGATTTAGGGGGGGAAGGTCCTTCCCTGCTTATTACTTGGCAGAATAATTTGCAAATCTAATGCAGAACTTATTCTCGTGGTGTCCTTTTCACTTTGTTTTCTAAATAAGGACCATGTGATTTGGTCCAATGCTGCAGCAGTCCTGTGAGCTTTAACATTTGAGGTTCTTGCTGAGCCATATTTTATTAAGGAAACAACTTTTTCTAATTCACAGATTACTTGTACCTGTAACCAAATGCATTTGCTTGCTGTCATAACGTTGTCTTTGTATAGCCTTAAGCAGAGTTGGAATAATGCATTTTGGCTGCCCTGGCTGAGAGCTTGTCTAAACAGAAATGTTAATATGTAACAAGCCACAGCATGAATGTGCAGTGTAATACTTGCTGCCAGTGAAATAAGCAGCGCTGCACAAGTGCTCCCTTAATGAAAGCTAAGAGTATCTATACAAGAAGTTAGCAGAGAGAAGTTAGTGCTGCTCTGAATTAGAAATTCTTAGCTTTCCACTGTGTGCTGATCTCACTGCATAGGAAAGCCTAAAACTCTCCATGCAGAATGGCAAGTTCTCAAAGCTTGGCTTGTCCTAGACATTTATGGACTTTAGAATTAAGTTCTAAAATAGAAAAGTTAAGCTTTCTGAAAGAAACAGGGAGGCACAGCGTTCAGCACTGAGCAGTAATTGCTCTGAAGTTAATAAGAGCAGGGTGTGTTTCTGCACTGAGACTGTGGTTGAAGAGTTCTGTTGTTTTCTGCAGAAACGTGTGTACTTCAGGCTTCGAAACAAGGAAACGGGAAAATTCATGTCAGCTGATGGAAACTTAGACAATCTGAATCTTCTCAGAATACAGGTTGCAGAAGATACAGACTCAGATGATCAAATCTGGGTTTATCAGGATGGATTCATAAGATGCTGGGTGAGGTTCAAGTTCAATGTGAATTTTCTCTTTTCCTTTCCAATAGCAGGGCTTTCTGAATTCAATTCCTACTGTATCATCTCAATTTATTTTATAGGCTTATTCTGTTCCAGATGTAATATGATCTTTTTGTAGGGGTTTGTTTTGTTTTATTGAACTCTGGATTTTTCAGGTGATATGAACTAGTTGCATGATACCTTTTTTGATGTAATTGAAATTTTGAGAGATCTTAGTTATGATTTACTTTTCCCCTAAATAATAGTAGCCTCATAAGTACAATCAACACCAGAAGATCATTGTCTTGCTCTTCATGAGCTCCTTCTGCTTTCATGCCCTATTTCTCCATGGTAGAAATAATCACAAAAGTGTCAAAGCAGGGGAGACTTTCTAAAATGCAGACCATTCCTGATAATATTTTGAACTATGCATACCTTGTGGTGGGTCGATTAGTGTAATGTAGGTTATATCCTCTTCTGCATTCAGGGAAGCTTAAAGATAAAATCCTACTCTTGGTTTTTTGTTTCATTTTTTTCTGGTTATCCCTGTATTTGTTGAATTCATCCCTTTTCCATTCTTTTGTGCAAGTTTCCAAATTAAGTCCTACTTTTCTCACAGTCCATAAAACTAACCATGTGCGAATTGTCATTGAGGTGAGCAGAAGTATGCGCAGTTCATAATGTTTAAGCATGAACAGTCTTAGGTAGGGATGCTGGCCAAAGAAAATTAACTTACTTTAATACTGTTAAACAGCTTGACTGCAAAGAATCATGTGAACTTTTTCTATAGGATTGTACAACTTCAAAGGAGCCATTTATAACTATGTCATCTATGCTGGAGGGAAGAATCTTACTGTTAATAAGCTAAGGCATTGTTTGGACATGTTTACAGGACACATGCTGTAGTAAAAGGGATTTACGCAGACAGCAAAATGATGCAAAGTGAGCTGAAAGCTTTAATATCGCATACAAAAGACTTCTCTCTTGACAGTGCCTCTCAAACATTTCACTGAAAGTATTCGTATTGAGACAGTGTGGTATTATATGGCTTTGGATAAATGCTCTTGGGTTTTGTCTCTGTCTCTCTATCTCATAAAGCAGTTTTTCTATGCATAGAAAATACACAGTTCGTGCTTATAGCAATCAGGTAGCTTAGTGCGGAGTGCAGGCTGGCAACATTGATCTCAAATGACTGAACTCTTACAGAGCTCTGCCATCTTTCTTTTGAATGGCAGTAAATGTATTTTGCACAAAAAATTGTTTTTCCCCACATTTTAAATAGAAAAATTAAGCTCGTGGGTGGGTAGGTATGTGCATATAGGCAGACATAGGTCATTGGAAGAACTTGTGCCTTTCTTCCTGTAAGCTTAGGTCATCTCACTGACTGAGTCACAGTGCCTTGAGGTATGCCTAAGGTTTTCAAGGAAGGGCTGTTTTAGGTAGGTGGGATAACCAGTAAGCAGGATATGAAAGTCATTCTGCTGATTTTCTCAGAAACAGATATGAACAGCAGATACGAATTCAGGTCTCCTTATTCTTCATGAGTTCCTTGGAGCTGGGTGAAGTAGTGGCCTAGTGACCTAATGTGTAAGCTTTGAGTCTTCCAAGTCCCACTCGAGAACGTTTTTAGATACAGATGAGAAGTTCAGAACTGCAGAACTAAATCGACTTACTTCAATTCTAGGTTATGATAGTAAGAGTACTACTTCTTCAGAACTGTATATTTAATAATTTAGAGCCATATCAACAATGGCAGATGGATGTTTGTTTAATCTGCCACTGAAGTCCATTCAGAAGTTACAAGGTGGCTTATGGTGATCTATTGAAAATCACTGTTCACGCAGAATAATTAACTAATGTAATACTAATACAGCCTTAATATTCTTTTCACGTGAGCTTGATTTTTGCCAGTTCTTTTTTTAACCATAAAAAAATTTGCAGAGTTTTGAAATCAAGTAATACAAATTACTAGGAAAAGAATATAGAACAAAGAAGAAAATATTATCGTGATAAACTGTGAAATTCATACACTCGAGACTGTGCAGTTATGTGCTTTATCTCAAAAGGTTATTGCAGAAGTAGAAATGATTAAAGAACAAAAAAAGGATGCACAGTGGAGACAGAGGGCACCTATACAAGGAAGAGACAAAATAGCCAGGACTTTTTAGCCTGCAATGGGGGCAGTTTGAGGGGTGATATGATTGAAGTCTCCGCAAATATAGCATGGACAGGACATCACTTAAAATAAGGGAGGGGAAGGGGCGGGGAGGAGAACATCAAATAAAACTAGTAGTTGGCTATCAGATTTTTTTTTTTTTTTTTTTATAGTAGTAGTTAAGATTTGGAACTGCTTGCCACAGAAGGGTTATGATACAGAAGGGTGGTCATGTAAAAGTGTTACATTGATCTCAGTGGGTAGTGACTAACAAATTCACATACGGGACAGAAACCATCTGAGTATTAAAGGTACCTGCTCTGCATGGAAGAGTCTCTGGGCTGGAAATAGCTGTAGACTGGGAGAGATTACCAGGAACATACTGCATACAAGAGCAGAGTGAATGTTATCTTCCATGGCACCTGTTATTGGCCACTGCTAGAAGCAGGTGCTAATCTTACCTTTTGATCTGATACAGCATGGTTATTTTAATGTTCTTATGTAGTGGACAGTGTCAGCAGAAACCAGAACAAAAATAAGTAGTCTCGAGTTTGGGGCAAAAATGCATTCCTTTAGGGAAAGTAGTTCCTAGATCCTATTCTCATCTGCTGACATCTCTCCTGTCTGATTAAAAAACAGTGGATACTAGAAGTAAGGCCGTTTGAATAATTGCTGTTGCCTTTCTGACGATACAGATGGCAGAGGATTGCTGCTTGACAATTGTTGGAAATCTTATAACTCCTGGCTCTAAACTTGGTCTGTCATTTGAGCGGAATGAGGACAAACAATATTGGCGTATTAGTCCTGATGGCAGGATTTATAGCAAGATGAAACCCAAGCTGGTTTTAGATATCAAAGGTAAGCAAATGTGTTATCTCATTACATTGTGTCTTAATTACATGGTATTTACAGTAGGATAGGCACTAAACGTGCCTATAAATTAAGGATGGTGTTATAGTGACTTTAATCTAGAATCAAAAAAGACATGATTACCTAGTCTGACCTCCTGAATTATATAGGCCCTAGGACTTAATTTCATTTTTCCTACATAGAGTTTAGTAACTCACAGTACTTGCTTATCTTGTATTCCCAGTGTCCACTCACTGTAGATATCCTCAGTTAATTTTACGTGGCACTGCGTGACGTGAATATAATTTAAAATGCTGAAGCAAGAAAAACCTGGCTTCTCATTATCTTTAATTTGTATAGAGCAAATTTTCTTATATAGTAGTTGTAGATGCAATAGCCAAAGGATATTAGGAAAGCAAAGGCAGGCTTCTACACTGATGTGATTAGATGCAAAAAGTTTTTTCATTTGTTTATTAATGGCTATACCTTTATTGCGAACATGAGATTCTGCCATAGCAGCCTAAGGTCTGTGCGCACTTGATCTGTGTTTTACAGTCGCTTTTGTCACAGCAATTTGACTCATGTAGATACTGTTTCTGAACTTTGTTTTCATAGATTCATAGAAAGTCTGAAAAAGCAGCAAATGGAAGGATTAGCAAAATTAGCATAATCAGATGTTCTTACATAACTCTGCATTTTCAGGTGGGGGGGAGTAATCATTTTCTATAGCTGTTGGGGGTTTTTTTAGCCATTTTAAAATCAATTTTGCATTGATGCTGTGACATTAATTACAGCAATTACGAACAAAACAAAAAAACCAGAGTCAGTCAGCACTTTAGAACTAAAAAGGACAGGACTATCAGAACTGTGGGGAAAGGGTTACCTAATGCCTGACCATAATACAACACTGGCACAAATAATTCTCTTTACTGCCACAGAAAGCTAGTGATGATTAATTATAAATTTATCAAAAAGACTCCAGTTCAACGGAGAATCTTTAGTCACAATGACTCTGCATACCTTTTTCTAAAGTCAGTTCTGAGTTGCACCAAACAAGCAGAAACACTATTACACTGCCTTGTCTTCAGTTAATCATGTTAAAAGCAATTATGTATCCTGCATTTCTAACTGAAGAACTTAACAATGGATAGGTCTGGTGATGAAAAGTATAGATGCACTCTTAGTTTAAAAAGAAGTAAATCTGTATGGTAAATATGAAAGAGTACGTACATTTAGCTTTTATTTGAGAAGGCCTAGTAGGAACTTTACCTGTTTCCGCCAATTCTGTTGATCCATTCTTGACACAAGTTGAGCGTTAATGAATTCTTCTGCAAATGAATGCAGTTGTTCAACTGTGCAGTTACCAATGCCACCTTGTGGATATGCTGGCATAGCACAAAGCTTTGTCCAGAGCACTGCTCTGCCAAAGTAAATAGTCTCTTTTTCCACTGAAAAATATCCCATCTGTTCCCGTTATGTTTACATTCTATCAGACACGGCTTACAAAATAGTTTTTGTGCTTGCAGTGATAACTGAGCTATGTAGCTAATGTTATTTTTTTGTAGCTGCTGCTTAGGTTTTTTTCCTGTGGGAGTATTTGATCTGGTATTCCCTTCTTTTTCCCCTCTTTCTGAAGAAATTTGCAAGTGTTTCTGCTATGTATCTCTACTGCTTTTTAGTAATTGCGTGGTGATGGCAAGGAGAGAAATCGTGTTGGTGTTAACCTGCTCAGAGACCTTTCTGATTTGGGACAGTGGCACCACAAAGCCTCCCCCAGATTCCTGAAACAGAGAACAGCTAAGGTGCTTGAGATGGCATTTGCTTAGTACAAAAGAGCTGCTCTTGAATGTGCCTGCCCATGCGGGACTCCAGGTGCCTAGCATATTTCTTCCTGAGATCTGCTAGAATCCAGATTTGTTAACACTCATCAAGCTTTCAGCTGCCAGGCTTGCCTTTTGCTCGTTCAGGGAGGGTGAGGCTATAGGGCTGCAGAATAAAAGACAGTGTCTGCAGGAGTGTCCTGGTGCTCTGTATAAATGGTTGGCTCAGATGGCTGCTTCCATTGGGAGTACTACCTGCTATTGCAGGTGTGTTGTACTACATGAGATGCACGTGTCCTACACTGCTGCAGTATGTACTAGATCTGAGAAAAAAGTCAGTCCTGACTTTCAGCTCTAGTCAAATGTTTCTTTGCTTCCGAGTTTCATAAGTCAGAATACTAATGTTGCTCTTCTATGGGAACATGTTTGGAATTGCATCATGTGAGTAAATTAAGCCCCTCCAAGAAAGGGTTGTATTCTGCATTCAGGTGTGTTCAGCTGCCAGTGGAAACAGCTGAACATTGGGTGATATTCTGTGTATGGTGACTTCTGATGCAGCTGGTCAAAATACAGGATTATAATAGCGAAGAGTAAATGAGTACCAGACCTTGTCCCTGGTGTGGTCAAGCTTGTATTGTCTGTTAGCAGCAGGACTTATTTCATCATGTAAACATCATCCTTAGAGCGAAGTGACAACTGACAACTGTTGAGGGGAAACTAAACAGTCAAGTTTGACTTTTGGGAAGTGACAGTCTTAAAGGAGCTACACTCGACTGTATTGCAGTGTTTACTTCCTTTCCCATCCAGGCTGAAAGAGCTGAGGTACTGAATTACTGAAGGGGTGGAGAGGAGCAGGCAGACTCCCTTGTTTCAAAATTAATTCCAAAAGCAGGCAGTGATGAAAATGAGTTTGTCTTTTCAATGCCTTGGGGAGAAGAGAAACTGTCTACACCAGCACTTACTGGATTTGCCCTGAAACCTAGAGTACATGTCTCTTATTTCAAAGATAATCTACACTCTTTGAAATTTTTCTTTACAGGGGGTGCACAATATGATCGTGACCATGTTGTTGTCAACACAGTCAACGAAGAAAAGCTAACGCAGTGTTGGGAACCACTAGTTGTATAAAGCCAAACAAGCAAACATGACGTTTGAATTAGCCACTATTCCTGACACTAGAATTGGTACTGCCATCTCTGAAGGATACAGGATCAACAATGACAGCTTTGTCTTTTCTTTGCAATTTTAAAAAGAACAAGCAACAGAATGATTTTACCTCTCTATCTAAGATTATTATCCCTACAAAAGCTTGAGTATCTCTCAACCTTTTTTTTTTTTTTTTTTTTTTTTTTTTAAATCATCACAACCTAATGTGATATAGAGAGTGGTAGTATACCTTGGGCTAGAGTGGAAGAACTAAAGGTGAGAGAGACCCCATGGAGCTGCTGCTGTGTCAGTGAATAGTTAATCCAGAATAATCAATAAGCGTAACTTAAAATTATTTTTAAAATGTTTTTTTTAACTGAGAGAAGGGCTAAAAAAATAACTAAAGCTTATTTTATAAAGGACAGGAGTGTAGTATGTATGTGAGTATAGCAACTTGGACCTATGGGCTGTAGTATAGAGAAATATTCACTACTGGAAATTAATATATTTGTTTCACTGGAACAAACTTATGTTTACTGAAAGTTTAAAGACTGCTAGCACACAGCATATCCAAAGAGTTTTTTAACATGTGGCTTCAAATATAGTTAGTATGCTAATACAGTAAGTCCTAAATTAAGAAAAAATTGTAGATTTTTCTCATGTAGAGACGATGTAAATTAGTAGAAGTTTGTTAGAAAAAGAGGGCTGGCAACAGGATGCATCGGAATGTGAAGAACTTGCCCATTTTCTAGGCTGCCTAACTTTGTGACTTATGGGTATTTTACTTATTTGCCAAGTCAGATTTTTACATTATAAAACCGTTCCAGTAAGTATAGTCTTCCTGAACTCCAAAATCACGTAGGAAAAAGAATTCTTAGGGAAAGCATCACTAAAGATGACTGCAACAGCACCTAAGCATTGTGGTTACTTAGTTTTTCAGCCACTCCCTGTTGGGCTTACCATGGAGAATGCCAGACTCCCAAGTATTTCTGGTGATGTTGGAGAGCAACGTCCACAGTAGGCTGCTGGCTCTCGGTTGCTGCTGGGCAGAAGCATCATGCTGCTCTAGTAAGGGGCGTAGCCAAGCCTGGATATGTGCCCAGTCACAAGGGCTGTGCCCATTCAAAGTAAGTGTTACTGGTCTAGTGAAGAGCTCGTGACAAGTAAGACATACTAATGACTGCAGGAGGTTCTTCTGTTGCCCTGCTCTTAACCTGGTTTTGTTAGTTTTCCTTAATAACGTTGGCAAAAAGGTAAAATACAAACAAAGTCTTGTACTATGCTGCTGTGTTTTGTTCTGGCTTAGACCAGTGTTATTACAAGCTGCTCCTAGGAGCATCCAGGCCTTTGTCTTGCATAGTAAGTCTGTTTAAAATTAACATTTTCATTACTATTATATTGCCTCAAAGGATACTGGTGCTTTTATTGTTACCACCCTAGAGGAAGTGCCTTACTAATTTTCCTCCTTTTGTACAGACATACTGAAGTTTTGTTGCTCTGAAATGTGCTGCTTATAGTTCTTCATAGAAAATGTGTTGTTATTGGTTCCAAACAGTGGTACTTTGTCATAGTCATGTGCTCTTGCTATATATAATATAGCATTTTACAAATAAATTTGTTAGGTAACTTTTTATTGAAATTATTTTTAAAGGTAGAAAGCTGACGTTTTATGGTTAGTTTTGCCTTTTGTCTTGTGCCCTTCTCTGTCCATAATTCCTCTGCAACAGCTAGCTAATGAGGAATGAATACGTGATGTGGAATAGCTGCAGGCTCTGAGGAATGGATGCTTCTCCTGTACAAGCATGTTTTCAGTGCATTTGTACATGCGGCCACAGTTCACAAGGCTGCTGCTTCTGTCCCCTGGTGGAAGAACTGCATGACTTGGTTTTTCCATCACTGTAGCTGCACCACAGTAAATGTGCAGCTCTCAATTAAGAGGTTACCACTTTCCTTCAATCCACCTGTGTAATTGCAGGGGAAGTCACACCATAGCCCATCTCCAGCAAAATGGTAAGTTTAAAAACAGACTAACAGACACATAGCCCCTCAAGCACTTCATCCCCACTAGCAGTGACAGGGGGCATGGCACGAACATGGTCTCTTGATTACTGACAAAAACTGTGTCTAGCCTACCTGCATAAACACTGTAGTCAGCTGAATCTGTGCCAGGAGTTAGGCAATTAGCATAATTATTAGTTACAGATTGATTTTGTTCCATGCTTCTACTTGGATTAGTTATGCTATGAGAGATTTGCCATATCAAGATTAAAGTACCAGTCTTGAGACAGCAATGTGACCACTTAATACAGGAAAAGTTTACAGGTTCTGAGAACGAACTAGATTGAGTAATAACATATATTAATATAAGGTGAACAGAACTAGGAAAGGCCAAGGAAAAGAGGACAGCACAAGTTTCATATGGACAATTAGATAAAAGTGTGCCTCACCATTTCAGGACTTGGCTAAAACATCTGGAAAATAAAAGCTCCAAGATCTACAAACTGAAAATGCTGCCAGCTGTTCCTCTTATCCTGAGAGTGAAAGGGTGTTCTGCGAAAGTCACAACTACATTCTTAACATGGTTTTCATGTAGAAATACCTAAGGGGCATTAGTATTTCTTGTCTGCATATTAACAGTTATTAACAGGCAGAGTATGAAGGAATCAAAGAGGCTTTTCTAAAACAAGACTTTATTTTTTTAAATTATGCATCCTGTGTGAGCTTTTAAAGAAGAAACAGTTGCTACGTACCAATTCATGTTCAAGTGTAATTTACCAGTAAAGGACTGACTGTGGGCAGAATAATGATTAGAGATACTTTATTTTTTACCAATGACATCGATCACTGTTTTTCCACGTGCATGTCCTCCTTCCAATTTCAGAAAGGCCTTTGGAACTTCAGAAAAAGAGAAGACTTGATCAATAACTGGTTGAATCTACAGAATAAAGAAAAAGTGTTACTATATTAGAAATAATGTATCACCTTCACACTTCAAAACTGTATGAAGAAAGGGGGGAGGTTTCTTTAGAGTATTGAGGGAAGAAGTTGCCAAATAACATAGTCACTAGCTTTTAACTTTTTCAGGGACCCCTATGCATGCAAGAAGGCTTTCTGCTACTCTTTGCCCAAGTTTTGAAACATCTTCACTAGCACAGTTTGGAGCCCTCACCTGGGACTCTTAACAATAAAGTCACATTTAAAAGCTGACACTGTGGTTCAACTTCTTGTTGTCCACGATGATGCACTGAGGAAAAGGAAGAACATTTTTTTTCTTGTATTTCTCTAACAAGAAAACCAGTAAACCCAAGAATTTTCAAAAGGTCAGATATTTTAAAGATACCTATTAATCTAGTGCCTATCTGCATCAGTACATGCCTCAGTACCATTAAAAGACTTGGCCACAAATGAAGTACAAAAAAAAAAGTCCACAAACATTTGTTGCTGAATCATTTAGATACACTTGAAAACTCAGCCACTGTGTATTCCAACAGGCATACATCATTAAGCCCAGCTTGTATTGGCTGCTATTTTTGGCATTAATTTTGTAGAGTAGCCTTCTGGATTGTTTCAGAGTCATTTCTAATAATGAAGGTGAAACTACCCTATTCGCTGTCCCCATTATTAACTAAGGAGCCTGAAAACCCTATGAGCATTTTCTTTAGACAGCATAGTGTACTGACAGAGGCAGAAGAAATCCCGGCTGGTTCTGGAAATTGCTTGTCACTGCTGGTCCAAGGGAAGAGACTTCTTCTATAATCGAGTTCTGAGTCAGCCTTCCAAAGGCCAAAATAAGATCTGTGTACAAAAGGACCTCACACACCTCTTCCCAAAGATCTTCCCTACCCTGAGGCTGGTCTCTTACCTTGGATCCCCTAACCCCAGCCCAATGTTCTTGCATTGATGAACTGATCCTAATCCTCTTAGAGGAAAACTAACAGTAGAGGAGTCTGCAGGTAGCTCTTACAGTAATGAAGATTTGAAGTAGCAAAGATCCAAATGCCCTATTTACTGTGCTAGACAAAGATCTTTGTTATTTGTGTCAATGAAAAAAATATCTTCAGGCTTTTTCCTCACAGTTACTACTAGCACGCACACTATCTTGTTGAGTACTCCAGAACTGGTAACTGCCCTCTCCTGGTAGGACATGCATCTCGCTAAATAGAAAAGGAGTACAAGAGCTAAGGACACAATTTGCCAGCATCAGAACAGTGCCCACTTTCAAAAGGCTTGCTTACTTTTACCAGAAGGCAAGGGATATGTATTCAGACATATTGGTTAGGAGGTGAATGTGCAGCACTACCAAAGAAAGGTTTTCATATGCACACATTTTCCAAGCAGAACTGACCACTCAGCACCCTACCCAACAGCACAACAAATGCAATCTGGTAGTTGTCCATGCTCATGTAGGTCCTCTTCTCAAATTCTTAATTTTCTCTTTATTCATACCCAGTACCTTACATTGAAGTCCATTCCTTGCACTAAAATAACTACTGTTTGTGCTTCTACGATAACAGTAATCCAAGACATCAATCTATTACATGACATTATCTCCTAATCTTGTCAAAGGATAATAAAAATATCCTTTTTATTTTGTCAAGGCAAACTTAGCAGTAGTGTGAAACTTTACATGGCAGAAAAGTAGGAACGAGTGAACCCCCTCCAAAGAAAACGTCAGGATTAGCAGCCAAATCACGATGAGTGCAACTGTGAATATATTTGCACAAAGTGCCTCAAACTTGCCATGCTGCAGGTCTTCCCCTTGTTCTGCCAGGACAATCTCTGTAAACAAACCTCTAGCAAAGAGAGTAGTAACACATAGCAGGGGAGCCACAAAGATACCATGTAGCACTTTCTGCTGCTCAACTGGGGAAGAAATGTGGGGCATGAACCATCAAGTTCAAGACAAAGTCATGTTTGGTCAGCATCCAGCATGGAACGGAAATGTCTCAGGCATCAGCAAAGTCAGGGACATGGACCCAGGGCAGCAAAAACACTGAATGAGACAATGGCTTTGGGTAAACTGAGCATCCGAGTAAACTGCAGCTGCTGTAACTATCAGTAGGAGGAACATGCTGCTGATCAGTAGTGACTGTTTTGAGGAAGACCAACCCTTGCTTTCATAGCAGAACCTTGGGAAAAACCAACTCGGTAACCTTGTTAAACCAAGCACAAGTGCAGCACTTGTACAAGTACTTATTATTAATGGCAGTTACATACAAAGCTGTGCTTCCATTACGAAAAAAATAACGCAGAAACTCAGCCTGCTGGAGCACGGACACAGATGACCATAGCAGTGCAAGAGGCTGCGAGGAGGGGAAAGGTATTCAGGGAATAAAGTAGTGCAGCAGCACAAGGGATTCCAGGGAAAGGCAGAAGTTAATTTCAGACACATACAGCAACTGAGAAAAAATGTACAAGACACTTCAATGTTCTGCTACCTGCAGTCGTTTATTGTAGGCTGCAGCTTATAACCCTGACAGAATGAGGTATGTTAGGTCCTCAGCCTATTAGGTAAAGTTAAAAGAACCACCTTTGAAAACTGGTGACACAGGGATTGAGAGGAACCCTGAATTCAACCTCACAGTTCAAAACACAGTGTGTATTGCAGCCACCACACACTCAAAGCCCATCTGCTACATTGATGTAACCTCTAGCTCCATTTAAACGCCGGCTTTAGGCAGTGCTACAGAGAGACATGAATACTAAATTGATGATCTTGACAATCTAGAGCATTAAACATTTTATCTGGCTGGCTGGTCAGCCCCATTGTTTGAATAACCCTGAAAGGGCTGACCGTGTTGCAGCACAGTGATTCACTCAGCCTTTACCATAATCCACTGACTAACTAAGATAAAATTTCTTCCTGTGAACAGACAAACAAGTAGGGGAGCGTCTGCTGTTTGTTGAATGTGTAATAATAAATGGAGATTAACTGGATAATAAAAACACTGCCTATTTACAGCCACACATCAGTTCCTTGCCAGAGGACACCTATTTGTTCAGGGAAAAGGGATTAAACTAAAGTCTGGGAGAGAAAGGATTACACACACACGCATTGAAATGTTTATCTGAAAACAGATTGGGCCTGAAAAGTATTTTCTTCCTCTTCATTCTCTCCAATGCAGTACATACTATAGAAATGAATCTCAGGTCTCTTGAAATGAACTCATGTGTTTGGAAAAACAGAAAGAGTAATTGCTGATGCTGATTAAGGCTATCTTACATAGAGCACAGAATTGGTATCCCAGCCAATCGGGCTCTGAACGCAGCAGGCAGTGAACAGGCACTGGCAGGAGTTGAGTGGTCAGCAGGAACATGCTCCCGCTAATGGCAAATTCAAGCCCACCTTCGGAGGTCCCCACTTCTGTGGTAGCAAGGATACAGTCTGAATTTATCAGGAGAGGACAAGCGAGAACATGAAGGGAATGAAGATGGTTTTGACCCTCATATTAGCAACAAGTCACTCCAGAGAGTGTGGAGCTGCTTCCTGCCGCTGGAGGGAGAGCTAGAGCCTTGAAATTCTCAGGACAGAGACAAACCGAACCTCTGAGGCACGCAGAGCAAGCCTAGTTCAAAGCGGAAAAGAAAAAAAGTTACCTCACTCCAAGGGCAATGACAGTGCATTGGCTCTCCCCCAGGTTTGTAAAGGATGGCCGTGTCAGAACTGCAGGGCAACCTTGCTTTGCCGAGTGCCCGCCTCCCAGTGCACATACCCGACTGACCCCTTGGTCAGTAGCCATGAGTCTCTCATGAGTTGTGTACACGCTTTGGAAAAGACAGGTGGGTGTGCATGGAGCAGGAGCTGTGATGTGCTCCACCAGGCATCAAAATCCTCACGAGGGCTTGCTGTAATGGAAAAGACCTGCTCACCATTTTGGCTAGCTGAGTTAGAAGATAAAGGCTGTCTTTCTCAAGAAATTACCACCATGCCTGTCGTGGTTTAACCACTGAAACCAGGACAATGCCCAAATGCAGTATAGGGGCACAAATGCAAGGCTTGATACTCCCCTTTGGCCTTCAGTGAGTTTCCCTTCAATGTCAACAAGAATCATTACAAAGAACGGTCCCTGTCCTGTATCTAAACATTTAGTTATCCATTCAGTACTTTATTGTCATCTCATGGAAAAAATGCTGGTTTGGGACACTGCTGTTTCTGTCACTTCTTCCCTTTAGCTGAACATCTCCTCTCTGCTGTACTCAAGTTCCATGTTCTTTAGGTCTTAATCCCACCCCTTTCTTCATCCTCCCTTCACCTTAAAATGGCATGCAACAATGTATGCTGAGCTTCATACTGCTTGCTAACATCAGGTTCTAGGGTCAACCCTCACTGAAGACAAAGATTAAAGTTCTTACTTTCTGGAACAGCTGGCTCTGGTTACACACTGTATGGGTAGCTTTGCAGCTATGCAGTACTATGTTTTTGGTTAACTTGTATTTCAGAGAATATGCACTTTCATCCAAGAGCACATTAAAGGACGTCAGCTACATGATATTTCTGTCCCAAATGCCTAACAGAAGTAAAAATGATCCAACGATCCAGTCTCACACCCATAAAAAGAATGGTGGTTGCAGTGATTAAGACATGCAAATGGAAGGCACGTGTCCTGGGGTCTACTCCCACAGTCACCTTACCAACAACTGTATTCCCAGGTTTTGTTTGTTTTTCAAGCCAAGGTACATTCTTTCATATCAAGCCTCTAACACCAGCCCACAGGAACTCGAGTATCATCTACAATTATTAAAATGCTAGAAGATAAATCCCAGTTAAGCAGGCTATCAGGGTATGGTTCCGAGTGTAGAAGAGGCTTAAAAAACCTCTAGTTCATTAATTGGCCCTGGCAGAACAGCTTCTACAGAACACAATGAAGAGCAGAAAGAAACTGGAACAAGCCCAGAATTGTAGTGTATGCCAGCCTAGCCCAAGCTTAAATCAGTAGAAACGAGGACGATCCTGGGTTTAGTTACCTACTGAACCATGCTGAAAAACTATTAACTAAAGGAAAGAGCAACTGTCTTTTCTAGAATCCCCTAGCAGTAACGTTCATGGTAGCTGTCCTGATATTTATGCTGGTAATTAAAGCAACCTGGGGCAACGCTACCATATAATTAAGACAGGACAAACTTTAGTACAGATATATATATATTTATATATGAAAGCATATTATACATATTTTATATATATTAGAAGAATAGTCCTGCGTGACCTGCATCTCCCCAGGTCTCAGCAAATTAAACTCACAACAGACAAGAGCTGTCTTGTTGACCCCACATTTCACTGCTGTGCTGGACATAATTCCCTCCTACACTAGGGGACTAGAGCTCAGAACACTAGGACTGCCTTTCTACAGAATATGCAATTACATCAGGCTGAGGCAACACATTCGATTAAATACCTGGTATATGATAAAATTTTTCCAGACCTTATTGTGGTTTATGTGAATTTACATATTCAAACCCTATCTCTCCACAGTATGCAAAACTTCCATTAGTCTTCTTCACAGACACTTTATGATGTAATTACACAGCACTTTCATAAAGAGCATAAGCAAGCTACCATGTCCTGGAAGAGGAAGAGCAGATGTGTTTTAATAAAAATCACAGTGGTTTTTTTGGTGGCCATGACAAAATGCAGATAGAGGTTCATTTTGGAACAGGAAGGACTGAACAGAGCTTTTGGCAACCTCTCCTTGATCAACGCCTCTGGGCTCTAGCAAACCAACCTGGCAAGCACAAGCACTGCAACAAGAAAACACAACATTTAAAAAAAAAAAAAAAGTGCAAGCTTTGCAATTTAGCATGGAGAAAGATGGTCATCAGAACGAGTGTGACTGACTAAAGAGAGTGGGGAGAAGAACTGATCTCTAGTCAATTTAGACATTTAAGTAGAGAATCGCTACCCTAGTGTCCTTTTTCAGATGGAGACCGTCAAGCAGGCACCACCCAAGGGCAAGTCACCTCAGGTACCTTAAGATACCTTAGCACAGCCATAAAAACAAAGACTGGAATTACTGCAGAGGTGGCCACGTCTAGAGATGCCAGATTTGGAGAACGTTCAAGAACTCCATATGTTACATTAGCTGTTTGGTATTCATATAGATGAGAGAAGTCTGCAACAACCGTGCGATAAGGGCCAGGGGAAAAAGTTACTTGCAGAACTGTAACAAGATGAATTGGAAGCAAATCAATACACACCGTTACGATAGAGAGTCAAGAAGCTGTGATAACCTATGTAATGCTAGCAGGAGGAATGTAAACCATCTTAAGTGATGGCCATCCAAACAACTCAAAACCCAAGTAACATCAAAGTGGATGACCACATCCATTTGTGTTACTCACTTCCTGGATAGCAAAGACTAGCAATACAAAACAACTGAATTCCACTTATTAACAGGGTATCTCAGAGCAAATCACCAAAGGTGGATAAAGGGCATTAGCCCTCATTAGTAGTTAAAGAAGTTATGGTAGCAAAAGGCTAGGTGATTTGTACAGCATTGCTCAGGAAGACAGCAGCAGGGCCAAAGAACAGTCAGCATCCTGTCCTCCAAACCACAACAGCCAGTGCTAAGTCCAAAGCATCTAGTGTCTTCAGCAAAATGTATAACCAACACTACACACAAATTACATTGATATAGGCATGCAGTTGCTTTTTCTTATGTGTGCCTGTGCTGTAACGTTTATCTAGAAAGCAAACAACACAGAGAATGATCTATTCATTTCATGATTGGAGACTCGTCCTTTAGCCTTCCTTCTGCAAAATCAACTCACCCATCAGCCCATCTGATGCAACTCTGCTCTGAAGGAAAGAGTATTAAGCCACCAGAAATACTGCACACACACCCCTGCACTGCATTAAAATTAAAATGAAAATTTCAAATTTCTGTAGGGCTGCACGTTAACCCACATCCTATCATGGTCCAGCAGGAACATACAACATACTTAGTGCTCCCCCATACAACACTAAGGAGTCTTTTGAGCCTGCCTTCCTCCATCAGGCTTTATAAAAGGCAAAGTGCCCAGTTATAAGTTAGAGGCTTTCTATAAGCTTATGTAGTTATATATTTTCACCAAGGACTAAATGGCACATCCTTAGAAAAGAGGGAAAAGTTAAGCAAGCAGCAAAAAACAAGACTGTCGATGTTAAATGCGCAACACTGACCACAAATACATCAAACTAATTCCTAACAAGCTTTTCGGTGACGATGCTGGCAGCAGAGACCAGTGACGATGCTTCAGTGAACCATGTGCCAGCAGATCTGTCCCCTGAACTAAAGGCTCTATTGATTTCACTTCTCTTTAGATGAGAACCTTGTAATTCACCAGGAACATTCTGCCATGGAAGGAGATCCCCAGCTTCTGACATACACTTCATCAACTCATTTGGTGGAGCCCACGTTAAACCAGTCCATACTGGCTCGTAATTAACTAGCAGAGTTCAACCCACAACAGGGACTTCCGAGCAGTTTAGAAAGTATCCAGTATCTCTAAAGTTTGGCAGGGAAATAATTGTTTTTCCTCCATGCCCACTACTGTTGCAGCAGCCTCCCAGCCCCTCAGTCTCACAATAGCCTCTTTGCAAGATGTGCGGCTGCAAGGCAGAGAAAACAGCTCATAAGCTGAAACTGGTTTTACAATCCCCAGAAGTGAGCTGCCGTGCAGGTAAATTACAAAAGGAAAATTATTCTCCTTCCTTGCACTACCAGCTCATCAAATCCTCTCCTTCTCCTCCCCATTATAAAAGGCTGTTGAAAGAACCCCTCCTCATAGCTGACGTTCTGCAAATCTCTATTCCTTGCAGCAAAGATCATCCGTGTGAAAAACAAGTATCTTTAAACAAAATGCCTTTTTTGCTTATTCTTCACTCACTAAAGGATTGAGAATCCTTTTGCTTTCGCAAAGGAAGATGATGAACTCCTCATCAGAACTAAAAATCTGTGTTGGTGCAAAAGGACTAAAGGAAAAAACACTGACAAATCAATATGATCTGTAACTGCTTCAGGGGTATGCTCTTCAAAGCTTCACTTACTGTAACATCATCCCTTTAAACCATCAGCTCTTTTTAATTTCCTTCATTTAAATCCCACTTCATGATATATACTTTCCTGAAAAAAGCCTCTCATTTTCAGGAGCTCTCCAATTGCTCTCCTATTCACACTTCATACAATCTCAAGATGTCTGTAACAGAAAAGAGGATTCACTGAAATTTCAAAACAACTAAATCTGCATTACTCAAAACTGTATTCACTCAGAACTAAGAAGTTCAACTACATGAGCTCACTTTGCTGGCTTCCCCAAGTCTTCTTGCTACACTTTTATTGCTTTGTGGTGTTTTTTTTAATTCTCATTTATTCTCTCCTATTCAAACATAAACATTTCTTTTCACTTAGTTATAGGAAATTATGGTAGACTTCCTCCAGTAATTCTTTACTGCCTTTTTTTTAAATACCTACTCTTCTGAATGGATGATCTGCCTGTTTAAGAGAACTCTTGTGTCTAGACAATAAAGGTCATAGTCTTATTAACATGTCTAAATGGAACACATCTGGGTCTTATAAAATAGTGATGATAGCACAGGTGTTTACAACATTTTACAAAATAGAGTAAAATGCTGCTAGAATAATGACTATGCAGATAAACAGTCTGACATTATGACCTGTTTTTGCACAGAGAATAAAAGACCAAGCAAACATCTTTGTCCTCACGATCATCTTACAACAAAAAGTACATCAAGACATTCATATATGTACGACGTACATTTTAAATGGCATTACAGTTCACCTGTCCAGATTATTAGGCAGAGAACACCGATTAAGCCTCATCTCCATTGCATAAACAGGTGTTTCCCAAGAGGCTTTCATGGGCATATTCTGCATTTGTTTTGCATACAAGGTAGGAGCAGAGCACAAAACAAGTTGTGACTGGCCAAGAATCAGGACAAATGGTAAGAACAAAGACAAGGGCATTTCTGTTTCTTAGACAATTATAATTTAGTAGTGTGATTGGATGCAATCACAGGATGAGAAGCATCTTCTAGGGTTTCTTTCTTGACCATGGGATAATGCCTACAGCACTGGACATAATGCAAAGCAGGGTGGTGCAAAGCTGTAGCCAGGAACACACTTCACCACAGCTTATTTGCTGCTGCAGCCTCTGTTTATGGGTAGGTAACTTTCTAGGAAACACAGACTTTCCACTGGCTGTGTCAGCAGCACACTGGTCACAACACAGGAATAGGAGTGGCTGAATTCAGGAAGATTTTTATTCTGATCAGCAGCACTGAAGTGGCGAATAGAAGTAATCAGGCCTTAAGTACAACAGCAATTTATTTACTCTTCTCCAAACTCCAGAACATAATGCATAGCAAAAAGAAGATCAACACTCAAAGTTTGAGATCTAAACTTTACTAATATGCACAAATTTTGACCACAAGATGGTCTGACAGTTCACATACTGGAATTACCAGCAGTCATGGCAGACTCTGCTTCCTCTTCTGCTTAGGTACCACATAAAAAGATTAACAGCAGTTGTCCATATTCTCTACTGTGGGAATTTTGGCAACATGAAATTATCCAAAAGAGGACATTGCCAGAACCTACAGCACCACACAGTCCAATAAACAGGCAATCAACTGCTCACTCGCAACACACATTTTGTAACAAGCTCATAAACCTGAAAAGATCAGAAAAGCAGTAGTCTATCTGCCACTTCATGCCTTTCCTCCAAGTCCACTAAGAGATTCCCTGAAAGCTTATGAATGCTCACAATATTCCAAGTCACTGAGCTGAATTAGCACAAACATTATACTCTGAAGCACTGAAACAATGAAACACAAGATTCTTGTCACCAGTCTACCAATGCAGATCATCTATGACCTGCAATAACCTGAATATTCTAGTTCTGTGCACATTATGGGCAGGACTCCTGATCATCCAGGCTAAGCAATTTTGCATATGCAGATACACACAGTCATGTTCATTCTGACCAAATGAGGCCTCTTAAAATATGTAATTTTCAACACCAGAGTTCATGCTAAATGATTCCCACTGGCAAAAATAAACAGTCACTGGACATTCTTTCCTCATAACTTAGTAAGCTTTGTGTTTTTAAAAACAGGTAGGGTGGAGAGGGAGAAGGCAGAACAGTCTTAAGGATTATGAACTCCTAAATTCCATGCAAAAGGCAGAAGTTAGAAACTGGAGCAAGTCAATTCTTAACTAGGTTTCCTCACTGTTACTATCATAACATTTTATTCCCTAATTGTAAACTACAGCATTTTTGAGTCAAAGCAGCACCTTTTTCAGCACAAATACCCAAATAACCATTACCGACATACCTTTCCAGAATCAACTAGTTCTGCTATTTCATCCAAACTTGGGCCACTTGGCATAAAAAATGCCCACCGATAATGGACTCCTTTAAAGAGATGCTGCAAGAAAGATCACAAATATATTAAAAAGTCATGAGAGGAAACTGAAAACGGGAACTAAAATTAATGACAGAAGCACTAAAGAAATAACTTAAGGAAAAGACATGGAAATTATATGCTCATGTCTGAAAAAAAAGTCACCTAAGCATGTGGATTAAATGTACAGACGAGGACGTTGTATTACCACAATAGGATCAGGGTGAATTTTGTGTCCAATTGCACAAGTCAGCTAGTTGAGAAAAACAACCACCTTGTCTCTGCAGCTAGAAACAGCATTATTTGTTACATAAGAGAGAAATGGTGCTGTATGGGGGTGAAATAAACTCAGCAATGCGACATTTAGAAACTTCCACCTTAGTGTCAGTGATTAAATTTTCCACCATCACATCTGCCAAAGTCATCACCGTCCAATGATGGATGGCAGCTCACACAAAAAGCATTTTGGGAAGATCTCACAAGCACAAGTCAAGAGCACCTCCTCTGAGTAAGTCATTATGGGAGTAAGAGCCATCATCTGCCAGAGAGAGACAATTTTTAATACATGGCATACAATGTTCCTCATCATGGAAACATGAACACTGAGAAATAATATTACATTATTTCTTCCCAGCCTTTTCATTTTGTTTTTGAGCTTTCCTTTGAAAGTATTGATGCAGGACTTAGAATCTCATTCAACCGTGCCATCACAGGAATACCATGGCAACTGCTTGAAAAGCATTCATTTGGAGAGCAAGTACACATGTCGAGAGAAGAAAGAGAAAAGTTCTAAAAAGCCTCACTGATGGGGCCACTGCCAGAATGTTTTAAGATCCACTTAAGAAAACTAGAAAAATCAGTATCACCATCCAGACACATGAACATGAAAGAGATGAAAGACTTTCTAGCCACCCTCAACCACTTTTATTACTCTCTGGTGCTGGAATAGGATGAAGAGAATCAGTCATGGAACAATGTTTTGAGAGAAAGCCTGACCAGCCTAAAGCAAGTAGCAAAATTACCCTCACTTCAATGAGGCAGGGATTTGCTGTTTACTATGAAACACTAGCTGTCAGCAGGACTCACTAGGGAGGCCACATGGAAAAGGCCACAATGAAAAGCACAATAAGGAATCAAAACTTCAAAGCACCCCAAACTACCACATACACCAATCAGCACCACCCCAACATATTTTTTTTTCAAGTGCAAGAAAGAAGGAAAGAATAAAAATGCATGTGAAGTATACTTAATGATGTAAGAGAAAAATACAACAGATGCCTCTAGATGAGCCACATGACTAGCATCCAAGCCACAATGGAAGCCACTAGAGTACTACATAATATTAAAGTATATAGGATTTTGTCAAATACCTTTACAGTTTTGGAACCAACGGTGACTCCTGTTTGTAACATGCCATCAGCCACTCCAAGTTTGTCCATATTGATCAGGAAAGGTGTCACTAAGGTAACATACGTTGCTCCTGACCATTTCTTCAGGAGATCTAGAGCCCACTTCTCAGTGGATCCACCAACATTATCTAGGATGAAATCAAATCTGCAGACATGCAAAGAACAGGTTTAAAATCACAACATGGGAAAAATACTTTCATCATAATTAAGCTAATTCATATCAGAAATTGGCTGTAGTTTACATTTTTACATGTCACTACAATGCAATAAAATAATCTGCCTGCAAGACAGTGGCAAGAAAGTCCCCAAGACTTCAGCTAAATCCCAGCTTTACTGTACAATGGGAGTTAAGTTTACAGGTTATTGCCCGTTCACTGCACAGCAGACACAGGCTATTTAGGTAACTTAAACTGCACTTAAACTCCAAAAAGCAGACTCTTAGATGCACAACTACATTCTCTACTTGCTTAAAGCCTTCTAGAGCTCTATCTCTTCAGCCTTCCCACTGAGACTACTGGCATTCCAGTAGGTCTGGTCCTAGCATTGAAAAATATGGTATGTACATGTAAAAACTAGTCTGGACTCACACCCTGACTAGTAACATCTCCTGTACATGCTGTACTCACATGAAAGTCAATTCCAGTGGCCAAAGTTACATAAACAAATTATATGTAAACAAATTATTCTGCTAACCCTTATCTCTTCACATCTTTTCCATGAGCCAATTCTCAGCTTTACTTCTAAAAGTCTTTTTTTGACCTCCTTATTTGTTTTGGGGCCATTTTACCTCTACTGACAGCTCTTTTCTTCGCATCTACCTATTCGATGTAGAACCTAACAATGCAAAGGGTCTAAAACCTTCCCCCCATGGAATGGGTATATGCAGCCTCTGGCAACAAGCCACAGTTTCAGCATTCCTTCTCATTATCCCAGCATGTCAGCCTGTAAAGGCTGAACAGGGCAACAGGTTGCTATCCACCTATTCTGTTAGATGCACAGCTCATTCTCATTTTCATCGGTAAATTTCCAGCATTCTCCAGATCACAACAGATACGTATATACACATACATCTAATCTAAATAACCTACAAATAAGAGGAAAAATACTTTATGCAAATTAAATAGAAAAGTTCTTATCTCTTATCTCTGCCTGTCTTCCAAGGATGTGGTTAAAGCTCAGTCGACCTAACAGTTAGCTGCCAACAAGAGAAATTAAAATTATGAAAACTAATGCTCCAGGAAAAACTAGCTCACTATGGGGTCTAAGTGAGTACAACTGAAAAGGGAAGGGAAGTAGGAACATCCCTCTCAGTATACCTGACTGATCAGCTTAGCTGTACCATAAAACTGCACCCTAGGACAGTGCTGTTGCTATCTCCTAAAAAGGGTCACTTGCTAGAATGGGTGTTTAGCATTTAAGATGCTGAATTGCACAAAGGCAAATTTAGCACTGCTTGCAAACTGTGAAGTTAGCTGCTGCATGTCCTGCCCATACAGACAGTGCCAGTACCCTCACAGTTGACCTCAGGCCTGCTGACAATCACACCATAGTTAAAGGGCACAAGCCTTCTTAGCACAGTTATCAGTAAGATTCTTTCATAGACAGAACGGCTTCTATTTCCCTTCCCACAAAGTTAACTCAATCTAGTTAAAAAGAGCAGTGTAAATATCATGTTCAAATACAAGTCACAGCAGACTAAGTTTAAACAGTTGGAAAGACTACAAAAGCAAAAAGGGCTTCAGTTCTAGAGAAAACCCCCATGCTAGTTTAAACATAACTGCTGTGACAAGATAAGTGTGATTGTTTATCAGAGGAAGCTGTACCCAACATTACAGAAGAGAAATTTACTCCCAGTTGAGTTGCACAGTGGCTAAAGACCTTCAGGCAAGTCACTTAACTGCTTCATGACATAGTCCTTCCCTCTAGAAGATCAATTTTACTATTTACTAACCTCACAAAGGATTTCTGAGACTTATTTTAATTTATTCATGCTTTGTAAATGCTCCAAGATCCTTGGATGGAAGCTGACAAAACTGTTCAAATCACAGTCACTGAAGAGAAGCATGTGAAAGCGAGCTTGCCTCCACAAGCCCAATTAACTGGCTTCATCTTACAATGAAATCTGTGCTTGGGATACTCACTTGGCAAACTGCATTCAAAAATAAATTTGCTTTACAAAGTAACGCTTTAGAAATGGGGGGGGGGGGGGAAGAGAGAGTTCTGATAGACTGGAGTCAAGCAATCAAAAGGCAGAAGGTCTGACCATCAACTCCTTCATCTCAGTATTAAGCAACACAAAAACGTACAAGGGTAATGTTTTAAGTTGCTCTTCCAGATTTCCAGATCTGTAATCAATCACATCATCCGCTCCAAGCTTTTTCATCAGTGTGCTGGCATCATGAGAACAAACTGCTGTCACGTCAGCACCCCAGGCCTTCAGTAGCTAAAAACAAGTATAAAAAAAAAGAAGTCCAAAGTTTAACATTTAACAAAGTCTCATTATATTTATATAATAAATGAGCACCTTTAGTAGGGAGTGGGGACACTGTGTTCCAACCCAGAATACCTTGTCACACATACCACAGACAAACAGTGGTTAGAATTTATCAATATTTAAGGAGGTTTTGGGGAGGGAAGAGTTGGTGTGGAGGAAGGAGGATGTTTTTTTAATGCCACTTACAGATGCCAGGTCTCAGGATAAATAAGGCTTCAAATAAAATACTCAGTTTGCCATCTGCATCTGCCAGCTAAATGTATACCAAGAGGTATTGTCCAAGTTACCAATCTACAAAACTGTCACCAGATCAACCATTAAATATTTTTAAATTTTTAAAATTAAAATATTTTATATTCCTACCTGCTCATTAAGTATTTCATATATCTATCTCACTGTAAATAGCTTAAATATGAATAACAAGAAAAAGAAGGAAGTCATCTCTGATTTACCACAGAGAGAATGGCAGGTTGTCTTCTACTCCAAAAGCTATAGCAAAGTAAAGGATTTTTGCTAGTTATCTATCTCTTTTGTAATCTCATTTTTCATTCACAGTAATCTTTTTTACATTTATTCTGGATTAATTAATGTAGTTTACTCAGGATTAATCAGGTAGAAATCGCAACTAGTCAGTGGCTAGTCAGCCTTTCGTACTGATCTAATTTAGCCACCTGCTTTATAATGGATCAGGCAAATAGCATACCACTAAAAATTCTCCTGTAAGCCTCTTTAAAACCACTGTGCTTGTGGTCTAGTAACATGGAACGCAGTGATGCAACCACCCAACTTCTATATTTTTTTCCTATTCTCAAGAGAAAGATGTTTCAGCATGAGATGACACCAATTAGAATCAAAATCCCCCAATTAAGTGAGAGCATGAAAAGAGGATGTTCCACATTAATGGATCAATAACAGAGCACGATGACTCTCCAAAGTTTAGAGCTACTGGAATGAAGACAGACAAAAGGGCAGCAGGGCAAAGACAGTGAGGGAAAGTTAATCTAAGCCACTGTGCTTTACATACACTGCACATAAAAGCCTGGTGCCTCTCATATCATTTGACCACCTACAACACTTATAGTAGATGATACATTCTCCATCAGTTTTTCTACTCATACACCAAGTTCTTTTCATATTTACGGAGCAGAGCTGACTGAAAGATAATGAAAACAGGCTACATATTTCAAGTTACACCAATTAGAGATTTCCTGCACCTAAACTGTGAAATGCCATCTTTCACTACCTACACTCATAACTCCTTTCTTTGAAAGTCCCTGCTTCCTACTTTAAACTAATACAACGTAACAAATGGAAAGCAATAAATCTGAATATACTTCACTTCTGGAAATATCAATCAGATCAATCAGACAGATTGATCAGTAGCTTGCTATTTCACTATTCCTTCCCTCAATTCCCTTAATATTTTTTTTTTTCCATATTGAATAGTTTGAAGATGCATCCTGGGCATGCTGGTTTATATTACCTGTACAGCAAATGTACCAACTCCTCCTGAAGCTCCTAATATTAATACTCTGTAAGAGAAAATTAAAATATATTAAATAGTTTTTTAAATAAACTCTATAGTAACTATGTATTCTAATGCTTCTTATACATCTCTAACACCAAATTATTTTAAGCAAAAGATTGTATTTGTCATTTAATGTTACTTAGTGGTTAACTCTTCAGATAGCCAATAATGTGACTTAACATTGCTGATCATGCTTCCTGTGCCAAGAGCATTATCTCAGCACAGCCAAAGAGACCTCCTCATATGTGCTTTCCGCTAAATCCAGGCAGTGGAGCTGTCAGGCAGTAACATTTATCACCCAAACCCCCCGTCCCTGTCCTCACTTTCCCAAACATAATTGCTTAGTTTGCGACAAAATCAGTTAAGTCTTTCTGTCTCCCAGACTCCACTGTTGTATCTCCTAAAGAAAAAAAAATCTGATTCACCAACATCTTACACAAATTGGTGTTATCTAAGATAAAAAGTACTTTAGTATCACATTATTTAGGGAGACTGGGAACTTCAGAATATATGGAACATAATGTTCCCATATTGCATCTATTTATTTATCTATCTAAATATTTATGTAAATATTTATCTAAAAGACAAAAATAGAATTAAGTAGCCTCACCATAAACTAGTTGGAGTTCTATTAAATTAAGACAACTGCCTTTTTCTTTAGAAAAAAAGGCAGTAGAATTTTTCTAGTTCAGTACATCTCAATAAGACCCTGTAAATGCCAGGTTGTGGAAACTGGCACACAAGCAAGAAAATGAAAGAGTATATTACCAAATTATTAACAAATGAGAGTTCATTTTAACTGAACACAGTACACTAAATTTCATAAAAATGAATGCAAGTGTAGTTGTGTGAGAATCTTACTGCTAGCAACCTAATCACTGTTCAAAAATTTCATCTGGATATTTTATTAAATAACTAAACTTCAGAAAGTAAATTAGTAAGAAAGCCTTGCTGCTGAAGTTACAAACAGTGGTTCGACTTTGGACCCATTTGCTAATTCTACGACAAAAGGAAGATCCAAGATGAAGCCTTGGCATAGGATTGGGGAACATCATGTTTCTCAGAACTTCTGTTTGCCAGAAAAATTTCAGTACCTTCAGAAGCTGGTGATGTTCCTGTTTTAAATCTCACTGTGCTGGATGTTGAAGGAAATTGCTTTTTACAGTGCAAAATTGTACTATACAATTTAGAGTCTCAGTTTACAAAAATTCTTTGAAGTAACCTAAGAGACTTGGCTTTGGTCACAGTATCCATTTTAAAATGCTTCCTCTTTTGTAACTGATCAGATTCTGTTCCCTCTTATTTCACTGATCCAAGCTGCATAATTCAGATTAAGAATTTGAAACCACAATGCCTGCAGCTTTTAAATTTGCCAAAAAGTACTTATCCTCAGAACCATGCTTCTAACGACAGATGCCTGAAGCAACATTAATATTTAGATTTTATTATACTTGAAAAGGCTCAGGGATGCTACACTCAAGATACTGGGTTAAGCCCATCTTTATCCTTACAAAGGACAGTCACAATTAAATCCTTTCAAAAAAACCTTGTCTAACTGCCTTTCCAATCTTACTCCTTGCTTAAAGGGCATTTCTTCCACTACAAATTTTGGAGAAAGATGTCGTTTTGAAACGTACATTTTGCTCAAGGATTTAAGTAACATTTTCAGTTTTGGGGAGATGCTTGGATAGGACTTTTATTTTCTCCTTCAATAAAAGCCCTTGAGATTCTTCAGTAGAAATACTTTCCAGATTTGTTTTCTTCCTATGTTACGTGGGCTATTTTCTACCAAACCTTCTAATTATTAAAACTCTCTCCACACACTGACTTCAAGAAAGCTCTTCGCTTCAGAGACAAACTGTCTGCACAGGAGATCCATGTGCCACAGCTCAACAGATGAGCATTTTTACAGCACTGAGGACAGCAAGACACGTTGTTTTGCAGAACACAAGAAAGCAGGGAAGCGTTTGAAGGGGCGGGACCTGTTAGGATGGTACTGAAGGACCACAGATCGTGGAAAGTGCTAAAGTGGGCAGAGTTTTGTTTGCATTGTCTCAGGAAAACACAGCCTGGAGAAAACATATCAGAGAAACTACCCGTTTCACTGCAAAAGTGAGCTCAGGAGTAAACTAACATACAAGCACGTGCACGAGGGAACAAACTAACAAATTATTTGACCTGAACAGAGATCCAAGAGAACCCAATTCTCTCAAAAGAACAAAACAAACGTTCATACCCCAGGCTTTGCTCCCTTCTGACAAAGGCACATAATTCAAGCCAGCATTCACCAAGCCCCACATGAGGCTCTAGCGGTTCAAATGATCAGAGAGTCAGCAGATCTCTCCAGATGAGCATACCGTGGGATTTGAGAGTTTACCCTTCTCCCTGGGCCCTGCTTGGAACTATGGTGTGGTCAGAAACTAGCATCAGAGAGCCAGGACCTGTTTCAGCTGTGCCCCTCCCTGCAAAAGACACAGGGGGTGGGGAGTGGGTGTACAGATCAAGGACTAACATTTTCTCCAGATTATAAACAACTAGCAATTTTCAGTGACTCAGCTGAATGCCAAATAAAAAATATTATAGTTACTGAATAAATATATCAATTTTTTATATATATAAAATTAAATTCCATTTGATTATGCCAAGAAGATACCCCTAAGAGATCTATTCCTGTATCAAGAAGCATTTACCCTATCAAGAAGTTTTACAACCTACACTCACTTTGTACTTCTTAACACATAAAATGATGAAGTAACACACAGACTTTGAAAAAAAATTTTTTCTTGGGGTATTATATTATTCAAATTTTCATTGTAACAATATAAACCAGGAGCGTATGTTTAATAGCTTACAGTAACAGAATCCAGCATCTCTCCCCAGCATACTGAAACATATAAAATATTGACTCTGTATTTACATAAAAAACCTTTACTTAATATTAACATAAACGTTTTCAAGAACTTCTCAAATTGTCAGGTTTGTTTTTATCATGCTTTTTGTGAATACAGCAAGCAAGATATTTAACAGCTATTGTTGAACAACCATATCCCCTTTCTACTAAAACTGGACACTGGCACATATAAGCAGCTCTCCAGGTTTTATCCACAGAGAACTCCAAAACAACAGAGTCTTTCTGAACATTCTGGATAACAAGAATGTTCACTTTTAGCTTGTGCAAGAATATTGACATAAATTATGGTGGTATAGGATAAAAATTATGGAGAAATGACTGGAGTTATAGTGAAACAGGAGACATCATGAACAATGTGAGCACACTTCAGGTAACTTGTAAAAACAAAATTTGTGAAAGTGTGTGCAGATGCAGCAGATACTCCTGTCAGATCAACATACAGTCAGATGTTGGACTGTTAGCGAGTATTTCTGGTTAGCCCACCCTCCCACCTTAAAGAGGCAAAGAAAACAATACACACCAATAGAAAAATCTCGCTGTTTCTAAGATGTCTTAACACTGCAATAAAGTATCAGTGAAGTAGGTTTCATGAAGCAATACAGCTGCTCTTTCAAAATAAGACACACTCTTGGGTATATATACACCCTTCTAAATAGCTATTTACATACACCTACAGGAGAAAAAAACACCAACATAAAATCACATATGTAGGCAACTTCTTACCAAACATATTAAATTATTTCAAGAAATTAAGAAACATTATGTAAATTCTTGTTTTTTAAATTATTGCTTTGAGAGAGTAATGTAAAGTTCATGGAATATACTTTCACACAGCCCCTTCAATGCCATTTATGTATTTTCCTACAAGAAATTTCTCAGGGGAAAAAATCTACCATCACGTAAGTCATTCTCTGCTGGTTTTACAGTTCAAAACTTCTAGCTGGGAAACATAATGACTTTATACGTACATTAAAATGTTTTTTTGCTGACAGAGTAATTAAGTATTTCGAACATAAAAGTAAATGTTAAATGTAAAGACATGATATAAATGCAGTTTGAATTTCACTTTTAACAATCTAAACACTTACCTGAAGATTGGAAAGATACTTTAAGCAAGGCTGGCCTATCAACATGTCTTTAGGTTAATTCTATTTACATGTGAAAGTTAAGATAATAAAAAAAGTCTAAATACTGAAAAATAAAAAGGAAGGCAACATATCTAGAATTTTACCGCTAGCTAGAAGTTAATTTCAATGACATCTCTTTGAAATTGCTTTAAATTTTGCAATTTCATTTTCTCAAAACATTATCTTTAGAACAAGCAATTACTTTATATTTTCATGATGAAACTTACCATGACATGTGAACAACCACTCGCTCAATTATATTCTAAAGATGTGGGTGAAGAATTTCAATACATCTAGTGTCTTTTGCAATGTGTTGCATTACAACAGAAACACCCAAGATAAGAGGAGGTCAGGCATCTAGACTCCTACTGCCCAATAATTACTTTATGACCTAAATTTTTGGTGCAGCATAGTAATTCTAATGATTATTTTTCAGTTCCAGTATTTTTACTTTTGTCCTTCTTTCCATTCTGAACATTTTGCTATCTATTTACACAAACATCCAAAGGCCAAAGTAACAGCAAATTTCAATTATCAGGAGAAAAATGGTATCTGCTCCAATCTTTCAATGCATTTTTTCTCTTCTGTCCTCTATCTGCCATTGTCAGATTAACAGGTTGATAAACAAAGCCAATTTTTCTCTTTGATTTGGCTGCCCGTCTTGCATGCTTTCCTCTTCTCTTCTGCATTCCTGACCTCATCCAAGTTCTGGCCTACAGGGCAAATGACACCCAGTCACCTGCTCATTTTTTTCTAAAAAGCTGGAAAACCAGTCTGTTCCAAATGGCCCACACATGCAGGAACTGCGTGAACACTACCTCTGTGGCTGAGAAGGCCTTTTGTGAGTTACCAAAGTAACTCAGAAAGAGGATGTTACATTTGGATAGCTGTCCTAGCAGGCAGAAAGGCGAAGTCCCTATAAATTCCTAGATACCATCCTTAAATTCTCTATATAGTCCTATACATTAGATATACATTGGACTACCTCTATATAGTCACTATATAGAGGAAGCGAGCAGCAAGCGACTAGGTACACTTCAGTTAGGGTCCTCATCTGAGCCTCCCTCTAAAGAAGCCTCTCTCAGCAGCTGTGTTGATTGAACCTAGCACCTTCAAGCCAGCTGGTCTTTGTGAATGTCATGGTGTAACAGTTTTCATCACTGTTTGGACATGTCTTAGAAGCAGCTCATCAGTATAAAAATGGAACACTAAATTTTAGCACCAGAACTATTTACTTACCTTTTCCCACTGCAATTACTTTGGTTCAGTCCTCCAACTTGGTTAACTGCAGACCAGGCTGTGAGACCTACATATGGTAAGGAGGCAGCTTCTGTGTGACTGAGACACTTTGGCTTAAAAGACACCTGAAATAAAAGCAATCATATCTAAGTCACACAGCAGATCCTATGTGACACTGAAATATTTAAACAAGCTTTACTGAATTGCAGATCGTGTATTCTACATTTTCAACTGTCTTTGTAACTAGCTGGAATCTAAATCAATCCAAGCACCAAGAAATAGACAGTTACTTAGACACCAAAGAAAAAAAAAAAAGCCAGTCTTTACAATTTTGGGGTTTTGCCTGTTAGCCACGTTTTTGAAAGTTTACCTCGTTTCCACTAGCCACCACAAATTCTGACAGAGTGCCCTGTTTCCATGGAGGAATTGCTGCCCACACCTAAAACCGAACAGAAAGCAACTATCAATTTTTGTGACTTTGCACATGACTGCACCTACGCAGAAAAGTTTTCTTCATTGAAGAAATCTTTTTTCCAATTTGCAGAATGTCTTCACTATTGCTTATCAGAAACCAGTTCAGCTTACTCTTTACACAAAAAAAATCACAAGACTGACTAAATGAAGGACTGCAGAGCTTTGTAAGTAAATTGTACCATACTCTGTGTGTATAAGACATAATTTTTCAAAAAACGCGAACTACTTCCACGCCAGGAAAGCCCAGATTGGAGGGGATGGGGTTGGGAGGAATCAGAATTTGCTATACTAAAACTGGTGAAATGTGAAAGCAACTAGTGAAGGTGAAAGCAAACAATACCAGTATTTATATGGGGAATCACAAAGTGGTTCTTGGGTTGTGCAAGAGCTCCTATCCTAAGTTATTCAAGAAAAAAGACCAACTAATCCCTTGCTGTTAGAATTCTATCTTCAGTCAAAAATGAAGCAGCATCTTGAGAGTGCACTTATAAATAAATAAATCCCTGTCTTGCTGCCACTGAAATGGATCAAAAGTTAAAAAACAGAAGGGAAACTTGCAGAAGCAAGTCTGGGAAAGACCATGTTTTTCAGAGAAAAAAAGTAGGGAAGAAAGCATTCTAGGAATTTACTGCCAGATAGTTCTCATTCAGAGTGCAACAACATTAAAAAAAAAAATTTTCTTAAGAGGGAAACAAAAGCTGAACATCTCACAGTATATTTTAACTATATATTTTAGAACAAAAGAGATTGGTGGTATCACCTCATCTCCAGGTTTGAAATAAGACACACTCAGTCCGCATTCCATAACAACACCAGAGACATCTCGACCAAGTGTTAGTGGAAATTCAGTCTCCACGGTTTTGAGTTTCAGGGGATCCCGCTTCATATTTAATGCAGTTGCACCATAACCACCTGCAAAACATGAAAATAACCATGACATACCGTAATGAGTTTTCATTTATAAACTGGACAATTCCAATTAGAAAGCATTGTCTGTACCTAATGTGCCTCATTTCTGTTATAACTTAAGCATGCAAAAAATCTTCAATATTTTATACTTTCACAGATTTTAGAAAGAAAGAGTAAATCTCATTCTGGCTTATTTGTCCATGAAATGGCTCTCCATTATAAAAATATTTAGTATGTGATAACAATATCAGAAATTCTAAGTCGTCCGCTGGAAACGCTCCATTTTCCAACAGCATCATGTAGCTACAAATCCAAAAGAACTCCAAGCTTTCCATTTGTCTTTTCAAATAAAGTACTGTAAAAAGCAACATGAACATCACTGTAAAAAATATTAAGGCACACCTCCTAAGATGAGTAACCTGAGCTTCTATTCAGTAAGCAACAGCTAAATGCTGTGAACTCACACAATTACCCATCTAATAACTCTGCTCAGCCTAAAAAAGTTTGCATTTGGGCGTGTATGCCCTTTCAAGTATTTGGACAAGTCTGCCTAGGTGCCCTATTATGCTAGAAAGTGTTTTGATACTGAAAAGAAAAGAAACAGACACAAAAGCAGGCACCTCAAAAGTAGGATGAAAATGTATTTTCTTCCAAATACTTTTACATTGACTCAAAATACTAGTTGCAGCCCAGCAGTTCAAGCGGGTCATTCAACAGCAATCCTCAGACAGCAAATGTCCCATAATCAAACCCACAACCACATACAAAGATTTTTTTTTTTAAATTCATTTATTAGAGACCCAAAACACACATTACAGCTCTGTAGGCAGGCTTCCTACAGATATCTCTGCATGTGCTACTGAATCTGATTTGATAGGCAAGATCACTTCTCAGCATGAAACATAAGGTCTTCTACCACCACAACTTCCTCCATGTGTTCTGAACCTTGAAACCGAGGAAAAAATCTGATTAAAATGTGTCAAATACAAAGAGTTGGTCAGTGAAAAGAAAGATACAGACTTCCTGGGCAAGATGACAGCAGGTACCCAGAAGCCAATTCAGGAAGAAGGAACATGGTTTGGATTAGGTCGCACGTGCCCGCTTTGCGGCAACTTTGACCTTCAGCCCCATTCACCTCAAAGAGGGAGGAGAATCCAGCACCTCTCGGGGGAACGCTGCTCCTTGGAAGGGCAAGTCTCTTGGCCGAGGGAGTACCACCACCCAGACGGCGGGGACGGGGGAAAAGGCCACGAAATAAACCCCACCTCGGTTACGCTACTAACGAAAGGAAGCTGACTGGGGGGCGGCAAGCCGGCGGAGGACAGCAATCAGTCACTCGGATTAAAAGCTTACCCCCGCAACACACGCACACGCACTCTCGTCTTAAGAAAGGCAATGGCTTTTTGTACCGTTCTTCCCTAAGAACGTGAAAAAAAAAAGTTTCGAAGAGGCGGTTTCCCACAGGGCTCAGGCCAACCCCTGCCTCGGGGAGGGGGGACCCCCTCGACACTGCCGAGACCGGTGCCTGCCGGGGCGGGCCGCTGGCGAGGTCTGTACGACGTGGGTCGCCGGGGGACATGCGGCAGCCGCAGTCCAAGCACACCTCCTGCCATCACGCCGGCCCGGCCCCGGCCGCTCGGGCTCGGCACTTACTTCTCATGCTAAGGTCGATGGGGTTCAGGCTTGCGGCGTGAACCTTAATGATGACCTCGTTCGGGAAGTGTATGGTGGGGAACACCATGTCCCTGGTGAAGCGCAGCACGTCGTTGCGGCCGTACCGGTCTATGACCCAGGAGGGCATGGCGCACCGCGCCCGCGGAGAGGCGCGGAGGCCGCGGACCGGCGGCTGCCCGCCCGCCCGCATCGCCCCGCGCAGCGCCCGCCCGCTCGCCGCCGCCCGCGACAGCATGGCCGGGGGAGCCAGGCCGGGCCGCGCAGCCGGCGCCCCGCGGGATCGGGCTGGGACGCGACGCTCCCCGCTCGCCTCCGCGTTCAGTCCCGGAAGCCCGGCCCGGGCCGGCCCGCCTGCCCTCCTCCCTCGCCCCAGCGGCACCCGCGGCCAATGGGCGGCCGCCTTCTTGGCGGCCCTGCCAATGGTGCCGCTCGGTGTTACGGCAAGATGGCGGCGCCCAGCCGCCGGGTCGGGACAAGGGTGACGGCGGCGGGCCGGCGGGCGTGAGGCGGCGGCGAACGGGCCGCTATGCTGCGCGCCTCCCTCCGCGAGGTGAGTGGCGCCGAGCCCGTCCTGCGAGCTGCCGCGGCGTGGGGAGGGCGCGTCAAGGAGCGGGGCGGCGGTGGCGGTGGCGGCGGGGCGGGCTCGCAAGGTGACCGGGGCGAGCGGTCCCGCCGCGGTGATCCCCTCGCGTCCCCCCTCCCCGGGGCGGCGGGGGATCAGGCGCGGCGGGGCCCGGGGGAGCCCTTCCCGCGGGCTCTTTCCGACTGGGCTTTACCCCCTTCACGGCCGCGGGGACTGGGCTTTACCCCCTTCACGGCCCGAAGCGGGCTCTGTCACCTGGCTGCCTGGAAAGGGGGGTTGCGCTTTCAGGTTTCGGCAGCCTTGAAGGAGGGACATGTCACTGCGACGGAGCTCTGCCAGAGGTGCCTTTCCCTCATCAAAAGCACCAAGTTTCTTAATGCTTACATTACCGTAGCGGAAGAAACTGCTTTGAAGCAGGCGGAAGAATCGGAGAAAAGATACCGAAGAGGTATGTTTGCTCCCACTTGATATTAGTCCTTAAAAAGCTGTTGGGGAGGAGCTCTTTGTGTTAGGTGAAGCAACTTTTCTTTTTAAAGCAGTTGTACGCGCTGCGCGTTTGACTACGAGGGGATGAGGACTGCGGTTGAGGCTTCAGTGGGTGTGTGCTCTTGGATACGTGCTTGGCACTCGGTAGTGTGTTCAGTTCAAAAAATCAAAAGCAAAACCTGGACCAAACCAGGCAGGCACTGCAGATTAAATAGGCTCTGTGCTTCTTGAACAGCACTGCTACTGGTTGTTTCTTCTTTCCCTCAGCAGTTTATTTTAATTGGGTAGCCAACAGTTACCATGCACAGGGAGATGCAGTGGTCTTCTGCAGGCCTGTTGCCTGAGGTGGACAAACATCCAGCTATGTTTAAAACTATCAAGTTTTAAACTAAGAAAGCAAGTGAAAATAAAGTAACTCTGTTAATTGCAGTTATGAGTTGGTGAACAGAACAGCATTAAATCTTGTCATCGGCAGCATTTAGAAACTGACTATCCTCATTTTCCTTTCCGTTTCCTGAAAGACAAAAAGGGGAAATTTTCACTTAATAGGGTACTTTTTTTTCTTCCTGGGTGACACTTGATGTCCTCTTGACAGCTTAAGAAAATTGCCAGCCAGAGTGTTTTGCTTTCTGACATAAGCATTTTAAATTATTTTTTTTGCTGGATGGTGGATAATCAATCACGTAGGGAAGACTTTCTCTGCTTCAGTAGTTTTTTTAGATCATATCTGTTGTGTATGTGAGGTAGGCAGAATTTATAGCTCCCAGCCTAGGGATGGAGTGGATTTAGGCAGCACCTGTGCCTGAAATAAGCATTACATGGTCACATTGGAAGAGGTAAGCACTCCTTTGGGATCGCTAACCTATATGAAAGCACCTGCCTGTCTCATGGGCTTAGACATGTTTGCAGAGCTCTGCTCTGCAGGGTCAAGTCTGGTCTGGGCAGAATGCTCAATGCTGGAGTTAGAGTGGCAGATGGTTCTTGAAAATGTAACTGGCAACCATCAAATGCTAAGTGGATAGCATTTTTGCTTCCAATGAATACCTGAAGGGACATGTAAAATAAATTGTAATTGATGAGGAAAACGCTACATGTAGCACACTTTGCTTTAATCGCTGTTGTCTTTGCAATAATTCCTAATGCAGGTCAGCCGCTGGGTGTTTTAGATGGAATTCCTATTGCAGTAAAAGACAACTTTAATACAGCTGGCATTGAGACAACATGTGCATCAAACATGCTAAAAGGTACAGTAGAGCTTTTAAAGTAAAATTAGATCTCATTTCAGAGCTCTTGCTTTTCTCTTTAGAGGGTTTATGGAGTAGAGTCTTACAGAAATTTAAACGTTTTCAGAAAATGAGCTGAACTCATTTGAGAAAATACGTTTATCTAATTTCTTCTGCCATGGTCATCTGGTATTACAGATGCATCTTGTGTAAGCGCATTATCTCCTTTATTCATATAGATACATGCTTTTAACAACACAATGTTTATTATAGCCCATACACTAAAAAAGAATTGTTCTATAGTTCACATTTTCCTTCACATTACTTTTAGGCCTACAGGAGAGTAGTCAGTACTGTTTGCTGCTGTTCTGTCTAGCAAAATCCAAAGACAGTCTTTTCTGGGGGTTTTTTTGTCCTAGTGACAATTGTTGACTTAAGTATTTTTTTCATACGGCTGTAGGAAGAGTAGACATTAACAATTCTTTTCTCTATATTCCTGATATACAGACATGTTCTATAAGGCTTTTTTAATTTTTTGAGTTTTCCTAAGCTCATTGTTTCTATTAACATGCCATGAACATTTTCAAGGCATTAGAATGTTTTCATAGTAAAAGTAGAAAACATTTCTTTTATCTGTTTTATTCTGCACAAAGTAAAACTGAAAAGTTTTGTGGAAGATAGCTTAAGTAAATTAGCAGAACCTTAATCTGATTATGGGGTTTTTTAATAGCAGAAGAAACAAAATATGATTTTGCCATTTTAAAAAATGTGGTATTACCTGAAATGCTTTTCCTTAAAGCACATTCTCAGACCCCTTGTGATTGAGGGTGGAGGTAGAGAAACCCCTGTCAATATTCACAAAAGGAATTGGTTGCTACCTACGATTTCATGCAAGTGTCATGGGTCTCATCCTAGTTTATCTAAGGTCTAAGTGGTGAAGAGTGCACACATTTGATCACAGGATAGCCAGTTAGTATTTCAGCTTGTGGTTAACCATATGCTCCTTTATCTCATGGTCATGGGAGACAATTCAAGATAGCTTAGCACTTTTCTGTAAAGAGCTGTTTCTTATTTCTTCTAATTTTAGACAGTTCCTGCAAATTGGCTGAATGCAGTAATTTGCTACCCTTGTGGTAACTTGTTTATGTGAAGTCCACGCTCTAGAAATGTATAATCCATAATTAGTGGGTGGTAAGTTGTGGAGAAGAAAAAAAAAAAAAGACATTGCAAACAGTACAGCATTTGGTTTACTTTCGCTGAATTTTGGAAATTACTCATGTTACCTTGAAGCAAAACTTTGGCACTGTGAACTGACAATTCTTATGCACAAATAATGACAACTTTGAAGTGTTCAGAGTAGCTACTTAGAAAAATCAGCTGTATCCCACCAATCACTCTCTTAATTGTTCTGATTGTTTTCAGGTTATGTTTCTCCTTACAATGCTACAGTAGTTCAGAAATTACTGGATCAGGGAGCTGTGCTTTTAGGAAAAACAAACCTAGATGAATTTGCAATGGGGTGAGTGATGTTTATTATTTTTAATGTGTGATTGCACATTAAATGGAATACACACCATCTGTTCCAATCTACCTGTAATCCTTAACTCCTCTTTCTGTCAGGTTAGAAAATAATGAATACTTGCCCATGAAGAGTATATTGAGTTGCGTGGATTTCTCACTGAGCATTTATATTATTGTGTAAATGATATAAATGCTGAGTTTTATGAACATGGTGTTTGACTATAGTTGTGTTTGAGGGGGAGGAAGCCTTTGCAGAAGGCCAAGGACAAGCAGACTTCTTCCAGATCCAGTAGTGTATTAGTAGAATTGGTTACACTACCAGTTAATTGCTGCCTTTTTCTTTCTCCTTACTGGTGGTTTTTGGCCTTAGCTCATTATTATCAGGCCCCCAATGGCAGTTGCTACCTCTGCCAGTCAGCCACTGGAGTAATTTGTATGAGTATTCCCTGATTTGCTGCAAACAGGCTAATCTAGAGCAACACTTTAAATTGCCTAAACTAATGTTAGTGACTTTTTGTCAGGAGCATGTTGGAAAATGCTCTCACAAATTGATTCTCCAGCAAATAAGTGAAGGCAGCCAAGCTATAGCAGGGAACAACATTGGGCCGTTATGGATGGGAGTCTCTGTCACCACAGCTGCTGGGTCTGGAAAGGAATGTCTGGGACTTTAGTTACCTATGAGAAACAATAAGTGTTGTGATTTCGTTTTGGTTTTATTTTACCTAAACCGAAGACAGAGGTTTGATTGGGAATTCACATGGACGGAGTGGAAATACTTTGACTGTATTGTTTTGAATAAAGTCATTTCTGTGTCAAAGAGACACTCTTCAGAGGAAGAGCAGGGAAAAAGCACAGAAGAAACTGATTATGCAGCGTTACAAGTGGTTTAAGCTCATTAAAGCACAGGATTCTCTTAAAAAGTCTTGTCCCACCCCTGGCCTCTCATCTCTGATCTGTGTATTTGCATGGTCTCAGTGCTAGCACCAGCACAGCTGCACTGTGAGCTTGATCAGGGAGCTGATCCAGCTCAAAAGTAACGATGTCTCAATAAGGTTAGTTTTCAACTGCTGTGTCAAATGCCCACTCTGTCTAATGATTTGGCTAATAACACTGGCACCCTGGAGTCAGGGGGAACGTGGGGTGGAGGTTGTGAGGAAGGAGGAAAGTACCCCCATCCCCTGCTTCTGGTGGCAGTTCACACTTAGCTGACCGCAAGCTGACTGAAAACAGTTTCCTGAGAACGCAGTCTAGTGCTCTGAACCAGCAAACTGTGGCTTCAGGAGAGGGCTACAGAGTGAGTAATAGCGTGTTATTTACAGAGAAGTGCTTGTTCCTGCTATTGCAGGGCTTTTTCTGCACCACCCCCAGCAGCATGGGTTTCTGCAAGGCTGCGGTCATCTTCTTTTGCCTTTTCCAAATGCAGGATTAGGAAACCAGAAGACCTTTGTTTTGAAGCAGTTGTGCAGCTTTACTGTTATGTAGCTTAAATCAGTTTTATGTTTTTGTAATTACGTTCTTTTCAGTGGCATTAGCGGAAGTTAGATAGAGGTACAAGTTCAGATTCTGTGTCAGAAAGGGATGAAGGCCTATAAACTTTACAATTCTGTATAACATTGTTGAAGTTGACTGCACAAGGATTTACATACACCAGTCTTTTTGTGTTGTAATTGATTTTGCTAGGATGAAGGATGAGGAATTGGATAAAGAAAAAAAACTTGGTAAATGCAGTGTGTCATCTGTCACTTCTGTCTGTATTTGTTCTGTCTGATTATCTTAGATCTGGGAGTACAGATGGGGTATTTGGACCAGTCAGAAATCCCTGGAGTTATTCAAGACAGTACAAGGAAAAATCTGTCCCAAAATCCCATTCTGAGGACAAAGATGCTAACTGGGTAATAACAGGAGGGAGCTCAGGAGGCAGCGCGGCTGCTGTGTCATCTTTCACATGTTTTGCGTAAGAGGCTTTTTAAAATTGTTTTTTATTAAATGTCTCAAAATATGTTGCAAGGTTTTAATTTTATAATTTTCTCATAATCTAATTTGAAATGGGAGGGTTACTTGCACCAGCATGTAAGAATTTATTTCAGCATCCCTAGTTTATTTGTGGCATATCATGAAGGCAGAATGAATCCATGTAGGCAAATTTAGGCTTATTCATTTTGACTGTACTGATATGACCACTTTGCACTGCATGAAATGAAATGATAATGGCAGTAAAGGAACGACAGTTTTATTGTTATTCCCACATACTCTCTTAAAATTAACATGGGGTTTGTGACAGACACATCCTTTTGCTCAATAAAGGCATTACACAAATATATGCTGAAAATGTAATTCAGCAGATGAGGAGATCCCTTAATTTGTAACAGTATAGTAATCTTTCCTTCCCTCCTTTGTTTTCATAGTAGGGTTATGTAATAATACATGAGATTTGGGATCTAAAAGTTTTCCAATCCCTGACTTAATAAAAGGATACACAGATACTACACAGATACTTACAATCTTGTCTGGTTTAAAAAGTTAGAAGACAGTTTTAGTTTTTTGGGTTTTGTTTTACTTTGTTTTTTAAAAAGGAATTTAAACAAGCCAGAATTTTTTTTTTTTTACAATTATTATCTGCATGTAATAGCAACACACTATTTAACAAATCAGTTGTCTAAGCTATCTTCCTCATCCAACTGTTAAAAGAAATCTGATTCTTAAAACTTTACAACTTTCATTTTATGCAGGTTTTAGAGCTACATAGTGCAGCACATTTTATAAAAGATGAATTCAGTTGTGCTCTTAACTGGTAGATGTTTAAGAATCCTCTTTAGTTACTCTGTCCTTGTTTACCCATAGACTATATTATAAGTGTCGATTTTACTGTTAAAATATTTTTGCTATTGTTGATTACAGCTTCTTTTAAAAAAGTTATGTTTTTGTATACAAAACCCAATTTATTTTATGATTTTTTTTTTTTAATGATACCTCTCTTCATCTCGTTGCCCTTTGCTAGGATGTAGTATACTCAACATTTTAATACTGTTGAAACTGAGCTCAGTGCAGCCATTCCCAAGGACTGCTGGTCTTGTCCTGAGCCACAATGGCCTGTTACTGATGTGGTCTGGCACCTTCTCTTATGTTGCTGGGTGTGCTGAACTCCCATTTTGCACTGCTCAGCACTTTATCAGATCGGGCATACTTTTCGTCCAGCTATTTTATTGCCTACAACCTATTGTATATCCACTCTATTAGTTTCTTTCAAGCATCAGGAATGCTGCCAGTCTTTGTCTTTTCAATTTGAGATTTGGATGTACAGAAATGCTACAAAATTGAACATGTTTTATATCAACACAAAAGCTTTGAAAAAATTCCACTTCAGCAAAGTCAGTTTAATTGGTTCAGCCATCTCAGAAACAGATGCCCATGGGAAAAGTCACATACTAACTTCAATAAAAATTATTACCTCTTTCCGAAGTTTAATTTATTTTTGGCAAAGATTTGGATGAAAGCTGTCGTATTTTTTAAATGGTGCTTGACTTAAAATTATTAAAAACAAGAGGAGAGCAGGTTTCATTTCAATATGCATTTCCAATTCCATTACAATTTTTGAAATAAGTTCAGTTTAGAAAGAAAAAGGTTTCACCTGTGAAAGAACAAAAAAAAGAAGTCAACTTAAAAAAAAAAATAATACTGTGTTCTAAAAGTGCACCTAAGCTACTCTAAACTGGGAGTTCTGATGCTATGCTTTGTAGGTTTGGAAACAGCAAAAATATCCTAGACTTTGAAAAGTATGCCCTGTTGTTAGGGGCAAAAAGTGTACTGTGTTGCTATTTATTTGTATACTGGAAAATGCTGCTTCATAGTGTATTGGCTACTGAATAAGATACCAATGTCTGAAAATCGTACTGTAAATCACATGAGACATATCTTTCGGAGTCCAGAGAATTGGAACAGACCAACAGAGAAGGTGGAAGTAGATATTCAGGGCTTTATTTGGAGGGCCTAAATTCTACCTATGTACTTCTGCTTTGTGGAGAGAACTGGGTTCTCCTGATGGCTAATTCAGAGGACCTAAGAAAAATAAAAGAACATATAAAAGATAGCAGTCATAGGGAGCAGACTGAAATTTAGGCTGTGCCATTATGACTTCTAATCTGGAAGAATTCACACATTTTTAAATCCATGCATCTTAAAGCCATACATTTTTATTATTTGAAATGTTCTGAATTATTTTACTAATGATAATCCTTTTGAAACCATAGAGCTTTAGGGTCAGACACAGGAGGATCTACCCGAAACCCTGCTGCTCACTGTGGTGTAGTAGGTTTAAAGCCAACGTATGGACTGATCTCTCGCCATGGTCTCATTCCTCTAGTGAACTCCATGGATGTGCCAGGAATCCTAACCAGATGCGTGGATGACGCAGCAGTTGTGTTAGGTATTACTACTTCATATGTCTTTGTATACAACATATCTCTGTTTACAACATTGTTTCAAAACAAATTGAATTCTGGCTACCCAGTGTACATTTTCCTGTTCTTCATATGCCATGTCATATTTCAGGTTCACTTGCTGGACATGATCCTAAAGACTCTACCACAATTCAGGACAACTTTAAGCCATTTGAACTACCCAATTTGACTGATGTCAGCAAGTTCTCGATAGGAATTCCGAAGGTAACATTTAAATCCTGTCAACAATTCTGGACAGGAGCAGCAAATACGACACCTAACAAAAAAATATTTGTGTTTTGCCCACCACCTCCCAGTCTCTCATGATTTAAAACAGCGAAAATAGTACAAGCAGCTCCTGGAAAAGAGCAGTATGTGCTCTGTTGCCTGTGCAGGTGATTGGGAGTGAGCATATGCTAATGCTTCATCTAAAACATTTTGTTGTCGTTGAGGGAAGCACTGTTGGGAAGTTCCAGGGGAAACAGGGAACTTCAATTCTTGGTTCTCTCTGTTGCTCTTTCATCAGTCACCTGAATAGCCTCAAACAAGTTGCTTTTAGTGCCTTCTCATACAATGAGGTTAGTTCTGGTTTGTGCAGTGCTTTGAGATACTTGTCTAAATGGCACTGTGTTAATACGAAGCAGAATTTTAAAGGCAATTGAATGGCACAAGGACCTGTGATTCGTAGAGCTCTAATAGGTATTAAAGACAACTGTAATCTGGCTTCTGATGCATGCAATTCAATCGTGTTTGTAACTATAAGGATACTTGTCATTTAGGCACAACATTTGGGACTTCAGCCTATTTTTAATTGCCTGTTATAATTTAGCAAAGGCTGTTCCTTCGAAGAGACAATGTATATAACATTTATTGGTTTGATTCTCAGTATTTGAACCTGTGCTAGAACAGGTATACCAAAAGATTTAATTTGGTAAACAGATGTCCACTGACCAATTAATTATTCAAGATCTGTGAAATGCAAAAAATGTGTGCCTAGAAAATTAATTAGCTGCATACTGTTTAGATTTTAATAAATCTAAAATAGTGGTATTTGTTAATTATTCATATCCTTTGGGCAGTTGTTTTCTACTGCTACAGATTATCCTAAACAGATACATGCATATATTAAACATGTGTCATAGCTACTCAGAAATCAGACAGTATTATGACCCTGATATTGTGGGTTAGAACTAAAGCAAGTATCTTCAAAAATAGAGAGTTTTAATAGAATATCTTTAACTTAGCTCTTAAACAGGAACATAGCTTTTCTAAGTCTCCTCCCAACCCCTTGATTGTAGTTCTTCTTTGGTGGGTGGTTTTGTTTGTTTCATGCCAATTGCCACTGGTGCTGTGGCCATAATTTCTTTTTATCTTTCCTACTCACAGTAGCCCTAGTATTAGGATTTAGACCTGAAGAGTTTCTACCCACAAACTGCAGAGCAGCGCAGTATAGTTTCCATGAATAGACAAATAAGTGGATAACTGGGCAATTTCTCTGTAAGAAATTGCTGAAATTCCATGGTCTGTGGTATGTGGGTTGATCCTACTGATACGAACATAATATTCTTAAGAAGACTGAGTCCTGTTAATTTAATACTGCTTGATTGTATAATATTTAGTAGATGCAAGAAGCTTTAATAAGTACTTTAAATCATATGATGGTGAGGTAGTAGTTTCAATGTATTTTTAGCCAGGAGTATTTGCATTGTGGTTGTCACTAGAAGTAAACCAGTATGTAAAATCACTCCCCTTCTTGTTTTTCTCTAAGGAATATCATGCACCAGGGCTTTCTAGTGAAATTCTGGCGCTCTGGTCAAAGGCTGCTGACCTCTTTAAGAATGCAGGTGCTAAAGTAATTGAAGTGAGTCTACCACACACTCGTTACTCAATTGTCTGCTATCATGTGCTGTGCACAGCAGAAGTGGCATCAAATATGGCCAGGTTTGATGGACTGGAATATGGTAAGGCCTTTGAAAAAAACATTTTGTCAGACAACAGAAACATTGCTGGATGCGATTAAAAAGTATTAGTTTTAATAGATATGGTTGAATACTCCGTGGTATTTCTCCAAGATGGAATAGAGTAAAAACCCTGACCAAATAAAAATGTCTAAATAAGTATATATTTTAGTATATTTCACTTCTAGACACGTGAGTGTCTAGGCTTAAAATCTGTTTAATATTCTGTAATAAAACAGGAATATGTTTTGTTGTTTTTCCCAGAACAGTAACATGTCAGGCTCCAGCAATCAGTGGCCTATTTGTATTACTATGTATAACATTAACTTATGTTGTTAAATCTTAGGGATTACAAAAAGTATTAATTTCCAAATTGCTTTTTCTTTTCAGGACACCGTTCCGACATGAACAAGTCCACAGAAAGTATGTATGCTGCAACACGACGAGAAGGCTTTAATGATGTTGTAAGAGGAAGAATTCTATCAGGAAACTATTTCTTGTTGAAACAGTAAGCAGAACATCTTGAAACTCAAATTTGCCAAGTTAAAAATTTTTAAGCAAATGGTGATTAACTGTTCATCATGGCCTGAAAAAAAATTTGTCCTTACGCTGGTAGCTACTTGCATTATTATTATTGCTTTAGCTATATAATACCTAGTGAACTGTTAATAATGGATGAAAGTGTTTTCCCTTAGTCTTACCAGTGAGCCTCCTGAATTAAATAAGTAAAACAACTTAGTGATTTTTTTTTTCCCTCTACCAGAGTATTATTGGCACCCATTAGTTAAATTAAGCAAAACAACTATCCTATGGTATGACATTGAAATCATACTGAAGCTATTACTGTTGTAGTGTTAAAAGTTCTGTAGCTGTTAATCTCATTAAAACTGCATAGAAAAGCTGCTGGTACATTCTAGTGAGGTCTTCTAGAGAAAACCAGAAGATAGGGCAATTAAATTAACTATAGCTCTTTGCCTCAGTATACAGGGAGAGGAAGGCATTGGCAAAGGTACTGAACTGATGTCTTTACAGAAGACAAGTTTTCATCTGGCTCATGTAGAGAAGCTGGTGGATGGATCAATTTGACTTTTTTTTCTTAGTTTTCAATCCTAATGCAACAGTCCTAATTTATGTTAGTAAAAGTGCTGTGTTTCTCTATCTTGATTTGTTCAGATACTAACAGAAATATTAGTCGTGTAATCAGTCTCAAAGCAAGTGCACTACAGAAAGAGCTCTGTCAGCAAGAGTATTCATCAGATGTGACTTCTAGTTGCTCTCAGAGACAGGAATGTTGTCAGTCAGTATGTAACAACCAGCATTTGTGGAATGCTGATATTACTGCCAAGTGTGCTCCTTCTGGTTACAATTCTCCAGATCAGCTTTCCTAATGCTGCCTTAAAATTCATGTAGTTCAGCCTTCTGTGAAGGAATATACAATTGGCTTCCATTAAGATTAAACAGAGAGTCCTGTTCCTGTCCACAGTAAATTACTTTTGAAGAACAAAACCCAGGGCTCAGAAAGCATTCTTAGAATAAATAGTAGAGAAAAACCATCTGCATCTCCTGCAAATTTTTCATTTTGCAGATTATTTTTAACTTGCTTTCAGAATCTGTAAAATAACTAGGTGATTTTTCAGAAGTTCTGTTTAATATCTTTATCAATGACCTGGATGAGGGGATCGAGTGCACCCTCAGTAACTTTGCAGATGACACCAGGTTGGGCGGGAGTGTTGATCTGCTTGAGGGTAGGGAGGCTCTACAGAGGGATCTGGACAGGCTGGATCAATGGGCTGAGGCCAATTGTATGAGGTTCAAAAGGGCTAAGTGCCGGGTCCTGCACTTGGGTCACAACAACCCCATGCAACGCTACACACTTGGGGAAGAGTGGCTGGAAAGCTGCCCGGTGGAAAAGGACCTGGGCATGCTGGTCGACAGCTGGCTGAATATGAGCCAGCAGTGTGCCCAGGTGGCCAAGAAGGCCAATAGCTTCCTGGCCTGTATCAGAAATAGTGTGGCCAGCAGGACTAGAGAAGTGATTGTCCCCCTGTACTCAGCACTGGTGAGGCCGCACCTCGAATGCTGTGTTCAGTTTTGGGCCCCTCACTACAGGAAAGATATTGAGGTGTTGGAGCGTGTCCAGAGAAGGGCAACCAAGTTGGTGAGGGGCCTGGAGCGTAGGTCTTCTGAGGAGCGGCTGAGGGAACTGGGATTGTTTAGCCTGGAGAAAAGGAGGCTGAGGGGAGACCTTACTGCTCTCTACAACTACCTGAAAGGAGGTTGTAGTGAGGTGGGGGTCGGTCTCTTCTCCCAAGTAACAAGCGATAGGACAAGAGGAAATGGCCTCAAGTTGCACCAGGGGAGGTTTGGATTGGATATTAGGTAAAATTTCTTCACTGAAAGGTTTGTCAAGCATTGGAACAGGCTGCCCAAGGAAGTGGTTGAGTCACCACCCCGGAGGTATTTAAAAGATGTGTAGATGTGGTGCTTGGGGACTTTCTGAAATTAACACTTAGGATGATTTCAGAAATGATTGTAGAAAAAGGGCTAATTCCCACGACATAACTTCTTAACTTGAATCTGCAGTCTATTATTGATTATAACCATTTTCTCTGCAGTTTTTCAGAAACTTAAATCTTTAGATTACTCTAACAAAGTGGCTTTGGGGCAGTTTCAGTTGGTTTATCTACAAACATTTTGGCATGTAGCAGTTTTTAATACCTGCATCCACCTTTTTTTTTAATAACTGTGGTTTTAGATGGCAATTACTTTTGAAACTGAACTTCTCTGAATTTAAGTATTCCACATTTACCAGTTCTGCATATGAAGTTAAAAGGAACAGTAGACATAAAGCTGACTAATTTGTTTCTGCTTCAGGGTTGTGTAAAAACAGTTTACAAATCCATAGACCACATGTTTACATGAGGAAAAAAAGGTTACAGAAAGATAAGGTCTTTATAGTATTCTACAGAGAAATATACTACAAACACATACATAGTTTTAAGTCCATTTTGAGTCCTCCATAGATGATGAGACTTTTTTCACATGCTTTAAGTATCTTGCTGGGTTGAATCCTAAATGATTAATGCCTATTTTCCAGGCCTGCTTAGTTCTGTATTGTTTCTAGGCTTTGCTGTGCTGCCCTGCAGTGAAATTTAATACGCTGTTTAGTTTCAGAACAGTCATAAAAGTGTTGTTTTGATTTTTTAGTTAATTATTGTAAACTAGGGTTTTGTTTTCCCTTCACCTTTCTTCAGCAGTATGCCCTCACCTCTTCCTTCTCTGACAGCTTCGTTGCTATGAGAGCATAAACACCATGTTTGATGACCAAGCTTCCAGTATATCAAAAACTGAAGTACCAGTCTTAGTCCTTTAACCAGAAGAAATACTGGCCTTGTCTTTTTTACAGTAACTAAGAAATAAAGTTCTGTATTTTTGAAATTAAAGTGTCAGGCCCTCATGTCCATATTTCTTTTTAGGAACTATGAGAATTACTTTATCAAGGCACAGAAAGTCAGACGTCTCATTGCCAATGACTTTGTAAAGGTTTTCAGGAGCGGTGTTGATATTTTACTCACTCCTACCACTCTGAGTGATGCAGTACCATATATGGAATTCATCAAAGAAGACAACAGAACCCGCAGCACGCAAGATGACATCCTGACACAGGCTGCAAACATGGCTGGTGAGTAGGGACAGGAATTCAACTATGTTTTCCCCTGCCTAGTCATTTTTAATGTCCATTCCGTTCAGCTATTTAACCTCTTCAGGAATCAAAATATTTCACCGCTGTGTTGTAAGTCTTACAGTGATAAGCAGGTATAAGGATAGTTTATTTATTAAATGCTTTAAAATGTAAGACTAGATTTTAAAGTGGGGCGCCTTGGAGCTGAGTGCGAGCTGCAGATAAGATGAATCCATTCAAGTTCCAGAGACTGAAGTCTCTTTTTAAGGAGAGTTGTTTATCTTTTCAGAGGATGCTGACTCCTTAAATCACTGTAATTAAATAGGTGATCACCTAGCAGTATCCTTAGTTCATTGACTCAAATTATTTTAACTAGTCTTTTTCCTCCACATAAGTTTTTTTCTGTTTCTCTTAGAATTGTTACAAAAATCACTCCAACTGGATTTGTTTAATAGTAAGTCTTTGCATGTGTATCTTTTTTTCTTTCAGGACTGCCAGCCATAAATGTTCCTACAGCTCTTTCAGAGAGAGGCTTGCCAGTTGGGCTTCAGTTCATTGGACGTTCATTCCAGGAGAAGCAGCTTCTCACTGTAGCCAAATGGTTTGAAAAACAAGTAAAATTCCCAATGATCCAGCTAGAAGAAGTGAAGAGGCACGAACATGGTGTCTTTCAGCATCAGAAATCTGCTTCTTTCTCATAACATGGGACTTGCTAGTCAGTTAAAGCAAGAAGGCTGTGGGGATGGTCTAAAAATGTATTCCTGCAGTTAATTCTATTTTGCAAAAATAATAATCCATTTTAAGAAGACCATATGCAGTTATGCAGGATGGAATCACGACAGCTTGTTACTGTGTAATTAAGGCAAAGTGAATCATTAAGTAAACATGTCTGTGTTATTAAGAACCATTTCTAACTGATATTAAAAACACCAAGTTGAAATTATGTATCTTAAGCCTGTGGAGCTGCTTTTTTCCATCCCCAGAGGGTGTGGAAGGTATCTGGCCCATTAAAGAACTAACCTGAACTTCCATGTGAAAATTGCATGGCTGCCAAAGGGCTTGGTTTCCTTCTGGAGTGTAGACTTTTGTAATGGCAACAACCAGACAAGCTGTAATGGAACAAAGGTATCAAGGATCTGTTTACCAACAGGTAAATACAAAAGGAAACAAGGGAGTAACATATACATAGTTCATTTAAAAAAAAAAAAAAAATCCCTACTTCTAGTAAACTGATGCAGGAGGTGAAATAACCTCCAGATCTACGAATCATGCGGATTACTCTGGTTACATCCATTTTAAGAATAATGAATTCCAGATTTCTTCTGGGGAATGGTGCCTAGTAGTCCTTGAGTAGTTATTTTCTTCTTCCTTCATCACTGTTCTTTATAATCAGCACTTAAAATGAATACTTACTAAGTAAGAAATTATCTTCTTCAATGTAACTCTCATAAGAGTAATACCACCCATTCCTTTGTGGACAGTCATGCAACACAATAGTAATTTGAAACAAATTTCCAAACCATAATGTTGGTAGACTGGAAGACCTACTAAACAACTAATAACCTGTTTTGAATGTTGTATTTTCCATTTTTCGAAAGTTGAAAAAGTATGAAGGATTAAGTTTTTAGATTTGTTTTTGCATCACATTCGCTTTCAGTCATAGTCTACAGCGTGCACAGATGTAAAAAGTGTAGGGTGGGGAAAGTGATTGAGATGTAGTCTGATATGGTAACATACAGAATCTTCCTGAATTACATCTTGTCTTAGACTGTACTGTCACCTATATAAAAAAAATCACCTTATTACTAAAAATTGCAAATGAATTGGTGAATTTTCTACACCCCGAGGTGAACTATTCCAATACCTTTCCCACACGATTAAAATGGTACACAATTAAAAATGGCACAACTAAAATTTTAAAAGTAAAATTAATTTTTTAATTTAAATATTGAAAATCAAGGCACAGCTTGTTTCTAGTCTGATGCTATCTGGTTTTTTTTCATAGAACAGTCTTCAGGGAAGTTGCTTTTTCTGTTAGTGGGTGATGATGAAGTGGGGATCCCAACAGGCTATTTTCACTGTTGTCTCGTTCAATAATTTAGGTGTGCTCTAATCATACTGTCACTATGCACATCTTGTCTTATAGCAGCTTGCTGACCAGAGCTCTCAGTGAGGTTATCCATTATCCAAGTTGGAATACCTGGATATATACTTGGAATACCTGCTCTTTGATTTGCAGTCGCATCCCGAACCCAGACCTACCACTTGCTGTTTCTAAAAGTAAAGGTCAGTGTCTTTTGCCCAGAGTTTGAGATAAAATCCTGACTATGGAGAGCGTTCCTGGAGGGACACGAAGAGCCTTGGAGTGTTACAGAAGAGAAGGAGCAGAGAATTTCGCTCTCCCTTGGAGATTAATCTGGACTGACTTCTGGCCCACAGGAAAATCCCTGCTTATGCTTGGCAATCTTTCTCTTAAAATTTCCCCTGACGTTAAGAGAAATCTGATGGAAAAACTGGATCAAAGCAAAGGTACCCACTCCATGTTTCCTAAGCAGCTAGAGGAGGGGTAGGTTAGGGGGAATTGTCCTTATACCTGCACTATGTTTTTTTAAAGCAGGGCTCTGATTCCAGTCTCCAGCATCCTTTAAACGAGCATTCAGATGAATCAGAGCAACTGACTGTTCTGACGCAGGTCCTTCAGAGTTTCTTCTGTTGGTAGATTCCTGAGCGTAGAATAACTATGCAGTGAAATAAACAGTAGAGGAGGTACAAACCAGACAAGTGGACATCCATTCTGCATGGCATTTATAACTTTATGTTAGTACTTGCGACCCATCTTTGAAAAGGTTGTAAAGACTTGAAAACAAAACTCCTAGGTAGATACTTAAATTTCTGGCCTGTTAGATTCAAGGCAGGCCCAACAAGGCTTCTGCCCTGCTCCTACTCCCTACTCCCAGCTGTTTTGCTTTTTGGGGGACCATATACCTGATGCTCTTTCTGCCCTCCCCTAACTAAGGCTGGAATTTCACCAAGCTAGAGGTGAGAGCTTGGGAACCAGCATGGTCAAGCAGCTTCAGGATGTAAGCAAGAGTGCCTCAAGCTTTGCAAGAGGATATCTAAGAGACTTTTGCTGTCTTCATATTAGAAAACCACTTTGAAGTAGCTGACTCTGGGCCCCTCAGCAATTCCTGAAGTAGCTTAACACCCCGGCTTACCTGTAGATACAGCAGCTGTGAGGGGTATCTCTAAGCAGAGCTTTGTGCAGCTGCTACCAATGCTGAGTCATGGCTCCAGAGCTATAAACAGTAAAGTTTCTATGACGGATAATTAGATCCTCAAAACCCCTTGTTACAGAAGTAGAGGAATTCCAGGGAGCGGGAAGGTCTAGAGATTTAAAAAAAAAAAAAAAAAAAAGGAAAAAAAACCCCTGCCTATACAAACATTTTGTACAGCTGCCTTGAAAAACAATTTGCTGAAATGATAGAGTTGAAAGTTTTATGGCATTGCAGCATAGCCACAGCAGGGGGTAGGTGTAACCTTAGCACACAGTGAGTCCAGATAACTTCAGTGTTTCCTGAATGAAACAAAAGCTGGAGCTTTAGCATATGAGCTTAAATCTGCTTAAATGTTTGGTGGTGCAAAATTTTTTCTTCAGGTAAAGAGAAACTGAAGAAGACTGTATAGTGGAAAAGTTACTTTTGAGAAGAAAATTTTTAAGAGCTTTTGCTGTAAGATGTTTTTTTAATACAACTGCAATCCGATGTTGCCGTTTGTGCAGTTTGCATATATGTGTTTTTCCCTCCCCCTCCTTAACAGACTCATAGTAAGGAGAAATTCAAAGCTAACTTTAACCTGACTGCTGCTACTTCTCTATTCCTGCATTTCTCAGTTTTCAGGCGTCAGGCACTTAATAGTTACTACGACTTCATTGCAGCTTTTCCTTACATAGTGCTAGTCACTTTGTCATCACTTTCATGATTCGCCTAGGAACTAATCTGTCTGGAAAGCTGCAATGGGGAATGGGCTTTGTAGCCTACTTGGGGTGTCCCAGGGGCCCCCCCTTCAGCTCTGCCCCACAGAATACTGAGAGCAATACACTGGACTCATACAGGAGATTAGCAACTGGAAAAGGATGAAGAGGTGTGCACAGCATGTCTAAAAATCCTTGCTAGGGTTATACGGCAGTCATACTTCATGTTAAACTGGTGCCCACGATGCCACCAGAGAGAGCAGGAAACAAGCAAAAAAGTCAGAGGAGCAAAAAAGGTTTATTTAAGTTTATTATTTTTCAGTATCTTTCTCTCAAATAAAGCAGAAGATATCCAATTACAGGAATGTTAGAAAGAGGCAGGGAATCAAAAACACTCACCATCATCTTAATTAGCTCACCACACCTTTGCTTGACTAATGTCCAGATGTAATTAAAGGATTCCAGGCTAACCTTTTTTTTTGTAAACAGGAGACAGATTTTTCCCATCCAGCATGGGCATCCTCCCATGCTCGCTGTTGAACAGCAATAAAAGGTGTCTTTAGCTCAGCAGTGCAGGGCATTCAGAGAAAGCAGCAGGAACCCAGCCAGGCGGCTTTGCCTGGTCCTGCATCCAGTTTTATAGCCTGGGCTATGGTCCGGTACCCGTACAATAAGGGTGTAAGTGCTGTCGAGAGTTGCAAACAAATGTTGCAGCACAGTATGCCATGAAATGGACTTCAAAGCGCTGGGAACTGAATTTTTTTTAGCTAGAGGTACTGTTCTTGTATGTCAAGATGCCCCTCTTCAGGGGAGGGTACGTAGTGATGGGAGAGGAAAAGGGTTTAGAGCTACAGGGCAGGTGTAAAAGATGCAGCGATAAGGGAGCATGAGCAGAGGTGGTAGGTGGTCAGTACTGGCTGACAGCAACTGGGCACCCACCTGCACTGTACTGTGAATTGGGACAGCTGCTGGGTTGCAACTGCTGTTTGCCAACACTAATCCCAATGGGGAGACAAGCTCCAGCACTGCAGTGTATGGACTAAAAGCACTAGGCACTTCATTGGGCCATCCTAGAGGGGACGTTTCAGCTTGGGAAGAGACACAGGGAAGCACAGAAAGGTTGTCTAAGCAGGCTGTGAAACACCAGGAGGTAGAAAACACATGTAAGAGGGGAAGGATTAAGTGTCATGGAAGCTGGTAACTCATTCGAGAAGCCAGAGACTTAGGACAGGAAGATTGAAGAGATAAAGGACACGGGGATGAGGAAGAAGTAGTATTCTGGTGAAGGAGGGGCCCCAACTTCATGTTCCTAAGTTGAAATCTTTGAAGGGGGATAACTTTGTGAATTGTACCTCTCTGAACTAGAGAGTCTGCTTGATTTAGTCCAACACCAGAGGGTTTAAGACTTGCATTTGCAAGCTTTTAGTCTTAAAATGAGTGCTATTCAGGCACACATAATGCCTGGCACTAATATGTTCTTACAAAGATCAAAAGGAAAACATGTTATTAACAATATACTTCAGGAAGCCTAGGAACACGCTGCAAAAGGGACCTTGTGGGCTTGATTTCATAGGTAACTATTTCATACAGTCATCTCCATAAATTTATTAAAATCTATCTAAAGAGTGTTTTGGTTTCTTTCTTCTATTAGTATTCCAGAACATTTTGTTAGAAACTTTAATCACAGCCAAGCCACACACACCTATTTGCTCAAGGCAATATTGTTCTTTTGTTTAAATATGCCTTCTCACTCCTTGTGTTTAATTCACTCTTGTATTTATAGAGCACAGTTGCATTCTTCCTTAGCCTTTATTCTGCTAGGATGAATAAGTCAAGCTCTTCCAGTTTACTCCTGTATATTAGAGTGTCCTGTGCTAATCCCTGTAGCCATTTGCTGCACCTGCTCCAGCTGAATCCATCTGTCTTCCAACATGGATGATGAGTATTGTAAAGACAATTCCAGGTGCAGTTTTACAAGCGCAACAGCATTAATATTTCCCCACCACTCCTGAAAAACTCCTCCCCAGAACACTCTGGAATCATGCTTGTCTTTTACTCAGCCACATTACACCACAACGGTAGCTCAAAGCCAATTTGTGATTAACCAATGCACTTGGGGCTTTCTCTGTCTCCATTGCTTTCAAAGGATAAGCATTTCTGGTATGAGCTGAGAGCTCATTATTAAGCCTCTAGGTTCATGACCCTGCACCACTTCTTCTTACTGCTATTCAAATTATCAGTGCTCTCCAGTTTTTCCTGTAGAGTTCCACTCGCCGCTGTTTTGACAGTAACTCACAGCTTCATGTCATCAGAAACAAAAAATGTGTCCTTCGAATAACTACTTATTGCCATAACTTTACCCTCACTGTAATAATTTTCCAAACTGTTGTTGCCAATGGACTTAGAGGACAGTAAAATCCAGCTTCTCCTGTGTGGCCTCTGTAAGTCCCACCTCTGCCCTGATGAATTGTGTATTGACAACAGCTAGATACAGGCTGAGGAGCTGCAGCCAGCCTTAGATACAGGCTGAGGAGCTGCAGCCAGCCTTAACAAAAACGTGGGGTTTGGGTCCTTACTCTGTTTCACAGCTGGCTTGCTTTGAAGGCTACAAGCAAACAGAGCCCTGTTGCGATAAACACTGTGCAAGGATATCAAGAAAAGAACCTGCTCCTCAAAAGAGCTTGCATCTATTGTGCATCTATCCAAACCCCCCCATAAAAACAACAACAAAAAAACCGCCCCAGGATAATAAGCTATTGTGAGCAAGAGCTGCCTTTTTGCTTTGTATCCACAGCACTGGAAACATAAGAGCCTGAATGATCTACTCTCAATTGTGAACAATGGAAACACGCTGAATCACTAAAACCAAACCTTCAATAGGCAAAATGCAGCCTTGTCACTAAGACAAACTGCTAATAGCAACAATGACACTTGGAACAGCTTGTATGGAGCCAAACTGGCTCTCGTACTTCAGCTGAAGTTCATCCAAAGTTGAACAGGGAAGGCTCCAGATGGTCACTGCAACTGAGGCTGGAAGGAGGGGCCATTATGTTACTTTCTTGTTCATACACAAAATGTAAAATTTTGTTTAATGCTTAAAATTAAGACTTACCCCCAGAGGAGTGGACAGGATAAACCATGAAGGAAAATGGCATCACTTAAACAGGGAAGATGTTACTACTTTAAAAAGATATTGTAGTGATAGCACTTTGGCAGTTACTAACTCAAAAAATGGGGGAAAGCACAAGTGTGTTGCAAAGTTTGTCCTATGCTTTTTTCATATAGCATATAAACAATGTCATTTCTTTTATAGAAGAAAACATCTAACTTCACAGTATTTAAACACACAAGCAACGAAATTGCAGCCCTGGTCAGGAATGCAACAGGCGGAGGGATGTCCACATTGTTGAACTGAGCTGTAAGCTACACTTTCATTCTGAGTCTTCCATTTCAGGTAGTACTTGTGACTGTCCCCCTGTGCTACACAACCACACTGACAATTTGCCAATACAGCCTGGCTCAGGGACAGAATGGAATACCTCAAAAAGACTTTCAGAGAGAGGCATAGGCTCTGAGTCAATCTGCCCGCTCCCAGGGACACCAGCTTGCCTGCTGTGCAGATGAGTGGTGGTGGGAAGGAGCTGCATTCCATCAGCTTGCTTACACAACAAGTCAGAGAACATGTTTAGGAGGAAAAGCTGCCCCTGAGATGTCTGTCCACTACACCAGGGCAAAGGCTGTCTTTGGGGAGACAAGAGGGCAGCCCTGGTGCCCCTCCACAAGTGTTGGCTCATAGGAAAGCTAATAAGTTTAGGAGAGGGGCATTTCTCAGGACTGTTTTTTAATAGATCTGTACTTACAATTTTCAAGCATAGTGATGACAATAATTATTAGGCTTCTTGGCTTCCAAGGACTCAATGATAACTTTGCATTTCTTCGTTTCCCATCCCAGACTTGAATCTTGCATCAATCACAAGGTTCAAAGCACTCACAGTAGCACGCACACAGTGAGTGTGAGGAACATATAAAAAAGCCACAAGGGCTGTGTGAAACACTGACTATGCAGTCAAGGCAGTAACACATCCCAAGGCATGAGGTCTGCCCTGGGGAATGTGCCTAAACATCCTCAGAGAGTAACAAGGACCCAGCTCTGCTCATGCTTGTTTGATCTGGGACTGAAAGCATCCAGCTGACAGAACCACCCTCAAAGCCGAAAAACATTCACTCGATGTTGTAGCCAACACTGCTGCACACCTTTGCCACGAGACCTTCTCACTTGAGGGCAGCCCAGCCAGAGTGCAGCACGTCCTGGCAGGAGGGGATCCCTCACACAGCAAGCAAGCAGGCCATACTGATCTTCAGCCAAAGGGAGAGGAGATTATACCTCCTAGTATCCCTCCACAGGGAGGAACTCAGTGAAACACGCTATTCTTAGACAAAAATACTCTTTGTTTTGTTTTGTCCCCAGAATATATACTGAGACATCGCAGGTGCCAAGTGTATTTCTCCCACCTGGCATGTTTTCCTTGAAAATCAAATTCTCCTTTTCTAGTACATGCTACAAGAGGAAAGGATGGTGGTGGGGAACTTGTAGTGTGCCTTAAAAAATATAGAGAGTTGAAATGGAATACCAAAGGAGAAAATTATTTTTGCAAGCAAGTCAGCAAAACATTCTAACGCATTTGCTCTTCAAGCACAGTTACATTTGCAAACAGCCTGATGAAAGGGAGGTGCGTTGCCCCAGTTCCATCATCTCAGCAAGACCAAATTGGAGCGCTGAAGGATTAGGACTTGATCTAACATGCTTTGAACCTGGTAAAAAACAGACTTCAGCTGAACCTGCACTGAACTAGCACCCTAACTGAAAATAAAGAAGATAATTATTTCCCTTTCTTCTTTAAGAGTGAGACCCTAAGACAAGTTACGGCATAGAGGAACTTCAGGGAACTATTGCTCTTCTCTGTGCTGCCTTTGCGCTCTTCATGTAGAGCACCTCTGACTCCTGCTCTTCCAGTTTGACACTTCATTGCCACTAAATTTATTCCATTTAAAAACAAGATTTCCTGACAAACTTGGCTAATAAACATGGAATTCATTGATATACCGGAGATGGTGGAGGAAACCTTTCAAAACTGAGAAGAAAACTGGTTCTACTTGCTGTAAATGGAACGATGTGCTGTTGTCAAGAAGAAACATTAGTAAACATAGTAATGTGCATGCTTGCCTAACAAAGGTGTCCAAAACTTCCTTCTCTTGCCATTCTTCACTCTGAAAGCACAGACATTCCCTAAACCATTGCCTGTGGCTTTCGTGAGCAAACTCACTAAACAAATGTCACATTTCCATGCAGTCTAGTATTACCAGAGTGAATGTGCTATTGAAGTAACAACACTTTGAAGCCATTTTAGAGCATATTTCAATCTTAATTAAGGTATGAGAATTTAACTCATCTCAAACTCCAGTTCTTACAGTCTGAAATTTCTGTCATTGCCTTAAATATCAGTTAGCACAGTGGATGGGTGGGGGACAGGAAGACTAAACACCACTTAATTATTCTGTTGATCTATTCCATTTTTAAGTCTTTTTTCTAGGACCTGCTGCAAGCACTAACCTAATGTAATTACCATTAAAGAACATTGGCAAGAAACAGTCCTGAAAAATTATGAACTCTCCGAACATGAAGATGAAATCTGAAAATGAGTTTCATTATTCATGAATAGCCTTTGGAGATATCCAACTGTTTCTATAAGGCTGACATTGTCAGGTCCCTACCCATATACCACTCATAACATCTGTAATATTTTTCTGTTTTTCAATATGTTAACCTTTACCAATAGGTAGGAGGCACTGGTTTTCTCTGCTTTACCAAGGGAGAGCCGCTGCACAGAGAAACTCAAGGTATAATTTTCAAACTGATCTTTTTCAGAAGTGACTTAGGTCTGTACTCATTTCACCCCTTCTGAAAGCTTGATCAGCCATCAGACTTGAGGTTGCCTTCCAGGAGCCTGATGAAATGTTACAAGGGCAAGGCCAATACCCAGAGACTGCACTTGCATCACTTTGCGATAAATAATTTTTCTTACTATTCTGCTGGCCACATTTACTTTAGTGTTCTATGCTGATTTTGTATCACCCCCACTTTCTACACAAGTGTCAAGTACCATCCAAGAAAAAAAAATCTCTCTACAACTCTAAATATATGATAACATTATTTTTATCAGCCACCTCTTATAATGACATTACAAAGCTCCCAGGTTAGTTTGATGGGAAGCATTTTTCTATCAGTCTGTTGACACTCATTGTATTGTTTTCAAAGCGTTACCAGTCCAGTCCCCCCATCACAGTTTCTATTATTTTTCCTGTCACTAAGACCCAACAGACTTATGATTGGTAGTGTCCATTGAAATGCTAGCAGGTCTAACACGTTACGGTCCTCCCCTCCTTCCTTGGGGCTTCCCCAGTGGCCACGCCAATGCTCACGACAGCCTCTCAGCCCCCCTCAGTTTCCTGGAGGGAAGTTGAGCATTTTTAAACCTTTAGCTGCAATTTAGCATTCTCCCAAATTATTACCAGAGGGGAAGATATCATACGGTTGTATGACACAGCTATAAGATCCCTGTTTTGTACCTGCAAATATCTTTAAGTCCTTTCTCTGCTGTTAGTGACAAAGCTTTTGTTTCACCAATGGCACCGGTAGGTGACGAGGAACACAGCTGGGCTGAGAAGGGAAGGTCGATTTTTATTCTTAAGAAAGCTTAGGGCTCAAGTGTTTAATATCTTACCTTATCTCAAGTGTTCAGTATCTTACCCTATGGAAAGAGCTGTATCAGCTTTTCCAGTTAGAAGTTTCTGTCTTGTATTTGTCACTCTCAGCTTCCTCATTCTTCTATTTATTATGTATTCATTCAGAGGAGGATTATTGTTTTAACAGCTCCCTCTCAGACAGGATGTTGTTTTTCTTGAAACTAATGTACCCTTATTTTTTCCCAGTTATGGCTTATTAGGCAACCTGTAAAATATTCTTAGATGTTTTCCAATTATCATTTACATTTTCCCCCCAACTGGCTTAGTGCAGAATTGTTTTCCACTTTGTGAAATTGTATCAGCTAAAACTACTGATTTGCATTTTGTTTGCCTCCAACAAATGTAATCAAGTTATGAACATTTTTATTTATTTATTGTACTGCTAATTTTTAGTACTGTGGTTTCTCCCCTCTGCTGTGGCAAAACTCTAGTCTCCCTGGTATCTGGTGCAATCCTTTTTAAGCAAGAAAATTAAGGATGTTATTACTGATTCTGAAGATGCTTCAGTGCTGGCAACATGATGCTGCCAGCATATGTCATTTGGATTAACGTCTCCCACAAAAATGCAACTTTCTTTTTCCTCCTATACATTATAGATAGTAACTGAAGGAGCCACTCATCTGTTCCTCCATAAAAACGGCTGCTGTCCTGGTTTCAGCTGGGGTAGTTAACTGTCTTCCTAGTAGCTGGTACAGTGCTATGTTTTGAGTTCGGTATGCGAAGAATGTTGATAACACTGATGTCTTCAGTTGTTGCTCAGTAGTGTTTAGACTAAAGTCAAGGATTTTTCAGCTTCTCATGCCCAGCCAGCGAGAAAGCTGGAGGGGCACAAGAAGTTGGCACAGGACACAGCCAGGGCAGCTGACCCAAACTGGCCAACGGTGTATTCCATACCATGGGACGTCCCATCCAGTATAGGAATGGGGAAGTGGGGGCGGGGAATCGCCGCTCGGGGACTGGCTGGGTGTCGGTCGGTGGGTGGTGAGCAATTGCACTGCGCATCATTTGTACATTCCAATCCTTTCATTATTGCTGTTGTCATTTTATTAGTGTTATCATTATCATTATTAGTTTCTTCTTTTCTGTTCTATTAAACCGTTCTTATCTCAACCCACGGGTTTTGCTTCTTTTCCCGATTTTCTCCCCCATCCCACTGGGTGGGGGGGGAGTGAGTGAGCGGCTGCGTGGTGTTTAGTTGCTGGCTGGGGTTAAACCACGACACTGCTCTCACAGACAGCAACTCATACTCCATTTTGCACTTTTCGCAGTGGGAAATCAATCCATGAGATCATTTCTTTGTCATTTGTCACTAGTAAATAAATCATGCCCTTTTTTTTTTTTTGGTCATAGTGTGCCATTTCTCATCCCCTTCTGTCCACTAAACCTTTCTTAAGAAATTATAACCAGTGATTTAAAGACTTCAGTCACCAGAAATTTCCCATCAAGTTCCAGCAATGCCATCTCTATTGAATTTATGCTCATAAATGAGCAATTCCAGTTCCTCTGTTTATTATCTAGGACCCCCGCATTGGTTTAAGCAGCTAAATAATTTCTCCTTATCATGTCCTTGGGCATTTGGGTTGGTTTTATTCGCCATAGCATGGCTTGGGGTTAAACAGGTGCTCATTTGTTTCCCCTTTTCACTTTTTCCTAATGCCAGGGCTGCCGGAGGTCCCACGCTCTCCACTTTCTCACAAAGGGGCAGAAGCAGCAGAGTTTCCCCCCACCCAGCTCAGGGGCTGCCCACTCACCAGAAACCCTCCAAGAAGAGGAGCCTTCCTTCTCCCCTGCAGCCAAAGGCAGGAGACATTAGACAAATTTATGCCTGCAGCCTTTCTTCAGCATGCACAACTGGTTTCTGTTACTCCAGTTAATATTTGACCATGTGTTGCTCTACCTCTCTCTCCCCCCTTAAAAAAAAACCCAAAACATTGCCCTGTGAGTAGTTTTGCACCTCAGAGGAGGGTAGACAGGAATGAACCTTTAAAGCAAAAGTCATTCTTTTTGTATATCCATATCCTTGCTCTTAGCTTTCATTGTTTTATAGGAAATGTGGCATTAAAAATATCAGAGGTCAGGTAAAGGTTGAAATTGTTTTATTGTGCGTAACTTCAGGCATTAATGATGCAGTCCTGTCCTTTGATTTTTAATATGGGACAAAATTTCATCAGGATGGTTATCCTGCACAAATAATCAAAACCTCAGAAGCCCATTCTTGAAATCAGTGCTGCATCTTATCAGAGATGTATTGGACACCAAATGAGAATGGTTTTAGCAATCTCCTGTCAACGCCTTGTAAAATGGTCCCTTTACAGGATGTGCTTTAAAACAGGACCAATTATTCTTACAGATTGTAATACAAATTGTAGTGTAATTAGTACTTAACAGCAATAATGAAAGAAAGTGAGAAAAATAGTGAAAGAAAAACAGAGAAAAAGCAATTTATTCAAAGTAATTGCACTTCCACCTATTTATTTAATGTTTGCCACTTTCAATTCTTGTCATCTTGCCAGTACAGTAGCACAATGTTCTGCTGCTAGCCCTTTATATGTCTTTGTAGAATAAAAATCTCAGCTGCAGTATTCCCTTACTCTCAGAACAGAAATTATTCCTTCCTAATCCAAATCTCCTAATGGCTCAGCATTTTGTGCTGAGAGATCTTACATCTTCCTGGGAGATCAAATAAATAAGCAACTTTTCAGTTGAGTGTCCTAAAGGAACTATTGTCTATACAGCCACTTTAAAAGCCAGGACTTTTTTTCCTCCCACATTTGAAGTGTGTTCTTACTTAGGAGATGCTTGTTGCATTCTCTGTAACCAATTCTTACTCAAGTTTGCTTAGCCCAATACAAAACTCACATTTAATGACCTCATTATTTCAAATGCCTAGAGAAACTTGATTCAATTCAAAGCCAATACCACTGCAAGGCTATTGTAGGTCTAAAAGATTTCCTTGCAAGTCTGTTGGAAGAAAGAAAAAGAAATAAACAAAAAAAACCAGACTAGAAAATAGCCTCCCAGAACAAAGGTACAGGCTGTGTTAACAAGCATGGCTGAATGACATCCAGGATTTTATACTCTTTCATCAATACTCTGTGGAGCTCAGGATCCCCCAGTCCTCCAAAATTTAAGGGCTTGGTTTTGGTTTTGGATCCATGTCACTAGATCTATGGCTATGAAAACTTGAAACAAGTGCAAATTGCTACAGCGTTTATTCCCAAAGTTGGCAGCCAGACGAAATCAATGGTGTTTGGAAAGCGTGAATTGCCTCAAGCATTTCAATGGGTTGCTTGGTCACCAAGCTGTGGACAACCATTTGGATAATGAGTTTTTTAGCTGCTTCATCACTGATTGTGCTACCAAAACCATTGAGAATACATATTCCTCTCTCTATGCCAGTCACTTTCTAGCCAGTGGTCAAAACCCTTCAGGTTCATCCTTTGCAATTCCTACAGCATATCGATGAACTGGCAATAGGGACCTTTTAGATAGCATGAAGCCCAGACATGGCATAAAACACCAAATATACAAGAAGCATCAGGAAAGCAAATGTACGAACATATTGCTCACAACTGTGCAGAAACTCATTAGTTTTCAGAGTGGCTGCTTGGACTTTCCAGCCTGCCTTGACCTCATGTCACAGCAGCTGGGAGCCTTGAAGCAACCTTCAGATCTTGCTTGTCACCAGGCATCCAGGTGTACCTGCCTTGTGTAAATTGGTGTGTCAGCAAAAGAAATGATCACCTTTACATTTTAATGAAAAAGCTTACGCTCTTGTCTGCTGCGCAGGAGTGGAGACAGAGAAACTCGACTTGTTTGCAGTGTCACATGTTAGTAATATGTGGCAGGATGAACTTACAGGTTTTAAAGCCTGATTTAAATCCAAACTGACTTGGGAAGGGTTCAGTTGTTTTAGTTAGTGTGATTTATTTGTTAAATACAACAACCCACTGCAGGGCTTGTTACCTGTTGTACATAAGTTTGTGTGTATTTCTTTTTCCGCATGGGAACAGCTATGTATTACAGAGCACATATACAGTGTTGTAGTAACCATGTCTGTATCTGTGGTTGTGTAAGGAGCCGACAATGGGGAAAAAGGCCCAGGTACCTGAAATCTTCTCTGTTTTTTCCAGTGCACTGGTTGCTCTGGGCTATTACTTGGTGGCCCTAACAAGGCCTTGTTGGCCCTTGTTGGGCCTAACAAGGGCTATTACTTTTCTTTGCAAACCTTGCTTGCTTTATACTGTATGCACATTAATGAGCTTGTACCACTTTATCTTCCCTGACAGGCCATAGCAGAATAAGCCATGCCTTGTAGGCATGTCCTAAGGAGCATGAAAGGTGAACCTAGAACAGGTTCCTGCATTTTGGAGCTGTATTTTAAGCAACAGCTACTCCCTGCCTCCTCCATGGCCGGCTCATAGGCAGGGCAATTCCTTCCATCAAGGGTTTCAATGGTTTCCAACAAGCTGCTCTGATCAGCCTGCCTTGCCCACATCCTTCACCAAAACTACCAGGGACTACTCACATGAGGAAACCTGCTGGCATAGGTAGTGAGGATGCAGCCAGTTCCCAGCAGCCTCCACGGACTCTATTCCTGAACTGGGATGATGGTTATTTGGAATTAATTACTCCGCTTAGCAAGCAAAGAGCTCATCACTTAGCACGTACCACATGTGCTGTAAGGAAATTTTTACTCCAAATGTGACACCGAATCCCCCAGGCCCGCTCAGCTCCTCGTTCAGGGATCAGACCTGCCTGACGGCTGCAGCTCTGTACTCCTCTTCCAGCACCGCCGGTATCCCCGGCAGCTGCGCTGCGTCACAGCCTCTCTGTGCCCCACTGCAGCATCGCTCATCACTGAGCCCCAGGTCCTTCCCCGGGGCTGCAGGGGTGCAGACATACCAGCCCGTGCATCCTTGTGCCCGGGCAGTCCTCATCGCATTCTCCTGCACATGATCAGTTGTGCAAGCGTTTTGCCCTTCCAGATCAAGTAACCTGACCTAAGGTGTCTCACATGATGGGATGCAGGGAAATCGAGAAGCCTGAATTGCTGTGGTTTCACCTTTCTCAAGTGAAGCACCTGAACCAACAACATTTTTATGCTTCTGAAGCCTGGGGACCTGCGCTTTTTGATCATCCCTCCGAAAAAATGCAGTAGAACTGTTCTTCACAGAAACAAACCGAGAACAAAAAAGACTGACACCAAAACAGAAATATTAGTGTTGAGAGCATACACATATGATTAGGCTGAAGGAGCAGAAGGAGGTGGTCTAACTGAAAATACCATGCAGATATCTTCTGATTATCTCCAGACTAACGTCCCAAAGCCACGCTGCTGTGCAAAACATCCCATCCCACCGACGAATGGAAAAGCATCCCTAAGCACCCACTGCATGCTGCAAGCTAAGCAAAACTGAGCTGCTGACTTTGTGAACGTGCACTTGGTGTAATGTAATTATCATATCATTTTGCAGTGCACCATCAAGAATTTGAGCAGGAAGAGCTTCATCTTCTCTGCTGTGCAACTGAAAAGCCAACAAAATACATTGTTCACCTTCTCCGAATAGCACTGCCACTGTGAGTTTTAAAGTGACAATGACTAAAGGCATTAATGTTTATTTATTCTTAAATCAATGCTTCACATTTACTTGGATTCAGGGAAGAAATAAAGCTTTTAATCTTCCACCAGTTCATCCAACGAAAAGATATAAATATACTGGAAATATTTTTGAGAGTGTAAAACTGAAATATGCTTCCTTGCCACATCTGATTCTGTTTCCAGCTACAAACTGAAGAATCAGAATATTATGACTATGATTACGGTATTTTTATCCAGGGTAGGAGGCAAAGTCCCTTGCTCCCATCACCTTACTGTATTGTTGACATTCTTGATACCTGAGCAGCTGTAACATCTTGCCAATTTTAAAACAGCAGCTGGCTGTTTATATCTTATGAACATACACAGTTTTCTCTCTGAAAATGCGTCTTCTCAAAGTCCAGGATGGCCAATAAAGTCAATCCTGGTCCAGCAATGGTCTTTAAAGAAGATGTTCTGCAGCTGCCAGTACTGCCTTCCCATTCCAGTCTCAAGGATAAGAGATGCAATGAGAAGAGGCTGCTTTTAGGGAACACCAGCTTAAAGGTGACAGCATAGATATAGAAAAGTGAGTAATTAAATAAATTAATTAGGAGCTACTAGCTACTCTACCTAAAAATTCAGTCAGGTCCCTTTTCACATGCCAAAGCTTGGATTTAGGACCTCAGGTTTAGGCTCCTGAGTTTGAAAGTTTTGACATTTGTTTTGGGCAAGAGAGATGCTGTCTTGAACCCCTGATACCACACTGTAAGACTTTCCTCTTGCACCCCAAGTCCAGATTTGAGTTTCACTGCAAGACCCAGCATGATTCTGACAGCTCTTCCTGCAGGTGCTGAAGCAGCTTTGACTCTCCGTGAAATGGATAGCAACTTCACCAAGCAACTCTGTCAAGCATATCTTAATTTTATTTGAATTAGCACTTCATTGGTAATTACTAGCTGCTGCAGCAAGTTCAACAGTCACCATTTGCTGCTTTCTTGAGGTCCTCAACACACCCATTGCCACACTTGCCGCTGCACCACTGGCAGAAAGAGGCCATTTTCACAGGAAAGCTGCCTCTGCCTGTGTCCTGCCTGAGGGCTGCTCCCTCCATCACCAGCCTTTACTGTTTCAGCCTTCAAAATCTTTTGTCTGCCTGTCTCGTGCCTCGAGTCCAGGCCAGCGTGTGCAGATGTGCTGTTTGTGGGAAGCCATACCTCCATAGTGAACAATGGGGCTGCTCTGTGAGGCGAGACATGCTAAAGCTCACACAGCAAAGGCTGGAAACGTGCAGACACACCTACCCTTTTTGGGCTGGAGCTTCCTCCTGGGGGGCTCCAGGACGAGCCCCGCACTCAAGAGCCCTGCTGAAGGGCAAACACCCCCATGGGGCCCTGGGGCACTAGCCCCTTCCTTGCAACAGGATGATGCCCACACACACACACACGTACACAGACAATGCGTCACACACGCATGTGTATTTGTCAGGAAACAACCATTAGCTTTTGCTGTCCCTACCATGAGCTCCCACCATGCTTAGAATGATGAAAACATTTTGACTTTCATTTAAACCAGTTGCTGTGGCAAAAAGGGCATTTGTGACCCACAGGAAAGGGGGAGCATATATACACTGGTGTTGTGACCACTGCCACTAAATGGGCTGGCAGGCCGGGCTGTGTCAAACACGTGCAGTGCTGCCAACAAGACGATACCTTCCTGGCTGGAGTGTTTTCAGTCCCTGCTCAGACAGCAGCCATGGTTTCTTATTAGCCTTTGTCTTTTCTGAGCATGCAATGCAGGCTTATGAGAGCTCCTAACAGTGCTGTGGTTTTACCAGCCCATTACTGCAACAGGACACATTCCTGGAAGAAAAGTTCGGCCACAACTAATACAAAGGTGTCAACCCTGGTTCGGGGCCACCTGGGGCAATGCTGACCTCTCGGTGTGGCTGCTCTTACAGGCTTATATTTACAACATGCATAGTTCAAATTCCCATTGCATCTTCCCCCACATTTGCCACCACCTGAACTCTGTTCCCAATTTGCTACCTACTCATAGAGGTCCCTCTGCCGTCTTCTCTGGCTGCAGCCCCTTCTGCCCAGGATGTCCAGCTTGTGCCCTGCCAGTTGGGTTGTGCCAGCACCCCACCATCCCTGAGCTGTCCCAGCCAAGCTGCCGGGGTGCTGTGGGGCCAGTGCAGACCTTGGGTTAGGTGGCCCTAGGGAGAGACGTGCCTCCCCGGCACACGCACCGTGTGGCACGACTGGCCACCGACATTCAGACAGGGCATGAGCTCCCAGAGAGCGCCCGTCTCTCCCGGGAGCTGCAGCACTGCCAATGTCACCTTACCCCTTGTTTCTTTTTCCAGATCATTAACTGTTAAACAGGGAGAGAAAGCAGAGGCGAGTCCTGCTGCCCTGAGAACAGCATAACGTCAAAAAGGGATTGCTACATATCGTCAATCCTCTGCTAAAGCAAGTGCAGGGGATATCTTTGCCAAAAATAAGCGAAAAGAAGGGCGAGAGTACTGCTACAGAAAAAAACCCTCCCTAGGCCTTTTGGGCTTTCTTCTGCCAGCGCGTGCCTGTGTGAATCGGGCTTCGGCAGTGAGTCCCCCCTGATTTTGCCTGCCCGGGACCCGCTGTGACTGTGCCCTGCATGCCGGCGGCTGACCGGAGGCGGCGGAGCAGCGGGCACAGCCGGCAGGACTGGGGTGCCTGAATGGGAGACCAGCTGCTGCCGGAGGAAGCCTGGAGGCAGGCACGGCAGAGCGGCACGGTCAATAGCTGGCTCCAACTCGAGGTTTTCAGTGGACTGCAGTGAAGTCCCGAGGTACCTTTGCTGCTTCACCTTCATCCTGAAATCTGATTTTCCAGCTTCTTGAAACTGTCTCGAGAACACAGGAGTTTCCCTGCTGTAGTGGATGGCTGTCTCCCCCATGCCCCGCTGTTTTCAGCACAAAACAGTTTCCGATTTAATGTCCTGAGTGGGAATTTCCAGCCGTAACTTGGCTGCACCTTTAGTGCGGCGAGCGAGCAGGCTGACTTGCAGCCACATGATTTGCTCTTGACATTGAACTGTTTGTTCTTTTCACATCCTGGCCACTTCTACCGTGCCTAAGCATCACTCATAAAACATAAGGGCTTGAAAACATAACCTCCAAAAAGCTGCAGAGCTGTTTGGCTTGTACTTCTCAACAATTAGATCCTTTTCAACACCGTTAGTCTTTGTTTCTAAGGGTTTGCGTATCCCAAACACACCGTGCTGTTGTATTCTGGTCACACGGCTCATTCAGATGCATGAGTGTGTGCTGTACTGCACCCAGCTCCCCTCCTCCGGGCACCAGCAGCCTCTGATGCAATTGTATTGATCAAAAAAAGATGAAACCAGGGGCATACCCAGCTATCAATCTTATCTGTCCTGCAAGGACTGCTGATGAGGATTTCAGAAAGTCCTAGGCAGACTTTTCAGCAGCTCCCTTTGATTTTAAGGATATCAAAGAATGCAGGTATACCTGCAGGAGGTGTAGAGGCACGGAGCAGGAGAAGCTGGGCTTTGCCATCTGCTCCAGTAATGCCTTATGCCCTCCCTTGCAGGCCAGCCAACACCCTGGGTTAATGCTGCGGGAGCCAGTGCCACCCCCCTCCGCTCCCCCCCCCCCTCCCCGCACCTTTGGGATGGTGTGCCCTCCCGGAGGCACCATGGGGAAGCGGGCTCCACACTCTCCAGTGCGAGAGGGCTGCAGTCACAAGGAACTATCCAGTCATTGCGAATAAACGTTTCTGGAAGTTTTCCTTTTGCGCCGGGCAAGAGTCAGACACCGCCTCCTGAAATGACTGAGGTACAATTCTTCTGGCACTATGCCAGGCTTAAATAAAGATGAGTTATAACGCCAGGCTTTGCAAAAAGCATCAAGAAAAATGCTGATCAGGAAGTTTTGTGTAACATCTTGGCAAAAGTCTAGAAGGGAAGGATAGTTTAATCTTTATAGATTTACAGTTGCCTATAAGAAGGGCAAAGGCTTGATGTGGCTGTGGTTCAAATAGCTAATTTTCCGTGAATTGTTTCTGCATCCTATATTTTATCTGATTAATCCCTATACGTATCTTCAGTCCTTCAGACAGAGTCTGTCCTCGCAGGCGCAGTGCCAGATTCCAGTATGAATGTTCAGGAGGGAGAGAAAACACAATATAAACCCAAACTGAATTGAATTTCTGCTTCAGCGTAGCCTCCCATTAAGACCGCACTGGCAGCAGTTGCCGAAGTCCTTGTGTTACCCACACTACAGCCTGCAGCCAGTTTGAAGGAAAAAGCAACTTCTTCCTTCATCTCTTTAAGCACTCCCCCCGCCAGCATTAAAAGTCCTACAGCTGTAACATTGTATAACATCCCTATTTTGTTACTACTTTTGAGCCACTGGTTAAAAAGGCCAGACTGGTCGACCAACAAATCTCTAAACATCTGTACTGCATTTTTTAACTTTTATATTAATATGCATATTTGTTCTCCTTAGAAATTTACTGCCTACATTCAGTTAGAGATTAAATAAACCATTATAAATTAACTTTAATTTCCCCATTTATAAATCAATCAGTAAACTTTCATTCATTCTCACTTATTCTGGTGTTTTCAAAGAGATTGTTCTTTTTCTGTCTTTGCAAGCTAGTTATTATTATAAGTAGTGTTATTGGGAATTAACTTACAGTGTAAAGGAACAAAGACAATCTTGCAGTTGTCACTGGTTGAATGCAACATAAATTGCACCAAGCACTAAAACAAAGTCTGAGGAACATCAAGATATCATTGTTTAAGAAAGTTCAAAGCAATCTCAAAACCTTTAGCAAACACATAGAAACCAAGTGAGTTACCTGATGGCCAAAGGCGGCTACTAGGTATGACCTGAGAAAATTATAGGCCACTCGAAACTAATGTGCTTGCCCCGGTTACCCCATCTTTTTTGCATGCTTTCTGAAAAAGAGAAACAAATGGATTAAAACCTGGTCCTGAGGTGGAAGGCCGTGACTCTAAGAATGACATCTTGCCAAAGATGGTGAACATCTCAATACGAGACATTGACTGTCAGCCGTGAGCACTTCTCTGCTTGAAATGAAAATCACACGAAGACAAGTTGCTTTAAGAAGGGCATGTCAGACTTCATGTAACTCTGTGGCATACATATTTATGTTGATATTTAAGAGGTAGCTGAATTCACCTTGGTTAGTCTGGCCCATCTCTAATCCAGATGGCCATTAGAGGCTGGTTTTATGAATCTACTTTCCCTGGGAGTAAGCCAGCAGTGATTGTCCAATTTGCCTCCAGAGGGTTGCTCTGGAGTTAGAGTTGCTTTGACTCCACAGTCGGGCCACAGAGGAAAGCCCACATTTGGGGATTGCCACGCTCAGTCTGAGAGTGAGAGGAAAGCATGTCCACAAACAAAGGCCTTGACAAGCACCAGCTCCCTGAGGTGCCTCAGCGCATGGTTTAATAGTTCACTCATTGCTAGTGATACAGAAACCTCAGGGCTGTAACCCAAGTGGCACAGACTTTTCAGTGATGTCTATGAAGGCTCACTCTTTTTTTGAAAAGGACTAAAGACCAACCTATTGGGGGCGGGGGGGGGGGGGGGGGGAAACAAAAAAGAAAACAAAGCTAAAAGGATCCCAGGAAATAATTTACCAGTTCTCCTCCAGAGTTAAACCCCGTACATGCATTTAATTCCTGACACTTGTCTAATCTGCACTACACAGATGGAATTCTAGAAACTTTGATGGACTTCTCAGGTAAACTGCTCCACTACTTCACTAGTTTTACCATTGGAAAGCTTTTCCCATTGCCTAACCTTGCTGTGGGGTGAGACAGCTTTCTTGTCATATCCACCTCCAGACAGAATAAACTATTCATTCCTCTTTGCAAAAGTCTTTTTCATTGACAAAGTTTAACTTAAAAGGGATTTTAGGAAAATGTTTCTCAACAGGTCAGGTACTTTTCTGGCAAGTGCACATTTTATGCACTCAAATACAATTATCTCTTACTTGAAGTAACATCTATATGTTTTAGATTTTTAAAAAATCCATTCCTTAGACATGCAATATAACTTAGTTCAAAGTTAGCCTCAGTACAATCATTATTTGTCAGTTTTCCACAGTATGTCCAAGTCAGTTTACCCAAGGGAAATAGTCTTTCAGCTGTTAAATCAGGAGTAGATATGAATGTAGTATTTATAGCCTTTATTGAGTAACCAAGAAAATGAGCTTTTACAGATAGAAGATTATACCATTTCCAAAATCAATACTCCCACAGCATGTAAACACATGCTCATTGGTCTCTCAGTACATAATATCCCTCACACAAACACAGTGTCCAACCTTCTGTCAAGTCTGTAAGCACTAGTAAACAGTAAAATTGCCTGAACTCTACACTAGTTTTTCAGAGAAAGTGGTTGAATTAAACTAAAAGACAATTGTTTTCTGAAATCAGAAGGAGGTCAGGTATTTCAGAGCTGCTACAGACTATCACACAAAATGTGTTTGTATCTTACTGGGCAATGGTGTGTTTTTGCATGGGTACACTTATAACCAAAATATTTATCATCTGTTTTTTAATGGTCTAATGTATTTATAGCAGTTCTTCCAACATATTGCAGTCAAAATGTGACTATTTTTATTTTAAGGCTATCAGAAAACATTTGGTATGCTGTTAAAGAGAAGCATTATGCCATTACTGAAAGAGTCTCTTCATCATCCTTAATAAACAAAGTTTAATTATTGTAGCCTTACCTAATGTGCAGAAATAAATTATAGGAGCTGTAAAATATTTTAAGATCCTGTTCACTGCAGGTTAGAGAGATAAACATCTTACTAGGGTGTACTTCAACATTTTCATGCTTTGAGAGCGGACAGAATGATTCCCAAATTTTTTCTTAGGATCTGCAGAAAAGCAATCAAAAGCTTTAGCCATATCAATTTCAGGAGTACATTTGTCCCCTGATTTAAGCTACCTATGATCTAGAAAAGCGGCTGGAAGCAAGTATTGCTTCTTATTGTCTACTACTGTGCAGACAAAATGCCGTTTTCTAAATAATAACATTACCTGTAGCAACTGCCAGCAGAGGTACATCAGTAAAGCCCAAATCATCTGTTTGTAGTGCATTTGTTACATTTTTAGATATTCATAATGCTGTTTCACTGAGGTCTTGAAAATATTCATTTAGAGAGCACACTATTCTTTTCTACCTATCCAACAATAAACTTTGGAAACATTTGGATACTTCCAGGGTTTTAAGGCATCAGTAGCCATGATCTGTAATTGTTTTCTAAATTGAAAGAGGATCCTGTCATTCACAGTGAATGAAGCTCTCACTCTAAAAAGCTAGGCTGCTTCAGAAATCGGTAGAAAAATGTTATTGAATTTGCTGGCATAGTCAAGAGATTTATGTGAATGACTGCAGAGAGAACAATTGCTGTTTGCCACTTTTACAATGCTAATTTTTGTTGTTCTCTCTAAAAACCTATTCAGTTTTTATTGTAGAAGCTATATTATAATTATTTTTTCTAATCTATTCTGTTTTCCTCCTCTCTTACATCTGACAGTACCCCATCAGCCATAAAGAAATATTTTCTGCATGTGCTGATAAGCCTTGTGTCCATGCCCCTAAACTGATCCATGCAAAGTCATTCCTCTGCTCAGGAAGGTAATGAAGAGCATTTCTTCCAACACAAGCAGGAGCAGACATGTTGGGGGGAATGCTACTGTCATACTCGTGGTCATGATCCATGGAGACCAATGACACATCACTAGTATTTCAAATTGGTCTTGTTTCACAGTCAGCCTGCAGGCCAGGAATATACCCTGTTTAGTCAATATTTAAGTCATGAAAAATGGGATTAAAGTCACCCCTAGATCCCAGAAGCTCCAGCATTTAAGCATAACCACAAGTTATTTACATAGTCTTTTACATAGGCTATAGTTATTTTAGAGATGAAAGTAAATTTAAAGCTCATTTCGGTGTGGAATTAATGATGTTTCAGATATTTTGCCATGCAAACTGTTGTTTGATCAAATTCAAAAGACTTGGTGTCTTAACAAGTAGTGGGCACCCGGCCTTCTGGTGATGTCTGTGAGAGAAAGTCAGAGAACCTTTCTAGAGAAGTAAAACCCTTCTCTGTCTTTCACCCAGCCAGGCTCTTCAGCCTTCAAGCACAAGCCTTTGGACAACGTCCATGAAGCCTCCACTCCAGGTCTTCTGAAGGAGTCCTCCTCCTCACGTCTTTTCTGAACTCTTGCTCAGTTCTTCGCCCCAGCTCTGAAAACAATGTTTTTCTCTTTCCAGTTCCATGACCAAGTCATGAAACCCCCATTTTACCACTTCCCTCCCTGCTCAGAAAGTGCCAGTAACGTAGTAACTTGTTATGGGCTGGGAGCCTCACCTATTTATAGGCTGTGAGATGAACATTTCCAGAGGGCCTTGTTATGTCTTTTGCGCAGAAGTTTCCATGCCATGTCCGAGTGAATTGGCATACCATCACACTCTAGCGCAACACACTTCATGAAGTGCTGAACTGGCTTTTGCAATAAAGTATATTATATTTACATAGTCACTAACATTAACTTTTCAGAAGTTCTCCTCTTCACAGAAGATTTCTTTACCTGGGGTACAGGTACACAACTTGATGCATAGTGTAATATAATAATTTCATGGGTAAAGTCTGTCATCCTCGGCTATGGCTTAATAGCTTTTTCTTTAGAAGACAGATTTTCTTGGTTTTATCCAAGACTGGGGCTCCTCACACTAAAGACAGACATGTGCCTTCAGAGAAGACAGATCACACTGAAGATAGATCTTTAACCCATAACTACCACTCTCACACCACAAAAAAGTGGAGCAAGGGATGCTCCTGAAAATAAGCAGTGGCTGATCACACACCCTCAGTGCATGGAAGTACCTTCTCCCACTGAGCTCAGATCGGCCCAAACAGACTCTGCAAGCTGTCCTGTCGTGCAGCTCTGTCGTTTGTTCAGCTGTGTGTACGAGTCCGTCAACTCGCTTGCCTATGAGGTGCAAATATGCTCGCTGCCGCCGAGGACCTCTGTGTAATGCTGTGTTCCTCATGCAGGACAATCACATTGGCAGTTAGCACTACAATCTTTTTCTATGAGGTTTGTCTTTCACTTTCCCTCTCTCTGTGTTACAGAGGAAGAGCCACGTACTCGTAAAGCCTGGTTGGCAGTGGCAGCCCTCCACCCCAGGGTATGTCTGAGCCCTTGCAGCCAGTTCTCCTGCTCTGCTCTCTCCATGCACCGCAACAGCTGTTGTCCATGTTCTGAGCTAAAGACACACAAATACCCTGCACCCATCTTTGCACAGCAACATTGATTCTGTGAGCAAAGAAGGAACTTCTAGAACCCAGTATATCTATCCAGAGATCTTCAGATTCTAGTAAATAAAAATAAAATACACACACACATGCAGACATACCTTCATTCCTGCTTGTATTTGGAGGCAAAACTTTTGACCAAGAAACCCTGGATTTCAGTGACACCAAGAAAGAAAGGAAAAGCCAAAAGAAGACAAGCAAATCCATTTTTCAGAGGTCATGAAAAAGTGAGACTCCAAATTATTTCTGTCTTCCAAAATGCATCATTAATTTTCAACATTTTTTATTTATTTCTTCAGTGCTTTTCTGGAAGAACACAGCTGACCTCTTATTCTAAGAGTTATGCAGATTCTAAAGCATGTATTGGATTATCTTAATCCAACAAAGTCTTAAGCTAAGACTTTATTTCTCAGGATATTATGGACATTTGAAAGTAGAAGAATCTGGATTTTAAGACCTGTTATTAGGAACATTAAGCATTATGAGTTCAGGTCAGTAACATTTACTGCAAGTAATTATTCACAAGTCTTTTTAATAGATTTTTAAATCCCAGAGAAACCTTTATATGAATTCCAGCCTTTCCTAAACAGCAGATATTTTACTAAATTAAAGGCTTTTTATAACTGAATAACCACTCATGCTTATGTAAGCATTTTCAATGGCCTTATGCATTTTGTTTCTGGTATAATTCTTCTAGTTTCAGCACTAAACTTTCTTATGACCACCTTGTAGGCTGAAGAACTCTCTATTATAACAACACTTGTGTCCACCAGATAATGAAAGTTTCTGGACAGCACACTTGTTAAAACCAGTGTGCCAAGTGCCATGCCGCAAATATTGTAGATAGTAGTAATGAATAACTGAGTTTTGATCAACTTTGTTAACATTATCTTCTAGTTTCATTCAATTTTTGTTTTACTTGCCCCATTCTCCCAAGAGCACTGATCAGTTGATGTACATCTTGGCCCTTCTGTTAAAGCAGATACAAAGGTGTCCTCACGCAGTATCTCCTGATGGAAGGGAGCTACTGCAAAGCTCATGGAGATCCCTTGCTGTTGCCTGGAGGACAACCTCCTCTTCCAAGAAGGATGAGGAGATACTGCTCAGCTCCCAGCACAACACCCAGATGAGGTTCTCCAGAGCTTCCTTGCCCTGGTTTAGTGGCAAATGTCTTTTGGTGACAGAATTCTGCCTGCACGCAACAGTGATAGCTCTTGAAGGTCATCACAAGGGAGTCATAGAAACTCACCCTGGGCTTTTTGCTTCTATGTCATGCCTAGTAAGAGACCTACATGTCAGTCTCTGCTCTCTTTCAAGCCTATATATTCATTTTAACTTGTGTGAAGCTGCAGCCAAAGAAAGAACTTTTTTCTGGCATCCAAAATTTAATGATTCACCCCATAAATATACCACTTTATGAACCCAGTATATCTATCCAGAGATCTTCAGATTCTAGTAAATAAAAATAAAATACACTCGTACATGCAGACATATCTTCATTCCTGCTTGTATTTGGAGGCAAAACTTTTGACCAAGAAACCCTGGATTTCAGTGACACCAAGCAGCCAATTCAGTGGTTCTCCTGTTACACTCTGGAGGCTGTGACTATTCCTGTCTTTTGAGAAACAAGGTGCTGAAAATACACAAAAAGCATCTCCACAGATGAGTAGAATGGTCTAATACTTGCAATCTTCAAAATGTTTGTGCATATGAACTACTGAACACCTACTCCTGTACTAGAGACACATAACAAGGTTAAAAGTATAACACACCAATGTACCCTGGAGGTATGAAAAGATCTAACCTTGTATGGAAGTCCTCAGTAACTGAGAAAGTATATAAAAAGTTAAGACAGATTTTGTATTACTTACTCATCTCCTTTTCTAGGCTTAAAATAAGATTTATAACTACTACACAAACATCTTCCTGACATCTTGGCACATAAGACAAACTATGCTAAGAGAAAAATACATTCTAAACAAAGAGAAAAAAATACAGATATAATCAATCATACTCAGTTATAATTTAATTCTCTAGCACTCCAACTTCTTCTCCCTCTCTCGCCCAATGTAGGGATGATTATAAAAATCTCTAGCAAATTCAAAATCAACAGAAGATACTTTGGGTCTTATCTGACCAATGTAAGATTCGCCAGGAAGCAAAACCAATGCACAAGAACATTGTTGTTGAAATTCTAACTACAAAGCAAAGTCCCCTGCTTTCTTGGGCAATTTTGGTTCTCTAATAAAAAATCCAGCAGACAAATTTCTTCTCCATCAAAACCCCCTTACTATTCCTGTGATTCCTTACTCTCTCCTGGCCAACTGATTCGAAATCAAAAAACATTGTTTTAGAAAGTATACAAAAACCTATTTCATAGGAACATAAATCAAGAATTGGAAAGAGAATTTAATGAAAGCAAAACATATTAAATAAGACCACTATTTTACTGAAAATACACAATTATGAGACTAACGTGTTTTCTTAGGTGACAGCATTTAATGGTTTTAAACAGACTGAAAACAGTCTTAAGTAAACACTCAGTTACATAGTTCTTTCTGCAATTCTTTACAAGATCCAAGTAACTTTACCCCCAAACTCATAAATTTTGCAGTCAGTTAAATCTGAATTTCAAAATTTTAATATCTAATCTTCTGAATTAGTGCCACCAGTAAAAGACTTGAGGATAAAATAATCTTCTGTTGGCCTTATTGTTTTCTGACAAAAGTTTAAGATCTGCAAAATACCTTATTTGTGACATACCGCTGTCTTCATATAGAATCCGTATGCTTCACAGACACACAAGAAACTGGGCAGCTTTCCTGAGCAGCATCTCAACCCTATATGACCACAATGTGGGAGACCCATTGCCTCGCTGTCGTAAGGCTCCATATTTCAAACAGACTCTTTAGTAAGAAAGCAATACAGAGAAGTACCATAACTACATTTCCAGCCATTTTGTGGCAAATTAGTTTTCTATTGCTTCCATTGAATTCTTTGCCCCAAAGTACAGTCTTCATGCAGGTTTTGTGAAGATTACTGCATACCGAATCTTCTTCTACTATTTCTACTTTGGAGACATAACAAGGGAAGAAGGGAGGTGATAGAGGCTACTCTAAATGTCCATAAGATTTCCAAAAGCCTGCTGAAACTATTTCTCCCTGAAGAGAGTTTCCAAACTCATTTCACCATCCTTTCAGTTTCTTGCAACCCCACGTCAGCTAGTAGAATTGCCCATTTTGCACAAGAACCACCTTTATATCTCAGTCTTCAGCACTTTTTGAGCCTGCCTTTTCACATACTTTCAGTCAAAACATCATTTTAATTTTGAAGCAGAGACATCTTAAGAGATGAAACTCCTCTGTGCAGACAACTTCAGCGTTTCAAAACAGTTTTATCCCCAGCAGAATTCAAAACTCTGTCAGTATAAAAATACTTAATATCTCCACGAAACACCACCAAAGAGCCTCTGCTTGGCCCCATGCCCCAGAACTGTCAGGCTTGGAAACCCCCAAGCCCTACCACTGGGTACCTGCCAGAGGAACTAGGAAAACAAGCTGTCTGGAATCAAAAGAAGGACAAGAGGAAACCTGATTCATGGGGACCCAAGTGTCACAGGCAAGTCAGGCTTCTGGGTGTCCTCTCCAGACCCAGCCATACAGGTGGAAGAGGTTATTGTTGCCCAGGATTTTCCTACCTGAGCACTCCCTCATTCATTTAAACCAAATTTAAACAATCAAGCCCGTTATTCCCCATCCACCCCTTTGATTTGCCAGGATTGATGTTGCAGGATGGGCATTAGGGAGCATTTGGCCAGGAGCTCACCCGGGGAGGCAGCCTATGGCAGAGGAGCTGCAGCAACCCCTGTCATCAAGCACAGTGGTCCTGGGAGAAAATATCTGTTTGTGGCTTCCACTGAATCAGAACCATCTCTGCATAACATTTTAATTTTGACAAAAATCAATAAATTCTGCCGAGTAGGTGTTCTATTGATTATTTTTTTTCCTAACCAGCTGTACAATTGCTAAGAAACTGATGCACTGTCAGACATTTCGGTGACTAAGTAATGAATAATTGGCACTTAATCCAGCCAACTGCCACATTAGACAGTCTCTGAAAGCCTGTTCACAGTAAATACTGGTTTTGAGTGGGGAGTTGCAGGTACAAATATTCCCAGTGTGAGTTCCTTGATTCTTTCTTCCTCAACTATTGCCTTCAAATAAGCTCATCTCTCCTTTACGTACATTGCAACATTTTAGTTCTGTGACATTTTCAGCTTAAAATATTAAATCCCACAACACTTGCCTGCAGAGGTCTTTATAATCATTCATCATTCACAGGTCTTTATAATCATACTAAAGTGTTTGATTCTGCCCAGAGAAGTGCCTAGGAATAAAGTTATTGTGTGATAAATGACTACCTGTCAACTTTCCTTAAATCAAATCACATATGCTATAGCCAGTGACATATTCCACAGCTAGTGTCCACAACCACACTTGTGGCATCATTTGAAACTTCCCAAGAAGAGCAAATAGACACAGAATTTGAGGTTTGGATATCTGGAACCTTCAAATTCACTTTCTCAGGAGTATATTGTTTTTAAAATTCCCTTCCTTAGGTGCACTCAAAAAAGTGTTTAATGATGAAAAATTTAATACTATATTGGAATGAGTCCAAATGATTATGTGAAGTGAATTACCTCTCCGTTTATGCCTTGCATAGAAGAGGATATTGAATGGTATAAAAAAAAAAAAAAAGACTATATATCTGTTGGCTTGAATGATCAATAGTTCATATTTGTGTTAAATATTTAGGAGAATGAAATCGTCCCTGTATGGAACAGAGCAGCCTTGGCAAGGAAGACGACTCTCTCTCCAAGTATCTTACCTTGAGACATTTGTCTGCCACATATATCTAATGTATCTGTTTAGGTTAGGGTGTAAAACTTTCCTCCCTCCAGTTGCTGTAAGAGTGAACAAATCTTGCTACTTAGAGCAAAACACAAATCTCGCTCCATGCACACCTCCTCATCTCCATTATTTTTAGTGCAAATGTTTGAAGCAGTTCATTGAAGAAAAAGCTATTAAGGAACAACAAGCCTTCATTTCCTTTCAGCTTGCAAGGTAATTAGACTGGCAAAGCAGTTACACTGTTAATTTATTCCTGGCAGATAAATTAACTGCTTCTTTGCAGACACTGGAGGAATGACTCATGTCATTAACACAAGTTTATTAACTACAGTCTTTCCCCCTTCCCCGCCTCCCACCTCCTTCTCCTTTGGGCATAAGACTAAGACTGGAAGATCAGCTTCACTGCGTTTCACAGTGTTTTCAGGCATCGTCTTTGTCTTCTATCCCCAGACCCAGAGTTCAGCCTCACCAACATTTGGGAGCGGCTTCTGCTCCCGGTGCAACCGATCAGCTCCACTGGGAGCCTGGCCAGAGCTTTAATCCGTTCATCATTTTTCATGGTCATAGCAGTCAGCTAAATATCAGCAATACCTTCCACACCACAGCAGCAAGTCTGCCAGGAATGTTATTAGGATCTGATTTTTAGGTGTTTTTACACAAAACACAGCTAGGAAAGTTTCCTACAGACTGAAATTAAAGGGCTGCGTCCTTCAAGCAGTCATTCACACAAGCAGCCCTTACCTGCAATCTTCATCAATGGCACTATTCACATGAGATTTTATGGTTTACGGGATTAGACACTGTATGTAATGTCTCAGGCTGAGACGCAGCCACACACCCGCACATGGCTGAAACCCAGCCACACAGCACAGCCCTTCTACCCTCTCTCCATCAGCAGCTGAGAGATTCGGAAATACAAATATTAAAATAAAAAAAGTGAACAAACGGAAGTTGCCTTTTAAATCCTCTATTTCGTCACCGCTCAGAAAAAGCCAACTGCTCGTGCGATGTATGCAGTCTCCCTTTAAGCCCACCATGATGAATTCAGCCTTCACACAGGCCTGTGTTGTAAATTGTGGTAAATAAATTGCTGCTAGCTGTACATAACCGGTTAATTAATTTTCTAGGCTTGCCAATATGACATGTTTCAACAAGACTTACATTCAGTTTTTGAAGGTATCATGTTAATATGTTTGTATAATTTTTTTCTTATACAAATGCCAGCAGAGACGGGGACCATTTTTAAGGACCTCCATCATTGCAAATGCCACTTTATCTTTGTCATGGGACCCCTGCTTATCCGCAGGCCCTTTGGTTCAGCAAAATTAGCCTCTTGCCACATCAAGAAAATTTCAGGTTCTGTTGTGTTTTAGGTTAAACAAGATGCTATGGAAACTAAGTAGAACCTGTTATGCTGGCTCAGGTCTGCTGGCATGGTATGTGAGTTTCAGGTGCTCACTTAAATTAACAGGGATGATGAAGGAGGCACTTGTACCTTAACTCCCTCCAGCCCTTCTGGGAGTAAGACTATTAGAGCCTGCATTTCTCTGGTGACACCACCACGGCATAAACATTAATTCCCTGTGAGTTAAAATCTTGGTTGCCCTGTCTCTCGAAGGAGGTGTTCACCTTGTCTGCTCTCAGACAAGCTTCTGCAATAAAAACACTGCAGTGGGATTTGTAGCGGGTTCTCAATCCATACGCTGCTCGCTGCCACCAGTCCCAACGGTCCACCCCAGTGCCCTGGCGTATGCCAGGCACAGCACATCTCTGACCAAACTGCCCCCCAAGCTAGACCAAAGGAAGGAAACAGGAGATCCCTGCGTTACTCACAGGAGAGCACTGGGTGCTGGTGTGGGCAGTGTCTTTGCAGGGAGAGCCCTTTCTGGACCACCCCTGCAGATTCTGTGGGATCCAGCAGCAAACCAATCTCTTCAGCACATAACAGCCTAACTCCAAATCTGAACGTCCTGATACCCTCAGCACTGCCCAGAGACACCTGTACAACCAGTGTTAAAACCAAACCTTTCCGCCCTCCTTTGATACCTAATTCTATCCCCAAATTCTAGTTCTGTTGACCTTGAATGATAAAACACCCCAACACTTAGTCCCTGCCATGATCATACCTGAGTGCTAGCCCAGACTACATGTGCTTTTTATTTACTCATTAGCATCAGTAAGAGTATTGGAAACAAAAGAAAAGAAATGGTGCTGAATACAATAACCTACAGTGCACTTTTTAAAAAAATTAAGCACCAGGCTCCAAAAAGATTCACAGTCATTTGGCATAAAGCCAGCACCAGATCATGCCGGGGTAACAGGATTACTGCTTGCACTGGGATTAGGGCTACGCTGAGACTTAGTATTAAGGAAAGCAGCGAGTGAAGAGTTTGATTTATGGTAAGGAGAAGGCAATATGAATAGCCTGTGGGGTGGAAGGTTTAACTTTAGCTTTTAGGTTGAGCAGGGTTTAGGGTTACTGACAGTAGGGTCCAAAGTTTGCAGCCAGATCTGAAAATTGCAAGGACTGTGGTAAGACCTGTGCGTGAGGACTAAAGCTTAGGTCAGGTGTGAGCAGGGCTCATTTGCCTATGGGTTGGCGTGAGGTAACAGGGGCTGGACAGCAGGGACATGGATAGTTAGGACGAGAAGCAGAGAAAACTGCTGCTGTTCACAGGAGGGATGAGAGGGCTGCTGCTCCCCTCTTGCGAACGAATTAGGGAAGGTTCAAAATGTAAAGTGTGGAAGATGGAGGAGGTAGGTGTGTTGCCTGCTGTCCTAAAGTAGCAGCATTATCAGGATGGAGAATGGCTTATATTTGTATTGGTCTGGGTAGGGCTTACTGGAGCAGGTCTAAGGATATTACTGTGTGAGTCTACAATAGCTTTTTAAATCAGACCTACAATGTGCTTTTAAAGTTAGTCATCTAATCATTCCCACTTACTATGCACTGGGCTGTACTGCATGCAGCTTTGGTGCATGTAAATAGACTCCTTGCACAAAAAACAAATCCAAAAGGCCCCCTCCAAGTGTACTCCCACACTTGAAGCAGACATGTGGGTCTGTAATTCTGCCTTGCTAATGCACCAAGGTCTGCAGGACAGTCTGTTCTTGGAGATTCCTAAACAGGTTTTAGCAGGACATCACAAGCTGCAAGGGGAGGCATTGTTATTCAGATAGTATTGTGGGTCCCAAAACAACCTGGCCAGATAAACTGCTATGCAAGGACCTGAGAAAAAGCTGACCTTGTAACAGAAAAGGTCTTGCTTGTATTTAACATAGCTCAGTAAGAATGTAAACTGGATAGAGGCAGTTTGGAGACTGTAGAAATTTAAAAGAAATGCCGAGTCAAAGTGAGATATTCATAGCAGATGTGATAAAACCTCTGGATGTAAAAAGCAGTTTTGCATAACACATAGGAGCTTGTAGAGTGATTGCTGAGGAGAGACAAGTGGAGAAGAAAACTAAAGAGAGAAGATCAGGATCCAACATCAAGGAGCATTGCCAGGACCTGAGAAACCACACAAGAACCGGGGATGCTCTATGGTGATGTGTAAACTCTGACCAGCAATCATTTAACTACAGTTTTGCTTATTTGTGACAGATACAAAGTTAATCTAACATGTCCCATAGCTGCTGATAATGAAGTTACACCCTGGCTGACTGGTGACTGTGTGTCACTGTATTTGCACTTTGAAGAGTGATGGCAGACTGCAACAGCTATTCTTCCACTGTAGGGATTTGCTTGCCCCCTCCCCAAAGAGCTGGCAGCTCTCTCCTTGTCTGGCTGGCCCAGCTGGCGAGCCATGGAGGCTGCAGCACATCCGGAGGCTGATGCAGCTCTGCCTGCCCCCAGCCTGGCACTGGCTGTACTGGATCCCATGAAAAGCAACAGTATTTTCCAAGAACTCAAGGAAAGCAAATGCCTGGATGCGTTCATACTCATTTCCCACTCTCATTACCCAGAAGTAGAGAGCTTGGACAATAGCTTCAGGTATCTTTAACACAACTTTAACACAAAGACTCCCAGGAACCCATTGTTCATGTCTTCTTCCTGAAACAAAAGGATGTCCAGGAGGCCTGGAAGCAGTTCATCTGGGGTGTTTTCCTGGAACAGCTGCTGTATTTGGAAGATTAAACCCACCATTCTCCCACACAGTGTCTTTGGCCAAAGACCAAACTCAAAGGTGGGGCAGCAACCATGGTGTCACTTGTAAGGCAGGAAAAGAAGGAGCCAGAACAGTGATAAGGCAAGAACATATGCAGCAGTGGAGGCAAGGCTCATTTCTGCATGGTCCACTGATATGGAAAGCAAATGTGGTCAAGAGAAGGACAGAATAGTTTACACTTTTTTTTTCTTGTCCAGGTAGATATTTCTGGGCTATTGTTATCTTTACAGCTAGAATTGGTGCTGGAGTCAGGGTTGCAAAGAGCAGGCAACTGAAGGTCAAAGTAAAATACAGGGCACTCTGAGTGGGAATAAGGACCAATGCTGAAATTAAATTCTTCTTGCTGTAACAGGCATCTCCCCAGCCCTAGGCAAGTCTAAGTTCAGGATGGGCTTAGACGTAAGGCTCTGGACTGGAAGGGTCAAATTGCTAGGACATTTGCTGGATCCTGCTTGTTTTTCCTTTAGTTTCAGACTTCTGGAACACTTGTGAAGAAAGGTTAGGGTACTCCATAGGGTTACAATTACTGAAAGCAGGACCAGCTTTGTCATGGATCTGTCATGTCCAGAGTGGGATGGAGATTCATGCTGAAAAGAGAAACTGCCTTAAGGCTAGACATGGCAAGTCCATTTCAGTAGCTAAACTGATTTTTATGTCTCTTGAACAATTATTTACACCTAAGATTAAGACTGGAGAGGGGATGAGAGTTATCGAAAACGGGCTGAAGATCTCAATTTAGTGGTGCAAGGTTCAGTGACAGAGGATCAGATGTGGGGCCATGTGCGAGAACATGGTTTCTTTGTTACTCTAAGTTCAAGGGAGAACTAAAAGAGGAGAGGAAGCTCTGGGCTATGTAATTAAGCCAAGATTCAATTGAAGAGCTAGTTTGATTTACAGATACTGAAATGCCTGTGGACTGGACTACTACCAGTAGGAAAGTATGATTTTTCTTCTTGTTTGGATAAGTTGTTTATTATTATTAAGCCTGTGGCTAGGGTTGTGGTTATGTTTATAGTTAATGTTGGGTTATAGAGAGCAGAGACTGCGAGACTTGGATCTTGTTGGGCCTAGCAGATTAGGATGAGGAAGCAAACTCCTTATGAATACATCTGCTACTGGGACGTGTCTCTCGGTAAAACTTGCACTAGGAATGTGGTTAACATGTGGCTAGTGGACAACAGTGGTGCGGAAACAGTTCCTCTCTACAATTCATTCTAAATTTGAGTGTTTTACAAGACTCATTGACAAGACTTTGGCTAAGGCTAGTCCTATATACTAAATGTATATAGTTCTACATACTAAAATTTTAACTTTACTCCAACCCTTAAAGTTAGGCTTTAATCTTAACACAGAGAGGCCTAGCTGGAAAAAACCAAACTGTAAGCTATTCTTCCCTTCTAGCAATGGTCCTCATTGTATGAGATCAAGCCTTGAAGACCGTAGCCATGAATTAATGTCTTCAGGTCCTGCTGTTAATAACTCTACCAGCCCCAGCACAAGGCAGATTATTAACCCTTTACTCAAACACAGAAAATAAATAAATAAAGTACACACACACTTGCATCATTTATATATCTGTGTATAGCCTTCTGGAGGAGGCTGAAATAATATGGAGACCATTCACCACCTCTTGCACATCCTAGACAGAGTCTGCATGTTCTTGGATTAAGCCAAACTCGTAAGGGCCTGGTACTCAAAAATCCAAACTCCAGTTATAGAATGAATTATGAGTCTACAAAATTGACATTTGCCTGATTCCTAGACATGGAACCTTTAAAGATCCAAATAGTCAAACTAGTATTTCAGGCTCTGCTGTTTCCAGCCTTGAAATCGATTGTATCTTTGAAAGCCTTATGCGGGCTGTAGAGAAGCACAAAATATTCTTGCCTCCTGGCACAAGCCCATATCTTAGTCCACAGTGCCTTCTGTATTGCACCTTTAAACATCACTCTTCTGGTCCTGCTGTCTATTACACCAACCCAGTGTCTAGACATAGTTAGGGTCCCAAGATACTTATCACAGCTTGAAAAAAGAATGAGCTCTTCCCCTCTGGCTACCAGTCCTGACCCTAAATTGCCACATAGATACCTGCTTTCCATCAGGCCCTGCTAACCATAACCTCCGCCTTAGCTGCAGGCCACAGAAAGACACAAAATAGTCTTATCTTATGAAACCAGACCATAACCTAGACCAGAGCAATATTCCTTCTGCAGCCAAAAGCCTAGTTGTCCAACCCAGCTGTCCATCACCTTAAGGAGAGGCCAAGCACTGACCCCAAACTTAACTATAACCCCTGAAAACTGCCATTGGAGCCCCACCCCTGCCTCCCTCCAAAAGTCATTTTTATCGTCCAGAAATATCTAGCATTTGTAGCTCTGACTGATCTGAACAGTAAATGAAGCCAAAGTATAGCCTTAACTACACCCCAAGTGAACCCTACCGCACAGAGCACTCTACATTATTAATCTGTCTTTTCAGGCACCATTCCTCAGTTCTAAACATGAGTATCTGGCCAGACCTTGTGATAAAATTACCTCTTCAGCACTCATCTTCCAAATGCAGATCCTGCTCTCAGTTCCAACCCTGGCACCAAATAAAAGTCAGTGACTGCTAACATCTTCAGAAGAGTTTTTAGTATCCGCTGCCTCCTGGAACCAACCCTAGGTGCATCACTGTAAGCCTTGCAAATTCTGCTAGTAGAAACAAACTATTCCATCCCAGACATCCAGAGCCATAGACTGATGGCATTTTTGGGTCATGAAGGTGCTATAAACTAGATGATGGAAGCCAGCAGATTCCAACCTGCACCAAAACAAAGCATAAATCTGTGATTGTCTCAGCATCACCTTCACCAATAGCCCAGTGAGTTTTTCAGGGTAAGCAATAAAGCTGAGTATTCTGTACTTCATATTTAAAAAACTCAAACCCAGTACTAACATTAACGTAGTCAGAGACCTGTCACAAAAGGCATGCTCCAAATGAGTCTTCCTGGAAAATAACTTAGATTTCTTGTAGGCTATGGTGAGGAAGCGGGAGTCATGTCCAAGCAAACAAAACTCAACACAGCTGCCTGCTTAGAGGGGTCTTTTGCACTGACATATGGCAAATGACGTTGGCATTTGAGGGAAAAGGGGTGTTGCAGGGTTTCACAAACTGGTTTTGCTTCTCTTGAGTTTGCAATGCAAATATAGACAGTATCACAGGGAATCTCAGCAGTATCACAGTTTAGGTAGCTTTGGTATTTGCACCCATATGGATTCCCAATCATTTTTGTTACTGTGATTGCAGGCAAAACTTGAAGTCGCTGATGATGGGGGATATTTCACTTTAGGTCACATGTAGATAATTATACTGCAGATGTCTAGACACTCTGGAACTCTTTTATATCTGATGGAGGGAAATAGGTAGTTTGAAGGAGCAATTCTTCTGAGTTAAATTTAGAAATCTACTCTCAGATGACATGAATCTTATTCATGATGAATCTTTTTCATCTTCAACTATCTCTGTCACTATGAAGACAGCTGAAGGTGAGTAGCTCAAATGTAGACATCTATGTTTAGTCAGATAAATCTTTTAAACTTGCTTACTAATGTGCAAGATCAGGATCTTGAATAATCAGCAAATTTCCATACACGCTGCCTTTATGGCATTATGATTTATAGCTTCATGAAAAGGACTTTCAAGGGTATAACATAACATGGCACTTCTTGTATCTGTTCTAAGGAATATTTTTTTTTATTATCTCCACTTCAGAATTAAATCCATCTATGAAACAGGAGAATCCATTCTAATTAAAAGTTTATAATAATTACAAAATTCATTTAGGTCTGCTAGTCAGGTGGCAAAGACTGGCCTAGCAAGGCTAAGACTCAGCAGAGCAGTGGCAATTTATAGCATATGAGCATCTGGCCTGGGATCTCTTTCTTCCCACCTCATGAGAACCAGAGGAAGGAAACTAGAAGATCACCACTACCAGGAGTGGCTACATTTCATAAAGTCACCTTTAGGGAATGCTTCAAAGCAAATAGTCCAGCTTCTGGGAATTGTAAAAATGTTCCTCTACTCTTTACTAGGGTTTAGTCAACTGTTGTATATAATACTTACTTCTTACATAGTATACTTAATTACTTAGCTGAAAAGAGCCATCTGCAACACTATGATCAGGACTTCTCAGCTGATACTTAGAAAGTAATTCTTTTAACGCTCACCCTTTCCCAGCCGTGGTTGATTAAACAATGAGATTCAATATAATTTATGGGGGGAGGACTGACTGCCCCTCCTTCCACAGTGTGTGATTACGGGATATGCAGCTGTGAGAGTGAATGGTTTCCAAGTATAAACTTGGTGCCTATTCATTTGCCATGGACCAGTCAGGAGGCTGATTCACAGTAATAAGTATATGTAATACAGTGATATTTCAATTCTATCATACTACCAAAGGCATGTAGTTTCTCTGTGAATGACAATTAAGCTAGCCAACTGTATTTTTACTTAGTCTTCAGTGCCCTACCACAGCTTTTTGCTTACTTTGCTACCAATTAAAAATCCACACTCCCTCCAAATATGATATTAAAATTGTCATATACAATACTCCAAGCCATACTGCCTTACTGAATATTCAAGGAGGGGTGAGTGATTGCCTGTCATTGGAGCCAAGAGTCACACTCCATTTATTTTCCAGGAAGCAGAATTAGCTCCATATGAATATTCAAAACTCTACCCATTAAATGAGTGCTACGACTATGTGAGTTGCTACAGTGCAGATTGAGTCAATGTGCCTAAGCTGGCTGGCTCAGGTGCTACATATAAAGTACCTGAAGTAATACTGAGCACAGGCTGCAAACCTTCCTTAGACCAGGAGTAAATGCTCTTCGATGCCATGCTGCCACAGTTATGCTATCAGCTATGCCCAATTAGCTAGCCTAAAGCTGTATTTATCTCCTTTCTGCCTTCCTACCACAGCCTTCTCATCTCCTTTTTTTCCTAATTTAAATGGATTAAATGAAGAAAAGATAAACTAAAAGAATGGAACTGTTCATGCACTTTTAAATCACAGTCAATACTTATTGAGGAACTGTTGTCCTATGTTCAAAATACACATGATGTTCCTTTCAGAAGAGAAATCAATCTATTAAGGAGAAATTTAAAGTGCCTTTGGAGATGAGGTGTGCTTCTCCTTGTTTGCTACATGCAAGAGATCTTTCCTGGCTGACAATGGTAAGTGGGAAACATTTCTTCTTCCCAACCCCTTTTTAACCAACTCTCAAACTATCCTCCATAGACATGTAGAGACATAGTCTTTTTGAATTTAGATAACCTGTGGAATATAGTACAGAGCTTGTGAACCTAAAAAGCAGCCAGTATCTTATTTTTTAAGATTGCCAGAGGGATTACAAGAGTTCAGATAATTAATTTAAAATCACTCTAAGGCAAGCAAAGTTAAACTAAAAGCAAATAAATGCATCTGTTTATAAAATCCAGACAAACAATACAGGTGAACAGTTTGTAGGAGCAAATATACAGGAACAAAAAAAATTATATTTCCACCTAGAGTTTGTGTGACGCTTAAGAATGACAGGCCCTCCCAGAGCTGTATGGCAGCAAGCAATGATGGGTGAGGAGGACCGGGGTGCTTCTTTTATGGGTCAGTAAATGGTGAAGTGGAAGCGAGGAGAGAAAAAAGCCTTGAACACAAGTGACTGACAGAGGTCTGGGCTGTGGAGGGAAATCCTGCTTCCCTTCTGTAAATGGAGACTGAACACTGTATGGGGAGTAGTCCTCAGACAGAGCTGCTGTGAAGCATCCTCCAGATCATCTACCATATTATATAGACTATGAGATATCTTTAGAGTTAGGACAAGTACACTAAGGTATTACACTAGTTATTTAGACTGGGTTTTTCTTTGTGCCCAGGACCCATTAGCAAATCACTTGTCTGTTTTATTCTGTGTACAATGGAAATTAAATTACCATAATCATGTCATGATAACAAACAGTTTGATTTAGAGCAAGTACTAAGGTGGCAGGTTATTACTTTCTCTAACACAGTTTCCCAAACATTTATTTACAACATATTGATTACAGTTTTCAAGGCAAGTCCTGATTACAGATTTGCCTGGGGTTCAGCAGGTTCTCTTTGTTTAAAATTGCCATCTGAAGAGACACCTACTTAAAACTCCATGCAACTAACTTTCAAACAGACTTGGCAACATCATCAGTGAATGTACCCCATTTCAGTTTCCCTGCTTTGGGGAAAAGCACTGAAGTGCCAGGGCCCTTGTGTGATTCAGAGATTATCATGATAACCATGGAATAACTTGATGTTAACTAATATCCCAAAATCACTCTTAGCACACGCCAGGATAAATACTTTCATTTGTTTTTATGTTTATTTGCAGAAGCCAAAAGCAATAAGGCAGTTCAAAGGCTTTTTAAAGACAGAAATGAAAGAAACACACATTTAACCTACTTAACTAATCTCTACGTATCTATCAGACCAGCTGTACCTGAGTATTTGTCATTTTCTTGCATCCCTCAAGATATGAGCTTAGGAGAGAGTCTCAGGTTCTCAAGCCTGTTATTTCTTTTCTTTTCAATTTCCAGGTCCCTTCTTGGGGTTTCCCTGAAATTCTATTCACAAATCTTCCCCTTGCCCTTGAATCATACTAATCTGCAGTTTATTCAAGGAGTAGTTTTGATAATGCATCTCCCAAATTCTTGCCTGGATGATAATCAGAGAAACAGCCATCTACAGCCTTTTTTAAGACATATTGTGGCAGTCATACTGGGGGACATCATTACTGGATAGTTACCCTGCAATGTCTCTATTGACAGATGTTTGGATAAGGACAACAGCTGGTGTCCTTGCGTCTGTGGGGACCATTTCTGCAGGGCCATGCTTCAGGTCCCTTATTCATATTTTTCTTTGGCCTATGCAGTCATGTTAGGATCTTCTTTCATGTAAAAGTATTTCCCCAACTTTACTATGAGCTTTGTCATAGCTATTCATCTAGGTCTTTTTTAGGTCTCATTTTAATAAAAAAACAACTTAGTAAGTAGTGTCATTTTCAAATTCAAGAAAGTCTTATCAACTTTCATCCATGGACCCAGGGGCAATTTATTATTAGAAAGCAGAGCTCTGATTGCAGAGACAGTTTCTCCATTTCTCTTTTCTTACCAAAGTCTTTTGGGTGTTGATAGAGAAAAAGCAGTGCTTAAAGGCAAAGTGGCAAAACACCATTAAAAGTTACAATTCACATTTGCTTTCAAGAGAATATAGTTTTTAAACTTTATAGTTTTAGATCCTACTTTAAAATTCCTTCAAAATTTGTTGTTGTTTTAAGCAGCTCTATGCTCCATTCTCGTACTTGAAGTATAAAAACCAAAACTATTCAAATTTGTGGAAATGCTAACAATATACATTGCTTTCCTTTTTTTCCCCATGTACTACTACCTTCACATTTAAATATGAGCTTTAAACAAAAATGCATTGGAAGTGAAACACAGCTGAGCATTCACCATTGAAAACTGAACAAGACTGCTTATAGATAATTTAAAAGTGCATGCATGTTACCTTTGGCTTCCTCAGGAGTTATCAGAGACATGCCAGCTAGTTTGTGCCAACTATTTCAAAGTAATTTAGTACATAATGCATTCTAAATATACAACAGTGTGGGGGAAAACTGGCATTTCTATCATCAGTTACTATCTAAAGGAGGAGGAAAAAAAGTTATGACAACTGCTTGTCAAGACATTTATTCCAGTGACATCTGCCAATGCTGAAGTGAAAAAAGAGCAGCATCAACAGTGTGTTCTTAAGATGTGATTTAGAATGTAGGCAGTGATGGTAAGTGGTAGAAGCAATTTCCTTTCATTAATATTACTAATTTTTTTTTTTAAGACTCATGATGTATTGACTTTTAGTTTTAGCTTGAGCATATTTTATGGAAAAATGCTTTCTGCAGCCATGGGAGGGCACAGAGTGAGGCATATAGTGTAGCACTGCTATGAACAGAGGGGAGTCAAATAATAGGAAAAAATTTCTGTGCTCAGTTTGTGACTTATTTATTACTAAAATTGGTAGGGGAATGGGGGGGGCATCAGAAGAGATTTTCAGTCATGCACACTGCATATCAAGCCATCCTTCTGACCAACTCCCTAAGTGAGCATTTACTGTTACTCCAAAGAGATTGCTTGATAGGAATTTTCCAACACGGAGCAAAAAAAATATCGTGTTTCTGCACTATTAAGGAAAAAGAAAAAGACACAGTCCCACAGTATCTCCTGCCCTGTCCCTACCTGGTGTCTTTGCTGTTCCTGATGGTGGCAATGACAACGAAGACGACTCCTTGACTCTACCTGAACAGGTATCCAGAAAGTGACTGGAATAACTTGTCAAAACAATAAATACCGAACTGTGAAAGTAAGTAACAAAGGGAATATGTCAGCCTTTGTATGGCAAACACAAGAACTGACCTCTAGGAAAATACAGATGGGTAAGAGCTTTGAATGAAGTGGCTAGTGGGTATGAAGAGCACAGCAGTCCATAGTAAGCCTTGATGCACAGAGCTAAGTTTGGCATTAGCTATGCTGTTTATTGTATGAGACCGAATGCAAGTCAGCAGCTAAGATGCCAAGGTAGGTGGAAATGAGCAAAACTGGACCTGTTCCTATTTCTTACTGTGTGCAAGTTCATCAACCTTTGTGCCACAGCTTATTTTTATATAAAAAGGGGGGGGGGGGGGGGGGGGGGGAACCCACCCAACCAAAAAATCTTCCCTTATGCTCCTTTATAAAAGAATGAGATCTATATAGGAACTTAGCAGGCATCTTAGGGTAACAATGATCTCACATAAAACACTGAAAAAGAAGAAAGAAGCACAGGAAAAAAGGCAAAAAAATGTCACAAGTGGATCTGTAACACAAGCTGCTGTTCCGGCACAGTCTGTGACTATCATTTGCAGATGACAGCTCTGTATCGAGCTTCAAAACCCCCATTCTCAGTTGTTTTCTGCAATCTTCCGGGATTGCTGGAAGTTAGGCAAACATTCGTAGTGAAAACCTTTTTGCTTTTACAAGGAAAACTGCATTTAATGCCTAGCCAGGGCTGCCTGCCTTTTGTCACTCCAATAGGAGGATGAGCACCTTCTCAGTCTCCAGTCCTGCCATACAGCACGGAGCATCCTCCTCTTCCCCTCTGCAGCAATGGTCTACATAACACGTCTGATCCATCTGCCACAGCCACTGAAAACTGTGGCCCTACCCATGAACCAAGATTTTAATCCCAGGATGCTATTCCCGCAGCAAAGCTTGGCTGTATATGAGGACACTAGAAGAGAAAGCCTGCAGTTTTCCCCAGGACATGGCTTTCATTTCCAGTTATATTTTTTTTCAGTTGACATTACACCTATGTTTAAGGCTTCCAAGAAACAGAGATGCCCAAGGAAGCTTTAAATGAGCTGGTTTATGTATCAGAAGTAGTATGAGTGTAGATTTCAACTTGGTGTAGCTTGTGTGTACAGGGAGTCACCGGCAAGCACAGGCTGCAGTCAGTGCAGGCTGAACTTCAGGCGGCTGCACTCAGATAGCATCTACTGAAAAGGAAATGCACATTTCGGACTGAAAGTTGGAAACAATTACCTCGGCTATAGCAGGCTGCTCTGCAGGAAGCACTCAGACATGTAATACGGTGGCACGTAAATAAGTCTAGCTTGCGTACTGCTTGCTGTAGCTCAAAATTGGTTTAGTGTAACACACAGGTCCGAGGTTATCTTTTTAAAGGACCGCTGAATTTTTTGTTCTTCTACACCCGAAGGTATAAAAAGGCAACTCCCCACAGATTTGTAAGAGGAAAAACAAAAGCCGCTTAAAACTGTTTTCTTACTCAGCTTCACATCTTACCTTCTTGTACACTTTCCCAGAAGCTACTTATCACCTGAATTTATATGCCAATGTCAACAACAAAATTAGGACCCTTTCATTTCTCCCCAGAAAATAGAAAACAAACATTGTAAATTGCCCATCAATTACTCAAATGCAGATGCTTGAAGTTCTTTTCCCCTCTGCAATTATAGAAGTTGTTCCATGCAATAAAAGGTTATTAAGGCAATATTTAATGGCCTTATTCATAATTCTAAGCCAGCTTCATTTAAAATTTAAACCTACCAGGCTGTTTGAATGTAAATCATGATGCTCTAGAGTATTAAAAAAAAAAGTGAGAAGACCATAAATTTCAAGTATTTTCAGACGTGTCTATTCCCATCATTTCTGTTACATCAGCTTTACCGCTCACTCTCTCTCTCTCTCAATTAGATCATTCTTCTAGCAATGCTCTCGGTGTGTTTTTCCCATTCTTGTTTGAATAACTCCAAATACTACAGTGGCTGGGGAGGAGGGCTTGCCTTTCCTGGAATCTGCTTACTTATCAGTATGGACATCTAAATGGTCTCAAAGCAAAAATGGATGCTATCATCAGGCCATTACAAGACAGCCTTCTGAGATCATTAGGCAAAAACTGACCACAGTTCTGCATGCACAGAAGTAGTCGGTGGTACAGCCATTCTCAGTACAAGCACCTTTAATCCTTTCCTGTTGAACGTTTGGTCTGAATTACAAAAGAGGTTGGGGGTTTTGTTGGTTTTGGTTGTTGTTCTTGTTTTTAATGGTGTTGTGAAAGGCAGAAATCAACCTAGTAGAACCCAGTTTATGATTAACTTAAACCAGACTATGTAGACCTTATCTCAGCCCACAATTAGCATGGTTATTTTTTTGAATACCGCCTGGTAGCAAACCTGCACACACAAGTAAATAATTTCTCCCACTCTGAAGCCTTTGCCAACTTCACTTGAGAAGCATCTAAATTATTTGAGCTAAGAGATATCAGCATATGAAAAGGACAGGAAAATAATAAAACACTTTAATTTTTCTTTTGATCTCAAGAGCAGAAAGGTTTCCAGGAACAGGGTATGATACGGTTCACCAGTTTCAGTCTCACAGACAGCACATCTACAGTTGAAAAAGGTTTTTTGATAGGTTCCATTACGAATCAATAAGAATTGCTCCACAGGGGGTTCAGCAAGTACTGCAATAAATCCAGTCAGTTGCTAGGTAAATGCATTTATTTTTGTCTTCTAAATCAGTTTTTCTTTTCTGGATGATCTTTCTGTGCAAGGAGCAACATGAATGAACAAATGAATGCTATTACAGCCAGGGCAATCGTTTTATTCAGATTAAGTGTGGACTTCTCATCTCTGCTGCTACAGACTGATGAGGTGAACTGTGGTTTAAATTTCAGTGCATACTTTATCTCTTCTGTCCATCTCATATGAAATACAGAAATTAAAGACTGACAGTGGAGTACCTCTAGTGTGTAAGTGAAGAGAATGACAATTAAGCTCCTTTTCTGAGGGATACTGGGACCCCATGTTCAGGGCTGAGCCTCTAAGAGAAAGGCCTCAAAGATCAGAAGCTGATTCTTCCTTCCTTATTTATTAACCAGCAGGAATAGCCAGATAGACAGAGGACAAAGCTACATCCCACAAAGAAAAAAAGAAGTAGTAAGAAGAGGGACTGCATTATTTTTACTACTTAGAATAGTTATTATGCTGTAACACAGAAAAATACTATTTTTACAAGACAGCTGAGAAGTACTATGTAGGACCTAAAGTCACTTAATTTATCTCTGGACCCAGAGCAGTATCCTAAAGAATACTTTAAGAAATTTTTTCTAATTCCCAAAGAAAGTACCATAGGGTCAGGTTTGGGTGCAGTGGTAAATATCTGCTCCTCTGCTCCTAATCATTCTTCACTGAACAACGAAAGGGATATGGATTGCAGGTTTCCTTTTGCCTGCCATAGTACTGCTGCTGCAATCACGTTATTCCTTTTGAAAAACCAAAAACTTAATTCAGTCTACATGAGGAAGGTACAACTGGAAGCAAACACTGTATGAAGAAGAGCTCACATTGCTCAGGATTTTATTTTTTTCCTTAATGATCCCTGAGATCCATACCCAAGTCCAAATAATTTTGAAATCTAACTGAAATGAATGAACACCTTCAGAAAATGCCCTGAGGAAATGCCCTATGGAAGAGGGACAGAACCCACAGGATGCTACAGTTGCTGTGCTACAAACCATAAGCACATCTTATCTTTAAGGTTTTCAAAAGCCATTTTTCAGAAGCAAAATGAATGTATATTGAATTCTATAGGGGGATTAGGAATATTACAAAGAGAGCTTTTTTATTAAGTAGCATGACTACATTTCACAAAGGAAGAACTCTAAGCTCTCTGGTCAATTTGCTGGTGGAAATGCAGCCCCAGAGATGTGTGAGGCATCATTCAGCGCATCACCAGTGTAGCCTCACTTGTCCCAGTTATTCCAAAGATCCAGCCAAATTTCAGGGCTCTGTGACACACTGTCGTCAGAGCGCCATGGTTATGTCATCTCACTCCCTGACTCCTTCGAAGGATGTTGCCATATGGGCATTTGTTTCAAAGCTTTCATTTTCAAAAACTTCCATACCTATGAGATGATAACATTATGAAAAGCAGAGCTGGGAGAGAGAAAATGGTGTGACCCTCTTCCTTCCCACGACACTCTCTTTTCTAACCGCTACGTACCGCAGGCAAACCCAAGAGACCTGCATGGTGCAAGCGTGTGGATGACAAACATTTCCAGGAAGGCAATGTTCTTCTAAGGTACCAGAACTGTTTTTTTACTTTATTACATACAGCTGGAAGATGTTACAAATGAGACACCCTAGACATGAGTTTTAAAACATGCTTTATATGGGACATGGCAGCAAAGCTGAAGATTAAGGCATCTTTCACACCTGACGTGTTAGGTGACCTGTGACAGTGAGGGAGGAGGAAGAGAGCTCCAGTACACAATAGGAAACCTATCTCATACCAGGCTGTTTCGGTATGGATTTTCTTCTTGGTTGTAATCAAAATCCTCCCATTAACTTGTCAGGGATACATGATATCTATGTGGGGGCGGTCAGAGCAGAGTTTTCCTCCTCTGCTTGCACCAGAAGCAGCTTCAATATTTAGCAATAACGGTATTCTCGCTGCTGTTTATTCCAATTATGGGACTAGCAGCCCAACAGGTAGCATGTCTGGCAAGCTAGACAACGATCTCGCTACTATCATCGCCATGGGCTGCACCTCGGAAAAAGTACTGTACTGCATTATGCATGACTATTTGGAGGTCCAGTTTACTGGTGGGTTTACTACACAGCCCAAGACAGAGGAAAGCAATACAAGTGGTTCCTCCACCTCTATGTCCCTGGACATGGGTGGGTAAGTCCTGGAAGTTCCCTTGTTTGCAGAAGAAATCTTACCAGAACTTGCCTCCAACTATACTTACGCCACAGTTTTAATTACTCAGTTTTGCCATTAAGCCATGGGCCATCAAGTTTTAATGCAATCTTACGCTGTTGATTAAAACATTGTGTTATTTCCTGAATGTCAAACAACATATGACAATAAAGTAGGCATAAAAGATTAGGAAAACAAATGTTCAGCTACTTCCGTGCTGAATGCAAAGCATAAATGGCTGATCTTTGAATGCTTTTGCATTTGCTTGAAGCTTTGTAACATTAAAATTGACGATTGTAATTAGTTTGCCTTTCAGAAGAATGAAATTTGAATATTCCTGAATCCTCCTGGGCTCGACAGCCTCCAGCTAAAGTGTATTAAGTTGCTTTCTATGGCTCTCATATTAGTGCTGGTACTGTATTTTTTTAAATCAAAGACTGAAATAACCCAAAACCTCTTAGTATTTCTTAAAACATGTTCAGGCATGCTTGATGAACAGTTGTCTTATCTAACATGGACATCTTGAAGTTATCCACATCATCCTGGGCTCCACTTATACTCGATAGCGAGCTACAGGTACCTCAAGAGAATGACTCATAAAGAGATGTAAATAAAGTGGGTCTGATGAATTACCTTCTAGAGGGGCCTATTTCTCTCCAGTGCTGTAAATAAAGCTTAGGGTGATTAGCTTAGACTTAGCAAGGTGATGTTCAGATACACACAGTAGGGGACATGTATTTTCCATTTTTCTGAAAATATGTATGATATATATTAGAGCACTTCAGACTAAGAAAAAAGATCTTCAGAAGCATAGGAGAGCTAGCTAACTTCAAATTTGTTTATTACCTCAGTCTCTTTAAGTATTCTAAGTATATTATTATCTTCCCTCCTGATACTCTTGCAGTCATGTCTGCCCCCAGCTGAATCGGGGCCCAGAGGGAACACAAATGCCATCAATTTCCCTGACTTTGAGGAATTTCTGGACATCATCCGTAACCAGGACTGAGAAAATAACCCCCTGAAGAACAGAGAAATTCAGGATCCTCCAAAATGAAAAAATTCTGGAAAGGAGGGTTTAAATCATACTTTTCCTTTTGTGCCTGAAAACAGCAGTTAGCAAAAACAAAGACTACCAGAAAGACCCACTTTCTCAGAAGAGCAGTTTTTTTAAATAGTTTTCCTATATACCATGCTATTGTCACCTTGTCAAAAACACTGCTGTCATTAAGAGGCCTAATTCTCCACTCTCCATTTCTCGCATCCATCTGCCTGAGGTTATTTCTCATCTACAACTGGATTATTTCCTCTGAGCAATCACTGACCTCCCCAGAGCTGGGGAAGATCTGGCAGTTGTTGAAACCCTCGCGAGATTCTGCCTGAGACATCACCCAGCCCTTCCCCAGGTGGGTAGGTGTGCATGAGTGTATTTTGTTACAATATACCATGCCAACAAAACCTTCAAATCACTACCAATTATTTTCAATACTGTGTGGAAGAGAGGAGAGGTCTACAGATGGCAAATTTGATACGAAGGAGGACATGGTAATTGCAGAACAGACTGACCAGTGTCCCAGGAAAACAAGGGAACAATCAGTCCACATGTACCCAGAAGATGACAAAGGGATTAAGCAAACAGCCCAAATAGTTTGGTTTTGGCAAAAACTTATGCCAGACAAATCTAGTGTCCTTTTCTGACAAGGTAACCAGCCTTGTGGACTAAGGGGGAAGCTATATACATGACTTACAATCATTGCACATGACATTCTCATAAACAAGCTTTAGCAACACTGTCTAGCTGTAACCAGCCTTAGGTATGGGCACCAGGAGTTGAAAACCTGCTTTTAGTAGAGGGGTTATTGATGAGTCACTGTCAGATGGGGAGAGAGACTGTCAGGTGGCGAGCTGGCAATATCTGCTCTCCTTCGCTCAATATTTTCATTAACAACTAAATGATGGTACACAGAGTGGATGACACCAAACTGTTAGTTGTAAATGCTTTGGAGGACAGGGTTAGAGCTAAAAGTGATCTATAATAACTTGGAGGGAGGGTATGAAATCACTATGAAGAAATTCAGCAAAGATGACTGCTAATGCTACACTGCAGAAGAAGAAGAAAATCAAGTACAAAACAAGGAGCACCGGACTGGCAAGAGACCTGGGGTTAAAATGGGTCCAAACTTCCATATGTATCAGTAGCATGAAGATGTGTAAGCCTGGGGAACGCTAAAAGGGATACCATTTGTGGGAGACAGGAGGCACAATTTCACTCTTTTCAGCCCGAAGGTACTATATTAAGTCCCTTTTGGAGTGTTTCGCTTAAAAGACAAAAGGGAAGCCAATCTGGAGAGATATAAGAGGGGAATAACTAGCGCTCAGAAAATCTGACCCGCGAGGAAGATGCATGGCGAGCCTCCTTTACCCTGGGCGAGCACTGACCCAGGCTGCTGTGGCTGCTGACCCCTTCAGGTACTGTCTCCCTGCACCAGTCTCAGGCTCTTTCTTTACATTTCACCTTCCCACACTGTTCCTGACTTTTCAGTTGTTCCTTTTTCTCATTTGGTGAGGAAGAACACACTCTATCTCCCTCCTAATGAAGGGTTCCTAGTCTCGTTTGATGGTCTCTCCTCTGGGCTTCCCACTGGCCTTTCCTCGCTCTTCTCACCCTTTGCTGGAGCACCCCACTGCCCAGAGTGAGCTCAGGTCACCTTTCGTCACGGTCTTGCACTTCTACTTCTAGGTCACCCATCACCTCTCATGTTTCAGTACCCCCCTTCTTCCATCTTAAGCATCGGGCTAAACCTGGTATATGAAAAAAGGGTCAGCACAAAAGCCGGGTGAGAAAAAGCATCACCCTCAAAGACTGGTGACTTAAACAGAATTTTAAAAATGTTTCAATATTTATGTGGGCGTGGCTTCAACAGCAGCTGTGAAGAAAAGGGATGAATTTCCCACTCCAGAGGCTGGACAGAGGGCTTTTGCCTCTCAAGTGACCTATATGCTTTTGGATATTACATTTTGCTGGTCAACTTCATAAATACTTGCATGTTTCTAAATTGTGCAGCATGGATTTTGCTCACGTACGGTGCTGTGGATCCACAGCTCATTGACACTGCTTCCCACACCACATCCCTCCACACCTCAGGGGGGACCGCCCTGGGCGCTGCCTGGCTCACGGCCACGTTCCTGCCTCGGCTGGCTCCAACGGAGACCCAAATGGCAGCCACGCACGCTGCCCTGGCAAGCCTTGTGCCAAGGACACGGTGTGGGGACGGGAACTCGGCCTGCCTGTGCAGGGCACTGCCTAAGGGCCGCCTCTTGCTCCCATGCCACCGATGGTTTGGTGTCCCTCGGTAGAGAGACCCTGGCACTACAGCTGGCCAGCAGTGGCCACGCTGTTGTTTGTAATCCCCAGCCCAAAACACCTCTGTTCCCAGACTCCACGCGGGCTGGATGTGGGGCATGTTCCCACACCCTCCCCCAGGAGCTGATGGCTCTGTGCCGTCGCGAGCAGCCCTGGCACTGCCCGTAGTGGGGTCCTGCCCAGGATGGCTGTGCCAGAGCAGAGCTGCCGGGTCCATGGGGGGCATGGCACAGAGCGGTGGCAGTGAGGGGGTGACATGTAGGAGTCAGTTTTCCTTATAGGCACAGCTGTTTTCTTTTTGCCAGCTCGTACTTTGAGAAATTCACAGGGCTTCCTCATTCCCAAGGCCACTTCAGCTTGGGGCCAGGACAGAAACAAAAACAGATTCACGTGTTTATCACTAAAAGGCACCTTTACACAATGTTCCTCGTACTTAGTGCATGCGTCAAGGGTTTATTCCTTGGTTCGAGCCTAAACGTATTGTTCACGCAGCTGAGCAGGATAATGGCATTTGAGTCGGGAAGGAAAGAATGAATCATTATTCACTACAGAAGTCCTGACCCCACCATCTCCCTGGCAAATGAATGTGACGCTTTCCAGGGCTCTTACACTGATATGTTTGTGAGCTATCAATTATTTACATACCTGGTCAATAATTTAAATGTCCTGGAATGTGCATATTACAAAATAACTGCCTTTGTTCTTTAAATTAGCAAGGATACCCTGCTGGCACTAGCACAATTAATGACTTAATAAAGCCTTAACAGGAAAACTGAAATACTGGATTTTACTGCTTTGATGGTAACTAAGCTGACTTCTACACTTTGAAAAAGTTATCCTTGAAAGAATATGTTAGGCATATGCAGAAGTTTTAGTAAATTGGGAGCAATGTACCCGAGGGTTTAAGCAAACTTGTTACATCAAAATAAAAAGAAATGTCACTTTCCCTTAAATGAGTTATACAGAGAGTAAGAAAATACTTTTAATGGGGCTCTTGCTTAACTAAGCCATTTGCATGGGAACTTCAGTAATGCTCAAGATGCAATGAAAGCAGTGTGACCGAAGATGATGCTATTCCAACACGGCAGCGTCTATGGCAGGCGTAGGGTCGCAGCGGGCTGAGGCTCAGCCCTGAGAGGGGCACAGCCCTTATGGAGCCCCCCTTCAGCCCCCTCTTTTTTCCTCTCATCTCCACAGCTGGAGAGAGAAGGTATGCATGCGATACTGGTAATTCATACCAATTCACTGCCTCTAAAAAATGTATCCAAGTGACCCTGCTGTCTTTTTAACAATGCACCTGGATGAAGGGTGGCTTGTGTTTGTTCACGGGACTTCTGTAACTGCTCCGTTGAGATGTATTACAAATCAGAGTTTCAATGTAACTGAAGAAATAAACCTAGATAAACATTTTTCCTGGAAAACAAACTGAATCAGCTTGTCTTCATGAGGATGGTTGGGACTGCGATTCATGTGATCTGAACTCCATTTTCTTTTCATCTTTTTGGGGATGCAAATGGGTCCTAAAAAAGAGACTGTAACAGATATGTAATATCGCAGAACGGTATTTTTTCTGAAATCTTGCAGATGGTAGATTATCTTTTGATCAGTAAAACCAACCCCCCCACTTCATCCCAAAAAGGGTTATTGGTGGCGCAGATGAGTGACCAACCCACCTCACCAAGAGCATTTCAGGGTAGAGTGCGATAGCATAAACATCAACTAGCACCAAAAATGTTTACAGACAAACTGAGCTACACACTTCCAGGAATCTTTATCAATAAAAAGTTCTGCTTTACTGAAAAAGGGCCAGTGCAGGTTTATTTTCAGGTCCAGGTAATGATATAAATAAAGGTACAGACAGGAAATCATTCTGTCATTAATGTTTTTGATTAAGAACTACAGGGATGTGGAATAAACAAAGCAACAGGCAGCTGTTCTGTGAACTACATGGAAACCTGATGTCCTGTGGTTTGCATCCTGAAGGTAAGCAACAGTGTGGACTCTCTGATGGCTAACAAGGGTTCAGCACGTGCTGCAGCTTCCATCAAACCTGGGGTGGTTCCTCACCGCCACGCAGCATCTCTTTTGACAAGTTAGTAGGAGCCTAATACCTCATATCTTTCTGTCAGGCAAGGGTGGAATTGGTCAATATGTTCAAAAGTTATTTGGGGCAAGAGGAGGAAAGGGCTGATTGATTGGCAGCAAGGGTCTAATTTCCTGATTTCTGAATTTCACTGTAAAATCATTTTTATTACAAAAGCAAATTTACCTTAGGCAGCAGAAGTTTTATTCCACTAGTGTGCTGTTAATAACTAGAAAACAAAACTGCTCTGGAAAACAAGGCTTTTAGTAAGTTCTCTCCTTCGTTGCCTGGTCTGGGTGAGGAAGGTGAGGAAATGCCATAAGGAGAAGAGAGCAAGCCATAAAGGATGCTCTATCTCTCTGCCTCACCACCTATTTATCCCTCTACGCTATATGCATGACCTGCAAGAAGCACATCTGAGGCCTTGGGAAAGAGAAACGCAGCTCAACATACTTCCCCTCCAAGTGCTGCATGATTTCATTTTTAGATATGCTCGTTTACCACTATGGCTACGTGGTAGTAGCACAGTTCCCACTCTGCTGATCCAAAGAATTGCAGTCTGCAATGCACCCTGAGGGCTTCTTGGTGCTCACAAAACCGTCATTCACCTTTCCTTGCAAGCCTGGTTGTTCATGTCACCTGCTTCTCAGTGAGAAGTCAGCCACGAGGTTGGAGTATTTCCTAAGCTCCTCTCAGGCCTGCCCATCGTTGCTGGATAGGGACCTCGGGAGTCCTCTCTCTCCCAGGCAGGCAACACTGCAGCTTCTAAAATCAAGTGCAACCTATTCCACCCTTCCCTCCTGCTGGCACTTCTCCCTCTCTCTCTCTCATTGGAAATGCTGTCTCAGACCAAAGAGTCTCTCTACCTTAATCCACATTTGTCATTAAGCAAGCTGGCTCTTTTGTATTTCCACTAACCTGATGAAGACATTCCTGAATTATAAGGCTACGTTTAAGTCTTTTCAAGGATATACAAGGAGATTCCAACCAGATGACTTCAAAAGTACAGGACTTCTGGAGACTCATTATCCCTCTGTGGGATTATCCAAATATTCTGTTAATATCTTCTAATTAGATAACTTTATTTCACTTACAGCTCCATTTTCTGACTTGGTTTTTAAACAGTTTTGCATTTTTTATTTAGGAAGTTGTAGTTGGAAAGTTCCTTTCTGAGTTTCAATTTCCAAAAAAAGCCAGATAGTATCATTAAATCAGAGGCTGGTAAGAAGCTTTTTATTTGATCTGTAACTGAGAAGGATGATGAATAGTTAAATCTAAACAAAATAGAAGTATTTTTAAAAAATTCTAGTCCTGAAAAATTGTATCCAAATATCAAAGAGTTGGTCAAAAATTTATACAAATCAGACAATATGTCAATTTTCAATAACTCTTTGAATATTAGAGAAGTTCTAAAGGTTGGAAAGAGACCTAATATTGTGCCAAGACTTTCTGAAGGAAGTTAAAATAAATAAATATTGGATCATCAGTTGGGCAACAATCCTAGTCAATATAACTGAATACCTGAAAGGAGAAACAATTAATAGGATATAAAAGCAGATGAGTCAACTAATGCCAGTAATACAGATTTACAGAAAATCAATTTTGCCCAGTAAATTTGATGACTTTTTTGTGATATTACAAGTTTGGTTGTTAAAGTAATTATATCACTGATATAAAGTAAAGTTATATCACTGATATAATAACTTCAGGTATACATAAGATATTACAATATACTAAAAAAATTAGAGGAAAGAAGAATCAACACTGAACACCAGATTCAAAATTACAAGCACAGGTCCTATAAGCAAGAAATCATAACTGAAGAGGTGGGTTTCTAACAGGTTCACATGGGTATTCATTCTGCAACACTTTTACCGGTGAAATGGAGGTATGAAAACTGATACTGACCCAAGTATGCAAGTAATCTGAAGAAAAGAGAAGGGGAGCAATTGGGAAGACAGGGCACAATGCTAGAGATATTTGGAAAACTGAACATAAAGATACAAAAAAAGTGAAGTCAAACATCTAGAAACAAAGCCTGCAGGCTAGACTCACAGCCTGAGAGCCTCTCTTCCAGGAAAGAGCATCTTTGATAAGAAATTGGGTATCAGCCGGGGACCATTGGCTGAGCCAGATCTCCAATGCAACCAGCTGAAAGAGACAGCATGAGCCCATGCTGAGCAAAGAGGAGTACGGGGCAGCATCAGAGATGCTGTTTTGCCTCTGTATTTTTAATGGGATGTGAGTGCTATTAGAGAACTATGACTAATTCTAGTGCCCGCAATTGTGGAAAGAGGTTAATAGAGGTTAATAGACAAGACGAGATTTAGAGGAAAGCCATAAGAACAACTGAAGGACTGGAAAATATACTTTAAACACAGATATCCAGAGTTCCGTGTCTTGATCAAGTCCCAGCTCACTACATATCTAGATAATGTGTATTTGCTATAAACACCAGCCATACAGAACAAGACTGGAGGTACAGAGCCATTCAGCGTAACAGGCAGGAACCCAAGGGTAGACAAAGTAAGAAGGTACAAGGTTCTAAGTGTACATGCTGTCAGATACCGGAGTAGGCTCTCAGGTTTTCTGGTAGCTTCTCTATCACTCAAAGTTTTTTAAAAATATCAACCTATAATTATTTCCCTCTAAGAATGTTCTTGACTCCAAATGGGAATTAAGGAAAGTCCAGGGCTGATGTTAGCGGGAAGATCAGAGTAGGTGAATGCAAAAGCTTTCTGGAGTTTGATAAATATTTCACTTTCTAAGGAAGATTCCACCTCTTTTTAAGCCATTGCCTCTCAAAGTGCCTCCAGCTGTAATCCTGAAAAACCCTTTCTTCTCCCTCCTTCCCTGTGAGCCTGCCTGCCTGCTTTTGAGGTGGGTGCCGGCAGAGGAGCCCATTAACACTGCGCTCCAGCCTGGCTGGATGTGTCAGGGCAATCAAAGGAACCACAAGAGAGTGACGGGTTTTGACATTTAATTGTACAGCTCTTCTATTTCATAATGCTAATTTTTTTTTTCCAAAGAGTTGACCAAACAGTTTGGAAAGCATTCTTGCTGTGGGCTCTTGCTGTGAATTGCCCATCGCTGGTGCTGGGCTCGCAGCGCCCATCATATGTACCCCATCCCATTAAAAAGACCATAAGGCCAGATGTTGGACTTGACATCCTAGATGCAGCCCATTTACCGTGTACATAGCAAGAACCATTTCACAGACATTTTGGCAGAAAATGTTTTCTTTCTCTCCTCACACACACACACATACAAAAGAGAGCAAACTCTCCAGAACTATGTTTGCAATCTCATTAAAATGTTAAATTGGGTTTTTAAAAACTAGCTACTGCCAGTGTCCAAGCTTTGTGATTAGTAATGTACATAAATCCTCTCAGGAACTTTGTAAATCTATTAATCTTCCTAAGAAAGTATATCAAGCTGATTAAATGACAGTTGAAGTGTTCCATGCAAAACATTGCAATAAGACAAAAAACCCTCTGAAAAAATATTATATGAATATATTCACATACTCAGCCTTCCAGAGAAGAGCGCTAATTCCAGTACACTGAGTATCTTAAGAGATTATTTCTCTCTAAAATTCCTTTTTCATCACAGCATTTTTGTTTAACTAGTTAAGGTAAAACCTATCAGTCATGGAGGAGCAGAATGGAAACAGCTTCATTAAGACGAACTCTCTGATAGTTCCTCTATTTCTGAAAGTTAAATTCTCTTGAAAAATTAATCACAGTGAATCTGGCAGAACTAATTTTAAAATGTGAGACCATGTGAGATGCTCTGCTTCTAGCCTGGAGTGAGATGAGATCAATATGTTAAATTAAGTCTACATAAAACCATACAGAAGAATTTGGGTAGACAACATTTATTCCCATTCAGGAGAGTAATTGCAATTTAGAGAGCAGTGAAGAGAGGTCTTGGTAAAAATATTACCAGTTAAAATTAATGACAGAAAACAACTGCACTGAAATCATTTATTGCCATGCAGAAGTCTGGTATCAGTTGTATTCATTTTAAATCTTCTGGAAAAAAAAAACAAAACAAAACAACCCAGAGGTGTGAAACATGAGCCAGCAAGCATATTAAAAAACATTCCCCAGGCTGTGATGCTGAATCTAATCCCTAAAAAAGTCTTCCTATATTCAAAAAGAAAATAATCAAAGCTATGGATGTTTTGGAAAAAACAACAAAATTAGTCATGAATCCTTAAAATACAATTTCCTAAACATCCACCTAATAGAAATTTCATAATTCAATACCCACAAACACACACAGAGTGTACAAATGCAGTATTTGGGCTTTCAAATCATCAAGGAGAAACTAATGGCTTGCATTATTTCTTTGTTGGGAGTGGAGAGAGCAAGCAGACTCATTATTATGTTCTTGCCTACTGCAATTTTACTTACATTATGCACATAGGCACTATTAATTGAGTGCAAGTGGCATTAAGCAGCAAAAGTGCCAGCAAAAGTAATTTGCATTGTTGCAGAAAGCAGCAGTGTTCAGGCCTCCAGGAATTTCTCTTATATCAGCTGTCCAGATATTTTGACGCTTTAACTTCTTCCCAGCTTTGATGTCTGGACAAAATTTCCAAGCTCCCCATTTAGCTTACTTTTCCTCCTTGGATCCAAGTTCTTCCAGCAAATCAGAGACTATACAGTGATCCGTGCCCCGCTGGTATTTAACAGATCAATTGCACAGAATAAAACTCTTTGGGCTGTGGATCCATGTTTGCACCCAATGCAACTTTGTGAAGGTGAGGGAATTGCAGCATTATAGCTCAGACCAGATTTGGATCAGTACTGACAGGGCCAAAAATTCAATTAACATAAGGCGGCAGAACACCATAGCATTACGCAGAACTGTATGTACACTGCACTGGTTAGCAACCCTGATACATAGGAGATGCTAAAAGGATGCTAGTGACGATTTAGAGTCACATGGCCGAAGTCAAAGACTTGAAAGGAGTTTTTAAGCACTGACAATAGATCTCCTTTTGCTCAGATAGTCATTCTGTTAGTCAGCTTTGTTTGCTATTTTCGGATCGTTGTAACTTAAATTGGTCATTACATTGGTGGAATTCTGCTTTCCTTTATTGACTTCCATTTAAACTTTTCATAGCAGAGTCCTCTGCTGCTGGTGATCTGGTATTAAACAGCAGCAACAGCAAGAGAATAAGGCTACAGTTATTTTCCCTTAACTTACTCAGTGGAAGAAGTTAATTAGATTTCAAAACCTACCTTTTCTGTAAAGGCCTGATATTTCTAGTAAAAACATTCATTAAAAACCAATCCCTCTCTGGTTTCTAGCATGGAAGCCAACACACTGCTGCTTCACTGAGGACGATGCCAAAGTGGCTGTCACTGCCTGTGCTGCTAGCGCAGCACGCACACAGCCTGGAGCCAGCTGCACGAGGGGCCTTCAGCCTGCAAAATCCCTGCCAGTGGTTTCATGGCAGTGACTTAAAGGAGTAAGTCCACATTTGCCATGTAGTAGCCCATATACATGATATTTCTAGAGGATTTTGCACCCCAGAAGGCTTTAGAGGAGCTAAGCAAACCAAAACATGGGTGGGAAAAATGAGCTACCGGACATCAGCCACTTACTTACTTTGCAAAAGATTTTTCTTAGGAAAATTTTCTTTAAAGGGAAAAGCAGATCTGTTTTGAGAGAAAGTTGGAATGTAAATACTATCTTTAGAAGTAGCATCTGCTCTTTTTTTTTTTAGCATATGCTCTTTCATTTACCATTGCAAAAAGACTCGTAAAACTTTTCCAAGCTTTTAAAATTCAAACATTCAAAATTTTTAAGACAACCATCAAAATCAGAACTTTCATTTTTGTTTCCCGTCGATTGCTTTCAGATTTTTTTTTCCACAGAAAAAAGGACTTTTTTTTTACTCTAGTCGATTTTGTAACAAAGAAGTTTTGAGAACCTATGGAATTTCTCACAAGAGGAATAGGCCAGCTCCTGCCTAGATCTAGACATTACCAAACAGTACAGCGCTTGAGCATAGGCACAGGGGAGATGAAAGATTGAAAAAGATGTTAGATGTTTCTGGTCTCAGCTTCCTTTTTGGGTTAACTGATGACAGCTGTACTTTCACGACACAAACCTTCATTTGGATCCAACTGGATGTATAGACAACACAGACAACACAATATATCCAATCATATATTTTCTATTTAAAAAAAAAAAAATAGCAGCCCTAAAATAACATGAATTTCTCTGCCCAGTGAAGTCAGGGAGAGCTTTGGCTTTTATTTTGGTGACAAATAATAACACAGTACATTGCTCGGATCCGCAGCCTTTCTTTTGAGGGAGAGGGGTGAAATGGGAAGGAGACAGGCAGCGCCCGGGCTGAGAGCCAAGGCAGGCAGGACAGCAGGAGGCCGGGGTTATCACTCCCAGGTGAACAACGCTTTCCTACCCCACATGAAGAAAATCATACAGGAGGAGGGGTAGGGTGAAGCAGAGTGCGCTGAGTAAGATTTAGTCGATCCAACAGTTACAAAGAGCTAAACAAGGCACTGTATTTATCCAGGACCTGTCTTTCAGCCTATAAACCCTTCAAACCAGTGAGTGGTTCCACTGGGAAGCTGTGCAGTAGCAGGGCAGTCCATCTGCACTACATTTATAACAGGTTTTCCAAAAACCTCCATGCCACCTGGGAAAAAACTTGGGGCCCTTTTCCGCTAGTAATGCCTATAGATGTTCACAGTTCCCTAGCACTGCATCTAGCTGCATGTTCATGGATAAAACTTACACATCACCAATGCCACAGGAAGAGCTTTCCTGTGGAGTAGCTCAGTCCTTTGGTTTTTGCAGGCTGCTTGAATTGGCTTGAAGGGAAAAAAAAATCTTTTTGCTTTATAAAATGTAGCTGTGAGATCGCTTTTCAGATAGCACAGTGAGACCTGGTAACTTATTGCCAAAAAGGTATTGATAAAATACAGGTAGTTCAGTGAAAAGCAACAAAAAATGCGTAATGCCTTAGAGGGGCTGATTCGACAGAAAAAGAAAAACCCTTAAGAGCATACGAGCAAGGACTGGTAACACTCTACAAATATCTGAGAAAGGAAAGAAATGTAATATGGTATAATCAGAAAAACATGAAGGCAGGGAAATGGTGGTCAGGGAGTCCATATTAATGCCTAGCACAAAAGCTTGGATAGCTTGTGAAATAATTCCCTTGTTTCCTCATGATGGGTCAAACAAGTTTTCCCCAAAGCCTAGGAGTGCCTTCTCTTTGTCTCTCAAGATTTTCCAATGGACATGAAGGGCTTACAACCATCCTAAGGTGGGAGGCTGTCCCTTTACATACTTTTTTTTACCTAAATCCCCATAAACATAGCTGACCTTTATCTCAAAGCCTAAGGGCACCTCTTATAATGTCATGCTTACCAGATATCCACTCTTCATACCAACTTCAGCCTTGTGAAGAGTCTGAAAAGTCTGTCACAGTTCTATCCAGCCTAATACCACTTTGATTGCCACGCTAATATAAAGGCATATTATTGTATCTGGAGATTTTGGGCCTGCCTTTCTATTAAAGTTATATTGGCTCTCCGCTGTCTTTTAATCTCGTTAAGCTAATTATCACGCAAATGGAGAAGTGGAAAGGAACAGAAGAACCTTTGCCAACACTTAGGTCCTAGAAAGGGAAGGAAGATTATTTACACGCACACAAACACACAGGCATGCAGCTCTGACTTACTGCTGTTGGCATTTTCATAACATTTGATCGTCTGGTTGCTAAGCACACTGCCACATTACCACTTGACATTTACATTTTATTTTCAGTTTATTGCTAAAGGTAGGAAATGAAGCACTCTCCTACTCTCTTAAATTATATTCATCTTGCTAATAATACTGCTAAAAGCCTCATTCCATTTCATTTAATGAACTTAGAATACCTGATAAACATTCAGACGCTGCCAAGCAAACCTATTGTCTTTCCTGCCTGAAGAAGGCAGGATCTATTGAGAGCATTTCTTCATCAGAGAGGAGGGCTTGCTGAGGAAATCCTGGCTCTTGTAGTCTGGGTGGCAACTCACTGGAGCCTTCCAGAAGAGTTAAAAACCTAGAGCAAACCAAACCCACAAGAGCCTCAAGTAGCAACATCAAAAACCTCAGCTCCTGTGATCTAAAAGAACTGGTAGGGTGTTGTGCAACTGGGGAAGCCAAAGTGGAGGTGACCACATGTCTTCTCTGCCATCAGTCAACAGTGCAGCAAATAGCAGAAGCAATTTAGTGCAACATACTCCTGAGCATCTGACTGCAAGGCTGGCCTTCCTTGCAAAAGTAGTTTATCAGAGTGATGAAAGATCAGAAGTAAATTTTGCCAAACTCATCATCTCTGAAAGATTTTTGACTCACTGGCGGCTGCAGTTTAAATCACTTAATAGCTGAAACATGCTGGCCTTCTGTGCCACAGGAAAACAGGTGAAGTGAGAGCTTTATCTAATGTATAAATAAGTGGCTAGGGTGACTAGCTCAGGCTCAGATGTCTAACTTCCAGACTCCCAAGTTAGGTGTCCCATCCCGCAGGGTCGATCCAGAGAAGTGCTGAGTATCTCCAACTCCTGCTGATTATAGTGGCAACTACAATTTCGCAGCCACTACCAGAAGTAGGAAAAACATTATACTCTGATAAAGACCTCAGAAATAAAGTTGGGACCTTATTTCCCCTAGCAGACCGGGGTGGGGGGGTGGGCATATGTCTTCTGTCCCGGGAAACTCCCACTGTAATGGACAGCCACAGGCAGGGTATAAACACATCTCCGTCCCTAGGAGAACGTGAAGGCTCTAGCTCTTCCCCACGTTTGAATGGGAAACAGGCAGCACGGGCAGCCCAAGGGTGGCGGAGACTTCTGTAGCTCACCGCTTGCCTTGCGGAGGTGACCGGGAAGCGGCAGCCACCCGCGGGAATGGGTGCAAGAGGGTGGGAGACAGTCACGGTGTGGTCCGTGCCTTCTTCCAAACCCAGAGCAGGAGCTGTAGGAATGGGGCCAGCCCAAGGCAGGGCTAGAAACTCGTCTGAAGAATAATGAGTTTTCCTGTCCTCTGTTCCCCTTCAGTCTCTCTACACTGGTTTACCCAAACCAACACACACCATTTCGAACCCCCCCTTTTTATCTCTTTCACAAATTCTGCACGTCCCAAGTGCCCAGCCACAGCCTGGACCCATCCTTGCCCACTCTACCTCTCTCCCCTGACAGCCTCCCATTCCCAAACCTCTGACTCCTGCCCTGTTTCCACAGGCAAGCCCCAGCCTAGGTGCAGCTGGGTAGGCAGGGAAGGCTCAGGAGCAGCTCTCTTTCTTGTGGAGAAACAAGTTACCACCTGTCAGCTGCTCTGCCATGACACAGGCAGCAGCCCACTCACAGGCTTTTCTCTTTTGCACAGGGAAAAAAATAGCTCACCCCTCTGCATGAGAATAAATCTTTGGGAAAAAACCTGCAGACGGGGCGTGCTCCCAGTGCAGCTGGGGCACGGCGCTGCGGCTGTGCCATGGGAGCTGGAGCATGAGGCACCGCCGGGTCACAAGCGGTCCCTTGAATGGCAAGGAGTGACAAGTGTGGAGGAGAGATGGTTAGCAGAGGAGAACTGGGAGCACTAGATGACGCCGACAGCACAGAGAAGAGGATTTCTCTGGGTGTGTGGAAGATTCTGGAAGAAAATATTCACTTATTTTCCAAAATAATCAGTGTTCTCCTGAAGAACAATTTCTTTTTCTGAAAAAAATTGTCACTTCTATTTGGTGTTAGCATGCCTTGCTGAGAGTCTGCCTGGGATGGCTCTTCCAGCTTTACAGTTTAGAAACAGCTTAAGTTGTGAAGAGGCCTTGGAAAGTAGAGCAACAGGTCTGTGTTCGGTACTGTGGCAGAATGAGCCACTGCCATCAGCATGGCGAGCCAGGGAGGTCACTCTGATATCATTTGGATATACACATCACCCTCTGGGTTTGGCCAGTAGCACCTAGAGGGACGTGGCATTTGCAGGTTTCAGCAGGTAGAGTTGCAGACCACTCAAAGTTAAGCATTGCAGTGGTCTGAAAATTGCCACATCATTTCTCCTGCCTGTGTTGTGCAATGTACAAGCAGAGCATGAAGCACTCGTGTGAGCTGTGTGCCGTGCAGAGCAGTGGGCACAACTAAAAGCCCTGGTACTGAAAAGGTGCTGCAGCCGTTCTGATTTTCCCTGCAGTTCATGTGAATTACAACTATGACTTAACAACCAATTTAAAATAGTTTATTGAAAGAATAAACATTGCATCACTTACTAAACTGCCAGAAACATCTGTATGTTCATAAATGAGGCGATGTCTGGATCTCTTAATTTTCTGTCTTGTACTTTTAAGAAAAAAAAACATTTTGCTAGACAGCAGATTTAATTTTCCTTCTTTATTATATGAAGCAGTTCCATTGTTTGGGAAGGCACAGCAGTCAGTCAGCTGCAGTTTCTGTCTGTATGCAGATGCTTGGTAATACTTGAATGTACAATGCTGATTATTTATGAGCTAATTGTCCAATATGTGTTGCAGTTAATCCTCATAAATACTAGGCTTTAAGAAAAAAAGAAATCGCATAAATAAAGTTCCAGTCTCAGTGTGTATCAATAACATTGCCATTGTCTATGTGAAAGGCTGATACCTGCAAATTTTCTATCAAAAGAAACTAAATGTGCACAGTCCAGATTTTTTCCCCAAATTTCTCTTTCATGTGACCTGAAATGCAGATTGCAAATGTGACAGCCATTCAGCTAGCTTCTCCTCTCCTTCTAAGGCTTTCTAAATATCACCTGATTATATGGCACTCACTGGACTGTTGGGTTTCATGGAAAAGAGGATTTTTTCCTGATTTTTCTATATTTCTGCCTAATTAGATCTGTATGCTAGAGGAATCCCTGCACTTTAACACTGCAGTAAAGCCAACAGCAAAAAATCAAATTAAATCCCCGAAGAACTGTGAAGAAGCTGTGCTCGGGTCACAGATATCCAAGAGCTTGAACACAGTTGTGTGGCTCCCGGTTCTCATCAAGAGGTGACGCTTGCCAGGCCCATCCAGACTGCAGCTTGCTAAGCGAAGCAGGTGTACTGATCCATACAACAGTAACCCAACTTTTCTGCAGTAAATGTTTAATCTGAGAAGAATTTACTGTATCATACAAAAGCAGGTACAGAAAACCTCCCCTACACTCCCACAAATTTCACCAGTCCAATTACCACTTTGAAAAGGCAGCGCAGCACTGCACTGTGCCTTACAGGCAACTAGCTCACCCATGCTGATGAAACACAATTTAGAAGCATGAAAAGGGAGTGTATCTCACACCTGTTTGAAGAAAGAAAATAACAAATAATTAGGAAAGAAAGCGAAACTTCACTGAAGCCAGGAAGAATGTTTAGCTCCACATATACTCAATCCTGAGGCAAAAGGTTTCTAATTAAAAGTTTTATTGTGGGAATGCATTGCCAGCCACCAGCTGGAGGGAGGAGAGAGACCCTGTGTGTTCAGTGGGCTCTCCCCAGTCTCCAGCCTTCCCTCACCACATCCCAAAATAATCGAGCTTGGTGGGTGTGGGGCCTCCTAGGAGCAGAGCTCCAGCACACACACAAGATCCACAGTCAAATGGAAAGTGGTACCGCTTTCACAACCACTTTCGCCCAGTGGTTGCCCATGGGCAACTTGGAAACTAATGTTTTTCTAAATTAAGGTCTCATTTCAATTGCAAGGCTACATTTTCCAAATAGAAATATTTTACATTCACACCAGAGGAATACCAGGGCGCATTATGGGAAGGGATAGTTTCCTTCATTTCCACATTCTCCATCTCAAGGACGGAAACGTGCTGTGTGAGTATCACACCCGAGCAGCCAGGTCTATCACGTACCATCTAGAGGCTTTAACCAGACCATGACTGAGTTGTGGCCAGGTGTGGTACAAATATAAATGAGATCCAGCATTCTTGGGATGCCCCAAGCTGTGGCTCCAGAGCAGAAGCAGGTTTTAACCCTTATTTCACCTAATTCAAATAGGCAGAATTAGGTCTGAAGAGCAGGAACATAGTCAGTAGCAGCCAAGTAAATATTTTCTCAATATACAAAGGTTTTGCATTATCCTTGGTTTTGCTTTACCCAAGTTATCCCACTTCTCCCTCACCCTCCTGTTCCCTGGGATAACAGAGAGGGACAGGCTGAAATAAATTGAGAAGAGTCAGCAGTGTCTCCCATGTAATCTAGCATAACCGAACTTGACATCAGTGTTGTCGTAAACACACTGAAGACTTCAGGCTCATGTTTCAAGTGACAGAAGGAAGAAATTACACTTACAAACCTGTTATTTATGAGTGAGCAAACCTTGCAGTCATTCTAGATGTTTTCAAGCAGTGGATTAGTGTTTCTGGCCAGCACCAAAAGACCACCCTAGGCAGGTAGTAGGAGTGGGATAAAGGAGGAGACAGTTACTTCTCTTATAAAAGGGTTAGAGCCTAGGGTTTTAAGAGAGGTGACATCTGTGGAACAGTCTTTAGAGAAGAACCAAGATGAGTGTGATCCCATAACTGCAGTAACAGGTAGACTTTTCATTTACAAAAGTAAAAGCCAGAGTGCTCGCTGACTTCTCATGATAGAGAATTACAGGGAGCAGAGGCAACAGATAGCCTCAAGATCATCGCTGTGTACAGCACAGGGATGATACTCGGCATGCAGCAAAATACAGACCTCTTGACCTCCACCAGCTCTTCATTGTCAGCACATCTCCTGGTCAGCATGGATCACCCCACCACCCACACGTGAAACCTGCACGTCACATCAAAAGCTTTATCAAACCATGGTGCCTCTCCTAGTGTCTCCAGGATATGGCCCCCTTTTCTAGGCACCAAAACTCTCACCTAGGGGGAGTTTCTATGAACGAAAACTCTTCTACACAAACACACACACGCTCATTCTCCCCACTTCTCAATAGGGTCCCCTTTCCTCTTTCAGGTCAACCATGAACATCTGAGCCATTGGAGCAGCCCAGGTGAAGTAGCCCATGAAGATTCTCATGTTCCATTTACTGAGATTTTGGCTTACATTTCCAATGCCGCCCTCATTGACCTCTAGTATTTCAAAGACTATCTTAGATTTTGCTACCCTGCTGGCTTCCACGTGTGGGGCAGCAGCTCCTTATAAACCCCCAGAAATCTCCTTCCTTCTCTGTCGAGCTGTCCTTTGTCACAAAGACTGCTGAGCTCTCACATTGACTGTTGATGTGCTGACACTATCATCTACGAGGCTGTCTGCTGGGTGCCCTTCCACTCCCCTATCGCAGTGCTGGGTCAGGATCAAGCCACACTGTCTCAGCAGTGGTAACAACAAAAGCAGCAAGTGACAAACTTTTCTCTAAAGGACACATGAAAATAAAGTGTGAGGTTCATGAAGACAAACCTGGAAAATCCAAGATAACACCTCAAGCCCCATTGCATCATCTCTCAAACTCAATCTGCTTCCAAAGGCAAATACAATAAAACAGGAGGGCAGCAACAGCACTTTTGCTTTCCTAATACCACACACCAGAGTGTCTCAAAGCAGCTGTTTCAGAAACACAGGTTGCTTTCTGTGTATTGCCAAAGCGAAGGTTATCATCCCCAGCTTGCTTCTGACATAAACCCCATCCAGACCGACTTGGATGTGCTCAGCTTGGTGAGGTGGTAGATAGGCTGAATAACCACAAGTGGAAAGGCAAATGTCATAGCTGCCTTAACCAATTCACTACAAATTGTGTGTCTGATGGGCTTAGATTTTTTGCCTGAGTAAACCAACACAAATTGGAGGGTACTGATACTGTAGATTCTCGTAAAGTGTTCAAGTGCCCCCAGCTCATTCCACCATCTGCTGTATATAACCCAGCACTTAAAATCACATGCTCTTGCTTGTTTCTCTGGGCTAAGTAGAACAAGTTACAAATTTAGTTTGCAGATGAATACTGGTATGCAAGTGAAGAACAATCATTCCTCACACGCTGCTGTGAATAAAACAACTGGCTAATAAGCAAGCAGGGTCAAATCTGAAACTGTTTGGAACTCAAGTTAATTACCATTTGGGGGCATTAGCCTACTTCTTGCAGAGGCTGCTCTAAGATGCAACATTTGCTGTTCTCTAGAGATAAGAAGCTACTGAAACGTGGTATAGTTATGAAACTGAAAACCTTTCTGTAGTCAAGTGGCAATGAAAAGGGAAAAGCAGGTACCAGGGAAATCGTCTGTCATCCCACTCATTACTGGTTCCCAAGCAGACATTTATCTGCATGCTGTAGACATGCATTCAGTCTGGACTCCAGACATGACCCTCACTTTAAGAAATCACCAGGATTCCCAGTTCCTGAATAGTTCTCTGTTGTGCTTCAACCTCGGCATTTTGCTTCCCTCTGTCTCTTTTTTATCTTCTTTTCTAGAAACAGGAAATTATAAGGGCTATTAAATCCAGTTCCCAGTTCCTGCAGAGCATGATATCATGTAATACTCTTCTGTAAGATGTTCAAGCTCCATCACAGAACAAATTACAATTTCTGTCCTCACTGCTCCTGTTGGAGAGTCATCCCAGAATCTCCCTCCTCAAACAGTTAGAAATTTATAATCCTATGCTTAGCTTGTTCACTGCATAAGTGTTAAAAATGTTATTGTTACTTATAAACAACTATGACTTCTTGATTATAAATAATCAAAGTTACTTATGATTAGTTTACTCTTCTGATTCCTGTTTCAGCCTTGCCCTGGTTCTCCTTTCCACTAAAGATTATAATGCATAGTGTGCATGTGCACTGTGAAAGTTTACAGTGGATAGTGTGCACCAATAGGATCTCCACTGCTATTTCATTGGGATCTTGTGATCTTCTTCCATGTTACAGACTCTCTAGTTGTTCTCTTAGCCCTCTTTGGTGACTGTTCCACTTGAATTCATGCTTGAATTTTGGATGCCCTTCCTCTTTCTCTCATAACTGTACTACACAGACAATGAATCTTGTTCTTCCTTTCATTTTGTGCAGCCCTATCCTATAGCATAAACTGCTATTAGCAGTCACTGTTCATGAATTTGACCTCATTCTACTAAATTTCATTGCATTTCTATTTCTTTGTTTTTTACTGTCATCTGATGTTTTCTGCATGACATTCTCATTCTCCTTCACACTACCAGTACTTCTAACTTCACATCATGAACAGGTTTCATTAGCACATTCTTAATTTTATGCCAGGGTAAAAGCTTAAATTCTTTTGTGCCCCCTCTCCTGGTATGGCTGTAGGATCCTTCATGGTTTATTTTTAATATCCTTTGCAAGCCTTGGCTTGATTTTCACCAAGTCTTGATTCATCACTACACTTTTCAACTTGCAAAATGGAACTTCTGTTTGTGAACAGCCACTGCTTCACTCCTCAAAAGCTCTCCACCTTCTGCTTGGGGGTTTGGATTTTTTTTTTAAGAGATGCTCAGTTTAGTCTGGCGATCTTCATGGTTGGCCTTTTTCTCTTCACAAACTCTCCGTAACTTTGGACCTTTGATGGAAATTCCATGTCTTCTTCACATGCATCATGTCTTCCCTCCTCCGCCATCACCTCCTTCTTTTTTGTTTTTGTGATTGTCTATATTTCAAGATCAATCTACTCCACCAGATGTTAGCTTCCTCTTTCTTGGATGGTCACCCTTCTTATTAAGTAGTTCATGCTCTAGGTGTTCTTGCTGCGCACATTTTGTGCAGCCTATGCAGCTGCTCTTCCCTTTCCTTCAGAATATCTACACATCTCCATCTGAACTCCACCCTTGCCTCCAGCATCACCTCCCTAATCCTCTGATCTTCCTTTTCAAGACATGCAGAAGGCTGAATTTTATCAGTAAGTACATCTTGTCAGAGACTCTCTCTAAGGTAGTACACATGGCAGAACTACTGCTTACAGAAGTACCTTTGACTGCTCTTGGTCACTGCCTCCCTGTACCCATTACAGTCTTCTCTTCTTAGCCTCTAACCTTAAAAAGGGAGAGGACAGAAACCCCACCAGACTCACCTAGATCTCCCCCTTCCTTTCTCACAACAGATGCAGACAAAAGAGTGGCTTACTTATCTGAGTGTGCATCATATTACAGAAACCTAATAAGAAACACTGTCCTAGGCTTCCCTGATCACTGACATATGAGCCAGGTGCAAGGAAGGTGTAAGCATTACCTTCGCTCCCTGCTGCCTAAAGGATACTGCCACCTTTGGAGTCATTTTTGTAACCATCTGCCGTGTGAAGTCTTGCTCAGGCTGGGCTTTCAGGTAATAAGAACATTGCCAGTGCAAATAGGGATAGTTTTAAGAAGTAGAACAAAAAGAAATTAGTTTTTGTAGTTGCTTTCTTGTTTAATACTGGCAAACAAACAAACAAAGCAACAACAACAAAACACAAAACAAATAATCCCTCAAAATTTTAACAATAGTGGTTTATTCCCACCTTTCAGCATGTGCTTTTTTGGCCATTTTCACAGGCAGCAGCTTCATTTGGTTTAGTTTTAAATTGACAGCTGAGATGGCTTGTAAATTCCCAGTTCAGAAGTCTTGATCCTAACCTGGGCTGCAGGTGATGTTTGGTACCCTGACAGCTAGCAGGATGCCCATGAACCTACTGCCTTATTTCAGCCTATCACCCTGTCTTTTTTGGAGAAGTCACTAACATCCTCAGTAATCATGGGATGTCTGCTGGCCACAGCAATGCATCAGGATTCTTTCCTTCCTACCTGAAAGACCCTTTAAAATACCATTTACAGCAGGTTGAACTAGGACTGCAGTGCTTTTGACAGCATTTGAGATGCAGCATGCAAATCCCAGCTGCAATTTCACTTGCCACCAAAACAGCAGACTGACTGGTGTGTCCACCTGCCCCAGGCACCTGGATCTCTTCTTCCTCCTTACAACTGGCTTTTAGAATTATTTTCACCCCCGCACAACTACAGAGAGTTACCAGCCACCTTTTCGGTGCCTTCAGTTCTTAATTATGAAAACATAGATCTCTCTGAAATTTGAAGGCTGGGAAGGAATGACACAATCACCTTATTCAACTCCCAGAGTGTTCTCACACTAAATACTTCTACCCCGCACCTTCCCTATTGAGCACATTAACTTGTATTTAATACCCTGCATAATACCTTTCAGTAAGGCCTCAAAATTTGGGTTCAAAGACACTTCCCTTGGTGCTCTGCTAATAACTTTCTCCTTTAACTTTCCTCTACAGCTCAGATCTAACCACTCATTATTTCTGATGTAAATAATATAATACGCCATACTTCCATAATTTTTGTCTCCCCTCCCATTTTTCTGCCCTGAAAATTTAATTCAATTAGAAAATGGGTACTGACAGTGGAATTAAATTGTAAGTATGAGCTGTATTCCCTTCCCTCTTATTTTTTCCATGTACTTTTCTGAATAGTGCTTTGCAGAAAATATGGAGACCTATTTCTGTTTGGGACTGATGGCCTGCTCATTCTAGGCACAATTACTTTTACCCCCTTTGCAGCACTCAAGCCATCATATTCCCCATCTGCCTTATCAGTTCTCCAGCCTGGAAGATGGACAGTACACATCTGACAGAACTTGCTCCAAGTAGCTATCACCCCTCAGAGGACCCTCCTCATCCAGACTTGAGAACGAAATAACCAACAAGCAAACCCCCAGATTTTTGCATATCAAAATAAATCTTCAGTTCCACTCTTCCTTTTCAAATTGCATTTTCATTCCTTAATTAAATCAGTGGAGGAAATGAGCTCTTCTCCTCTGGATAGATGGATGAGAGGGAAGGGAAATGGAAGAGGTGAATGTCTGCTCTCTTTCAGTAGTACTTGAAGAGATTCCAGTAAAAGCCATTGCACAATAGCAAAAGGCATTTTGTTCTTCAGATGCTGACTGTTTTCCAGACATTTTGATTAAATTAGGTAAACATAGCGGGTCTGTACCATAGCACTGGAATTGCAAGTTTACTCTTGTTTTGCAGCAGGCTGTTAACTAAGGTCGTGAGAGAAGCAGCAATAATATTTCAATTATATAGCTGGAAATATATTTATTACACAGACATTCCAAAATAGTAGTGGCAGAGGTCTGGTTTACGGAAACCATTTGGGATAATACATTCTGAAGTGATGCTGTCAACATCTTGCTCCTTGCGGAGAAGCTGAGTAAAAGGTTTTAGCCATTTCTATGGGGCAGTAAAAGGATTTTCTTTCCAATGAAGAAAGTCCCACTAGCTCTTTGCAATACTGTGGTGTCTCAGTCTTTCACAGTGCCTCCCTTAATCTACTGCTGCGTGCTGCGGGTACACTGGCAACCAGGATAACAGCAAGTTGTTTGGAGCCTAATTCAGTGACAAAGAAAATGCTGTGTAAGGATGGCAAACAGAAAATTCATGCCATGGTTACTGGTAGCTACAACAAGCTGTTTCTACACACACCTATGTGTTCAAATTATCCACAGACCCCCCAGGTGCCATTCCCTCCTTTGTCAACTTGAAATGCTGGCATGAAAAATGAAGTTTGCTCAGTCAACCCCTTGCAGGCATCTCCATGGAGCATAAACAGACACTGTTGAATGGAGGCATGAAGTCTGGTACTGAACCAGGCCTTTGCTCAGAGTCCAGCTGGGAGCAGAGCTGGAGCTAACTCTATTTCACCCCCCAAAATCTTCCAGTTCCTTCAAAGACTTTGCAGGTGGATTTCAGGGTCTTTGATTCTCCCTGAGATGTTCAGCAATTCATGGAGCATGCTCCACTGTCCCTTTGAGGAGGACACTGGATGAGGACCAATGTGCCACGCTGCCTCCCAAGAAAAACAGCTCTGTCTCCTGAGCCCTGGCAGGACCCTGCAGGAGACCACCAGGGCTGGAAGTAGCTGTGGTGGGAATAGCCCAGGCAGCCAAATGTCCCACCACAATTCTGTCAGCAGTTGCACACCAGCATCAGTTACATGTGTGCAGCACTTTGAACACACAAAGCATTTTTTTGCAGTATCCATAGGCTTTAATTAAAAAAAAACAAAAAAACCAAAACAACAAAAACCAAACAAAAAACCCAACAAAAAACTAGGAACACTTAGAGAAAGACTTCTGCAGACAGTCAACAACTGTGTTAAAATGAGGGCCGAGCAAACCCAGCCAAGGCTGATTCTTGGAAAAAGTTTGAGCAGAATCTTTGGAACTGAACTCTTTGCTCCTCTCTGCTCTCAGCCTGAACAGTCTGGTCTCTCCTCCCTTTACCGAAGTGCAGCTTTCTTTTTGCTTAGACTGGCTTGGAAAATGCTCTTTTCAATGAGCAGCTACCCCATGTGTTTTCCTAGTCATAGAAAACCCTGTTCTAGTCATTCAAGACTGTGTAGGCTTACATTTTCTTGACATTCAGATTTCATCCACTCTCTCTCTTGTTTTTAGTTCACATCAGCCTTTCCAGTTTTACTTCTGTTCTTCCTCTCTTCATCCTCTGTGAGACAGCAATTCAAACTTTTGAATCTACCTTCTTAAGGCAAAGTGCTCAGAAACAGGCACACTGGACGTTCTTTCCTTACTTTAAATGAGTGATTATTTGCTAGGGTGGACACTGAACTTTCAGACAGAAAGAGATAAGTCAGCAACATGCAGGAGAGCTTGTTTCCCTTCTTGTAGCAGAGCACTCCCAGGCAGGTAGATGAAATATTTGCATTACCATCCCGCCCTGAAATACTTTCATCTGCCCGTCCCAAGGCACCATTTGCATAAAGACCAATCTACAGGAGAGCTGCCCAAACAATCTTGCCTCTGCATCAGAAATACAATTTAATTTTTTCTCAAATGAGCAAAGCACCTTTATGTGTTAAACCATTTTCAAGTGGGAGGTATCCCAATAAAACATTAAAGGTATTTTAATAGGAGGGCAGCCCACTAGAATTTTAACTACTATCCAAAGAGCAAAGTGTGTGCAGAGAAGCAAAATATACAGAAGCACAGGGTAGAATATTCAGTCATCTTTTTAAGCAGCGCCTATATCAGAGAGACCTGAAAACCTTACACAACCTGCTCTTATGATAATAAACTAAAAAACAAGAACCAAAGAAAGCACCCACAAAACATCATCAAGAGACTTAAATAAAACATTATGCATAAAAAGAAATATTGCTATACATTTTCTTCTTGCTTTTTTTTTTTATCTGTCCCTCCCCATTAGCTGTTTCTTTGGCTGCCTCTGCCCATCAGCCTCCCACTCCTCCTTTTGCTTGTGCAGGAGCAAACCCTGGGCAGTGCAGTAAATCCTTCTTGCATTTCCTTCATTGCAACACAGATCAGAAGCTGGCTGCAGAGCACCAACCGGGTTTAAAGACACTCGCTGTGGTAAAGGGGGGAGGAATTTGTAGCACCCTGATATGGCCAGTGCTCTTTGGGACTAACAGCATGCAGAAACACAAATAAAGGGCAGAATGAAACTTGCAGGGGAAATACCCCTTTGGACTTTTTCTAACAGTCAAACATCTGTTTCAGCACCCTTGCTACAGCCTTGGTAACGTTTATATAGGGTGAACTGGGGCATTCTTCTCTCTATCATCTGCCCTGTGCCTAGGATACAATTTTTTAAATGACTGCAGTGATCAAACAAAACGTTAGTGAGGCCAAACTAAGTCCAACACTAAATACTACTTCAAAATCCCCACAATTTATTCTCTTTGCAGCCAAAGAAACTTTGAAATTCATTCTTACTCCTGCTTTTGGATGGCTACACTGCATCACCAGTGGCAATTTGAAAATTTGATGTTATTTCCTGCAGTTCAGACCTTGACCTGCATGAACAATCCATAGTTGTGATGTTATTTTTCTTATATCAAACTTAGGAAGTGTGTGAACAAGACTTTTTTCTGTGGCGCATGCAAATGTGAAGACTGGTGTCTACTGTATGTGAAGTACTTAAACCCATTTCAGCTGAATAACTGTGCAACAAAGATTACCTTTCTGCATATTCCCAGATAATACTTTAGCTGACTGAACGTTATTTTGCTCTGAGCTGCAAAACTGGGGGCATGTAAGAATTATGTAGTGGCACACGAGTAACATCTGCCTTTATTAGCAGGAGTATTACATTTCTCCTAACTGCATTTCTACGACACCTCATAATTTCTCTTGGCACAGTAACCTATATAAACTTGCACAGAGCACAGCTCTACCTCCCCCCTAGCCGAACCACCCCCAGCGTATGAATGAAAAATTAACACTTTCTGCTTTCTCCTCCTACTATAGTGATCAAGTGAAACATTGCCCTGGATTTCAAAACAGCGCCAGTGCCTGGTTTTGCACATTTTCCTGGAGAATTTCTTTCAAAAGCGCTTTTCAGTTCTGATTTTTTCTCTCTTTCTTACGCTCAGCGATAGCCACAGCTCTGTGCCGGGCAGGGCATCGCAGCCGCCCTGCCTGCCACCTGGCAGCCCTCCCCATGGCATCCTCCGCACCCAGCTACCCTCCTCCCCTCCCCAGCGAACAAAGGCGCGATTGTGCCCGCACTGGGCAGCAGGGCTTGGGTTTGAGCTGTCTGTCCCCTGGGGAATGCACCCAGTCCCTCCCTGCTCCCGACACACCGGCACCCAAGACACGCACGGATGATTTCCCTCCCTGCATCCCCAGGGCCTCCCACCATGCGGTAACTGCGACTTTTCTGTAAACCCGCAGCTGCCCAGTGTGGCATAGGCTGCTCTGGATCCAGGTGATTCTCCTGCACGCCTGAAAACACAGGCTATGATTTTGTGCCTGTAAGCACATCACCTTTTTTTGGCAAGCTGTAACACCCATGCCAAAGACAAGCAGGGAAAATACAGGAAAAGCAGCAATGGTCGGGTATCCCCTTGAGTAACGGTATTCCTCTCTTCTAAATATTAGCACCCCTGGATATGTCTAGGAATGAGGGGGGTTTCATTTTTAAAAAATGTTTCCTTACCAGATATTGTTTCTCACTGATTATAAACTTACTTGCAAGCAGTTTGACAGGCAGACTGTCAGCGCAGCTTCAGCCTCCCATTTGCTCCACAGGGAAGATACACAGCAGTGTGCTCAAGCAAGAACACTTTTCCTGATGAAATATAACTGTGGGAGCACTTTAGCTGAGGACAATCTTTGATACAACCCTGTGTATTCATACAGGCTGGCCAAAACCCAGTACGTCTGGGCACAGCAGGTGCTTCTTTGCTCCTTGCTCTCAGTTTCTAGCGTCGCTGCTTAAATGCTTTCTCTCTTGCATGCATTTTCTTAGACCATATTTCCAATTTTGCTGTTTTCTGTGCCTCTCTCTCACCTGCTGTTTGCTCACTGAAGAGACCTGAGTGCACATGGTTAAACAATACCCTGGGAAATCCCACCAAAGCTCCATGCTTTCAACTCCTCTGTGAGCAGTTCAAATCCACAGCTCACATACTGAACAAGTCTTTTTTACTCCCTGTTTTTTTAATCTGCCTAGCTCTGTTTGTTGCATTTATTCATAACAGAAGGGCAGCCATTTCACTCACCAGTTCTAGTCAGTTTAACCCAACCCATAATACCATCATTGTAGTCAGCTTGCTGAGACCTGGAAAAATTAGACATACCTGTTTGTAATGAATGCTGATAATTACACAACACACAAACAACAAAGCAGCCTGCTAGATCCAATCACTCCCTCAATTTGAAGACATTAACATTGATAATTGCATACTGTGGAAGCTCAGAGGCACTAAACAAGATTGTCTCCTCCATACTCATTATAAAAGACAGTACTAGAGCAAAGAAACTTACATTCTAGGAGGAAAATGATATACGATATCTCTTCTACAGATGAGGAATGGGATACAGAAATAACTATTCAGCCAAAGACGTAATAAAGAGTGTGTAGGGTAGAGCTGGAACCGAGTTACCATAAATACTTGCCAGTAGCTTTGGTACTAAGCCATCTTTTTAAGACAAACTCTGGGACAAAACTGAAAGATTTTGTGAGGATCACATCCATCTCTATGTGTAATTCATTCTGAAGAGCAGTTTCTAATTTCCTAGTTTACTACATATGAATATTCAGGAGTAATTGAGCTTTTGTATCTGTCCATGTGATGAAAGTTAAATATTTTTAGCCGCTATGGGGGAGGATGCACCATAGATAGTGGCATTCACATCCAGATGTTCCATTTGTGTGTGTGTGTGTGTGGTGCAACATCTTAAATAAGCTTATTTCTGGGTTCCTGATTTTCTGTTATTATCGGTGCCTGAAAATGTGATTCACAGAGAGATGCTTTTTGATCTAGTTTACTACACCTGGGAGATCAAAGCCATGACTTTCCAAACCTTACCAGCTTTGCCAGTTTTTTTTTCTTTTCCCTAATACTGAGCAGGTATTGTAATTGCACTAGACCAGAGCACGAAAATTCTCCCATCCAGCATTTAATTTGATTTTTACTTCCATTTCCACAAGACTGTACTTTCTCAATTCCACTTACCTGTATAACATAAAACTAATACAATCTACACAAATGCAGATGTCTTTTAAAACAATGACTGCTTTCCACACCCACCACTTGCAGCAGGATGAGGTGTCACTTGCACTGCGCATCACATCACCTACAATTACGAACACGCATCAATATATTTGCAAGGCAGCATCATCATACAAAAAGCCTGATCTTACCACTACTGATGCTGGAGGCTGGAAAATATAGAAACAGAGCTGTGATACAGACCTGACTTCAGTGCTCATTTTACACACTGCCTTGCAAAAATCCCACATGCTTTATGTCCCTCGCAGGTTATCGGTCAGTCCTCCTGCCCTAACTGCATAAATTCCCAGCATGGTCTCTGGAGATGTGCAGGGAGGCTTTCTGTGTATGGAGTTGCTCCTTTCTGGCGTGAGCGGAGAGAACCGATGCGAAGTGCTAGGTGTCTCCATCCCCTCATGATGAGAGTATTTGATAAGGCAAAGGACGTGATTTCTAAACCCTGCTTAGCCCAAGAAAGACTGAATTTAGACTTTCTACACTGAAGACAGCCCTCTGACCCCCGGGCCTTGGAGAATTTCACCCTTCCCTCTGTGGGTCGCTGTGCACGGGCACAGAGCATGAGGACGTGGGCACCACAGCCAAGCCTGACTCTTCCTCGGGAGCGTGTTGTCCTGTCCCTCCCGCACACTAACCCGTCAGCGAGAGGGAGTCACAGCCCCAGCCACATCCAGGCCTTCGGGCCACCCCATAGCAGTCACGCCATTCAGGTGCCTGCCTGCCTGAACCGTGACAGCTTTGGGGAGCGGGAGGTACCTGTCTTTCATCTGACAGCTGCTTTTAGGCATGAATAGGTGACTACAGTAAGTGCCCAGGAAATCTTCAAGCGCGGTATAGAGGCGCCTTGCAGTGCAAGCAGCAGACAGACTGGGTTATTGTGTGAGCCTTAGGCTTTGGGCACATAAGTCTCAATTTAAGCAGGCTGGATCCTGCACAGAGCTAACACCTTATTAAGTGTTCATGTTCCTTTTCCAGGCCTTTCATAACTCCTTGTCTATCAGCTCTCCCCGCTTAAGTTCCTCTCCTCCTGGCACCAAAAACTTACACCTGGTCAGAACATTTACAAAGTGGTATTTAGTTAAATATCCCACTACATCAAAGATGAAACATCTCTGAGGAACATGAACATTTCACTTTTTACAAGGGCATGTAGTGATAGGACAAGGGGTAATGTCTTTACACTGTGAGAGGGTAGATTTAGATGAGATGTAAGGAAGAAGTTCTTCCCTGTGAGGGCGGTGAGGCACTGGAACAGGTTGCCCAGAGGCTGGGGATGCCCCATCCCTGGCAGTGTTCAAGGCCAGGCTGGATGGGGCTTTGAGCAACCTGGTCTAGTGGAAGGTGTCCCTGCCCATGGCAGGGGGTTGGAACTAGATGATCTTTAAGGTCCCTTCCAACCCAAACCATTCTATGGTTCTATGATTTCAACAGAGTTTCACTTGTGACCCAAATGAAAACCCCCAGTTGGGTACTTGAGGTCTTTGATCTCAGACTTGGCATTTCAACGCAGCTCTCCTTCACAAAGGCATTTGAAAGGGGCTGCTTTGTATTTTGTTCCCACAAAAGATACAGAGACACTTCAAAAACCTCGAGAACTTTCCATGGGATGGAACGGCTGTTATTCATTCAGTTCTGCTCTAACACTTCACAGGAGAGGGGGTCAAGTAGGCGCGTTCATGTCAACCACATTGGTCATTCAAGAAAGAGTGACTGGAAGCATGATGCAGATTCTCCTCCTTGTTTTCCTTCAAAAAATTGCAATAAAATAAAGTAAGAATTCACTGAATGTTTTGCCTAATTCTCCTAAAAAGCCAAAAGAAAAAAATAATAATCACTGTGTTAAAACATGTTTCATGATTACAAAGTGTCTGGGAACCTCTTGTATCAATTTCTCTTCCTACACATGTCCAATTGGTCTTTAAATAGTTTACTTCAAGCTTTTATATATGGAATAGTCTAGCTTGGTTTATATCTTTTTAAAAGACACTTAGTAGACATTTTGTGCACGTAATTGTTGAAGTTGCAGCAGAAGAAAAAAAAAAGCTGTCTTCTAACTCCATTACTGTACCTTAATATATCTTTCCTGACATTTACTGTCAGGACTCAGTTTTCCTTACGGTCAATCTAGTTCACACAATTTAGTCTCTTATTGGATGGGAACTTTTCAGACTAAGAATATCCCACAGTCCTTCTGTTGCATGATGATTCCCATCACTTTAGGTGTCTGTTTTATCAATCATAAGAACTATAGACTATTCTGAAAAATAAATTATTTGCCTCAGAAACTGATACAATTAGAGTGAAAAGTGTGAATAAGATTCAGAAAATGTTGCCTTTGCATGACGTGCACTCTCAGGAACAAAGAAAGAATTTCCGTTGTCTATCTACCTTTTGGCCTTTCGTATTTTTTGAGCATAATTTGCATCTGAAATCAGGACAGAGTGTAGGTTGATGCTGCAATTTTTTCCTTTTAAACAGATCTCATGTTATTCTTCTGCCAGGTGGTCTCTTGTGTTACTGTCCCAGTTCCTCACCACATTGCAGCCAGTTCATATGGTCATATGAAATTACTGTCAGTATAATGAAAGTGTTTCATTTCAAGTCTCCTGAACTTATTAATCTACTGAGTCATCAATAGCTTTGTGCTTGCTTGTATCCAAGTGACCCTCTAATGGGAATGAATGACAAGTTGGATTATTTCAGCCCAAAAGGGTGAAGCTAGATTCCAAGAGAAAATTATTTATAGTTTCAAGGCAAAGACGATGCACAAATAGATTATTTTGTATCTCATATATTGTTGATTTATTGTAAAAAGATTTCCGACTTGAAGCAGTGGGTTAGTTGTATTTTGGATTGAGGATAGGGAAACAAATTGAGAGGAAAGAATTTGTAAGAAATTACTCTATCAAAACAAAGCCAAATAATTTTCCTTGAGAAAAAAGGCAGGTCAGACTTAAATGGATTGGTACAATTTGATGGCCTTTTCCTTTCTCTTTAGCTTTTGTGTGTGTGAAGTCCTCTTTGGGCTCTCAGGCAGGAAACAGGTAGGACAGCATTTCTGGAAAAATGAAACTTTCCCGTTGTTCTGCCACTGTTCAGATGTACTGGCCTCGCAGTTCCCGTTATCAGATGCGTGCACGTACTCTAACACGTGTGCGGGGAGAGGGACCTCTTGTAGTTCAGTAACACCATAGCCAAGCTGAGAGCATCCACCTAGAGAAGGGAGTCGTGCAGCTCAGGCACCGCTACAACGGGCCAGAGAAGCCTCTGACCCTGCTCAGCAGACTCAGATCAAGCTGCAGCAATGGCTCTCACACTTGCAGGTGCTCCAGCCCCACACTTGGAGCTGCCCTAGCTGGGAGCACTGCAGAAGAATGATTTCTACATCCCCCTTCAGTTCAGATAGCACTGCGTATTTATGTATGTGCACACAACCAAAAGGGATTACTGTGAATAATGGTTCAGCAAATGTCTGAGAAGAGCTGTCAGATAAAGGCTTCATCATTTTTAGTATCCTCAAACGATTAGCATTAAAACAAAGAAATGGATGGATGTCACTGATTGAAGGACTCGCTTCCAGCAGTGAAATACAAGAAGGCAGCAACTGAAAAGGTGCTGAAAGTTTTTGAGGTTTTTCATGGTGCCCAGAGCTGAGATGGATATCTGAATGTGTCATAGTTTTCAAAGCAAAGGGATAATTCCCATTCACAATACCAGTTTTTTGGTAGAATATGGTCAGCCTAAAGGGGGAAAAAAATCAAGAATACCCATTTGATAATTCTGACAGAAAAATTTGTCAGATATGAGGGACTGAGATTAAAATTAAAAAGTGAAAATTAACTATGAGGTACAAAAAGACAGGTATCTGCCCCAAAACAGCAACAACAAATGGTAACTTCTTCAAGTGTAAGGTCTTTGCAGCAGGGGCATTTTCCTTGATGTTTATGCGACTGTTAGCAGGGTTATAATCCATGTGTAGTGCTCCTAGTGCCACCTCAACTAGTAGCAGAACTGGTTAGACTGCAGTCTAACATTGGCAAGTCTGGAAAGTCAAAGAAATTGTTAGGTTCTGTAGAAGATAGTCCAGTTCCTATAGAACACTACTTCCAAGTCCATGAGAAATACTGCTATTATTTCACCTGATAAAGGACCCTGCTTTCAGGAGGAAATAGCAGGTGAATAATTCTACCCCCACCTGAAGCGGAGTGACTCCATTAGCAACAGTGAAATTTCTCCTCCTCCCTGAACAGATGCAAAGTGAGATTCCTGGGAGGAAACCAGCTCAAAGGCTGTGTTATTTCCTTTGCTTAAGCTCCAGCATCAGAGGCAAGCTGCTCTAACATGATGAACTGAAAAAAGAAACAGAAGCTTCCAGTCTAGAAGGTGCAAAAAGCAACTACGCACCAAAGGAAGTCTTTTATATCCCTGATTCAGGTGTCAGTACCTGACTTCTTCCTGTCATCCAAGATATTACTCACCCAAAAAAAAGAGTCTCTGCACTGCAAGGAAGTACTGTGGACAGAAGTTTAATCTGTCCATCAGTGAGGTGCAGTATGTAATATGTAACTTGTCCTTCCCTCTTTCTCCCATGGATCAGTGCAAACTTCTGGTTATTTGTAAGATTAAAGATCATGCCATTAGCAGAAGCCATTCATGACAAACAGGCATTTGACTTCCCCAGAACTGTAGATGTTGATTTTTGCTCTAGCTCCAGCAAATTAGTGATTAACTGGAAGCTATTCAGCATTCCAGTGCCAAGGTGGGTAGAAAGCACAAAACAAGGTCTTGTGAACATCTTTTCTCTCTGTTATTAAAGAAAAAATTGCACATCCAGGATAGCTGATGCAATTCATTCTGGTGACTTCATTTCTGGCTCTTTTTCCTAGTCACAGGTTAGTGGCATTTGATGTTAGCACCACAGTGCGTGTTTCTCTGTTCAAAGGGGTCAGAGAATGCTGCCAAAGCAGAGCTGTATCATGGGCTTAAACTCGGAAGGAAATTCAGGTGCATATTCAAGTAACGCAGACTCCAGCTTCTGGCAATCGGGTCTACCGGGACCTGAGCAAAAGGAGATGCCCACCACCATACCATGTTAAGCACAAGCCTCTGTGACCCCAGTTGTTCAGGGTCCAACCAGAGAAATCCTCAGTTTCCTCATTCTCCAGCTGTCTCATTCTCTCCTGGGCAGAAGGAGGCTGCTCCCTCTGCAACAATGCTTGTGACATTGCGAGATGTAGATACAGCACTTTCAAAATTGCACCAAAAAAAATCAGGTTGTTGAAACATAAGGGGAGAAGTCAGGCCTCATGAGAATTATTCTTCCCTCTGCCACTGGCTCACCACTCCTGTCTTGTAAGCTGTCTTTGCTTCAGTTCCTCTCTCACATCTCTAGACAAGTCTGAGGACTCATCTGTCCTCCAGGGATCTTTTAAGATGTAACGGATGTTTTATTATATAGTACCATAAGCCTTTTGGATTAAAGGACCAATGTAAACTCAAAGAATTTACTAATGAAAACCATTAATAATAAATGTAATTACAGAGCTTTTGTAATGATTCAACAACTGCAGAATATTTCAATGTCTGCATTATCCATTTATGATTTTAAAACGGAGGAAGATAACAGAATTTTTACAGAAATCTGTAAAAGGCATCAATTCTACACAATTATTAAAAAAGTAAGAATTTCTTCTGGGGAAAAAAACCATATTTCCTGATAAATTAGAGCTCTTTAGAGAATAAGCAACCCCCCCAACACGGTTTTCTCACAACAAACCTCTAAGATATAAGGTTTTCATGGTATATTCCCTGCCTTTCTTGTCAGGCCCCAGCATATATTCTAGGTAGATTTTTCACCTCTGTTGATGCATCCTGAAAGTGGTAGTAAAATGTAAGCAAGAACAAGAAGAACAAGAGGAGTCACAAAAGCTTTAATCAACCCCTACACACTGCAAATAACGAAACAATTACTTCAATCAGAATTCAGTGCTGGAGTCTTTGACTTCAACAAAAACCTAAGTTAAAATTACAAAACCAGGCCTCAGTAATACTAAACCTTCAGCAGACAATGTTACTAATCATTAGAAATCCAACAGGTCTTAGTTTACTTTGCCAAAAAAGTCTAATTTTGCCCTACTTAATATTTAGAAGGTTTTCAAATTAACACTAGTATATAATGACTCCCACAAGAGTTTACAAAAAGACATGATCCGTTGCTTATATTCAACACAAGTATTCACTAGAGAAACATAATTTGATATGCTTGCTTGATGTTCACAAAGCATTTTGAAGATGAAAAGTATCATGTGCTAAACATCAAGCTAGTCTGACCACCTTCTTACTATAGATAGACAATCTGTCAGAACAAGAAAAATGAGACACAAAGCTGGTCTGGTGAGGATCCTGTTTTGCCTTTGAAAAAATGTTAAAATAATTGATAGTTTCAATAATAAATAGTTTCAAAGTATTAAGCATTCCTTTGCTTACTGCTTCAAAGGGGTCCCCAAATACCTAGAAATGTAACTATCTTCCTTTTCATGTTTGATAGGAAAAAGTATTAAAGATTTTTAAAAATACAAATAAAGAGATCTATCCACTTTTTGATCCACCTTTATCTAAAATTAAAAAAGAAATTTGAGTGCTTTATTTGTCCCCCTGTAATGGAAAGCCTCACAAAAAGACTCTGATGTGGAACTAATTTGCATTCTGAATGTGCTGAATGGACTACAGAGACTATAGTAACCTTTAGAGAATCTTTGCTGTGTTAAAAAAGTAATTCATACTCTAGCTCCTTCTACAGAAAATGAAAGGTTGAAAGATGTAAATTAGACAAAACAAACAAACCTTTCATAGTATATTATGAGTTCCAGGTCTCCTGTGCACTTACTAAAGTTTCAGTAACTCCTCTTCCAATTTCAAGCACAGTAAATTTGGGCCATTTGACAAATGCCTTATCACCATTTTGTTTAAGTGTTGCTACACACAGAAGCATATTTCAAGGAAAGAGGCATTGAGAAACAACTTCTTTGAACTTGTTTTTCTCTTCCTTGCCCTCTCCCCCATGCTCTCAAATGGATGAAAGTTTTTTTTATCATTTAAAACTCCCATAATTTCCAGCCTGGCTAACTGACTTTTAGCTTCCATGACCATGCAGTGCATGTACCTCTTCACATTTCTTTAATTCATATGTTGGAACCCACTGTCCCATCTCAACGAGCTTTAACAGGGTGGTCGAAGTCCCAAACAGAATTAAGTTCCTGCTCACCCTGTGAAAACAGAGGGCTGGGGAAAAGAGAAGCATCCTTGAAAAACCCCAGTTACGAAATTGGGAACACCATACACTTGTCTCATGTGAGAGACAGTGAGCCTTTCTAAAGGCTCAGCTCACACCGAAGGTGTCTGTTAGACACCAGAATTCCCTTAGCTTCAGTGTTCATGGGGTTGTTCATTAAAAGGCAATAAAAAGCAGTGAAATAGTAATTTGACAATTCCTTATCCCCACCCTGCGGCATCATTAAAATTACCTGACTTTTACCCATGCAAGCTGCCTGGCTTTATTTCCCCTTGTCCTTATAACAACTCTGCCAGTCCTACAAAACCATGCCATATTGCTTCTCCATATCCCCCAAATCCTTGGCTTCTCTGCCCTTTTGTCTCCCACTACACAAGTTTCTCTGTAGACCTGAGGTAAAGACAGCACCCATTATCATCTGCTTCAGAGACACTAGCCTCTTTGACATGTGCTTTGCAGATCTCCATCTCCAAAGAGTGCTGTGCAAGACGAAATTTGTCCTCCTGCCTTGGAAGACCAACGTCTGTTTGCGCAAGAGACACATGGCTTCACACTTTCCACCTCCCATGGTTAGGGTTGTGGTAGAGCTCTGTTAGTTAGCCCTTTTTCAAACACACCCAGTATAGCATACTCCAAGCACTTGAATGGACAATCTAGTTATTAGAATTTGCTAACTGGAGGCATGGGTTGGAGCTGGAGATATCCACAAGTCTTGTTATCACCAGCTGAGGAGAGATCCTTCCAAACCTCCCTTGACTGCTGACAACTGACACCAAAGAGGACAAAATGACGTCATAAATCCACAAGCCTGCAGAAACCTGTGGCTATATTTATTATGTTAACACAGTGGAAACAAAGAGCTATATACTGGGCACAAAGAAAAGTAAAGTCTCACGCAGGCACCACATTTAAATTTGTTTATGTTATCCAGCTGACGATCTCGGAGGATCCATCTGAACTTGCAATACCCAAGTGACTGATTCAGGGAGGCAGCACTCACAGAAGTGGGAAACTAGAGCGGGTCAGCATTATTCATTCAGATTACTTGGTTTAAAGGGACATTTTACACAGAAGAAAGTTTCTGTTGAGAGGAAAGGAGGGATTCTGAAGAGATACTCTTCATGCTCTGGGATTGCATCAACGCTATTACCCTAGAATCAGAGGGGGAAAAAAGGGCTGTGAGAGGCCATCCAGCCCTTCCCTTGCCCAAAGGTATGATCAGCTAGATCTAAACTATTCCCAAATGATGTTTATCTAACCTGCTTTCAGAAACATCCACAAGCTCCCCCAGCAATCTAGCTCAATGCTTCAGTGTGTGACCTGTTCTCTTCAGAGCACACAGGAAGGACAGGCTATTCCCTACATCTTAGTAACTGTCTTTTATGTGCAGGTTTCATTATGCTTCCCACTCTCTTTTTGCAACTGAATATGCTCCACTTTTTCTACTTTTTTCCGTCTACAGTTCTCATGATTTTCATTGCTCCACTCTGAATTTTACCAGTTCATATCTGCTAATTGCAGTGTCCAAAACTGGACAGAGGACTTCTTCAGGCCTTGTAAGATTTGTGTTGAAGGATTTGCTATAAGCATTTCTCAGACGTTTCTTTCTTTTTTCAGTCCCTCCGTGATGCTGCCCTTTTCCCCACCAGATCACACTACCTGCCACCCAGCTGTTTAGGACATGCAAGACATCAATTAAATCCCAATTTTTCCTCCCTTTCCCAGGCAGAACAAACCCAGCTCCCCAAGCCTCTCCTCCTATGTTACACGCTCCAGAACTAAGACCGCCGCTGTGGCTTTCCTCTGGCCTCTCTCAGCCTACGCTTGTACTGGGGGGTCCCCAAACTGCACGCCGTGTTGCAAATGTGGTCTCGTGGGAGATGAATAAAAGACAGCCATCATTTCTCTCAACCTGCTCGCAACCTGCTGGCTATGCTCGTCAGCCGGGGAGTTCAGAAGCCCAAGCTGTGACCCCAGACCCCCGCTCCCCCGCAGCCGGGGTGCTCCCTGCCCTCGGCTCCAGCGTCCGCCCCGGGGGTGACACCTGCAGCTGCAATCCCACCCTGGGCATTTGCTCCTTATCTGCAGCCAGCAGCTCCCTCTCGCCCCAGGGAGCCTTGCCTGCTCCGGATCGGAGGGAAGGAGGGGAGAGGGCACCCGTTGCCCCCAGGTTCCCAAGGCTGGGGCATGCTGAGGGTGTGAGGAATCCCACTGTTCCTCGTCTACACATCTGATGTGTCCTTTTTTGAAGTAAGACTGCAGGCTCTTCAGGGCCGAGACTGTCTCAAAGCAGCTAGCTATAGTGTTATGATAACATAAATGATAAGTAAGAGCAAATACAGTATTTGAGTTACTGGAAATTGAATGAGAAGGGTCCAGCCGGAAGAGAATGCCATTTTCCAGATTCCCAGTTCATTAGCCTCTCACTCAGCTCCTCCTTCTGTCTTCTCAGAAATCAGTGTAAACCCATCATTTGGCTCTTCAGTGCAATGGCTGGCTCAAGCCCAAACCTGGGGCTTGACTGAAGCCCCCAGCCGTCCCTGGGCTGGACCACCGAAGGAGTGTGGCTGCTCTGGGACAGCACTGACCCCCACATGTGAGAGCCCGGCGCAGGCCTTTCCCCATGGAAGGAGTTCAGGCAGGCTGCAGAGGCCAGGCAGCAGTGAACTCCGGAAAACCTTCCATCCTGCTGTAGCAGGGATGAACATCACCACCTTGATGGAAAGATATTTCCTTGATGGAAAGATATTTCCAAACACTCCTTCTGCCATAGCAATCATAGGTTCTATAATAGAGAAAACAAGCAAGCAGGCAAGCAAAAAACAGAGGTGCTTAGTGGTTGTTTCCCTGAAAAATAAGCAGAGCTCCCACGAGGTCCGTAAAAGCTTTCAGTATTATATACTAATTTTACACAGAAGGTAGTCGGACTACAACCCACAAGGACACTGATTTCAATAGGAATTAGAAGTCAGGCACCAAATTACCTTTGAAGACCTGGGCTTTAATTACTGCTGTTACGGAAAGCAGTGCAAAACCTGCTGACGAATAGCTAATGGCTAGTAGGAGTTTTGCAGACACTCAGCAATGACTGCCTCTGCTCTGAGGAACACATGATATAGGACTGGAGGAAAAAAAAGGAGTGAAGTAGAAGTTGAACAATGTCAGCCTGAATTGCTGAGTAAGAACAGACCTGCTAAATGTAAACACATTGAAATACTAATTAAAGTCACAGACCCCTATCAGCTACCTAGTGAGATCCACAAAGCCCTACCAGATTAGATCACACATTTTGGGATCAAAGCTGACATCTTGGTCAGGTCACAGGATTTTGTGTAGATGCTTTACCTCTCATCCATTTCCTCCACTATGTTAGCAATGTGCTTTTGCTTACTGTGAAACTGTGGCAGAGGGCTTAGATCAGTGCCAGATTAACAGGGTTAAATTACTGTGGAGTTTGCGTTGCATCCTAAAAATGACCACGTGTTGTTTTGATATTTTAATTTCAGTAAAAACACAGACCGGCAGAAAAAAAAAAACAAGTCTGTCATCCTGGTAATGCTTCACATTAGCTCATTTACTGGTAGCACTTTGCAAGAGGGCACACCTTACAGAAGCCTGAGAATTTTGGAATGGAGGCAATTACTAATTCCAACGTGCAAAAATATGCTGCGTTGCATGTAGTTTTTCTGTTAGTTTCCTGAAACAGGAAAGGTAACAAAATCAGAGTGGTGAGAATAGCCTTAAAAAGGAATTTGAAGATACTATTGCAAACTTACAAAAAGACACTAAATGCCAGCAAGTTTTAGAAAACATATAAAAAAATTTGTAGATAGGAGATACATGACAGCAAATATCATCATCAGTAGGTACATGACAGCAAATGTCATCATTGTGTCTCAGGATAATAATGCCATCACGTCTTTGCATTACTCTCACAGTCCTGCCAAAGGAATTTTCTTGCTCATTATTCAAAAACTTCTTTGTACTTAAGCATTAAAACACTGAAACTGCCATGTTTGAGCAAAGACTCCATCAAGTCTATATTCTATATCATATTCTATGATTCTATGAAGTCCATTTTCAAGCTATTAACATGTCTCAGACTGTCTTTGTAATTAAACCACTACCAGGTAATCTGCTTGCAGAGGAAATTCTCCCTGACTCCTAAAACAATGAGGGTCCTCAAAACATGGTTTCTACCCATTTTAAAATTGTTTTTTATTCCTTGCTATTATGGCTCTAATTGCTCTACTTAGCTGTATGTACTCCATCAGTTTTGATTCCTACTAGTTTAATCAATCGGACGATATGCATTTGTAATTGTACTCTGGTGTATATATCCCTCCAGTCTCGGAGTTCAGTCTTACCCCTCAAAAACCATTTGCATTTTATACAATTCAGTAGAAAAAATATACAGGTTTTGTCATGTGAAGTTTACATATTTCAGTATAATGAACACAGACTTTAAGTCCAGACTATGCACACTAAGCGATCTGAAAGAAGTCCATGCTGTGTTTTCAGAGTTGTTGAAAAGAGGGAAACAGAACAATTGCTTTACAGAGGCGTTGCTTCCTTTAATAATTTGTGCCACATAAAGAATACTTTTCACACTAGGTCATTCAAGAGAGATTTTGGTGGAATGTGATCATTCAGTTTATGCAGCAAAACCAAGCTACCACGATTTAATTCTGCTGCGTGTTCAATTTTTATATTGTACACCCATCAGTTGTTAAAGCATAGCTCCTGCTAAGCCAAAAGCATAAAAGACTCAGGTCGCTTCTGAAAAGCTTGAAAATGTTTTATTCATGTATTTGCAGCACATACATTGCAAGGAGTATTGCTGTATTCAAGAGAGAATTGAATGATCCTTCACAGATGAGATTTTGTTAGTTTAGGATTTTGGCTGGGCTATATAAAATTGATGATCTTTTTAATTCAGCTCCAGGTCACTCATTCCAGACATCTTGAAGACGACCAAACCAGAGCAATTACGCATTCATGAGCAGGATGCTGAGGGCTTCACTTGGAAAACTGAAGGCTGATAACCAAAGTAAGGATCAAGTATCTTTCCCAAGGCTACTGCATAATGATGAAAACACCACATCTTAAAGCATGTATTGCAGAAAGCCTAGTGCTGCTCTTTGAACTGCTGCAGGTAAAATGAAGGATTTAAAATAACTAGCCTCTTCACCTGTTGGGGCACAGTAGAGCTGTACAGTACATAAAATGTAATGTGCGCTCTATAATGAAGAGCTTTGTGCTGCTAAGAGGCAGAGCTGACAGATCCTATTTCAAAGTTATCTTTAATGCAAAACCAAGAAATGTTCCCAATTGTTTCCATTACAATAAAGTTACTGGATGATAAAGACTGCTACGTGAATCACTTCGGTCACGTATGGGAAATCAAATCCCTAAGAAGCCTGAATGCACACAAAATGCAAATCGCTCCAAACTGCCTCTAATATATGCACGTTTATATACGTCCTCACTTTCAGATACAAGGTGTCATTGTGAGCTCTGCAGCGGAGCCTGATGTAACCCGAGTGCAGGGAAATGCTGACTTGGAAAGATGCATGACAAAGAGCCAGGCCCCGCAAGTGCTCCTTCTCTTGAGCCCTTCCGCAGGCCAACGGGCTGTGTAACAGCTACTGTCTCAGGAGAAATGACTCCATATGAAACACCGTACTAATGACATTAGGGAGTATGCCACTGTCTCAAGCCAGCTTGAAAGTATTTGCATTGTACAGGCAAATCCTAAATGTTTGAGGGATTAGGCTAAAAGCTGGGAATGTCTTGTCAAAATAGTCCTGAGTTCGTTTGAAAAATCATTTATTGAGATGTTAATAACATCACATCTCCATGTAGACAAAGTGGGGCTATCCTTAGCACAATACAGCAGCAGCATGCACGCTGCCTTTCACCTGTGGAGAAAGACTAGGGGTACATGATTTCATCTTGCTGAAAACAAGGAAGCCACTAGCAGAAGCTTATATATAATGCTGTATAACAGCATTGGATCTGGCCCAAAATACTTCACCTTGTGTAGATTTTTGTCAAATGGAAGTTGTTCATTCAAAGTCCCTGCAGATTTCTAAACCAGCTGAAAAATGCAATTTGAAAAAACTTAAGGGCTATTCAGAATATGATGTTGTGAAGGAAGGAACAGTAGGCTGCACACAAACTTTAAGTGCTCATTTTAGGCTATTTCATTGAAATAATAGCACTATACTTTATTCAGGACATATGTGGCTAGCATATGTTTACAACAAAAGCAGTGCCATGCATCAAAGAGAAGCAGAATTGTTTCAGAGTCATTGCAATATACATTATCCAGACACACTCCAGCTGGACAGATTCATGAAAGTGAGAGGCATAGGTAAGAGCTGGTTCCAGCTATTGTACGTGTCATTTTAAAAATTAAATAGTCACGAAGTGCATAGGCTCCATTCTCCTCCCTTCCCTCCCGCCTTCCCATTTCATTAAATAAATCCATCACATCCTCTTTCCCTGGGTGGATTTCTTCATCACCGATACCATTGTTCTGTGATGGAAGAGAATGGAACAAAGGTTACCAGATCATTTTTCTAAATCACTCATCTGGTCTGGTGAAAACTCAAAAACCTCAAGAGACTTTAAATATGCTCAGATACTATTAAAAAGCAATCTGGCCCTATTTCTTCAAAAAAAGAAAAAAAAAAAGCATGCCACCAATTAAGCCAACCATCCCACTTCATTTGAATATTTAGCAAAAACTGAACTTCAAACATGTTCCTATACTTGATTTATTTTACTGGTACATCATAGAATTAAAGCCCACCATTGCAGCCTTTCTTGTTTCCCATCTCTGTTTGGAGAAAGTCTCTCTATTTTCAGTTTTATGTTTTTAAAAAAGATACACAGCCAGGTAATGGTTGGTGTAATATTTTATCTTCATGTTTTCTTCTGGAGCATTCAGAGAGAAGCTAAACAAGGGAACAATGTGCTCTGACACTCCCTGCAGATTCCAAGACACATTCAAAAGGTGAGCTTTGATAAACTCAAGCTGCTCCTCGGGTTTGTTCAGTCTACTGGAAAAGTGAAGGAACACAATCAAAGGCCTGCCGTGGTGCTGCATTCCCTCCGGAGGCCTCTCCAGGGGCCTCTTTCCCTCTGAAAAATGCAGACCCTCATGCAGCATGCCTAAGTAGCTAGGCATTTTAAAATGCATTTCTCCACATCTAGGGAGTAAAGGTAATCGCTCAGAATATCCTTGGGTCTTTAAGGGTTACTAGAAAGGAGTATACCTGAAAAACAGTGAAGACACAACTTCGAATGTCATTAACTATATCTGGTTTTGAATTCTCACCCAGTTAATTTTTGCTTTTCAGCAAAATATTGCACAAATTTCTACCTCTTCCAGCCTCTGTCCTTCATCAAGCATGGTGAAACTTGTATTATTAGGATATTCTTATTATATTAATGTAGTCTGTGGGAGTCAGAAATGTCAAGCAGTTAATTCACATACTTGATAACCAGAAGCTGAAAAACAGCTTTAGCCGTTCTAAGGAAAATAACTCATTGCCACAGTATGAAATAAAGGAAAACTCTGCTTAAGCACTGTTTGTCCAAAACAAAAGCATAATACTTTGAAAGGGAAGAGGCTGTAGTAAGTATGGAAAAATTACTACAGTTACTAGAGATGTTAATCAAATCTCACTCGCTAGTTTCAGTGTGGAAGCCAGACTCCCAGTGTCACTAAAACCTTACAGAGAAATAAAACTAATTACACTTCAGCATTTCTAGACCTTGAGGTTTTTAATCACATATACTGTCTTGCTTAACAGTTCATTCACTTTATGCAGGCAAGTTACAAGTTTTTGTAGAAGTGTCTGGAAGTGCATCTAGAATGCATTGCCTGTCCACTGTTTTATTTACAGTTTTTTCCAAATGAAAATCAGTAGCTAATAAATCAAAGCATAATTACACAAACACAAAAATACAGTCATTAACATTTTACTGGATACAAATGATAAGCATAAGGAAATGTCCATGTACACTCACTGACATGAATTTGTGTTAGTTTGCTATTAATATATGATACTCTGGATTGGTGGTAATGTAACTGAAAGACAGATGTGTATTAAAAAAAAAATTAGAGAGCCACTCATGTTTGACATGTATACTCACATGCGATCATATCAACATTATTTTTTTCTGACAAGGTATTATCATCAAGGTAGCTGAACCTCCTCAACAAAGCTTGCTTTGATACTATTATCTAAAGTGTTGGATGATACAGAAACAATCTGTGCAAGTGTAGCAATTTTGATTCAGAAAATTTTTAAAAAAGTAGTATTTACAAAGGTAACCTTTAAGTTCAGTGATTAGATTAAGACTCCAGTCTTCATATTCCAAACACCTGATCATTTAATTTCTTATTTTTGGCTTTTTTCTCTCCTCTCCCCATTCCTTCTTCCCACCGCAAATATTAGCCCATGTTTAAAGTAAACTATCACAATTAAAACTCTTCAAAAAAAAAAAAAAAAACCAAACAGTAAGTTATTCACCTTGTGCCAAAAAAAAAAAAAAAAAAAAGGCAGCACTAGAATATTACTCAAAAGATTCCATAAATCCTTCATAATTAAGGAAAGTTCCAGGAGCAAAAAGAACTTGTACAACTTTTAGAACTTGGGAGGAGAAATAGGGGAAGAGGAGACATTTATCCCTTGACTTTTTTGGGGGTTTTGTCTGAAATTCATTTACAAAAAGCTCCTGGTACTTTTCCCAATGTTTCCACACCTCCTTCCTCTGGCACATATGGTTTAATATACAAACAATTTAAATAAAATGTCAAATTCCCACCATAAATAATTCAACTCTTATGAAAACTGGTGGGGTTTAGCTATCTCAAAACTAGCCCTGCCTGGCTAGCCATTTGGTTAGGACTCAGAAGTTAAATAAGAGGATTCTTACAAAAATTTGGTATTCTATTTTAGCCTTGTAACAATTTCATACAAATTAAATCTAGAAGAAACCCTTTTCACTGATGTTTTGTTTCTTTTGCATACATCCTACTACCCATAGGTTATAACCATATAGGTTGTGCAAGAAACAGAACCATTTGAGCTTTTCTATGCTTTCTAGTGGTTCTGTGAGCCTGTTGACTCTAATGAATTTAAATGGAAAATAAAATCTCTTCAAGTCCTTATTCTAAACAGTAGGTAAACCCTCTAGCCTTTTTTCTTGGTGGAGTGTTATTATCCATCCTGATTATAAGACACTGCATTTCTTCTCAGCTTTAAATCAGAGGTTGTCAAAACTGTCTCTTTTTGCTTCCATCTTGTTTTTCAAATTCCAACTCATTTCGTGAAAGAGCTCATCGTTTTACCTCCTTGCTGAAGTCGGTCTTTTCACACTGGTCAGCTTTGGAAAGTCAGAATACTGAGTGCTTCTCTAGGTCAGACTGGTACTAATTTGAGTATGGAGTGGAACCAAGCTGGTTTGATGCAGAGTTTGGACTGATTTATTTTCATGCTGGGTCAGAGATCTAGCCATCTCAGATGGTTCAGGAAACTGGGTGGGGAGTGGTAGCCATTTCCATGCCAGAGTCTCTTAACAGCAAAAATACAGAAGAGAAACTGAGAGAATGAAAAGAAGACTTGTGGTTGAGTGAAGGGAATTTCCATGTCCCTGAGGGGTCGTATTGTTCACTGAATTTGTGACAGCTGACAGAGAAGTGGAACTTGCTGAAGAATTGTTTGAAGGTGTTGGACTTGTTCCATTGGGATCGCAGTAGATCTAGAATGCAGGGGGGGAAAAAGTAACAAAAGGGGGTTTTGTCCTTTTTTTTTTTTTTTTTAAATCAGAAGACAAATTAGTAGTAATGAACAATATGTAGCATCACTCAGTCACAGTACTCAGATACGATACACACAATTGCTCATGCCTCACATTGTGCAGTTGAAGACAAAGACATTTTGAATTGCACACATGGGATTTGTTAAAGAAATAAATCTAACATTTTTCTAGATGTTTTTCTGTTGTTACATAACTATCACTTTATGAAATCCCTGCACTAAAACAAAAGATAGAATAGAGAAGTAGGTTTCAAACAACCTCACACCAAAAAAAAAAAAAGCAAACGTAAACCTATGCAAAGACAAATCTTAGGATAAAAGACTTTCGGACAACTGCATGAATTCATTGTCTTTGCAGGCTAAGCCACAAACAAAAATATGAACAAACACCAGTGAAGAATCTATTGATACTGTTTCTGGGGCTGGTTTGGAGATTCCTTTCAAGCAGCGGTGGGGCTTATGTGAGTGGACTTAATATTTCAGCTGCTCTCGTCTCCTATCTTGCCGTGGTAGTACCGAACTGCAGTACTTCACACAAAGGAACTACACTGATTAAATCATAACCTATCAGCATGCTAGAGCATACAAATAGGAAATGCAGTGGAAAGACCATATAATATTAGCAAATTTAAAAAATGCTGACAGAAAGCAAAATCAAAAAAAACAGGGTTTTTTTCCCCCCATAACTCTGCATTATAGGGATAGAACAAAAATTTGCACCCTATGTAACGTCAGTATCAAGCTATTTCCTACACATGCACAGGAAAACTTTCAAAGCTAAGCTAACATGTTCTTTTCTTCCAGTGGAAAAAAGCATGTGATACATGAGGATGAAAAACAAGGGCAAGAATCACTTAACTGCTCCCCCAAAATAAGCATAGTTTAACAAGCTTGGCTTCAGCTCTATGGGAGCAAACTTGTATTATACTAGAGCCTTCTGGCAAGCTCTGACAGAGTTAGCTGAAGTAAAAGCAAATGCCTTTTTTTAAACAAGAACAGTTAGTTTAATAAATAATACTCTCCATAAAAGCTGTCCTTATTGTCTCATATTTCTAGTGCTGCTGAGAAAATTAATTTTCTTTAGCAGAAAAAGTAATTATAGTCCCTCAGTGCTCAAGCCATTAAGTCAATGTTAAATTTATTAGAAAATTGCATGAGCGTTTTCTTTAAGTATTTTCTACTAAAAAAAGCACATAATAAAAAAAAAATATCAGGATGGTGTAAAGCTTCTGGTAGTTAGGGTTTTGGCAACCAGCAACATGCTGGAAGCAAATTAGGACTGCAGGAGAAAAATTGCAGTGTGGAAGTTTCTGTTGAAACCAGTCCAAGAGTGATCAATAATGAATTGCAGAGTTAGTAACCTATAAGCTGGATACAAGGCAAGTCCCAACTCACCCTGGAATTTTTTCAGTCTTCATACAAAGTCTCTGCCGCTATTTCACACTTGGTTATACACTTTTAAAGTTTTCTTAGTTTTAAACAGAAAGCCTAGTTTCTGGATTTTTTTTTTTTTTTTTTTTGTGGAAGAGGAAGGGCTTAGAGCCAAGTTCCACAGTGTCACGGTAGATGGGACCCCAGACAGATCTTCTTAACGGTAACCCAAAGGGTCTGATCCTGCTCTCATCACTGCCAAGGGCAAGACTCCACTGAGCGCAATGGAGAAGGGATAATGCCCTTCCTTACAAACAAAGAGCGGGAAAAAAAAAAAAAACACTTAAAACAATCTCCCGCAATCCCTTTGCTGTTTATTTTTTAATATTGCCACTGGCCGTTTTCAAAAGGTGGTCTCCAGGAACAGCAAACACATCGATCTGGGATCCCCGCTTGGCTTGACTGCTTACAGAAAGGCGATCACTACTGCATTCACCATCTTTGCACCAAGGATAAGAAGACTCGGCCAGCACAGCAGCAAGCGACCGACGTCTTTGCTTCAAGCCCCCAGACCTCCCACTGCCGCCACGACCCGAGCCCTAGGACCGGAGACAAAGCCCCACACGCTTGGGGGGGGTGGAGAATGGATTCAGAGCAGGGTCTCGCTGCCTTCCAGCTGCAACACTCCTGCCTTCCCGGACCTCACTCGGGTTTGGCGGGATCCTTCCCCTCCTTTTAGAGGGGGGAACGAACGCTCCTCCGCCGCTCACACCACGGTTCCGCGGCTTTCCCTCGAGGACCTCAGGGGAAGAAAGGCGCCGAACTCCAACTTCTTTCCTTTTTTTTTTTTTTTTTTTTTTTTTTTTTTTTTTAAATTGGACCGGGGTAACCCACGCCACCGCCATCCCGGGGCGCTGGGCTCGCCCCCGCCGCCCGCCCGAGCCCATCCCGGCCCCCGCCGCCAGAAGGGCTGCGGGCCGAGCCCACCCGCCGCCGGCGCGGCCCCTCCCCTCCCCAGCCGGGGCTGCCCGGGCTCGTTTCCCTCTCGCCCCGCCGCCGCCGCCCCGGGGCGGAGGCAGAGGAGCCGCCCGTCACCCACCGCCGCGCCACGGCGGGCTGCGGGCGGCGAGACGGCGGCAGCACCCCTGCGGGCCACGCGCCCAACGGCTCCTCCGGAGGAACCCGCTCCTGAGGCGAGGCGAGGCGACCGCCTGGGGTTGCGGGGCGGCGTCGCGGCTGGGGAGGCCGAGGGAGGGCCCCGGCGTGGCCGCTCTCCCGTCCCTCGCACTCGGGCCGGCGGTAGGGGAAGCGCCGAGCCGCTCCGAGGCCCACCTGCCTGGGTAGGAGGAGGGCCAGGAGCAAGAGCCCCAGGCCGAGCCGCGCCGCCAGCGCCGTCCCCATGCCCGTCGTCGTCTTGCTGCTGTCCCGCCGCGGGCCGCCCTGCTCCTGCTGCCGCTCCTGCCGCTGTGGCTGCGGGCGAGAGAGATGCGCCGCTCAGCCGCGCCCGGCCTTTTTATGGCAGCGCGGGCTGCCGTGACGCCCCGCCGCCGCCTTCCCCCTCCTCCTCCCCACACCTCTGCTCCCGCCCTCCGTGCCCGCAAGTCGCTGCCTCCCGCTCGGCCCCTGTGCCCGGCGGGCTCCGCTTCCCCTCCCCGAGCCGGGCCCTGCTGCCGGCGGGCGCTCGGGTCCCGCTGGCCTCTCTTCGCCGGAGCCGAGGGCTTTGTTTCCCGCGGTTCAGGTCTCGCAGGCGGTGGCGGGGTCTTCGTCTGGTGCCGGCGTCGCGTTCTGGTACTGAGGGGCTGGCGGAGGGTTGCAGAGCCTGAGTTGCAGTTACTCTGGAGAAACGCTTGTGCTTATAAAAACATCAGGCTTTTTCACTTAAAAATTCAAATCGAGGGTGAGAGAAGGAAAGGTAAAGCTAGCTGTACGTATTTCCGGAAAAATGAATGGGAACAGTGGGTAAAAGGCTGAGGGGTTAAGATCCCATCTTGTTCAGAGCTGCCTTGCCGCTAGTGCTCAGACTTCAGGCCACAGGCTGCAATTTCAAGTGCCCTTTGGATCTGAATATTTTATTATTACCACTATTTCTTAAAGAGTAGGAAACATGTGTAACAAGTGGAACAGAAGGTTCTTCCAGCTGTAGCCTGTGAGTATGTAGGGTTCTAGCTTCTGGCAGGGTAGATGCTGTGGTTATATTGTATCTCCTCTCTTAATAGGCTGGAGACTGATTGTGCCAATGCCTCAGCGAATCAGTCAGTTACCTCAGCGTACGGGCAAATTAACAAAAATAGTCTGTGACCGCTTTATAAACTACAAAAAGAGACACTGATGTGCTGATTTTATTGTGACAAAGCAGTTACTTCCATTTAAAAGAAGAGGAGGATGTCCTGTTAGCTCAGACTAATCAACGGATTTTAAAATGGTGTATGTTCATCTCAGAACAAAGTGTGAGGACATATCAAAGTTCAGCACTACATAACTCATTCGCCGTCTCCACGGGCAGGACTGCATTTCAGGAGTTTTTGAGGGCATTGCTAGAACACGGTCCTGAAGCACAGGAGACGTGGAGACATGCTGCAGAACTGGATGCTGGGACTTCTGTTAGGCAAAATATGTAATTCTAAACCCAGTCCCACACGAATTGCTTCAGAATGCCTGACAAAGCTGTAGTTATTTTGTTTTTCCAGGAATAAAGGCATTTTGCCAGCTGTACCACCCAAGATATCAATCCTTATTCTATACCAAGATTAAAGATCTTCTGAGAGGTACACTAAGCCTGAAGCACTCATGAAGTAACATTTCACTGGTTTTTATACATCCCTGATCATAGTCAGAGTCCGGTTCCCAAGTATTAGAGGCATAGTCTATCTGTAGAGTAACTATGGGAATAGTCATCAAATTGAGGGTCTTATGTCCCTGAATATTCACTGTTTGTCTGCTGAAAGCTGGTTACCAGAAGATGGGCTTTCATGATTAGAGAGATACAGGAAGAGAAAAAAGGAAACTATGATTGACTTAAAATAAAAGAGGGGTGAGAAAGCTGGAAACTTTCCTATTACTGCTTTTCCTTGCAAAGAGTTTGCTTTAGTTATCACAGTTAAATGAAATCACAAACGGGAAGGTGATCTTTTCACTCAGTAGACATGCCTAATGCTACAGAAAAGTGAAATTCCCTGTGGGAGAAGTCACATGAATCACAGCAATGAAGTGAGGGCTCACACTATTCTGACACCAGATCCCCTGGAGGAGATGCAAAAGGAAGGGAATCCAGTTAGGTCTCTACAACAGCCAAAGCAAAGAATATTCTAGTGTAAAGCTGACAGAGATGGTTTCCATTATCATCTCTCCTGCCTTGTTTGGGAGAAAAGGAAGTGATACAGCTGTTGCATGATCCTGTGGGATCATAACTGGCTGTTGCAGGTTAAAGCAGCAGCTGAGACACATTAATGTCAAAGCTGGGACAGATGAGGATGAGGGAATAACTATCAGATGGCTTTTCCCATTCTCTCTACCCAGTGCATCTTACCTGAGGTCTAGAACTGCATCTGTAAAAAATGAGGATGGTACACAGTTCTTGGAAGGTTACATGAACCAACACAGCATTATAAAACTGCTAATTATTATTATATAGTGTATTGCACTTCCGGTGTTTTAACAAGTTTCAGTGAAAATGGGGATATCTTTCTTTTTGCTAAAAACATTATAAAGTCTGTTCCTTTATTTAAAAATAAAAATGCAGAGGTTTTAAAACATTTGGCAGAAATGATAAATTACTGAAATAATAAAACTATGTTAAGTTTATGTTCTGAGGCCAAAAAAACACGCCTTTCTGAAATATTAATGAAATACTAATGCAAATAAGGAAATGTACTGGCAGCAAGGCAAAAGTGCTAAAAATATTTTAAGCTCAAGATTTTCTTTGAAACTTTTGTCATTGGAAATTATAATTATAATGCCTACACTACATTAGATTTCTGTGACCAACTCTCCCCATTCAGGAAAGCTGCAATATTCTTGATTCCTCTTGAACACATAAATCACCTGCACTCCTAATTCCAAAATCTTTACTTTTTTCAGCTGTAGTCTATAATGAAGTCTGCAAAAGATGTATCTGAGCAAGAGACCAGGACCCAATATATGGATTTTTCTACGAGGCAAGAAATCCTATAATCGAGTTGAGAACTGTACAAAGTGAAGCACTGCTATCTGGTGGCCAAAAGGCACTTCTGATTTTTTTCTGTCAGAAAAGACAATATACTCTCTAAATCAAACATCCTTTGGTAGCAATGTGCTCTAAGAGCTTTCATGATGCTGAGATATAGTGTCAAATATTATTGCTGAATTCCCATTGTTCTGCTTCCTTTGTTTTTTTCTAGGTCAGAATAGTACTCAGCACCTCTCCCAGTTAAATACATATTTGATGAGAAAGCTTAACAAAGAGAAGGGAAAAAATTACTTTGATCTTCTGGGTTAAATGTAAGTTCATCTATATATTCCACTGGTGACTTTTGACTTGATTGAACTTTCCAGTAGGCGTAACTTTCAATCTAGTCACCAGAAGCAAAACTTGTGCTGCTTTGTATAATGCATTAGCAAACAAGATCAGCTAAAATGACGGGCAGAAAAAAAAAAATTAGTCATCTATAAAAGGAAGCAGAGAAGTAGTCTCCAAGCCATGTAAGTAGTGTATTTAAATTTGGTCAAGCTTTAGCAAAATAAGTGGAGTCAGAACATTGAGTGGAATTCATGAGAACTAATTTTGACTTAACCATTAATTTACTCTTGCCTTTTAGCTGCCAATCTCGATCCATCTAAACTTAAACATTTTAGGACCCTAAATTGCCAGTGAGAGTCACTGGATCCTGTGCTCCCAACCAGCTCTTCACTCTCCTTGGCTGTGCATAGACTAGAACTCACTATACCCTGTGGCTCATCCCAGGGTCTTCATCCATTTCAAGCTTATGCTAGAGTGCACTGCAGCTCTCAGTACTCACCTGGGTCATATTATGAGTTATTTTAGTTAATACCCATGTGTGAATGTTATGCATTTATATATTAGAACCTGATCTTTTTTCAAAAGACAACTTTGAAGAGAAATCCAGCTTTGCAGTGTGTATCAACTAGCCCATATATGCTGATCTATGCTGACATCATCTGGTGATACGTTTCTTTGATGTCCATTTTTGCCATATGGATTTTGCCTTGAGAAACCCACAGGTCAATATTTCCTAACATATAGGAACACTATCTTTTTGATAAGTTAGGCTGGCCCTTCTCTTGCTACTTGTTTAGCAGAAAGGACCTATCTTGCAGCAGCATCAGAGCTCCAACCGTGTAATCAAAATTTGCCATTCACTGTCATTGCAGAACAAAACTGAAATACTGATGGGAGCTGGCTGGTTGAAACTGATTTTAGACAACCAGACAAAGCTGTTTGGCATGTGTCTTGGGTAAGAACTTGGAATATATATTGAAGATTACATTCCCTCTTCCAGTGGAGGGTTTATATTAAATCTATGTAAGCAGAGCTTTTAATGGAAGGCATGATTGGTGGTACTGTAAATCTCCACTTGGTAATAAATGTTGATTGGATTCAGCTATACGTGTCTTCAGACATGGGCCTTGCTGTCATGATCCAGACCCTCATTACACCAGGATTCCAGCAGTGCCACTGTTTCCCTTCTATGTTGATCTGACGCAAAAAGCATTGGGCTGCTTAATTAGCGGTATATAGTTATGGAAGTAAACAAAGCCATGATTTCCAGCCCTGGAATCATAAGCCTGGAATTCTGAGCACAAGTGAAATTGTGATTCCAGAAATAGTCCCAAGAAGAAATGTTTAAGAGTTGCCGCCCTAATACCCATGGATCTTTTGACTTCTGGGTAGACTTCAAGGGATGGTGTCAGCTTACACAATTAGGTGTGGCTTCAGATCTGCTTGAAAGCACATCTTTCTCCCTAAGTCAAACAAACTCTTGGGTGACATCAATACAAACAAATTAAATGGTAGCAGAGCCTGTTCTTTGGCCTTGAGGCCAACTGGCGTGTCTAGCCACATCCATACTATTAAACTCTCCTAGCCTCCAGAAAACGGAGGCTGAATCTAAACTGCCTATTGGTAGGTAGTTGTCCCTGGCCTGGGCCAACCCCTGAATCATGCTCAGGAATTGTTTGGGATAATGCCACTTGGTATGGGACAAAACCAAGACAGGGCTTTTCTTCAACTCATGAGGCATAACATGAGGTAACAGGTCTATAGACATGAAGAAGTAAAAATAATCAAAGGTCATGTTCTCCATCTTCTGATTTGAGGCAGGTTTAAACATAATTCTCAGAAAGAATCAGTGAAGGGTATTCCACAGCCCATAGGCCTCCTGTTTCTTTGCCAAACTATCTTTGTAGAATATTTCTCTTAATACAAAGCCTTCTTTGCTGCAGATTTAAAGTAATGATTTATTAATTACATCACCATAGTAAAGCGCACAGATAATAATGATGGCCAGATTTGTAACAAAGTGTTTACCTGTTGAAAACATATGAAGCACTTCTCATTGAGAGGAAAAAGGAAGGGTTGCGTGCAGCAGCTGTCTACATCTAAGTGAGTTTCCCTGGAAAATCTTTCTAGATGATGAAGGGAAACAGATTAATCACATCCTGGAGATGCCTACATCTCTTCACTGACTATCAAAAGAGTGTAGATGATTAGCTCAGACATTTACCACTGTATTTTCCCTTATTTTGAGGAATGGTTTCAGTTCCTGAAACTTTCTTCATCGGATTCCTATGCAATTTTGTCACTTTCCTTTGTACTCTCTCAAATCTGTCTTCATTAGATCATGTTGTCCAAAGTAGCACACTCTACTCAAGCTGAGACTTCAGCACTCAACAACTCTGTTGATGCAGCTTAGAGAGAAATTTGTCTTTTTTGCAGCAGCAGCAGTTTCATAATGTTTGTGATCTGATGCAACTTTATCTCACTCCATATCTTGAACAATAGTGCAATGTTAGCACTTTTACCATCTCCTTGAATTTTCCTTCTATGATAAGACTTATTACTAATAGCAATTAGTGCAACCAAGTTCTTCTCACCATTAGCTTGAGTGCTAGCTCTTCAAGTCTGTGATTTCTCCCATTGGGTACGATATTCTGCATTACCTCTCTTACCAGTGGATGAAAAGTTAGTTATCCTGATATTATACTACTACTTCATTCTGCTTCTTTCCAAACATATGAAAAAATGTTCACTGAAAATCTCTGCATCCTTATTAGTCATTTTAACCACCATAATTAGTTTATGACTGTTGGGATTTCTTCTATCCCTGATACATTTCATGACCTATGCTTTTAGCCCTGCCTACGAAGCATTTTTTCTGGTAACAGTGGAAGTCTTTATCTTCTCTTGAGAAGTGTTGAAAATCTGTATCTTGCAATTTGAATCTAGTATTCTTCCATTTCCCTTTTTTGTTTGTTATTGTTTGCTTTTTTTTTTTCTCTTCACTTACTGCCTTCTCTTTGCCACTAGACAGGGCAGATTTTTATCCACAGTTACCAAAAAGATAGTCTATATAAAAAGGGAGCTGCCTTACAGAGTACTCAGTTTCAGAATTCATTCCTAATCACGACTGCTGCATGGCATCCTGAAAGGCTTATTCTTTTGCAACCTTTTCTGGGTAATTTCTAGTTTTGAGTACAGGACAGGCAGAGATAACAAGGTAATCAGAATGAAACATGGAGAAATCTGATAAACAGGAACAGAGAAAGTTGGAACTGATTATTTTAGAAGAAAAAATAAGAACAAATATGATTAAAAGGTGTATAAATGGACAAGTTATAGAAGGTAGATCAGCTCTTCTTCCCACTTCATAACAGAAAAAGGGACCAGTCTAGGTTTTGAAAAGATGAACTGCTGAAAGGAAACATGTATTGTGTGTCACTAAAAGTGTTAAGACTTCATGTATCTTTTAGATGGTGAACCCTTTGTCACAGGGTATCATTAGGCAAGGTACAGAGAAGGAGTGGTCACACAGTGATGAGAACATCCAGAGTTTAAATAGCAAGTTTTGAAAGGACACACTTCCCTGGGAGACAGATCGTCTCAGATCTTCCTGCTGTGTGATTTACACATCTTTTATATCTCTGGAGCTGGACTCTGTGAAAGGACGAGACAGCCTTGACACCAAGCAATATGATTATTCTGACATTCTATTCCTCCCTATTGCAATTTTATTTATATTATTTCTTTTTTTATATATCAAAGGTGTATTGAAACCTACAGATAATTTTTTATTTCCTAATGCAGTAATATTTATAAATGCTAATCAAGGCAACTTTGTCCCTTAGCCACGATGGAAGCTGAAGTACTTTGAACAGCCTTTTTTCTGCTTTTAATAGCAAACCTGACACAAAACATGATTTTAAAAAAGAAAAAAAAGAAAACTTTAATTGTACACAGATGGAGGAACAATCTAAATTTCCTCATTGGAAATTAATTATGTTAGACTTGCATGCATATATCTTGAATTAGTTGCTATCAATTAGAGAAGAGAACATTATATTCTAAATAGTAAAGCCATTAATCGGAGAATACAGAGGAAACATGGAAGTAAACAAATAATTCAAACTAATTAACATTTGCTCATGGAATGTGTAGTTTTATGGCTAAGAAGTAAGGTTCAAATAACAAATGCTTAAGTGATTGCTTTTCCTTTTTATTGCATTTGCCACCTACTGTTAGTGGTATCTAGATAAATCCTAGAGCAGCAACCAAAACCAGCAGGACCTGAGCATGTTCACTACAGAATGAATGAAAGTCTGAAAGCCTGTCTTAGGAAACAGTACATTAACTTTTCCTACAAAAAAAATTATCATGTTTTAGACAATTGACAAACAAGAAAGTGAGAGAAAACCAAACAAATCTCATTGCAAACCTCTCACCAAATGGGGGAGTAGAAGAACTAGCAGTGAAACTGTGCGGCCTTTAATCTCCGAGTAGCTGGATTGAATACCAGGCTGACTGCAGGAAGTTACTCACTGTTTTCCTCCCATTTGCTTAACCACTGATGTAACATTGATTTTCACTGCCAAGGTAGCTATGTATTTCTGGTTTAGGTGGGTCGCCATGCTCTGACTGATTAGGGTGGCCTCTATCAGCTTCTTCAGCACTAGTCAGAGCAGTCTGCACTGCCCACCTCCATTTTCTTTCTCATTATGGCTCAGCGTAGCCTTCTACTGTAAAAGAATAGGCAAATTGTAAGGTAGTGAAAAGGCTGGGGAAAAAAAAAGAAGAATGTTACTTTAGCAAGTGCCTATATCTTCATCACTTTAAGAAATGTAAAACAATACCTAAAACTCATCCACCTTACCTTACTCATCTAATTATCCATCTATAATGTCTAAGATGAGTTTTCAAGGAATAAGTAACCTGTAAGCCAAGGTGCTTTGTGAGACCTTGCTCACTTCTGGAAAGGGATTGTCTGTGCAGGTTGCCAATGTGACTGCAGGAAAAAGTGGACAGAAGTTCATAATGCGGTTGTTATCGCAAGAGATGAAATGGCAACACAAAGAGTTGGTAAGCAGAGAGAGACAGAGCCAAGTTTCAGTGTACATGGAGGCTGGAGACATTAAAGGTATCCTGAAGAGAATAAAACCAATGTTTTATAGTAAAAATGGCACAGTAGATCATATGGGTAAATGTGTGAGAAAGGGAAACCCGTTTAGACCAGCATGCCAACTGAAAAGGCAGCACTGGAAGGGCTAGAAAAGGAGTTTCTGCGGCATGAAAGATTAGCTTTCAGAGACGGGCTTTAGAGAAAGAGATGGCAGGATTATTTGGTCCCAGACTGGATGCAAGTAACAAGCTAGAGGATTTGCCTCCAGACTATGGACTAAGAAAAGAGAACATCTAAGCAGTTACAATAGGTGTGACACTGGAAGAGGTGAATTAGCAGTCAGGGAGCTTTAGCTCATTATTCAAATGAATATGGACAAACTTAAAGGTGATGCTTACATGGGGACACTGTTGTTTCCCAGGCTGCATAAATATGCATAGAACACTGTCCGTTCACCTTCTCAGTACACTTTGAAATAAGCAGTGTAATTTAAAAGGTGTGTGGTTCCAACAAGGTAATGCTGAAGCTAAATCTGCAGTGACAAGTAATCTGATGAGATGTGCATTGCAGAATGTTAGTCAGAGCTACTCACAGGGCTAGAATGGCAACATGGTAGTCTTGACTTTATTTTGAGATGCAAGGAGTGTCAGCAGATCTACTGCCGTCACTTGACCAACCTTGCAGGAAAATGAAGGTAACAAAAAACCCTAGGCGGTGGGGAGGGAACTCCCAGTTACAGATTCCAACACACAGGTCAAAAGCTATTAAGAATTTTCTCTCTGAGCTATCAAAACTGAAAGACTAATCTTGTGAGTGAATGTCATAGGCAGTATACTGAAATACTGTTACGGAGGCTCGCACAACCAAATCCAACAGGTGTTAAAACCCAGATTTATTCTTCAGTAAAAAAGTTAGAACTCCGATAGCATTTGTGAACCACAGGTTCAATGATGTAAGGGGAATTAGTACTACAGAGCCAACTTAAGAATTCTTAAAATTTAAAATGATGACTCAAAATGCGCATATCACTCACCTAAAAGATGAGGGCTCTCAACCTGCAGGAGTTACCCAGGTCGGCGTCCTGACCCAAGGGGAGAGTCCCTGACTGCAGACCTGCTGCTCCGAGGAGGACTGGCTACAAATGTCCTCCGGCAGGACCCCGTTTATACCCTTGTCGAATCTGATCTGTGGTCATTTTAATCCCCATTGGCCAAAAGGTGAACACTTCAGTGTACCTGGCGCATATCGGATTGGTCAGTTCAATTTTCAACCTGTGGCCTCTAGGGTTTGGGGTTTTTTTCCTCTCCTCCTTGCCCAGAGAAGTTTCGTTTCCTGTCGGGGGTGTGTGTGGGGTGTACCTGCCACAAATACACAAAATGAAAACCGTAAACAAGAGAGGAATTACGCTTCCTAGAAAGGAGATGACTCCACTGAAAAAAACATGAAGCAATCCTATGAGAATAGCCATGGGAAGAAGCTTGTGGCAGCTTTGAGAGGGAGCTATTCACTGCCATCTAATGGTAAACTGGAAGAAGAGAACAATTATACTGCGGTCTTCAACTCGCCGGAACGTCTTGGTTATAATTACAGTTTCATATAATTAAAGCAGGAGTAATTAATATTAACTTCATTTTTTGCCTTTTTGGTCATTAAAGAATGCACTTGATGACCCAGGTTGGGAGTTGCCAAGACCTCACACAACTGGAGTACAAATCTTAAGGACGAGGGCTTTCATGGACCTTCTTACTCTGTGGCATGGAGGGAATCCGATGACAAGGAGACCCGTGTGACACTGACGGTCCTCTACAGTCCAGGGCTGAATGAATCCTGACAAAAAGCTTGGTAAGCATCTGCTTTCACGACCGAGACATAATAGTAACATGATGTACCTTCTAACTAGTACAACTAGAACAGTCACACATGTAGCTGGACTAGGAAATGAAGCAAGTGTGACAGACATGATGTCTCTGTTCGAGGTTGTGCAGTTATGAGATAAATCAGATGCACGATGCCTGTTCCAAGTTACATTTCCTCTATGACTGGAGAGGGAGCTGTTTGAGTGCCACACTATTAACCTTCTGCAAACTGTAAGACCTGCAGGAAAGGATACCAAACAGTGAGTTGATTACTTTCTGGTTTTGGTAAGATGCCACTGTATCATCATATTTGAAGAATATAAAAGACAGAGTGATTTTAGGCATGTTCTTTACCTTGCCTTTCAATAGGAATATGCGGTAAAGATGTGTAATGCCAGAATAGCCTAGTAAGGCACCAATACTTATATCTTTCTTTACCTTCACTCTTAGTTAGAGCATTACTTTAATCCTATGTGAGACAAATCAAATTCTAAGAGCTCTGAAAAGAATGGGGTGTATGGAAAGCTAGGTTTGGGGGGGGGGTGTTGGGGTTTCGGTGTGTTTTCCCCCCCCCCATAGAGGAGGTAGCATTTCTGCTCAGGGAATCCCCACTGTTCAAATATTAATTTCTGTTCTGACTCACTATGTGCCACTATGAATGCAAGTAAGTTACCAACTTTTTTTTTCCTCAATAAGGATGTATGTATATTTTAAGACATACGGGGGAAAAGTGCTAAAAAGCTAACAGCTATAATCCCAACTGAAATTGGTCAGAATCTCACAGAACTGGGAACTGGAACATTCAAAATACATAAAGACATAAAGATGTTTGCAGCTTCCTTCCCGGTGAGGTTTCTAAGGAGGGGAAATAGCTTTGCCAAGGAATTGCTCCATTACAAAATATCTCTGACATAAAAAACTCTCATTCAAACATTTGATGACAAAGTTCATACAGGTGTAAAAGTAAGCAATTGCTTACAAGGCCTGTGCTAATTGCACAGCTGCTGTGCAGCAGTAGCTCCACAGTTATATCACTTGCTGTATTTGCTGATAATTTTCCAAGAGGAGGCTTGGTCTGTCAGGTGAGGTGACGGGCATTTTAAAGCAGAACTTTAAAGCTGAGGAGCTCTTCCATCTGTCAAAATTACCCTGAACCTTGTACAGCCATTTACATCAGGGCAAGATGCTGCCAATCTGATGGGGTTGCATTTTGTACCCATTTTGTACGGGTACAGAGAACTCCCCAAGTGCTGAGCAATCAGAGCATTCAGAAGCACCAGGAGAGGTGTGGTCTGTGTGGCAGACAGAAAGCTAGGAGAAGGCAGAAGGAGGGATGGACCTCTCCTAGTTTCTGAACTCCAAAGAGAAGGGATTATGGATTACCACCAGTAACGGAGATGTGGAGCGAAAGAGGGAGATGTAATGTGAAGGAAGGTAACAAAGATAAAGACAGGGGAAACCCAGGCCACAATGGGATTTGGATTAGATTGTCATGGTGGCCAAGCCTTTCAAATTAATCTGTGGTCAAGAAACTTTAGCATCTGCTGGAGTCATTTCCCCAGTGAGAGGTTTCCACTGCTTTCTGGTTTGGGCACATGGGCAGAGCCTGAGGGGATGGAAACTGGGGTTGGCCCTCTGCACCCGGGTTCGGGGGGGGGGGGGGGGGGGCTTGGTCTCATAAGAGGCAAAATGGTCCAACAAGCATTGCGAAGGGAAAACCAGAAGTGTGTCAAATCAAAACGACATGAAAAGTATTAACACAATTACTCCCGAGTGCTTTGACTGCGAGCTTTGGAGAGCGGCATCGGCGCTGAGGGAGGGAGAGCCGGGCCCCGCGGGGCACGCCGGCAGCCGGCCGGGGGGGAAGCTGCTGCCGAGGCACCCCCGCAGGCAAACCCGTGCTCTGCCGCCCCCCCCCCCCCCCCCAAACCAGCCTACATTGGAAAAGCGCACACTAGAAAAAATAACGATGGGGAAAACGGTAACGGGAAACAGCTCGGACAGATTTCGGCGGGGGCAGAGGCCGGCGCCGAGGCGCAGCGGGCTCCTCCCGGCGACCTCCCGCCCCGGGCCGGAGGAGGGGGCGGCAGGGCACCCGCTTCAGCCCGCCGCCCGCCCGGCTCCCTCCGGCCGCCGCTCCCGCACCGGAGCACCGGACTCACCCCCCCCCTCCCCCGCCCCCGCCCGCAGCCCGGTCCGCCGGGCCCGGGCCCCGGCAGAGGGCGCCGAGCCCGGGCTGAGGCGGCTCCGCCTCCGGCCTGCGAGCGGCGGCGCGGGGACGGCGGCGGCGGCGGCGGCTGCAGGCCCGGGCCCGAGGCGCCTGGAGGACGCAGGTAACGGCGGCCCGCTGCGCCCCGAGCCTCGCCGGGCCTCCGCTCCGGCGGGGCCGGGGGAGCTGCGGGGGCCGGCGTGGGCCCCCCCCGGCGGCGGCGGCGGGGCTGGGCGGCGGCCAGGCCCGCGCCCCGCGGCCTCTGCTGGGGCAGCGGCCGGAGAAGCCGAGGCACTCCGGGCCCGCCGCCGAGGGCCTTACCGGCGGAGTCAGGGGCCGTGCCCGGGGCGGGGGGTCTGCGGGTCCCCAGCGCACGCCGCGAAAGCTGGCGTCGTCTTGGCTGCCTGCTTTTGAAGGGGCTTCCAGCCTTCAGCGGCCTTCAGGCTTGTGTCCCCCCGCGCGGGCGGGCGGTGGGCGAGACTCCGTCGGCGTTACGGTTCCGTGGGGGGCCGAGGCCGCCCCTCGCACTTGGGGCGGGCTGTCGGCCTGCCTGGCTGCGGCTGTCTCAGCGGGGCACAAAGGTCGAGCACTGAAAATAACTGTTTACACGTTCAAATCCCCGTTCTGGTAGTTTGTCCCCAAACGGAGGAGAGGCGTAAGTCTTCTGTGAGGATTGCACCGGCCTAAATTTTAAACCGTATGTCGTATTTCTGAAGTTTACATATTTAAATACGAAAAAGCCAAGGGAGGTGTGGTTATTTTTATTTGGCCAGTAATTGCCCCCATTGATCAGGGCTTTTTCCCAACCACAACAGACACCTCATTCAGATTTCGGCAGAGTTCACCTGGGTGTGGGGAGAACAAACTCCAGTCTCATGAAGAAACACGTGTTTCCACACATACAAGGCCATAATAAAAGCCAGTGCTCCACCTAGCTAGGAAGGACTGTAAATCAGTTTCTAAGAGTGTTGAAAGACATCTGTTGGGTTTAGGGTTTTTTTGGGGGGGGCGGGTGTTTCCACCTACTTGTCCCAGGTTAGAGATGGCTCCAGAAAGGAGCAGAACTGGGGAGCTTGCACATGAGACTGTTGTTGCTGGCGTCGGTCCTGTTGCAGTATGTCGAGCGGTGTTACTTCTCCTGAACTCTACCATGATGCTAATTCTCATTCAGAGAAGGGGGGGGGGGGGGGGAACGTTGTGCAGCACTCAGCCACGCAGGAGTGTTGTGGTCCGAACAGAAACTGAAGTTAAGCAGCTTTCAACTCTTCTGGGTTTACTTGCTTGTGCTGTTGAGCAAGTTGCTTTTATTGAGAATGAGTTGTGATAAATGTAGGACGCCCTGTGCTTTTTATGACATAGTTAACTTTGTTTCTGTTTCTTTTGTGAATTGTATTTCAGATGTAGGGAGGAAAATGCCACAAATGTGTTTGGACAGTTAATACTGAACACCAGAAAAGGAATTGTGACCGGAGTATTCCACTGGGGGTTTTAGCATTTGTTTTTCATCTGGTGTTTTAGCTCGTTGTAATGGTGGACAGTGTATGAGAAAGGCCGATCTTAAAGCCAGTATAGCCTTGTGCTGTTAGATGATGCGTTGCGCTGTGAGGAACTAGATAATCCGTCTTTTTGCAGTAACTATTATGCCGTACCTGGAGAAATCCTTCCAGTACTCAAAGCAGTTGCTCATTTTTACATGCGAATATTTGTTTTATTTTAGGGTATACTATGACTGGCTTCAGACTCCCCATCACAGCTTTTAGAAAACTAAATGTCTGGTTTGGACTGTGGGAGAAATTCCCCTCTAATAAACTGTGTCCCTCTTGGAGGAGAAGCATATTCTTTAGCTGTCAAGCAAGCACAGTAAACTACAGAAGATGTTCCAGCTTTTCCCCAGTAAAACTCTGTGCACTAAGACTTTCTCCAGAGTATATCTCAGTACTTTCTCTGCGGAACAAAAGTAACAAAAGCTCTAAAAGGAGCAGACAAACCATACAGGAAGAAGAGGAAGAAGAGGATGAAGATGAAGAGGAGAGCGATTTGGAAGATGAATTTGAAAATGACCCCAATGTAGTAAAAGATTACAAGGATCTTGAAAAAGTAGTGCAGTCTCTTCGATATGATGTGATCATGAAAGCTGGTCTGGACATTGCAAGAAAGTAAGTATGGAAGAAACAACCTGCTGATGAGAAAGATGTCATGCAAAATTTGAGTTTTGATACACTTTTATTGCAGGAATAACTCAGTATTTGGTGTTGGGGGGGGTTTTGTGTAGCTGTTTTGACTGTCTAAAACTATGTTTTGGATGTATGGGTGTTCCTGTTTGTTTCACCTTACCTCCCTTGAAACAGCCTGTTTTCTGCTTCTCACTGTTGGCAATATTTCTAAGATTGCTGAGGAGGCATTTTCTGTCAATTACTATTTATTTAAAATGAAGACAACACAAAATACTGTACTAAGTAATACAAAAAGATCTAATTTGAGACTGAGGGAGTAAAATAATATGCTACTTAATGGCTGTAGAAATAGGTTATGGTAAGTATAAACCTAACATACTAGGTCAACCAGGTAAATGTGCAGTCTATAAATATATCACAGTGTTTGATCTAATGCAACCTGCAGAAGCCTTATATTGCAATGTTGTTAGAACAGAATATTAGTATAACTTGATCACTTAAAAATTATTAAACTGGCTGGTGCAGGAAAGGGGACATTATGCATTGGATATTCAGGAGACAGGTTGTCAGAAACAGCTTTTTATTGCTTGCACCTGTGGCTCAGAGCAACTGTATTATTTCATTTAATATCTATGAAAGACTTTTTCTTTATTTCCAGTTCAAGTCTGTCCTGACCTTAAATAAACGTATCCTTTATGCGCAAATGAGAGTTGTGGAAATGTGCCTTGCACATGAATGGTGTTCTTGTGTGTCTGCAAAGAAACAATTGCATTTGGTCTGCTGCACGCTGTAAATGCAATAAAACCTTGTTTTTCTTCAGTAAAGTAGAAGATGCATTCTACAATAGTGAACTCAGGCTGAATGGAGAGAAACTATGGAAGAAAAGTAGAACTGTAAGACTTTTAAAAATTTAAATCTTTTAATACCATACAAGAAAATAACTAAGGCATGACCTCCTCTTCTCCCTCTAAATTGCTCTGCAAAGGTGAATTAATGGCATTGCTAACACCACTTCCAGCTTTGTGTGTGTGTGACTATGATTCTCTTGGTAAGGCATTACTGCCTAAGGCAGACAGGAGACTTGTGTTATTAGAGAGCAAAATCTAAGGCTGAAAGTCAGGAGAAGGCAGACAGCAGCAAGGACAGAACTTTCCGAGTTGCTGAAGGAAGTGATGATAGATGCGAGGTTGATGGAGTGGGAATGATTAAATGTGAGATACTGGTGGAGCAGGCACATGATTAAAGAAAAAGAGAAAGTTTGGTGATAAGGATTGAAACTGGGGTAGCTCAGGAAAGGTTACTCTGTCTGTAATAAAGCACACAGGACCACAGTTAGGAGAAGAGCAGTTGACCAGCACTCTGTTCTTTAAAACACTTTAAACTGTATTAAAGGTGGGAGCTAGAACTTTGCATTTTGCTGTTTTGTGTCTGTGTTGATACAAAAAGATTGGCAGGAAACACCCTTCAGGAAAAAAACGTACTACATTACACCTTTTTCACAGAGTTAGGTGTTGGTTGTAGAACAGGAAGGGTAAAGCTCTTGGCAGAGAAGGTCATGAGACATTTTAATTGCTTATTGCTAAGGCTTTCCTAGAAGTTCATAGCTGGAGGATCTATATTGGGTCAAGTATTGCCTGCCTTCTTCCTCTCCTGCGAGATAAGAATATTAAATGGAAGGGAACAAAATTAAAATGAGACATAGTCTGTGGGTATTTGTTTTCCCCGGGGAATGTTTATAATCACTCATCTTCTCTTTCCGTTTCCAGGTGAAAGTTGGTGACACGCTGGATTTCATAGTAGGTGAAGATAAAGAAACAGGAACTGCTGTAGTTATGCGGGTAGTCTTAAAAAAAGTATCTAACAAAACTGAAAGTGAAAAATACAAAGTAATTTTGAGGCGCTGGAAAAACTTAAAAGTGCCCAAACAGGATGTACTTAAGTAATGGGGTTGTATGTGGCAGCATAAGATTTTTGCAGAAAACCATATTTGTTGTTAAATACGAATTTTGGTTAAACAAAATTACAGTACCCTTTTTTAAGGGCTTGTGTCAGTATGTTATCTCCCTCTGCTGTGTACATCAATATTCATGCAATAAGCCTGTCGCTTTTTGCTGTTAGTTTTGTCTCATAGTACTGTGGCATAAAAGATCACCCCTTACATTTCCAGGCACTTTCCTTACAGATGTTACAAACAATGAACCAATAAAGACTAATTTGATCACTGTTTAATTGCTGTCTGATTTTGTTAATCAGAAAGGTTACATTAAAGCTGACATCACAACAAGCAGAACTGCTTTCTTAGTTTTATCTCTAGATTCGTGAAATAGTTACGGATAATAGGGATAAAACCCCCAATTATGTAAACTGCTTCCTTTTTCATTATTGGTTTGATCTTGGTTAACAATACCAACTCTGTGCTTACCTACACTGTTGCTATACCAAGAATACAGAAGGATGCTGATTGCAGCTGTGTATTTCTAAGGAGGAAGCTTCACGGTGACAGAATGAATCATGGCAGCGATGCTATGCTCTCATGGAGAAGGCAGATCCATGAGGAGATGAGTGTAGTACTGCTGATTTTTACTGTTTAAGTAACTGCAGAGGAAAGTGAAATCTCCATTTGTCACATGCTCATTTCAGTGTGGCATTTAAGAGAATATTTAATACTTAGGTGGTGTAAAGATCTGAGCAAAGGTCAGACCATACTGTCATGAAAAGCTCATGTCTGTATTGCTACAGGAAAATACTGTCACTTAGGACAGGCATCTCAGGTGTACCCACTTGCACTTGTAACATTGAACATGTGCTTCTCCCGACACAAGCAACTTGTTGGATGAACTGTGGTGCAGACAGAATTTTTATTGTTTATGTATGTTTAGACGGCTACATGCAGGTGTGTGTCCACAGGAAAGCTGGCCAGTAAGAGCAGGTAGGTATTGTTCATCCAGTCCATGGTCTGCTCCCTACCTAGTCTGGAGAGCCCACAGGGAAGAAGAGAGCCCAGAATAGGCAGCAGGAGCATATTCCAGGACACTTTTTCTTTGGTGTTCCTGAAATCTAAATGGGCAGGCAAGAAACTTGCTTACAAAGCAAACCTAGTGCTCTGGTTAAGCATCAGACTATCAGGTACACATAAAAGCTCTGGTAAGTAATGACGGATTTTCACTGCGTAAAATGTCTCTGAGGTGAGAGGAGGAATGGTGCTCACCTGGGTAGGAGCCCATGGGAACTGTTGGGCTCAATTGTCAACAGCAACTCGATGACTGTGTTTAAGCAGGCTGGTCCGGTGCGAGAGACTGAAAGAGTTAATGTCTCCAGCATCGTGGTGGGGCAAGTTCTGCTTAAAGACAAACTCTGCGTAACAAGGAACCCCAGGTGAAAAGCAGCCGATCAGCACCCACCAACGGGGCGGGGAGGGTGTGCTGGAGGGTGCCCAGCTCCCTGCTCTGATACAGAGATCAAAAAATGGCCACATCTGCAGGGAAGGGGAAGTTACCCCCCAAACGACCCCCAAGCCCAAAGGCTCACAAACTGCTCATTAGCCTAATGAGTTCGAGTGCCTGCCCGAAGGAGGGGCAAGCATGCTAAAAGGACACAAACTGAAGCCCCAGGTGTAGAAGCCCACCAGACCCAGACCCCTCAGCTGGCTGGACCAATGCTGGACCCACGCTGCACCCAGAGCCGGTGAAATCTTTCTCTCTTCCTTTTTCTCTCTCTGTCTTCTTCTCTCTTTCCTTTTCCACAACCCCTACACCTCATCCCTTTAAGACACAAACCCGTTGACCAAGCCTGGGACTAGGAGTGGATCCAGCCGCCCCCGGGCTCCTCTCTGAGAAGGAGTCTGGAAAGCAAGGGGGTCTGCTTTCAACCTCCTGACTCGATGGGAGGGATCTCCTTATTCCCTGCATTGATATATGTGGTTACCACGGGTAGCACAGTTTACAGAAGTAGTCTCATGCCAATTCCTGTTGTGAGAAACCCCACCACCTACTATCATGCCTCCCCCGTTCAGTTTGCTTCTGTCGTGAATAAAATCTTTAACTGATCCTTTGGTGTCGTTTCACCCTAATTTAGCCTGAGGGAATTCCGAATTCAACACTACTCCCTGGTCTGTCCAGCCTGGGTCGTGACAACCGGCTGCTGTCCATAGCCTCAGAGGTGGTGGCTGCTGAGTGCAGGATTTAACATCATTTCTAGCTTTCTTCAGGCATAGCTAAAATCTGTGCTGGTTTGGGCTTTTTGTAATCATTGTGTAGATGTTTAAAGATGGAATACACGTCTAGTTAATGTGTTTTAGAGGCATAGTGACCTTTTAAAAAAATTGGTTCTTAAGAGGACATGATCCTGGAAAGCTTTCCTAGGGGATTTTGGTGATCTTTACACTGCAGAAGTGAAGGGATTCAGCATAGCAAGCAGCCAGAGGAATGTGGCAGGCTGTACTTTCATTGTGGGCACTGCAGTCTCCACTCTGTTTGTTGGAGCTTGCACCAAGTGTTCTGGAAATAAACAGATCAGATGCATCCTCTGTTCCCCAATTCCACTTACTTACCATTGCTACTCTAAGAGGCTCCCGTAATCTCCATGCATGCTGAGAGAAACAAGTAGAAAGATGTGAGTAGTACGTCAGTGAGCTCCAGTTGCTGGTCAGCAACCATTCGTCACCTGTCAAGTGCTTATCAGTATGTACAGTCACACTGCCCGTCACCTCCAGCAGTAGTAGCTTACACACCAGAGCTTACAGGGCCAGAATAGGACCCCACTCGTAAACCCCAGGAATGCTTTGGGACTTGGGGATAGCCAAGGTACAGATGTGAAGAAATTAACTTTCTGAAAGGGTCTGTTATGTGTAGGATAAAAACAGTAACAACAAAAAAAGCCAACACCTGCCTGGCATCCAAGATGGGCAGAAAAGTTGCATCCCTGAAAGCCACTGACATAAGAAAGAGCACAGGCAGGGTAATTTCTTGAATTGGACAGAATATGAATACAGTATTAGGACAAAAACCTTAGATTTTAACTTCTGGAAAAGCCTATTTGGAAGTAAAGTAGACAAGAGCTTGCAATCAAGACCTAGTCCTTTCCCAACGATGACAGAGAGAGAATTTTTATGAGAGCCTGTACTGACAGAACAAGGGGCACTGGTTTTAAACTGGAAGAGGAGAGATTTAGCTTGGATATGAGAAAGAATTTTTTTATTATGTTGATGGTGAGGCACTGGAACAGGTTGCCCAGAGAGGTTGTGGATGCCCCATCCCTGGCAGTGTTCAAGGCCAGGCTGGATGGGGCTTTGAGCAACCTGGTCTAGTGGAAGGTGTCCCTGCCCGTGGCAGGGGGGTTGGAACTAGATGATCTTTAAAGGTCCCTTCCAACCCAAACCATTCTGTTATTCTATCACTGCCACCAAAACCAGGTCTTCACTGACAGATGAAGGTAGAAAAAGGCTTTCGTAGGTTTTGTTGATCCACTAGTGGTATCAGCAAAGAAAAGGAAAAGAAAGGCAGACTTCCTAAGGAGTCTTGTGATGGGTGAGAGCACCCTCTGTGGATTCAGGATTGAAATGGTTGGAGAGAGAACTGTAGCCCTTGGCTTCAGAAAAGAAAGCTTCAGTCGCAGGCAGGGTGATCTCAGAGTAAAACTATGACAGCAGGAAGGTGAGTAGCTGTTCCGCTTGCCTGCATTGATCTGTCCTGGATAAGCTTCTCTATCGATCAGACCTTTTTATTGGGGCCAGACATTGCTGAGCAGGTTACGCTTGTTTCTGCAGCCTTTAAATATTTGGATTGTGAGCTAAAGAAAGGCAAGGCTTGGTTAATGACTGACGTGAGTGACAGGCGAGCAGAGCCAGCATGCGTTCTGAGAGGTGTAGGAACAGGCACATCACAGCCGGTTTTTGCAGGACTGTTGTGGTTTAAGCCCAGCTGGCAACAAAGCACCACAAGGCCGCTCGCTCAGTCCTCTCCCCTGGTGGGATGGGGAGGAGAAAATATAATGAAAGGCTCGTGGGTCGAGACAAGGACAGGGAGGGAGGTTTAATCCCTCCCAGGTTTAACTTTACTCCTGATTTTCTCTACCTCCTCCTCTGCAGCGGTGCAGGGGGACGGGGAATGGGGCTTGGGGTCAGTTCATCACATGTTGTCTCTGCTGCTCCTTCCTTCCCCCTTGCCCCCCTCCTCACTCTTCCCCTGCTCCAGCACGGGTCCCTTCCACGGGCTGCAGTCCTTCAGGCACAGACTGCTCCAGCGCGGGCTTTCCCATGGAGTCCTGGCCATCTTGGGGGGCATCCATCCCCCTGCTCCGGCGTGGGCTCCTCTCTCCCCAGGCTGCAGGTGGGCATCTGCTCCCCCGCTCCCCTCCATGGGCTGGGGGGGGAGACCCTGCTGTCTCACCGCGGGCTGCGGGGGCATCCACCTCCTCCAGTGCCCCTCCTCCCCTCCTTCTTCACTGACCTCGGTGTCTGCACAGGGGTTCCTCTCACATTCCAATCTCCTCCCCCACTGCAGGTTCCCCTTAAATCTCTTCTCCCAGAGGTGCTGCCACCACCACTGAGGGGCTTGGCCTTGGCCAGAGGCGGGTCCGACCTGGAGCTGGGGAAGCTTTGAGCAGCTTCTCCCAGGAGCCGGCCCTGTAGCTCCCCCTGTACCAAACCCTGCCACGCAAACCCGAAACACGGACCTTCAGGGGGCTTTTAGACAAGGTAGGCTCACATAGACTGTGTGTATGTAAAGCATACATAAACTTATCTGGGAGTCAGCTGTGCATCTTCTCTTCATCAGCCACGACTTTAAGGTGATTGAGTCCATCTGATAACATGCTCAAGTGTCTGGTCAGATGACATGGCAAAGTAATAAGAAGTGGCTGAACAAGTTTTTTTAATGATCTTCCCAAAACAGAGAATCTGCCACTGGTCAACTACCAAATCTCTAGTGGCAGCGAGTACTGAGTGGTGGGAGACACACAAATGTTTTTCCTCCTGTTCAGAGTTCAGGGTATGGACAGTGAATTGGGAAGTGATTGCCCCTTCTGCCCTGCTGTCACTGCTGTAATGAATTTCCTGCTCCAGGACATGGGCATCTGCCATTCTTAGTCTGCATGGTGGAGGAACTATATGAAAGGGCTTCCTTGTGGAGGTACTGCTGAGAGGTCATAAAGGGAAGTTTGGATGGCTTGAGAAGTGACTGACAAGTTCACTGGAGGCTGCCCAGGTGACTTTGCTGTCCAAGCCACCTCTGCATTAACTACAGAGGAATCCAACCTTATGCTGGTTGTCAGGCGTGGAGCCCAGAGCGGCCAGCGTGCCTGCCCTTGCACAGAGGGATGACCCGATCCAGAAGGCTTTGCCTGGTCCTGCAAGAGGCAGGCACCGTCAGGTCGTGGGTACAGGACCCAGTTGTCACTGGCACGGCACGCAGCATTATCTGACAGCTTTGCACATTTCACCCACTGCAGGAGCGATGTTACACGCTGCAGCGTCTGCTGCACATGGGCCAGCCTGCGCTACGGAGCAGGGCACAGGAAGATCCTGTGAAGGAATAGCAGGGAATTGCTCACACAGCAGTTGGACTTGGGTCTGGCAGAAGAGTCAGCCTGGTCAACTAAAGCAGGCTCATACTGACACTCCTGAATAGGTTCCGAGTTCCGCTGCCTGCAGACCAACACAGACAGAAGGGGGTTATACTCTGACCCCTCTGCCCCCCCAAATAATAGGCAACTCTTTTTTCCATAGAACAGAAAAGGACCAAAGTGTTTCTGGGTTGGTTTTTTGTGTGGTTTTTTTTTGGGGGGGGGGGGGGGTTGTTTTGTTTCTTGGGGTTGTTTTTTTTCTGTGATGGCATGTCAGAACTGGACAGTCTACCTTCAACACCTACCAAATTGCAGTACTCAACAGCCTGTGCAGGCCAGTTCGCTGTGGCCATTCTACCATGGCATGCATGGGGGAAGGAATGCAAAAGTGGGGTGTGTGGGAGCCATGCAAATCTGAGTACTGCTGAAGCTAAAATTCTTCAGCTTCCAGTGCTTCAGTATTCAATGCATATATAGACAAGCACTTCAAGGAGACCCTGGGTTTTTTTAAATTCTTGGAACAAGGAGATAGGAAGCAAGAGAGACAAGGGACAACATTACATGACATAAAACCAAACTCCTGGATTTTATACAAGGGATCAAATCTCAAATGTAGGATGTGATCCTATTGAGTGACTCATTCCTACTGCTGACTGGTACCTGGGGATTTTCTTTTCACAGGAAACATTTGTAGACCTTGCTAATTCACTACCTTACGAGTTAGCTAACTGAAGTGGTACATTCCTGAAAGTGTAACAATTGAAGGAATATTTTGCCTCCCAGAGAAGCGAGCATGAACACACAAGACTACAAAATCCCTCTGGAAACAATGACAGTCGTTTTGCCATAATGAAATTTGTGAAGGAAATTGGGAATGATTACTTGACATTTGTGTGTGGGGAGGTATTAATCAGCTGATCTTCCTCCAGTCTTCAGTAATTACAATTTGTTTCCATCTATTAACACAAATTTTAGTGTGACTGGACACGTGGTGATTTTGCCCATTTTTTTGACTGGGAAGTCACGCTAAATTTTTAAAAGGAAAATAAGGAAAACCTAGTAAAAAAAGCCCAAACCAGGTCTGTTCTATTCATGGTTGTCTTGGGGGGGGAGCGGAGGAAGAGGAGAAGTGGGAAAAGAACATGTCATATTCTCCAGAACATTCTCCCTTCTATTACAGCTCTTCCCTTCCTGTGAGAATCAAAGTTCTTTCCAAATTTTTAATGGAAGAAAAATGCTCAGTGGCGACCACAGCCCCATCATGGAACTGATCAGGAAATGGGAGTAAGCAGGTGGTCTGCCATGTCACAGGCTTTTATGGCCACTAACTAGAAAAGGCAGCATCTAGAAAATGACAAAAATGAAAAGGAATATGCTGGATAAGAATAATACAGCGTAAGGGCTAATCTCCTGCCAATCAGATAAGGTATAAGGAAAATGTGAATGTGATGGGAGTTTTGATTTTGTTGGGAGTCATCTGCTCCCAGCACTGGCACTGGCCAACCCAGGGCAGCTCCTTCAGCCAGAGTTCTGCTGCAGGAGAGGTGGCCTCTCAGAACAGGATCTGTATGAGCTGTGACAAAGATAATGATGAGTATTATGTATTCTGTGAGAAATTTCTGCAAGAAATTAAGACTATCACTACCAGTGAGACGTTTAGATGAATGACTTTTATAATGGAGAGGGTAAAAAGAGGGTTTTGAAAGCACTGTTATTACTAGAAATTTATCTATCTTAATATTTACTAGGACAAAACAGTAGGTAGGAAAGAATGAAGACAAACAAATGCGGATTTCATTCTTTTTCTGTCTTTCTTAGCAAAGACAATCCTAAGAGAGAATTAAGAGAGGGAACTAAACCATCACTTCATCTATTCATTTTAAACAACTTCAAGCACATTTAAAAAGATGTTTTCAGCATGTTCCTGAGGAAAAACCCATAACTCCATTGGTGCTGAGTTGCAGTAACAATGAAAAAAATCAGAAAGTCAAACTGAGGAAGTGAAGAAATTTTGGCAATGATGGTGATGGAGTTTGTTTCATTTACTCAGAAAAATCACAGGCTTGAACCTGCCACGCTTGTTCTCCCATAGATTTTAAGTGCAATCAACTAAAATGTGCACGGTAAGTAAGAACACTTGTCAATTTATGCCCCATCCTCTGCACAGGCAAGCTTAAGACATTGAATTTTCCAGCTGTTTCACATCCCTTTAATCAGTGAAACAAAATCTGAATAAAAATAGACTATGAATAAAGCCTGCATATTATTTTCTGTGCTGCTTGGGGCTGTATAATTCATGTTAGCCCCTTCCAGCATGAAATCAGACCCCGTGTGCCTTTGTAGAGCATCGAGCACACAATTCTCTGCTTCTCACTGCTGTAACATAACATAAATATCAAAAAATAATTGAAAAGAGACAAATGACAGATTTAAAAAAATGTACCTAGAAATAAATTATATGCATTTTGAAGATAAGAAAAAACTAGTCACAAACATTTCCTAGAACATGAAACACTTTGGTGGCTGTAATGCATCAGCATAACAACGTGGCTGACTTCCAAGTAACGATTTTTCTCATTTGCAAACTTGTTGATACTGTCAGCTGAATACAGTTAATGGGCAATAAACTGATGCATACCTGATCTCCCTTTTGATGTGCTGTTTTACATCTTTTACAGAACTTCTAAGTAAGAAGTTTTTAATTTTGGAAAATGGGTAAGACACAAAAATATAGTTGTGATATATTACACTGTTTCTTTTAGAAAGCTGTTAGAAGTGGGCTATTCAATGCTTATCCAAAGCTGATACATTTAAACTATAAGAAGTAGACAGAGACACTTGATATTCACCTTAACACGGTTTACTAACCTGGTAGGTAGAAAAGAACATTCATCTGTAGGAAGTCAGTATGTGCATGGCTATGTATGTTGCAAACACTTCAATATCTAGCAATCTTCCTATCACAGCCTCACTTTCAAAATGGTAAGTTTATTCTTTTAAACAAAAAAAGTCTGAAAGAAAAATCTTTTTAAATGGCTGCAGCAAACCAGGGTATTTTCATTTATGTATTGTCTGACTAGCTAAGGTTATCATCTCAGATCTTAGTAACAGACTTCATAGGAAAAAAATTCCTGCTCGTACTCAAGCAATCACCAGACAACATTCCTCTTGTATGAAAATAATATACCTTTAATTTATTTACAAGACTGACCAACTGGATGAAGTGGCTGTACTTCGGGTGCACTGCAAGAGCTTTCATTAGTGAACTATGTCACTATTCATATGTCTGTATTTTCTTGATATAAGTTATAAAACATACAACCAAATGAATCATGAAAGGGTTGTGAAGAGTGAGATAAAAGGAATGTACACAGCAATTAGAAGAGAAAAAAAACAAACGAAAATCTTTCTATACCCACTTTCAAAAATGTAATTTTAAAAGGTGAAAATTGGTTTTTCACTTCTTAGTAGATAATATGAATGGACTGATTTGACTTAATGTCAACATCTACAGTAAAAGTCAGTATGTCTCAAATTTGCATGCTAACTAGTAACATCTGTCAATTGTAGAAAAGTTTAATATATATTGAATTCTTCTGGGAACTTCGACATCACTAAGTGGTGAAATGTGTATGACATTAAGATCAGAAAATATAATTATATTTCTTACCTTCTGGCCAGCCATTTGCAACAACAAATTAAGCAGCTGTTAATAATTTCTGTCATTTTATATCTCCCACAAAAGTGCATGTAAAAAATTTCACAGAGGTGCTAGGTAGCATACAATTACAAGAGAAAGTCTTGGTTTCTGATACATTCAATTTGCTAATTTATGGACTAAAATGAAAGATAAGATGCAGACATTGTGGTATCAGTTCTTTATCTTTGGTAAAATGTTTTCATTTTATTATAGCCATATTTGCTCTGATATCCATTTTGTGCATGGTCTGCTATTATTTAAACCAACAGGAAACATTTAAATGGATATAAACAGTATCAGTGTATTATTTAGTACATTCATGACTTTCTTCATACATTCTTCGAGAATGTTGCTAGCATATGGGGGAAACGAGCAAATGCTACGATCTATTATGATTTACTCCCAGTTTAACATAATACTTTTACTAGTTCTTGCCATTAGGAAAAAACGTTTTGCTTTTACAAGAAGGGGATCAATATGACTCTAAGAACAATAAATTCTAAAAATCTGAAGTAAAAATATCAAGTATTTTATACTTTCTTACAAATACTAAAATAGAAAATTACACTGGAACTGAATTTAAATTTGATACTATGACCCACCTAAGTAAACAACAAAAAAGGACCACAGAGAACATCAACAATTGCTTCAAGGTGTTCCAGCAATGGTCAGTAAGCGACCACTGTCTTTACTGTCTTAAAAATCCATGTCTGACTCTCTCTCACCATTTCTATCAGTATTAAAAGAAAAAAAAAAAAAGAGGAAAACTAGTTTTAAAGCAGCACTCTCCAGTGACAATTCATACAGCAAATTCACATTGGGTTCTGGGTGGTCTCTGTTAGACTTGAACATATTAATGATGCAAACTTAACCATATAAACCTACGTTATACATACACAGTTATGTCTCCAAATAGCTACTAATTACACTAAATCAATTTGGCAAAGTGAGAGAATTCAATATCCCTACACCCAGAATATCCAGATGGTGTTGCATTCACACAAAGAGTAAGTTACATTACCACAGCTCATATGTGGGGACCCTGAAACACTGAATTCCATCACAAAGCTAAGCTTGGCACGTACTTTTTATATATGCAATTCAATATGAATACTGGAAACCTTCGGAATCGTGATTTTGATAGAGAGTAAGGTCTAAAATTTTTCTAAGTTCTTGTTTCAGGTCTTTTTGTTGTTGTTGTTGTCTCTGTTATTTTACAAATAGCATGGCAAGCAGGCAATGGCAAGACATTCCACGGGTTTAGGCTTGGGTCTGTTCTGCTGGCTTTATTCAGACGAGCCATCCTCAGTCATGCCAGCAGTGACACTGGACAAAATAAAAAAAGAACTCACAGGGGCAGGATCAAGCTTGTGGTGTCAATATAAAAAAAAACAAACCAAAAACATTCACATTGTGTCTATGCTCATGTCTCAATTCTTCAACAGTTAATTCTTGATTTTAGAAATAAAACCTGGGTAACAGTCAAAAAGCAAATGACACCATGCTGACCCATTCTTTGACACAATATTATTATTTTCATTATCTCAGTATCATCAAGAACAAAACAAATGTGAAGCTGTAATTACTGTAGAAGCAAAGTCTAATATTCCAAGGATTTCCAATGAACATGGCACTTTCAAATTTAAATTAAGTTTAAATTTCAACCTCCAAATTAACTAACAAGACTCTTTATAAGGGTATAATGAAAAACTGCCCCTGAAGAGCACAACGATTTTAAAAAAAAAATCTTTATAATTAGAAAGTGATAAAAAAGGAAGATGCAGAAATGGGGAGTGGAGTAATACAGTTTTGATACATGTATTTGCACCAGTGAAAATCATGCTCTTAGCGAGTCATTGATAGCTCTGTCACTGATGACTTATAGTTTTTACCCATGTACAAATGTAGTAAGCCACTTCCCACTGCTGCAGTGCCCACATAGATGCAACGCACACATTAAAACGCAACAAACTTAGTGCCTGACTGTCCTAGATGCTGAGCACCCTCAGCTCCCGACAGGCCCCTCAGTCTAAACCAAAGCATAATCCTGATAATAATTTAGTGGTCAAAGTCTTAGGAATTTAAAGAGCCTGTCACTTTTTTGCTTTCTTCGCTTTTTTCAGTATATCACACTTTTTTCTGTTAGGACGCCGGCATCTTTCATCAATGCTCGGTATACATTCATAATGCCATACTTCTTCCATTTTCTCCACAGGGTAAACTGCTTCCACGTAATGACGGATCAGTCTCAGTCTGATAGGATCGAGCTGTTTTTTGTTACAAGCACCTGAATGGTTGTATTGCAGTCTGAGATTCTCCGAAGTAAAGAGTTCGGGAAAGAGTCTTACGAGAAGCCTGGCAGCAAAGTTGCCGACTGACAGGCTCTGCTGCACTATCTCTCTTACCTCCTTATCAGACAGCAAATACAGAGAAGGCACAGGGAAGTCTGGATTAGGAACAACAAGTTCATCGAGTGGTATCTTGCAAAAATCCTTGCTGCTTCTTTCCGGTGGCAGCGGCGGCCCTTCGAATTCTTCTCGAAACCTCTCAGGGTTTATTGCATAGCTGAGAAATTCCCTCCTGTCAGGCCCTGGCACATGGATTTTCCGTTGCTGTTGGTACGTGCGCCTTTGCTCTGAGTCTCTTCGTCGACACCTCTCGTCAAGCTTCCCAACAAACTCCAATGTCCACACTCTGTCATTCTTTGCTCTGGGGTACAGTATCTGCACATAATGTCGAATTAATTTAATTCTAGTGGGGTCGAGCTGTTTCTTGCCTAAAGATCCGCTACAGTTGTATTGCTTCCGTAAGTTTTCATGAGTAAATAGTTCAGGAAATAAGAGAACAAGCAATCGAGAGGCAAAGTTGCCTATGGAAAGACTGCTTTCATATATGCTTTTAATCTGTTCTTTGTTCAACAGGTAATCCGGGACAGGGACATCAAAATCGGGAGGGGGAAAGTCAAGTTTGTCAAAGTCTATGGGTACAAGCCAAATTTTTTTTGAACGTCTGCCAGGTTTTTCATATTCAAAACTATCTTCCACTTTTATGATTGATACATCATCTGGTAAACTAGAAGAATCGTAACAGTCATCTCTCATCTGATCACATTCACTTCCATCCATATACGTGTTTTCAAGCTCATCATTTATTCGCTGAACACATTGCTGCAACCAGGCTTCTTCTTCTTGCACATCTGGAAAGTAAATTTCAGTGTACCTACGGATTATTTGAAGCCGATGAGAATCCAGCAGTTGTTTTCCAGAGTCTCCAAAGCAGTTGTACCTTTCAGTTAATTTTCTGTGGTCAAAGAGTTCTGGAAACAATCTGTGTAACAAAAAAACAGAAAATTCCCCTGGAGAAGAAGCTTCATCTAAAAATTCATTGAGATCCTGAGCATCCAGCATGTAATCTGAGGCAATGGCATTACTCCTGTCCAAGGACAAAGCTTCCTCCTGCTCTTTATCCTCCATAAAATGAGAGGATTCGACCTGTTCGGTCTCATAAAAACCGGACAATTGCACATTCTGCTGACTGTTTTCCATTTCCCTTTGAGCCCAAAATCTATTGAAAAAATCATTGACTTGAGGCAAACACTCCACCTGCCACACAGCTGTATTCTTCACAGAAGGATAACAAACTTCCACATAGTTACGGATAAGCTGCAGGTGAAGAGATTCAAGTTTCCTTTTGTTGAGAAAGCCGCATGCACTGCAACTTCTGCTGAACTCATCGTCGCTGAAGAGCTCTGGAAAGAGCTGCACTAGCAACCGGCAAGCTAGGTCTCCACCTGACGTGCTTTGATCCATGATTTGTTTGAGCTCTGCAGAAGTCAGCTGGTACTCCGGGGGAGGCTTGAAGTCTGCAACGGACTCTGCTGGACTGACTTGCTTTTTAATTCTGCTAACCTCCAGAGACAACAGGTCAACTTTACTGTGAAGCTGAGTCATATTGGTATTGAGGGTGTTAAGTGTGTAAAACATTTTCTGTATCAAAGAATATATATTTGGGTCAGAATCTGAGGTGGCCGCTGTTACGGCAATGGCTGCAGCCGAGTCCCTTTTGCGTTGGTCGTTCAAAGTCCGAAGATGCGAGGGACTGCTGGGGTTGATTTTTTCAAACAACTCATAAGAAGCAAACTGCTCTGCTCCTGGTGGGTTCTTCTTCTCCGTGATTTTGTGTGAGATGCCATAGAGAGGTTTTTTGTAAGATGGAGTGGTTATGTCACTGAAGGATTCTTCTTCACAGAGCCATGATACGTTAGGATTCTTGTTCTTGTTTGGCTGCTCTGCATTTACCTGAGTGGGTGAGCCAGTATCTCTGTTCCTCATGTTTGAAAAGGGGCCCTTTGAATGAAGAAATATTGTATTAGCAAGACTGCCTTAAAAATATTAGCTATAGATATGTGCCCCTTAAGCAGGCACTGTTACATAAATATTCAAAGTCAGATTTTCTCCAGAGGACTTAGTTGTGTTAAATAGATCAAAATTAATAAATTCACTAGGAAAAATAAAAATACAGTAATGTATTATTTAAGTTTGTTGTTGTTGTTTTGGCTCATGGCTTTCTCCATGGAATAGAGATGCAATAACAATCCTTAGTACTCTTTACCCACAGAGCTCTAAATACTCTCCCAAATTAAGTATCATTATGCTTCACCTTGCATATGAGGATCCTGGGCTGTAGAGAATTTGGGTGGCAACAAGTCAGCAACAGAGCCAAGAATAGAATCTAGATTTTCTGACTCCTAGTCCTGTGACCTTGCCACTGCCTCCAACAACTGCATTTAATGTTCCAGCACTCTCTTTAGGTTAGCTTTTGAAAATAGCAAAGGCTGTTAAGACACCAAAATTATGCTTATTCTCATCTTTCTCACGTGAAAGGTTTATATAGGGTTTTTTTAATCTTTATAATGGTGTACAGCTCCTAAACAAATTCTAAGAATGACTGTAATTTAAAAAAAGTATTCTATTTAAACAATAAAAACTTACAAACAAAGTGAAAAGCACCTTGCTATTGTCTTTTTAAAAAGGAAAGCCTAAGATTTATTTCTGAAAGGCAGGGAAGTTTAGACTCATGGGTTTCTAATTTTCTAAATTTTATATAAAAAACAGTAATGACCTCTTAAGGAATTAATGTTCTCAATAATTTCCAACTCTTCCTCATTGTTTGAAATTGGAAGCAAGCATTTTCATCAACTCACAGCAAATATGCAGGGCTTGGGTGGGTTGGGTTTTTTGCAAACACATGGATATTACAAATAATTCTTAGGAAGTTAAGTAGACACAAGAGAATCAAAATCCAACATACAGAATTCAAACATAAGAAAACACTCACAGATTTTAGAGAAGACTGTACTGAAACATTTTGCTTGGCTTGTTCGACAGAACATTAATTAGATAAAAACCACAGAATTTGCATTCAAGTATTAAAACAAATGGAACACAGACTTGAGGTCTGAGCTGAGAGCCACAAGCAATTTGAAATTCTAGTGAAGACCCCACTACACCCTACAGTGAGGAGCTTGAATTAAGGTTCCTTTCTGAAAAAAACAGAACTGTAACACTCATGAAATTAATCTGGTCCCTATGTTCACTCACACTTGGCATCTGCTTACTGCAGTGACAAATTGAATCCAATTACTTTTTAATTTCTAATGCAATGTATACTCAAGAGGCTCAGAAAGAACAAGCTGGTTTCCACTCCAAGTTTAAAAATCATCAGACTCAATTAAATTGAAGTTGTGTTCCCACAAGTTCTGGTCTCATTCACATCACACAACCCTACACATGAAACCTCATGTTTTCACATCTAAAGCTGTATGGATGGACAGATGATAAAATGAAAGCGTAACACAAAGGCAATATATTACACAGTGTGCAGAATCCCTAGCCCTGGTGATGCCTAGGACACCTGACTTCCAGGTCCCATTTAGAAGACTGTCCCTCCAGTCTCACTCATATTAAAGCACACTTGCTATGAGGACAGCGAGGAGCCAGAGTCCTGTAACACCACCAGCTATTAAAGGGTGAACTTTACCCCAGCAGTAGTATGATATACCCTAACTAAATCAGCTCTTTGTGACCTGTAAAATACCAGGACACAAGAGACTGAACTGTGAGCAGACTGAGATCCACATTGCTCCCACCTAACTATAGGCTCCGACGCTGGGACTGAAGTCGTCGTACACCACCTATACTTGTCAGTGGAGAAACAGAGGTATTTCCAGATGGTAATAGAGCTCTCCCAAATAGACATCACCTGAAAGCAGGTCATGAAAATCTCCACTGACAGTAAACATAGTTCTGCTCCCCAGTCAGACACTGAGACTGAATTACAGATTTCTTTTACCGTTTTAGATCAAAAGAACAAAATAAAGTTGCAATTCTGGAGAATAAATTTCTTACACTGCTACCTAAGTAGCTAGCTCTTCCATTAACACTCCTGTTTACAGAGAATATTCCAAATATTCCTTCACATACAGAGTATGATTCAATTCCTTTTCTACTAAATAGCTTGGCATGGGCCACCAGTCATCTGTGTTCTTGTCAGAACTCCTGCCGTACCTTTTCCCTAATTAATTATATAATAAAACTTGGCAATGTGGGGGTAACTTCTATTAATGCACACCTCACACCCAGAGCCAGGGCAAAGCAATATTAGAGTGTGTATTAAACAGCACAAATTCATTGTCTTAAGTATCTTATTGCGCTTCTACAGTGAGTGTTGTGAAAGTTTGCATTCTCAGTTTTGGACGCGGTGCTCTGGAGGAAGAGAAGTGTTCACGCCAAGAACCACAGCAGATCTCTGCTGCGATGGCAGCAGAACTTCTGCCCTTTCACTAATGCAGCTCACAGTGTTTGGATCTGGTTGCAGGACAGATTTGGTTATCTGCATTTCAGAAACACATAGTTGGTGTTTGACTAACAGATGACAACACATTTGGGCCTATATTTAACGATTTTCTATTTCAGATGCATTCTCGTTTTCTCTCCTTTTGCTTTTAATTATCTTGTCTTTATACAGTTTCCATCTGGGAACAGCACTATCCACAGCATAAATACATGGCTTTTCATAAATTCTCCAATTAAACTAGTATTTAATATTTTTAATTAGTTTTCTGCAACACTAATCTTTAAACATCAATGTCTTTCAGATAATACTACACCCATTTAAGATGAACAGTTTTAATGTACCATCAAAAAATAAGAAAAAATACTGTTCTATGAGACTCAATGTATCTAAGATAGTGCTGCTTTTTATACTACATTTGCACAGCAAGTTTTTATATTATATACATTCTTTGAACATTTGCAAAATGCAGTATTTTGGTAAACACTGACCAATATAAGTAACTGTGAAATAGTCTCTCACATTATCTCTGAGTCCTAAGCCAAATTTTAAAAGTTGTTTAGTTATTGCTCTGTTCAGTGCTGAAGTCCAGCTAATTTATGACCTTTATTATGCTTAATAAACAAAGTCTAAATATCTGTAAGAATACAGAGCATAATATTCTAGCATATGAGTAAAGAAGAATAAATATGTGAATGAGAAACACATAAAAAGATTCTATCAAACACATGAGAACTTGGAAATGTCTTTCACAATTTTTTTAAACTTACAATCTTCTACACTATTTTTTTAAAGAAAACTAGGGAAAATTAATTTCTGGTTATGAAGTGACAATCAGAATTTTTAAAAAGTGAAATATCTTCTGATAGCAAGTCATTTAGTAATACAATCACCAGCTCAATGGTACAGTTATATAACATAAAAAGTACAGCTCTGCTTATATCATACATAGATACCTATGTGATGTGTAGTAAAAATATACAAGCACAATATTCTCAAAAATAATTAACTTTTTGTCCTCTGTTTAAACAGAAATAGTTAATGAAGTCATCAGCTAAACCAAAATATTGGTGCTAGAAAAGTAATTGACTTAAAAAATGTTGTTAGGATTGAGGACTATTTCTGGTTGGTTATTTAACTAAACATGCTGATTCACTGGGGTCAGTCAAGAATGAATTTTCATCATTGTTACTGGGTCACTTTCTGATATTCTAAGTACAAAGTTATAATTCATTTCAAATTAAATTTTAAAATTTATTAAAGGCAAACAGTAAAATCCAAAGCAAGCACAGTTCAGAGACCATTATGAAGCTCTTTTAAGAATCTGAATGTAAGTAAAACAATTGTAAAAAGAAAAAGAGAAAGGAAAAGAAAGAAACCGTGTAATAAGATTAAAACCTACCTACCACAGGCATTCAGGGAAAAAAACAGCCCCGAAAAGTCAGAGAGATGACAGTCAAGAAAAAAAAATATGAAGAGCTATGGCTAGAAAGGAGAAATGAAATGCACAAATGCAACATGGAATAACTGGCTAGGTAGCAGAACAGCAGAAAAGGATATGTGCATTAGAGTAGGTCATAAACTAAATATAACCCAGGGCCTGAAGTTATCCGAAAGAGGATGAATTTGAATCTAGGTTATTTTAATAAAGTGCTGAGTGTGAAAAACAGGAGGTCATTATACTGCTTTAGAGGGTGTTGTAAGAGATGTGACTATCCAACACTGGACACTACCCTTTCAAGAATATCAAAAGAACAACAAAAATATTCACACCAATTTTCCCACTTGCAGAAGACTTTTCTAGGAACAGATGACCACTGATCTCCCTACTGAAACAAACAAGGACAAAAAGAAACTTGCTCAGTTTCAGCAAAGATTAATGAAAATCTCCAATTGCTGGAGAGGTGAAACACTAGAACAGGATAACAGAAGTGACCAGTCATCTCCTTCACCAGCTGGACAAACATCTGGATTGCCACAAGTGGGATGCTGCACCAGAAGTTGTAGTACATTCTGCTCTTGATATGTTGAAGTATTCTGCATCCCTGCATTTTTATCTTTCAAATAATACACAAATTTATGCTTGTCTCACTAACATCGAAATCTGTGTCACAGAAAGAAGAATTACAGCCCTGATTCTACCACTGAGGATCCAGCTGAAGGACTGTATGACATGAGAGGGACTGTAATCAGTCATGCTCAGTTAATCCAAATCACTACCTGCTCCTACATTCCCTTACAAACAACAAAACTACACTTCACATGAATGAACTAATCTATAACCGTATTGCATAGATATGATCGCTCCCACATTATTTAAAGAAATACCCAGACAAGTAATATGTGCAAACTGGGTTAAGATTAGCCATATTTCCCTCAAACTCATTACTAATGCAAATCTAGTTAAATGACTTGCATTTTGCTTATAGCAACAATGAATTTAGCCTATGAAATATGAACAGAAAAATCAGTCATGTATACAGAAGTCACCTCTTGTGTAAAGCGTCTTTTCTTCACACTGGGTAAGACATCTTGCTGGCTCCCTGAACCATCACAACCAAGTGAGGTCTGTTTCCGTTTGTTGGAATCCTGTAGGCAAGTAACTGCGCCATCCAGTGAGTGTTTCTCAGCAGATCTGGATGTTACTGAGCAGTCTAGGGCTTCATCTTCATTTTCTGTTTCTACTTTCACGCTCGTTTTAGGAATTTTTACTGGAAAAAGAGAAGGTTTAGAAAGATAAAGCACTCTCTCCAGAAAACCATGACACCCTTAACACAATCTTTTGTGGTTTGTTTCTTTTTATGAAAATGTGTTTTGAAGAACATCATTATTTTTTATGACTTGTACGATAAGTGTATGCTGAGGCCAAGCCCAAAGCCAAGTTTTTATTATGCTAGGAACCATTCAGTCATCCAGTCAATGACAGCTTCTTCCCCAAAAAAGGGTCTAAAGTATAAATAAAGTTACAGTAGGAAGATTTTTTTTGGAGGGGGAGGAAGGATGTAATCAGTAACAACGGTGTATTTTAGATTGCTTTTTAAAAAACATTAATGTAATTTGTCTTCATCCAAGTGCATTCTTTATCAGGTTACAAAGGCTTAAATTCAACAAGTATTTTTGCCTGATCAAAAATTACACAAAGTATAATATTTTACCTTCATCATCATCAGTGATTTCAGCTGAATTCATCTTCTATCTCACTAAAGAACAAAAAACAAACAAACAAAAAACCCAAAAATAATTATCAGCATCTTCTGGAATCAGGAAATACCTACATCCATTTTATAATTACTTTTAATCTAAAGCCATTGGGCATTAACAGCCCACAGATAATTTCCAGTCTGTATGTTTGTAATAACTAGCTATTTTCAGTAAATTCCATGGCCATCTATAGACCTGTCAACATGCAAACTATACTGCAGACAACATAAGACAGCTAAGAGAATATTTAAAACTGTATGTCTTTTCCCAGTTTGGAGAAAAGTATAAGTCATTTTAACCTTCTCTGTAAAGTATATTGGCAGTATATAAATGGAAGTTAACTGTATTAAACTCTCCATCCTGTACCAAGTCACTACTTCTTATTACAGTCTAATGTTTTTATATTGTCATTGTGGGTGACCCAAAGTCAAAGATGAAGGAAAACTCATCATAAACTGTAATATATATGCTGGAGTTAAGTTTTCATTTAAAAAATCTTTGATCTTTTGATATGGATTGCATCAATTCAAGCAGAGCAATCTGCAGATCTCCAGTAACTACTTTTTTTCTGTCAGCCTCTAAATATTGTAAGAATGTTTTTTGTAAGAAAAAACAAATATATGTATTATTCTAGCATGATTTTAGCATTACTTCTCACATGAAAGACTCAGCTGTATTTCTGTTTCCTTGAAAACTAATTTTGCAACTTACTTGGGGGCAAACATTGATCTGTCAACATGTTCCTACAAGATATTCTAAATCTTTTGGAGATCTACAAAGCAAACAACCTAACCAAACCTCACTGACTGTTAAAGGGCACACAGATGCAAACTGACACTCTCAACTGGTAAGCTGGTGACTCGTAAACTGTCACACACCGCTCATGTTCATCTATACACAGCATTATGCTTACTTGGCCCCAGACTATTATTACATTTTCCACAGTTACATTCTTCTTTCAAATAGTTTTCTTTCAACTGTTCCTGCCTACCCTTTAGCCAAGGTCTGAAATCAAGACAGGCTTCTCTCTGGCTTGAGCAAGTGAATAAAATCAATCAAACAAAAGTGTATGTACAGCCCTGGAGTGGGAATTATAATGAAATTTTAAAAAGAGATGGGGAAGAAAGAGAATCTGTTTTGGAGGGGAAAAAAAGTCTCTACCTCTCTTCTGAATAGTGTTGAATAGAATTTATTTTTTTTTTAACTCACAATACTGTTAAAAAGCTCTGTAAACACTTGAATGCTGTGTAGCTATGAATTTTTCTTAGGCAGCAACTGATGGCTGTTAATGCTAAGTATGAGATCCCATTCTGGATAAGATTTTGTACTACAACGGGTAGCACACCACCCCCAAACAAAAGATGCATGGAGTTACAAAATCAGCTCATAGTGGGCCGCTCTAGAAGCCAAAATACTCTTTGATGTGCTAATCTTCAACATGGCCCCTATATACAGCCTTGTGAAGGGCATCCTCAAGAGGATAACTTGAGATTGTCTTCATCCTCACATCACCAGAAAAAGTCTCTCTCAGTTGGATGTAGAGCTACTACAAACCCCTTCGATATCTACTCCTTTTACGTACCATAATCCCCTATTTCAGGACTTGCATTTATGAACTGATCCACATATGAATTATGCCAGCTCAACAGGACTATAATAACTTAAACTTTTGCAAACTGTGTAGAGATGTAACAGCATGAAATTGTGGCCCACAACAACTTCTAAACCACCTGATAAGCACTAGTGAGGGTTAATACCAAGTCTTACTAACTCAACAGTATTTAATGAATTTAGACACAGCCGCTACAGATCTTTATGAAAAATCCTAAGACACTGTACTTTGTATAGTACCATCAAAAAGCTACGTTGGGCCTTAAGAAAAGCACGTAGTACTAAATGTTCGTATTTCGCCCTGATATCCCAAATACATTGATATTTAGTGCCTTGATCTTTCCTACACTTTTCCACACCGCACTAGGCTTAGCTCTGAGGGATGTGGTACAAGGCCAACATGTGCCAGTGCTCAAGAAGTGTGACACAGTCTTTTTGTGAAGGCCGGAGGTGACAGTAAGCACATCAGCTGATACTAGTACAGAATATTCTGTAATGGAAATCAAAATGGCTTTCCACATAATCCCAGACTGCTCTATCAGAGCAAAACACTAAAAGATGGTGAACACAGAGCCAGAAGGGAAGACTATAAAGGTAGTGGCGGGCGGAACCACACAAAATATTTAGAAGGGGATATAGGGAATTATATTTTCCTTCTAACTCCTGCTGTTACTGCTATTCAAATAGGAAGAATGCTTTAGAATTCCTCTCAGAGAATACAAGCAAACTGGAAGGAGAAAATAAATGAGGATCTGAATAGTCACTCTTTAAAACTGGAAAAAAGTGAAAACTAAAGCAAAGCACATACCCTGGTTAACAATTAACTTTCTAAAGGAGGCAACACCACAAAGACCAAAGCTATCCCAAACTCAGGTCAAATAACATTAAGTCAAAACATTGTTTCACAAATGAAGCAAAGTGTTATTACTTATTCTGAATTTTTTTTTTTATTTGAAAACTGCCAGAATACAATTAAAAGCAAATAGTCAAAACCAGCCTCAGAATCAATGAGGCCTAGAAAGACTGGGCTTCATGTTTGAACTCTTTGGTGCCAAACAAAGCATGAGCTGCAACCTTTTCCTTTTTGGGAGCCCTACTAATCTCTCTCACTTTATCTGGTTTGCTGCCATCTTTGTGAGATATGTAAGAACTTAGGTATTCTATGAAAATGAAGCACATATAACAGCTTTTGTCAAGAGACAGGATTCAACTGCCCCTCTTGATCTCCTGCCTCAGTCCCACCTGCTCCCTCAGTCAAGCAAGGTGCCCACCTTCACCCTCAGTGAGCTCTTCCAGCTTGATAAACTGACAGAAAACAACTCACGTCCTTCTTTGCCGGGTTACTTCTCTTCTAATTCAGACAGGTGAAGGGTAAGGCAAGTAATTGGGCCCAGCTCAGGAGCATGCATGAGGTTTGGGATGGAAAGGAGGAATTGAGATCTCTCTCTCTCTCTCTCATACCAGCAAGCCACTGGCTTGGTTCAAACATTTCATGAAACTTCACTTATCATCTGTTTACACCACCATCTTGCTTCAAAATTGGGTAGCAATGGACTCACAACTGAGTGGTGAGCAGACACAGAGATATCAACAGAGCAATTGTATCACTGCTTCCATAGGAAAACAGGGTCTACGGGAAGGGGGAAAGTCTGTGTGCGTGCGTGAGCATGTCCATGCACGTGTGCCTGTCTACGTAAGGTTAATGGTAATTTTGTTGATTGTTTAAAGTCCGCTAAAGATAAAACATCTCAGATTCTTTAAAATACTATCTGCAGTGAATCAGTACTTATGAATAATAATTATTGCCTCTGCAGAAGAGGCAGCAGTGTCAACATCTGTTTTGAGGTAGCATTCTGGCCCAGATTGTGGGCGTAAACAAAGCTGGAGTAAAAAAGACCTGAAAGAACTTGGGACAAAATAGTGCAAAAAGCAATTGAGTAAGAAATCCATCCAGTAAAGCAAACACCTGACCGTTGTTCCTTGTCACGTTGAGTATACAAACATATTTCATTCTTAGCTTATATGTCTTTTTTCAAAATAGAAGATAAATATATTTATCATCCTTAGCCTAATACTGATTCAATGCTATCCACAGGACAGCAGTCAGCCAGTTCTAGGAAGGAGTGAACACCCTGTGCTGAAGTTGGGAGCCCAGGTCTGCAGCCATGAGTGACTGGCAGAGCAACCAGCCTTGGCAGCTTTATCTTGCTGGGATACAGATGGATGCTGCAGTGCATCCTATTGTCTGGTGAAAAGAGGATCTGGAAGGAGGATTCCAAAACATACCAAAGACCTACAACAGCAGCTACGTCAACAGCCAGATCCTGATCCTAATGAAGTCAACTGGCGCTGTAGCCTAAGCATCCGTATGTCTAAATTTTAGCTGAAGCTTCTTCTATTTTCACCTGAACTGGCCAAAAAAATCATGCTTTATAAAATATGAACATAAACCTTAAACTTCAAGTTTTAGGATTTTGCCTGTAAATATTTTGTGAACCAGGTTATTTTAGAAGCATTTTCTCTGGGTTCTTTGGTTCACTAAAAATGAAGCAAATAGCTAATACTCGCACTTTTTCTTCAAAAGACACTCTGCCTTTGATTAACGGCAGTCTGCTTCTAGTACAGTCATTAGCTAAACCTATCTATCTAATGCAGGATAAACAGTAAGATGTGTAGCACTTGGACAAATTCAACAATCAAGGAAGAAGAGGTAAACAGACCCCATCCTCACAACACAAACAATAAATCATTAGATTTTACTGCCTACATTTCATCTATTGAGAACAGTCTTCTTGAAAACAGTATGTAGTTTATAACTGCTATGTAATCAATGTCTCAAAAACTTGCTGACATATCAGCATGTACTCACCTTCCTCTCTAAACTGCCTTGATAGCTACTAGTGCTGGCACTGTACAGACACCTGTGCTGAGCCACTGCTAGGTGTCACGCCTTTGTGATGCCAGCGCTCACCTGAGAAGACAGAAACATTCCTTTGGGCTCAGCCCTCCAGACCCACCCACACATCTTGACACTTTGGAAACAGTCAAAAAAGATGAACCAAAAAGGACGGTTTCCTTAGGGTGACTAAAGCTTTGTTCTTCTAAGAGAAGTGAATAAAAATACCTAGTTTACCTATTTTTAAACTAATATAGGATGAGCCTATTTGCAAAGAACTGACATGATATACAGCATTGTGTCCTCCTGTTTCAAGTTAACCTACTTCTAATAAATTGAATATGCATTACAGTTTAACCCTAGACACCAATCTATGTGTGTTTGATTTATGATCTTGTGATTTGCAGCAAGATCCAGAAATCCCACTCAACTACCAGATAAACTTGCAGGTGGTTACAGTGGACTGGTGGACCACATACACAAAACCTTTTGAGCCCTGCTGGGACTGCTGCACTAGGAACTCCTCTGCATCTGGCCTACTGGCTAAGATTCCAAGCCATTTTCAGAATATGTTCAGTACTTTCAGGCTCTCATAGAGGACAGTCATAACTAAGTGTTTCACTTACCAATGGCACAGTGCTTAATTAAAGAGGTACTGGGAACCAGAAAACCTGGTTGGTTTTGTTTGGTTTTGGGTTTGTTTTTTTTTTTACCTTCCTGCTCTTTATTTTGCAGCAGAGACAAGAATTCAGGTCCCCAAATCCTAGAAAAGTGATCAAATCACCAGGTTATGGCATGCTCGAGGGCAAATGTGAAGACCAGCAGATCAGACAAGGAACAAGACAGACAGCTCAACGAAGAGACTTAAGACTCCCTACCTCCATTGGTATCACTTAGACACATCCCTCTATTCAAAAGACTTACCAAGTTATGACACTTAATTGTATCATTGTACCATTTTGGTAACGACATTCAACATTGAAATGGTATTACCCGTGGCTAACAGGGAAGCTCAATGCATAGTGCAATGCTGCAAGTTCCAACGCATGGAAGCATACCTTAAAAAAAACAGGTTTTGGAATGTTTCTCTGTGCATTTAGTGCTAACTACCACCCTGATGCTGCTTTTGCAAGGAGAGCAAAAAATGTGATCCATTTATCAAAAATGTGCCTACCCAAAATATACACTGAAGCCTTAAGGATTTAAAGCACTTAGGTACAAAAGATTTTGTAAGTAAGGGAGCAAATTGCGAATGACACTCTAAAGGCATTTCAGTCTCATATCATCCAGTAGCATGCATAATGCTACTTAAAAGTAGCATAAAAGTGTACCTAGTTACTGATACATAAAACCAAATTGAATCACAAGCCTAAATTAAACCATCCCATGAGGTGTGTTCTCCTCCTCCTATTTACCACCTAACAATTACTCACATGTTGGCCTTGGAGGATGCTTTCCCCACCTGTCTTATGATTGCGACCACTGTAAAAGTACAATGCAAAGAGAAAAGCTCTTGCTGATAATGTAAGATCAAGGCAGTTCTCTGCCTTTGCAATCATTCTGAAAGGAAGCCTCATTCATCACTTTCAAGTTCTGACTTAAAAACAAACAAACAAAAAAAATCCACCAGAAAAAAATATTGTTGTTCTGCTGTTTGTAACTAAAGAAGTAACTCTTTACTCTGCAAACTCCCGTATCTAATGTAATAAGTTGTGACAACTGAAGAAAAAAAATAGCGTGAAAACCATGTAGAAGAGTATAAAAGTGCACACATGCTGTATGTGGAAAACAATTCTGATTTCTTAACACTTGTTAATTATAATTACAAATGTAAATGAATCATTGTCTTAACTAATATACTTTAATACAATAAGAATGCCTGTTATCAGTTTCATAGAAGTTTGCTATTTATAATTGAAATGCTTGCACAACATTGTACTGTTCAGTTCGTTAATGCACGGTAAATGTGTAGATGCTGCTTCTTGAAGGCACACCAGCCCACTAAATATTTTAGCATCTTCATGTAGGTTGGAAGGAATGTCTCTAATTCTTCATTATCGACTAGAAGAATGTTATTAAAAATATAGGGGTTTAGACATTATGTACTAAGAGATGTTTATTCCTTTTAAAGCCTCATGGTGGTACATTGCTTCATATAACAAACTCAGAGGCTTCAATGAAAAGTATTCTACTTGAGTGTCATTTGCTTCTGAAGAGGTGAATTGTTCTTTACAGTTTGGTCAAAAGATAAGATACAGGCATTTGCTAGTAACATTAAATATGTGTTAAATAGCACATGTGGAATAAGCTGCTCAATTCCCTCGCTTTCAGCATGCAGTGAAAGATATAGCACTCCTCTTAAAGCACAGGTAACCTAGTAAAGTTAAATAAATGATGGGAGTTCCAAAAAAGCAGATATTCTGAGGAGGTAACATTGGCTAAATTTTACAAGATCTGTACATGGAATTGCTGTTTAACAGCCAAAAGCAGCACCTCCTCTTACACACGCCTTCCTGTAACAGGACTTTATCACAAAATTGCAATGGTATTATGCTACATAATTAGAGTGTGGTTTACCCAGAGCCGGCCAAAACTATTGTATATATACATTAATCCTCAGCAAGGGACAATGATTAATCAATCTAGTAGTTAGACACTCACCGGACAGGCAAGTGTCTGAGGTCCCGCTCCTTGTCTCTGGGTCTCTGCCTGTATTTCATATGAAACGCGCACTGGATAAAACACAGAAAGCGACCGATGCTTCCCAAGGGAAGCCCAGAGTCTTGAAAGCTGGTGTGGGTAGGTGGAAGTAGTCCCATCTTGATCAGCAGGTGAGCGGAGGGCTGCTCTAACCACCTCGTGACAGCACAAAATACTGTCCCTCGTGATGTTTCAGAAGAATGATTCCTGCACAACGCTTTGAAATAACAAGAGCAAACACCCATTCTCAACAGGCAGCCCTGCAGTCCTAGGAGGAGATGGGACTGAAGGCAGGCGCTTCTGCTCGGGATACCCAGGAGCTGCCTCCTGCTTGGGGCGCACGTTGCTTTCCAGGCTGTCTCTTGGAAAGCTCTCTTGCTGGGCTGTAGAAAGCAAACCTAGAGAACTGCGAGTTCTGGGTTCTGCTTGGGGAGCCAAGTAATCTGCATCTTTTACTTCCTAGCTGTAGCACTGAGTTCAATAATTTCAGTATTGCAATTATCCTCAGGGTACATTTGATTCCTCCAATTCGTAAAAAACAATGCAACTCAAATTCAATTCAACAGAATTACACATAAATACCACTCCAAAACTGAGCCGTAAAATGTATTTTTTTAGGCAATGTTTGCCTTCCATTCAGTTCCACGGGCCAGTGATTTGACTTTACGTATTATAGAATTTTGACAAGGCCTTCTCAAAAAACCTGAGCTGATAGGTAGAAATTTTGCAATATCCGGCCATGTAAGTGGCTTTTTTTGGTGTTTTCTGTTCGGGGGTTTTTTTGCTTGATAGAAGTGCCCTCTTCCCAATCCAGGCCCTTTGGGAGAGCTGAGAGCCTGTTGCCTTTTCTACTGCTGGATGTTTTTTACTTCTTGTTAATCCCTTCCTCCCAATTTGCTTTTTCACCCTGCTTGCATTGGAACAAGGGATAGCTGAAGATAAGCAAAATAGGCCAAATCCCGTATAATGGGGAGGTGATGAGATCACCTCATCAAAAAAACAATGCAATTTTTTTTTTCTGGACTTTTTTTTAATTTTCATTAATATTTTAGTTTTCTATTTAAGTATCCTTCTATTGCTGAAAACCTCATCACTACACTCATTGCTATGATGTTCAGAATAAGCAAATAACTGGAAAGCATCACCGTCAGTATGCTACCTGAAACATTACTTACTAATGTTACAAGTTACACCTAAAACTATTATAATAGACAGAAATTGGAGAGGGAGGGGGAAATCTGTGTTGTTTGATTTGTACAGCTGACTGTACTCTGTATATACTTAGTCAGGTTTCCTTATAACTTGTGACTTTTCTGAGCAAAAATCTGGAAAAGGCTTGGGAAGTTACTTGAAAAGGCAGCAGGCTGAAGAAGTCCGATACTTGAAACCACCTTAATTTAAAAAACCCCCAAAACAACAGATAATTCTTTCAAATTGACTACCCATCTTAAAGAAACTGGGAAAGAAGAATGTTGCCTCAGTTAACTGAACGATGAGCAAAATGTAAGTAGACAATATAAAGAATACTAAAAGCAGATGCTCTCTATTCTATCAATTTTGGAATAGTAGGGTGCTGCTAGTGACCCAAGAGTGGAGCTTCTGAGTAAAATTTATTCTTGATATCCAGTACTGACACTTGAAATATCAAATACCTTAGAAAACAGTATTCCAACATTACGATCATGTTCTGACTACAAATACATGTATAACAAGTTCTAAAACTATGAAAAAGTATTTTTAAAAGAACCAGCAGATGTTGTTGGAAACATTACCCTTACGGACAATAAAATCCCTATACTTAACATAGTTTGAAAACCTCCTTTGCTGCCCTGTGGAGGAGGACAGGAAGCCTCAAGTCTCCACTGAAGCCAGCCTGCAACAAGGGCGTTTTGCCAATAGGACTTACAGGGCATGTTCTCAATTTGGGTCTTTTTTTCTTTCATTTTAGTTACATCTGCAGATGCAGTTTAAATTAAAAAAAAAAGAAAAAAAAGAAAAAAAAGAAAAAAAATCACTCTTCTCAGTTTTCCTACAAGGTGCTGAAGTTTTTTCAACTCGTCCCCTGTACTTTATCAAACACCGACTTAATCTTGCAGTGGTCAGCAAAATACTAGCCTAATTTATTTCCAGCATCAATGCATCAATTTGGTTTCCCTTCGATCAGGTGTTTTCCCCTGGTCTATCAGAAACATTTGGTTTTCCTCAGTGCTTCATTCTCCCTCCTCTCGTTCTTTGCTTTTATTTTAAAATACTGTTCCACCTGAACGAACTTCTTACAGACAATTTAAAATCTCCTCCAAACCGCGCTCAGCTTTATTTTTATCCGCCGGACTTATCTACGCTACGAAAACACTCAGCAAAGATAAAAAGTGCAGTTGGTCCAGCGCCGACTTTGATTTAGCAGGAGAGAAAAGGAAAACGTATCGATGTATACTGGCAACTATTTATTATATGCAATCATTCGCGTAAATCCATCATCCGATGACTAGGCAGGTATCTGCCAGAAGCAGGGAGAAGGTTTTTCCTTCCCTGTTCAAACGTCTCTGCCCCCAGGGGTCGGGCACACGCGGGTTTTACGGGTGGCACCGCCACCCGCGCCACCCGAGCCGCGGGACTGCCACAAGGAACGCTCTGTGGAAGCCATCGCACGGCCGCTGGCCCGCCGCTGGCCCGCCGCCGGCTCGCGTTCCGCCGGTTCAGAGTCTGTTCCCTTCTGTTTACAAAAGGCCGGGGGGACACGCCGCAGGGGAAAGTAGGGCAGAGGCAGCGGGCGATGCGGGCAGAGGCGGACGGCTCCCCCGCGGTGACCTTCCCCGGTCCCCTCAGCGCACGGCCCACCGGGAACCGACGCGGGTTACCGCAGGATTCCCCCCCCCCCCCGGTCGACGCCGCCGCGGCCACCGGTTGTGCCACGCGGGAGCCCGACCCCGGCCCTCGCTTCTACAGGGCGCGCGGCCCCGCCGGCTCCTGCGAAGCCCCGGCCGCCGGGTGCGGGAAGCCGGTACCAGGAGGCGGCAACAGCCCCCACCGCCGGGGCTTCCCCTTCGCCCCCCGCGCCGCCGGGGCTCCCCGCGGAGGACGGGAGGGGGGGGGGGGCGGCGGCCGCCGCCACGTGGGAGCGGCGCGTCGGCGCGGCCCCGCCCGGAGGCGGGGGCTGCGGTGAGGACGCCCCGCGCGACCCGCACGCGGCGGCGAGGGGCTGCTTCCGCGGTCAGACCCACGAGCCCGAGGCGGCGGCGGCGGCGGTTGGCGCTTCCGGTCCGAACCCTGCCCGGGCGGATCTATGTGGCCGGCGCGCAGAGGAGGAGGGGGGGTGGGGGGGGAAGGGGATAAGGTGAGGCTGGAGGTGGCGGCGGCGGCGGCGTGACCGTTCCACTCTCCGCTCTCCCGCCCCTTCCCCCGCCTCGCAGATGGAGGCACCCGGGCCTGGCGCGCGCGCCCTCGCGCGCCCCGCTATAGCAACGTTCCGAGCAACGAACAAAGAGCCCCCCCCCCCCGCCCCCCGCAGCCCGCGCCCCGCGGCGGGGGAGAGCGGCGGCGGCGGCGGGGCCCCGCGGCTGCCGCTCCCTCGCTCGCTCCCTCGCTCGCTGGCGCGGTCCGTGTCCCCGTGTCCCCCCCCCCCCCCCCCCCCCCCCGTTCTTCCCCTACCCGCCGGGGCGGCGCTCCCCGCCGTGGGCTGCGCGGAGCGGCGCCCCTCCCGCCGCCCCGCCGGCGAGCGGCGGCAGCGAGACTTACCTCGGCTCCACGCGTGGGCACGCGAGCCCCGGTACGGCGGGGAGCCCCGGTACGGCGGGGGCGGCGGGGGCGGCTGGAGCGGCCTCCGCTGGTGCCCGCGTTTCCCCCCCCGCTCTTTGTGTGCGAGGGTCCGCGCGCAGCGCTCTCGCGTGACGTGACGGGACCGTGTGTCATTTCCGCACAAGGACACTGAGCCCCGAGCCGCCGCGGCCAGCGCCACCCGCCGCCCCGGGGCAGGGGCAGAGGGGGGAGGAGCAGGCCGCTCTCCCCCCTCCCCCTCCTCCCCACTCCCCCCCACCCTCCCCGGCGCTGCCACAGGGAACGCGCGGTTCCCACTGGAGACCCCCCGCGCGCCCCCGCCCCCGCCGCGCGCGCCCCGCCGCCCACTCGGAGCCGCGCGGGCAGCCCCACCGCCGGGCGCCGCCCCCGCCGTCCCCGTCCCCCCCCCCCGTTCTCCCGCCCCCGCCGCCGCGGCGGGCACGGCCGCACGTGGGCCGCAGCTCGGGGACGCGACCGGGCGCGACGGGGACCGGGACGGCGGCCGGGACGGTGACCGGGGACGGGGCGCGCTCGCCGCAGGCAGCCGCCGCCTGGAAGCGCGCCCCCGGCCTCGCGGGGCCGGGTGTCTCCGCCGGTCGCGGTCTCGCGTGGCGGCGCCCGCCGGCAGGCGCCGCGGCGGACCGCGCACGTGCACGCGGGGAGGCGGTGGGAGCGGGTGTGCGCGTGCGCTGCCTGCCCCTGCAGCCGGGCGGCCGCGGAGCGGGGGGGGGGAAAGGGAGACCGTGACCGCGCGCGGCCGGCGGCCACGGCCGGTGACGGGAGGCAGCGGGCACGAGGCCCCGCGGCCCCGCACCGCCGGGGACGGCGCGCGCCGGCCGTTACCCGCCGCGGTCGGAGGGAAACGGCCCGCCGCCAGCCCACCCACCCACCCACTCGCGTCTCGCCGCCCCGCGGCGGGGCGCGAGGGGGAGAGCCGGGGCCGCCCGGTCGGCCCGAGCCGGGTCGTCCCGTCCCGAGGCAGCGGCGGAGCTCCGGCCGGCCGATCCGGAGGGGCTGCCCCGGCGGCTCCCGAGCCGGCGGCCGCGGCCGCACCTGGCCGGGCGCTGGGCACCGGCTGCGGAGCCCGTCAATAAATGGGCACGCCGAGGCGGCCGTGAGTCACCCCGGGGCGGGCACCGGGCGGTGCGAGAGGGACGGCGGGGAGGGTCTGTCACAGAAACGGGCTGGGACACCGGCACGTAGCCCCTGCGCGGCCGGCCGCCGGCCCGCGAGGCTTCCCCGCGAGCTGCCAGAAACGCGGCGGCGGGCTGCCCGCACCGCGGGAAGGGCTGCCCGCACCCTTTGGGTAACGTGCACGTGGATTTCTGCGTGTATTGCCGAGTAGGAAAGGCCGGCGTTTGGTGCCATCTTAGGCTTAAGCCTATACTTTAAAAAAAAAAAAAAAAAAAGTTAATTCAGTAAGTTGGTTTAATTCACATCCAAGCTTAAGGAGTTTATGCTCTTTTCCTGCACCGTTGTTTAACACCGTTTCCGTGCCTCACGTTTGGGGGGGCGGATGGCAGCAATGATTTATAAAACAGAGATCACGTTCTTTTTTAATTAAGTATCCTTATAGATTTTATCTTACCTGAATTTGACAGGACCACATAAGGCATTACAGTAGTCTGGCAAATAGTACGTGCCCTTTCTGCTAACAGCTTCTAGAAAAACCGTTTCCCAAAGATTGAAAAAAAAAAAAAAATGTGGGAGAGGGAAGTCCAGTTTTGTAACCTATGGCCAGTTATGGCAATTACATTTTTTGGCTATATGTAACGACTCTGAAATTAGCAACATACCCAACTTGACAGCTTGTCATGAAATGTTTTACTTACACAATAAACTCAGCTGGTGCTGCCGTTCCCGTTGAATAGATTCATTTTGCCATTTAATAAAAGCACACAGCCGAGTGCTCTAATTGTATTGTAATTGTTTCACGTCTACCAGTGTGAAAGGAGTTAAGTCTAAAGGTGTTTATAAAAGGTGTTTATTATAAAATAAATAGGCGAGGATGGCTCCTGCCAGGAAGGGTGATGGATTCCCGGCATGAAGGATGTATCAGCTAGAAGTAGCAAGGCAAGTACACACCAGGCAAGAGGGAAGTAAATGTGCAGGTAGAACACACGAGCTCTGAGCACTGCTGTAAATTTAAGAGATAAATCTTTCGTTTGTTATCTCTGAAACTGCATTGCACTATAAGAAGCCTACTTTTTTCTTTTTTTTTAGTAAAAGCAAAAACAAAAACATGCAAGTCAATTGAGAAATAACTGTCTGGAAAAAAATCTCAGATTAATCTTCTGACCCATAAATAACTCAGCATTTTCCTAGATACTTCCTATTTCCTTAGAACGGAACAGTACAGAGTGGCTCTTAAAATAAAAAATCCTCACCGTTTCAGATTTTCGGTGCTTCCTTTAGAAGCAGTTCTCTCAAATTTCGTTCTTCCACTTATGTCGCTCTTCTAAATTTGGCATTTAGGGCTTTGGGCGTGTTTACAGTGTCATATTCCATGAATAATCCTAACAGATAATAGTTTGTTGATTTTAACTTTGACTGCTCTTTTTATTATTGTTATTAATAGACAGCTGTTCAAAGGAGCCCTTAAAAGCAGGAACTACTAGCATTGTAACTCCTCCGATGAATCACTTGAATGAAGGATACGTTTTATTAACAAGACAAGTGTTCTGCAGTTAGTGGTTCATTCACTCTTTAGAGATAAAGAGCACTTCCTGATAACTTTTCTTAGTCTGTTAGCAGTATGGAGACTGAAGTTTATGGTACGATTTGCCCTCTGCTGTTATTGTAAAGCTAATTGAAGGTTTACTTAAAGGGTACCATGTTTTAACACCTGGCCCAGCTGCTAAGTAGTGCTAGATCTCAGTTGGATTTTTTTACTTGAATGCTTTACTTAGTGGGATTAAGGAAAGGCAACCATAAGGCAAGAGCAAACCAGTGGAATCCCAAACTCAATTTCAGAGCCCTTGAGAAAATACTTGCCAGTTTGAACTCCACCTCATTTCTGCTCTATAGTGCTGGCCTGAGGCATTGTAGCTACTAGGGACCCAAGCCTAGGAGGAGACCTGAAGGGCCTCAGCTAAGCATAAAGAAGCACGAGCATATTGTTGCAATAACAGCATTCATTGAAAAGGGAGCGAGCCAAGTTGTCTCCAGGCAATGCAGGTAGCAAGCTTAGATTGGCTTCCCAGCCAGGCAAGTCCCATTTTTTTTTTCACCATTTGAACTTACGCCACACAAGTCATTTATTCAAATGTTCATTTTTTCCCCCCTTCATGCCTTTGGCTCAAAAGCTACTCTGTGACACTGCGGCAATCTCTGGAAAATTCCAGGCCCACTGGGGAGGGGAGTTGTGGTGCTCCAGCAAGAGAACTCTTTAGGAAAAAAAATCACCATTGCTCTCGAGTACAATGGGCCATTACTCACTTGACCAAACTGCAACTAGACTTCAGCCATCACCACCAACAAAAAATGTCTTCAGAGGCCCTGGAAAGCTGAAAGCCCTGTTTGCAGTTGTATGCAGTTCTATCAGGAAGGACTATGGAGGCTCCTTAGACGTTTACCCATAGAAGCGGTCGGGTGCCAGGCCCTCCCCCTGGAGAATGCCCTCTCTGTCTTTAGTTCAAAGGATCTAGTCAGCTAGAGGTTCCCCTGGACAGCAGTGAGGAACCACGGTGGCTGCCAGAGCTGGCAGTGCTCGTCGCTGCGGCAGGCCCTGAGCTGGGAGTCAGAACAGCTCCGTTTGCTGAAGGTCAGTACGACGACATGGAGCAGAAGAATGATGCTAAATTTAGAGGCCTTTTTGCTTCCTGTGCTGCATACATTTGGAATAAGCAAGAATCCAACCCGAAACTTTCAGCAAGGCTTCTTTCTTGTAGATCCTTGCAATAACCTGCAGCACTCGGGAGGCAGAGGTGTGGCATGAGATGTCGAAAACACTTTCAGCAGTTTGATTCTGTAAGAAGTATTGCTATGGTACCGGTACGATGTCTATCACTTTTCTCTGCCACACTTCTTGAAACTAGGCCACCTTGCAGCCAGGCACAAGAGTCATGGAGTCCGGAAGGAAAGCAGATGAGAAACAGCCTTAGCAGTGAGAGTGCTCCGGTGTGCGGAGCCAGTTCCTTGCAACTTATATGCATTTTACGTTAAGACCCTCATGGGAAAACAAGCCGCTTGCCCAAAAAAACACAAGCCCCACGGATAACCAGGCTTCCTTCTGCCTGCTCTCAGGATGACTTTCAGTGATGCCCGTGTGGCCGGCCACACCGTGTGTGCAGCAGGTGGGCGTGGGTGCCCCCTCTTGCAGGGCAGCCCAGAGTCCAGCAGCTGTCTTCTGGAATACGGCACGATTTCTTTACCTGAGTGTGGTTTGAAAGCTGCCGCTGGAAGGGTGCTTTGCCCTGGGGATTGCCTAGCGGACGGAGGCTAATATCGACTGCGGGTTCCTACGCACTAGCTAGGGTTCAAATGGGCTGGACTGCGCTCTAGAGGGAAGTCAGGTAGGCTGCCCCCCGCCCCTGCGGCAGGTGTCCACCTGAACTCTACACTGTGTGCGCGATGTCAGGAGTCGGGCACTGACTCACCGAAATTGGGCAGGTACTTAAATTAGGCAGCTTGGAATTCACCTTAAATTATTTAGGCGTGTATTTGGTATAAATAAACTTCAAAGAGACTGAATAGGTTTGCCAAAAAAAAAAAAAAAAAAAAAAAAAAGAAAGCACACAGGTTTTGAAATCTTCCACCTTGGATTAAAATTAAAAACCAAAGTGACTTTTGGGACTTTCAGAGACTCTGAAAGGCACCGTTAAAAAAAATCAGTCCAAATAATTCATCTGATTTGCAGTACAATGTGGCTGCAATTCAAAGTTTATAAAAACTGAAGTATTTAATAGCTCGTAAGGCAACATGATAACCAACTTTGCATACCTTAATGCTTTTCACTGCCAGTCAGACTGAAAGGACATGTATGGACACATTGCACAGTAATATTTAGAACCTCTGTTGGCCCACAGGCAACAATACTGAACAAGTAACGTGCTGCGGGCAATATCCATACATTGCTATAACCCAGGCAGAAAAGAACAGTGGCAGACACCTGAACTTCATTTATATTTTTAAACTTCCTGTGGCTGCAAGCAGTGTTGGAGGGTTCTGCCAGCAACATATTACACTGGTTGGGAAACACCAGTTTAGAGTGCTAGTTAATATAATTGCTTTTTTTTCCCTGAGAAACAAAATTGCTACATGATACTCTCTTTTTAATTTTATAACAACACTGCATCTTGTTCTTAGGTACAATGATAGATGCTGTTGGAAACTTTTCAAAACTGTTATTTAGCTAGACTTCATGGAGATGGGCAAGAAATACCGTAATTGTATTGCTTGCTGAATCAAGGATATCAAAATAGAGAATCCACATGGCATCTTTGGATTTGAAAAACAAGCCAGTTTGTCTCCCAGTCCATGTGGGTTGGAAATCTTACACTTAAGAGTTTAGCTCACAGAAAAAAAGTTTTGAAGAAATGAACATTCATTATAAAAAAACCCCTTTTCTAGCTTGAAGTAGCACCAGAGCGTACTGGCAAGACGGCAGATATGCAACAGTAGAGCACCAAAAGAAGGAGAATTTGATATAAAAGCTTAAAATAAAAATCACATCAAAGCTGCAGTGGAAGATGGAGTAGAACAGAAATGTAAAGGAGCTTCAAGAATAGAGTAACTAACCCAGTAAGCAACGTAAAACTTCCTTCTGTGCTGCAGCAGTTTACTTATACATCAGTTGCATCCAAAACTGTTTAAAAACTGACAAATCTGAGCAATTTCACTCTTGGAAACATAAGCCTCTTTTAATCTCTTGGCAATGAAATCGCAGTTCTCTTTACTCTATGTTAGTTCAGCCAAGAACTGCGCCATTGTATGCTATCTCACAGCTCTGCATTTAAAAAGAAGTAATGCTCGCTTAATGCACAGTCATTGTATTATCTACACCATAACTAACTCTGAATGATCAAAGATTTATCCCATAAAAGTCTACTTGTCAAAATTCTGTCTGACATCCAAAGGAGGTAAATACAGCCCAGAATGTCCTTTCTTTCAAAGACGTCCACATGTCCCATTCCAGTGCAAACAGCGCACTCTCCTTGTGTGCTTAACATTCAGTTCCATATCCTGCCCATTACACAGAGAAATAATATTTCAGACCTGTTGCATAGTCTCATACCTCATTAAGACACATAAGTTCAAATATTTGCAACAATATTTAAAAAAATTTTTTTTTTTTGTAAGCAATGTAGAAAACTAGGTTTCTTTGAGAACTCATCTGGCTGACTTGCTATATATTTTTTTTTTTTTTTTTTTCCTGTGCAAACACTTCTCTTTTTTTAAATGGAAGTAGCAGTATTCAGATTGTAGAAATCCTTATGGAAGGAATCCCTTTGTTTCAGAACCTGAAACTGAAACAGACTTTCTACGTTTTTTGAGTCCCAGCTGCTTCTATCATGGCCACCATGTTATACAATCCCTTTCACAAACAAGTCATTGCCTTAGAAGCAGCTAGTGATCCTCCCTTTTCTGTTTTTACCCTCACTACCATTGGGAAGCTACTCCTGAACCTTGCTCTTTGGGCGGATGGGAACCTTCCCTTCTGAATTTGCATTAACGTGGATCTCTGGTTCATGGCTACTAGATGCTTTAAGCCATGTAGTTATAACCCATCTAGTATAACCCAGTCATACCCTACGGTAATGACTTCGAGAACAATCACGTATTTAAAAAGTGAATGCATTTTATGCAACAGAAATTTGCCTTTGAAATTGGGAAAATTTAGTCTGGACTGATTTTTTAATAAAAAATGTAGGTGTGGGGACCTGGGTTGACAAGAACAACAGAAAAAAACCCACCTGCTTAGTGGTTATTACTGCAACAGAATGTGATTGAAAGCAATTACTTTTCATAAAAGTTTATATAAGAAATACTTCCAGTCATTAGTAATATGACCATTTTTAGCAGCAGCAGTCATCTTTAAGAATTACTAGATGTTTAAACCCTGTTTATTTTCCTGCAAAGATATCTTATCTTAGCATATGGACATCTAAAAGCCATCTATAGCTTGTGGGCATACAGCATCAGAGCAGAGGTAGGGATATTCATAGTTTTTGTAAATTGATATAAAATGTTAACATTGTAACTTCCATAGGCTGACAAAGCAGCAAAATTGTTTGATTAAAAATAAGTCTTACTAATACAGGCATTTTTTCTGTAATGTTCTCCTGCTAAACCCATTTTTTTAATGTTGGTGCTGAAAATAATGATGCGAGCAACTAAGTGTAATTGTAGAAAATTATTGCTAGTGATTTGCATATGAAATACACACCTTTTACTGCCTCTAGTTAGCATTGTTCAACTAGCTTATAAATAGGACAGCTGAAATGCTGCAAACAGAAAACAGTTTTCGATGGGCACATGCTATGAATGAAGAAATGTTCAGACACAATGTGCAAGTTGGAGAGCTTTCATCAAAACTAGCCAAGAGGGAAAAATGCTTCATTTCCTAATCACGCTCTGTTTCGGATAAGCCAGTCACATATAGAAAACATCACGCTCATCTGCAGACAGTAAAGCTTTTTAAAATGAGTGTTTATGTTTTTCTGGAGGAAAAAAAAATTGTAATCTAATGTATCAGTACTTGTTTTAGATTTTTCTAATTACTTCTACATAACATTGCATTTTTATAATTTGGCATTTAATAACTGCTAAAAATTGAACCTTGCAGTTGATGCAAGTCATTTGCTGTAAATGTCGAAGGCATAAAAAAAGTCTAGTTTCAAGATTCTGTTTTTGGTGCAAGTAAAATACTCACTTTTGTGCACAATTTTAAAACTAAAAATGTTGACCATTGTTCTAATAATAAAGCAGGGTATTTTTCGTCTTTGATATTTGGGGGGAAGGGGTGAGGGGAGGAAGGCAAAGTGGAACAGGGTAAAGAAGAAAATTTTAAAGCAAGGTTTTTTTATAATGCTGCTAAATTGCAATGCTCTTATACAGTCATATCAAAATACACCTCAAATTGAACTTTATAAATAAATTTCTTAAAAAACAGACAAATCTGAGAACTACTGTTTTAGTTACCAGTGGGACACCTGTCTGTCCCTATTAGCCAAGAGCAACATTCTCGAAGGATACGATCCCTCTTTTCTAGTGCAGGTAGACTTGCATTGTCATCATGTAAAGTCGGCAGAATACCGTAGAATACCGCTTCCCAGTTTAGTAAGTAAACCGTCTTGTCGCTGTTTCTATTTTGGAGAAGAAGGTTGCCTTTCGTCAAGAGATGTACCCCGACAAAAGCATTTTGCAAATGGGAGGGAAGGAAGGAAGGAAGGAAGGAAGGAATTGAAGTCATCTTCACGCACTGCAGAGACCGACTCTCCTACGCGTGGGGGAGCCCGAGCATTCCTCTGGCTCAGGTCGGCGGCCGGGAATTCGGCAGCAACGCCGGGAGCTGCGGGCAGAGCCAAGCGCAAGTACAAACGCCTGAAGGCGTGGACAAAGGTGACTGCACGAAGCTTTGGTGCATCCACAGCCAAGTTGTTTGTCACCCTCTTCTCCCCTTCACAACTTGCAGCGAGCTTTGCGCTTTATCTTTCTGGTTATTTTAAAGGCATTTGCTGTCAGAATTTTAGCTTAATGGCTATTTTCTCTTAGCTTGAGAAAAAATGGGCTTACCCTAAAAAAGAAACACGTGAATGCTAATTATATAAATAATTAATGCATTTTAGGGATTGGTTTCTGAAAGGAAAAGATAATTTCATGCAAAGACTGTCAGAACAGATGACTTCCAGAACTGGAAATATTCTTTCCTTTGAACTGCTTTGAGAGACTGAAAAGCTTTAGCTCTTTCTTTTTCATAAGACACTCTGCAGGTAAAAGTTCTTTGAAGACTACGAAGAGTAAAAAAAAGTTTGATGCCTCACTTTTCTATGAGATTGAAGTAGTTGATGAGAGTAGCGACAGCTGGTGATCTGACCCAGAAGCCACTTCCTTGATAATCTGCAGCATGACACAGTTGTTTGGGTTAGCCTTTTGCATCTATGAAAATTCAAACACTATCTGCTTGGAAGAAAAAGCAACGGAGAGATCTCGCCAGCAGGTTTACCCTTGAGCAGGCTGGTCTGGCATCTTTAACACTGCTTGGGGCAAGAAGCATTCCCTGTCAACCCCAGAGAATGCTTCCTTAATGTTTCCATTAAACTAAAAAGAGCTTTTCAATCTTTTAGCAACCTCTATCAAGTTGGATGCTAAGCTGAATATGGGCCACCCGTGCACTCTTTATTGCAAATAAGGCAAGGCACACGCTGGGTTACACTAAGAGAAGCACAGCCAGCTGATCAGGTGTGCCAGGCCATCAAATCCATGCAGTCCAATAAACCCGGTTGTCCCCCTCCTCTACCCGGCAGGGCCCCTCTGTTCCTGGACAGAGTATTCATTACCTGATTTCTTGTAACTGCAAACCAAAAGTTCCTTATTCGGGCCAGAAGGAAGATCCGTCCTTCTACTCTGTCCGTGGAGTTGCTCAACAGCAACAGGAGCAGTGATTTTCCTGTATGGACCCTTTTTGGCCACTGTTTTTCCTTGCAATTCACATACCCCAGCTTCCAGGTGGGTTCACCATCCTACTTCCTCACGTCCTCCTCGTGGTCGTGCAGACAGAACCACAGAGTGGCACTCAAATGTGCCCACAGTACCCTTCCCCTTGAGCTCACCTGGTAGCTGAGATGATGGCTGGTATGGGCGAGGAGGAAGCCACGCTGTCTTTGAATACCTGGAACTGTTGGGACGGTCTCTCCCCAGCCGAGACACAGGCCTCTAAGGTTGGGGTGGAAGAGAGATTCTCTTTGAATTGCTGGAGCCGGCCAGCCCATCTACCCTCGATGTCTGGCCAAATCATTAGCACCAGGGTGCCGGCGTACGATGACGGTGCGCTCCATACAAACTTCTGCTGCATGGACCGCGTGTACTGGACTTCACCCAGGTCTTCAGATGCCTGGTTGTTGTCTAGGCTCCTGTAGATCACCTCCACCACTACTAATTCCCTCAGATACTGGATACCACTCTCGGTGGTTATCCGCTTGCCTCGATAGTTTACAAGATCTTCCTTGAGGGGATACTTTCCTTCGTGCTCAACAGGAGCTGCCTCCAGAGGCTGCCGATTGTTGCTCCTTTTCCAATCCCTTTGTTGATGCCCCAGTCCCTCGCAAGGGATCCCAGCTGATGTGCTTCCTTGCCCTCAAATTCCTGACTGTTGGCCCCAGTATTCCAGCATTGGAGCAGCCAGCTGATAATTAGCTCACCAGGTTGATGGCTATAATCTTTGTGCCTATCTTGCAGCTTACTCAGGGATAAGGAGCTGGTGATTTCTGGCTCATTTATGATTTCTGTCTCTTTCCCCTCCTGTTCCCTCTTTGGAGAAGCTTCTTCCTCCCTGACTGAACGAGTTGACTTCTGCTTCTATTGTTTCTTCTGGACTATAGGGGTGACTGATATAGTTGAGCATTGGCTCTCTGGCTTAGCCACGATGCTTGTTTGTATGTCTTCAGATCCAGAGACCCTCTCTCCCCACTGAGGGTGCTGAACAGCACTCGGTAGGGGTAGGCAGGCCCCGCACAGTGCGAGAAGTTGTGTCCCTTTGGCATAGGCAGGGCATCCTTTTCTCAAATGTTCTGTCACTTCATCAGGATCCTGCACTTATTCAGGGGTCAAGTCTCACACCATTGGAGGTGAAAACCGTTCTAGACACCTGCCCATATTCTCCCACGCACCTTGCCACCCATGACCACACTGCCTCATGGCACATCCCTGTGTGATATTCCTAAATAGTCAGTTAACCTTAGGAAAAAGCTAGAAACAGATTCATGAGGCACACCAATGTGATCACCCAGGGATGTTCAAGATACTGAAGAGTCATTCTAACAACGTGGAAAGCAACTACCCTGCAGGGGATGAAGGGGAAGGTGCCCTTCTTTGTTTCCTCCACAAATTGGCTCTCAGAGGGAAAAGGTGTAACTGTTAATTGCCTCAATGAGATGGTTCCTGAAGTACTGGGACAGCAGCAAGGCAGGGCCCAAACACCAGCGCTTTCCTCATAGTTCTCCTGGGCAAAACACAGCCAAGTGCTACGTGGCACAGCAGACTGCAAAAGCCAAAGCCAGCTTTTAACAAGCTCTCAAATTTATGTACAGCAAGAGAGGGAGCATGACACAGAGTGGGTAAGGGAACAAATAAACCTGCATTGAGAACAAATAAGTCAACAGCGCAACCAGCAACAGCTAAACAGGTGTAGCAAGTTTCCTCTAGCACAGTCCAGTCAAATGTCTTGTTATCTCGGACCCTATGTATCCCACGCTGGGTGCCAAAAAGGACTGTGGAGTCCAAAAAGGACTCACCCTGGACGGCAGCTAAGCACCTCACAGCTGCTCACTCACTGCCCCCCACAGCAGGATGGCAGAGAGAATCAGAAGGGCAACAGTGAGAAAATTCATGGGTTGAGTTAAAGACGGTTTAATAGGTAAAAGGGAAAAAAATGAAAACAAAACAAAGACAAGTGATGCAAAAGCAACCACCACCAGCCAACTGATGCCCAGACAGTCCCCAAGCAACGGACCCCCTGGAACACCTCCACACCTCATCCCCAGTTTTTATTGCTGAGCATGACGTTACCTGGTGCGGAATATCTCTGTGGTCAGTTCAGGTCAGCTGTCCCAGTTGTGCCCCCTCCCAGCCCCTTGCTCACCACCAACCCACTTACTGGGCACCAGAGTGAGGAGCAGAGAAAGCCTTGGTGCTATGCAAGCACTGTTGAGCAATAGCTAAAACATCGGTGTGTTAGCAACGCTGCTTTGGTCACAAATCCAAAACACGGCACCATATGGGATGCTATGAAGAAAAGTAATTCCGTCATAGCAAGACCCAGTACGTTGGGGTGAACTTTTGTTCTCCTCCTTACCACACGCCGTGAGTCTGCTCCTAAACGGGCCTATTTTGGGCTCACAGCCCAACAGGGATGATATGAAAGTCACGCAGGTCACTGAAGGGCTACCCCATTAGTTAGGGCCTAGCACACACGGCCACCAGGAGAGGCTGACAGAGCTGGAGCTTCTCTGGCCGGTAAGAGGAGGCTAACAGGCAATCGAACTGCGGCACACAGCTGCAGGATAGGGACAAAAACAAAGACAAAAAGACAAAAGACAAAGTCAAAGACAGCAGACCCAAACAATTCTTGGCAGTGGCAGGTGATAAATAATGGGCAACGGCCACTAGCTATGGTGAAGGAGGTTCATGCTGGTCATCAGGAAAACTCCTTCACAAGGAAGGTGGAGCAGCACTGGGACAGGTTGCATGGGGAACCTGTGGAAGTTCCATCCCTGGTGGTTTCCAAGACCAGACTTCATGTAGGCAACAGTCCACTTCACATGGGATATTTCACCAGAGGACTTTCAGCAGTCCCTTCCAGCCATTTCTATTCTTCTAAGTACCTCATTTTCCAAACAACCTGCCTATACAGCTTTATCACAACTGTGGAGCTGGAAGTACTCGGCTGGCAGTTAAACGACCTTCCATCGCAGACCTATGAAACAGCCATTCTAGCCACTGCAGATGTGCTCTTTGTAGGAGATGAATTTAGTTTGGTTTAAAAAGCAGTTGGGACCTTGCCCTGTATTTTGTGCACCTGTGGAATAGTCCAGCAATACAATACCTGGGATAAGTTCAGAGGAGCAGCTGACAGGTACGTCTGGTTGAGTAGCTGGATAACTGAAATAAATGGCATTAATGCCTTCCTCAGCCACCCCCCAGACCACAGGCCTCCCTCTCCCTGACCTCCTTATAGAGGTAGGTGGGGAAAAGGAATTGAGATAAAAATAAAAGCAGAACAGCCTTAAGGTTCCACCATTGCTCAGAAATTGTATAAGGTGTGGGGAGTATATTAATACACAGCAATGAATAATTCACCCAGAGTTTGACAGAGAGGTATAATACTTTGCTTGTAGGTTACCTGGAGGAAACAAGACAACAAAAATTTCTCAACAATTACAGGCAAATATCTTAAATATAAGATTACTTGGTAACATTGCTAAGGGACAATTCATGTTGCTTTTTAAAAAATTGAGGTTGAAGAATAGTTCAAGAGCAAACAGAACATTCTGGTGATAAAAATACAAAAAAAGTCATTAATTTTTTGCTGATTTCCCTTTATTAGTAAAAAGTACAAATAAAAGAATTGTACTTTCATGAAAAAATAAACCAGGTATACACAGTTTTGCAGTATGTTTGATATTTCTTTCACACAACTGGGGTGAGATGGCTCAGAATATCTCCAGCAGACCCAAGCTTCTTGCAGCCCTAAACCATTATGAACCAATTAGCACAGATGTAAAAGACAAAGAGAAGATAATGTATGGCTCCTACTATATGTAGTATATAAAAACCAGAGCCAAAAAAAGCTGAAATATGACTCTGGTTGAATTTAGGTATTTCTTTCAAGCACAAGTTTTACGTTAGCAGAACTTCAGGGAACTTCACAGGTGAGAATCTACAGTGGTTAGCTAAGGCAGATGCCTGCGACTGCCACTAGCTGGGCTACTCCATGCTTCTCGGTGCTCCTCTTCTGCCTCCAGCCTTTCTGCTGCAGCAACAGCACTAACTCAGGCAGAAGTGCCAGTCTTGGGAAGAAAGAAAATGCCAGGGCAGGCATGAGAAAGAAAGTGCAAGCAAGAAGGGGTCTGGTGTTGAAGCCATTCTCCAGAACAAAGTGAGTCCTGAGTTCTGGATGCTGCTCCTAAACAAAGATTGTGTCTCAAGGTTGCTTATTATACATATAACATTATGGTATAACATAGGCATATATTACACAGAATATTATGTACATTATGCAGGATGTATTTTCAGTATATTTTTAGAGGATAGAGTTTTTATTTATATTTTGCATTTGGTGGAATGCAACACACTGGTCTATGACAAACAAGCTGTGTGACAGGGGGAAGGAGTGCAGGGGGAGAAGGAGGGAGGAGAGAATTTAACAGAAATAACTCCACTTAGTGTTTGAGTGAGGGATGTAATGAAATCTGTTTGCTGTGCTAGCTGTCTCCAGATTGGGCTGTAATTACACCACAGAAGGAAGAAAGGTAGCTGAGCCTCAATCTAGATCATTTATGTAAACTCAGCCTTCTTGTCAACGGCGTTCTCAGATTGCATGCATGCAAACCACAAAAATCATCTCCTATGAACAAAACAGAGACGGTCTCAAATTGCAGGCTTCTGATACACCTTATATGCTGTCTGTAATTGGACTTTAAAATTCAACACACTGAGGTTCAAAACTTCTCCAGTATTTTCTGCATTTTATTCAGTGCGGTGAAAGACTGTACTCACAGAAGAGCATTCCTCCTTCCTCTCTGCCAAAGGCCGATGTCTAGCCTTACAAATTAACATTTATTTGGCTTAAATGAATGCAAGTGTCACAAACCTAGGAAATTCTTTTGTGTAAGACTGTGTTGAAACAAACTGCTGGATCCGAGGAAGGGATATTCCCTCCCCCAGAAGAGCTGGGAAGAGCTGGAAATACCTCATTCTTCGACCCAGAGCAACATGTTATATACACACAATATAAAACCCAGGCAATCAGTTCCCTTAACAGAACCAAATTAATATTTGATTAAATATTTTAAAGCTCCTACTTACCATGCTTGACACATTTTCTCAGCAAGTTTCTCAAATACGGAAAGCATTAGGCACAGGGTAATTTTACATTTGAATACATAAAAACAGTGTGAGGAGACATGACTGCATGCAGACAGAGAGGATTTTCCCCCATTAATCCCCCGAACTGCCCTTCCCCTTGATAAGCGGGTACGTTAATTCCCGGCTTTGGCAGCTCGCTCTCTCTGGGCAGGTTTGAGCGGGTTTCTTGTGACACCTGGATCTTCACGCCCCTCCATCCCTCCCTCCATCCCTCCCTCGGGCAGGAAAACCACCGGCCTCCGCCCTGGCGCCGTCCCCGCCGGTGCCCAATCAATACCGACTTATTTCCTGTCCATTTGCTGAGGTCACGGAAACGGGACTCATTAATTATTTCTACCGGTGCAGCCTCAAGTGCGCTTCTGGCATGACAAGCGAAAGCCGGCTGTGACCTTTTTTTTTTTTCTTCCCCCTCCCGAATTTTGTTGGCAGCGGCGGCGGCAGCCGGCGCGCGTTCCTCCGTCGGGACGGGACGGGGGGCACGCGGTGACCAGCGGCACGGGGCATCGTCGGCATCCCCGCCGGGTCGCTTCTGCCCGCGGAGGGAGAGCCGGTCCTCCCGGGGCGGCGGGTCAGGAGAACCTGGTCACGGTGCAGACGATGTTGGCCAAGGCGGCCCTGGCCTCGGAGGGAGGGAAGCGCTCCAGGGCCGCCAGCGCTCTGTTTCCGTGGCAGCGGCAGAGGTCGATGGCAGAAGTCACACCTTTGCCGGCCTTGATCGCTTCCCGCAGCTGTCAGAAAACACAGGCACAAGGGGGTGGGTTTCGGCAGTGCCGGCGCACACGATTATGTCCGAGAGCGCAGGGCATCCACCGCCCCTTCCCGAGGTAAAGGCAAGAACCGAAGCCAGCCGTCAGACAAAGCCCGTGCATACTCTCGCCTGCCTCTGCTTTGGCTCCCCACTACAGCAAAACTGTGGGTAATTTAAACTACATCACCCATTACTTCATCACCTGAAAGATGCTGGCCCTCCAAAGGGCACACTTAATTTAAAAGAAAAAAAAAAAAACAAAAAACAAACCAAAAAACCCAAAACATTTTCAAATATCTGGGCATTGCATACCTAAGCCACTGCCTGGGAGCTTTTGTGCAGAACTGGCAGACCAGCTGCTCACTTGCGCTCTCATTTTCTGCAGTCAAAAACTGGATTTTATGAACACCCATTCCATCCCCTGTTTTTGGAAACAGGCACAGGATGCCACATGTTGAACTCTTGTCTTTTGTAATACAGGTTTCTATTTATATACCATATGATTACATTTGTTACAGTGGACAAAAGCAAATTTTGTCAGTAAAATAGGATGTGTTAAACTTTTATCGTACTGAGCTATATCCATGCAAACTCAACCTTTTCAGTAAAGGTTAAGGAATTTGACAATGGTTTGCTGATACATCATATGAGAAAGAAAGTATTTTCATGGAATAACAGACATTTCATGGCAAGCTGCTGGAAAGATTTGGCAGCTAAAAAACTTGGGTAAGTGACAGGTTAAATTTCCTATGAAATACCACAAACAAAACATGTTGTTTTTCCCCAGTACCTCAACTTAGCTGAAGCTCTAAATAGTAATCACACTTATTAAGGGCTTTTTTATTTTTAATTGCTTTTTTTTCCTGAACAGCATCATGAGACTGTCATGAAACACTGTTACATTTTCCAACCTAAAATACAGGTGTCCTCAGACCAACTCCAGCCTGATGCCTCACGCCAGAGCCTGGGAATTAAGTCCAGGTGGATCTTCAGGATTTGATTATCCCAAAAGCATGACAGCATTTCATGACCTTTAATGTGCCCCACCTGGCTTTCATAGCTGGCTTACATCACTGTATCGGCTTTTAAAAAAAGGGCTTTTCTTGAACACAGGTATCTACAGTAACTAATTATACAGGGTTTTATAAATTATGTTTTCCTCCAATACACAGCCCAATGCCCCAATTCATTTACAAATACATCAGTATAACCTTATCTATCTAGTTTAAATCATGTAAAAAAAAAAAAAAAACTAAGCTATGACCAAATTGTAAAAGTCACCCATTTTATGTAGATACTTGCATTCATACAGAATGAATGACAATTCTTATCTGAATACAAACTGAAGTGGATTCATTATCTGTATTTAAAGATGAAATTAGCTGAAAGCATATTACAGCACATGAGTGTTCAAGTCCCAGTTCATAAAAATTTTATTCTCCACTTCAGTTAGAATCTTCCTGCACTGTGCGCTGGAAAGGAACTCGCCCTGAGGCATAAATGCATTGCATAGCTAATTCAACATGTCTTCTAACGAATGGGAATCAGCCATATAACCACAGCTCTACAGCAAAAGTGGGGACAGGTGAGGTGAGGTACGCCAGCAGCGTGAAAAGCTGTTTCTTCCCCCTTCCTTGAGGCACAACTTTGCGAGATGGCAGAACCCACACATCTTGAAGCAAACACTGCTGATTTGCAAAAGCTCATTAAAAAGGTTTAGCATACTTTGTAATACTCATGTAAGTATATATTGACACGTAAACAGGAAAGAAAATAGCTCCTAAAAAGTCTTCAAACTGGTCAAAGATCAGAGGAGCTTAGCTTAAGCATGTATGATTGCATATACATACTATGACTTACTTGTAACACCAAAATCTGGAAAGGGGGAGAATTCTAATGCAAGGACACAATCCATTTACACGCTTGTCTTGTGTGTGTAAGCCCTTAGACACACACAGTGCCTTGAAGCCAAAACAATTGCAAAGTTGGTGTCAAACTATAGGCAGAGGAATCACTATACAAAAATCAGACTAATCCGCTACTGAATGTTTCCAAGAAAAGTTCAAGGAACCTCAGAATGAAAAATACCTGCTCATATGGCAAGCTCCTTCCTCAGCTCTTCAGTTAGAGATCATCCTATGTAATGAACAATTTACAGCCCTTAAAAACATACCTGTTTTATATTCCATTTGCAGAATCAGCTGGTCAACTCAAATAAGCATACACTGAGGCAAACCAGCCTGGATTAACCAGACTGCATGCTACCTCTATCTCAGCTGGGGTTGTAAAAGGAAGAAAAAAGAAAGGGGGGGGGGAAGAGTACAAATTGGGCTTCTTGTAGTGGGATAGTTATTAAAGAAATACAGGATATAACTCCATAGGAAACCAGGCTTCAGTAGCCCTGCTGTGTGCAAAAAACACCTAATTTAAGACTTCAGCTGTAGTGTTAGTTGTATTACAGTTACACTTTCACACTCTAAATTTTTGAGCTTCAATGATTTTATGTAATGAACTTCACAAACTAAGTACATAGAAAAAAAAAATCAATGTATCCAGTTTAGATGTATTATTTTTTAATTTCATTTGGATAGGAACAGCTAATTTTTGAGGCCAATAAACAGAAAAGTAAAATGAACTGCTTGTATTTGTTGCTTTATAAACTTTAATTAAGCTCCCTCATTAATTTCTTCTAAATAAAGGAATCTGCTCTTTTAGTCTCTACTTATATAGCATCGTTTTGTGCATCAAACATGTTTCCATTTGTAGGAACAATTTCATCCATCGGTAAAACACAAACTTCTTCAGAGTGGCATTCAATAATTAAAACTGAATACAAGTCAAAATACAGATTGCTTTGACACACTTTTCTCCAGTTGAACTGCTAGATATGCTGCAATACTGCATTTTAACTTTTAAGCTTTTGTTCAGAGCATTGGCACTAAAGCCCTATTTCATTCTGAAGGTGCCATGAATCTGAAAAAATCACCGACTGGGTTTTGGTTATTTAAATTCAGCTTAAAGAATAACGTTGCAATAGCGCAGCCAAGTTGAGCCGCAAATAAATGCAAATAAACGGTAACAAGCCATTGATTGTTCCTTGAAGACTGCCCCTTGGAAAAGAGATTGCCCACTGGAAAGGAGAGTTTTGTATCAGCACCTTGGCTTCAAGCTTCCATTTCCTGTCCTTCAGGAGACAACCATAAGCACCAAATAGTTGGAGCTGGGGCATTTTCCACTCAACCCTCTGAGGTTTGCTGGGCCAAGGCGGAACCAAAACCCGGAACAGCAGCCACTTGCTATGAAAAGCAGGATCTGGGCTCAATGCCTTGGTCTCAGGACTGCTTCCACCTCTCACGTTGAAAGCTACTGGACAAAATAGAGGTAGTTTCGGAGCAATGGCCGTGTAACCATATATAGTCCATTCATGGTTCTGGCCCTACATGTGGGAACAGAAGGATGCTTATGGATGACAACTTTACTTGTACTCTGTTCACTGACTTACCCTTCTAAGTCCCCCATAAAACCAAAGGAGTATGCTTGTATGTCCCATCTCTCTGCTTATGAGCTAGTAAAACGTTAAAACTAAGGGATTATTTCCTGCAGAAGAGCATACATGAATAATAAAAAGAAAACCTGTGTTGTCTAGGTAATACCTTATCTAAAATTGTAGTGAATTTGCATTCCTGCTCCTACTTTGTAGCATTAATGTTTGGGGGTTTTTTTATTAAGGCACATTCATAAGGGATATTCTACATTTGGATTAGCAGCCTTGACAGGGTCTACACAGCTTTTAGATTCTAGAATTTTCTAAATTCTTCTGATTTGTTACAAATATACGAAGTGTAATGAAACGGTGATGGTGGTGGTGAATCTCAAAACCAACTGCTAGTTTCACATATGGTACTAAATGGTCATCCTGATGTACTTAAGCCACCTTAAAAACGCCACAAAGGTTTTGTGAAACAGGATACCCTTTGTATAACCAATGCATGCCTTACTAACAACTGTGCCCCCGAAGAAGAACTAAAAGACTGATAAGAAGGGAACATCCTACCCCAGGAGGCACGGGAAGTTGAATAATTGCTAATAGGCATGAAGTCAGCAAAGATCTTTGGTAACTGGGGGACAGGTAAAGGCAGCTGAGGGAGATCATGACCACCAACCCAATTCAAGACCAAAAAGATCTACCCCCCCTACTCCTTGAGCATGCGCTGTAGAATAAAAGAACACTGTACCTTTAATTCGAAGTGGAGAAAACTTTAGCCCAATAGAAACTGTGGTAGATAAGCGACTACCAATAGCAGTTTTGGGGAAGAACTTTGGAAACGAAATATGTAAAACTAAACTGTATAAATTGCTTGCCCATTTAGGTATAAGGTGTGCTAGCTTTGTGGATTATCACCTAGCCCCCATCTTTGCGTAAACATGAATTGGAATGAAATACCTCTGGTCTGCGTGTATATTGGCGTCTTGCACACCGGGTAAACGACCCCACTTTGGGGACAGCAATCCAACAGAAGTTGCCTCTAACCAGATTTGACAACATTCAAGCAGATTCGAATCAATGGCCAACAGGCCAGGAGGTCCATATCCTGTTTTTCTGATGTTTCAACTACACTCTTTTTCCTTCATAGTTAGTTGTCTACACACGTATTTTTTTCTCCAAGCAGTGTGTCCCTGCAGTAAAGATCATCAACCGCTTCTTGGGCTGTGTTAACAAGCGTATTCAGCAAGGAATTACTGCGCCCTATTTGTGGCTTGTGGGACCGTGCCTGGAGTGCTGTGCCCAATTTTGGGCTTCCCACTAAGTGAAAGACATTGCCATACTGCAGCAAGTGCAGCAGGAGGCTACTCAGATGACTCGGGGCTGGAGCAGTACATGGTCTACAAGGAAATGCTGGGAATTGCTTAGTTCAGCCTTAAGAATAGAAAGCTATTCTTGCTGTCCCACCCACCTCATGGGCAAGGAGTCGGAACTGGACTCTTCTCAGAGGTGTACGTGGAAAGGATGAGAGGCAACGGGCACAGGTTGCAGCATGGAAATGCTGATTACACCCAAGGAAATACCTTTCCACCAGGAGGGAGGTCAAGCACTGGAATACGGTTGCTCAGGTTGGCTGTGAAACCTCTGTCCTTGCACATAATCAAAACTCAACTGAGCAAACCCGTACTGGCTCTGCTTTGAGCGAGAGGTTGGACCAGACATCCCCCAGAGGTCCCTTCCAACTTAAATTATTGTATGATTCTGTGAAGAGTTCAAAGTACTACGTTTCCCAGTCCCTTTGTTTTAAAAAGACAAAGAGAAAATTTCTCCTCCATACCGCAGAAGTTAAGTATTTGCCTTCAGACCAACTGTTCTGGATTGCTGTTGGACAGAATGGCTTGTCTGAGGGCAGAGAGAGGTCAAAGAGGCAAGCTAGGGCTGCTGGATTTTGGAGACTTTAGAATTTTGAAGAATTAAAGGAGACAAAAACTAAGCAGGTGTTCAAGTACAAAGACAACTAACTTCAAGTCTTCTCTGCTGAGATATTTCTGCCTTATTTCCTAGCCAAAGGAAAGCAGTTTCTTTTCAGATAGCTCTACCTGTAGGGAACAACAAACTGGGGGTGGGGGAAGACTCCCTGAATATGTAGTATTTTGCCTGTACTAGACTTCATGTGCAAAGGGAGAATAACAACACTGAAATTCTTGGATTTTTTTTTGTTGTTGGTCAAACTTAGGATTAATTACTTAAGTGACAAGATATCAACAAGTAACTTCAGATTTTTGTTGTCGTTTTAGAAGAATGATCCTAAACAGCTAAATCTGTTATATACTGAAGTCTTCAAATATCATGCATTCTCTCTGATCATGAAGTGAGCTAAAACATTCTAAATTTCTGAAGCGCACAGCACTCACTGAAACAAAACAAAACCCCAAACCACAAAATTTAAATTAATCTGTGGCCAAGTGACTGAGTAATGCTCTTAAGTGTTTGCAGTGTTCTGCACTGGCTTTTCTAAATTTGTTTTCTCTTTTGTGGGAACACCATGCTCAATAAGCACTGATGTTTTAGACTGCTTAAATGTTACCTTGAAAAGGTACCGACATGTTTCACAGCTAGTAGATCAATTTTATCAAATTTTTCCTTTGTTTTTTTAAGTACCTTGGAATGTCTCAGCATCCACCTTTACAGTTTTTGTGGTTGGACACAGGGTTATGCCCTTCCTAAAATGGGCTGGACGATGATTCAATTGCATCACTTCATAATGTCCAAGATAATTTTTTAAAAAAATTTTAAATCTTTGTTGGCTATATGCAGCATGATATGCCAGTTGAAATTGGGGCAGTATTACTCAATATTTTCTTAGAAACTTTTTCTATACAAAAGGTAAAGAAATGCATCTTTAAAGTGCATAAACACCCTGCAGAAACTTCCATTAGTAGAGTAGGATTTATTTTCCTTACTCACCCGACAAATAGAAAAATTCTCTTTTTACTTCAAACTCAAAAACACCCTATCTAGGAAGGGACCAAATCTGGAGAGAGTCACCCCCAACAGCAGAGGAAATATGGCCTGCTTACAGGGAACACTGCTACTCCAGCTGTTACGCAGTTCTTGTAGTACACTTTGCCAAAAAATTATAAGTCATCCTGGGACACTGATTGATTGTACAGACCCTTTAATATTTTAGAAGAGACACCAACTCCTCCTCCTTACGCCTTTCCACATCTTTCACGATGAACTTAACAAGGCCCACTAGCTTTTAAATCTAAACAATGGTAGTTAAGTGATGACTTTTTACCAAAAAGCATGACTTTCTTAAATCACATTAACGGAAACATTGATTGTTAATTGTCATCTTAGCATACACAAGCAATTAACTTGATATTTATGTTAGAAGATGTGATAGTTGTTTGCTTTAATGAAACAAAAGTTGTGCTGGATTCTCACCCCAAAGCAGCCATGGAAAATACCCACCGATTAAAAACAAAGATGCAACTGATTTTTGGTACTGGATGTACACCTTCTTAATTCAGATATGGTTAATTCCAACAAAGGAGGAAGTTGCTTCTTCTGAATGGTTTTGACTGCTTTTGTAATATTACTAACACATAAACCCCCTCCCCCCAATATTCATTAAATCACTGACTATTCTGTTTTTTTAACATACGTAACAAAAGGAACTAATGACAGTGGCTGCTCCAAAATAAACAAGACAAATTTTCGTGGAAAACTGCCACAGGTCATAAGTATCTACAAACAATGCTCTGGTTTTAACTCTTTGCTACGTTTCAGGAACAAGAGAGTGAACAGTCTATGGCCTATAGTCCCATGACACATCTCATGATGATTCTCTGGCATTTAAACAAACAGAACCACAGGACTACTCTCATTTATGCCATGGGACTGTAAACCTGCTCTGCAGACAGCACTGCAGCAGGATGAACACACTAACCATGGTAGTCAACGGTGAGCTGGGGAAGGGGAGCCATGCAGCTCTTGCTAACGCAACTGGATGGCACTGTGTTACTGTCATTTATTAGTTGCATGACAGTAGGCTACCACTGAGAAACCTCCTTGTTTCTGAATATGACCTTTCCCGTTTTTCTTCTCTCCTACCATATGGGAAGTCAAGACATTAGTGCCATGCAGTGAACATGGCTGGATCTACCACTTCTTGACTCGCGCTACTTCCACTACTGTACAAAATCTGCTCCCTGTGTTAACGTCATGCTCAGTGTTTCATATGCAAACCAACAAAGTATGTCACAGCATACTATGCTGATGTACTGTATTTCCCATGCCAGTTGGGATGAAAGGCCCCTATAGCAGACAGCAGAGCAAACGGACAGGGAGACAGTAAAAAAAAAAAAAAAAAAAAAGTTTTTCTATGTCCTCTTTCACTTGACTTAATCTATCTTTTCTGAATATTGCATTTAGAAAAACAACAAATCCTTGCAGTAGCATACTCATTGGCTGCAAAATACAGGATTTATTTCTTTATTTAGCCTTTATCTTATAATTTTTCCAGAGCCTTGGCTAGAAAACAAGAATTATTCCTAGCTTACTCATTTCTGCTACTAGTTGTGCCTTTGTCACACTCATTTAACGACTGTATAATGCCAAGCACCATTAAGGCTTTGACTTCAGTGGAGAGTTTTTAATCAATATTATAAAATAGTAACAATTAAATTGAGAATCTCAATTTGTTGTTTTAGAATTGCGCGGCTTATCTTGCATGCAAAGTAGATGTAAAATGGATAAAAGCTTTTTGATTTTAAAAAGTCTTGAGATTTTTGCCAAAATCCCACAGACAAATGAGGGTGACAGGAAAGTTGCTGTCTCTTTCAATGACATACATGAATTTTGTCCCTGCCATATATTGGTACTTTTTCTTTTGTTATCTGAGAAACAATGGTAAAACAGAGCTGAAACTACTTTTTCATCTCTGGAAGAGACTTTCAAACACCACAATGACAGATCAATAATTTGTCTGGCTGCGGTGTGATGGTGCAGGGGGAAAGAAAAAAGAGGGAAACATTCAGATACTAATGTGAGAAAAATATATTCAGAAACACAGACCTTAAAATAAGCCTTCTGTGATATCAAAGTCCTTCCGATAAAAAGACTGAGAAAAGCTGGGAGAAAAAAATAGTAAAAAATTTTGCAGAACATAGTGACCTTATTGACATGACAGTCTCAGACCTAATTAAATTAATAGAAAATATTTCACTTCTCTATTTATGTCAGAGCCGTCACTAAATTTACTAGTACTATCTAGATATTTTTTTGTCAATGAAAAAAATCAGGGATACCATTTTAATATAACATGCATCAAAAGAACAATTCAAAATTCTTGAGCAGTCTCAAAATTGAAATAAAATAAGACCTTTGCCTTTTAAGGAGGCATGTTAAATAGGTGGATCTCAATTTCTCAAATTTACCTTCATTCATTATTTTAATTGAAAGCCACAGTGAGTAAGGTAAAATATTCTTAAGCAGGCTAAACAGCTAATAATTTTTGTATACATATATTTATGAATTCAACTAAAGGAACATTTTTGTCTCAACTAAGTGGCACACGAGTTCATAATAAAAATTAAGAAAACAAAAATAATACAAATTTTCAGAAGTTCTACAGCTCGTTTTGGTGACCTACGCTTTTACAAAATTCAAGAGGAGATATTTTGCAGACTCAACAAGAAACAAGCCCCCAGATTTGACTAGGAACGTTAAAGTAATTCTAGCAACTGAATAGAAAGATGAGAGGGGACATTGATGCTGAGAAGAGAAGACTGAGCAACATGCAGAACACTGACTCTAGTAATGTAGAAATAAAGACAACACAGCAAAGGGCAAAAAAGAAATACTAATTTGTACTGCACAACATGTCTTCTAATTGGCTGTGTGCATGTACTGGCTAAGCTACTATGCTGGGGTGAGCTACAGGTTACTGGGTTCATTTAGTATGGATGTAACTAATGAACACTTTTATTTTAAATGAAGAAACATAGAAGAGAGGGACTTGACATCATAGTTTTGAAACTGACTTCTACAAAACCAAAGTTGATTATTGTTTGAGCTCACAAAAACCATGGAGAATTTTTCACTGTCATTACTAAACCCATAATACCTGTGCTTGTGCAAGAGATGATTACCCAGAGCTAGTAAAATCACATGCCTTCTGGCTGAAGTCAATTGCTCAAAATACAAAACTTGAAGGGCTTTTTCCCCTTCCTTTCCTTTTATTCAAGTGTCCAAGTTGCTTAAGCACACTATGAGTTTTTAAATTTCATGGGAAGGCTCCAAAATATGAAATAATATCAGTCAAAATACAGAATACACTGACAAATATTTAAATATTTAATTCAGTAAAGCAATTTTAGATGCTCTTCTCCCTGCTAACTGCCCTCCCCACGCCCCACCCCGGAAATTACATTGGGTGGATCACAAGTGTAACAATTAAAAAGAGAAAACCCACTCTGGACTTACAAAAGCAAGTACCCTAGCTTAAACATTCATAGAAGTGTCTCACATACTCAGACACATTTGAAGAAGAAGAAATTTAGTGCGCTCAGTTTTTTAGAAAGTCACAGTTGTATCAGTTTTCTTCTATGGTAGAAAAAAACCCCTAAAAGCACAATGATTTTAAATAGCGAGCTAAGGTTGAGATCCTTTTTATGTTCTAAGAGGAATGAAAGACAGAGAGCTTTTTTAATCCAAATTACAAATTTTCTCAATACAGAATAATTATAATAAAAGTCTGACCCGTACTTGTGTGTTAGCCTTCCATACTCGCAGCAATTAGTCATAGCTGTAACACTCTTCAGGCCCCAGTTCAAGAAGCAATTCTCAATCATGTGTGTGGCTCAATAATTTATATATTATTTCCCACTGATGCTAGAGATAACTGGACCCTCATGATCTACTTAAGACTCAGAACAAGTCAAGCTTGTGCTCAGTGAGCAAGTTGGGGACACAATGTCATCTTCCATCTCCACCACAAGCACGCTGTGCTCCAGTATTTAACCAGGGGAACCTTCTCAGCCATCTCCTGCAGCTCTCCAAGAGCTTTATGGTGTCCCAGCTACCTTCAGTAGATATGCTAGTTAGTTCAGGTCTGTCTTTAATATAGAGCAGTCCCAGTAGGAAATACAGTGGTGACTTAGCTAAAAGTTGTAAAGGGGACTGGAAGAAACACAAATTATTATAAAACATTTGTATGTGTATTTTTTAATAGATGGCATGGGATTAAGGTGAGATTAAAAAAAAAAAAAGTAACAGCATATTCTATGAATATATAGAGATCACTGATGGGAGCTAACCTGCAAATGACTGCAGAAAAAGATGACAGCAAAAGCCATCAGAAGCCTGGTTTCAAGTTTGGGGAAGTAAACAGGATAAATAATGGCAAAAAATATTATTAAATAGCTGCATTTGATATTTACAGTACAGCTGACTATTACTGGCTTTTTAAAATCAAGAAATTGCACAAGCCATTCTCTCTCCCTCCATATATATACGCATAAATTATAACCTGACTTTAATAAGGAAGTTTCTCTCAACTGTCAAGAATATCCTTGAGCATACTACAAAAAACATTAAAAATGAGATTTAAACGTAAGTTACTAACCTTCTTGTAGTCCACTATATTTCCTTTTCCTTGTGCCTTAAAGAGAAAGAGATATTTTTATATAAGACATTACATACTACAAACTAGAGTTGCAAGAATAAAGAATGCAATTAAAAGAGCTACTACTTTAAATATAACTGACTTTCTTTAGGAATCTGATACAGAAAAACCTAAAATACAACCAAATGTGTTACCAGCTTATAAAACATGGTTCTGTTTCAGATGAGAGCTGCAGATACTCAATGTAATTTTTAGGTTTTTTATCATGACTTGTAGTTAAACATTTGTTGAATCCAAAATGTTTTGGTCTTAAGAAATCTTGCTGTTTGCCTTGATTAATCTCTCCCATGAGATCTGAAATAAACTATACGTTGTATCAGCAATAACAGGATTTATTTTCTTAAAAGAGAACTCTCCGTATATGTATAGTGATTTGCACACAGGTAATAGTCTAGAGCTCTCAAAAGAGGATGTCAGGACCATGTCAGCGCTATTAGACCTAGGTTAGAGGTGCTTTTGGTTTAGAATTGTATTTAAGTATCAGCATCACCCTTAAGCAGCAGATACAAACAACCTGTAACTCCTAACACATTCAGAAAGAAGTATGAATAAATTTTAAATTTCTTCTTGCCCAGACGCAGAGAAGTATGTAGTCCAAATTCCTCAATTTTGTCACAGGATGATGAGAACAGAAGATGTCTATGTCTTCCTCACCCAGTGGCAGCGCTCTGCCAGACCCAGAGCATTCCTGCTTAACTGACCTGAAGCCCTTCCCTTAGGTCAGATCCAGCCGTATCATTATCACCTCATCCAACTCCAGCTCTTCTCCTTGCAGGCACATTGAGGGGAAAAAAAAAAAACAAACAACAAAAAAAAAACCCACAAAAAACCCCCCACCCATTTCTTTCCCTCTAGCCTCCACAAGGGAAAACCACAAACCTCAGTTCTTCTGGAACACGTCTCCTGAAAAGACGTAGATTAGGACCACTACCTCTCCATGTCCTCTGCGGGGACTGCAGAGAGCAGCCAAAAGGAGCAGGCCAGCTGGCATAAGGAGAAGAGCCGAGGCCTGCACTGAAGAGGAACGCTATGTGGCAAGCACAGCTTTGAAGAGAGGTTGCCGAGATGGCACAGATTTAGAAGATAAATTAATTTTTGTACGGGAGGAAAAATAAAATAGAGAAAAGAACTGATGAGAAACTAAGCAAGCAGAACAGGAAGGAAAACAGTAGATAACAAAACTGATTTCTCTGAAGGAGAAAGGGGACTGATCCACAAAACCTCTTTACTACTCTCTTTAAGCTTCTTAAAAGTCAGCTTTTCTGGAATGCATATTAAGAAAACAGCCTGATAGCATTTGGAAGTAGCAAAACTACTGCCAATAACTGCTTCCTTATTTGTGTATTCCCATCTCTTTGGTTTGCCAACTTTTATTCATACCGGTTGGATCTTAACGGCTTCTTCAAAATATATCTAGTAGTTATATTGTATACCAGACACACCAGAAATATGTTCTTCAGCAAATGATTGCCTACATGCAGATTCACACTGCAGCGGAGAATTTGCCAACGCGTTCGAGGAAGATGCTTTTTAGTCTTAGCAATACCAGAAAAGGTGTGCTCAGCATGCCTCCTCCTGCACCTAATACACATTACAAACAGCAAGAATATTTTCTCATGCTCTGTTCCTCTCAAGCATTCAAGTCAATGGCAGTGGTGCTTCTCCAAGCAGCAACCTCATCTAATTAGTCTCCTAAGCCTTCTTTACTACAACTGCACCTTTGCTTTTTTTCTTTTTTTTTTTTTTTTCCTCACAGTAGTTTGGCTCTGACTTTTACTGACCCTGATCTCAGACACACAGATCTTTTTTTCCTTTTACATCAGACTTCTGCATCTGGTTCAGCTTCCTCGAAGGTATCAAGCCTCATTTGCAAAAGGTACGCACTCTTGTCAAACTTGGATAACTTTCTAGGTCTCACTGCTTGGCCAGGGAGCTCAGCCTCTGAATGTTGGGGCTCCGGGCCCTCAAAGAAAAGCATCTGCTTACCAGCATATTAGAGACATGAACAGCCAACTCAGCTCAGCCTTCCTCCTGAACACCAAAGATCACCATGTGCCAGTAGTGAGGGACAATAATACCACGACGTTCTTCATTAATAAATGAGGTGGTGTGAAATCAACTCACCTTGCCAGGAAGAAAGATCCCCAAATCCCCCATGAAATTACTCAAAATGCATCAGATAAGCAGACCACAAGTGGATGGTTTAAGACAATGCTTTTGGAGCAGGTTTTCAGGATGTTTTCCAATATTGACTTTTCTTTCTCAGATGAGATGGTCCCTTTTACATGTCTTAAAACCTACACTCGAGAAATACTTGATAAAGCATTTGATAAATGCTTTTCTTCCAGCCCTGCTTCTTCTGAGAAGGCTTAGAAAGATATGGTGAAAGGCACATGGATTACCTTGGCCTAGATGAGATGATTCTAGTTTCTGAGTTATTCCTTTTTTAAATTACAAATGCTATAAGATGGATTCTAGACCTGTTCTTGAGGGATTCCACTTAATTTCTTCACTCAAACTTTGATCTTTTGTACCTCACTGCTTAGATGTTGGATGCCTGTTAAAGCCAGAGAATTTTTCCTCTTGTCTAGCAAGACATATCTTTAAGTGGCTAAAAGTGACCAATTCTTCTGTCTTTTGACCCCTAGGAAATCCTCCATCCTATAATCCTGGATTAGCTGCTAAATTTCAAGAATACAGGGCTTTCCAAAAGCTCAGTGGGACTGCATTCAGCAACTATTACAACAATTAGTCTGAAGAAGAGCATTCAAGCATTTCTTTGTCTATCACAGTGTTTCCTAGGAACCATTTAAGGTTGGGTGGTTTGTTTTGTTTTGTTTTTTAACATTTCAGGACTCTACTCCAACCCTCCAACCCATAATCCTTTTAAAATAGACACTTGACCAAACAGTTCATTGGGCATTTTAGTTTTAAATGCACAAAGGTGGAGGGTGTTGGTGGTGAGGTCAGTGAGAACAGGGGAGACTTGGGTCTTTATGGATCATTCATTCATGTGTGTGTGTATATCTCCACATATATACACACACGTACACATACCTACACATTTTTTTTCCTCCTATGACAAGGCTTCCCCGTATACACATCCCAAGTCCCTTTTAAGGCAGCCTCTAAATTTCATCCAAATCAGAATCTAATTTTCTCAAAACACATATATTTAGCATTGATGCAACCTTCTGTACCTGGATATCTGACGTGTTTTGCTCTTTCCAAATGTGGAGACAAGGGGGCTTTTAAAAGGTCAGCAGCAGAAAGGTGCACATGGCTATCTCCACTCAAAAGGCTACCTTGGGAACAGCAACTGTATCCGGACCTCTGACAAGATAACTGTGGTGAGACAATCACACAAGTTCTGGGCACTCCATAGCAGCTCAGGCATCCTGCATGACCTCTCTTGAAACGCTGCTTTCACCTAAGATATGCATGACAGGCACTGAGTGCCAGCCACATGCTTTCTGAGCAGTATACCACTGTGGAGGCTACTAGGGGCAATGGGGCTCTCTACCTCCACTTTCATGAACCCCAAGACCTTCCTGCAGGAGTAGGAAGCTGCCAAGGGGAAGTGCTGCCCTTAATCCATCGTATGAATGCTTATATGGGCAGACAATCAAAGGAAAAAGCCAGATTAATCAGCAGTAATTAAAGGTCCCTAATGTGATTCCCATATGCCTAGTCATAAACTCAGCTACTAAGAAAAATTCTACCTGACAGGGACTGAGCGCACTGTGCATGCTTTGCCTATTTAAACCATACAAATTACATTGCACAAGAGGGTGGCTTATGAGCATACTCTTGTGAGTACTGCCAACATGAGAAAGTATCTGGTTTGAGTGCTTGGCCTACACTGAATGTCACATAGTGAATGTGACTATGGATGATATCTCAAAAAGCTTGGAGTTAATGAAATGTAATTTTCCTTTCTAAATCAACAAAAGCCAAGAAGGGCTCCTGGATGAGGTGTTCTACTCTGTCTTGAGCAAAAGTAGTAGTTAATAGATGCTTTTGCACAGAGCATGTCACCCCCCCCCCCCCAACTTCAGAAAGAACTGCTTCATCGTTTCTATAATGCCCATTTTTGGTATGAGAATTAGTAAGCAGACAGACGGCACTCCTGGAGTCCTGCAACCTCCTCTAGATTCTGCAGATGGGAAATTGTTTCAGAGCTTTTATACACTGTGCTGTGGTAATACCATTATTCTCCAACTGCAATCATCCAAATCCATTTACATTCAACTTGCATATGAGCCTTGTCTTGAGACTGTAGAATTCCAAAATTCCTCATCACACGTTATAAAATACCAGCCCCTAATTTCAAAATGACAAAAGGTTTGCTTCACTTTAAGATCCCCCAACTCCATACTACTCTAAGGTTGTAGATTCTGCATATACTTCCCAAAATTTCACTGCTGAAGAGACTATGCCTCTTGCTTGTGGTATGTGAAGGCAGGCTGCAACCTGGCCATCATGAATGCAGAACTAGGCAGAGGCTCAGACTCCACACCCTCTACCCAAGAGTCCGGCTTTCAGAACCAGCAAGGAAAGAAGCCATCAGCAAGCACATTTTGAATGAATATGCTTGCATAGAGCTAGCTTCTTATTGAAGGCAGCAGCCTTTCTACTGAAAAATCTGGGTAACAACTGCAGGAATTTCCAAATGGTAGTCATCACCGCTTCTCAGACAAACAAAACATATCCAACTGATGCAGGAACTCAACAGAATGCTTCATTTTGGCCATTCCCCCTTTCACTCCCTGCTGCCTTCTACAGTTATCTATTTGTGTTTCAGCAACACCCAGAAAGCTATTCATGGCCCTGAATGTTGCTGTGCTACATGATACATAAAAAAGGTCTACACCATGTAGCTATCTCATTCTTATTGCCTTCCTCATCTAAGGGTTAGAGGAAAAGAACAGCTGAATTAGGAGAACAAAGAATAAGGATATCGGCCAGCTAGATCTCACAAATATTTTGTAGTGGTCAGGAAGCAAAGTTCCCCAGATCTTTCCCCCCTATCCAGAATTACTACTCCCAGAGCCAACTTGGCAGAAGGAAATGTGTGCCTACCTTTCAACCACTGTAACGCAAAGTTCTCTGCTTTAAGCTGCCAGTGAAAGTAGCTTTACGCTAAGACGTGGGACTGTACAACTAGTGCAGAGGAACACACATATGCTCCACGCAAATGAGTCCGCTTCTTACACTGACACACAGAAGTTTGACAGAGCTCGACTGTCAGGTCCCTAGATTTCCCCCTCTTGAAAGCGTGGAACAGAGAGACGTTAAGTATTGGACAGCAGAGGTAACCTCTATGTTGTCTTGTCCATTGTTTCTAAGTTTCTTTGCGGATTGAAAGTATCGATAGGAAGAGAGATACAAATGGCAAAACTAGGAAATTCTAAACAATGTTTTAATTTACCTCTCTGATCTGTTTAATCCATGCCTCCCTTCCAAGGAATTCCTGATGGAGGACTGCAGGAGCAGAATTCAAACTGAAGGCCATGGTGTCACTAGAACTTTCTTTAACAAATGGCTGAAGGTCTGAATGTAGCTGAAAGAGAAGAACATCTTTCTTCAGTTCCCAGGAACAGTCTATACGTATCCACCCACTCACCAAATCAAGGTCCATATCCTGATTCTATACCTACTCACCACTTCTGCTTTGACACTTGTACTTTGGTTGCACTTTTTCAAGTTTGGGGGAGGGATAGGAAGATGTTGAAAGCATTGCAGTGGCAGAAAGTTGTGGTAAAGAGAAGCATGTAGAGAATCTGCAAAGAAACGGGTAAAGGACAGCTTGCAGAGCTGGGCAAGTGAGGGGACACAGCCAGGTAGGCGACTGTTGAGTGGCAGGAAGCAGAAAAAAAATAAAGGAAAGAATGATCCAGTCTTTGGTGGGAAGGATACAGTTTTTAATCTGTGAAGGGTAATATATTCTACTTTCTAGTACCCAAGTACTTCTGACAAAGGAAACATTACATAGCTAGGAGCTTTCTATGAAAATTATGCAATCCTTTATACACAACTATATGTCAACAGTGAATGTATTAAAGCATACACAAAATATTAAGGCTATAGGCTGCACTGGAAGCAATTCTGGTAGAGTTGTACCTAGTAGTAGCATATAGTGGCATTTCTATGGCAGTAAAGCTGTGCTTTATAAAACCACTTCCTTCTCCTGGAAGAACTAGAAACTATCTAAACCAACTCAGCTGAAGTGGATGGGAGGTCTGTCTGCCTGTCTCAAGCTAAATCTATACTTGCAAGTAGTGCAATACAGTAGGAGCGGATCTTCAGGGCAAAACAAGAGTGCCAAGGATCCGAGTTCCACACTGTGTGTGTGTTTTCCTTTGGACTAACTCTAGCTGTGGACTTCTAATGGAAATCAGAGGCCTCCTCTGGGAAATCCTACTGCTGCAGAGGTGTAGGCTGCTCCTGCCCGTATCTGGTGACCTCCCTCCTTATCCTCCAGCTACCCCCTCTGGAAGTTACCTCCACAGCAGATTATTCAGAAGGGAACGTATGCAGGTCCTTCAGCCACTGCAGCTCATGCCTCAGCTTGTGTGCTGCTGCAGGCAGTTGAGCCTCTTGGTACAAATCTCTGCATGGTGGCAGCTGAGACCCAACACGTGCTTCCTCCTGCAACTCCGCTACTGGGACAGTGGCTTTAGGAAGAACGTAGGAGCAGAGAAGGTAAAGGTTTAAGCTGCTACAGAAAGATGCGCTAGAGGGATGTTAACAGAGCCTTGAATGAAATAAGCTACATTGCCAGGAGTGTGATTTTGCCAATTCACAAGCACTGTTCATACCAGCAGTTTCTGCAAACGTCTTCACGCCAGGCACCAGTCAAAATCTCTCACGATCACTGACCTGCTGGCAAAAGTCTACAGCATAGTGGCAGTATACGACAGAGCTCAAAAGCAACACATCTTACAAGTCTTTCTGTATTTAAGATCCCAGAACGAAAGGAAAAGGCGTACCTTATGACTCATAGACATGTGCTTTCCATACTGAAATGCCACGTCCTGAATCTCAGCACTGTGCTTTGCTAGCTCCATTGCAGCCTGGCAGCTCTTTGCCAGCAAGGCACTATGTGACAGGAAAACCTGCTCCTTCCACCTTGATATGCTGATATCATCTGTAAGACAGTTTTCCTGAAAATGAAACAAAGGCTAACATGAAAACACCAAAACTGCAGCTGTGTCAGCTTGCAGAAGTCAACAGTGTGGCACAGGATAAAGTGACACGTGGTGAGTAACAAAACTCTGGGTGCTACAGTGCCACATAAAGAAGGGCATTCTTTTGGGGATGAGTAGAGAAAAGTATCAGAATAAATACACTGGCAGCTTCAACAAACAACGTTTTCATTTTCTGCTGAAAAAGAACAATGCAAATTAAGTGGAGCTGTCAACAAATTCAGCATAGATCCTTTTCTTAATGACTGTATCATTACACTGAACATCAACAGCCGACTATATTCCTCACGAGGGACTGGGGAGAAAAAAAAAAGAAAAAAGACAAAAAAACCCCAGAGTACATCTGCATTTCAGCCCCTTGCCAGTTACTAAGAGCCAACAATCCCAAACAAACTTCAGAAGTCCCTACAATTTCTCCTTTGTAGTCAAGAAAAAAATAACTACTAAAGGTATTAAAAAGCCTTATAGAACTGCATTGGAAAAATGAAGGGCTGTGACAGAGAACTTGTACCTCTTCTACTCCCATATTAAGGGCAAAGAATGACTGAAAGTATTAAAAAATAAACAAATAAAGCTGTGATTTAGAAATGTCGGGTATTAACTTTCCTAGGGGACTGACAGAGATCTCAGTAATGCCTCTAGTGAACTTTATCGCCTTGACTTTAAGGTCAGAGATACTCAACGCTTCTCAAAATCCTTTGTATCCAAAATATTAATTTGGATTACTTTCCACAAGGTGTTTTAATTAACACAAATCCAAACCTTTCCCCCCAAACCCAAATTCAGCTGCAGCTCCTTTGGCTCACAAGGTGTTAATGTGCCACTATTTTACTAATGGGTCTTCAAAGGTAGACATGACTCATAATCTCTCTCACATACACATGTTACTGTCACACCTTTAGGTACTCTCTAAAGAGGGAAAAAACCAAAACCCCAGAAGACCATAGTTATTTTGCTTAGAAAAAACTAAAAGCAGTAATGAGAAGCTACAGAAAAAATTTCAAGCATATAAACATTAAAAAGTTTATAATTTCTCAGGTCAGCCAAATCTGTAGCGTACACTAAGGCAAAAGGTATTCTTTAAAAGAGTAATATAAAAACCCTCTTATATAACAAGCCTTTTCCCCTCAAAGTGACGTCAATTAAATTACTTAGAAACGAGCAAGAAGTAATTCTGTGTGACCCTATAGTTTTCCAGCAAGGTATTATCTGTCATGAAATCGGTAACAAATGAAATAGAATCCATCCGTTCAGCTCTAATTTTCCTCCCTTATGGATATCACCCAGAAGTGCTGTGTTACAAGGGAGAGGATAATTTGAGACTAATGGAAAAAGTAGGAGAATTCTGCAATGCCAAGTAACACAGAGCTGTATCAAAATGCCTTTGCTTTCAGACATACTATTAACTTATACAAGGGAAGTGAAGAACAGAGAAACCACATGTTTGCTGTTATGTATATGATAACTTACAAAGTCAAGCCTAACTTTTGTGTTTCATTTTACTGTAGTATTTTTGTTTTAATATCTTAAGTCAGCCCAGAGCATGTGCAAATTCCCATGACTGGCAAAATGTCAAAATGAGCATTTAATTCAAGTAGTTTCCTATATATCAAGTCTTTTTTTTCCACTCAGATACAGATAAATTTATTTTAAATTTAAAATCAGGAGCTCTTGGAAGACGCAACACAATCTTTTCCTTAACAACCAATCTGCTCAGCGAAAAAACTATTTACTAAAATTTGCTGGATGATATTGAAAATTGGCAGTGATTTTTAGAATTATTTGTTTTAAATCCAACCAAGACAAAAATATTCTAGAAAGGTATCCTGAAACAATTTATGAAGTTAAAAAGTCTTTCAGAAGACCTGTAAGTTGAAAAACGTTTGCTTGCTGGAGCCTTTGAGCAGTAACAGAAATGTGGACATTATCAAATACCAGCTGCAGGAACTGAAGAAGCTTAAACAGTCATTGCAACTCGACGTATACAAGGAAATTAATTCTATGATTTGTTACAAAAAGTATATTCTTCTAAACAAATTCGAATTTCATCACAGGATTGAGAGTGATGGCACAAGTTACTGTCCACTACATGAACATCATGTAGGAGCTTCAAGCATCTAAAATGGACATCTAACTTCAAAAAAAAAAAAAAAGACAAAAATTTGAGACATATTTGAAGATACGGTATTGAAATCTTAAAAAGATAGGTATTGTGAATCTCTGTGTTACAGAAAGAAGTCAGTTGTAAAAAGGCATTATGCCCATATGGATGTGGTTTAGCATATGAGCTTGCAAGCCAAAATACAGCAGATTTTAATCACAGAATGTCTTATGACCACATACCCCTTCTGCTGCTTAAGAAGGCAGAAGCAGACACAACCTTTCTTCAGCAAAGCTTTCCAACAATCCAAATGCCATTTTTTCCCAAGCTTAACTCTCATGTTTATATATAAACTGTCCACCGACCACACTGCATTCTTACAGCAAGGGCATGTATGACAAGTTCTAAACACTATTTTAAAACATCAAGGGAAAAATGAAACTAGTTCTAGATTGCAAAGTCTGTGAAATCTGACATTGTGACAGCACTTATTATTTTTAGAGACATTTTCACTTTTTTTTGTAAGCTTCGTTTTGTTTTGTCAGCAGTGGGTATTTCAAAGGATAAATATAAAAGTGGACATCAGTTGGCCCAGAAGACTCTTGGCAGCTTTTCATATAAAAGCCTTTTTAAACTCAAATCAATTCTAGCTGTAGTTGACAATGCTCAGACATCTGAGTAACTAATGCCTATGGAGTGACCCCATTCACAAGTTCTGTCACCAAGAAATGTGTCCAGATCACAAGCAACCCTGATGCTGTCTGGGTAGCAGAAGCTGGATGAAGAGAGTCGAACCCCTCACTGTTCCTGGAAGAAAGCAGCCAACTCCAGATACAGTTTGGATAATGTCAGCATGGGAGTACAGGGAAAATAGCCGAATCCAGCTCTGTCAATCATCATTTCCTATGGGAAATTAAGAACAGCTGAGGGTGCTCCCATTTTACTAATGGCAAGGTCAGTTACTGTTTTGTTAGAAAGAAATTGGCTAGTTGAGGTTTTTTTGTTAAGCTACTTCCATAATTCAAATTGGGCTTGAAACAATCATCTCGGACAACATAAGACAAAAAACTTTTAGAAAATGAAATTGCAGGACAAAACATGCAATCATAACCATCAGGAAGGGCAGCTCTTAGTGATGGTAACAAGGATCCCCAGTACAAAAGCAGCACTTACAGTAACTCAGTTTGATTTGACATGCCAAAGAAGATGCTTATATGCAGTTCAGCTGAAAACTTATTAAGGAAAATATGAATGAAAACTGTGTCTTAAGAGTGCACAAAACCAAAAAGGAGTAGAAGTCAGAGACATCTTCAATGTAAAACTTCAGTTTGAGCCTTTTTTTTATTTCCATACCATAGCAGCTCTTTCTTAGTCATCTCATCACAGAAATATTTTTAAATAGCATTTTAAAGCTTTAAATTCAGTAGTTCAGGAACTTCTATTTTACATAAATAAAATCCAATACAACTATGAATCTCTGTACCAGTAGCAAGACCCTGCAAAACATTTTGCACATGGTTCACATAAGCTTTCAACAGATGTATTCCTGCTTGCTGAACATGACAGGGCATGTTTTATTTGTCTATTAATACATGTCTTCACTGCTTTTGGAGCAACAAGGGTGTCTGCAAATGGATCAATAAAGCATGCCAGCGACTACCTAAAACTTTTATCGTGACACTGTAAAAAAAGCAACACACAATGTAAAAAAAAAAAGTTTGAAAACTTATAGTAAATTTAAATATCTCTCCACATCTGTTACTTTTAAATCTCTCTGGAAAAGCTTAGTATTTAAAAGAGCAAAAGCAGTAAACAAATAGCATTGGCCTTCTTTCTAGCTATGCTGGGTTTTTTTCCCCTCTGACACATTTACCCATTCTTTTCACAGATGCTCTTTACTCAAATTCCATATTTTATCCTTCCCTTTTGTCTTGCAAGAGAAACATTTGTTTAAAAAAAAAAAGTGGAAGCTCTGACTCTGACTGCTGCCCTGCTAAAAGTTGGTTTATGTGACTCAAAATACATTTGATTTACCTCCTAAGGTAAAACTCATAAGCAAATCCTTTACTTATAACATAGACTCATAGCAGTCCAGTTGATGGACACGTGCAGTATCCCAAAACATTACTCCTCAAAGCAGGACTGGTGACCAAACATCAAAGAAGAATTGGTACAACTCACTGCATGTGGTCTGTGCTTTGCTGGAAAATAAACTTATTTTCATTAACCCCCCCTCTCCCACTTTAGTCTAAAACAAATGCCTGTTAATTCGCTATTTGGTACAATGAGTACTTGCCACTAAGTATTTCTTTTTTAAACTTGTTTTACACATTAGTTATGCACAATTTTCAAACAACTGCATTGAAAATTTCAACAATACCAAACAGCTCTTCTAGCCATCAGTGGAACATGTTGGAAATAGTCTTGTCTTACATAACAGTCCCATTCTGACACTAAAAATGAGTTTTGGTAATGCACATTTAGCATCAGCTAGATATTCTAGAGGCAAGGAAAAAAACCAACAAAGCAGTTTCCCATGAAAGTCCCAAATACCTTAAGATTGCAAGAATGGTCTGGCAGGTGAAGCACAAGAGCCAACACACTCAAGTCCTCCTCTCGATTCTGCTGTTTGACCTTGAGCTTCCCTGCATCTCTCGTCCCTGTTCAGTGAACTGACAAGGATGTTAAAGCATTCTGCATTAATATTTGTTAAATGATCTGGGATATTAAGACAGAAGGTTTCTAAAAGTACAACAGTATTCTGTGAGTTAGCAAGCATTTTAGAAGCCTTCAATAGGCCTTCAGGCCTTTTAGAAGCCTTCAGAAAGTAGGAAACAGACTCAGTGCAATGTTTTTTCTGTTAAAAATAGGTACCATGATCCTGAGTGAAGGCCAAATTAGACAACTTTCATCTTTGCACTAAGGTACAAATTTTTACTCCCAAATTAGACCTAGATTTAGGAAAGACAGACAGAGACTGGCAATAATGTCCTTCACTCACAGAATTTTGGGTTGAGAGGAGATTTAGCACACAAAGCTGCAAAGGTTTATCACATCACCCCTTTCTGCTCCAGCTTACAGTCCAAAACACTAGCTTAATATTGCTAACGCAACGTCTTAAACCACAGCACCTATTTGGTATTTCGAACCTGAGTGGCAGCCCTAACCTTCAGGCTGTCTTTGCAACCGAAGCCTACACTTTGTAGTTTGGGTTGTCACTTCAAATAAAGATGAAAAGTTAAAAATTATCTTTATTTTCCCTGTTTCACACAGATCTAATGACTCACTATGCAGACAAGATGAAGAATGACCAAACAGAATGTACTAAAATGGGATGGCTGTAGGATTGCATGTGGTTTTACAGAGGAAAAAAAAGTGGTAATGAAAGCTGTCAAATAATTATATCCATTATATGTCTTCAGGAGTAAATAAGGTCAGTCTTCTTAGGTCAAATGATTCTTCCAATTCTCCTAGTGGGTCATGCAAATGAAGTAAACTGAAACATTCTTTTTGGGGTAAACATGAACTTAAGGTCTCAGAGGAAAAAGGTTAATTTTGCAGAGTTATTTTTGTATTTTTGTCTACCATCTAGGTAGACACCTAGCAAAGCTTGAAACAACTTGGTGCCAAATTAGTCTATTTTATGGTACTGAGGAGCTTTATAACAACTGCATTAAAGACATTTAACATATGAAGTACAGTTTTCCTGCCTCAAAAAAAAACCAAAACAAAAAAAACCCCAACAACAACAAAAAAAGGTGAGAGGATACCCTTCTGCTTTTCCAAATTTAAGACATTCCCGGCAATGAAAATGTCATTACTAACATCCCTATGCACTACTCTTAAAAAAAAAAAAATCTTGACTTTTGAGATTTAGTTGTGAAGTAGATTAAAGCATTTGTCTTACCTATAGGAAATGTAGTTCACATTTTTGTTTCAGTCAAATTACAATTGGGGATGGAGGATAAGACAGACCAACAACTGACCTAGTCCATTTGGCAATCCTTGCTAAAGAGATGTTCAGGACACGAATGGGACACTGCTTCAGCAGAATAGTGTGAGGAAAGCAGCAGGGATATGTCTCATATACAACATGGAACAAAATTTTTCAGAGGACAAGATAAAAAAAAAAAATTAAAGTAGATCCCACGCTTGTTTGTTCTAGGTCTCATCAGAAGACATGCACTACCCATTATAACGAAAATTCAGACACTGTCATGTAAATTTCAGTATCTTTTATGCCACCATACTAATTGTGATTTGAGTCAACTGGGTTCCCCTTAGGAAGGGTATACTGTACTTTCAACTCTCCTTAGACAGAAAAAGTCACTGAAACAAAATAAATCTTTCCTATTTGTAATTGGGCCAGGGCAGGGTAAACATCATGCAACTGTGCTTAGTTTATCTCACACTTCCCTTGCAACCTACACATGTGGAGTGCTTCAGTAATGCAACAGAAAATAAACAGAAAGACTAAGAAAAAGAAGATTAAGACCTTCTGCAGTGGCAGGAACCCAAAAGAGTCCACAACATTTCTCATTTATACAGGGGCCATGGTTAAAATAAAACGCAGTTTCATTGCTGAGATGAACTTGTAGAGCTTTACTTCTACACACAAAAGAGTAGTTGCTTTTTTAAATGTGATATATCTGGGATCTACTTGTATTTAGAAACCTGCCTGAATATGGAAAACAAAATTTTAAACATTCTTTGCAAAAATCTCAATGCCATCATCTATTTTAACATATAACCTTGAGCACAGTACTTGGGAGCAACCCCGAAGGCTGAAGTCTCTTTATCCACAGGTTAAACACAGCAGGTGCAGAAGGACCACCAAGTTCCCAACATCACATTACTGCCACGCTTCCACCCAGGGTCCCCTCCTGAGAGGAGCCAGAGGATGCTCCGTGCCCGTGGTCCTCTGCGCACAGCTGTGCCGCCTGGCGAGCCTGTGGCCCCAGGCGTGTCCCAAGGATGCCATTGCCGCTTTCCTGCTAGAGGCTCTCGCTTCCTCTGAGGGAAGAGCTCAGCTCATCGGCGTGATAGCTTCCTACCTAACTGGTTTCAATCAAAATGAGAGGGATAAGCTTAAATGAGGTTAGTTTTAGTAACATGTCTTTGCTGCTGCAGAGCAGGAGAGACAGATACTGACCAGCAGTCGCTGGGTGCACCAGCACCCTCCAGAGCCCAGCCGCTGTTAGCTGATGGCACGCTCTGCTTGCCCACTGAGGTTTCGCTGGTGCAGAGGCATCAGTGCAGGTATCTATTGTAGCGGTAACCAATGCGATCAGGGCTTCCACTAAGGTATTAATTTTTTTACATACTAAACACGGCAATAGTAAACCAGAGCTACAATCTAACTACACAACAAATACAAATGAATTCATATATCTCTGCAATCTTCAAGCCATTTCACCTACTGAATTTTAAGATTCAGGTCTCCGAGGCAAACTAGGCACGTGACACAGCTTCACTATAAGTAAATCTATCTACCTCAGTGGATTTCAAGGTAGATATTCACATACACACCCTGCTCATCAGTGAGTGAAAACTTGCTATCATAAAACCTGCAGAGGTCATGGCAACTTTAAATTATCGATTTTTTTGCATGGGTTAAGATACAGTCATAGCAAATGAAAGAAAGAACTCTTTTTTGCTCCAACCCCCTGCCCAAGCAAGCCTACTTCAAGACGTGTCTACAAGTTTCCTTAAGTATTCCAGTAAAGACAAAAATACCTAGATTTAATTTGACAAAATTTCATCACAGTTCTTGCTAAACAATAACATAGTACATCTGTAGTTGCCCTTGAAGAAATACAAAATTATTTGGTGTGAAATATTGGCAGCTGCTGTCTTTGCCCATGCTGACTCCTGCAACACGTGCATGGCGATTTCTGGTGGAGTACAGTGCTACACTCATACCGCTTCAGGACAAAACTCATGTTTACACTATCAAAAGGTGAACACTCAGAAGAAGAAAGGACCTGATAAAAGTTTGGGATGAAGCATTTTGTAAACATCTTTGGGCTTGGAAATGAGAGATTTAACATGAAAATATTAATTATGTTGACAACATTGTAATAAATACCTCTAACAGAACCTTGACTAGAAACCTCTGGAAGTGTTTGGAAAGCCCATAGCAAGACATGTCTAGAGCTCCTGGCAATGACACATAATATTATTTTATTAAGCACTCACAGAAATAAAATAGTCCCTCCTTGAGCATTTCTAGAAACTTTCATCAGAGTTCACAGGTATCATAATGATGTTAATGCTGAAACTCACTAGGACTGCGGCTAATTCTCTTTCTCCCTCTCCCTCCTCCTTTCAAACAGATGATAAAGTCATCCTATTTATTGTAGTCATACATTAATATCACGAAACTTCTTGGGTAGGTAAAACTACTGAAATTCTTACCTCAGATGATTTTGAGTTTTCATAATATATACCTTGAACTAAGTCACCAATAGCACTTGAAATGAGTTCCACAACCTGTAAACGAAAAGGAGAAAAAGCCTTACATCTTTAATTATCACCAAATTTACTAACAAAGCTACTGCCAGGTTTCCAGAGAGATAAGTGGTCACAACTTTCCTTGCAGAAAGCTAGTTGTAAAAGACTCCAGGATTTACTGGAATATATTCCGCACAAGCATGATCCTGTCTCTCTGCTAAAACCTCTACTACAGTAACTCTTCTATCAAAGTTTTAAGTTAATATAAATGGAAAACAAGACTGTTTTTTCTAAAGTGTGAACTATGGAGTGTATTCTCACAAGGATGTTCACAGAACTAATAAATCCCAGTTCATGAATATGAGACAGTACCTCATCTGGGCTTTGTTTTGTTTTGTTTTTTTTCCTGCCAAGTAAATACTTCACAATATCTCTCATTGGGAGCTGTTAAAATTCTAATCTTTATGGCTAATACAGAAAAGTCAGAATCCATAGAAAGGTAACCTTTCAAATGTGATCATTTGGTATTCGGGTGCCTTGGGAATGCACTGTGGATGTATTTAGCGCATGGCCTGAGGCTCAGCTGTACCACATACACTGAAAGTCTGCAACACGGGAATGTTTAAATCAGATTTATCAATCTGTATTATCTTCAGGGTTCAGACTTATTTTATTTTATTCAAGCGAAGCCGAAAAATCTGAACTTGATCCAGAATGTAAAACAAGCAGTCCACGGTCTCCCTGGAACTACTGTACAATTTAAAGTCGTGCACATGAACTGTCTTAATTGGAACAAAATACTCAGATTTATCGTAAAATTAAATGCAGGCATTTCAAATAAGCACACCTTAAGGCTACCCCTTTAGTCGCTCACAAAGTTTTAATTCTTGAATGTTTAATTTCCTATGCGTATGAGTCTATATCTGATTCCTCTTTTTGCTTCCTAAAATTCAACGTAGTTCTTATTGAATTAAAAGATATAGTTTCCATTTTTATCATTCTTGTAACTGAAGACAAGAAGCCAAATGATAAAACCCCTAACAGAAAGATATTCTAACATTTAGGCATACTTTATTTGATAATAAAAACACATTTGTATGCTAGTTTTGAGTACTAGCAGAAAGGTTGTGTGTTTTCTTTTTTTTAAACACTGGTTCATATACATATTCATATACACAGAGCAAGTGCTAACTTTAGAAATGGTGCTGATTAAAAGTCATGTTTTTTCTTGCAATGCATATGGGTTAATTTGCAAGACCTATAAAAACAGCCTAAGAAAAAAAATAAAAATTCACATTGCCCTTTAGGAAACTAGATACCGAAGAAATATTGTAGCAATATGAGCCACAGAGGAACTGAAAGGACAATGATCCTACAGTGTTACCAGATGTGTTGAGTTATTTAAGTGGGGAACAGAGAAAATGAGGGGCCTTTTTTTTTTCTTCCCCCCCCGCCTTTTTTTTTTTTTTTAAAGGTATCCGATAAGCCTTATTCCCAAATCCAGGAGGACTGAGTATCGCCAATAGGTCTATGAAAGTCTGTAACTAAATGCCCAGGATCAGATTGTATTACAGTTTATACAAGCAACATCCCAAGATTCTTCTGATGGCTAGGACACATAATACAGATCAATCACTCACTAAAAAATGTTATGGTTTGTGAAATGGTCTGAGCTCAGAGACCTACACTGGTAATACGAAGAGGAATTTACAAAGACACTGAGTCCTACTCTAAATGTCAAAGTGATAGTATGAACTTTTAACAATGCAGCTGGCTCTGGATAACTAGACCTTTTTCCTTTCTCGCCTGAAACTCTAGACTGAGCAGGACCCTGTTTTGGGGTTTCTTTTTTCCACCTCGCCTCTCTCTTTTTAGTGCAACTCTACTCTCAAAGGCAATTTTAACTGACTTAAAACAATCTCAGTGAAACATTTGTGAACAATTGTACCTCTTCCTCTTAGAGTTTATAAAACATCTTCGGAGAATTACGCATCCACCATTTAGAAGAATCCATATATTAAATACCATTATGCCTTTAGTGACATATTGAACACTATATGTTAGCGAGAATTTAGTATTAATATTACCTCCCTTCTTTCCAAATATCTCCTTTTCTTTTTAATATTTTTCTAAGGTAAATGCAAGGCCATACAGATCACTACCAGGAATGAAATTTCAGTTTCAAGAGCATAGTGGGATGCTTGCATGAGGCTCTGTTACTTCATCAACCCTTAATCCGATCTATGAAAAGCATCTGCTGCTTAACATCAGTGGCCTGGGGTCCTGAGCACTGGGGAAAGCAATGAGAAATGAGGAAACCACATAATTTTCCTCTGCATCCCAAACTGACACAGAGGAAGAAAAATTATTACAGGTTCAGTAGTATTCATGCAGTCAATAATATAGTGACTAGCTCTTATACAGCATTTTTCATCAGAAAATTTGAAAGCAATCAACATGCCCTGTAACGTTTATTCCCTCCTGTTTTACCACAGAATCATAGAATGGTTTAGGTTGGAAGGGACCTTAAAGATCATCTAGTTCCAACCCCCACCTGCCATGGGCAGGGACATCTTCCACTAGACCAGGTTGCTCAAAGCTCCATCCAGCCTGGCCTTCAACACTTCCAGGGATGGGGCATCCCCAGCCTCTGGGCAACCTGTTCCAGTGCCTCACCACCCTCACAGAGAAGAACTTCTTCCTTACATCTCATCTAAATCTACGCTCTCACAGTGTAAAGCCATTACCCCTTGTCCTACCACTACGTGGCCTTGCAAAAAGTCCCCCTCTGGCTTTCCTGCAGGCCCCCTTTAGGTACTGGAAGGCTGCTATAAGGTCTCCCCGGAGCCTTCTCTTCTCCAGGCTGAACAACCCCAACTCTCTCAGCCTGTCTTCATAGGGCTCCAGCCCTCTGATCATCTTCGTGGCCCTCCTCTGGACTTGCTCCAACAGGTCCATGTCCTTCTGATGTTGGGGGGCCCAGAGCTGGATGCAGTACTCCAGGTGGGGTCTCAAGAGAGTGGAGTAGAAGGGGAGAATCACCTCCCTCACCATGCTGGTCACGCTTCTTTTGATACAGTCCAGGATACAGTTGGCTTTCTGGGCTGCGAGCACACATTGCCAGGTCACATTGAGCTTCTTGTCAACCAACACCCCCAAGTCCTTCTCCACAGGGCTGCTCTTAAACCACTCATCATCCACTCTGTATTTGTGCTTGGGATTGCCCTGACCCATGTGCAGGACCTTGCACACTTGGTCTTGTTGAACTTCGTGAGGTTTGCATGGGCCCACCTCTCAAGCCTGTAAAGGTCTCTCTGGATGGCATCCCTTCCCTCCAGCGTGTCGACTGCACCACACAGCTTGCTGTCATCAGCAAAATTCCTGAGGGTGCACTCAATCCACTGTCCGTGTCACTGACAAAGATGTTAAACAGCACTGGTCCCAATACCGACCCCTGACGAACGCCACTGGACTGCTCTCCACTTGGACTTTGAGCCTTTGACAGCAACTCTTTGAGCGCAACCATCCAGCCACTTCCTTATCCACCAAGAGGTCCATCCATCAAATCCATGTCTCCAATTTAGAGACAAGGATATTATGTGGGACAGTGTCAGATGCTTTGCACAAGTCCAGGTAGCTGATGTCAGTTGCTCTTCCCTTATCCACCAACGCTGTAACCCCGTCATAGAAGGCCACCAAATTTGTCAGGCACAATTTGACCTTAGTGAAGCCTTGTTGGCTGTCACCAATCACCTCCTCATTTTCTATGTGTCCTAGCACAGTTTCCAGGAGGATCTGCTCCATGACCTTGCTGGGCACAGAGGTGGGACTGACTGGCCTGTAGCTCCCCAGGTCTTCCTTTTTTCACCTTTTTAAAAATGGAGGTTATTTTTCCCGTTTTCCAGTCAGTGGGAACTTCCCCAGACTGCCACGACTTCTCAAATATGATGGATAGTGGCTTAGCCACTTCCCTCAGGACCTGTGGATGCATCTCATCAGGTCCCATGGACTTATGTACCTTCAGGTTCCTTAGATGGCCTCGAACCTGATCTCCTATCGTGGGCAGTTCTTCATTCTCCCAGTCCCTGCCTTTGCCTTCTGCAACTTGGACAGTGTGGCTGGAGTACTTGCCAGTGAAGACTGAGGAAAAAGAGTTGTTGGGTACCTCAGCCTTCTCCATGTCCCAGGTAACCAGGTGTCTGGTTTCCTTCTGGAGAGGGCCCGCATTTTCCCTAATCTTCCTTTCATCACCAACATACCTATGGAAGCTTTTCTTGTTGTCTTTGACATCCCTGGCCAGATTTAATTCTATCAGGGCTTTAGCTTCCCTAACCTGATCCCTGGCTGCTCAGACAGTTTCTCTGTACTCTTCTCAGGCCACCTGTCCTTGCTTCCACCCTCTGTAGGCTTCCTTTTTGTGTTTGAGTTTGTCCAGGAGCTCCTTGTTCATCCATGCAGGCCTCCTGGTGTTTTTGCCTGACTCCTTCTTTGTTGGGATGCATCGCTCCTGAGCTTGGAGGAAGTGATCCTTGAATATTAACCATCTTCCTTGGGCCCCTCTTCCCTTCAGGGCTGTATCCTATTGTACTTGACCAAACAGATCCCTGAAGAGGCCAAAGCCTGCTCTCCTGAAGTCCAGGGTAGCGAGCTTGCTGTGCACTCCCCTCGCTGCCCAAAGGATCTTGAACTCCATGATTTCATGGTCACTACAGCCAAGGCTGCCCTTGAGCTTCACATTCCCCACCAGCCCCTCCTTGTTGGTGAGAACAAGGTCCAGCACAGCATCTCTCCTTGTTGGGTCTTCTATCACTTGGAGAAGGAAGTTATCATCAATGCATTCCAGGAACCTCCTGGATTGCTTATGCCCTGCTGTGTTGTCCCTCCAACAGCTATCCGGGTGGGTTCAAGATCTCCATGAGGACCAGGGCTTGTGAACATGAGACTGCTCCTATCTGTCTATAGATAGCCTCATCCACTCGGTCTTCCTGATCAGGTTGCCTGTAGTAGACCCCCACTATAATGTCACCTCTCCCTGCCTTCCCTTTAATACTGACCCACAAGCTCTCAGTCTGCTCATCCATCCCCAGGTGGAGCTCCATGCACTCCAGCTTGTCACTGACACAGAGGGTGACACCCCCTCCTTATCTCCCCTGCCTGTCCTTCCTAAAGAGCCTGTATCCTTCCATTCCAACACTCCCATCATAGGAGCCATCCCACCACGTCTCAGTGACACCAATAAGATCATAGCCCTGCAGGCATGCACACGTCTCTAACTCCTCTTGTTTATTCCTCATGCTACGTACGTTTGCACAGAGGCATTTCGGTTGGGCTCCCGATGAAGCTGACTTACTGGCTGGAGTGGCTGGAATTCCTCTGTGCTGCTCTTTGGGTGCTCTCCTGCTGACCTGTGATCCCTCTCCAGGCTCTGGGCATCTTTTGCTGGCACTGGCATCAAACTGGTAGGAGTGGGATGGGTTGAGGTTCCCCTCCCCTGGCAACTTTAGTTTAAAGCTTTCTTCACCAGCTTGGCAAGCCTATGACCCCCTTATGTAAGGGGAAAACAGTGACAGGGAACTGATTTTCCCCCAAATTATGCAGTACACCAGTGGAAGAGCAGAAAACAGTATCCAAGTTGTCTCTATTCTCATCAGCGCCTTTCCGCCTGACCAGTGTCCTGTTCCACTTGCTGACATTTCTGAGAAGCAAGTCTGAAGAGCAGGAAAGGTAGATGAAAAATCAAGTGCTCCCAACTGCTTTTCTTCTCTTCTCCTTTGAAGGTTGAGCTCCATTTTAAACAAGTTCAAAGATGGGGAAAGGGAAGAAAGGATTGCCAGAATTAGTGCTTGAAAACAGCAACATCTCAAAAGAGACCACAGGCAGCCCATTCATAATCTCTCTTCCCACTGTTTTTCCAATCCTCTACAAGTTTTTGAGAAGCCTGGTCCCTCTTAGGTACTCAAGATGAGCAGGAGTAACATCATACTGAGAGAAAACAAACTTCTACTCTATTTTTCATTTTCCACTCTGCATCAGCATCTTCCAAAGCATTGTGTTTTCTGCTTCCCCAGAGCATCTGCAGGGCTAGGAACTGCCCAGGGGATGACCCATTACTTGCAAGTGACAAGTGCACATGCAAATAATTTCACGCCCTTTAAACACATGTTCTGAAAAAGTTCTGCCAGTGTTCATTTTTTTGTTGTTGTTGTTTTTTTATTTTCCTAAGGAGGTATTACTTCAACAGCTTTTGTAGAGATGTGATCTCTTCTGCTTTTAAAAGGTCAACGCAAAGGCCATCAATTTAGGATGAACATAGGGAAAAGAGATGGATTGTTAAAGCTAAAAATCTCTCCCTCTATCTAGGCAGACTAAGTGTATAACATGATGTAAATTCTGGACACAAGCATGTGATTGCTGAGTCCATAGCAAGATAGAACTCATGTTCTGACCTCTCCAATTTGTGCAAATATGAAATAGTCCAGAAGACTGTGCTATGTTTCAATGCTAGAAGAGCTCTGTAGGTTGAAGACCACAAGTTTGGTGAGAATTTGCCCTTTTCTGGTATAGTAACTTATTTGTCAAAAATGCACAGCTTTAGCCCTTCAAGGCTCTTTAAATTAACTTTGAGTCTAGTTTCTCAAGCTCAGATTTTCTAAATATTGACTGAAGAAATAAAATGGTGGTAATTTTCTTAGCAGTTCAGAAAATTACTTGGGATGTTCAACGAACCACATGTTGAATTTCCTCCCTCCTTTTTCTGAAATCAGACTAAATCTTTCAGGTAGTTTACTGAGGACCCATCTATAACATAACTCAGGGTTCAGAATTCCCAAAGCATTCTGTATACATGATGACACAGAATAGGGCCATGCGTTCACTGTCACAGGTACAGCAGCACGGTTCTTGCCTGCAGCTGACCGCCCTGGGAAATCCAGCTCCATCTATAAAAAACAGAGGTGTATTTTAATTAAAGTGAAACTTTAAAGCTAGAAGGACTGCAGGGAAATCACAGAATATAAGACATATTGGCAGAATACTTTCTCTGAAGTTAGAAAATATGATTCAGACTCCTTCAAGCACAGTAAAAAAAATGGATTCTGGGCCCCACTCATCCTTCACAAGATTTCTAAACACCTGGATGAAAAGAAGACGCTGCTGCCATCAGTTTAGGAACTCAAGCACTTTGTTCCCTTTACTTGTCTTCAAAATATTTTGTTTAAAGTTCACTGCAATATAACACTGCATATGTATTTTTTCCTGTTTTTCATTCTAGTTTAAAAAAAGGAATAAATTTGAGCTCCATTCAATGTGTGGTGGTTTTATTTTAAATTCAGCAGCTGAAATGGAACTGATTACACAGACCACTATTTCAGAGCAGTAATACAGTGTCTCTCCAGACTCTACCAGATATTTTCAAGGGGAACATCAGGGAAAGGATGAAGCTCTTGTGGGAGGACAGGGAACAGCACTAGGAAGAACACAACAATAGATATATCTTTGTTCCTCATCCTTCCTGATTTCTATTTGACAAACTTCCTTATCTTTGCCAAATTCCTTTCAAGAAGGACCACAAGTAATTCCTTCCTGTCTTAGTGCTGAAACAGTACCCTTTCCTCATACATTTGCTGTGACAGACCCTACTCCTTGCTGCTGATGTGTAGACTTGAAAACGCAGCAAGACTTCTCCATACAAGTAAAGAAGAAAATTAGATAGTCAAGAAACATTAAATGTACAGATAAAAGTTCCTTCAACTTGCATTTGACTTCCCTCCCCAAACAAGTGTTAACTTTTGAAAATATTTCCACACTTAAAAATTCCACGGAAAGTTCTTCAAATTAAATATTCTCCTGCATTTGACACAGAAACACTGCAACACTAGTTAGATAAAGATGAAACTCAGTAAACAGATGAAATTGGATTTTGATTGTTCAATAATACCTAAAAAAAGGGAGCAAAAACTCTACGGAGCACCAAGAACCCTGGAATTCAATTTTCTTTCCTGGTTAATCTCAAACATTGTTAGTCATACAGGTAACTAAGTGTACTAGCCTACAGTTGTTTTTTTTTTTTTAACGTAATGTTTATTGAATCCTATTGGATTTGCTATCTGAAATCATCTTGAGCTTTACTATTTTTTGAAGCTGTCCCTCACTTACTTGAAACACACAGAAAGGACTCCTCACAGTGATTTGCTTTCTAGAAAGTTTTAAATGCTCTTGGAAAACACATTTATGGTTTTCTTCACCCTGTTAATGACGAATTAGTAGCAAAATCCTATGTGCAACGTAAACACATGACCCAAACCCACTACCTGACAAAAAGGTACTTCCTAGACATAAAAAAATCCTTCAAAATAATCAGCAGCAGTCAATTTGAATATTGCTAGTATTATTAAATACCTACCTTAAGGTCAGTCTACCTTAAGGATTTTCAACAGTGTTAAGTTACCCTTTTTATGCTGATGCAACACTATCCACAGAAGGGTTTTTCACTAGTATAAAGACTTTTAGTGCATAATTCAGTCATTTTCCTTAACGATAACATAACCAACAGAAGAAACACCGTTTTCCCTTCTCTACCTCCACATAGTACCTTACACAGTGTATTAATATCTTTGCAGATCCAACGCAGCAGATCCTTGCACTCAACCAACTGTTGATGAGTGAGTCAGGTTAGAGAAGTATGTGATTTCTTCAGCTTGACCCTTTTGGATGGGGTGATTTCATTACACATCTTTCTTCTATACAAAACAGTGAAGAAAGAAGGTATCATGACTACAGGGTTCTGTAGCTATAAAACCCTCCTCATCAATAAATGATGCAGAAGAGCATGGCTATAAAACACTATTTCCAGTCATGCTGGTATAGACAACCATTAAACTCGGATATGTTCACAAATGAATTGCAGATTAAACTGAATAAAAAAAAAATATCTGATCAGCTCCAAGTTGACAGCAATTATACCTGCAAGTGGTATTAACTATTTTGCATAGACTGTATCTGAATAAACGTGAATCAGAAGTAATACCATTTAGCATCTGATGGTATGGAATCCCCTATTAGATGGAATCAACTAAACGAAACTGCAGATGTTTGTTGAACTAGCAAATCAACAACCCACTGTACCAGGAGTAGCAGCAATCAGATTCTAGACTCCAAGTGAAATGCTGCTGAATTTCAAAACACTAATATTATCGACCAGTCGCAGTCCATCCAAAGATTCAATCTCCTTGCTAGCCAATAAGATGTCAAATACTTCAGCATTTTGTTTAAAATACAATTAACTCATCTACATTACTGCTGTAATTTTATGCACTATAGTATGTTATTGCACTGAAGCCACTCCAGATGTAAAGGGACTTTTACTAAAAATTTGACCCTGGGAAGGTTCATTTTAGAGACGAGCTTTACAGCAGTGCAAAAAGAGGGGAGGATATATAATCTATCACTCTATTTACAGGACACATATATTTTAACCTCTCCTAGTAGTACAATGTGTATAAACACCTGCTGGGAAGGAATGAAGAAGGGGGAGCCAAATTCTTCTCAACGGTGCCCACTGACAGGATGAGGCAATGGGCACAAATTAAAACATAAAATTCCAACTGGACACATGAAAACACTTCACTGTGAGGGCACCAAACAATGGAACAGGTTGCCTGGAGGGGCTGCAAAGTCTCCATCTGTGGAGATATTTAAAAGCCATCTGGACATGGTTCTGGGCAACCTGCTCTAACTGACCCTGCTTGAGCAGGGGGTTTGGACTAGATGATCTCAAGAGGTCCCTTCCAACCTCAACCATTCTGTGATACCAGCAGCTGGTGGAGGAGGACCACACGTGATTTTGCATACTCACATCTGCAGCACAAGTAATAATAACTTTTCTTTCCTTTGAAATAATAAAACCAAGGCTACAAAGCTGATGCCAAATACTCTCTTAGGGAAGGGTTAAGTTTATGATTGTACTAGGAACAGATTTCCCTTTTAGGAATAGTTAAGATCTTGGGAGACTAAGAAAGGCCATTCAGACAAATCATAGATTTTTATCACTACTGCTAACAGCTTTGAATTGCAACAGAATCATCACAAAAATCTATTTTCACTTTTTAAAAGCGTATTCTCTGTTGAAGTTGTACTCCAGGTGGACAGATGACTATATACTAACCACTGTGACCTTCACTCCTTCTGCAAAATTGTTTATTAACGGCCTTGTCATGAAAGTCCACCTCGAGAACCAAATATTCCGTAAGATCCCACTAACCCAAAGATGGATGTTGGTATGTATTAAGTCTTTACTCAAAAAAAAAAAAAAAAAGAAAAAAAAGTCTGTTTGAGATAATATTGTTAAGACAGTATTTCACCAGAAACAGATTTGATTGCTTTTTATCCTACCATGCACTCTCAGTATGAATCTTATTATGTTTAAGAAACAGACTTTAAATAAAGCCAAGAAAACAGAACTTGTGATCTTCCAGTGCTTCAGCTATAAAAAGAATGAAGTTGGCATCGCAAATATCGCTCACAGAGGACATCACCTTCCGCAACTTTATGAAAACTCGTTTTCATTTTATAATTTGTGTATGAGCTAAAGCTATTTAGCAATGAATTCCCCTATGATGATTATTCATGGCTGTGAAAGAAAGAGCTGTAATGAACATCTCTGCTTTAAGAAACCCGGACAGTGCCAATACCTATTCTAAGTAAGTGGTGAATGAAGCAGCAGAACTGCTGGCTCTTGAGAGTCCTTTCTCACAGTGTGCATCTCATGCAGAATAAAACAGCACAAACCCACAAGTTTTCATTACTTCAATTTCTTAGAATAAATTTTGTTTTCTTTTGAATACCCATTTCCTACATATTCTGGCAGTGATCAACATCTTCGATACAGTTTCTTATTAACAGTTAAGGAAATATCAAATATAGCCACTTTTTAATGTTTGCCTCAAACCTTTGAAAGGCAATTTCTTCTTTGAAAAGTGAGGGGGTCTGCCTTTTAAAAAAAAAAAACCCACAAGAACTTTTCTTCCATAATTTGGCCTTAACATTCAATGAAATTGATTTTTATATATATACACACACATGATATGCATACCTATACATCTCTCAAAGCCTGCAAATATTTTTGATTCCTAAGCCATTTGCCTTTACCACTAGACAACTGTCAATCCTGTGTCATACATTAAGGGAGCAAACAACAGAGAGGCAGACACTGCTACCCCAACTATCCAGAACACATTTCCAAGGTATAGCGATTATCCTGAGATCTTGAATGACCTCTGACTTTCCCCTCAACAAAATCAGCTTCTTCTTCAGTTTCTTCAAATTAGTTTTCATTTTCTTCTTCATTGATGCTCAACAGCCATCTCTGAAAAGCCCGCTCTTTTTCATGTATAGATAGCATATTAATATTTTCCAGACCATTCTGTTCATTAGAATGAGGCAAACAGTAGTTCTATCAGAAAAAGAACTACTAAACCATGTGTCAGAAGTAGCTGTGTGGTTTACCTCTGAGGAGGACAATACCTACCTGGAATAATGACAGGTATTCGATTCAGGAACTCAAGCAGTAAACATTGACTTTGATCTGCTGGGCAGACCAGAGAAGCAGAAAGGCATGTCCGACTGATACTACGAGGAAGGCAGATTCAGATGCAAGCTGAGGAAATTGTTAAGTGAGGCGATTCAGAGGCAAGAACATTAAATGGACTTTGTGCAAACCAGTACGAAAATCTTTAGTAGTTTATTGAAAATTTATCAGAACTGAGTGGGTAACTTTTTCCTGAGACTGTTACTTGCTCAGTCAACATAGCATTGAGACAGAATCTCAAACACTCACAATTCAGTTCTCAATAGCTCCATGCCTCGATGCTTTCCAAATATTCTTGCAGTATATTTTGGGGAAAGAGCTTCAGTCTTAGACTTGATGATTCACAGTGATACCTATGACTACATATTTTGCTATCAGTCTCAATCTCAGTCCTTCCATGTTCTGCGGCAGTCATTCTGCTACAAGGCACTGGCTGTAAGTCATACAGGTCCATAAGGGAAGCGGCAGAAATCACTCTTTTTTTCTTTTTTTTTTTTTTTTTCCTTTTTTTTTCTGAACTATTTTTTCATGCAGAAGTGGGAGGACAGAAAAAAGACTGGATTCTAAACATAAAATTTTCCAGCAGTGCCATGGCCAAGAACCACAGAAAAATAAACTCTTTCAACACAGACCTATACTAACCCCAGCGGAGTCTAGCTTTGGGAAAGCTTAATATAAGCATTAGCTTTAAAAACCAGTACAGGTGCAAAAGGCCACTAAGGTAAAGGATAGACCTGTTTGAGGAATGTACTGATTAGGAATCAAAACAAAGTTAAGTGGTTGTAATCTCAAAACTGACATTCACTGCAATGCAACAGAACTCTTACAGATCAAAAAGGAGACTGTTTCTAACCTATTACCACAATTACAGATTAAGTCTAATTTTTAGAATTTCAATTAAATTAATAAGTTAATAAGCCGTGTCACCTAATCCTCTAATTTAACTTCTCCAAAAGATTACTTTTCAAACATATAACCGCAGCCATTAAGGTAATGAAATTTTACAAATATTTAATTATATTACCAGTTATAGATAGCAAAAGTGAAATTAAAAAAATCTGTAAAAGATTCAGAAAACTGCATGCTTCATTTGCTCAGATGTTATTTTAGGGGCTACAAATTTAATTCTTGAAAACAAAGGCAAATGATGCACTTGCTAAGGAACTGTTCCACTGACACAAGCGTGGAAAGGGGCAATGGGAAGAGCACAATGCAGTAATTAAGAGATTTACTAGCATCATTCTACAATTTTATCATCATCATCACAAGAACTGTTACCTCTAATGACAGCAGAAATGCTAGACAAAAGTTTTAAGGCAGTAGTGTGGGAAAAAATTTATTACCGAGTACTGATCCCAATATGTTTTCATCATTTATCTCTAACATACAGGATTTTTTTTTCCCTAATGCTTAAATTCTTTCATCAACTATTATAAAGAGTGCCTTTTTGCTACCAAAGGAACTTCACATGACTGTCAACAAAACTTTAGTATAGACATCTTCTTATTAAAAATCCAGTGTTTGAGAACATTGGGCAGAAAAAACAATACATGTCCATTAAATGGACATAAAGTTTGTTTGAATTACAGTCTCTTAAGTTTTACTTTAAGGTAAACTAAAACCAAATTTACCTCTCAGAAATGGATGCAAATTAGTAAATTTTGGTGCACCCTAAAAGTAATTATTAAAACTAATAACAGTTTTCTTAAGAATAGATTCATAATTATATATGAATCATAACAATGTATTTCTCAGTACCAAAAGCGTGTTTGCATTCTCCAATAAAATCTATGCTAAGTTACATGCTCAATATTGGCATACACCTCAACATTTTAAGATACAGAATGCTTATTTAGGGCTGCCCAAAGAAGAGCTTTATTCTGTAATCATGCAATCATGGTGGCTATGTTGTCTTATGTCATCTCCTCTTAGGTTAAAGGTTCAAAAACATTACAATTCTTCCTTGGTTTTCTTCTCCCCCATTACCCAGATAAAACAGTGCTCCTTAAGTGTACTTTTTCATAAATCAGTTCAGAGCTCTTTAAACTTATCTATATTTTTCAGTAGTGTCTGGTTTTGAGACACGCCCCTGTGGCACTCTAAAATACTAAATTAGAATAAAAAATACTCAGCAATACAGATACTGTCCTACTCCCTATCTAGTCCAGTCAAACAGTGCCTCAGGGGAAGGTACAGCAAGACAGACATGATAACATACTTCAGAAAAGCTCTTTATCCTGCTCTCTAAAAGATATTCTGAAGGGTTTTTTTCTTCATTTTTTTTCTCTCAAGAACTCAACTTCACTATCAAACTTCATAACCCGGGTCTCAATCTAACCTGATCTCTGCTTCTTACCAAATTCACGCCTCAGCGCCACGTAGCTGCTCTGTGAGCTGATCATTTTAAAAGGTACTCATCTCTAACAGCAGCTTGTATCAGGCAAGAAAAAGGAAGTACAGACCTGAGCAGAGGTGAAGAGCTAAGAATAATTAAAAATATATACAGGATTTGAAAATGGTTTTATTATCAGCGTCAGTTTTCTATATTAACACTGTAACTGGGAGCAAACACATTACTTCTGGTCCTGACCTTTTCTCCATGATTTTTTCATCCCGCCTGCTCTGATCAATACAGATACTGAATTTCAGAAGGAAAATTCAGATTAAGGGTCTTTGTTTATTTTATGTAAAATATAATGTAAATATACTTAGCGGGTATTTATGGTTAACATTTTCCACCACAGAAAACAATGAAGAATAACACTTTCAAAATAACTTTCATTGCTCTGAAAATAACTCATCTCACAACTATATTTACCAAGAAACAGCTTCTATTCATCTCAAACAAAATGAAAAGTACTGTTCTGAGGGACAGTAGTTTGGATCTACCACAAGTCAGTGGCTGCTAATGGCTGCCTTCACACTGGCAACAAGACATTTCCTCTTAAAAAGGATATCTCTTACAGGATTCTTGATGGTGTGCACTCTTCATGTTCTTTAGAATAAGTTTTCAGTTTTGAAGAGAGGACCAGAAAACTGCCACTGATTCTAGGAATCATTTCTTTAGCCAATCCATGACTCTTCACTGTTTTAATACTTAAAATATTTTTTTTAAAGTTTATGTTCTTCTCTTGACATCATTCAGGGAAAGAAAAAGCCTGATACAAGTACTACCTTTCTTAAATGACATTTAAAAATTAAAATTGTAGATTCTAGCTGACTTGCTTGTCAGTTCTCAAAAATGTCAAGTTACATAGAAATTGCAACTGGCGTAATTCCAGAAAGGAGATGCTCTCCATATCCTTCGCTGGTCAACAAGGAACCAAGTTGCTCAAATTCAAAACTGAGCCTTCCCCATAGGACCACAAGTGATGCTACAGAAGTAGAAACCATAGTTCAAGATAAGCAGCTCTTTTATGAAGCACAATGTACATTCAGAGTGTTGCAACAGGAACACACAGAAGACTTACATGAATAACTTGTTGATGTTTATGCAAACACAAGGCCTATTTTGTAAACAACACATTTGTGCCTTTAGGAATACATATACTTAACATAAGGAAATGCATCCACTATATAAGTACTACATCTGTGCTACTGTTTATTTATAAACAAATAATGCTTAATAAAACAATGTGGTTCTATAATGTGGTCTTCTGGCAGAGCTTTGCATTGACAGACAAGATTCTTATATTCAGTTCCAAGGTTTCAGGCTGCAGATTTTGAAGTGCTTCTGTGAACAGTTTAATTATTCCAACAAGAGCGCACTGAATTATAGTGGGGAAAATAGAGTCATTCTTAAGATTTCAATAAGAACTACGGAGAACACTACCATTAAATGTATTTCAGGGTTTTGGCCTAGGCTTCCCCCCCCCTTTCTTTCTTTCTTCTTTTCGGGGGGGTTATTTTTTGTTTCGGATATGCTGGTTTTTTGGTGCTTTGGTTTTGGTTGGTTGGTTGGTTTGCGGGGTTTTTTTTTAAATACAAAAGGATGCCTTCCTATCAGTTTATGGAGTTGCAAGCAATGCATTTGCAGATTATTTTATCATTTTCTTTAGTCAGCAGCACATCACAGTAAGCATTGCACTAAAATGCATCATTTCATCCTTCTGAAGTTTTACGTATCACTGTCTTCAGAGTGTGAGAGGATCAAAACTGGTCATAAGTACATCTTTTATGCACCCTCTCCATAGTTTCATAAGACAACTGATGCTCTAGGAAGCTCCAGCTTTAATGCTGCAACAGGTTTCTTCCAACTTAGTTGTGATATACCCTGAAAAAGCACATTATTTGATAATATCATGGTCAATATTCACACACCACTTGTGTTAAAACATCCATATTACATATCTGGCTGACTGGTGACAAAAACGCCAACTAATGCTTGTTACTTTTGCTGTTTGCATCTGAGTGCCACCCTAAAAATACTACAATAAGCGAAGGTTACTTAAGCAGAAATCAAAGACAAAACTAACACTTTTTGCTACCAGATTCAAGGAAGGACTTTCAAGCAACAAAACTTGCTGTTAGCGGTTTCATCCCCATATCCTTGGCTAAGCAAAGCAAGATAACCAATGTTAAAGATATATTACCTTCAGATGGCAACAAAGAACCGTTAAACATATCCTCTTACACTTCTTAATAATTTATTCACATATTTATTTTGAACTGCATATAGTCACATATCCCACAAGATAGTTGGGAGGTACCTTATTTTGTTAGGCAAACATCATTTACTTTTCCATCTCTCCCACATCTACATGTTTACAATGACTTTTACAAATATCTTATCACAATCCTAATATCAAAACACACTGCAACCTCAAAATGAGAAAACCTATCAAAACCCCATCATTCCATAAAACACATCCCAATCCAATAAATCAGCACATTACCAGGCATTACTGTGTTGTTATTTAAGTAGCAAAACCCAGCCATGCCCCTCCTTGTCAAAGGCTCACTATTCCTGAACCTACTGCTGATATACTGACTACTAAAAGATCCCAACCCAATTCACCTTTGGGGTCAATTCTGTTCTAAAATCCATGGATTAGCAATGCAGTTCTGAAGTAACATTTTATCCATATCATCTTCAATCAACAACATAATTTATCGCCACAATCAGCAGGCCAAGAAAAGCCACCATCCAAAACACAAAGTAGACAAAAAAAAAAAAAGGATAGTTTATATAAGGTGATCAAAAAGTTAACACGAACGTACAAAAGAATTGTACATACATGTGATCTGATCAATCTAATGCTTTGTAGCTGTAAAAGTTTTTTTGAATTACTGTTCATTTTAAACTGTTTTTATTACCTGAATAAACGTAGAATTTTGTCATGGTTACAAAAATGTACCATGCAGCTGCATCTGCCCTTCAGTACTTTATTTTAAGCCTCAGTCAGTACCAACTTTGTAATCATAATTAATGTCTCAATTTCACAAAGTGAAAAATGAGAATGCTTTCTTCTGAATTATTACGTGTGTTCAAAAACCAAAATTTTAGATGACTTTATAATAGCACAACAGCAGAATTTATCTTACAGGAGGCTTCCTAACTGACATTTCAAGAAATCTAGAGTTCTTGTACCTCAGATATTAAAAAAACCAAACCCAAACCACCCCCCCCAAACCCTTCTTTTGCATAACTTCAGCAAACACGCAAGAAGTATAAGCACCAGTTTAAAAGAAACCCCCCAAACCACAAACCCTGAGCCTTGAATCTTAACGTCATTACAGCTATATTCTACAACAGCAGCAAGAGGAAAATTACTACGAATTAACAACAACAATTCCTATATTTAATGTTATTTAAAAATCAAAGTGTTACCTAAGGCAATTACCTTGCAGCCTTTTAATATCTACAGGGAAAAGCCTAAGGGAAAATAATTGACTTTGCTAATTTTACCCTTGGCAATTATAAAATAGCTCTGCATTTCATTACGACTACAGAATTTCACATCTAATTGTCAACCCTGAGAGAAGCACAGAGATAAATGCATCATACACAAGCTCAGACAAGAGTTTAACAGCACAATAAAATTATCTTGGTAGCAGTGGTTTCAGTTAATGTTAAAACCCTGTTTAGTTTAAATTCTAGTCTCTACAACAGCTATGCATGCCTATAGAGGTTTTAGCCTACCATGGTCAGTACCATGTACAATATAATGCTGCTCATTTCATTAGCCAGTTTGCTGAGCTACCAAATAAATGCCAGCAAAAAAGCAATCCTGTGATTTTTACTTTTTACATAAAAGAAAACAAAACATTATGAAGGAAAAAAGTCACAGTTATTTCACACTGCTGAAAAACAGATGCCAGATTTGAAAATTCATCATTTACAAAAGAATAAATACAGTATGTTTAAATCATTGCACCTGTCAAGAGATTTCTATAGCTTGTACTTCAATTTTTCTAACTTTGCTAGTAGGGTTAGATGTATGAAAAAGAATAATTTACTAAGTCAATCAGTTTCCATAATGGCATCCCACTTATCGTATGTAGAAGCTATGAAAGTATTTAGATGTCAGAAAAATGAAAAAAAGTGCTAAAATGTTTTGGCAGAATTTTCCGACACGCAGTATAATGATTGCTTTTTTAAAAAAAAAAAAAAAAAAAAAAAAGTATTTCTCTGCACTTGTGCTTCATTTCACTCTAGGCTTGTTTCCTGGCAAGTCTTCAGGGATTATACATTGCTGGTGCAATACTTAATGATGTATTAAATGCAAAGTAATAGATGCTACATTTTATAAAAGTTTCCTCTTATGTTGAAACAAAAAATTGATGTAATGTTAAATCCTTTAGTCTGTCTTGAGAATCCTACCAAGTACTAAAAAAAAAAAAAAAAAAATGGATACAGATCAACAATAATTAGTTAAATCAATTGCACCCCATTTTGGTTATGGTATGACTAAAATTTTGCACTATTTAAAACTTTTTTTAATACTTTCTACCAGTTATCACCATAATGGCTTAACCCACTATTCCAGCAGATTGACATCTAATTTTTCTGTCTCTCCTCCTGAATCTCAGCTCTGTTACAAAATGACACCACTTTTGAGAGAAACTGTCACACTCATGATCAAAGCAGTACAGAAATACTCAGCTACCATCACGAGGAGCTTTAGCATGAGAATCTAAAAACAATAGACTCCTTAAGGTCAGGATTAAAACTATGTTGATTATTGACAATTGCACACATGGCAAACATTTATTTTACATTACAATATGGCAGCAATCTTCACATGTATAAAAAGTACCCCTGCAAAAAATAATTGTTTTCTGTTTCCACTGGAATGGCACACTTAAGCTCTTCAGCCGTACATGTAGTTAGGTGTTACACTAGGCTGGCACAGGGATGCCCAGGAATCTCTCTCCACCACAGGAGGTTTTAAGAACAAGCTAGACAAACACATCAAGAATGATTTGGTGTAGCTCATCCTGTCTGGGGAAAAGAAGAACCGACTAGAGAGATGATCTCTTAAGGTTTCCATCAGTCTCATTTTCTAAGATCATACATATATACAATTCATTTGTCATGAAAAACATTTTGCTGTAAAGTTTCAAACAGTTTGGCTGAGCAGCTGGATTGGAGCTGCCCTTTAGAAGCCAGTACTTCCACAATAATAGCGCAATCCAATACTCAGGGGCATCCAAGTGCCTAACAAAGTAATTTTATTAAGAGTAAAAAGTCACCTGAGCGCTGTGTAGACAAAGAAATGAAGCTTTTTCCCTCAAGAATTCCCTAGGACAAACAAACCTTTCACAAAGCACAAGGTAAAACAAAATAACAAACCAAACATGTCTTCAGCTGGCAGTCTGCCAGAGGTGGTGTAGTCTGACATGTCCTGAGGATGCTACTGCATATACGTTAAATTCACCAAATTAACCACTCATCCATTACTACACTTGCTTCAGAATGTATATTAAAGGCCTTACCACAGTAATTCTACAGGACAGTGGTAAACATGTTCACAGCAGCAGCAGCCTGTCAATCCATCTACAGCTATAATGTAAGTATGCCGATTTTTAAAGGATGCTCCATATATACATACATATTATAACTGCTTATTTTTTAAAAAGCCTCTCTTTCGGAAGATTCACTAATAGTTACTTGCTCTGGCAGTATAAGAATTTTTTTCTTTTTACCTTGGTATTCTGCAGCTGTGCAAGGCTTGTGCAAGCATTTGCTAGAAGAAAATCTCCACTCAAAACAGCCATTTTATTTCCAAACTGCATATCCTTCAGTGGGCCGTCACAGGACTTGAGCTCACCAATATTCACTATGCCACGATGCACCAGAAAGGCAGTGTGGATCAGTTCTGTAATCTCGGCCAGACTTCTTTGACTGAAAGCAAACAAAAAGTACAATTATTTTTGATGCTATGAATAAAATACAGATTCTTGGGGGGGGGGGGGGGGGGGAGCCAACCACATGTGCTAAACAGATATTTTATGAATTATCATGTAGCTCTTCTACATACTTCTAGAACCCACAACTGGGAAGTGTTAAGCACAGAGAACTATCATTAACTGTTTCCAGGTAAGCCACAGGTACCACAGGTTCCATTTGGAGGAAGGCTGCCCTTTGTTTGAATTCTTTCACAAAATAAAGCTAAGTAATCAATACAGTCCTCATGGTGCTTTCTTTTTTTGTTTTGTCTTGTAGAAGCTTGAGGGACACTGACATGAGGAAAATGCCAAGCAGAAAGTACTGATGGGAAGGAACAAAGGGCATATCAGCAGGGGAGTCACGAGCAAGCCGATCTGAACACCATAAGAATGCTGCAGTCAATGACTGCTCAAATTAGAGTTAAATTAATAACAGGATACCTTGCAGTTCAATAATACCAAGGGGGGAGGGCGCAGGGGGGGAAAGGAGAAACAGCTGAACATTTTAAAACTGTGTACTAATGATATTTCACTGGTTGTTTTAGTCTTAAGAAACAAAGGCAATTGTCCAGCAAAGGGGCAGACCCAATTTTATTTGGATAGGTTTACAAATCACTTCTTATTCCAACACACAGTGTGCTACATTCTGAATTTAGGGGTTTCAAATCCCTGTGAGAGGCTTGCCACAGAGGTTATCCCATAGAGGCTTGCTCTCTATTTTTCATTTTTTGGAAAAGGCATGAAAAGAGTCATTAGCACAGCCCTCTCCTCCCCTCCTCCCAGAATTCAACCCTGTAGCTCCCAATAGTTAGCGACTGTCACTCCAAGGAGCCCAGAGATGTCACCTTAGCTCAGAACTACAAAAGGGCAATGAAGAGACATAACTGAGCAGGGACAAGGGGAGGGGGGAACAGAGCAATGGACTGGAGCATCCTCTTAATGCTGCAAACCTAGATACACACAGCCCCCCCCCCCCAATCTTCAGCAAATTCACATCTTTTTAGACTCAAGCAGTTCCCTTTATGTCATGAGGGCAATGCATGCCCTCAACTAGACAGATGACTAAAAGGCCTTAAAGTTCAAATTAAATTGCAACTGAGCACAAAGGCATGTTATGCTCCCTGTGCTTATTCAAAAGCAGCCAGGCACTGATCCACTGAGTAACCAAACTGCTCCATACCTTCACATACACGTATACCTGCTGATATATGCTCAGGTTAGATTCTGTCTCAGTAACAGCATAGTACTGAGTAAATTAATACTGTTTCCTCTGGACAGTGCAGATGTGTTGCAACTGCCCGGAACAATTAATCTAAAGTAACCTTCTGCCCCAAATATATCTGACCTGTGAAGAGCCCCAGCAGCAATTGTTTCAGGCCAGTGATCTGTGCCAATTAGCAAGAGAGAAGAGCTAGTAGAGCCACACAGCCTGGGCAGGCATGCAAAAGGTAGACAAGCTGGGGGCAGAGGATAAACAAAAGTTCCCAACGTATTTTGTCACACAAAAAGCCCAAGCTGTTTTAAAAGCTGCCTTTATAATTCACAATTTTTGCCCCATGCAGAGGAAAAAAATCTGAAAACAAAACAGCTAGCCATTCTGCATGTAGACAACAAAATCGAAGGTTGATGCTGTTTTTCAAAGAGGCAAGGGAGAAACGCACACAACCTACAGCCGTAGTATTGTAACCACGCTTGGCTCGGCTCTAACAAAGGGTTAATAAAATTTCAAGCTCGGAGAAAAAGACTAACAAGACATCCCCGTGCTCCTGCTGTCATTGTCAGGGCAGCCCTTGGAGGAAATGTCCATATCAATTCGGTTTATCAGATGGACAGCTGATCAACATTAAACAGACTTGCTCTGGGCAGATTGAGCCGAGCTACCTGTTCGGAATAGCAATGAGAGCCCTCTGCTCCCTGCTGCCGAGCTCTGCCATCTCCGACTGCCGCAGATCCCAGGACATATGGGGATCCCTAGTGACGAGCACATAAAGCTGCAGCTAACTCAAGCGACGGCTCATTTCCCCCAGCTGAAAGCAGGCATTAATATCGCGAGGAGATCAGGCCCGCCTCTGTGACCCCCAACTACTGAAGCAAAACGACGACTGTCCTATTTCTTCATTTAATAAGCTTTTAATGAAGGAAATCAAAATCCCCTCTTTGACTTCAGCATCGCTCTTCATGAAAAGGTTACACAAATACATCAGTGTCATGCTTTCCAAATGCTCAGGATCTGGATGTTTTAATTTCTTTTTCTATAATCCGTTTGTTCTCCAAACGGTATTCATATTATTTGTACTAACAAGAACCATATTAGGCAGATAATCTGCATCTAATTCTGATCTTATACACTGCTCTTCCACCCTCTCTCTCTAGCAAACTAAAAATATAAGAACCAGAGCTACTGCAGAAATCCCAGGCAATAGATTTCTTAACTTTTTTTGCAGTAACCTCCATAATACCAAGGCGCAATAAGAAGTCCACAGTGCTGCTAAGCATACAGGAAGGTTCTTGACATGACTTTGTAAAGGCCAGCATCCAACAAAAAAAAAACCAAACCAAAACCCACTGTAATGAAGCTGCTATTGAATGGCTAAAGCAATACTATATGCAGCTTTCTCAATCTGAAGTACAACTGAGTGATTAAATAATCTTTTACTTGAAGGCAACTAATCCCAAAATACAAAAAATTAATGTTTATGCAATGCTAGACTTTAGAACAACAGCATACGACAGAGTACAAAAGCAGAAACAACAGGGCAATGGGATTACGAACTCCTACTGCTTCCACCCTGCTCCTGCTCCAGAGCCCATGTTCACACAACAAAGAAGTGGTTGCCGCAAGAATTACCTACCATAGCAAGGTAGTACTGAGAAAACAGTCAACTTTTTTAAAACACCCAAAGTTCCTAAATGGAAGCAGGCTAAGAATTGGGAAAGCTCTTTCACCTAATGCTAACCTACTTCCATGGCCTTCACCTCCGAAGCAAGAACTCCCTGCAAACCATCACCAAATGCCCCAGAGACCCCACTTACAGGCATCATGTTTTGAGAGATGATACTGTTTTGAGCTCCACACATGCCCTAATCACCTTTTGTTTCTCCCCTTCCAAAAATCAACTCACATGCAGGAATGGTTACTCCAAAGAGGATGGTACAGAGGCTTGGACAGTACCTGGGGGACCTTACTAAGAAGTTTTGGTGGGTCACAGTCAAACAGGCACAAGTTTCACTGTTAGGTGCATTATTTAAGCAGAGTTTATTGTGAAACACAGTCCCCTGCTCCCCTCCTCAACTAAGAGAATCACAGAATGGTTGAGGTTGGCAGGAGCCTCTGGACATCATCTGGTCCATCCCCGCTGCTCAAGCCAGGCCACCTAGAGACAGTTGCCGAGGACCATGTCCTGGTGGCTTTTTAATATCTCCAAGGATGGAGACTCCACAACCTGTGTTTCTGTAAACAGGACATACTGGCTCATTAGCCTTTCAAGCCAACCAGTATCTACCACTTCAGTGAATACTTTTCTCCCCCCTTTTCCAGTCTTTGGTAAGATCCTCAGACTTGTTCTTGGCTCTCATGCTTGCTATAAAGTAACCCTTAGATTATGAGCTCCTCAAGCTGTAAATGTCATCCTGGAAAGTACAAAGGAAACACTTAACTTCACAAGCAATTAAAAAACTCTTCAGCAAGGTCCATTGGAGCTATATTGACTCTAGGACTGTGAAACACCAGGTTGCAGGAAAATACTAGAAAAACGCAAAAAATAAGTTAAATAGACAATTAGATCCTGCAACAAGTAAAACAAGTGCAATTTCTATTCTTCCTCTTTGCTCCCCTCCTCCGAAGAAGGCACACAGATCATTGACATTCAAGTACGTTTTGGTGAACTTTGATAAACTACTGAGCAGACTTCAAGAAATCTCTTATAAGGTTATATATGCCCTTACAAACTACCGCAGTAGCTGCAACATCCTGCTGCTGGGACACCAAAGTAAGGAATGCAGGTTTTGTAGAAACCCCACACTCATATGGGCACCACATCTATAGAGAAAAACAAAAAACTAACAGAAAAACTTTGCAAATATGCTTCTATCTCAAGAAATGCATTTCACAATTTCGTTTTGGATTAACATTTCCTATTTGTATGCCTTGGAGTCTGCCTCATCACAGTTTCACTGTTATTAATGGTCTTATTATGGAGATGAACATCTCATGCAGAATTCAACACAAATTTTAAAGCCTACACAAAACTGCATGAGATGGTAAGGGGGATTGGCAAAATATTGAAACAAAATCCTGTGGAAACAAAATAGGTTTTGATAGTAAATTTCCTATGCAACTTTTTAAAATTAATTTTGCAGTGTTCCTTCCTGGCATCCTGAATACCCTCTTTGTTGTTTGTGTTATCTTTAAGGACTTGCAGCTATGAAATGTTAGCCAGTACAATTTTAAGAGTTCCTGAAAGTGACTTCAGTCCCTAATTTCAAGTCCTACTCTAAAAAGAAATAATAGCATTTTACAAAACATATGATAAAATAGAAACATTAAATAGCACAACTGTATTGCTGCAAACAAGAGTACTTCAGCTTAAATACTCCTCTGCAGTATTTGCGATGGAAACTCAAGCTCTCAGTAACAGCAAGAAAGCTTGAGTCAGTTTACCTTTCATTATCAACTAACCATTAGAACTACACTGGCCCTCTCAAAGGATGATAGGTTATTCAAAGAACCATTTAATAATTTAAAATGTTAATAGTATGCATAATATTTCACCAAAATAGACCAAAGACTTAAATTAGCCACTAAAAATCCATATTCTAAAATTTTCAGCAGTGGAAGCAACTGCAATGAACAAAGACAATAGAATTGATAGATCAAAAATTCTGTAAGAACTCTTATCATTGAACCTTTGAATTAAAGCAACTAACAGTATACACCCAAGATTTGAACATTTTCTCCGTGATTGTCAATCCAATAGTTTCCCTTCAATAAACAAAGGATTAATTTGGATGAAAAGCCTTACATGTAGGATTTTTTAAAGAATAAATACATTAAAAAATACCAGCATGCATTCCATTTTAGTGACAACTATGATAATCTATATATAACTATGAATCTGAAAAATGACATAGTTCTTTAGTGGAAAATTACATATAAAAAAGCATTAATTAAAGAATTAAAGTAATAATCTTAAGCGCTAACAATGTATTTGGGCAGAACTTGGTATCTGATTTCACTTTTTTTCTGTGACCAATGAACAGAAAGAAAAACTTTTGTAAAGACAAGAAGGTGCATACACTAAATTCAGTTTGATCCTGTATGCTCTAGTCATTGTGCTGCACCAAGACAACCCACTTAGTTACACAGCAGGAAAGGGCAGCGACTTTTACAGTTCTTTTTTCCATTCACCTGTCAAAGTCAACGCCATGGTTAATAAAACCACTATTAAAGGAACAACGTATAGTGAGTAATAAACAGCATCATGGTGATGGAAAGTCTCATTCTCATCTTCTGTGTATAGCCTCTTTTACAAGAAATTAAAGGGCGGGGGGAGGTGTTTAAACCAGTCAACATGTATGGCAGGTGCTGCGGTTTCACTAACAGGAAAAACGTTCAGGATAAAGCAGCAGACTTAAGCACAGCACCAAATATTCATTGCATGACCATGACTCATGTATCTGTTACCCAGCAGAAAATATCTACCCACTGTTATCCTTTAACAAGGTCAGAGACTAAGACTTCTGTGGTTCCTCCTATCTTGGTCGCTAAGCTACTGTAGTGGCATCTTCCACCTGAGGGATAAATGAAGTTGAAACACATCAATTCTACGAAGTTTACCGAGTATGCTGTTTAATTGCATTCCTGTCAATCAATTTATTTTTAAACTGGCTACATATCTTATCTCTTTCATCTCCTTCCCTTCCTAGCATCACAAATTTTTTGAAGTAAAACTTCTACCTATCCTCCTTCATGTATTCTTCCTTCTTTAATCCTAAAAAGATCTTACGTTTTCATACTGTATCTCCCCCCCACTGAATATTGCTTAATTTCTTTTCCCCCGATTTGTCTCAGTAAGCTCTTCCCTCAGCCCATTATGGGATTTGAAAATGTTTTCTGAATTTTAGTGGGCAGATGTTCACTTGAATTCAGCAAGCCAGTTTCCCTTAGCATTGTGGGTGGTCAGCAGGGGGGGAGAGGGGCACTTAAAGTCAGGCTCCTGTTCCTTTTCTTAATGCAGGAATTATGAAGAAGGGTTTTGGCAGTCTTGACTTCCCTGATAATTAATTTAGGTCTACCACAGAACAACCAATTCCCGCTTTGTACTCCAGACAGCAACATGAAAGTTAACCAACTTGCATTAGTTTCCAGCTAGTGCCACTGATGTGCAAAGACGGCCACCACCGTGTCACTACAGTGTACCTAGGAACCCTCAAGCCTTGGAGCCAGCTGCCTGCACCGGACTGCAAGCGAGCCACATTTGCATCATCATCTCCCAGCAAAATTAAGCCCTAACCAGTGAACTTCAGAGTCTGTAGGCTCTGTCTGGCTTACTCCTATATTTGGCATGAGTGGCCAGCAAAGTAATAGTGACCACAACCTACAGCACAGCACATTTTTCTTGTGCTGGATGGCACCATCACGGCAATTCCCCTTTCAAATTGCACAGGCTAAAAGAAAAATATTCCCAGCCTGGAAGCAAAAGCAGCAATTCTGGCAAGCAGGTGAGACAATCTAGACAAAGATCTGGTAAGAATCACTATGTCAAGTTCAGTTTAAAAAGATAAAGTGTTAATCAGAGAAGCCAGCAGAAAAATACCACCAGAATCAATAAGTCAAACTGATGTTTTCCAGGACTTGGAGGCAGACATGCAGGCTGGGCCCAATAAAGAAGAGAACATCAAGAGGAAGCCTGCACAGTAAGAAGTATCTAACTGTTCTAAGATCCAGCAAACCAGTGACAATCCAGCTGTATGAACAGATGAGGAGCAGGCGGGCTGGGCTGACAAGGTAAGAAAGAAGCCAGATACACTCGCTGTAAAGACAAATCTTGTCACATTAGGACTTCAATAGTGAGCAGGATGCAAAGGACATTCTGCAAGGGACAGGTGTTAAAAGAATATTTGCATTGCTCAGATGTGAGACGTGGTGGCAAGTCTAGGTATGTTTTTTAAGTGCCATAGACAATGACATGAGAAACTTAAATAGCTTTGCATCTTATTTCAGTTATTACAGATTTCATAAGCACTAGAAAGTGTTAAAAAGGGAGACATCAATTACTCTTCCTTTTCTCAGAGACCCTTTCTACACTGCTAGAGAAGAAAAGTAGACTCTAGACATGAGCTGGTACTACATAAGTATTGTTAAAAAAAAGTGGCTTTACAGTTTAGGTTTTATGGTGGGGTTTTTGTTTTTGTTTTTTTTTCTTTTTTAAAGAAGGGCTGGCTAGCTTAGCCTAACTAATCAACCAAAGGAAAAAACAAGAGTATTCATCTGAAGATGTAAAGAAAAAATTACTAAGATATCTGGAAAAAGATTTCTTGGATTACTTGAACACTGATGCTAAAAAAATCAGTAATAAAAATTAGAGCTACTCATTTATGAGTATATTGTCAAATTTATTAAAATTTGACATTATTAAAATCACATACTATAATTCCCATCTTAAAATCACTGACTATCCCTATGGGAGGATTCACATTTCCAAAATGAAGTAAAGCTGTCAAATGCAATATTGTCTTTTTATAAGGCAATTATTAAGACTTAAACTCCTAATAAATAAAAGGCAAGCTGAAATTCTAGTTGGTGCCCACTATAGATTATATTAACAGCTATGTAGACCATATCAAACACTACATCAAGTCATAACAAGAGCTAAGATGTTTACTTCTCTAAAGACCTACTTCTCTCATTTAGTAAATAATGATGCAGATATTACATGAGAATACTGAATACTCTGAATAAAGTATATTGGCAATATAATATATCGTCGCTAGCTTGAATTTCTAAAAGGAAATTTCCTAGCTCAAGAAATGTCACATTCAACTTGAATTCTCTATCAAAAATTTAATTTGCTACAAAAAGTTCATATCAGAACTAAGAATTTAGGTACAAGTGAATGTGATCAATACACTTGTTATATGAAAACAATATACTCAAAACCAGTATACAAACATTCTTTACAAATATGACATATGATATTCGGTAGCATGTAATATTATACGTAAGTAATATTTTCAAGGATAAAACAAGCTGAATCAGTTAGATAAACAGAAAAAAGTGAATACTTTTTGAAAACTATTCAAGAATATTTTGCTATATGACCAAAAAGCCACAATTCCCCAGTTAAAAAGACTAAGCTGATTAAAAACAAAACAAAAAGCCCAAAAATTGTGGCTTAGACAAAGCCAAACCAGCTATAATTCCTTCCCTCTCTAGCTCGAACTGGAAAACTGATAGCAACAAATGCAAATCAGAGAAACTAGGCAAGGAAGAAAACTGATAAAGGAATGAACAAGAAAATGCAGAAATGGACAGGGAGCTGGGCAAAGGCAATTTAAAAAGGATATACTAAAAAACCCTCAAAGCCAAGATGAATTTTAAGAACTGCGTTGGTGCATTAGGTAAGGTTGGGCAGAAACGTAACAACACAAAGGCAAGGGATTTTAGAAAACCTGTTATATTTTTTAGCAGTATATTTACACAATCAGATATAAATATCTTCTAGCCCATAATAAGGTTCATGAACAGCAGCAGGGGTTAAGATTTTACAGTTAGTAGGTCCAGAGAACTTGCACTCAGGAGAGAAGGCAACAGAAAAGGAATGACGTAGCTGATAAACAGCAAAGAGAACAAATCATCCTCAACAGAGAGTCAACTGAGCTGGTTCAATATGCTTTACTCAAGTAAAAATATGCATTGCAAAAAAAGATAAATCAAAAGATCTCAGCTAGAATTACAAAAAGCAGACCATATACATACAGGACTAGGGACTCTTTGGGGAAGAAAACACTCAAGGTTTGGAAAAGGGTGGAAGGGGGGTAAAGGAACAGATCATCCCAGATAACCAGCTAAGATACCACCGTGGTCAAAAAGGCTAATAAGATCCACTGATGATTAAGGGAAGAATACTAGCAAAAGTAGTGTTTTTGTCAACCCTGGGTTTCTGATGCCAGTAAAAATCATTACTGGGAAACTTCATTCAGGAAGAATTTGGGAAACCAGGAAAAAGTTGAGAAGAGTCATACTAACAATCAGAGTAAGGAAAACAGATTTAGTTTCTCAATCTGTCTATTTAATGTAAGGAGAAGGCTGATACTGAATCTGTAGATTGACTTGGTCACAGCCATTTAAAGAAAGTTTAACTATCTACACTACAGAAAACAAATTCAAGAGAAGAAAATACTCAGATTATAAAGCAAAGATAAAATAAGATCCAGTAGCTTCAACCCAAGCAAATCCAGAGAAGAGTAAGGTGAAGGCACTTTCCAAAATCTATTACAAAGAGCGATGATGGACTCTACAACAATGGCGCAATTAAAGGTAACACACCTGATGAAATCCCATTTAAGCACAAGTATTAAAGCTGATTAAAGTTGGGGAAATCCTGTGGCCTGTTTTGTAATGCAAGCCAATCTGACTATCAAAACGATGTCTCTTGTTATTCATGTATTCACGAACTGTAAAGCCAAGGGAAGGAAACTTTTCAGAAAATAAACAAAAGACAACTTAGATTTGGCAGCAGATCATGTTGGTCCCTGTATCTGAAAACTTAATATTGGCCAGATGCCAATTTTCTTTTAAGGGGGTATAGATGCTTTCAGCATTGGGATTTCCAAATGCATTTACTTCAGCCACCTTATTCAGGAGAAACATCAAAAACAGAGCCACTTTGCCCACTACAGTTACCTCCCATTCTCAGCACAGGAGCATCCAAAGCCACCAGCAGGCTGGGAACCTGTTCTATTACCACAGGTATATTAATTCTATCTTACAACACGGAGAATAAACATTTCAAAATTCATTTTAGGCAAGTTCTGCAAGAAGAAACAACCTACATTCGGGATTCATGTCTGTCTGCACACATTTAGGTATCCACATTGGTGATGTAATGTATTTGGCGCTATACTAACCTGGGAATACATACAAGTATTCCCACAAAGAACAGAAGATAAACAGAGATCATCTACAAAATTGTTTTATGTATATAAGGGTGTGTATATTACCTAAGTATACATATTTTCTTTAATTACAGTTTTCCATATAAACATGAGGGGGTTCTAGCCATGCAAGTCATATTTATTAAAGGCAGCATGTCAAATAAGAGTTGACAATTACAGGCTATATCAATACACATTATGCCAGATGGTAATGAGCCATACACAAAGGGCCAGCCATCCAAAATAATCACACCATTTTCCATAGAAATGTTGAAGAGGTTATGGTTTATTACACAGTGCTCATTAGATATACAGTGGCAGCATTAGCAATTTTTCCTTCATTTGTGTCTCATTTAAGACTCTGCCCCCACAAGCCCATTCAAATTAGTACACAAGGTTAAAATCATTATGGTCAGAGGGAAAAAAAAAATTAAGTTGCATTTTTATTTTACAGTAATGGTGGATCAAGGTCTCTGGAATCTATTATTCTCTCACCTATTATCTAACACAGGATACTAAAAAGAATGAAATTCACTATCATTTGCCATGAAGAAAGATAGCCTATTTTAAAAGAGCAAACTCTGTGTTATGTGGGTGAAAAGATGTAACGGAGCAAATGTGAACATTTGTCAGCACAAGCAAGGATACATTTATTGCTTAAAAACATGCCAGTGTCCCCCAAACTCCAAGTAACAGCGAGCATTTGGAAGTCAAAAAACCGTGAGAGAGAGGGAGGACTCGAGCACTGGACGTGCCACCTAACAACACAACTGCAGAGAACCAGCTTGTTAGTCCAAGCTCCTCTTTTGAAGCATGCAGAGCATCTCTTGGAAATCTGGGTCTCGCATCAGGCAGCCACCCAGTTCACAAGGCCAGGGTATCCTTAAACTTCCTTCCTCAGCCACTCCTGCTGAGCTATTCTGCCGTTACACAAAATGTTGAATTATTCATTCAGCCAGATGGCAAAAGAGTGGAAAAAAAAAGTCAGTCAGTCTCCAGGAGAGTACAGGAGAGAAAGGTGGGACACCTGGACTCCAGTTTCTGCTCCACAAAGTTACTGGGAAGGAAACATTACATACTCAGGTATTCCTGACCTAGGTGTCCTATATCCCTGTGTGAAGAAGATTTTTCTGAAAATTCAGACAGAGGAGTACTGGCGATTTGCATCCTTTCAAATACTTGAGGGAGCCAAACCTAGACTTCCTGCATCCTCAGCAAATGCTTAGTAGTTGCTAAAGAACATGGAACAATGTTAACAGCACACCTCCAGTTTGGGAATCCCACCTAGGTAATTTCCTAGTTAAACTAGCCAACAAATCTTGTTTGAAAGATAAAAACCATGTTTTATTTGATAGGGTCTCAAAAAAAAAAAAAAAAAAAAAGCTTACAAAATTAAAAAGAACTCCATTAATTCCAGGCAATACAAGTCTATGATAACCAAACAGGTACTCTGATAACTAAATACAGTAAACAGTTTTCTATCAATAATATTTTTGCATCAAGTTCATTCTACTACCTGCCATTTGTACAGTTCATTTTATCACTGACAAAACTACTTACCCCAACAAGGTGGCATTTTTGCAGGCAGACACTAGCAAATGTGAAACAAATATGAAACAAATGCAAGCCCCTGATTCATTATAAAACCCGAAGGGCATCAGGCTAATTTAAAGGTGTAAGCAGAACACAGCAAACATTATGCAGAAGTTTTACATAGTTATTTTCACGCTAAGTTTCCAGACAATTCAGAGTAACTTTAAATTCTCTAATGTTAATTCAAAAAATGGAAGACCAGTGGCCAATTCCAAGAAAGCTGAGTGCCAGCAAGTCCACCTCTGTGCAACTATCAGTGGTCTAGAAAGAACAGAATCACCACTGTTTCCTTAAAACAGCAGTACTACATTTTTAAAAACTGAAGGTAAAAATAAGACATTTGAACCTGATGGGGTGGAAGAAGAGCAAGCCAAAAGAAGAGTTTAAAAAGGAGCTAGCATAAAGGTCATCTTTTTGGCTTACTGAAGTGAGCAAATAGCAGGTATTGTAAACAGGAGTCTAAAAAAAGCAAGATAGGAAGTGATCAAAAGCTTTGGCAACCACTGCTGTAGCACGACCTTGTAAAAAATGGGATGGTAGGATACATGATGCAAGGAAAGACAGTAAGACTCAAACTGAACAAGGTATGTCGATGAAAAAAATCAAAAGATTAGGTATGAACTAAAGGATTAATTTGTGGATTGGATGACAGTGCTGTTGTTGCGGTTTAACCCCAGCCAGCAACTAAACACCACGCAGCCGCTCACTCACTCCCCCCCACCCAGTGGGATGGGGGAGAAAATCGGGAAAAGAAGCAAAACCCGTGGGTTGAGATAAGAACGGTTTAATAGAACAGAAAAGAAGAAACTAATAATGATAATGATGACACTAATAAAATGACAACAGCAATAATGAAAGGATTGGAATGTACAAATGATGCGCAGTGCAATTGCTCACCACCCGCCGACCGACACCCAGCCAGTCCCTGAGCGGCGAATCCCTGCCCCCACTTCCCCGTTCCTATACTGGATGGGACGTCCCATGGTATGGAATACACCGTTGGCCAGTTTGGGTCAGGTGCCCTGGCTGTGTCCTGTGCCAACTTCTTGTGCCCCTCCAGCTTTCTCGCTGGCTGGGCATGAGAAGCTGAAAAATCCTTGACATTAGTCTAAACACTACTGAGCAACAACTGAAGACATCAGTGTTATCAACATTCTTCGCATACTGAACTCAAAACATAGCACTGTACCAGCTACTAGGAAGACAGTTAACTCTATCCCAGCTAAAACCAGGACAGCTGTCACCAAAGCAGAAATCAAAAGGAACACAGTGATGAAGAAAAATCACATATTTTGTTATGGAAATGACCAAGATTCCTTCCCTTATGATGGCAGCATGTGTCAGCCAGACTGCTTATGGAATGGCTAGGCACCACCCAGGACACCCATCCATCCAGGATTACCCAGATTTGCTCTATAGGCCCTCAACAAGAAGTATCCTTCAACTATATCTCAGGCATCTATTCCATAACAGATTTCACATGATGATTTAAAAATCGTTTTGACTATTCTGTTTTATTTAACCAAAATATTTAAATATTTGCACTAAAAGCAACTGCAAGGATATGAAGGGAAATAAAAGGTCTCACTTGCAGGTAAATAGAATAAACAGGCTACTAACAATTAATTTTAAGACCATACTTTCTCTTACCTTATATTAGTTGTTTCTCAGCCCTCCAAGACTTTGAAGCATGGCTACCATTTTATTTGCAATGACTAAGGGAAATGGTTTGAACCAACATAACAGAAATCCCCATTCCTGTGTACTGTCAACTATGCAGAAACCGCCAGCGTGACTTACCACTCCAAGTGTTTCTCTAAAGAGTTTGTCTATAATTGCATTCAATGTTGCTGAAAGTTAAGGTGCAGTAACCTTGACATTAAAGCACTGCTACTAATGACACTTGAAATACATGGAACCTTTTTATGTGAGAGAAAAGAAGGTAACCTTTTTTATGCAGTGAAGAACGAACACCTGATAAATGAGCAGTCCTGTTAAGAGAATAGGTTGTTCATATGTCTAACTGCACAGGAAAAAGGCATTTAAAAATAAAATGTGAATCACCAGAATACAGTGTACCAGATAGGGTTGGGGTTTCTTTTATATATAAAAATTTATATATTTTTTTTATCATGCTTATATAAAACATACCCTATATTCTGAAATACCAATAAATATCCAACTCACGGGGGGTGGGGGTGGGGAATAATCAAAACATACACTGCTTGCACAACCACAGATACCTCATACTATCAAGGAAACCTGTCCTATTCTGAACAGCTGTAACTACATTTATGTTAGTCAGCAATTAAAAGTATGGTTATCACACCTGCTCTCCTCTCCCCTCCTGAACTTTCAGTGTTCAGAACTGGATAGGGACATTAATACCATATATTAAAATGGTTTATTATAGGAATGTTTTTGCTTTTCACAAAGCAGAAGTATGCAGCAGATGGATATTGCCTGCCATGTACAAGGAACGAGACTAATAGCTAAAGGGAGACGGCAGACTTCTCAGAGACCTTGTCCCTTACACCAGGTGTGTTGACAGAATTGCCAGCAGGGAAAGGATAATAAACCTTTTGGAGCAAGGCAACGACTGCTGCTTCTGGGACCATATCAGCATAGTAACAAGCATTTGGTGCTGTTGATGTCCGCAAAGTTTTATCGTTATTATTAGTATATATTTTATGCAAATCAAGTATCGTGTGATATTGAGAAAATGTGTCTTTTGATGAAAAAAACCTATCTACTATTATACCATTGGCATAATTTCCATCTATTTTTACCTTACTTACAGCAGTTCTATAAGGTATCTCAAAATCTCATGCTTTCATTTTTCAGTCCTTTCATCCCAGAATGATTCAATCTACACAGATTGATATAAGGGATAAAATGACATCAACCAATTCAAGCAACATTAACCCCAAGTGAGTGATGGTGGAGAGACAGCTATACGCTAATAAACCACCTTCAAGAACAAACTTAATTTCTGCAGAATTCCTACCCGAGTCCACAAAATAGGATCATTTATTGATGGCAGCCACTGCTGTAGTTTTGCTAAAATTCAGTTTGCTGACTGGAACAGCACATGAATTTAGCTGAACTTTTTGTACTGGTTTTGTTGCATTGGTATCAGAAGCCAGAATGAAATTTCAGCTCTAAGAGACTGAAGTAAGCTTTCCACAAAACACTGTTTTGGTGAAACATAACAATTATGAGAAGGAAATCAGAAATACTGTACAGTATCTGAAACTTTCTTATGTTTCTTCCCTTTCTGGAAATATTAGATGAATAATTTGTTTGGCTGCATCTTCTCTTTCCACAAAATTTTACACAAATTTGGCCAAGTCTTTGGAAAAATTAAAAACTACAATTGCAAATACTTTAACGGATTTCAAGTGTTGGGCAATCAAGCTCCCAAAATCTCATGTGCACTGAACATGCTCCATAATCACACTGTCAGTGCTGATCAGAAGTTTTCAATTGCTGCAAACCCTAGAAAAAAACATCTTTCCAATTTCTTTGGGTGCCTAAGCACCGTCTCAAACACAACATGGTTAGAAAACCATGTTGTATTCATGTTCTTGAAATCTTTATCACTAATTCTCCAACTCCTTATTCCTCTTTTCAAATCACTGATCACTGTCATCATACATATTTCTAGTAACTTAAACTCAGAATGCAACCATTATCTCCAAATCCGGATTTGCTAGTCTTGCAATCCATCCATACCTAAAACGTTTTATTAACTTAAGTAACAATTTAACTTTCCTCTTAATCTAACAGCCATGGAACAACATAACAAGGACTAATATTCTCCATTTCAATCTACTGAAATACCACCTCATGCCCATTGAAAATGTTTCTGCAAAGATGATTAATTTTTATTAATGAGTCATTTCCATCAGGTTAATTCTTGCTTTTGTTCCTTAGTAATTTCTCTTCCACTACTGCATCAAATAGAAAACCACTTTGCTTGTGACGATGAAGATCTACTATATGAAGATGTCAGCATGCACTTTTATTTCACAGTCAGTGTCTACTTAAAAGGGAATCAGTCAAAAAATTTGTTTCTCCCAATCCAGCTGTCAGCCCCTGTAGAAAATTCAGTTTCTGAAATAAGGAATTTTTTATTTGACATTCTTTTCCAGAATTCAACTTAGAACACTTTCTCCCCACTTTCAAAAAGAAAACAAACCAACACAACAATAACAACAACAACAACAAAACCCCCCACAAAAGGTTCTTAGGCAATCTTCTCTTGCCTCTGTTCTTCCTGTTTTTCATGACAAAGAAAATTTATTACCATGAACAATCCTGGCTACAGCACTACAATAAGTGATAACTTCTCTCTCTTTCCTTGTATTTTCCTTATCTACCTGCTATCTGTATGCACTCACATGCCCACCTTTATATTGGAATATATTACAAATAACCAAGCTTCTCTGTCCAGCAACACAATACCCTGTCTACACCACCCGCAATAATATGCTGCTTTTTTTTTTTTTCAATTACTGTTTGCTTTAGAAGCATCTCAGAGCTGTAAAATTCCACATGAAAACCTACTAAAAGTTAAAGGCCAGATACCAGTGAAGTGATAACAAATATTCATTCACTTAATGTATAATGTGATCAGGGTCCAGATCATGCTGTTATTTCAAGTGGAAGAGAATGGATGTTGTATAGTCTTTATACAGTCTCATGAACTCTAAGCAAAAAAGGATACCTTCTGAACTAGGAGGGCACCATTCATTAGCAGTCAGGCCCACTCTTATTCATACTCAAAACCCCAAAACTGTTACCACTACAGAAACAACATATTCCCCATACATATCCAAATATGCCAAAGATCAGTATATATTTTTATAAACATATACTTGTGGAGTATAATGAAGACCACCTCCTCAACTCCACCCCAGCAGATGAAAAATTTTGTAATATCTTCAGTTACATTATATCAGAGTACTAAGTCATATTAAGGAAATAAATTAATTGCTACAGTACACCTTGTAATACTTAACTTCATATTGCTACAATTTTCCGAGTATTGCAGAAATTTGTATTGAAACAGCGTAATCGCATTGTAAAATTTGTCAAGGGAGAAGTTAATAGGTTGTGCTTGGGAAGAGGACAGCTGGTACTTCAACAGATGGGAAAGCATAGGAGATATTTTGGGACTGCAGGACAAATAAATTACATACAGTTACTTAAGAACTTGCTGTGAAGCAATTGGTCATATTGACATCATCGTTCTGAGGGATAAGCAGTCCCCAGAGCTGTTGTGTGCTTTCATGACAGCACTGGATTGTGCTTAGGTGATGGTTGGAAATTTCTCTTCACAAATACTATTTTATCTTTTTTTAAAAGAAAATGTGGAAGTTCTCAAGCAGAAATTTGTTGCAAGGGAAAGATTTTACAGCAACCAGCAAAGGACAGCTCTGGCGAAGTGCTCTGGTGCGTGGAGACGCCATGCGCCAGGAAGACTGTGCTAGGTCTTGTTACCCACAGGTCATCTGGCCTTTGTTTGAAAAGGTCCCACGTGGGTGAAGGCAGGACTTTGTTGCTCCCACAGCTGCTCCTGACCCACTGCAGAATTTCATCAGTGCTGCTCTGGTTTTGTATGCTATGCTGCACATCGTGGCAGTCCAGTACTCACTCCACAAGCAGTGGGAGGAGGAAGGTCCAGGAAAAGGGTGGGCTGGACAGACAGACAAGACAGCAGGCAGCGTTATGGTTTCTCCAAGGTAAGCCATCCCTACTGTGCTTTCTAGATACCGAAAAACTACTTCCTTTTTAAAAAACAAAACAAAACCCCTTTGTAATATACATATCGAGTATACCTTGCTCAGCTGTCTAGTGCTAAACAGATTTATTTTGAACAAGATTTGCCATATCTCTGCACAGTCTTTGATTAGCTTTAGTGCACTGTCTTTTGATTTATTCTACAGCATAAGGAGAGGACCTTTTCTTATTCAACACATAATTGCTGTATTTGCACATGCTGTGTATGCCAAAAACAATAAAAAGTTGATGAAGAAAAGTACTGGTTGTAATGAATTAGTAATATTGTTAGATTTGTATTTGGAGTTGATTTTTATTGTTGTGTGTAGAAGATGATCAATAGGAATATGTAATCAAGTTGTATGTGCTTTTCATCTCCTGAGACTCGTCTTGTAAATGAGATGAATAATCTCACAGGATTTATCCTGGAGAGCAAAAACTAAATAGAATAATTTAGAATAATCGCTTAGATTTCTTCTCACTAAAAGCTAAGGGAAAACTACAAAGGATCGGGGAAAAAAACTATACATTTCTTAAAGATTATAAAAGACACCACTACTCATATTTTGACATACTTTTCCCATTATCTTTCAAACAAATAATTTTGTCAAGAGCATTGTACTTCTTAATGTACTTAGATATTGACTATTTTAGGACCATGCATTTTCTCTACCAGTTAATTAGCTAGGCTTCCAAAGTACATGCAAGTTGGGATACTGCACCTTCACTGAAAGCCAGCCTTCCAGAAGATAGGAATAAGTACAGTTAGTCCCAAAGGAAATAATTTTTATGATAAAGAGTCCTAATGTGTCCCAGTAAAGGTGAGGATTGATTGTTATGGCCTATTGTTACTATAATTAGAAGTCAAACACCAATTAGCAGTTCCATTAATAAGATTAATCTCTGCAATATCTGCAGCTGAGACCCAAGGCTTGTATGCAATAAGGCAGTGTGAATTTAAAGTGCAACAGATATTCTGCACTAAAATTCCCAGTTTGAATACTTAAACCAGACAAAAGAAAAAAGCTCTGCCTTCTTTGAGTTTTGAGTTCCTACATACACTATTGGTCTTACTAAATTTTTCTCATTACTTGCTTTTTATTTTGTTTAAACATGTTCTATCACGATTTACATCATTGATGGGGATAAGTGTAATGCAGCATGAAGTCTTCCAAACTGTGGTTCAGAGCCACTCCCTCTGCATTGCACCAGGTCAGAGTAAATCTAGTTTATTTTCCTTTACTAGTAAACTCAGACAAATGGTAATGGAAAAAAAACAAACAACCAAACCCAAAACCAAAAAAACTTCTCACAAATATGGAAGTACTCTTCAGATGACAGGAGTCCATGATAAAGTCAGGCATCACTTACTTACTTCAAAATATGAAGGTAAGAAACAGACAAATCCAATCTCCCAAGTTAATATGCTATACAGTTCAGAGTACAGAAACTGAAAGAAGGGTGAGGTCTGAAGATGAGGTGAAAAGTCACACAACTCATGCTCTTTGTATGTTTATGGGTACCCAAATCATAATTTGTATGGTCACTCTTTGATTTTATTTCATCTGAGTTTTGTCTTTTACAATAACTCTCAAACAGAATTTGTCCACAGAAAAACCTACCATGCAAGGTAGAAAGAAGGCTTTTATAAAATTTAGTAGCAAACAGGTCAAGGCAATCTCTAAGTCTCACTTACACTATAACAATACAATTAATCTCACCTTCACCAAAATTTACTCATGTTTGCCATGGCTTATTAACCAAGAGGCTTTGTAACGGATTTGCGTTTTCATTTCTTCCTTTTAAAGGGAGACTATCTGATTTCTTTGCGTAGAACTATTAATTAATCAAATATAGATTATATATTTATATTTCAGTTGGAAAGCATTTAAACAATTATTAAAAATTAAACGTCTTTAAGCTTGTCTACAGTAGAAAGAATTTGCTGGCAAAACTTTACTGGTGAGCTGAGCATGTGAAGATACAGCTTACAGAATAAAAGACCTCCTTTGCCAGAGTAACATTTACCTGTTCCTAAACCAGAAGGTAGCACTTTACTATTGTCGTCGTCTACTCCAATTGGAGATGTGACGGTCTTCCGAGTCAAGAACAGCATTATCATCTCTCAGCTGTTTGGTTGCATTCACGACAGAGCAGAGGCTACTTGCCAATAATTGCAGCTCTCAGGGAATGCAGACCCCAAGGTGCACATCCTCATGGAGTATTTATTCTGTTTATCACTCAAAGCGGAACACCTTTTACATTTTCTCAATTTCCAGAGAAGGTGTGCTCACACCTCATACACTATTATGCTAATACACAAAGCAGAGTATTGCCATTTCAGATCCCTCTCAACCATAAAATCCCAGTTCAACAGCAGTCCAAGACACATATAGAAGTCAACAAACTAACATCCGTTTGTGTAAATTTGTGCAGACTGCAAGTCTCAAAAGCATACTATAACCAGTATATAACCTCTACACTTTTGACTATGCTTTACAGACTGAAGTTGTCCAAGGATCATCATTCACATAGCTTCAGTTCCCTGGAGGCAGCCTGATTGCCTTTCATGCATACAGCAATTAAAGACTGCTCTAACAAGCACAGCATCACCTCTGTTATGCCTGCATTGGCATGGGTTTTGGAGAAAGAAGAGATAGAGCTGCAGATGGTGAGCTGTCACCTATGAGAAATGCAAGAGATTCCTAGTGTTCCCGCTAATACACAGCAACTTTTGGTGGCATATCCCTAAGACAGACAAAACCTTTACACTTGTGTTCTCATAGTAGGCCTTGACATAGCCCACATTACTAATTCTGAAAATCTTGGGATGGAAAGTTCTTGGATATTTCAGCTCTCAAATGACCTTAAGGACACCTAACAGGCTAGATTATGCCAACACCACTGTGGCCTCTTGTGAGCTACATATTCATGAATGCACACCAACTACAGCATTAAACGCAGAGCATGAGGCTACAGGCAGGGGGTAGAAAGTTCACTCATCTGTTTAAAACACATTTTGATTATCATCTTGTGAAAAAGACTATGTTCTTGAAAGACCTAACCTTCATAAAGCAAGCTAGATGAGCCTAACCTCATTACTGACCCTGAGCAGGAAATTGGTCTACAGACCTCCTGAGATCCCTTCCAACTTGAATTATCCTGTGAACCTAGATGTACTATCAGCAGCATCTGGTTTACCCTGAAAGGAGGGTAATGGAAGGTTGAACTTTCTCTGAAGATGGTGTAAAGCTCTTTGGAACCCAGGGGAAGGAAATAAAGGGAAAGCTTTGTTTTCATATCTAGCAAAGAAAAGCTAGGAGTAAGCTAGATGGAACTGCAACTGCAAAGGGACAGAACAGTATGTCCTCTGTCCTTAGGAATGATGCCTACCCCCTCCTGACTTCTTTGCAACCAAAGAAACTTCCAGAGGAAAAGCAACCAATGGATGAATAAGCCCTCTGGTTAAGATCTGGTATTTCTTGGAGACCCTGAAGTTGCAAATCAATGTTCCTTTAGAGAAGGTGAGAACAAGATGACTTTGGCATAGCCACAATGACAAAGAGCATGTGAAATCAGATTGCGTGACCTGTGTGTGTATGAGCGTCTCCAAAAAAGGGTACCCAGGCCACTTAAGTAAGAATTACTACTGGAACCCGACAAGCAAAAGACCCATCACCATAACAAGGAGTTGGCATCTGATGCTAACTTCCTCTTAAATTGGGCTTTTGTTGGAAGCAGCATCAATGTTGGTTCCAAAATCATTACTAAAACACTCAGTAAAAGGAGTATATGTTCATGATCACTGTCACTATAGTATTACCATCACTTTTCCAAGCAGCAGGAAGAATTCTGATTCAGAGACAAGTTTATCCAGCGAATACCTTCTTCTTGTAAGAAAGCATGTTCACCTTGCAAGCAATTAATTCCTGGAGTTTTAAAGGCCAGCTGCATGATTCCGAAGGAGAAGAGGCAGGGACAGAGCCCAGTATTTATAGTACCAATCCAGCAATCTGCTGGATTTACCAGGTGTTAGTACAGATTTGAAACAGTACTTTCTATATTCCACTCTACACACACACAGACACACACTTGCTGAGTTTGGTAGAATAAAAAAGTCTTTGCTTGTCAATGACCATTGGATTCACCAGTATGAATGCACAGGCAGATTTGACTGAAAAAAGGATTTTAAATTTTTTTTTTTTTTAAACCTCTAACAAGCATCCAAGGAAATCTGCAGAGCTGACTCAATGGATGTCAGTACTAGAGGGTATTTTAGAAACTGGCACTAATGACAAAAAAAAAAAAAAAAAAGCAGCAAAACATGAGAGAGAGAAGAAAATAATTTATATTAGAGCCAAGGATACCAAGGCCTGAAGAGATGACATAAGTTTATTTTCTGGTGTCACTTGCATTTTAAACTGCAATCTAGAGGCTATGTCAAGAATTCATTACTCACTATAAAGCCAAGGAGATTCCTCAGTCCCCAACCAGTAGTGTCTGACAGTGCCAGACTTGAACAGAAAAAGATAGCCCTTTGGGTATTTAGTGAGAGGACCAAAGCCAGTCTTGGTATCTTCAACTGTAAGAATCTAGCTCCAACTATGAAGCATAAAGCTGTAAGTGTTCAGAAACCACATGATCCTGGACCTTCAATTAAAAACCTCACTTCCAGCAGCAAAGTAAAAGAACAGTAAGCTGCATACTTGGCTATCCAAGTGAGTTTTGCTCTGAAAGAAGGCCACAGAAAGGAGTGTCAGACTCTAGTATAATCGACAGTTATGGAATGTGTCTCAAAGCTCTTATGAAGCTCTAGGCTCCTGTGTCACATCTAAGGTGTTCTCTGATACTATTAGCATGATAAATTATCATTACCTAGATTCTGCCTAAACCCAATGTGAGTTTTGCATTCTCTTCAGCACAGGAGTAGGAATGAGTTTCCAGACAATATGGGATGCACGCTTTGCTTGAGTACAGGCAATGACATCAACCCTTACATAATACTGCTTGCATACTCTGTAGTGAGCACTGCACTTCATCATTACATTTGCAATGCTTCTGTAGCCAAGGAAATAGTTTCCTAAAGGCTAAGAGACCAGCAGAAAGTTTCAACTTTAGGAAATCTGTCCAGCAGCTGAAATAGAGCTGTTTATCATGCTGCTACTTCTCCTCTTCATCCTCTTTTGGGATCACTGGTGCTGAGCTGGAAGTAAAGCCAGGTTCCTTTCCCTGCCAATAGGAATAAAGTCAGGTTGCTGGCAACATGATAGGGAGGTGGCTGTACGAAGTAAAGCATGCCAAGCAGGCTTTTATAACACTTCCCCCCTTATCTTCAGCACGGCTCATAAGGCAACCAGCAGTTACTGTGATATCCTTGCATACAATGACCCCCCATACCCCCAGCTTAATGCGGGCAGATCACGTCTCCTGCAAATTATGAAGTGCTAAAGCTGGAGGCAATGCTGGCCAGAGGTAGCACCATATAACTACACTAGCGCTGTTCCTGTAACTACCTAAATTGTAATCTTCATTATTCTGGAAAAGATTGCTCTCTGGTAGCAGGCATCAGTTTTGTTCCATTGTGTACCAGTAAAAAAACAGATGCCAGCTAAGCAGCTAGTTAATCTATTTTTATACACTTAGGTCAATTGTCCCGTGAATTGACATATCTAGAGAACAGGAGAATAGGATAAAAAATTTTTTTTTTCCTAGTCCAAATTCAGCTCTCAGTATATTTCTGTTTTAATTACAGTTATTGTATTGCTTGCTTATATTGTGATTCAAGAATATGAAATAGGGAGAAGAGGTTATGCAGAACATGCCAGATTCCAGGATGAAAAAGTCTACCATGGTTTTTTGTGGTTTTCTAAGTTAAATAATTATTGCACTGTTACATCTTCCTGCTCACAGATTTTACATTTAATGTAGTACCAGATATAGCGGACTGATGTAACCTGGCTATCCACTGTGGGACTGAATATTTAAAGAGAGCACAACAGCTGGTTCCAACACAAACAGTGGGAAAAGAAAGACTGGGCTGGTGCAATTGCTGACAAGTACTGGAACAACTTAGCTCATGCTCGGATTTCAGGAACGCAATTAATTAATCACTACTAAGTACCCTAAAATCAAGTGAGCCATATCCCAGCTAATAGTCCACAATATAACGTTCACAGCACGTAAGTATCAGGCAATGAAGATGCTCATTACAGTGCCAGAAATAATATTTCCAGCAAAATATTATATATAAAGATGAAGTAATTATATGGCATGGCAACAAAAAGAGCTGTATAGTTTACAGCTGAGCTGAAAATCTGTAAGAATCTATTTCCAAAGCTGGAGACATATATGAACAATAAAGGATTAAGGGTATTTCTTCACTTCATGTCACTGAAGGATATACTTTGCCCTTGATATGTATGTCTAATATACACACCATATATAATTACACTGTAACCAAGATAGCAGGCAAAAATGTACTAATGGAAAACTATTTCCTTTTGTTCTTATTCAGGAGAAAGCAGTTTGTAAAACACTATTTATAATACATAAAACAATCACAAAAGCCCTTTAAGATCACAATTTTACAAGTTGCCTGTTCTCTTAGCTTTATACAATGGAGAAATCAAAATCAGAAATTAGACTCACATCTAAGAGTGTATTTGGAAAAGTACCTTAAAGAAAGAAAGGAGGTCCAAAGTCAAAGGCAAAGACCACAGTGACTTCAGTAGAGGGCAAGAACTGGCCACTATGGCACAAAATGAAACAACATTACGGCATTCTCCTAGCGTGCATCAGTTTGCTCATATTTACACCATGCTACAGGCTTAAAGTGTCATTGAAAATCCATTTAAATTAACAACTCCATAGCTATCACTTTTGCAGACAGTAATGAACCTTAAGTGAACCTGTGTGGGTGTATTCAAAACTGCTTCATTTTTTGAGTACCTTTGTAACTCTGAACTAGATATTATAATGGCTATTGACTTGCTCAAACTTAGATTATTAGGCTAGATTTTCAGCTGGTTGAACTGGCATAGTTCCAATGATGTCCATTTACACCAAATGGCTCATTATTAATTCAAGGTCTTATTTGTTCCTTAATGAATACACTTCCACTAGTCACCTTCCCAACGGCAGCTTTAAACGCTCAAACGTTACCTCCATGGTCAGAATCATCATACTCAAGAACTTAGTTATCAAAAAATAATGCTTTTTCTCTCCTTTTATGAGGCATACTTAAGGTAAGCTTTTTTAATCATTTACAAAACAAACTAAAATACCTCCTGTGCCATAATTAACTAACTAGAATTATGCTTTCATACAGCATCATTTGCATATAAATATAAAAATTGTACAACCCTAAGGGGACATTAAGGACAAAACAAAACAAGAATGGAATTAAACAGCTAAATGGACAAAACAGTACTCCATAACAAGCCTCTTTTAAAGCATTGTCTTTTTTCTTACTTATTGTTATTTCTGTCTGTACCCATTCATACATATTTTTCTTCTCTGTTATTTTAAGATACTACATGTATTTTAACTTTATTTGTTTGGTCTTTTCAATTTTACAATTCTGTCTCTGCACTTCTAAACCAAATCAGGCTATAAACATGTCAGTAAGTTTGTGCATCTCCATTTAATACATCACAGTGGTCAGAAAGACAATTAATGGAAAATATGAGTCTGTTCCCTCAACCAAGCAACACTCACAGCTTTTCAAAAGGATTTCAAAAATTCAAATTTTACAATTTTTCAACCAGATCTCACTTATTATTTCAGTGGAACAGTCAATTATCAAATATACAAAGGAGAGCGACCACTATTTTTGATTACTGTTGTTACTAGTATTAAGTAATTTACTTGAAATACTTAAAAAAATATTTAGGAACTTGAAGCTGAATTATCTCAGTGAGAGCCTGAGGAACCTTAATGGTAGGCTCAGTAACTCCGCTGTGACACATGGAAAGTAAAAACTTTATTCTATACTGCTGTTTCATGGGAAAATATCCTTCAAAGGGGCTAGAGCAAAACTTAACTGTTCAGTAAAACCAATTGGTATTCCACAAGACTGGCAATCTGACTCTGAAATTCCTAGTAAGTAGGTGTACCCGAGTAACACCCAAGAAACTCAAAATGAAAATGTTCTATTAAAAAAATATTTTCTAGCATCTTTACTTTTTTGATTCCAAGTACCTCTTAACATAAACTTTCAAATAATTATCTTGATTCAAATGTTTTTAATTTTGTTGTGCCCAAGAGCCACAATTAAGATATAGGCATGGATATTATAAGAGCTATACAAAGAGCACGAAATGGTTTTCACCTTGGAAAGCTTACAATAATCCTGAGGAACAAAGTTTTGCGATTAGGTAAGTACCAATTTTCCTTGAGAGTTGAGCAGGCCACTTAAGATGCTTTGATACCACCATGAAGTTGCCCATCAAATATACCTGGGTGTATCTTGCTAAAGAAAGTTACTACATACCTGGAATAAATTCCACTGACCATGTTGTGCTGGAAAGAGAGTTCTGCCGTGCTGGGTCCAGCAGCTTTGGAAACAAGCAATATGACCAAACCTCGCATCTGTAAATTATTTCGGCTATCGTACACAAAACCCCTGCAAAAAGGAAAGAAAAAAAAAGCATGTTTTCACAATCCATTTTCACTGGTCCTATCAAAGTGGAAAGAAAGGCTCAGACGTCAGGCTGCTATAATTTCATCAAGTCTTTAATATTCACGTTTGCATGGAAATAAGCTGCAATTATTAATCGTGATCTTTTGTCATCCTTTACCTGACACTTACAATGAAATACTACTATTGCAGAGAAAAGCAAGTATTCAGGATTAAATCTTGTTTATTTCCAAGGAGCAGCATATGTCCTGCATTTCATGTCAAGCCATGAAAGGAGTATTTCAGAATAATTCAATGTGATCCACTGTAACAGGAACGTAAGAGCTTTCAGTTTGTTGTCTGAAGTACAAAAAAAACCAAAAGAAGCCTCATACTTCAAGAGAAGAAAGGGAAAGAAGGAAAGGTACAACCAAAATCTATAACCTGCTGAAAGAAAACTGTTTACATCAGAGTGGTTATGACCAGATTGCGCAATACATATAACATGTCTAAGTATATTAGGAATAGACTTTGCAGAAACTGATGAAAGACGTAAAGTAAAAGTTAGAGATAAATGAAGTACAGACGGGTTGTTTTAAACAAAATAACTGTTTCAAATGCTGCACCTTTAAATTTGGGGTCAGAAGGAAACTGCCCCCCAAAATGTACCTGTTGAAAACAATTCTAAATGACCACTTAGATACACCATCTCAGAAATTAACTTGCTTTAAAGCAAGCTTAGCTTTCTTTTTTGACTGCAATGTCTCCAGTTGTATTCTTCCTGTCCTGGTCAAGCTGCTTTCTACTTCCTATGTTCATCAGTAAGGCTAAATGGCTAGAAGAAAGGATAATACATTCCAGATGCTATTAAATTTGTAAACTAATTTCCAATAAATAAGGGCCCATATCTCCATTATCATCTAAACATTTGTTAAACAAATCATATAAAGAACTACATCACAGATTACTAAGCACTTCAACTCATTTTATTCCAGAGTATAATTTTAGCCCTAATCACCGAAGGAAATCAAAACAGAACAGTCTTTAAAACATCTGAATGAAAATCTAAGATGTTGATCTTGGAAATACGTTTGAATTAAGAAAACAGTGGATGCAACCTAAACTTTCATCTGGATTTTTTTAATGACATTTACACCACGTCACAATGCAAGAATATCTTAAGTATACTAATTTCATGTACACAGACACATAAACATTAAAAAAAAAAAAAATCATCACTTAAATAGCACCCTTATGTGTGAAAGTTCCTGCGCTACTGCAAATGTTGACTTTTCTCTTGAGTCTTTACATCCTGTTCTACAGTGATGGGGGAATGGCCCAAACTCCATGCTCTAGTAGGAGAATGAGTGGGTCCACCCAGGTAGCTGGTGCTAGACAGCTACTGCGCTTGGTCTCCACACCCGCACTGATTCCAGGCTAATAATTCCCCTCCAGAGAAGCCCTGAGCTCACACTCAGCGCAGCTACATCCTACAAATGCCACTATCAATTAAAATAAGAGGAGGCCAGTATGGCTTTCTACCACAACCCACAATATTTTTAGCTCTGGTGGTGTCTAACGAGCCAAACGAGGCCATGGCTTTTTGTTCTGTGCCTTTCTAATCTGCCCACATCCCCTTTGCTTCACCTGCAGACTAACAGGCTGGCCCACCCAGGACAAGTTAAGGATGAGGTGTACCCCACACACTCAGCAACATGGGCAGCTGTGGTGTTAGAGAAGGTATCATCTTCTACCAAATTTCCAAAAGAGAGTGCAAGTGTGTATGGCTTCAGACAGTTACAGAGTTTGGTTCAACTAAGTTGAGGTTTTAACAACCAAGTGGATACCAAACGTTTACAGTCAAAGCCGAAATTCAGCCAAAAGCAAGTACTAGCCACCGATCTTAATCTGCAGTAATGCAATTAAATGTTAGTCTCTCTTAACAGAGCAGTAAAATGCAAATAGCAATTAACACATCACCTTGCTAGCTATCTTAAAATAAACCAATTTAAATATTTCTAAAAATTAGGAGAACATGGGTAATCAATATTTTAGTGGAAGACATTCAGCACAGATTTTACTATTTACCACACAAGATTCAAACATAACTTCCTGAGGAGAAACAATGTCACAGAGCCACCAGCTCCCACTTCTTCCATCCTCAAAGATCCTTTAAAAAAACCAACCAAAACAAACCCTGACTAAAACAGCATAAGAACCACTGAAAGGAAGATATATAGTATCTTCCAGACCAGACAATGATTTCTTTTGTAGACCACTCCTGCAGTACTTCCCAACCACTCAAATCCAGGAAAGCTTGCACAGCTCAGAACTCTCCCTGAGAGCACACTCTGTGGTCCTGCAATGTGCACCTTCATTTTGTTTACTAGGTACATGTAGTGAGGGATTTTAAGGAGGGACAGCTGCTTGCCCTCAGCATTCTGTGAATTTATAACTTGCGTACCTTTATTCTCACCAAGCACACAAACAAATGTTTTTTCTTACCATGTTCCAATACGTAGTTAACAAAGCGCAGCCAAGAGTTAAACACTTAAAATTCTGTAGATTTCCAAAGTCAGAGCCACAACGAACATTAAACTACCCAGGAAAAAACAGAAAATACATATAATGAATAATATATAGTGTGTATACATCCTGTACACAGCATTCATAATTGTTTGTGGTGGTGTAAGTACTTCTCTGGCTTGAACGTCAGTTGACCACATTACTCACTACCACACAAGTTACACAGATGATGCAACTAAATACAAATATATTTCCCTCAACGCTATTTACAACTTATTTTTGAAGAAAAGAGTTTTTAGGAAAAAATTGCTTTTTTCCACATATGTATGCTGGTAAAATCAGAGTGCCTTACTAAATGCAGGATCCCATGAGAAATGAGTAACACTTTTTTTTGTTTTTAAAAACAAAATACAGCAAATTATAGTGATACTTTTAACAATCAGAACACTTTGGTTTTTCACGCCTAGCGCTCTACAGCTTGCCAAGAGATAGGATATTACAGAAATAGAGAAGAAAGGTGTTCAACACAGGATTATAAAGCACTGGCCTTTAAAAGCCACTGCCTAGATAGACACCACTAGAAGTAAAACACTACAGTACTTTTACCTGATTCAGACTAAGTGAGGAACAGAAGAAAATAATTACCTATGCTGAAAATACTTGAACAATTTCATAGCAATAACAGAAACAAGTGTTCAGAGCTGTTCAGGGGGCTTGCAACACCACTAGCAATGAATGCCTTGCATTTTTAGCAGAAAACTATTAATGAGAAGTGCAGATGGGAGGGGGGGGGGGGGAAGAACAGGACATAAAAATCAAATAGTGTAACAATGAGGAGCAACGTGTCTGTCATTTCTACACCTAATCATATAGCCTATATGTTACATATGGTTTGGATGTAATCTTAGACAGGATTTTCTATGAATTTCCAAATCAGTAGTCAAAAGTCTAATTCCATTCAAAACATGACTGAAGTTGTGTTACTGCCATGTTAACATATTCACACTAAAGCAAACCACATTAGACTTGAAACAAATAAAGCCTACGGTGATCATCCTTTGGACACTAGAAACTACTGCAGCTACTTGACATGGCTTCAGGGGTCACATTCACATTTTGAATTAAGCTCCCAAGAGATATTCTGCACAAGTAACAGCTATACAAAAGTCTTCCAGATGGTGCAATTAGTCTTGATGGGTATGTGGCAGGAGACAGGTGCCTCTAGGGAAAAAAGTGAACTAAAAGCAACCCAAGTGGAATTGTGCACACAAAAAAAGATGCATCAAGCTGCGACTCTTTTGGAAAACCTCTGCTGAACACCACACATACATGCATAAGGTACCCCAAAAAGAAACATTAGCACAATTTTGATTGCTCTAAGTTACAGGCTGGTTATCTTCCAAATTACATACTTCATCCTCAGGGAACCGCATACCAAAAAAGGTAGGTAAGTCAAATGCTTCTACAATTCAGTTTTGCAAAACATTAAGAATTTGGGGGGAAAAAAAGAAGAGTGGGGAAAAAAAACCACCCCCAAAAAAGAAAAATCAAAAAGCATTTACTCTAGATATTATCCATGTGACAGAATAACCCATTTGAAAACTGGCAGATTCACAGTTTTAAACACAGAACAATGTTCAGAAAAAATTCATGTTACAGCACAGGGGAGAAGTGCCTAGCTCTGACACATGCGCAGTATGACACTGTACAGGCACAAGAGACTCACACCACCCACTCAAGCAATGACACTGGCTAATAGCTAATGTGCTGCAAATTACACCTCCTACTACCAGAGTCCGTCTGCTGCACAGAATAAATCAAGCAAACATGAGCATTTCACTTAATGCTTTCTGTATTTCTCCACATGTGCAGCCATTTCAGTAGACTTTGCAGTTAAAATATTAACCTCCAGTAATTGTCAGGTTTAACTCCATCAGTAATTTACATTACAAAAAAAAAAAAAGACTATTTATTGCAAGCACCATTCGTATTTTTTATGGTATCTTGTTTAAATACTGCAAAGATTTTAAATTATTTGCACGAGACAAAACCAGCTAATATTCTTATCACTTTTTTCATTAAATTAAACTCTTTAAATTAAACAATAGAAAGGAAATATGGCAAATACAACAGTTACTGTAAGGAAGAGATGGACATGAGGGAAATTTCATGGTACCAAATGGGAGGGGAAAAAACCAAAAAGCACAGGCAACTGTGAAGTCAACTGACTCTGCAAGTGGGCGTAGCAGAAGAGAGTATGCTTATGGGTAGTAGTGCTAGTTCAAATTTAACAACTAAGAATACAGAACAAATTTCCCATCAAAACAGGCGTGATAAGGTATTTTGGAAGGGTCAAAAAGGGGTTGTTAAATGCTTAGCCAGATGTTTTTAGTATTTCCCAAATGTTCTGCTCATGATGGAAGCAAACAAGAGCTGCTGCATTTGCAGCCCTTTCATCAGTTATCCCAGTGGGAGCCCCTCCACCACCACCCAGGTGTGTGCTCTAGCCACCAGCCCGATGGTAGGGGCTGAAGTGAACAGATCACTGCCCTCCTCACCTCCTCTGGCGATTTTGCCCTTCCTTTCCATGCATTTTATTGCAGGTGTCCCACTGACAAGATCAATCATTTTGTTCCAGGTCATACACAAGCTCTGTTCAGCTACAGGGGGAAAGAAAACAGGGAGAGACATGGGTGGTGATCAGCCACTCCTCTACCTTCTCACTTCAGATGTCAAACAAAAGGAGGAAAAAAAAATTAAAAAATCACCTGTTCACACTGCTCTAATAAAAAGCAGCTGGTAAAGTCTGTAACACAACCAAAATCAATTATGCTGGTGAAGAAGATTTATAAGCCTAGGATAATGTCATTGAAAACACAGGCTAGTTTTAGGCTGAAATACAAACTGTTCTGAAACAGAAACCCCTCTATTCAAACTGACAATCCCAGATGTGACAATATAAACACAGTTTTAAATCTGTAACATCTCGGGAAAGTAATATCTATTTTGCTTAATACAGATTGAGCACTCATGGTTACAGGTGCAGGTACCTTTGTTTAAAAAAACCCAAACAACCCCACACTTTTTCAAAATAAATTATAACTGACAATTCTATATCTAGTGCTAGAGGTGAGGCATGGAGCTATTCGGCAAGACTGTCAGCTTCTTTATTAGAAATGCAAGACTTCTACCAGCCTCAGGGCTTTTATCCAATTTGCTTTATTAATGACTTGTCAGAAGTAAATAAGAGAAAACTCTCTGACATACTCATTTTTTAAACGGATGTTAAACCGCTGCATTATAGATGCACTTATCTGAATCATAGGATTTACCATATGACCACACTCAAACATGCATACATTTAAATACTCAGAGCACTCAATTTTATATATTTGGCGCATGCTAACAGCAGTCTATAGTGACTTATTTTCACCTGCTACTCAAGTTTCAAGCATATATTAAATGCCCTTCTGCACAATGTATCTTCAAAACACATTAAAAACCCTGGTCCATTCCAACATCCACAGCCAGATCTGTAGATCTGAACTGAATAGAAACATAACAAAGATGATCTTAATTGCTTTATCTTGGAAGAAGGTTGCAGTAGCATACCTTGTAGAACAGGAAGCTCCTGGAGGAGAGCTCCTAAGGTCCTCTCCAACTGAGTGACTCCATGAGAGTAGAAAATAGCTGCTCAGTTTTCACAGGATTTTGCTTATAAGGAGAAACATTTCTTAAGTAAAGGTGAAAAATTCCATGCAAATTTTCATCACTTCATTGCTCTTAGGACATAACTTTTTGAAGGATTTCTAGGAAAAGTCAGAGCATCCTTCAATATCAGAAGAGAGACTGATTTCTTTCTGGAGTTGCTACATGCACCTATTTCTTCAGGCTTTAGTATATATCCCACCTATTGTACTACTTTCAAGAAGAAAATTCCAACAACCTTTTAAACACAGCAATGATCACAAAAGATGGACCCTTCTAGGAAACTATAAAAGTCAGAAGGTTAAATAAAGTTGTGGAGATTCAAATGGGCAAGATGCCACAAAAATAAAATCTTATCATCAAGATGAAGTTTCTTAAACTACAGATTTTTGGGCAGGTGCAAAGCAAATACTGATACTTGGCCTTGGGTACTTGCAGTTCATTGTACTTGAGCATTTACAGCTCCCAGAAACCAATACAGCCTTCAAATTCTTGAAAGAAGTAGTTTTCCCTGGAGCCTGTAGAACCCCATTTAGACACTCATATCAGTCTACCATCCACTGCTACTAGGTTTACTGGGTTTCCCAAAGGCAGAGGTTATTTGAACTATTGCCATGATGATCAGCTACATACTTGCATATTATTTTACAGGTTTTTTTGATGTACTTGCTTCCTCTAGGATAGGTTGTCCCCTAGGATGAATGGGAGGAGTTGCTGTTCAAAAAAAAAAGCAACACAAAAAAACATCCTAAACTCCCATTTTTCTGCAAAACTTATGACCAGCTGAGGATGAAGAGGAAAATGTTTTGCTTGGTAAGAAGAAGGGAACCACCAACTTCTTCATTCGAATGAAGACGCACAGCAACAGTTTGAAACCAAAGTTTCAAAAGAGCTGGTTTTAGGTTGCATGGTCATTTAAGATCTGAAAACAGCCTACTATGGACATAGAAAAAAAAACACTACAAAAATAAAGGGCAGCTATAATCAGACATTTATCTCAAAGATACTGATTATTCAGAAAATTCTTTTTTTTTTTTTTAATTCTAAAAAAAAAAATAATTCTACCCTCTACCCATCAGATCTTATGAGTGGTACGGGCAGGGCAAAAAGGACTACCTTAAGGATGACACTCAAGATACCACACAGAAAACAAACCACCAAAATGTATTTTTAAACCAACTGCCAGTCTCTGCTGTTTTTCCTGGTCAGTGTTTGGCTTGATCTTGGAATGTGATGTGGATAGCAGGCAAGCTAATACCAAAAAATGCAGTTAGTGTCTGAGTGCAATTACTCTGACCAGCAGCAGCTTGCAGGTCTGGCACCCTTATTTTCCTAACCACAAATACTTAGGCAGAAGCCTAATTTTGGTGTGTCTGATTTCTCCATCAATATTGACTTTATTTAAACTTTGTGGGAGGTCTAGCACCCCACTGCCGACCAATATCAACAGGTCTACTCAAGCACAAGACTACCTTTTTGAAAACAGGCACTCTCAGACACAGGAATATTCTGCTTAGTGAAAGCAATACAAATATTTTGGAAGATTTCTGTGAATGACAGAAATATGATTAGCTTCACAAGGCTAATGAATTCAGGCACCTCTGGAGGTCCAGTGTCACTTCAGCAATATTGTAATTGTAAAGTCTGTCATAAAAATGTATTTCGCATTAAATAAACTCTACTAGGGAAATGTAACAATGAAATAGGTCAACTCCTGGCCATTATCTCACACTAAAAATGCTCACAGCATGTTTTACAAATGGATGAAACATGAAAAGGCAAAAATGTTAAGATATGTATTGTCATTACAGAATGATCTAAAAAGTTCTTTTAACCTTCTGTACTCAACAATATTTCTAAATAACCAAACTGATCTTCAGCATTATTCAGATGAATTCATTACAAATATTTATTCCTCAAAAACACTGAAGGCTCTTTAGTAGCTGTGAAAAAGAGGTTCTAAGTTCTGTGCTTCGGTGGATTGTTCTCACGTACTGTAAACAGCTTAAGCCAAATACACACCAAGAGTCCTGTAAATAGAAACCTTCCTTTTAAATAGAAAGAGAAATTGTTTTAAGTGATTGAAAACCAGGCAGCACCATTAGTCCAAATGGCAGCACCTCTACATGTGTCACTATCTACTAGAGTTAAGTGGTTATACACAGCAGAAGCCTTTTGTAAACTGGTGGGGGAAAAAAACCCACCTTAAAACACAGTGTAGAATTAGGACAGAATGCAAGGCAGGAATATGTACACACGGTCACAAATGGGAAGAAATATAAATACTCCCAGATACTATGACAAATGTATATACTTCTAAATACTATATACTGAGGGCTTTTCAATGGTTTATTCCAAGTAAAAAAAAAAAAAATTTTAAAAAAAAATCAATTTTAAGCCAACAGTAGAGAATACAGACAAACCTAGACCACAACTCTTACCAGTATTACCTTCATTTGATGTTTTTCTCTAGATTACTGACTCTAGAGAGTCTTTTCAGTGAGACCCAGGTGGCTGACTCTGAGAATTAAGACGAAACTGGGTTTTTACTCAGGGAAGAAGTATTTTCAATGTGACCTCCACCCAAATTTCATAGTTCTCACTCCGCTGTGTCAGTATCACAATCAGGCTTGTTCGCCTTTTACAAAGATGAACATAAACCCCCAAAAATCTCTGCCCCCTTTTCCTGCATCATTGCTAACCATCAAATAAGCTCATTAAGTTACCAGCGGTATGCTTTAAATTTATGAAGTCATGAAAGAAGATACAGCACAAAATACTGAAAGCATTTTACAGTGAAGCAACTGTTAGGAAAAAAAAAAAAACAACAAAAAACCACTGGAAAACTTTAGAGATTTTCTATTCCTTTACCTTCAGAAAAGACAAGACTTTAGAAGGCTTGAGATTTTAAGCAAACACTTGTGGTTTTGGAAGTGCTGGTTTCCATGGCAACCAGTAAGGTCTTCTTTATATAGCATTATAAACAGATGGTAAAGACCGGTCATGTTTGTTTCTTTGCCAATATATCAATAGAACTGCTGTACTACCCTATCTCATGTATTAGAATTATTAAGTAATTTGGGTATTTGAGCAACAAAAATCTACAAATCAGACTTGCTTAACTAGTACCTTTTTTCCATAAACACATGAAGATTCTCAACAGTAAAGTCACTGTAGTCTATATAGTCAGATTTCCTTGGCAAAGCTTTTTATAAATGTTTTCTCAGCACTTGCCATGCAGGGTACATTACTACCACAAATATGAATCTGACAGGGATTAAAATAATGAATTCGAACAGGAAATAGAAATGTGACTATATTTACACCCACTGGTATTAAAGCGTACTTTAGAATTACATTTTTGTTGGAGTACATTTGGAATTATTCAGAGAAGATGTAGCAAACTGTAAACTCACCTTCATTATGCCATAATAAGCAGAGGTTATTCTTGCAGGCGATTTGTAAATAATAATAATAAAAATCTTTATGTTTTAATCTTTCAGTTGTAGCTATGGCACACTTGTACATACAAGTGTTCTTATTTCATAGATGGCTGGAAGTATCAAAAGAATTTGATTTGGTACAGCATTTGATTTGGTACCTCTCTGGAAAAGTCTGAAGCACTACTAGCAGCGCAAGCTAACATAGATTTTTTGCCATTGCATCCAGCTTATTCCTCCAGTGTTTTAGCTGTTTAATATGTTTCATGCCATAAATCAGGAGAAAAAAAAAAAAAAAGAGGAAAGGCAGAAGCAGAACTCCCATCAGGTGTAATGACTGCATGTCAGGAGCCCAAATTACACATTTTAGATCAAAGTATCACCTGTATTCTAACCAGATTACAAATTATTATCAAACTATTAAAAATATCAGTAATTCTGATGCAACTCCCACTGAAATTCTTGCCATTTCAATCAGTGCTTGCACATACAGTTCCCACAAAATAGTTAAAAATAAACAATAGACAATTTGTGAAGTCTGGTGTTTTTTTCCCTAAGCAGTAGCATCTCTCAAGGACAAATGTAATATCCAAAAAGTTATCTTTTCTCTACCCCAAATACAAATTTCCAGGTCCACTCTTATCCAATCTGCTACCAATATCACAGCAGTTATCACTAATAAGCTTGAGATTCAAAAAAATCCACACACAACCCAAAGCTCTCAAACCCACTCAACTTCATAAAACAACCAATAATACATTTTGCAAAAGTGTGAACTATTAAAGATTTGAGTATGTTTGGCAAAGATCAAGAGGATAACAAGCATTCAATATGCACAGAGAAGCCAAAAATGCTCTAGGGTATGGATGAGAAGTCTTCCTGCACATCAGATGGGACTGTATTAAGCAACAAGTTCAAAAGATAGATAATCACACACAATTTTTGTGTTGCTAGTTTTATATTTACCTGTTTGATACCAGGCAAATGATACACAAATACAATTTAACAGTGGGGTCCATTCTGCCAAAATCCCAGCAGTTTCCAACAGCGCTTAAACTGTAGATACCTAACACTACATAGCATAAAATTCCTAGCTCGGTTTCGTTGCACAAGGCCATTCAGAAGTACACTTTCGGATGACAAGAAGTCCCTGTTCTTGTCTATGCCTTCATGGATCAAGCCACTGCTCACTGCCATGATCAACATTCCAGCAATCCCAATACATTTTCATCATTTTAGGATACTATTCACCTGCCGGCTACACCAAACCCCACCATTTTCATGCTCCAGGTGATTTAGCTCCACCATAACATAAATTCAGCATTAATCTTTATGTTTAATATATAAGCTTGATCCATATCAGGTGGAGGAGGATGAGGTTAGGGAACATTTCAACAAATCAGATGTGCACAAGTCAATGGGATGCACCCACAAGTGCTGAAGAAACTACCTGATATTATTGCCAGACCACTCCATAATCTTTAAAAAGTCATGGTGATCTTGGGGAGGTTCCCAAGGACTGGAAGAAAGGAAGTGTCACTCCTACCCTCAAGAAGGGCAAAGAAGCAGCTACAAAGATAGCTGGAAGTACACAGGTAGGGGTAAAACATTTACCTAGCATTCCAAATAAATGAGACTTCAATTTCACAGAGCCCTTTTTTTTAAAAGGGGTGGCAAACCAGAACAAGCATTGTGTGGAGGGCCTGAACTTCAGTTTGGTGAGCATACTGAACACCACGAAATTTGGAATGGAGTGGGGAGCGAAAGGCAAAACCATGTCACGTGTAACATAAGACAACACAGCCCTCACACCAACTGCTTTATTTACATAAGACGTAATACAAAAAAATGGACCACAGTTTCAAAACAGTACAGTAACATAAACGAAGAAGCGATGGAGCTGCTGTACTAAAGTTTTGTAGTTATTCAGAAAAGGCATTGGTGGTACTGACCACCTGAATTTTTCCTGGACTGCCTGGTGCCAGAGTCTGGAGGGCAAAGTTAAGGAACATAGTCTGTAGGAATTACTGGAGTCCATGAGAAAAACCTGGCAAGAGGAAGCAATGCTGGAATGTGAAGCAGGAACCTCATTTCTCCCCACTGGAGCGACCTCGACTGCATGACAAATAAGTGGAAAGCAGCACTGCTAAGAGAGGGGAAAGAATGAACAGTCAAAAAGGAGGGCACCTTACTAAACTGTCATTCTTGGAGTAGAAGCAAGAATGAAAAGAAAAATGGAAAATTAATGACATGCCAGACTTGTCAATTTGCTTTAAAGAAGCGTATCTACCACTTCAGGTGCCTACAGCACAAGGAGAACTGTTACTCACTGTGCAAGTCAGGCAACCTTGGAAAAACTTCCAAGACAAACATCGTAATAGGAAAGGTGAAAATAGAGGAATCTTCTTCAGGCAATCTGAAAATAAAGATCTTCCAAGGTCCACCACCTAGGGAAAACTGAGGAGAGCTCAAGGTGAAGCTGCCAGAAGCAAAATTACCCCAGAATTAAGAGTCACAAGGAAATAAATTTAAGTCACTGATCTGATCCTGCCTCCAAGAGATACAGAGACAAATAAAAATGAAATGCCAGGCTCTGACAAAGGAATACAGCACTGATACTAAACCTTTACCGACACAAAGTGGAGTGGGTGTGAGGAGAGATAAACCTTTGCCGGTGACATGCAGGAAGATAACTAATGTTTTTTACATGTAGTTTACATGCAGTTTTTATTATGTAATTAACCAGGTGTGCCTGATATTTTATTCTAACCTGGTACACATCCTGCCACGTAACTCACAACACTAAAAGTTTCCATTGAGAGTAACTCAGGATAGGATTGGCATTTTCAGCAGTAGCTTAATCTTAGACAAATTATAATAGAATTTGTGTTACATGAAAAATGTGAACTCAAATTGCTACAGGAAGTCCAGCTTATTTTGAAGAATATCTATTTCTTCTTTAAAGACCTCAAAGAATGTTTCTGCTTAATACTCTCATTCACATAAACTGCAATGCAACATTATGGTAAAAATATCTAAACCTTTATCCTAAAAAAACCCAACCAACCAAACAAAAAAAAAAACCCCACCCCTCTTAATTTTTGTCGTGGTTTAACCCCAGCCAGCAACTAAACACCACGCAGCCGCTCACTCACTCCCCCCCACCCAGTGGGATGGGGGAGAAAATCGGGAAAAGAAGCAAAACCTGTGGGTTGAGATAAGAACGGTTTAATAGAACAGAAAAGAAGAAACTAATAATGATAATGATAACACTAATAAAATGACAACAGCAATAATGAAAGGATTGGAATGTACAAATGATGCGCAGTGCAAGTGCTCACCACCCGCCGACCGACACCCCGCCAGTCCCCAAGTGGCGATTCCCCGCCCCCACTTCCCAGTTCCTATACTGGATGGGACGTCCCATGGTATGGAATACCCCGTTGGCCAGTTTGGGTCAGGTGCCCCGGCTGTGTCCTGTGCCAACTTCTTGTGCCCCTCCAGCTTTCTCGCTGGCTGGGCATGAGAAGCTGAAAAATCCTTGACATTAGTCTAAACACTACTGAGCAACAACTGAAGACATCAGTGTTATCAACATTCTTCGCATACTGAACTCAAAACATAGCACTGTACCAGCTACTAGGAAGACAGTTAACTCTATCCCAGCTGAAACCAGGACAATTTTTCTGGAATGAAGATCAACAAAATGCTGCTTGCAGCCATACAATGTAACATTATGCAAACCAACAACACCCTACTGACAAAAGATGTCAAATGCTTCTGAAAGTAATTCTACATTTATTTCAAATATTCTTTAGTTATACCAAAAGCAAACTGTTACTATTGTCAATGGCAAAAGGAACCCACATAAAGATGTAACTCACTGAAAACTATGACAACTCCCAGGCTTTTTGTTCTCTCAAGCGAACTGACATTTCAGAAAAAAAAAAAAAAAAATTGGGAAATACAATTATGAAAAAAAGACAATGATTCCCAGTATTCCATTATTTTATCTTTTAGTTTTTCGTATATATAAGCCACCTCTGGAATGAAATACAAATACCATTTCAGGATTACCTCTAGCAACACACTCAAAAAAGTTAAAGCAAGACCTTAAGGAAAAAAAGTGGTTCAGACAAATGACCACCACCTTCTGAAAAACCAAAAATGTTCCAGAAAACGTGCAACAGCTATTGCACAGAACTGGTAGTGCTACATCTCATCTGCAGAAAAAATATATATGAAAATCAAATCTCAGATTTCAGGATCTTTTTAAACTTTCACCCCAAATTTAGCAGCTTCTAGGAAACAGTTTTTCCCAAATGATACTTTGTCAATATCAGCAGCATGCTGACTTGCAGAAACAAGTTAACAAGTTACCTGTTAACATTGGTTTTCCCTCCACCAGTTCTCCAGCTGTTACTTTAGCTAAACACCAACTATGCCTGACCTCACTTAGTTCACATGAGACAGCGGAAAAGAAAAGATAAACTCCAATATACACATTGCCTGATGTGCCATGACTTGATTTATCACTACAACAATGCTAACTACATTCTGCTTATGACATGCAACTACAAACATTCCCGTAAGTAAATCTGAATGAATCTGAGGACTAGAGAGCTACCATCTCAGCACAATTGGACAGCCTTGAAACTCTCACTTCAATTTCTTCATCATTCTATAAGATTTTAGAAATAGCTATTTTGTACTACTTACATATAAAATCATTTGATTAATTGAGGAGCTTATGCTTGATAAGATGAATGAAATACACTCTACACAATTTCAGTGTGGGGAAAAAACCATTAAGATTGCACGGTCAAGATTTTAAATTTATGAGTGCCAGTCTGTTCTATTCTTCTATTTGGCTATCTTTGGTCAAAACAATACCCTGCATTCAAATAAAATTTTCTTACCACTCAACTGCATATAATGGTGTTGTTTAGTATCTCTAATGTACAGATGTGTAATTATTAAGTTTAAGAAGACAAACATTAGGGCACATACTTCAGCAGAAAATGCTTCCAAGATACTTGACTTACAAAAATAACATATTTAAAAAAAAAAATTAAGAGATAGAACATGACAAAAGAGATAAATAAAGAACTTTTTTCCCTCCTATATTATCTTACATCTGAAAGACAGAACTTAACTTTGGATGATAGTCAAAGTACTTCTAGCAAGCTTGCTAAACTTTCACCAAAAATCCAATAGTCCAGTTATATTTTTACTGAAGTTTGCTGGCAAGTTCTCTAGTATTACAAACTGTGTTCCCTACCATGCCAACAGTGGGATATGTTTTAATACTGTGAGAAACCATATGTACTTTCCTTAGGATATGTTAGCACAAGAAAAAATGAAAAAGGTCATTCTCATAAGTGAGCCTAATTTGCACATACAAGCTTACAGCCAAGGAATATGTTTGTGTGCTACGACTTTTTTTTCCCCCCATCCCACTAAACATTTTTTTCTTCTTTACTCAAGTTAAGCACACTTCATCTGTGATTTCAATTTGCCATTGAAAAAAGCGTATGTAAGATGAGCTGTAAAATTACAGGATCATAAAACGATGTAAATTTAAATGTCAAAATGTAAATGAAAAATGTACAGATATCTAAGAAGCATGTCACTGGAATTATATATTAGAGCTTTTAAAAAAAAAACAGTACCACTACAATTATAATACACGGCGTTCTCAACAATTTTCTTTACCTATCAACTTTGCTTTTGCCAGTTGGCAAATACTGCTTTTAGCATTGTTAGACGCCATTCCAAAAAAATTTCAGATTTCATTTTCTCTCTTCACCAGACTACAAGGTAGCCAGCTAGAATGCTAGAACCTTTTGGTGCCTCTGTGTTTGTGCTCAGATGTCTCCCTTCTGCCGATGAGGCCAGCCACAGCGGATCCTGAGGTTTCTGAAATGAAATGTGATTAGTATTTTGCGGTGAAGTGTCAGTGATCAGACATAAAGAAAAGGCAGAAAATGAAGAAATTGGATTCTCCCCTAAAAAGCAGTATCTGTTTCTATGCTTTATTCTATTTTGGCTACTCATTCCTGAAGAAAAAATAAAAATCATAAAGGTCTTCCCTCTCATGATAAACTTCTGCAGAGGCATGCAACCCTGCTGTGAGTAAACTGAAAACACTTTACTCCATTGGAAGAAAGAAAGTAGAAACTGTACAAAAATCGCCACACACAATGAACATTCTGACCCAGAGGCAAGACATAATTCACAAAAAACATCTGCATATGCACTCCTGCCCATCTATACTGTTCCTTAATAGCCGAGCCTCAGGAGAGGTGCTTATGTGGAAAGACAATTATGGATCCACCACCTCCTGCCACAAACACTATTCAGTCTCTCAGAAGGAAGAAAACACCCAAGAACACACACACACTGTTTTTTATAACCTGGATAATTCTTCAGATAAACCTGCAAAAGCCAGTGATGAAAAAAGACCATCAATATATATCAAGGCTTAGCCTGGCTTTTCTGTCCAACCTGCTAGGCAAGCTTTCAGTTCAACCCCCCAAACACTAAAAGGTACTGAAGTACAACTTTAATTATAGGCTGATAAGACTACAGCAAACTTTATTCTAGACTTTATGCCTACCATTCTCCTTAACTTTCCCAAATTTAAAAATTCAAAGAACAAAATCGGTTCTTTCCACACATGCTCACTCCAAATGGGCTCTATTCCAAAAGGGGCTCTACTCCAAAAGGAAACTTTCAAGAGCTTTGCTGTGTCAGCAGAGCAGAGACCAGGCAGTGCCCTACTCAGCCTCAACAAGCTCCCCAACTTACTTCCTCTTTCACCACATTATAAACTAGAGAAGGGAAGGCTCTTAGTAGGAAGCCACAAGGGGGGGGGGGAAGCAAACCAAACCCCCAAACTTTGAAATCAGTTATGAGTCAGGGTTCCTATTCTGTCAGGAATAGGAGCAAGAGAGTGAAGCAGATAAAAATCAAATGTGATCCTCCAGGTCCATGTTGGGATTTGCACACTTTTGGAAAACCACTGCTCTCTTTACAGAAATACAATTCTGCTGACTAGTGCTACAAAACAGAATGATAGTACCACGGTGACACTTCTCAATAAGCAGGATAAGTCCCAACAATAACATCTTTGGAGAGAGCCACAGTTTTGCCCATCTTGGACAGACTAAATTTCAAATTACTGACAGCCCATTATCTCACAGAGAAGACTATATGGTTTCATTAACTTACACAGAGCAAAAATACAGAGAAAGATGTCCATAAGCAAATGTATTTCACATTCTCAACCACTGCAAATACATACAGAAACACGTCCTTTCTCTTCACTTACTAAAAATCACTGCTATGAAAACACAGCAACTTCTGAGGGCACTTTAACACTATGGCAGGATCTAGAACGACGCGTGCTAACTAAATTTAACAACAACAGTAGCTACTAGTTATATTCACTGAGCAGAACTTGAGATCAAATCGAAGTTTGTAGTCTTTAAATAATCAGATTCTTGTTCTCTAGCTTTAATGACTGAAAATGATAATTCAATTGTCAAGGGTGCATCTGAAAGTTATAGATAAGTCAGAAATCTAAAAATAAGAACTTGTAAATGTTAATAGACTGTATATAGAAAATGTCAATCCTGGTGCAAACTCTCAACAAGTAAAGTTTAATTAGCTCCCCTTATTGACCTTTTTAGAATTGACTCCATGGAGCCTATTTTGACAAAAGAACAAAAACAGTGTATACAGTCTTTATATTTGACACAAATTTGGTGACTGTCAGAGGACATCACTAATGCCATCTAGAGACTTGAATGACAATGTCATGATTTAATGTAAATGCTTCTTCCAGGCAATAAAAGGGAGGACAAACATGCCAATTCTTGGTATGTTTCATCTGCTAACCTTAATATTAAATTTACTAGAATATAGTGTTCTTGACCAGGATTCCAGTGCACGTTCATGTATTAGGACAATACCTCTTTCAAAGACTCCACATTAAGATAAGCCCAATATCCCACTGTCTTTAACTTATATTTGCAAGTTCTCTACTACCATGTGTGACAATGATTTTGTAGTACCGGTGGTCCAGTCTTGTGTGACAATGATTTTTTTAGTACTGGTGTCCCAGTCTTACCAGGCCTATTATGCTTGCAGAAGAATCATAACACAAAATTATAAAACATTTTTTGTGTAAAATAGTACAAGAAGCGTATAACAGCATTTATATAAGATAACACCTAAACATGGAACATCTAAATTCTTTTTTGTCAGTCAATGATGCTGCATCAAATTTACCAAACCTATCTTCAAAATTCACAAAAACGAAGACTTAGGAATTTGTAGCACTTCAGTTAAGCTCTGAAGAAGAAGAGCATTTGAGACAGTGCATCAAGCAGAAAATCCAAGTTAGCTGGTATAAATGACAAGTTAACATACATAATCTGTAATTCCAGGTATATCCAAAGTTATTGAAATGTCAGACTCTGATGACTTAAATTACTTCAAGTCAATAATTTATAAAACAGCACAAAGTCTTTTCAAATAATTTCCCTTTTTCATAATACAGAAATTATGCACATCAGTACAAAAGTACTTTTATATCTACATAGATCATGCTTGTTATATTAAAATATAATAGTAGCCATGAACATAAACACTCAGAATAGAGTTTTACTCTTGCATTATATTCTCTTATTAAAACTGCTGTAGTAAATATACAATGTGCTAATGCAAAAAGAACTTGTCTTGGGACTTTAGTTCTTCCTTTGAGTCATGATCTTCCATCAATTTCATGTGAAAAATGGTTTGTAGTGAATACTAACTTCCCAGTTTTAGGACCGTGCAATTAGAGTTCTTCTGACAGTCTCTTAGAATTATCTCTCTTTTTAGCAGAGTTTTCAATGTAACTTATGAGATGAACAGAGATGGGAACAAATACTCCCTTGCTAACATTGTATTTCTTCCAATTTTGCAGAGAGAGTAGCTGCATCCTGTAACTCTAACAGAGTGATGAAGCTTGTATGATTGTACTTCTTTGCAGGACTGATTTAACTAAAGCATGAAGTACTATTAATAAAAGAAAATGAGCTCTTATCTCAAATAGCTTGGACTTGGTGCTCCTGGCACCCTCTCTTATTCTTGGGGATCTGCTACAATCCTACTGTTTGGAGGTTACTGCAGCTAAACAGAAAACCAAAAGCATCCATTGCATTTTATTTTCTCATCTAAGAGGGTACCATGACTATTCCAAGAATATATACAAGACTACAAACACAACATCAGCATTTCGTGAATGTTGAAGGTCCAGTCATGTATCTTACTATTTACTCTTTTTTTTTTTTTAAGCAAAAAATTTTTGCACAGTTTTCTTGAAGGGCGAGATAGAGGGGAAGGGAGAGGAATGACTTATTTAATTAGGCATCACCAGGATACTGTCCTTGGAAATTATATGTAGTAAAGCACACAGCAACTCAAATTAGATCTCTCCCAACACAATCTACATGTAATAAAAGAATCATAGCTAATGCAGCATTGTATACACAATGGAACATAAGTCTGCTGTGTAATACAAGGTAGTATTGCCACAAATACCAAGAAGGTCTTGTTCTGGGGAATGTGACTCAGTGTCTAATTGATTTATTATTATTATCATTATTATTATTATTATTATAATATTTTATTTTAGAAGTTAGAATTTTTTTCCCTGTCACCACTATCCTTAATCCCTAAGAAAAAATACAATACAGTTTAAGGTTAACAACTTCTTAATCTAGGCTACAGAGACTTTCTGGAGGCCCTTGTAAAACACAATCTTGGCAACTTCTGTGGTTGGGCTAGAGCTCTGGGCTACTCCCTCACTGACCTTTCTCCAGTGCATCCTGCGGCAGTGCTGGCTCCCAACCTCCCCTTTTTTCGCCTACACCATGCTGCTATTAACCTTGCTTGTCCTCACCACAGCAGTTACTGCCACACATGCTAAAGCTCCTGTCTTTACTCTTATAGCCCAAGGAGGGGGGGACAGGACTGAAAGGAAAGCAAAAAGAAAGGACAAAGCTAGGCTGGCAGCTGTGCCACAGGTCACAGCACCCATTCAAGCTGCTCTTCTTGTGGCAGAGGTTACATGTAGGTAGATTAACAATCACCAACTCCTTCTCCAGAAACAGCCCAGCCCTGCACAAGCTGGGAATGGAGGAGGAGGAGGTTGGCTGCTGGAGCAGCACTGAAGAGACAATCTCCTATCTCATCCCAGAAGAGGTGGCAGTCATGCCAAACTGCATTAAGCCAATTAAATTTTACAGTCAAAATGATTCCATCAAGCACATAGGGAAGGGAAAAAACATTGCATACTAGAAAAGAGTGAAAGGCAAAAATTGCATTCTTTTCTTTTAGTGACCCTGGGATGTAACTGACTGAGGTCCAGCACTACTTCTTGTACCTCTCACATGAAATCAACAGAAAATTCCACATTTGAGTACATTTGTTCTCTGGCATCTGTTACATGCTAGCGTAAAACTTAGCCTGAGAAAAGCTTTACTTTCCTTTTCCAGTTATATACCTTGCTTTCAACTGATTTAGAGGCAGGTTTCCCCCCTTGGCTATTAAGGTTAGTGAAAGATGACAGTTATTTATATTCTTTCAGCGGGAGGATCTTTCAACAAAAGTTTTTGCTATTATCTAGGAACAACAAAACTCCAAAATTTCCCTACATCTCCTCTGGAATTGAAGTCCCAGAAGATCCAGAGCAAGAACACTTCAGCTAACAATACTTGCTTTCTCTTTTCACATATCTCTCTCCAAGAAGCACATTATTCTGGAAGAGCTCAGAAGCTATCCTTGGAGTGCCCAGTGCAGGGGAATAACTGTTGTTAAGTCATTGTGCTGGGTTCTGCTGAAGAAGGAGGATCAGAGCCACCACAGTGCTGGGTCACTCACTCCTGCCATACCACCACAGGCAAGCTGAATAATCCTTCACAAAGTTATGGACAGATATAAGCACTATAGGCACTAAGCTCTCGCATGATTTCGTGGCCAATCATTTTGAATGCCTCTAGAGATGTGTCCTCATCTAAACCTGAGGGTTATGAATATCCAATAGTGTTGGCTAATGTTACATGCTACTGCAGGTCAGTGATCAGCAATCCCATTTCTGTGCAAAATTAAAATTTTAGAGACTGGGCAGCAGTTAGGCGTGTCCTTAAACACTACTGGTGACATGTGAGATGAGGTGATCTACTGCACTGTTCAAGGAGTCAGGCAAATAGTTTTCTTTCAGGGGGAGACCAAAACATCCATTACCAGAGGGCACAGCTGATGTTCACCGGCTTTCCTTTGCTTTCTTCCTCAAGAGGCCTGAACCCTATTGACGGACTCCACCATTCATCAAGGCTTCTTATACTGGAACACATGCAGAAAGGATAAATTCAGTTAGGTGTACCACATCCTGAGCATCACCAGCCATTAACTGAAAAGATGACAACTGTTTTCTCTTACAAGAAAACAGAGCAAATTGAAGAATGAAGTTTATCACTAATAACTAGAGAGCAGTGATACAAAACATTTGCTGACCCAGGGAAAACGTTCAGCAAGCTGGCCTACAAAGTATTATCACAGTAACTTGCTCTCCATGGCAATATAGCAGTGGCAGCATCATTTTTAAGTTTTTCTTTCCCAGGGCTACAAAGAATCACATAAGCAAGATGCTGCTTGAGGACCACCGCTACAGGTCTTTAAACTACTCATGTCAGCAACTACAGGTGAACATGACTTAAGAAAGCAATTTTAAATAATTGCACTCTTCAGAAAGGGCCACAATTGTTCTGGAATAAAGCCACTTCTATTCTGTAAGACAGTCTACACCCTATTCCAGAATAGCTTCTTGTGCTATAGTTGTGCCAGTCAATTTCTCTGTGTAGACGAAGCACCATTACTAGGTAGGTTCCTATTAAAAAACCCACCAAAAATCCACCACCAACAAAATGTGCACATGGTCTAGTGTGTTAGTTTTATGTAGGGAGTGGGGGCTGTGAATAGGTTAGTTTTTCATTTAAGCAATCAATAAATAGGCTGATCCTTCTGTCTCCTAGGTCAACTGCAAAATATTGTGTATTAATAGATGTACTGTACATTGCTACGTCAATTGCAAAGTACAATAGAAATTTTTCCTGATGTCAAAAAGGACAAGCAGATTTTGGCTCAAAATTATTATTGAAAGTATCAATGAATGGGTTTATACTGTTTTTTATTCAGCTATAGATCCCACATAAGTCTGAAGCGGTGTTGAAAATACTTTCAAGTAAAGCTGTTGCTGATGAAAACAGAAGGCTGCTTTTGAAGGAAAAAATGCAACAAAACTGCAAGTGTACCGTAATTCAGGCTTCACCCTTTTCCCTACAGTTCTACAGAAACGTTTTTCTTCAGGGTAAAACTGGTGATTTTCCAGACCAAAACTATTTTTTCAAAGCAAAGTCAAGAAACAGGATAACATGGGTGCTGGCCATAATCTTAACAAGAAAAAAAAAGACTACTGTTTCTTCAAAATAAAGCTAGAATGTTTTTCTGAATCTTTTCAACAGGTCCCCAGGGATGCTGTAGCTGCTGCACACACGGCAAGTGTAGCATTAAATTGTCCACATCATGTTATGAAAAGTCTCATATGTCCAGAGATACACAGCATTTTCAAATAATTCATAGCAAACTTGCTAACAAGTTTTGAAGTCCAATTCATCAGTCAAGACTTCCCTACTTCACTTCTCATTTTGCTATGGCTACATGAAAAGCTATGGCATAAATCCATTTCCATTTGGAGGCTGCTTATTTGGTATATTTATTCCTAGCTACAAAAACTAGACTGAAGTGTTGGAGATTTTGAACCACACTCAAAATAAAGGCATAAACACATTGAGAATACCTGGCACATACCATCACTAGCTTAACTAAGTTATTTGTAAGTGTGGGTTTTTAAGCTTTACACAGTGAATTTTTTGATAACTTGTGAAACAGAATTTCATGCTGAGCTACATGGCACTTCGCAAATTTAGAATGTAGCTGTATATTTCTCAGTTTCATGACCTTACACATTAATTGCAACAAGGTAGTGAAATTCCTGTTTTTCAGCTACACTGGAACAAATATGACCTTCAAAAATTTGCATGAACTTCTGGAAGTGACCCGATAGTATAAGCTACAAATTTTTCAACCAGTATCTCAAGCTGCAATGACCAACATCTCACTGCAGAACACACAGCAAGGAGAGCACTTACCATTCAAAAAAAGAAAAAAGCTCCTACTGGCATTTTGAAAGGGAAAGTTCCGATAATGCATTGCCACAACAGCTACCTCAGCACATGACCAAGAGCTTACTTTGTTAACCCTATCTAGAGCACTTTCAGAGCAAAGTAACAAATTTATGAATTTATAGGGCACAGAAAAAACAAGCATCTCTTAAAACTGGATATTTCTTTGTTCTAAACTTTAAACATGGAGCACTGAATCCCCAATTCAGTGCCTCATTTGGAATCAGTGAAGAAAACAGATTTATGAAATGAAACCACTTTCATAATTGTTAATAAATATTACACAAGTTTAAAGAAATAAATGTGATCGTTAAGATGTAGTTCCCCCAAAACCACAAAGCCAAACAAAATTAAAACTTTAGAACTTCACTTTAGACATTTGTGTAAGTTTTGACACTGCACATTTACAATTCAGCTTCATTTTCTCACAATGTCAAAAAAAACCAAACAAACAAAAAAAACAAAACAAAAACCCAACCAGTGCTGCTGATACAAAGCTACTGATCCCTTTTTATTTTCAGGATTGGTCCTGAAGCTGTTTGGACTGTAAATTACTGAAGACTCTGTAGCACAACACCTGTAGATGGGTCCTGAACTTCAGTTAAGACTTGTAGCAGGTGACTACCACTGCTGCTCCAAGCACTTTTGGTTTATCCTCCTTTGTTCCACCCCCAATTCCTTGCCTCCCCGCTAGTAGCACAGGATGTAAACACAAAAGCAAGTTACTAAGAATTAAAAAGTTACTACTCAGCCAAGCTGTGATTCCTGTCCACTCTTAGCCTGAGGCAAATCCAAGATAATTAGACTCAGGTTAACCTGCAATGAGAAAAGGTCAAGCTACATTGCATTATTTTGCATTTGCTCTGGGCTAGGTGAATGCACATTATTCAGTGTTTACAGCTCATCTTATGAGCAGTAAGCTGACTGCACACCCTTTATAAACAATTCTGTTTTTAAGACTCAATCACATGTGTTGAGGTAATGTTGTACAGTTACAGTATGCTACCACTGGCAATACAAAGGGCAGATCCTGAAAATTTAGCACACGGTTTTGCTAAAGTCACTATTGTGCAGCTAAATACATGTTAAATCCATGGAGGCAATTTACAAAATTTTCAATATAAGGACCACTGCGAGTCTGTGTTTAACATCTGCCTACCTCTTTTCATGTAGGATTTAATTTTTTTGTTGTTGTTGTTAAATAGGATACAAAAATGACACCCGTGTCTCATTTAAAGTGAGATATTCCTACAACCTGCACCCAAATTAATTTCATGACAGCTTGGAAAGATCCAGTTACTTTCAGAGAACAGAAATTTTTCCATAAAAGCATCCTTCAACTCTAAGAGATCCAAATGTCCATTTTATAAGTGTTTTAATCTATATGGATCCATACATGTCTTCGGAGTTCCCAAGATAAGCACAGTAGCCCACAATCAGGAAAATCTCCTCTGCTCCTGGTCAGAGCTCTTCACTTTTTCATTTTGGAAAGCTGTTGCAGAAACCTTTTGAACAACATGCAACTGTTTAACAGCGGAAGGTGCTGCAGAAAGAAGGGAAGACGAATGCAAGAGAAAAAGAAAAAAAAGGTGAGGCAACAGAATAAAAGGTGTCCTAACGGAGTTGATTCCTCCTCTCCAAAAGGCACTTGATTTCTGATGGAAGTCTTCTCTTTTCTCAAAAATGCAGCAAAAAACCATCTCATCAGGCCACAACTCTATGGTATAGGGTCTCTTGGAGGGTTCTAGAGAAAGCAAGAGGAAATGGGAGTGCCTCAATTTATATTTTAACTAGGAATCCATACAGGGAAATTTCCCTGTTCTCTCTGGCTCCAGGGCTTTTCTTGACTCCTGGCCACAGAGCAATCTTCCACTTTTATCGGCTGGTGCTTCTGTCTTTAGCTGAGTGAAAGCTTTGTGTCAGGAGATTGGCCCTACACTAGAAAAACAAATTCACTTTCAGGACTTTCACTACCAGCAGGATTCCTGCAGCCATGAATCCAGTTAAAATAACAACAACAAAAACCCCCAACGACAACAAAACAAAAAAGTGCCTCAGTTATTTCTTTCTTTAACAAGAAAAGACCTTATCGCTCTCTACAACTACCTGAAAGGGGGTTGTAGTGAGGTGGCTGTTGGTCTCTTCTGTCAGGTGGCTGGAGATAGGACAAGAGGAAATGGCCTCAAGTTGAGGCAAGGGAGATTTAGGTTAGATATTAGGAAAAATTTTTTTACTGAGAGGGTTGTCAAACATTGGAATGGGCTGCCCAGGGAAGTGGTTGATTCACCATCCCTGGAGGTATTCAAAAAGCGAGTGGACAGGGTACTCCAGGGCATGGTTTAGGGGGCATGGTTAATGGTTGGACTTGATGATCTTGAAGGTCTTTTCCAACTGAAATGATTCTATGATGTGACAGACATTCAGCACAACACATGAGGATTTAACTACGCCATTCCCATTGTGAACAGGAACTCATTGTTGCGTTCTTGCAGGATGCACTGAAAACCTTCCCCACCGTGTCATTGAGAAGGACTAATCGTGTCACTTAAAACTGAGAGGAAAGCTCTTCTAATCGAGGATCAACTTTGGCATCTGCTTTTACTCTTTCATGCTAATGTTAACCTTGTTTTTTGGTGCACATGCATTCATAGGCAAATTCTTTTTGAAGAAAATCATTCAAATTAGAGGAGAACTTGGGCCAGAAGTACATATGTTTTCATTACAAGAACTTGCCTAGTGGAATTATTCTCTTCTCCACAGGCCCTTGGAAATCAATTATCGAGAGAGAGCTTATATACATATATCTTCAGCTAAAGAACAGTACACGACACTTCGTTTAGCATCCACCTTTAAACAATGAAATATCTTCTGCTCTGCCCAAACTGCTCTACTGATCTCAAGCTGTTTATGATTCCTACTTAGCTCTTAATAAGCAACAGCAAATAAATACTGATTCCTGCTACACTTCTAAAAGATTTGAATGGACAATTTTTTTAATGAAGCAGAACTGATGTGACATACTACAACCTGCTGTTTGAGACTTTTCTTTATCCTGCATGCTTTCTAAACACCAATAATATTCTAAACCAAGATGGAATCAAACAAACAGGACACAAATGACAGTGAAAGCCAGCATTATCCTGCAGATTAAAATACTACTGTCACAAGAAATGGACTGATGCTTCTGTATGGAAACATCTCATTCCAGACGTTCTCGTATGAGCAAACACTTGCCTTTCAAATGTGCAGAATGAGTAATTGCCCAATGGCAACCTTCCCGTAATTTGTTCATTTAGCACCAGCACCATTTCTTCACACCCTTGCTTTCTGATAATATCTGATCTACATCAGAAGTTCACTTTCATATTCTATTTTTCATCAAAAAAAGGACAGAATAAAAAGGCATAGCATTCTTAGGAGACCTCAAGTCTACTTGTTTAATGTGCATCTTGACAAAGACCACGCGCTTACAATACATCTAAGTTTTTCTATTTGTTTACTTTTCTCTGGTGGCTTGTTGGAGCAATAATTCACTTCAGAACTTTAGTTTTGGTCTGGTGCAAGCAAAGAACTGATTCAGAAATTGCAGACTTCTTACACTTCTGAAACATAATGCTAGGTTAATCAGGCCAGAGAGGCATAGTCTTTCAATCACATGCACACATAGTTCTACTACAGCTTTTTTCTTTTTTTAAACAAGCAAAAGCTTACTTACAAAGAAAGTCCTTACAAAAGTAAGGCCTCTGCCTCTTCCTATCCATGGTCCTGCTAGAGTGCTTCTTTCTTGCTTTCAGGAGATCATCAGAACAGCCTCATGAGTAAACTCTTCAGTGCTGAAGCCACTTTACTAACCCCACTTCTGTTGTGCAAGTCTTGGTGTCCCTTCTGTGGTAGTGCATGTATCTGGGGAAAAAAATCTGCTCTCCTGGGATTCAGGTTCTGAATCAGTCTCCCGATTCAGGTTTTCACACAATGAAAGAACAGGACCACCCTGTATACCTGACTTGCCATTGTATGTCTGTTCTCCACTTCTGCAGCAATAAAGTCCTCAATGGACCTCTAATATCACTTTGAAATCTTTCCCTCCCAAATCCACTTCCCTACACTGATCCAAAGACTCCTTCAAATAAAGTGACTACTGAATTTTAGAGATTCACACAGTTTTAGCTGAAGTAGTGAAGTCTGTAGACCTGAAACACTGTCAGCATGCATCACTCACCTCTCTCCTGCATAGCTCCTCAAAAAGACATCCATCAAGAATTTGTTAGTAACATAGCACAGGGTGCCACAGATTGTGCTTTCTGAAACACTTATTTCCCTATGCTCATTATAAAGGCTGACCACAGCAACAAGCTCAGATACAGACGTTGACATACTAAAAATTAACCCGATAGACATGTTAACACCCAGACTGAAATTTTTGTTCCAAGTCCAAGATGCTCCAAAAATTTACATGATTAACTTTCTGTTTACAACAGACACCTATCAGAAAACTACCCAATGCAGGTTGAAGAGGTCCTTAGTCCCAAAGGGACCTACCTCTCTGGCAGGAGACCAGTCCCGGAGAACGTTCTGCCACATGCAATTTTTAGGCCAAAGGGCTCCAGTATGCCAGAAAGCACAGCAAGCAGCCACAGCTTTCCCCTTGCAGCTTCCTGCAACTTGTTGTGCATGCTGAACCCCAATCAGCAAGCACGCCAAAGATTAAGGACCAATACCTTAGCTTGCTGTTCTGCAGAAAGTCAACATAGAAAGGAAGATCAGATTCAACTTGTGGCAGCCAGTGCTGCCGAGATGACACACAAGACGACCCTAAACCAGCTGGAGCTTCTGAGGAGCTGCAGGCTTCATGCCCAGGAGTATCACGTTACAATAGTCAGGAGGAAAGTGATGAATAGGTAAGTAATTGAGGTCAGGTCAGCTTCTGACAAGGGAGAGTTTCCTGTCAGCGAGAGGCAAGAGAAAACATTCTTTGTGAATTCTAAGCTCTTGCAGAGCAGATGGGAACGCTCCCAGACGTCTTGCTGAAGCCACATGCCAAACAGCAGGTATGTACTCTTAACCAACGGCAACTTCGCAGGGCTTAACAATTTTCCCGATACCATCACCGCTATCACCTCCATCTTACCCTCACTTGGTTTCAGTTTACACTCCCCCCTCTCCCAAAACCCCAACTTTGATTATTCTTGGTTATTATTTATATCCTCTCATGTATACATCATTTGCCTACTGCTAGCACATGTGTCTACACTCAGCTTGTCTGCTGGTCTGTGGAGGAAAGAAATTTTTTCCAATACCACAAAAAAATAGACCTAGCAGGGGAGCTGCAGATTTACATCATTTTTTCTGACATGCACCTTTACATAAATGCCAATGGAAGGAATACAAGGAAAATATTTAGGGTCCATTACTCCTCTCTGAGGAGACGGCTTTCAAAAAGGAAGCAGAGCCAAACGGCCAGTCATCCCAAAAACGGCTCATAGTGGATGTATGATTTTAAATAATGGATATTTCTTTTAAGAAGTCTAAAGAAAGAACACTTGGTTAAGCCACCTGCTATTGCAGAAGCAGAAAACAAAATGTGTTGAGAAACCTCATGACACGGTGTATTCCCTACCCAAAAACCTAATGCCGCCCACAAGCTGAAAACAAATTGACATATACATTGTTATGAAACTCAGAGTGACAAAGAAATTGTGTTTAATCAGGTTTTGTCGGAACTGACAATTTCTTGTTTTCTTATCAGACACTGCAAACTGCCACCCAAATTTCTGTTCCCCTACCCTCCCTGCCTGTTCCAGCAGTAACCCTGCAGATGGCAGTAGGGGCTAAGAAATTTCTCTCTTATTTTTCTTGTCGGAGGCCTTTTACACATCATTCATTTCATGTTCATTGAATTGTACTGTAGAACTCATCTTTTAAGCATCTTGATTATTTCAAATCTAGAAAATTTACCCTGTCCTCCTGCTGCACCTTTCAGATCTCTTCAGAAATGTCAGGAAAAAAAAATATCTTTATTCATCAAATATAAGGCATTTGTAATAGGTAACATAAAATAATGGATGGTTAACACCATTAATTGAATAAAATGGCACATTTTACAGAGTAAACAAAACCTATTACCTAGATGCAAGGTTGAATAACAAATAAACTCATGTAGCAGACAAAAATGTGACTTTAAATTTAGGATGGTATGATGTTGCTCCTTTGAGATACCCAGAAGCTGAATTCATTCAAACTTCATCTTTCATGTCTTTTATGAAGCTATTCCTATAAAATTTAAAATTCACTGTTCCCGTAATCATCTGTGACTTGATTATCTCACAGGATGCAGTAGACTAATCTGAATTGGAAAGATGCTTTTCTTCTTGCTCAGTGCACCTTTTTTAGCTAGACAGATGGTACAGCAGTTCAGAGCAGAGTTAAGTATCTGACAAACAGCTGGAAGATTTTAAGCATCCCACTTACCCTGTCTGGGAGGGTAGCCATTCTCATCTCAGCTTATCTGAGATTCTTTAGACAAGGTATTTAAAAAATAGCATTGAAATGTATTTAGTTCCTAAGGCAACTTAAAGTTCAGAAAACATGTTGAGGTGACTGGGCATGACCTTGGTTATCCTTAAGAGGAACATAAATCTGTAACCTTTTCTTTTTAAGGCTGAGACAAAACTAGTTGTTAAAATATTCAAGGCATATTTGACACCTATTCACCTCACAAGGCTAGACAGCCTGTGAAAGACAAACACATCCTTTCCTACACTGAGCTCTGTATTAACATGAAATTATCATGAAATAGAGAAGGATCGCTCCTGCCAGACACGTACAAGGAATGCCAACAGTTGTGCTCCCCTACTAACTCAATCCTGAAGTGAAGGGGTAAACAGAGAAAATCTAGACACATGCCTGAAATCATGGCTTGATACTACTCTTTGTTGCCTATTCGTAGAACTACATTAATAAATGAAACCAATCTGCAGTAACAGCAACAGCAAAGGACAACTACAATATGCAAGGCCATTCATACATGTTTTGGAATCAAGTAGAGAAACTGAGAACTGTTAAAGCTTCTTTCATTATAGCTAAAGAAGAAATGGCAGAGAGCTAGAAGAAGCACACGAGGTGCCGCAGAGTTCAGAAGCTCAGATTCTACTTCAGAAGCCAGGGCAAGAGTGTCCTTACAGACTGCCGACACAGAAAGGGAAACAGTAACTTCTCCACAACAAAGCAGCCTCAGTAAGGAACCTAAATATCATGTATTGAAAGAGAGTACGTATTAAATCACCTCCACCAGTGAATCAGATCAGCACAACAGAAAACAAACAGAAAATTAAGAAAACATCTGTTCTTCTCTTCTCCTGGATTAACAAATTACAGTAGTTCACAGAAAGGCCAGACCAACACCATAGCCAATGCACGGGAGGGATAGACCTGCAGAGGCAAGAGCAGGGAAGAAAAGAGCGTGATCTCTCCGTTCCAGCAGTAATAGCCATCAGACCAACTCAGCTGCTTGTGAAACCACAATCCAAGATCTCTCTGGCCAATTCTGCTTCTTCCACTGAACACAATGAGCCTTGTTAAAACTATCCTACCGCATCACTTAGCAGCCAAGCAAAACAAAAAGATTTCTCGCATGCTTTCTGAACTAAACTATGCAATATATCCAGAAAGAAGATTTTCACTTAAGTTAATAAAACTGTTGATCTGCAAGTTTCCCCTGAATCATTAAAAACTCAAGTATATAGAAGCTCACAAAAGTATCAGCCATCCTCTCGCAGGTGCAAAGATTTTTTTTTTCTCCTTCCATCTTGAAAAATTTTCTTCCCAAAAAGAGGCAATTAAAACTCAAATAACTATAATATGGCAATAATAAATATATCTTATGTACTAATCCTATACAGAACAAATGTTCTTGATACTAAATTAAGAAAAAAATATTTGGTTTGATTTATTTCTGAACTCTGGTGACTATATGGTTTACAATTTCTGACACAGTAGTCTGATACAAACCTCATTTTCCACAATATTCCCCAATTTCAGTACAGCGTTCATTTGTCCTCCAGGAAAAGGAGATTCCCATTTCTTAGGGATTTTCTTGCTCTCTCTCATTTTGCTACAGATTTTTTTTTTTCCTCTATAGAGCTCTTTTGAACCAGAAGACTGAAAAGCAAGAATGCAATGACTAAGGCAACAGGAGTAAAACTTCTCAGAGCCCACTATACCTGAGAACTTCCCCTGCCAAAGGAAAAGCTTTGCAGAGTTTTAATACCTCTATTCCAGAGATTCAAATTGCAAGAGTTGTTACAAGAGTCAACACAAGATTCAGATGAACTATTAAATCCCTCAGCAAATCACGGAACTAAAATTGAAGTTACTTCACTACAAAATAGAAAGCTATTACACTAAATATTTGTAAGTTCCAACAGAATAGGAAAGAATTTCCTATTCCTGTGCCCAAATACATTTGCAATACACTAATGATTGGTCACTTGCACACTCAGACACCACCAACATTTTTGTATTACGTCAAAGTTTTAAGTAGTAAAGGTTCTAAGTAGTAAAGGTTATCCTTCCCTTTAGTTCTTCTAGCTTATTATTCACATACCTCTTCAATTAACAAAAGTCACATTGCATTCCTCTATGTATCATATGTTCTCTGAAGATTAGTATGAAAAATTCTAAGTATTTCCAGTTTTACTTGACAGGTATACACTGATGCTGAAAAAAGGCTGTCAGACCACCTATGCACAATACAGACATGCACTGCAAGACAAATAAAGTTCATGAACTGCTGTCCGTAAGGGATGCTGCTAGTCCACCGAACTACATATTTCTGTTGTTTTCAATTTAAAGTGATGAAAAGAGCATACACTGTGCTTAGCTTTTAAAAGCACTACACAGCTGAAAACCTCTTGAAACCACTGGAATGCTCTGGACACAAACTGGAATTGATTCAAACATATCTCTGACAACCTCACCATGATCAGCCCTTAGCACACATGCACTCCACCTGACTCCTCTTTAATCTGACCTCTGTAATGTACTCCTCTTACTTTTCCTTCCTGAAAACTGTAGGTTTCTTAGCCTTCTTGACTCCTTCCTCTCTCATTAGCTGTTTCTCTAATAATTTAGTGGTAACACTCCTATTCCCCACTTGCTAGGAAAGCTGTCAGGACCCTTATACTTTGCTTGAAAAGCTACCTTGCCCCTGGCTTGGCACACTTCGTCCAAACTGCCCGGCATTTTTCTTGCCATTATCAAGCAATCAACTGAACCTTACTTTTGCCAAAATTGAGCTCCAAACTTCTTTCCCAGAAGCCTTATGCTTCTTTTCTTATTCTATGTAAAATATTTCAGCTGTTAATTGAATGCAGTATAATTAATAGCAAATTAAAAGAGATAAATGTCACTTAAAAAAAAAGCACAAAACCCCAACCAAAAACAATGAAACCTAGCTCCTTTTCAACACTTTCATCAGCAAACAGAAGTCTGCATCTAGTGCATTCAGACCATTTGCCTCAGGCAAGCAAGACCTCTGCATGGTATGTCATCATTATTTTGTGCTTTAAAAATCATCAGTAGACCATACATCCTTAAAATAGCACAGAATATTGTTACCTGGAGATTACTTTCTTCCTCAGTCTAAAAATGTGTTAGGACCACTTGTGCATGAAGCAAAAAATAAGTAAATCAGGTTGGATGTAACTTTCTTTACCTAAGAAATAAACAAAGACTTTCTTTTTTTTTTAGTATCACAGGATGCCCATAAAAAGTTCCCATTTACTTGGCATCATGAATTTCAACATTTCCTGTAAATAATGTTTTTGCTATTTGACAACCCAAACTGTTACCGTATTCCAACATTAACAACTTACAGTTATATTGAATTTGTAACAACCAAAGCAATCTTATATCATTTGTAGTGAAAAAACCTAAGCATTTTTGAAGTAACTGCAAGTAGTGTTTGAATGCGGGACTTCACAATACTGATGGTAAAAAAAAAAAAAAATAGCACAACAGAACTTAAGTATATCAGTTGCACAACATCATAGACGAGTTCCAACCACTTGCTTCCTAGGGTACCCAACTACAGAAAAACCCCCACCTTCAGAAAATGCAATTATCCACATTTAATTCATGAACTTTTCTGTTAATATTCCAGCTCTTGCATGCTGGTAAGCAGTGGCTCCAGGCTAGGGCTTTTTTTTTTTTTTTTTTTTTGCCTCCTCAGGGGATCGCCACAGCACAATGGAGTGGGAAGCAGAACGTACACATGTGTTCTGACCTCGAGGTATCTGGGGCAGTATGCTCCTGCCAGGGTTCTGGGCCCATATCCCTAAATAGTGCTGTGCAAATAAAGTTGCCCCAATTTACCCGGAAAAAAAGACTTGCCAACAGTCACACACGCAGAATGAAGAACAGAGTCTGGACCTCTTACATGAGAGACTAGCACTCTAACCGCTGAACATTGAGGGAGGAGGTAAAAAAAAGTAGCCCAGAGAGCACACCCAATTCTACAACTGAATTCATCTAACTTACTATCCTGTCCTCAACAGATACCAAAAATAAAAATACATGAGAAAATTTCAATTACAGGACAAACACTTTGCTCTCTACCATTGGCTGCAGGCATTGAAATATGGTATTCTGGAAGATTATTAGGAAACCAAAAATATTAAGAATAAAAAAAGTATGAAGAGACGGGGATTTTAAAAGTGACTGTTTTAGTGATGTCTCTCCCATACATTACTGTAAGAATGTTCTCACTAAAAAGGCTTTGCTTAAGGCAATTTGCCCTCCCCTTTGATTCTGCTCTTCAACTAGCCTCCAAGAAAATTCTTTGAGGTAATTAACACAATTAAAGGCACAATGATGAAAGCTAACTTTTAAAACAACAAAAAAAAAAAGTTTAATGACTGAACTCTTTACCCTACTTTATTTTATGAATGTATCTTTTATCGTAATTTAAGACACTACAAAATAAATTGCAGCTTGGCTGCAATAGCCACACAAGGGAAAAAACAATTTAGTTTTGTTATTCCCTCTTTTTCATAAATCAGTCTCAGGCTCAGTTTAAACACATGCCAAACATGACCTAAATGTATCGTATCTTCAACAAGTAATCATACTCGAGTAGAGGAAAATAAGCATTGGCTCAATCTCCACAGCCCATAAGCAACTGATAAGGTTACCTTTTTATAATTGTATATAGTGATATACATACATGACAAATAGTTTAAGCAAGGGAAATACCTACTGAAGTCAGGATATGAAATTAACACCAATAAACCTGTCACTGTATTTTGCCCATTGTCTACAAAAATTTCATGTATGCGGTTATCAGTACCTCATTTAGTTTTCCATTAAATTTCTGCAGTCCTCAACAACTGCACAAAGCAATATATTTGAATAGGTCTTAATCTTTCTCTTCCACAGCTGACAGGAAAATATGTTTCTGGTGATATCTTCTAATTGTCCAAGTTGTTCCCTGAAATGCTGGACACAGACCAGAAATCAAAAGCAAAACAGCAGTCTTGTTCAAAGGAGCAGCATACAACAGCCCATTAGAGAATTATGCAGCAAATATTATCCTTCTCCACTGCTAACATACTCCACTGCTAACATACTTAACTCACCTGTAACTTAATTTAAAATTTAAAGATGTAAACCCCCAAGTAATTAATTAAAATAATCTAGATCTCTCATGAAAGAATAATTCATCATTCACAGGAGAGGGAAGAATTTCAAATTATTTGCATCAACAAATGATGACATTTTTGAGGTAATCTAATGCAAAAATTCATTTTTAAATAAAATTACATCAGGTATGGAAACACAATAGGCTACTCACAGTTACACTTCCTTTAGCCATAACCAGCCTGCAGGTTTCTGCCTTTTGTGTCTCAGTGGTGAAAATAAATAAATAAATATGAAATGGTTTGTGAATTCGTAAAAATCATAAATAGGGAATTTAGAGCTAAAAGAGAGCTAGCTAGCTCTTTCTTTCTCTAACTCTCTAGAGCTAGACGAGCTCTGAAAGGTTTATTCAGCACTCAGCAAAGAAGGAAAGGATTTTCCATTCTTGATATAGAAGTGTAAAAACATCTCCAAATCACTTATAATAAGGCAAGGGTTAAACATATATAAGGTTTGAGCAACTGCCGTCTTTAACAATACATGTTCGGAGATTGAAAACAAATAAAACTTGCACATCATCACTTCCCAAAGTGGGGTTTTTTTTTTTTTGGTTGGTTGGATTTTTTAAATGTGAAGTGTACAACTGCACTCTCTCAGTAATTAGCAACACCATTCACAGGTTTTGAATGTTTGCATTACATTCTACAGCACAGCAACATCCATTCCATGTAGATTTAAAGTATTAATATATCTTCATTCTTCTTCAATGGATCTTCTTGCTTTCCTAATAATTACGTTTTTAAGAAGGGCTTATATTTGTTTGTCTCCAGATTTAACACATGGGGTACGAACCTTTAAAGCACAAAGATACTACTTTATACAACATGAGAGACTTTTGCTTTCAAATTCCTTTGAAAAGCAGATTGAAAAATGTTTCATGAGGTCTAGTGACAGTAGTTGGTAAGCATTTAAGTTATTTATGAGCTTAAACATATTTTCTTCACATTCTCTGGACAATGCTTCTTCCTCTCAATAACATTCACTATTACAGTTCCTTGTCTACCACTCCATTTATCATACCCAGAGAAAATGAGGACAAAGGCTTAAATGGCAGATTTCCTAAGGCATACCGGTGTGTACATGCTTCCTAAACTGCTCAGTAAATAAGACTTGTTTACACAGAGCTTCACCACATGAGAACATGAAAACAGCTTTCAATATTTAATACCTACATGCACACCAAGGTAATGTGAAGCAGTGGTACCACCCAGGGACAATATATTAATCCAGACTTGATATTTCTTGCAAGTCAGTCACCTGGCAATTACAACACAAGAGGAAAGAGAGGAGAACAATTCTAGTTGTGAAGACACCTCAACTTCTGGTTGCAATGCATGTTTAATTCTTAGCAGTTATCTGAAAATGTTTTTTTGGATAAATTAACTATCAGGAAGATGGTATATCTGAAAGAACGCTGTGCACTGAGGATGAGACCTGTCAAAATTAGAAATCAAAGCCCTCAAATGAAAACAAAGGAGCTAACTGCATGCACCAACCTTACAAAGCAGAACATCTGTGCAAGTAGAGCAAGATACAACCCATCCCATTTCTGGGTCCACACTTTGAATCTGACACAGAGCTATGCTACCAACCATTTACATTCACACAGTTATTGGACATATGCTGTGGTTGCAAGCCGATTCCTTACAATAGATCTCCATAGTCTTAGCTGGCACTTGGGTAAGAAGGCGTAGAGAGCGAGCCTGCCTCGCCACCCAGGCAGCTCCTCCCGGCTCCGAGCCCGGTGCGAGCGCAAGGTAGCAGAGGGATGCACGCACCCCCACTGCGAATCTCACCGCTGCTCTGGGAAGCCCAAGAACTTCACACTGCAGGCTGGCATCCACCAATAACATTATGCTCACGTTAATAAAAAAAATACCTCTTAAAGTTACATTCGTAACAGTTTGCTACTAAAGCTTGATCATTTTCTGACAAGCCCTGGTAAAAGACCCAGAAGATTCAAGGGAACTCCTAAAGTCTTAAAAGTAGAAAAGCAAATGAGAAGGTGAATATTCAGTTAGTATTTTATTTGAAAATAAATTCAAAACAGGAAAACCTAACTTCAGCTCTTTCAAAGTGTCACAGGAACAAGGATGGCCAAAAAATACAATCCCACACACCCCTTCGAACGTGCACTATGTGTTAGGACATACACTCCAGCCCTCCTTCCCCCGCCGCCCCTAAATCCACAGGCAGCAATATGATCCCAAGTGATTCACAAACAAACAAACAAGCCTATGTCTCTGTTGCTATAACATAACACATAATACTCTTTTTCCCTCTGATGTCATTTTTGTAACATTATTTTGGAATTTGACTATTTTAAAACTTGGTTGCTATAACACACCATAGTCATTACACGGATTCATTTCCTGCTTCCCAACTGGCAAGACTATTTGTTTCAGTTTTATGAAGTTGTATTATGGACAAACAACACATAAAATATACTGTAAATTCTCATACTAGAAACTCCTTTAATACCTTCCATTTCTTGTGTAAATGTGTATTGGAAGAAAGGTTTCCCCCACAATTACCCTAAAGGTCTCCATACTTCCAGCTTCCTCAAGTCTTCTGAGCCCTATTTCTGAAAATGGTCTTTCTGCATTATCACTCCTACTGATAGATGACATCTGATTTCTTGCAGAGCCTGTCAATGACTCCCATGCTACCTAAACTTCCAAATAATCAGAAAGTGACAAATTCTTCCTGTGGACAAAAAAACATGGAGTATACGTCCTCCCCGGTATTTCTGGCTTTAACAGCCGGGGACCAAGAACGGATGATGAATTGATCTCTCGGCCCTTTACACTTCAGCTTCACCTCCACAGGGCAACACAGGTTTGGGGAAGATATGTTTTTCCTATAGATTAATTTTTAATTACTGAAATATGTCATACCAGACAGATTCACATTCAGAAGTCGACTTCTAAAAGAATGATCCAAATATGAACTTCATAGTGTAGCATTAACATCACTAAAATCCTTTTAAAATATGCACACAGTATACCTTCATCTTCACAAACCACGTTAAATGAAAAGCAGTTAGGAATCAGAGACAGGAAGGTTACTGGGATGAAAACTTCCCCCTGTACAACAAACTGCACACAGGCTGCATTGATATATCATAGGTACCTTTATTTTCTAGCCTATGAAAATATATGAATTTTCATAATATGAAAACGTGGTGGCTCTGTCACACTCAAAGTTCAACACTAATTTAACATGAACACAATGCATCTTTGGGAAAAAAAAATCACTAACAAACATACATGCTAGCACAATCATTTTTCAAACATGCAAAAGAGAGATGATTTTCCACTTGTGATCACAAAGCTTTGCCTTGTGTATTTGGCCTAACAAGTATTCTGTTTAGCTCTTAACAACGTGAACTTTCTGCTAAATTTGATTAAAAGCAGTCTTACCAAATCAACTACTTATGGTGCTTCTGCTACTAGCTAATCATTCAGATGACAACCAGACACAAAGCGTGTTGGCATGGACCATTACCCTCAAATTGCCTTAATCGGGACTACGCATTTGCAGGATGGGTCTACACAAGCACATCCTGTTACAGACCCAGACCTACTTTGTGATTGAAATACAGATTTTTTTTTTTTTTAAAAGGTGCAATATGTAAGCTATTTCAAGGACCAGTGACAACATATAGAAATATTAACCCTTTGATAACAATTATTTTGTAGGGTGTGCTGAACAGGTAGTTAATCAAAAAGATAGCTGTCATTCCAGCAAGTTTGTATCATGAGTGTGAAAATCTAGGAAAACAATAATGGCAGTTGTTAGGGGAAATGATTTTTTTTTTTTTTAGTGTTCAAATTCTAGAAAATGAATTAATTTTGAGCATACTTAGTGGCAGCTATCAAGCCTATCAATTCATGTTTATAGGACTGTTTAAGTAATAAATAATCAAAAATAATTTCTACTTGATCTTGAAGAAAGCTCCTTCTAAAGGGAGTACTTTTTGAAACAAATTGGGGGTGAAGGCTATGGGGTTTGCTTGTTCGTGTTTTTCAACTAGAAGTATAAAGCTGAATCAGTAGTTTCTAGGTATGACTTCTTTGCCCAGCTGGGAAGAAGAAGAGGGGAACAAAAGCTAGAAGTTTACTATACACTTCCATTCTATTAAGAAACAGGGGATTACCTGTAGAACTTTCTTTGTTTTCCCCAAAATGGAAGAATAGCCATGGAGAAGAACTAACTAGTGCTATTTTGAAGAAAGGAACTGGAGGAACAAGAAAGCAAAACAGGAACAACCATCGCTTGTAATTTAAGTGGAAAAGAAATGAGAAAAATTAATGGAAAAGCTGGAGCCCCTGATGCTTCTTTAGGAATAGCTGAGGTTTGAAGAAATGATGACTGTGGCTCACCTGAAGAAACTCCAGCAGGCTGAACAGGTCCTAAAGTTTCTCAGTTAAGTTAGGTATTGAGGCAAATTTCTAAGCCCTATCTATCATAAGTAAAATCTAGCTAGTTCACACAGCACATGTTTGCTAAAAGCTCATGTATAATGAGTCTCACCAGTTTTCCTATATGATCAGTTTTTCTTTCCTTAAATGAATCTTTCACACAGCAAGAGAGAAGAAAAAAAGTTAAGCTAAAGTGATTGTCAATGCCAGAGAATTGGCAGGGACAATTCAAGGACAGCAAAGCAGCTGCTACAGATTTTAAACTTAATTTTTGTAATAGATCCGATTTTTAAATTCATGGTGTTCCTTTATAGTCTGTCAGGTTTGTCTCTAGTAGTAGTTCCTTTAGGGCAAGCACTGCAGACAGTCTGCCTACCCTGAGGGAAACTAAGACACTCAGATGTGGGGTAAAGGAAAGATATTAATAATTTAAGACAATGGTCTGCCACCCCTAGGAGAAAGCAATAGTGTAAGTATGGAAACATCTAACTCCTGAGCTTAGGTTCCTCCTTTGTGAACTTTGTATTTTCCTGAATACATTTACAAAGTGCTGTAGAGGATACAGTGTTACCCATGGTTTTCGGAGGAGTTCTGAAAATGCTCATGGTGACTTGTTAACAGGGTCTCCTGCTCCTGTCAGCATCTCCAAAACAAGGAGAGAAGTCAACATGGAGGCAGCATCAACAAAAAAGGCGGCGGAAGGGGGAAATACCTCGAGTAGGGGAGAACACTTTTGCAAGCTACAAAACATAGACCTAAGAAAGAGTAAAAGCCCTAGGAAAAGTACTTTTCCCCTTATTCTTGTAAGTCAAAGAAGTTAACTTACCATAGCCAAATAGAAGATCCACTGAGTGAAAACCATTTCCAGTGACCCAAATATGAATTTTGATTACTCTTTGATGTTGGTTCTCATTTGAGCTTTACATAAAGGCATATTTGGTAACCCTCTTCTGGGTTACAGAAAGAATTATTTTGAAACTATTTCCAGTTACTCAGTACTTTTTTCCTGTGTAGAGCAAACATTGACATAACAGTCGTTCACTGGTACATTAAACTTGGTATTCAATATTCACATGCGTTACGAATCAATTGTACTTGAAAGCAAGAAAGAACAGATGTGAACTTTAAAAATTACCTTTATTTTAAAAAGATACTTAGGCTACTGTGTGCCTAAAGTAAAACCAAGTCTTCTCTAGGTGTGGTACACTACGTCCTTTCAAGACTGACTGGCACGTGGATCTGCTCATTATACATTCAGTTTCTTTTTCACATGCTTGAAACCCAAGCTTAAGAAATCTCAAAGTCTTTCATTTAATCAGAATGAGTTGTACATGAAATTCTTCTGAAATCTTCAGACTCATATTCCCTATAAAAAATACTAGAAATTATCAATATCAGGACAGCATATCAGTTTTCACTGTAAATAATTCTATCAGAAAATCCCAAACAGCATCATCATCTACCAAACACACTTCATTTACCAAGACCACCCTACATGCTGAAATAATACATTCCTCATAAGCACAGAAACCTGGATTCAACACAGATATTTAAATGAGAATCATTGCAAAAAACAATTATTCAAACGCAAGAGAATTTCATTTGCAGCCTCGCTTTTGCACATCCATACTGCATATTTGCTGCTTGATCCTACTTTGCTTATAGTGGCAAAATATTCAGCAAAACTGGGTATTGTACCATACAATTAAACATCCTTTGCATAAATTCTTCCACACAAATACTATCAGTGCATGACAAGACAAGAATTCAGCACCACTACAGCTGAAAACTAGCTCTTTACTCATCAGTTCAGCCTCTCCCAACACTTGTAGTAAACCCATGATCATGACAATGACTGCCTTTAGTTCTTGAGCTAGGGTTTACTCATGTGAGGGGGGCGGGGTGGGGGTGGTGGCAAGAAGAATGAATGAATCTTTGAGAATAAAAGCACCAAACTTGAGTAAACACTGTTTTATTCCTTCAGGATGTCTTTATCACTATACTAGTTTGCCCACTACAGAGGTCGCAAACAGGAAGGCCACTACAACTTAAGACCGTCAACTTATGTCACTCAGAATACTATTGTATATATGTCGGATTTTTTTAGTTTAGGTTCCTAATTGTTTTTTTAATATACACACACACACAACTGGCAAATATGCTTTACCTTCAAGAATGAGATTCTTGCTGCCAAACCCAACAAAAATGTAACATTTAAAAAAAAAAAAAAGAAGAAGAAGAAAGTTAAGGCCCCTTAAATGTGAACTGTGAACCTCAAGCCCAAGTGTACAAATTCTGACGCAGCTCTCATCTTCTGGAGACTACTGACAGCTCTTCAAAAGAGCAGTAATAATTGACAGATATGAGTACTCAAGTATATGAATGTAATGTTGCTGGTGCAGAAAACTAATAAAAAATGTACACTAGTGAAACTTACACAGGAAGAGAAACAAAAAACAAAATATGGGAGAAAGAACAAACAGCATACATCTATTCATGCCATTCCACCTTACTATAGCGTAAAAGATGAGTGTGACCTACAAAAATGGATTCTCTCTTCCCCTTAACTGTACAACACAGTATTAAGTGGTGGCTAACTGAAAACCATAGTGAAGGCCACAGGTACAAGAATATGGAAGGAATCAGATATAGAAGGAAGTTTCAGTGCATATGTGAACCTACAAGAGTTTAATTTCTTCTATGTCTTTTTACCTTCCAAAGTTAACTTTTCCACAGTAACTCTTTGTGAGTTCATTCAGCCAAAATACATGAGAAAGTGATTTTTGGTGTCTAAGAATGGTTTACCTGATGGCAAGTATGGTAACAGAAACCCCTAGGGAGTACCAACATTTATAAGAGATGTAACATGATGAAGGTTTTTGAAGTTACTAAAGTCTATCAAAACTGACTGAAAGATATTCACAAAACCTAACTTAGCTAAGAGAGACCAGCCTTTCTTAAAAGAGAGAAGTTTCTTGATGGGGTGAGTCAAAGCAAGAATTTAACTCCGGTGCTTCAACTGGAGCTCTCCTGAGAGCACCTCTGTTTCCATCAGCTATACAGAATGCTTTGGGAAACAGTCTTCCCAGACAAAGGCAAACTTCCTATAAGCGCCAGAACTTCAGTAATTTTGCAAATAGTATCAAACATATCAAGCAGGAACAACACTTCTGCATTTCTGACATCGCTGCTAAGACTTTCTGCAGAGGTGTCCTGCACGCTAGCTTTGGTGGCCAGTGCTTCCAGGAAGTCCAACAGATCTCTGCGGTAAACATAAGAAATGACACAACTGCTACCTCATAGCTAACTTCACAGGCATTCTGACCACAATCATAAAAATCACATCTCTCTACCACAAAAAATATTTTTTACAAAGTGTTACAGCAGGCTGAAAAAAAAAAATAAAATTTAGTGAATGCAAATGTGTTTTAACTTCTGATCCAGCAACAGCAGGAGAGGGACTTTATGACCCCAAGGTCAGTTACCGATTGAGCAATTCAGTAAAACTTAAAAAGACTGTAGTAAGTTTTAGTTCTAGAAGCTGTAAGTTGACCAGACCCTCTGCTTGTCCCTTTGAGTATCCAACTGCTGGCTGTTTTCAGAGAAAGTTACCTCATTAGCCACTGCCAAGTAAATAAACACTTTTATTTTTCTAGCCCAGAAAAAAACATTTGAAACAAGTTGCTAAAAAGCTACTTGTAGTCAAACACAGCATCTACAATTATAAAAAAAGGATAGTTTTAAGGTCACCATTCTGTTAAGACAAAATATAAAATTGACAATAACAATTCTATCAACACCAGGTTGGAACAAATCCCTAGGTCTATGCTGAAATCAGTCACCTACATAGGAGGGTAAATGCACACCGCTTCTGAAGTTACAAGATACGTATTACTGAATGAAGCCATTTCAAGCCAACAGAGAAACAGAACTATCAGGAAACCAATGTTATCTGACTTATTAACTGAAAAGCATGTAATCTTGAAGCTACTTTGGATTGCATTTTATGTTCAGTGCTTAAAATGGCTAGAGATCTACATGCAGCACACTGCAACAGAACAAAACCTGGTCTATCGAGGCTTTTTATTTCTGTAATAACCCACGTAAACCATAACTAAGTCTACTTAAGCATTTATCACCAACAAACAATTCTGACAGAACTAAAATATAATCATTCCTCCCACATGCTAATGACAGCATGGCTACAGTTAAATGGTATCCCATAATAATTTTACGTGTATGAAGTGTTCCATTTCATTTAGTGATATTATAAAAGTGATGCATTGGCCATAATGTTTACTGTTTACAATCTGCAGCAAGCTATACCCTTCTCACGGGAGATTAAATAACCAAGAAAACGTTATTCACGCTATGTATTTGAGAAAAGTAGATCACTGTGCCAATTATAGATTCTTTCCTATATTAAGAAGGATGTATGCTAGCCTAGAAAGGAGAGGGAAAGAGGAGAGGGAAGACTGGAGATTTGTTTGCTTCCCAACTGAAAAGGAGGTCATATGTTCACGCATTGAAAAAGTTTTCCTTTAGTCCAACAATGCCTTGAAGAGCAAAAAACTTTAAATGTTAGTTTTGAGTAGCTGCTGAAAACACTTTGTTATAGGGAAAGAAAACTGAAAGCTCTGAAGAACTGTACAGTGACTCACAGGACTACAAACAGAAAGATCCAGAAGTAGTCAGATTGCAATTTTGTTTCCAGAGTATCCATTAGAGGTGAATATTTTAATGATAGCATTTGTTTGACGTATTCTTTATTAATATTGCTTATACACCATTTTCCACTCAGAGATCACAGTGATCGATATAGGCTGTAATGAATGAAGTGTAACACCTCCAGAAAACAGATGCTGCATTATTCATTTTACAGTAAATGCATGTATGAAAAATTAAGTGACTTGCCCTAGTCAGAGAGCCAAAAGCACAGCTGTGAATATAATCCAGACACCCCAGCTTCCAATGATCTGCAAACCACTAGACATTAGCCTTTCTAAAATGAAATGTAACCCTTCCCTCACATTTCACCCTCTTTCTAACAAGTCTGGCAAAGCTAGTACTGAGGATGTTCACTTCACGTGGCCAACTTTTAAGATATCAAAAACTTAAAAAAAAAAAAAATTAAAAGAGATAAACTCAACTTTAGCGCAGGGATTACAGAACTCCCAAATCCCTCACTGTAGGGCTCGGTTACCCATCTCTGCCCTCCCAAGAGCAGAGTCAGCAATAGCTCACAGATTTAAAGCTGCTGGCCAGGCACAGGCTTGGTAGGAGGTATCAGGGTCACACATCATCCCAGAAGAACACCTGCTGCAGTCCTGATTCATGGCAGGCACTTACATCCAGGAGCTGCCACCGTCACATCCAAACGAGAGGAAGAAATGGATGGGATCATCAGAGAAACGTATACTGCCCCAACAGCTGTTCCTCCACATGTCCCGTCTCACATGGACAGTTATCTTTAAGCTGCCTTCTTTAAGGCTCTCAGCACAGACTACGCGTTGCAACAGCCTAGTGACTCAAAGCTCGGCAAAAGCTTAAAAACGCTCATCAGTACTCCTGTTACACTAAAGGCTTTCAATGTGGTGGCAATTATGTCTTATGCTGTCTCAGCTCAGAACCTATTCTGCGCAGATAAAGCAGAGGGTTTTCTACCAATGCTTAAGAAGCCCCTAATGGTCTAAGGAAGACTTCAAAGGCTAGCAAAGCATTAAGACAGGAAGGAAGGGTAGACACAAAAACACTGATGACAAAATGCTACCAGTCAGAGAAGGTTAAAGAAAATGAATATTGCTTGGAGATGACAGCAAGCAATCATAATCTGATTGTCACCACTTATAACCTCAAAAATAAATGAATAGAAACTTGAGAAACAGCATGTGCAATTAATCAATTTTACCGCACAGATTTTTCAGATGTTCCCACAAATAGAAAAATCCCCTTAAGTGTTGGAGTACTTAATACGTGTATACAGTATTTATGCACTCACAGTCTGAAAGATTAGAGTTGCAGAACATATCAATCACTTAAGTTTTGGGTTTTTTTAAATAAATCACCAAAGAACATATTTTAGATAACCATGCTTTAAAACATTTGCCTGAACACACAAGGGGAAACCCATGTTACTCTATAAGCATGGGTAATGAGCCAGAGATTTAAAACATGTATCTAGTATTGAAAAATCAAGACCTGTTTCCTCAGCTGCTATAGATCTCAGACCCATAACTAAAATCAATCACATTTACAGTCAAACGTACAACAGCCAAATTTCAGAAAGAGATTATCAAGAAAGAACAAGGTCAAAATTCACCTTACTGCAAAATCACACCATAAAACAAGGCGAGGTACAATTTGTGCATTGCTACAGGTGTACTAAAACTTGTCAGCAGGAAATGAACTCCTCTTACAATACAAAAGTCAAGGCCACTGGAAATGTATCTGCAACGAAGCCTCTGGAAATACCAGTGAAGCCAAGTAAGAACATCCAAAATAAGGGCACACGGTTTCAGTTTTATGTGAGTAAATACTGACTTTTTTTTCCAGCACAACCCATCAGGTTAGCAGTGTACTCTGAAACATATATGAATTTAAAAAATGAATTGATTCAATCCTGCTGACCCCGTGCATGATTGTATTCCTACTGGTGTTCCACAAGCCACAGGCTTACAGAATTAAGCCCGAAGCAGCCCACTTAAAACAACAAAAAAAACCCCTACACATCATAGCTCCACCATGAAACCTCCAACCATGCCCCAAAATACTGTATTTAAACTTAACTCACAATAAGCCAGCAACCACTAGACATTAAACAGACTCTCTAAAGCTAACACTGAAGTTCCACTTTAGCACTGCGGGTCTCCATGACATTTCTACGACTGCAGTGGAAGCTTAAGAGCCCAAACACATCGCGCTTCGGTCCTCCTATTCCCCACATTCCATCAACCAACCTTAAAGTTGGATCCAAAGGCAGAAAAACATTTTCTTCTTGTCCCTCCTCTTAAAAAAGAAAACAAAAATCTTTGCTAAGCTTATCATAATACCACAACCCGCATTTATTAACAATTCAACAAAATCCCCTCCACCAGCATTTCCTAAAGTCAGGTATTTTCCATTTTTATTAAGAAGTTGATTTGTTTCTTTCAGAAAAGTCTACTTAAAGCCAGTATCTAAATTTCCCTCCCTGAAAATAATGTTTAAAAAGCTACATTTGTCCCCTGTACTCCTTTTGTTCACTCAAGACAACCAGATTTAGACACAGAGAGCTTGAAAAACAAATCTTGTTTTTATATCGTTACACCATAATTGTGGAGTTGCCAAGGACCACTACACAGCTACAATTTTTATTCTTTAAAAGAAAAGCAGAACATTTGTTTTGAACAAATGCTCATTTTTGGTTTACACCTGTTCAAAAATACTGTGCATATTAAACTTGGGTTCTATTAACATTGCTATGTTTGCAGTTATAGCAAACAAGTTCTATCAAACAAAAAACACCACCCCCCCCCCAAAAAAGCCCAACCCAAAAAACCCAAACCCACAACCCAATGCCCTTGGAAAATTGCACTTCTTTTGTCAAGCCTCTGGCATTTTATTGTTTAAAAAAACACTGCCAATCAGTTCTTGTTTTACAGTCAGAGAAAACACTGCCCAACATTTCCAACTTTTGCTTATTGGCAGGAATGCAAGTCTTCCATCAGTTTCCCTTAAAAATGAAAGTATGGATAACCAGCTTAGCAACCCTAAAAATCTCAACACTATACAAAAACTCCCAGCTGGATATTCCACAACAGACAATGTTTTTTAAAGCTCGTAGTAACAAAACACACGGTTCAGAGCAGCGTCATTCTGGGCTTTTAAGTTGACTAGTTCCTCCGTTTTTTCCACTGGTTTCCTCGCAACATCTTTCTTAATATTAAAAAACACATAACTGTCAGCGCGACAGCCATACTTCTTCCACTATCAAGGGACGTTTTTGCACGTCGCGTGGGGAAACGCGTTCCTTGCGCGTGGCATTAGGCCGAAGCAACTTCTGCGCGACAGAGAGTAACCGAAGGGAAGACCTGTTGTGGCACGGAAACGAAGGTCCTGGAGCGGAGAGCTAACCGCCCACGCAAAACCCCGCGCCTCGGGGCAGGGTTTCCCCGGGGACGCGCCGGTTACGGCACCTCCGCGGCCGCCCTCGGGCACCCGCTCCAGCCACGGCCAAGGCGCCCACCCGCCCGAGGGCCCGGTGCCGACCACCGACCCAGGCCTCAGCTCCTGACCGCTAGCGAAGGCCGAAACTTCCCCCAAGTTTTGACAAGCCTCCGGAGGGCTGCCGGCCCTTTCCTCCGCCGAGGCCCCAGCACCCCCGGACCGCCCCCCCCCCCCCCGACCCGCAGCCGGCGGGCCGGTGGGCAGCTTCTCCCCGTCAGGCCGGGCGCTTACCGGGCGGTGTCGAGCAGCGGGTGCTTGGTGCCCACCAGCTTGCGGACCTGCATGGCGATGTTGCTGAGCTCGTCGCTCAGCAGGCACCGCAGGCTCATGAAGGACGTCGGGTACCCCACGATCTTCTCGGCCTCCGACACCACCTGGCTCCAGGATGGGCCGCCCGACGCCAGACCCCGGAGGCCGCCGGCGCCGCGGCCCCCGCGCCGCAGCAAGGCGGCCCACATTCCTCCCCCCCCCTCCCCGCCGCCCCGGGGAGGCCCGCCGGCGCCGGCTCCTCTCTGCCGTTACTCGCCCCGGCGGGTCCCCGCAGGCCAAGCGGCCTCGGACGAGTCCCCCTCCTCGCTCGCTGCGGCCAGAGGACCCCGCCGTCAGCGGCCGGCTCAGCCCCGGGCGGCGGGACCCCGCAGCGGCCGCGGCGGCGGCCGGAGCGGGCTCATTGTGCCCTGGGGGCAGCCATCTTGGGCGTCGCAAAACACGCCGGGCCGTAAAGCGAGGGCGGCAAGGCTCTCCCTTCCCCCTCCCGCACGGCTTCCTCGCCTGACGGCTGTGGCGGTTTGGCGGGGGGTGGCGGTGTCGGAGGTGAGGGGTGTCTGGATGAGAGTGGTCGGCTCCTGGGGAAGGGGCCCTGATCCCTACAGGGTACATCTCCTCTCTTTCTTCACCCTTAGCCCTTGCACTGGGTGAAGGGCTGCCGCCTCTCTTCCCCCCTCGGTGCTTGTCACCTCCCAGAGCGGTGTGTGTGGGCCGGGCAGAGGGCCCGGCTGGAGGAGAAGCGCTCCCCGCGCTGGGCCAGGGCCCCCGCAGAAAGGGACGTGCTCTGTCTGCTCCCAGTGTTGCGTACAGAGACCAACAGGCAAGAGAGTTCAGGTTTCCACATGAAGTGTTCAACGTGTAGTGTTTAGCTGTTTTCATTTCAGGGGTTTTTTTCATATTCTGTTTTCATATTTTCCTATTTTCATTGTCCCATCCCTGGAAGTGTTCAAGGCCAGGTTGGATGGGGCTTTGAGCAACCTGGTCTAGTGGAAGGTGTCCCTGCCCATGGCAGGGGGTGTGGAACTAGATGATCTTTAAGGTCCCTTCCAACCCAAACCATTCTATGATAATTGCAGTGTATGGGCATTCTGGTTTGGTTTTTTTTTCCCATAGTTGCTTGGGATGTGGCACCAGTAGGCCTTACTGCATGCTCTGCGTTTCCTTGTAGGTTTGTCCTATGGTGCTCTGCTGTGGCACAGCTGAGGGGTTTATGAACCGCCTCCTTGTGAGCTGAAGAGGTACTTTCAACCAAATGGTTAACATCAAAAGTGACAACTCATTTTGAGCACCCACCTGAAGACTTCTGGGTCCTGCAATTCTACAGTGTGGTCTACTGTATATCATACAGTCTTTCATTTATTCTGAGCACAGCAATCACTGACGCCTCTTTGCAGCTACATGCACCCAAAGCTTTTGTGAATTCAGAGAATGGATTTTCTGTACCCCAGAGGAGGAAAATTCACTGGCCATCTTCAGAAATTGGATTTGAGTGACTTTCTCAATTCCACAAATACTTCAGCAAGAATATGATCTATTCTGTCTACAATCACTTACATTCATTCCTTCTATAACTTCCAGGCTTTGCTGCAACAAATCAGGCAGAGTTCTGATGAGAAAACAGTCCCATTGACTACATTCATGTGAAAAATGAGGGTGTTACATTTTTTACTTTTACAAATACAAGATACAGGTCACTTTATTTTGTTTGCATTCTTCCACATGATTAAAAAGAGTTACATTGAAGGATGCTGTAAAAGAAGGTGCAAATAGAAAACAATTCCATCACAAAGAAGGATGAAATGCAGTCCAGGAAAGCACAAATAACTCTTGAAGTTACAAGGGGGAAGCTGCTAAAAAGGAACGCCCTTACCTGTTTCCAGTGACAAAGACAGGGTGTTTATTGTTCTTATGCCTGAGATGACTCAAAATGGGCACCAAAACTGTAAAAGTTACTGCCCTAAGGAAGCGGGTTTGTGGAGTCAACAACGGCTGGACATGCCTGTGGCATCTCATAAGCGGCCTCTCCCAAACTGGAGAGGGGAAAAACTAGAATGGAGAGAACCTGCAAAAAACCTGGAAAGACGACAGGAGAGTTATGGTTCTCGTGTCAAAACTTTGCTTTCTCTGCTGCCTATCTCTGAGAGAATAAAGCTTTGCTTTGAAGGAGCTGCCACTGAGTCAGTTTAGTTAGCTAGTGTCACAGAACAAACTGTTGCTAAATAGGGATTTTCAGCTCATGAACACAGTCTAAAAAATGACAGAAAGCAATGGCATGTTTCTGTGCAGAAAGACTAAGTTAATGAAAATTGCCGGAGGGATGCACTTAAGAGGAGCTACCAAGGCACCTCATCCTGTAATGGTGACAAGTTCCTTGATTCATTTCCTGAGCCATATCCATTCTTGCACTTAATGTGGTAAGTGTTCTGTGAAAAACTAACATGATTATGCAATTAAAGTCTGCTTAAAATAATACATATAAACTGAGGAGAACTAGGGTACTATGGGCAGTAAACCTACCATCTTCTAACATGTTAGACCTTAGCTTTTCAAAATCACTGTTCTTTGTGTTACAGCCTAAGAAACTGAACACTTCTGCCCCCTTTATGTAGAATTCTCCTAAGTCCAAATGGTTTAGAACTAGGTCAAGACCCTTGATATCCACGACGCTGCACACTGCCACTAGAGCTTCCTCAGGATTCACCAGCAGTAGATTGATGTTCTTTAAATGCAGCAATCACCGGAGAAATAAAACACACATTTTGTGAGTTTCACAGGGTTTTTTTGACCACAGAGACTCTTTGAAAAGATTATTCTGTAATACCCAAGGACCCTCTGTTTTTCAGTCTCAGCCCAATGCCTTCATCCCTTTCCCTTAAGAACGTAACAGTCTTACTTCAGTAGTCCATTTTTGACTCCTGGGCCAAGTACATGGTTCCTTTCTCCCAACCTCCTCGCTTCTTCGCTTCAGTCCCACACACCATTCCTACTGGCTACTGTTCTTTCATTCTTGTCACAGCCTCCTCATCTTTTTCTCATTAAGTTCCAATCATCCTCTTGTCTGCACAGCCTGCATCCTAATCATGGACTCTTCTTCTTTTCATACATGTTTATGGGTGGGACTGTGGGGAGCAACAGCATAACCCTCTCTCAGTTCTTGCACTCACCTCCACAAAGGCCTCTGTTGCTAGGAAAAGACATTGCTGGAAAGCCCTGCTCATTCCCAGTAAACTTACAGCAGATATCCATTACTGTTGGACTTTTCAGACAGTAGAATGTGGAAAGACCATTCTGACCAGAGGTCTGTATTTACATTTTTTAATGGAAACAGTCTGAGACATTCCCCACCCAACAAATCCTTGGCAAATCCTTTGCGAAATTTCAGGTTTAGAGCATGGAGATAGGGGAGTTTCTCAGTCATGCAGTCCAACAATATTTTTTAACACAAGCAAAATGTATTTTTTGCCAACCTTATTTTGCAAACTGACTGAAGTATTTTAAAAATCAGCTTCAGGCTGACACACCAGTCACAGAAAAAATCATTACAAATTAGTTAATATTTGTCAGTTACAGACATCAAAAACCAGGGTCTTATGATGGGTAATGATGGACCAATTTATCATAGGCAATGCTGCTTGCGCTGCCTGTAATTTATACTATCTCAGTTTTTCTCTCCAAAAAAACATCAGAAGTGAAATTATGATGTACTTCTTATATTTTAAGTTGTGGACAAAACCGCGTGCTTTTTTTTTTCTTTTTTTTTTTTTCTTCCTTCTTAGCTCATTTCCCCTCAGGTTTTGCGAGAAAAACCCACACTATTTCCAGAGCTTCAGGGACTCTACAATAGATGTGTCTATTTCTTTAGAGTCTTAAGCAGAGAAGAAAAATGAAGCTCTTTTCTTCTCTATCAATTGACTTTGTTAAGCCTCCCCAGGAGGAGAAAGAAGCCACTGCAGGGGGCCAGTATCAAAGTTGAAGAACAAAGATGAAAGGTGAAGAGACACTTCTGTTTACATCAGCATGCTCTGGACTAATGTACCAGAGAATGCATCAAAGCCACCACTAATGCCGGCTCTGGGTATCTTTTCTAACAAATGGAATGCGGAAATATTTTCCTGACTACCATCTAAAGTAAAACAATTGCAAAGCACTCTCATTTGATTGGGAACATTTGACCTTTCAATCTTTCATAGTTACTCTGGCCTTATCCAAAATAAATGATCTCCATAGGAGAACGAGACTAGCAATGTTAATATATTATACTAACTATACCCTGCCTATATAACCAAATCTTCTAGATGTTGCTTAATTTTTTAATATGTTAAAGCTTAGGTGCACTCTAGGCTGTTTACAAAAATGAAAACTAACAGAAATACGTGTGTTCCTTCCAAAGCATCCAGGTAGTTGTTTCCCCACCCCCCCTACATACAGGGAATTGATTTACTCCATAACATCCTGGGGAAGTAGACAGTTATGATTATTTCCATTTTGGAAGTCAGGAGGTTTAACAGAAAGATTGTGTGATTTGTCCAAGGCTTTGCAAAACCCCTAAGGCAAACTGAGAAAAGAATCCACTTCTCTTGACCTCGTTGTCTGTGTCTTGTCTACAAGGTTGCCTGTCTTCCTACTAGCTGACAGACTACCGAGAAGGACGAAGGCCTTATTGATCCTATAGTTAGATGCTGAAAAAAACAGCATCATTTAGCTGTTAGCATCATCACTTGATTTCAGTAGGAGTCACATCCCTTGGACGGAATTTGGCACTAAAAGGAATTAATTTTTAAGCCTAAATATACCTACTGAGATACCAATATCAGAACTTGATGTGTTGCTGGTTAATAAACAATAATAAATGCATAATTATTTTTATTTTATTTAACAAATAAATAAATATAGCTGTGATATATAGCGATCCTTTGTATGAGTAGGTGTATGTTACCCTTTTCACTCTGCACACAAAACGCAGTGATACAGTAGCTCATCAGTCCATGGCACGGATGAGAAGCCAAAGCTCCCGGTAGCTCTCAGCAGCGCTGCACAGGCAGTGGGACGTGCCCCTCCTGTGCTGCACGCTTGCAGAACACAGCTCCCTTCTCACTGGCTCGCCAGCCAGCACTGCAAAGAAAACAAAATCAATTGAAATCCCTCCATTTCAGCAAGCTGAGTAGGAACAGGAGCAGACAAGTGTGCAGCTGATAACACCCCTCCTTCATAGAGTCACTGTTTTTTCACCTCCCAAACCAATTTCAATTGTAAGACAGCCTCTTAGGCTGTCCCCTCTGATGGGCAGTGCTCCACTCAGGGGAATTTGGACAGAGACTCTCAAAACACCAATGTTTTGGAGCCGAGTAATCTACAGAAGAAGGAGGAGGAAGATAAGCACAATGTTAGTTCTGGTCATATGCAGTTGAAGCTGACAAAGCATCCATCATCCTGTACAATATTAGCCTTTAAATATTCAGCTTTATCAGTTCCCCCATTCCTAATCCATCATTAACCACCCCATGAAGCCTCAGCTGATTAGCCCCACCTCTGCAGCTTGGCAACCCATTAACTATTTATTATTTGTATTTAATTGAACTCTAGTAGCAGTGGAAAACTCCGACCAGACACATTTCAAAACCAGAACAAAGGAGATGGTCCCTTGCCTAAGGAGTTCGTGGTCTGGGCAAGAGTGAAACGCAGCAAAGAGGAAATGACAGCCGTGCTGAACAAAGGCTTACTCACATGCCCTCTATTAAACTCCTGCCCCACAAATCTATAGATTTTCTATGGGTTTTTTTTCCGGTGAGTTCCATCTCAGCATCCCTTAAAATCACAGAATATGATGCAATTTGGGAGGGTCCAGCAGAAAAAAAATGGGATTTTGAATGTTAGGTGAAAAATAGATTGAAAAACTCTATCTAAATCATTCCACAATTACTAGGTAGTGATACAACCCAGGTATTAAAGTCATAGTATAGGAGGAAACTGGCAAACATGTACAACATACACATTTTATATGGATTTAAATAAATAAATGGAAGCATTTCTCAGTTAAAATGTTTATTTCTCAGGCACTAAATATATGTAATTTGTGAAGTGTTGTTTGTATTTTGCTGCTTGCTATTCACATGCATAATCAAAACATAGATACAATACTAAATGTTCTTTCTGCTAGTAATGCTGGGTTTGAGGGGAGAAGATCTATACACTTTATTCTGTCTTTATTTTTTTACTTAGACGGGAAGCTATGTATTCTCCACTGAGGCTGGCTGCACATTTCTTCTGAAGTAAACTTTGCAGAAGTCACCGGTGCCTTTGTTACCTCCACCTGGGCTTCTGTACTTTTCTATTTATGAGTCCCCTTTGAAGCGTGCCTGAAAGATCCAGTTCCCAAGAAAGCTACTACCCACTCCCTGAGCAGTGCCGCACAGCACGAGCATGCCGCACCAGAGACTCGGCACTGGCTTGCTGTTTACTGATCAACTTTAAAGCCCAGAGCACTCGAGGAAAAGGTTTTCTAAGGGGCTCCTCTCCCTCTGTGCCCACTCGCTGCCTTGCTACCAGGTGGAGAGTAATGTCTGTCTGGGAACCAAGTCTCCATGTGTGAAAGTCAACCTGGATGATAAAGAAAATGGTTTTAAAATTTGAGTTAGAAAGCCCAGGTTAAACAAAATCATTTGAATCCATCCTTGTAATTCTGTGTCTGAACAAAATAATGTATTTTAAGCAGCACTGACTACATGGCTTTGGGGAAATTAAAACAAGATAAACAAAGGTATTAATCTATACTATACTGTATTATCTATACATTTTCCCCTGGTCTAGGTAAACCCTTTTGTTCAATATAGGTGTTTTTCAGTACGATTCCCTCTGCTTTTGAATTTATCCTGTTATCAATCCATTGGAGACAAAGAGTGATGACCCTCAGGGTACAAGGGGGCGATGCATTTATTTTTACCGAGCACTTGACTCACTCACATCTCTTCTCCTTTTAATCCCTGTAATTAAAATGTCTGCCTGCCACTTCAGTACATGCTCTAAAATGATTAAAATTTGAACATTGTAGCAATCATAGTTACTGCTGCTGTACAAGAGGAAGAACGATTGATCTAGTCCAACACAGTTAAGTAAGCTATAGAAAGGAAACCATTAGTTACTAATGCAAAATAGAATATAAAAGTATTGAGTCAGATGAAAGGAGCATCTAAGGTAGTATATCCTGTCTCTGATAAAAGCCAGTATCAAATGCTTAAGGGAAGAGAATGAGAAATCAAGCAAGTACAGAGAAGTATGTCCTGTGGTATGTCCACCCAGCTTCCACCTTACCACACTTTAGAGCCTTCTTGTACCAGATCTGTCAAGTCTACCACGTTTAATAAACCAAAATGGATCTGTTTTCCAGAACTTCCAAGTCTGGCTCTTCTAAACTATTCTTTGAAGCTATTTAGACTTTTGCTCCCCCAAACATCCTGTGGACATGTGTTCCACAGTTTTATTATGCGTTGTGTGGAAGAAACCCCACTTCATTATGTTTATTTTAAGCCTCCTAACTACTAGTTTGCATTCAGAGCCAATGAGGCATGCCCAAGCTAGTCTAAAAGAAGCCTTGAACAACATCTCCATCCCTTTCTGTTTTATTAATTCCCCCATCTTCCTTTTTTTCTCTCTCATTCCCACTTTCTTTTATCCTCATATTATCTCTGGAGGGTGTTACAAGCTATGCAGACATCTGATTTACAAATGCATGCCTATTACATACCAAAATTCAAATGACCAAAAGCACAGCAGTCCTTCAGAGACACGCTCTTCCACGACGATGTCACTTGCTTGTAATTTTAGTCTTAAACTTTGGCACCTCGGTTCCTTTCTGAGCTCCCGAGTGACGGTGACCTGGTTTTCGGAGGTGCTTAGCACCCACCACCTCCCGGGGGGAGCTGCAGGCACTCCACGCGCACAAGAGAACACTTTTATGCAAAGCATCCGCCTGGCTCTGGGCACTCAAGTATGAAATTGTTATTCTGGATTCAGCTTCACAGTGTAGTGACACAGGAAATCGTCAGCCCCAGAGTGAAATTAAGAACCTTAGGACTGGCAGTGCAACCCTTACTTATGGTGATATAAGGTAAGCAGTCCTCTTGAATTAAATATTACTAAATGTGAGTCTTCCCATTTTTTCAGGATCAGTGGCAAATGCTACAGAGGACAGTCATCTTACAGACTTTCTGTAGTATAAATGTATGGATCATTGCTATATCAGCAGTCCTGCCTGGACATCTGATTTTCAGCTTTATATCTGTTTCCACAGTAAAACACACCAAAACTTTAACTTACATGTTCACCTGCACAATCATCCAATAGATACACTTTCCATCTGCCCTATATTTTTTCCTCTTTCTCTGTTCCTCTCTCACTCTTGGAATTTGCTCAGACCTATTCTCTAGCCAAAAGTCTCTTTTTTTTCCCCTTCAGTGTACTCCTCTTTGCATTTCTTTTTGCTTTCTCACCACCTTTCTATGTGTCAGCCTTGTTCCAGTTCTTCTCCCCAATGGCATTCAGAACTCCTGCTACTTTCATACACTCTCACCATTTTAAGCCGCTTTCCCACATGCTCTCTTTCACGGAACACCTTCCTTCCACTGATTTCCGAAGCACAGATGCTTGTTCGCTTTCCATGATGGCAACAACAGCTCTAAAAGAAACATATCATTTCCCCTCCTGCAATTCATGCACAAATGCCTGGCATGTGCTGCTTGGAGAAAGCCTTTCAACTTTGAATTTCCTTGCCTTTGTGGAATCTGTGAAAAAGTCTGATAAATTACAGCTTTGGCAGTTATTTCAAATAACTTTATTTGCAGCCAACTGAGGCAAAATCTGTCAATGGTGCCATCCCAGTGTTCTTTCAAAGGTCATTGGCGTTTCATGAGTGAGCTCAAAGTCAAGCTGGTTCAAAGGGAGGCTCACATTTCATTTTTTTCTGAGAAGGTTAGATTACATGTTCTAATGGTGACAGGACTGCCCTACAAGACATAAGAGCTGGGTTCTAGTCGAGGCCGCGAGACTCTTCAACTACATGTGTTTTGTTACTTTATCTCTCTCCCAATGATTTCGCATCTGCAAAATAGCTCTAATACTAACTGGTAGTTGTAATATTAGTTAACAACAGACAAGAAGACCCCAACTAATCATATGGGTGGCTAGGTTTTGAAGATGGCCTTGGACCTGGTTTTGGTGTTGGCAGTTCAGGTAGAGCCAATAAACCTCAGTCTACAGCTCCTCACACCAGGGCTTAAGAGGCACTAGCTGTGACACACTTACAATATGCAAAAGGCAATTTCTCACGTTGTCCCAGGGGGTGAGAGGAAGCAATAATACAGACCCTTGGCTCTGCAAGCCAACTGAATTGCTGCCTGAGCTTGCAAGAATGGTGGTGCACCTGGGGACCTGTAGTGCTGCTTGGAATAAACCACAGCATGGCCCACAGCATGTATGTGGGCAGGATTTCAGTGCATGCTAATCAAGATATGCATGGAGTTCCTGACCCTTGACTCCCAGAAGTTACCCAAAGCTGAAGTCTTGTGGCAAGCTTTCGCCGGGCTGGCTGGGTGGGATGGAAGTTGTATGTGACTGTCTCCCATCAGCACCCTCTGAAAGGGAGTGGTGAGGACATGTCAATTCTGCTTTAACTAGTAGTGTTGTGAAAATAAATTGATAACCACACCTGACTTCAAGAATCTCGGGTGGAGATGGATACATACATTGATCATGTTTTAAGGCAAGAAACCCTACCTGTGTAGAGAAGGATTCTCGGGACTGTCTTTGAGCAAAATCTATTTTTGGTTATGGCGGTAAGAGACATAGATTATTATCATTAATGGTACATGCATGATTTAATTAGGGAAAGCAACACAGTTCAGGAAAACAAAATCTTTCCAGATAACAGTTATACTAATTACCTAAAAGATCATAAATCAAAGCAAATTGAATAAATTGCAGGAGAAATGGGCTGATGAGAATCTCATGAAGTTCAGCAAAGTAATGATGTGAAGTCCTGCACCCAGAGAGGAATAGTATTTGTAGCAATACGGGTGCAGGACTGGCTAGAAAGCAGCTTTGCAGAGAAGGCCCTGAGGACCCTGGCATTCAAGAAGCTGAACGTGAGCCAGCAGTGCACCCTTGCAGCAAAGAAGGTTGGGGTGCATTAGGAAGAGCACTGCCAGCAGGTTGAGGGAGGCGAGCCTTCCTCTCTGCTCAGCCCTGGTGAGACACATCTGGAGTGCTGGAGCCAGGTCTGGGCTCCCCAATATAAGAGAGATATGGACACACTGGAACAAGGACAGTAAAGGGCCACAGAGACGAAGAAGGGACTGGCACATCTGACGTATGAGGAGAGGCGGAGAGTTGTGGGGTTGTTCAGCCAGGAGAAGAGAAGGCTCAGGGGGCATCTCATCAATGTGTATAAATACCTGATGGGGGAAAAGTAGAGATGGTAGAGCCAGGCTCTTCTCCCTGAAAGGACAAGGGACACATGGGCACAAACTGAAATACAGCAAATTCCATTTAAACATAAGAAAAAGGGGTTTTTACTGTGAAGGTGATAAAACAGAGGAACAGGTAGTCCAGAGACACTGTGGAGTCTCCATCCTTGGAGATATTCAAAACATGACTGGACACAGAACCAACCTGCTCTGCTTTGAGCAGGGAGGTTGGACTATATGATCTCCAGAGGTCCCTTCCAATCTCAGCTATTCTTTGATTTGCTGAATAAAGAACATTTTCCTACCTGAAAATACGTGCCACATCCTAGTCCTGAATATATTTCTCTTATACATTCTCGAAATATGTTTGGGGCTTTTTTGACAGTCTTTTTGCCACAGCGATGTGAATGCATTGCCATTACGTATTAGGATGTGTAAAATTCATGTAAATATAACTGAGAAGATCCAGAGATTGAATCACATGTCATGTAGGATTCTGGGGAGATGCTGGCAGGAAAGCAAGCATTGCAGTAGAAGAGTAATTGTCAAATAATGACACATCAAAGTCCAACTTTACCCAAGTCTAAATCATTTAGTATATGTCACTGTAGATACCTTGACATGTTTCTTTGGGTCCAGGAAGGAAATGAATAACCCGCTGTATCTTGTATATGCAATGCAGGGGGTAATTTGGACAAAATGATATAATGTTTTGAAAGCATGACAAGAAAATTAAGGATGAAGAAACTCCAGAATGACTTTTATGAATGAAAAGAACCTGTAATTGTTTTCCATCCCTTGACAGACGTTACTTAAACTGACATACTATATCATGCAACAAAGCTCACAGAGGGAATAGAGGATTATGAGAAAATGTATAAACCACTATCTTTATTGTAAAAAATTCTATTCTTCAGAGAAAGACAAAGAGAGGAGGGCTTCCTTTTAGGAAGAACTTGATGTAGAATACTGTAATAAAATTTCCAGGAATGTATCAGCACAATTGATTTATTAAAAAAAAGAATGAAGTTAAAAAGAAGGGAGATCTTTCTGCTGTATCCTAATCCCACACAGCCTCTCCCCTTCTCCTGTCATTGTAGCATCTGGGAGACTTACCTGTTAAAGTGAAAACAAGAAGACTCTCTCCAGCCTTCTTTTGTGTGGAGAAGTAAAAGAATGCGAAAGGGTTGAAATGGCTGTTGTTGAGAAATGACAGGTGAAGAAATGAGTTTGCCTTGACTGTAAATATTCTCAGTTCACCTTGGAGGGAGCTTTACAGCTGTAGGACGGCTGCAGAGAGCGCAAGTCTCCACCCCTCACCAGTTTTGCTTCTGACTTTGACAGTTCCCTGCTTTCAAGGTATGTGAGAAACAGGCTGGACATGGAGAGAGTAGGAGGGTCTCTCAGGTACCTCAGACCTTCTCCAAAGCACCCTTTGGAGGTCAGCATTTTGGGTGTCAGCCACAAGGAAATAAGCGGCCCTCAAGAAAGTAGGGCTTGGTATATGCTCTTACCAACCTGTATGACAGAGCAAGTAGACCACTGTTTTGAACGAAATGAACTTTAAAAGATTCACAAGTTTCATTCAGAGATACAGTCCTTAACCGTAATGAAGTCTAGAGGTTGCAAATGCATAGTTTGTCACAGCCAAGTTCAAATCTGGTATAATGTGTCTAAGATTCTTGCTCATCCATAGGTCCTTCATTTTCCTCTACCTGATCTTCGGCATTATATTGAATATGAAAGCGTCACAGCAGCGTCACTGAATAACAATAGTGGATAGATAGGGTGTAGCAGTAGACAGATGATAAAGATTTTTCCCTGAAGTCAATACTGGTGTCCGGGCCATATTTTACTAATCTGGTTTTTAATGCATCGCTGATACTTTTTTAAAGGCTTAATATTGATTGATTTTTAATGGTGTGGGTGTTCTCTGATGCTGAAGAAGGAAAAGACTTGTCCTTGCCTACTTTTGACGTAGGGAACATGAGAAATGAAACAAGAAACAAAAAGGCATTTTAACAGAAGACTCGGAAGTATTTAACAAAGAACCAGAGAAACGAGTTAACATTTCTTTCTGTTTATCAAATCACGTGAAGTTTCAGGCAAGAAGAGCAATCATTAATTAATGATTTAATAAGTTAAATAAAGTTTCTCTCTGTTTGCCAGAACTTTAAAAAGCATTAACAGTATTAAGGCCCTATCTTGCCATTAATCTGTACAGATTTGACACTGACACCCCAAAGCAGCACAAAAAATGAAATATTCATCAATATTAAAGTACCTCCAAGCATTTCCAGGCCTTCATATTTGGAAAGCTGCCACTACTCCCATCTCAACTGCCATACCGTGTCCGCCTTGGAGAGGCTACCTCTTGACATTTTACAGAACAGCCTCTAATCGTCTAAGGAAATTCTGGATTGACATTAGTATCCACAGCAGAAAGGAATCTACAGACACTACTGTGTGTGAGTAATGCTGTGGGCGTTTGTCCAAGCTCAGGAATGAGTGGAATGTATCCCTTCTCAAAGGTATGGGTGAAATAACATCACTGAAGTGGAAGTGGGGATTGGGTGGAACTGAAGCGAAGGAGAAGTTCACATGTGTGTTTTCCATGTGTCTGAAAATGGCTGGCTGTACTTGCAAAAAAAAAAAAAAAGATTGGGAGCTGATATTTTAAGTATTCAGTGCATTTATTTGCTTCTGATGGCGTAAATAATCTATCACCTTAGCACGTCGTGCAAAAAGTCAAAGGAACATTTCCAGTTAAAAAAAAAAAAATCAATGTAAGTGTACTTTTCTATGAACACATATAATGAATTTCTTTGTTTAATTAAACACTTCAGCAAACCAAATACCTGAATTTAAATTGCTGTTTATTATGGCTTCACCTCAGATACAGGTGACATGGGAATAGGTTAGCTTGTGAAAGGCTGCGTAGACATACGTTTTCCACAGTGACTGGCATTACTAAGCAACCTGGTGGAGAGCTGACAACACCTTGGCAAGCGGGGAACGATAAGGTAAATTACCAGCAATATTAAGAGAAAGCCGTTAAGAGCCGCATCTTTACTTCGGCCTGCAACGTCTGCGGCTGTTATTTGGGAAAAACAACCCCAAGAGCCCCCCTTTTCACCTTCAGCCCGCTTTCCCCCTGTACGTGTGGGTGTACCTGTGTGCCTCTATACGTGCACAAACGCACGCAGCCTTGTGCTTCCACACCTTTCGGGATCCGACGTTCCATCACGCGGTTCCCACCGTGCTGAGAGGGAGAGGAACGGGAGGGGGAGCTCTCGCCGCGGCCGCCGCCGCCGCCGCCGCCGCGGTCCCGGGCTGCGCCGGGCAGGGACGATCCCCCCCCTCCGCCCCCGCTACACCGGGCCGGGGGCCGCGGGGCCTCGGCCCCTTCCTCCCGCCTCCCCGCTGCCCTAAGGGCCCCGGTCGTGCCAGTTTTGCCTCTGAAATGCGTCCCGGCGTCTGCGGTGTGCCCCCGGAGCGCCGTCTGTTCCGATGCCGTTGCCTTGTAAAACCTTTCGCTTTGAAGCCGTCGTGCCGCTTGCGGATCTACCGGCTGGGAAATCAGGCCCGGTTGTTCGTCTCGTCCTCTCCGGTAGGCGAGAACGAGAAGAAATAGCTCAGTAGTAACATTAAAGAGAGTTACGCATTAATAAAGGCAAACTGAAGAACGAACTTAGTTATAGCCGAGCGTCGCTTTCCTGTTATCTGAAAAGCAACTCGGTAAGTATCCGCATAGGTGCCCTTTTAAAACATGCAAATACTAATAAATAGGAATATGAATAATAGAATATAAATTAAACCTGGGGCAATTTATTTTAGGCAACTCATTCGCACCTGTTGTTTTATGAACAATATTTGTTTTTCAGAGGTCCAAATTACTGCGCTTGCAAAAATCCAAGTGCAAATTCAGAGCTGGAAATGCAAAGCCATGACAGAACAAAAATACAGAGCTTGGCAAAGCGCCTTGTGCGTAAAACACGCGCTCAGGCAATGGACAGAAAAGCTAAGGTCTTGCCGTGACTCAGATACAGCAGGGACCCAAACCTCAGTCTTGCAGGTGACTTAGCGACCACCGAAAGGCAGATCACGTGGCTTTTTTCTCCCCAACTTTGACAGTAATCAATGAGCAAAGCAAAAAAAGGCCACCCCAAAACCCTTCAACAGGCAAGACAGTGAGAAACTTACCCTATTGCACTGTGGTTAGGGCATGCACTCGTTGTGGGAAGTTCCTACTCCCTTTCAAGATGAGTTACAATAAGGAGTATGAAGCTTTTCCCCCCTCATTTTCTTATTTTTCCTTTGAATGAGAACAGAATTGTATTTTGGAAACCCTGCTGGTTTTTTTTTTCTTTTTTTAAAGAAAATGGGATTCTTGCTTTCCAGTGCACACTATATAATAGACTGATTTAAAATCACCTTGGAAATTTCACAAGGAATTTGGTCTAATTAAACTCAGGAGCAGAACCGTCACTGATTTCCACAGGATAAGGATTTCATCTTTGGCTGGTAACTGCCTTCTGATACCAGGTACCCCAGTATCGCTGTCTGGTAGACTAAATGCGAGCAGCCCTATTGATCCAATCAGCCACCTTTATTCACCTGTTTAAGATGTTTGCAGAATCCACATCGAGCGCTACTGAACCAGGTTTCTTTACCAAAAATACAGGTTTTCACGCAAGAAATATGTGCTGTCACAGTTCAGTAAATGTATTTAATGTTAGGGTCTCCATAATGTAAATATCAGATTTGTTTTCTCATAACTTTTTGGAGACGTTCAGATCAATGCCATTGTACGACTGACAAATTTATGGCTTCCATAGATTCTGATATTCTGTCTCCCCTTACGAGTTCATGAGCTACCATTAAAACCTGAAAGTGTTCCTTTTTGTTAGTCATTCCCTCCCCAGTAACAAGTGGAATAATTAGACGGTTTCCAAAACTTATTTTGGTACCTACGATGTGTGTCAGATAACGGCTGAGCACTCTAAATGCATGAACTTCTGTGTTGACAGTTGATGGTCCTCCATATGCTATCACTAGAAGAACAACTTCCCAAGAATATGTAGTATAATAATATGCAACATATAAAGGTAATAACAGCTCTAGAAAAGTAGGAATCGTGACAGTTGCAGAAATAATCTGCTGTCAGATGAAGAGATACTATTATTAGGACACAGAGAGGTAGAACTTTTGTATCCATCCCAAGCCTGTATTAGAAACTGAGAAAAACAGGATATGCTCTAAGACCATGGCTTTCATCTGGTGGTTGATGAGGTACTGGGGGACTGGAGGCTGTTTTTAAGGAGCTTACCAGAAGTAACTGAGAAAAGTGAGCCTACCGTCAGGAGGCAGAAGTTCACATCTCCATTCAAAAATATTTGGAAAAATACCAGAAAAAAAACCCCTAACTGAAAGCCACTGGTTTTGGTGATCAGGAAGTGAGGATCAGTATTCAGAATTGGTAGCAAGAGGGGCGGGAAGTGCTTAAATTTACAACCAAACCTTCAGCCATTAGTCAGGAAAACTGGAATGACAGATTTGATCCTGAAGACGTTCATTTTGGTCTACTCACTGTAACCTGCTGAAGACAATTCGCACCATTTGGGCTTGCAGATACACTCTCCAAAGTCCCTTCCAATACTAAAGGAAATTCTGTTTATGTTGGGAGTTTGGGATTAATCTTTTTGTCAGATTATCAACTCAGTCTGTTAAATTTATGCAGCGAAACAGTGCTTTATTACAATATCTATAGTAAGTGTTGAGAAGTAGCCTTCTTATGTTTCACGGAACAAGAACCATTTGAGGCAATACTCTGTTTAGCAGAAGTTCTAGGGTTTTCATTAAAACTCTGCTATCGGCTCTACGGAGAAACTAGTGATACGTGCCTAATACAAGAATGAATTTTGCCTTTTTCATCAGGATGGCTTCATGTACCAGCAAGGTAGTGGTGATTCAAAGCAGAATAGTTGTCTGAGGTTGGCTTGCTTTTTCCAGCTAAAGGTTTCAAAGAGCGCCGAGGCTACATGAGATTGTGTAGCCTTCCCCTTGCATTGCCTGTCTTATCCCTACTGTGTGAGAAAATACCTTGAGATTCTGGGAATATCTCCCGTACTTGATGAGAGCTCAGCCGTACCGATTTGTTTGTGATAGAATATGGTGAACAAATCATAGAGATGAGGTCACCGGTGGTGATGGGGCGCAGAAGGAGGGAAACCCCCTTATTAAGCACCATCCTTTGGAGGTTACCTGTGGAGTCGCAAGTCAGTTTCCCCAAGTTTCAGATCTCACTGTATTTTAAAATGTTACAGATGAGAAACAAATAGATCTCAGCCTCTTCTCATGCTTGCTGCTGGTGAGTCTGAGGCCAGACCTTGTGTTCCTGGGGTGCGCAGAATGGACCGAGCCCATGGCATGACCCTCTCTGCGGCTGACTCCTGCAGCTCCTCGCTGCCGGCAGAGCCTTCTCGAGGGTCTCCGCGAGGTCCTGCCGCTCTGCGAAAATGAACAATCAGATCTGGTTTTTTCCAACATCTGCCTGATTCTTTCAGGCAGTGAGGGGAGTGGCAGCACCTTCACTTCACAATGGCCGTGACCTTACTGCTGCGGATGGGCTCTAGGATTTTACAGACTGAAGTCTGGTTGCTATCTCGCCTTTTGATGCTCGCTGCTCTCACAGCTAAGACTATGCAAAATCCCAGTTTCTTCCCATTCTCAATGCCACAGGGGAAAACGCGCTCCGTGTCTCTAATCACTCTGCCATCTGAAGCAGGCAAGCAAGGCTCATTTTAGTCACGAAACGAGCAAAGGAGTTCTGCTCAACTTTTCATACTGAAAAATGTCAGTGATTTAAGCTTCAGAAACAGAGAATGTAAATTAGACATTGTTGCACGCAAAACGAACTTATCTTTGACAGGCTAAACAGAAATTTTTATGGGGAGCCTACTCATACCCACACGGAACGCAGTTTATCTTTCAACCGTGGGTTTTTTTTTTTTTTTTAGAAAAAAAAAATTATAATTTTAAGGTGTACCACAATCATAGTGAGAAACCCCGTACAACTACAATTTTGACTAACGGAACAATGGACACCCCCGTACCGTACCGTACCGTATTGTATCGGGTAATTAGGGACTGCCAGGGAGCGGGAAAGCACAACCCAGGAATAATCAATGTATCCCCCACAGTGTGTACTGTAATCCGGCACCTCGCCGCTGAAGCGCGTCCCACCGAACCATTCATCCTCACCTCCCAGGCGCGGATAAAGGGAAAAAGAGGAGTAACCAAACCTCGGCACGGCGGAGAGCCTCGTCTGACCGCGGCGGGGACGGGACGGGACGGGACGGGACGGGACCGGGACCCGACGGGCCGGGCCGGGCGCCGGGGGAGCGCGGGGGGCCGGGCCGGCCACGCTGCGGGGGGGGGGGGGCGGGGGGGGGCACGGCGGCGGGGGGCAGTCCGGGCGGACCCCCCGCCTGTGCGTGGGGGGGGGACACACACGGCCCCCCTCCCCCATGCCGGCCGGGGGCGGGGGCGCGCCGCCCCCCTCCGCTCCGCTCCGCCCGGTGCTCGCCGCGGCGCTCCCCCCCCCCCCCCCCCCGGCTCCCATGGCGGGCAGCGGCGGCCGATTCGGTGCCGGCAAGCCCCGCCCGCCGGCGGGCCGAGGCCGGCCTCCCCCTTCCCTCCGCCGCCCCCTCCGCGGCAGCCCGCCAGCAGCGCCACAGCAGGCGCGGGGCCGGCTCGCTCCGCGCTGCCTCTCGCCCGCCCGCCCCGCCGCCCCGCCGCGCCGCGCCGCTCCCATGCAGGCCGGCGGCGAGGCAGAAGATGGCTGACTCGCCGGGGCACCCGCGCCCCTGCCCGCCCGCGCCCCCCGCCCGCCCGCCGCCGCCGCCGCCGCCGCCGCGCTCCCCCCGGGCCCTCCGCGGCGCCGCCTGCCACCACTGAGAGCCGCCGCCGCCGCCCCCCCCCCCCGCGCCCCTCCCGGCCCCCCCAGAGCACCAGCAGCCATTTCATCTCCACCACCAAGTAGGCGCAAAAAATGGCAGAAATGGAGAAAGAAGGGAGACCTCCCGAAAATAAAAGGAGCAGGAAGCCGGCTCACCCGGTGAAGCGGGAGATCAACGAGGAGATGAAGGTAGGTGCCCGTGATGGGGAAGGGAGCGGGGGTCCCCCCCCCCGCACCCCCCCTCCCGCCTCCGTGCACGGCAATGAAATAAGAAAGGATCTCTTGTCATTTTTTTTTTTTTTTGTAGGATGCACTGAATGTGTCTCAACTCCGCCTCCTGGGCTGAAAACAGAGACGAATTCACAGGCTGCAAATCCTGTTCATTGACCAGCTTTGATTTATTTATTTTTTTAAAAATAACTCTCCCTCGTTGGGCTTTTAAGCTCCTTGGGTGCCAGTGACGAGCCTTTTTTTTTTTTCTTTTTTTTTTTTTTTTTTTCTTTCTATAGCCATCCCCTCAGGTAGCTGGGAAGCCCTAAAGTTAGGAGAGAAAGGGACCTCTTTTAAACACTGTATTTCTCTCCTTTTTCAGTAGCCAGCTGCAACCGTGTAATTAAATTGTCAAAGTGAAATGTTACGGTCTGAGCCGCGCATCCTTCTCGCACTTGAGCGCGGAGACCCCTTTTTCTCTCCTTCTCCCTCTCGCCTCCTCCTCTGCTTTCCGTGCTCCGCTTCGCAGTTCGTCACGGCGGCAGAGGTGTTGCGGGAAGGCGGCTGTCCGAGGGCTGCTTTGCGTGGAAGTGTATTTGTCGTGCGGAGGGCTGTCCTGCCGGGTTAGGAGCCGGTGCCAGTCCAGCTGTGCGCTTGAGGCGGCCGCTCCAGATGTTAGGATGGCTGCGATCGCACAAAAAAACGTTATTTCGGGGCTTCTTTTATCATTAGGTCGCTGCTCCGGGCTTGACCGGTCCTGGGTTTTTGCGTCTGTTTTCCGCGTCTGTTCCATGTCTGTTTGGTTTATGTCTCTAATTCCCCAAAGTTGGGAACGACGTATTGCGGGACTTCGGCTGAACTTGTTGTTGTTGTTTAATGTGCAGATAAAGTGACTAAAACAGCATAGTCTGGTTATGAGATAAAGCTGCTGACATTTAATTTGAACGTGTAATTTATTAAAAGGCTGATTGTAAGTGGAGGACTGCCTGGAAAATGTCACACATTCACATAGTACGTGTACCGTATAGGCGAGCATGTAAATACGCATGATGCCTAGCGAAAACCCCTTTGCTTTCCGGAGCATTGCTCTTCCCATGTAAAATTGAACGGGAATGCACAGTCCCCTCCCCTCTCCCCTCTTTTGCACACCACTAATTTCGGTTAGGTGCCCTTTCCTGCCTAAGGCAGGCATTCTTGCTCCTGCTGCCTGCGTAATGAGCATGTACACAGTTCTGCGTGCACATCAGCTGGAAATGTGGACAAGAGTAGTATTAGGGGAAGGAACAAGATAACGTGTTGGTGCATCTTTTTGGAAACAAACCGTGCTAGTTTTGGGTCCCGAGGAGCGCTATTATTTTTTGTGAGATATATGACACATCCTATTTTCGGAGAGGGCTCTGTGCAGGCACGGAACAGTAAGGGTCATTGCTCTTTGTAATCCCACATGGTTTTGAGGACTGCAGAGGTCTGTAGTATAGGGCATTGGCCCCTTAGAGCATCGCCTAACGCGATCTATATGGATTGCAGCTTTTAAGTTTCATAGGTTCTAGAATTACAAATTAGCTAATTTTAATCAAAACATGTGAAATGTATCCTGGCTGGATATAAAGGCTGACTGTGCTGGATCCTCTGGGTTTGTTTTGTTTACTTTGGCTGCAGGCACACTCAGCGGTTTGGGAGATAGTTGTTCTTCTACAGTATAACAGATGTTTGTCTGAAAGGGTGAGGAAGAAACAAAAACAACATTGTGTGAAGGAGAAAAATTACACAATTTTAAACTAATGCTTTGGTATTAAGCACTGGCGTTAACCTTCATGTAGAGAGTTTCTCTTTTTTAATCGTGGGTAGCTGCTTAAGGTTAGAAACCTCAAGATTTCAGCTGACTTAAAAATTAAAGGTGGGTAGAAACAGCATTTTGAACCCATGTGATTTCTGGTCGAGAGCGAGATAGCTGGGGGCAGAACCTTTTGCAAAACACAGGTCACCTTTCAATATAAACTATGCTATATATGCCATGCAATTTTGGTAGGACAGTTGGCTGCTATCATCCAAGACGGGGAAGGAGAGGGGGGAGAAAAAAAAAAAAAAAGTGGTTTGAATTTTTGACTGGTTGAGAAAGTTAAAATCCTGTGGCGATCATTTACTCTTTTTATTTACTGATGAATTAAGATGTCTGGTCGTTCTTCATAAACCTGAGGAATACAATAATGTAACAAATTGCTTACATTGTGCAAAATGTTTGCAGCGGAATGACAGAGGGAGCACAATGTGCCCTTGTGTAGGTTCATATCTGTAATGTTCAAACAGGCTGACTGTTTCCCTTCATCTGAACTGCTTTCATCTGGACCAGTGTAAAATAAGCTCTGGTAAGTAATCACGGCAGAGCAGAAAGAAAGGAATGTATACAGCAATAGACAGCCTAAGCTGTAAAAACTGTAACCCGAGTATCAGCAGCAGATCAGATATCAAGGCTTTAAGGTAGGGGAAATGAAAGAGATGAAGGGGAGGAAAAGACAAGAGAGGGAATGGAAAAGTCAGCTTGGAAAGTGAAGGAGAAGTAGGAGGGCCCCCTCAGGGAAATTTGGCTCAGGGATTAGGGAATTTTATCATGGTGTACAGTGACCTACTCAGGTTTCAGCCCACGTTGGATCAAGTTGCCTCCCTTTGCTAGCAGAAAGAAAAAGGACTGGTGTATATGTGATTTTTTTTTTTTTTTTTTTTTTTCCCCTTCAGATAATGAAAAGGCCATTGGTACAAGTGTCTATTTTAAGCACAGCAAATGCCGGGCACTATGAATGAGCAATAAAATTACCTCATCACGGAGACTTCCCTCAAGATTTGCCGTTTGATACAGTCAGATATTTACTCAAGAAGGATCACACCACCTAACTGCTTGGTCTGGTGTATTCCAACAGTAGTGTCACAGCTCAGTTTTAACTTGACTGGATGGATATTCAGGTTGCTTGCTCTTTCCTTGTGACAGATATTAAGTTACATTTTTGTTATGGCTAACCTAATGCACATGATAGTTATAACAAATTTTAATTTGATACAGTGTTGTGTGCAAAAAGTACATGACTCTGCACAGTTTTCTGATATTACATTTCAATGAAAAAATACATTCAGGAGGAACTGTTTTGTTTCGCTGTGACCTTCACAGCCTCTCTTTCTTTTTTCTAGTTACTTTTTTCTTTTGTCCCCCTTCCTCCAGATGATACTTTCCATTTTTTCTTCCAGAGGTAGCATTGTTCACCTCATGCTTTGGAGGAAGAGCAGATAGTTATTCTGAAATTCAGTTCAGTGCCATTTCTCGCTTGCTGGTGAATAACAGAACACCCAACAGATCCAAAGCTATCGTAATCAGGGAACCCAGTACTATTTTAAGACCAACATATTTTTTACAGTTTAATTGAAGGCACTTGTCAAGGCACGGTGGTGGCTTCCCCATCCATCCCTCCTCAGCTTATTTCCGTTTGCCATCCTGCTGCCAGGCAGCAGTGCTGCTCAGGAGGAACAGCTAGGTGCTCCGTAGTGTTGGGAAATGAAGTTACATCCAGTACTGGATTGCACTGGAAGTTCTCCTGAACAAACAAGACAATGTATCTCTGTCTGTCAGTTGAAAGGCGAGCAATTAATTTGCGCTGTAATTTCACAGAGCTGCTCCGTGTGCCCAAGGAGTTTACCATCTATAAATATTCTCAATAACTAATTTGTATCTAAAACTGGGCTTCGTTCCTGATGCCTAGAGCTTAAGACAGCCCCATCTGTTATAGTTTAATAGTAAACTCATCAGAAGATCTTTCAGTTTAGTGTTTTAATATTCCCCATTTGGCATTTAAAAGTACTACTGTCAGAAGGAGGAAAGCGGTGGAGCAGGCGTAGCAGCGCTGCGCCTGGAGCGAGCCAGATCGCTCGGAGCGCTCCGAAGATTCCAAGGAAACTCCTCCCTTCTCTCCTGAAAAGCAAAAAATGTCTTTGGGAAAGTGGAAAAGCAGACAGACTTTATCAATTGTACTATTTCAGGAGACCGAGGTGGGGGGGGGTGTTTTGCGGAGTGTGCGTGGAAGGAGTTTTGTGGGATGGCTGCAAAAGGGAGTTGTGTTGTCTGCACAGGGAGCCTCGCATGCCTGTGCACCGCAGAAATAGTGCTTCCCCAAACAAAGCGGGTATTACAGAACCAAACATGTACGTGGGAGGACAAAAGAAATGAAAGCATCAAGAAATTTTGCTTTCTGATAGCGTAAAGGTCTAACCATAAAATTCAATATGGCGACAACACAAATGAGCAAAGGAAGTGAGGGCCCGTAAAAAAAAAATCCAAGTTCGTATTGTGACTATAGAAACATTTTTATTTCCTCGGTGCAGTGAAAGTGAAAAGTGGATTTGTGGGGCTCTGCACCGAGTGGGTTATGCAGGCAAGGAAATGGAATGGAGCCACTGTGCTTCCTCCCAGATCTGAAATAAACATTCACAGTAAAACCTAGAAGAAAATGAGTCTGACAGACTCATTCTCCCCTGCGTTTCCTGCCTCCGTGTTTGCCAGGCCTCGCTCGGTGAAGCCAGGCCTTGCCCCCTGTGAATAAGGTTCATAGAGAAGGGAAGGCAAGAGGTCTAAGATGGAAAGAGAAGCGTGGCTTAGCTTCAGAATGTATTAATTAGCGAAGATTTGGGAAAATGATGCATTGCAATGTAAAAAATCAAGCTGTAGGTGTACTGTTACAATGAAATGAATCCTAAAGCAGGAATAAATGTGATTATATTTTTACTGCCTAGCGTATAAGTCAGTCTCACAAAGGAGAGAAACCACAGTCTGGCAAGTCGATACACTTTTCTTCATCTTTCCCGTGAATAGGAAGCAAATTCAAGTCAAAATACCAACAAGCATAATAGTTAGTTAGTTATCCTGGCTCTTCCAGGAGGGAGGATATTTCTGTATAGTACAAGAATAGAGAAATCATACAGTTAAAACATGCGAATTACACATTGCCCTGCAGTGGTGATAAGTGGTTTGGGACTTAGCAGGGGGCAAAAAAAGAATTGCCGTCTCTTAGGAAGGGAGGGCTTTGGTGATGTTGTGTGACTGGGGCCACTGGAGCGTTTTTGGGCCAGTTTCTTTGGCAGGGATGAGCTGGTTGTGCTGCAGCCGTGGTGAATGCCCTGGCAGTTAGGCAGCTGCGATGGTGCGCTGTCAGCTAGAGGAGCGCAGGAGATTTGGCTCCGGTGGGATGTTAACTGACTGCCTGGGTGTGCTGGCAGCTGAAGAGGTTATTGCTGTTTCCACCGCAGCCTCGGGAGCCTGGCTGCTCGGTGCAATGCACAAGAGGCTGAGCGTGGTGTGGCGGTGTGAGCACAGAAGGACGCGGGGCAGGATTTCTGTGCTTGGCTTCTCGGCTCTGACGCTGGCCCGCGCTGTGAGCAGCACCGGGGCTCCGTCTCTTGGTTTCCCCGCAGGGGACTGAGCATTGCCTCCCCAGCAGGGCGAAGTTAGCTTCTGTGCTGTATTTTAGCAATGAAATCCACGGACCCCTGCAGGGCTCCCTTTGGGTTCAGTGGGATTTGCTCTGGGCTCGAGGGTCCCAGCTTAGCAGTATGATTGCTGACTTGGGATTTTATTGGTGATGGGCAAGGTTCTCCCTGGTGCGCTGGTCTTTCACATCATCCCAGCCCTCTGGCAGGGCTGCGGGGTTGGGGTGGCAGCCTCCACCTGGCAGACCTTCCACAACCTTTTGGGGAATGAGTCTGAAAGTAGGCATGGACTAGCTCAGTGCCTCTGCTGTCCTGCTCCTGCAAAAGCTTGGTATTGCAGCTTCTTGCACATCCTCCATTTGGTCATCCACACTTGTCTTCACATCTCCTTCTCCCTGGGCTTTGGCAGGTCCATCGTCTCTCAGCTCAGCTCGTTCCTATCTAGCCTGCTTCATCACTGCTTCTTCTGCTCTCCTGCTCCAACCTTGGGTCCCACAGTCTTGCTTTTCTCCAGCACTGTTGTTACAATCACCGCCCTTCCTTTCACTAAGCCTCTGAAGCTTGTACATCTTTCAGTGAGATTCTGCTCTGCATGGACAGGTTGTGTATTAATTGGCTTGCTTCTTTTCCTTAATTTCATCAAGAACTGGGCTTTTTTGCTTCTTACCCTCCTCCTCCCCCGCTCCCCGCATTCACACAGAGAAAAATTGTCTCATCTCATCGTTTGTGTTTTGACTATTGCCACCATACCGGTCTTTACAAATCCCATCTTGTTACCATATCTTGAATACACGTAGATTGGGCCTACCATTGAAATGGAAGAAGGGAGAATACATGGAAACAGTGAAATACTAGTGGTCAGCTTCAGGGCAGCAGCTTCAGCAAGGACATGACCTGTGTGACCATCATCTTGACTGACAGTATGTTAGACATCACTGTAAATGGGTATTGTAGTCAGGAGGCTGAGGGAAGGTTATGTCGTAGTTCTGTGGACGCCCATCTATGCGAGAGAGTTAGTGTGGAAGAAAACATTTCTCAGCTTTGACTACCAGCTTGCTAAGGATGGGATGATCCTCTTGGTTTGCTGTGTATAAAGTGCTGTGTAATGAAGCCCTGGCTGTTAGCCACTGAGAGAATAGTATTAAGAGTGATCAGCACCCTTGTAATAGGTAAGATAAATTATGAAGGAAGATAGCTTAATTGTTTGTTTATCCAAGCCTCCTTGTTGAGAAATCACAGTGTTAAAAAGGTGCTTACTTTTGTTACTGCTAATATGCAACCTCATTGTACTCTCACTGAAGTTAGTAGGAAAGACCTCAGTGATTTTTTTTTTTTTTGAGTCAAGTCTCTAGGATGGGTAATTTCAAAATCAAATGTATTTTTTGTCATTGTGAGTATTCATTTTTGTGCATCACTCATCGTGGATAGTAAAAATGAGACTTGAAAGGTGCTTCAACTTTGTGCCATTACAAACCCAGCCATCATGTTGACTAGATTCTGAAGAGACATATACATGTACGAATTTTCAGGAAAAAATAAACACATATACAGCCTTGCTTACGTATTCCTTGACAAGTAATTAGAAATTACTCATTGCCTGAGTTGATCAACAGTGCAAATAAAACACAAAGCATCCACAGGAGGCAAATTTAGAGCTACTCAATTAATTTGGTTGCATGGGGTTTAAGTCAGGAAGACTTTGTCAATTGGTCTCTACCTTGCTAGATTAGTCTCTAGAGCTGCATCTCCATAGCTGAAATTTAGCAAAGCAAAGGAAGCTGGCAGAGCTTGCCTTTGGGCCTCCATGGACCCCTTCAGGTCATTCTGGGTGAGCTGCAGTGGCGAGGTTTCACTCCCCATCTCCTGGTCATTTTGTTGTTGGATTCCCATGGGTTAGAGACAGGGTTAGTGCATTGGGACTTCCAGCACTGAGAGAGAAGTTTTCTAAGAAGCTAAAGAACAAACAAACAAAAACTTTAGAAAAATTTCCCATTTTTGCTAGTATTTAAAACACTTAGAACACTGCGTCATTCAAAGGAGAGTTTAAATATATATTTTAGAAATGAGTGTGGGTGTTAGCCACATTACACTGCATTGTACTCGTTGCACACTGTAGTAGTGACGTAGTTCAGACGTAATGGGCTGTCGTACTTGTAATGCTGACACTAGAGGTAGAGATGGAACGATGCAGTGTTTTCCAGCAATTTGGGGCTGCACAGGACAGCCACGGAATCGAGACTTCCAGCAGGAGGTCAAGTGAAAATGAAAGGGGGAAAAAACAAAAGGAAATTGATGCTCTAGCCAGGGGTCTGCTGTGGTTTTTTGTTTTGGTTTTTCTTTTCCTGAAATGTGTGTTTGTAGCACAATTGCACAAATGATACTCCTGGAAGAGTACAAATTGCTTGTGTTTATTGCTTATAGCTGCTTTACAGTGCTCCTTGAGTGACAGGAACACCTATGCAATCTGGTGTGATGAATGAGCCAGGAGCAGTGTAGCGCTCTGACATTCTGGGGCAGAGTGCCTGCTGTAGCTTTGAATTCGGAAGCAATTATCATCTGATTAATTTTATTTATTTATTTAAATGACTGGAGAATTGCTGTGTTCTATCATTAGACTTGCTCCCACTCAAAAATTAAGCTACAGCAGTTACTAGACAAAATCTAGCAACCTGCAAATTTGACACGTACCATTTGTTTTGAATTGGTGTCGTATTCTCCTTATTCCTTCACTGGTAGCCAGAGTCCCGGGAGATGGTGCTTATCAGGAGCATTATTTTAGATGTCAAGATCTTACAGGAAAATGAAGTTTGGAATTTGTTTTAAAGGAGTGATAATAAAAAAATGTGGAGACCAAATAGAAAGGCTTTGTGTGTGGCTTTTTTGTTTCATTTTATAGTTGTCATACTGTTTTAAACTGATCTTTGCTGTCGCAATAATTCATTAGCTGGTTTCCTTTGGTAGTTTCCTAAATCCGTAAGCTGTAGAGCTCCATGGCACTATTTGGTTTCAGAAAGCTTTGTTGCCTGCCTGCGGATTTCTTAACTTACTCCACTAAATCTCCTGGCCCAGTAATGAGCGTTTTCTACAGAAATATTTTTGCCACGTGACCTAGAGGACATGTTTTTAATAGAATTTGAGAGTTATGACAGTCATGTTCCATATTTTGCATTTCCATACAAACATAAAATGTAACCACACGGCTGCTTGGAAATCGGTTTGAAAATAAATATGGCAAAACTGAGAAAGGTTTTCTTAAACACATATAAGAGATGTTTGCATGAAACATTATAGTAAAATGCTTTCATGGTGAAGGGTTTTTAAGTGGTTTGACTATGCAAAGGCTTATAACTCTGAGGAAAAATGTCTTCGCTGTGATTTTATTTGATTTGGTTCATGGGCACCTCAAGGAACTGTAATTGTGTCAGTGACCTGCTCCAGCTGAAAAGACTGTAGCGCAGTAAGATTGATTAACTGCTGGTTTTCTGTTATTCTCTTGCTGCAGTCTTAAATATTTTATGGCAACACAGACAAGTTTGTGTGACGAATGTATGTTAAAATATTTCTGACATTGAATGCCAGAGCAAAAGTCATAAATAACTCTCCTTTTCATTTTCTTTAAATTACAGACGTATGAGTCTCTGTCATAATTACATGTGCCAGTCGGAGATTTAAATGCGTTACACTTTATGCACTTGACTTATGAAACGAACATTAGTCTTTGAGGAGGTGGGCCAAACCTGACACTTCCTCGTGTAGCACAGATACAGTTCGATTTATGCAGTCCTCCCTTCCTTCCAAGTGCTTATTGATTACATAAATAAGTAGGTAATTTTTCTCTTTCAGAACTTTGCAGAAAACACTATGAATGAGCTCCTTGGCTGGTATGGTTATGATAAGGTTGAATTGAAAGATGGAGAAGATATTGAATTCAGGAACTACTCAGCAGATGGGGAAAGCCGCCAGCACATTTCTGTTCTCAAAGGTAATGAGACTTCATGTTTCTGTGTTCATGCAAAGAAGGATTAATATCCTAACCTGTCTGAATTGGCATGGATTGGGAAGTGTGTTCTGCTGCTTCCTTCGTGGTTGGTTTACATAAAAATATTGGAGAATGCCTTCTAGTATGAGGAAGCCAGTAGGATACGAGGAAAATCACTTAAAAAAATTGCTGTTAGTAGGCACTTACTAATATATCTTCACAAATAATACCTTTTGTGAGTTGGTTGAAAGTCATGTACCTGTGTGTCATGGTTTATCCCCAGCCAGCAACTAAGCACCACGCAGCCGCTCACTCACTCCCCCCACCCAGTGGGATGGAGGAGAGAATTAGGGAAAAAAAGTAAAACTCATGGGTTGAGATAAGAACAGTTTAATAGAACAGAAAGGAAGAAACTAATAATGATAGTAACAACAATACTAAAATGACAATAACAATAACAACAACAACAATAATAATAATAGGGTTGGAATATACAAAACAAGTGACGCACAATGCAATTGCTCACCACTCACTGACCGATGCCCAGTTAGTTCCCGAGCAGCGATCCCTGCCTGCTCAACTCCCCCCAGTTTTTATACTGGGCATGACACCTTATGGTATGGAATATCCCTTTGGCCAGTTTGGGTCAGCTGCCCTGGCTGTGTCCCCTTCCAACTTCTTGTGCCCCTCCAGCCTTCTTGCTGGCTGGGCATGAGAAGCTGAAAAATCCTTGACTTAGTATAAACATTACTTACCAACAACTGAAAACATCAGTGTGTTATCAACATTCTTCTCATACTGAACCCAAAGCACAGCACTATACCAGCTACTAGGAAGAAAATTAACTCTATCCCACCTGAAACCAGGACACTGTGGTACCAATAAACTGCTCACAACTGGAAAAAAGAGAGAGCACTTTCTTAGCACTGTGGCTTTAAGGAGGCCTTTTGCTTTCAAAACTAAGGCTTTTTGGCCTATGGCTTTTTAAAATGCTGAAAGACTTTGAGCTGGAATATTCACAACACGTCTAGGAACGAGCATGAATGTTCACAAAAGGTTCCTCATCCATGTTTGTGCTCTACTGTCTTCTGCACGTGCTGTATAAGTTCTCCGGGGATGGAATTTGTTTAGGACAGTGCTGGATCATCGTGATTCAAAATGTGAAGGATGGGATCCAGTCTGTTTGTTCAGCCATTCAGTTGCTGCATTCTGACTCCTCAGTCACAGGGGATGGATAGGGACCTGGCATCAGAGTGAAGAGAAGAGTAGGAAATTGCTGCGTCTTGACTTATCCAACAAGAGTTCCTCAAAGGTGAGGTAAAGAGAGGAAATTGCGGCAGCTTTTATGCCCTTGGACTGCCACTTGTCACTGCGTTTGTGGCCAGCAGTGTTTGGGTTTTCTTTTTGATGGCCAGCAGCAGCACTGTATTCAGTGAGTGCTGCAATGAGTACTGATACCAGAGACACCAGTTCTGAAGGAGAGATGGCTAGAAAAAAGGTGCAAAAATTAGAGGTAAGGTTAAACAACCCAATTGTGTTAAAATTGAACGTTTGCAGCTTGTTAGTTCTACAGTGACATTGGTGATCAATATTTATTTTTCATTGAAAGTGCCATGTCATTAAGCCACCTTTGAAGAAACTTGTTCCTGTGTAGCAATGTGATTCATTTATTTATGTCTTAACAGATAGATCTTTTATTGAGTGATTTGTGGCTCTAGTCTATGCTTGATGAAATTTGTGACATACTTTTTTTTATAGACACATGATACAAATCATATGTTTTATTTACCAAAGAAAGATGTTCAATACCTGTGACAGGTAGAAATTTTTGGTGTATGCAGTCTATGGGAGGGAAAAAAGTGTATTACTTTTTCTGAGAGATAGGAGGAGAGGGAATAATAAGAATTAAGTCCTGCCCCATAGCTAACTGAGGTGCATTGGAGAAATTCCTACAAATAAGAATCCTGAGGTGATTTGGGATTAAAGAATTAGAATAATAACTTTTATAATTTCATGCACACTTTGCTGTATTTTCAATATTCTGTTCCTTTCTTAAATCCTTTCCATTACTACTACTCACATTATCGATAGAGAATTAGTAATTCTTTTATTTTTGAGTTTATGCTTCTTGCGTTGGTGAAGTCACAGTACACTGAGTGTGACCACCATGCAAACAGTAGAACTAAAGGACAGGAATAGGGTGTCATTGATTAAATCAGGTGTGCTAAGGATATGCATGATGAAATAATCCCACCTTTTGGGGAAAAAAAAAAAAAAAAAGGTGTGCGTTTGATTTTAAAAAAAGGAGCATTTCTGAAGAATACTGGAAAGTATCCATTTTTTGAAAGAGAAAATATCTGGGGGTTTTGCGCACTCTTCTTGTATTAGGGTAAGTAATTTAATGACCAGATTGGTGAAAGTATGTAGGGTCATTTAAGAAATATATTTGTCATACTGTACAATGTGTTCTTTGTGTTTTACAGAAAATTCTTTGCCAAAACCAAAATTACCTGAGGACAGTGTTATTTCACCGTACAATATAAACCCAAGCTACCCAGGGCTTGCCACAGGAAATGGACTTTCAGACTCACCAGCAGGGTCGAAGGATCACGGGAATGTACCTATTATTGTCCCATTAATTCCACCACCTTTCATAAAGCCACCAGCAGGTAAATCCTAATGAACATTTAAAAATGGTTACTGTCATTGACACGTCCTGAGGTTTCTAGATCATGACGTTTTAGTAAGAGGGCTGATTTCAAAATGTATAAAAACCAGTCACAGGGAACTTGAAAACGGAGTAGGAGTGACTTTATTTGTTAGTATTCCTGAAAAACTTCTGCAGATGCAATAACAGACTTGTGCTGCTTGTGACACTGCATGCTGGATTATACTCTCAGCACTTCAACGACATCTGCTTTTAGAAGAAAAAAGATTTTGTTCTGATGAATAAAGACTTTAAATAAATTAATGGAAGATGATTAAATTAAAAATAGGCTCCACGAAGGAAACAGTGAAAGAGACAAAGCCATCAAATCAATATCATGTCTTTATATCAGGTTAACAAGCTCATCCTGGGAAAACTGTCTCTTGATTCTCATTGAAATCCCTGACCGTTGTCTCTTGAGGGTTTAATACGATCTTGACTCTACCCAGGAGACTGCACTGGGATGTTTTACATTTTCATTAGATTTTTATCAGGAGTGATTTTATAACATGCCATTTCTCAGAGTTTGCATGAAAAATGATTTATTCCACACGGCATGCTGCTTACCATAATCTGTGAAAGTAACTCTTACAGCTACACCAGAGTGATTAATTGCTGTGTTATTGTTTACTGCTGTACAAGGCGCGGTAATTGGTGTATTTAGGTAGGAGCAGGCTCAGTCCTGCTTCCGTGGACGTTCCTGGGTGTCATTCTGGGTGCTCTTGGGTGACCGAGGCACCGAGGGATACAGGGTGACCTGCAATACCTACCCAAGAATGGGAGCTCTCCACACACAGGGCGGCAGCTTGGCTAAAGAGTCCCCACCAGGTGTGAGGACTCTTCTGCAGAGGCAGAACAGCTTGTAGGGTCAGGTCCCAGATGTTAGATGGTCACCTCCGCCCTTCGCTGCATTGACTAAAGGTAACTGTAAAATACCGATTGGTCCAAGAAGGTGTTTGCCTGTTGACAGTCATGAGATAGACCACAGTTGCCCCTCCCAAATTATTTTTATGCTATTGAGTTTTATCTCTGAAGAAGTATACTAATATGCTATGAATAATTTTCAAATGTTGCTCAATATTCATTCCCTGCCAAAGACTTTTCATCTATTTTATACGATATTTGCTAATTACCAAAGCTATTTGGGCCCATTCCTGCAGCCTTTACACAGCTAAAGATCTCGGGCCATATGGGCTGGATCCTCAGCTGTTGTTGATTTGGCCCTAAAGCTTTAATCAAGGGCTTGTGCCATCCCAAGCTATTTTCTCCTCCAATCTGAGTCATGAATGAATCCAGAATGCTGAATTTGTGGTACGCGAACACAAGGCTATAACATGCATTGTGCAAACTGCCACAGTTGCTGGATTTTTATGACATCAAACAAGCAGGAGGAGATGGAACTATGAAGTAGAAAAACAAATTACTGCACCAGTAGTTAAGTGGACACAGGGGAACCTTGGCCAAGTCAACTGCCTTCTGTTCTTTGCCCGTCCACCTACCACGTGTGATCCCGTGTTCAAATGTACCACTAAGGGTAATGTGCAGACAAGGCTTTTCATAAGTGTTTTCCAACTTCAGGTTTTTAATTTATTAATTCGTAATGAATATCGTTGTTTTAATTGCATAGGGGATATGAATGCATAATCTCTGCCTCCTCTGACTTTATCCCATGATCAGTAATGAGTGCTAGATTACCATGACTTCTGAGCAGATGAGCATATTTATCTTACCTTTGTTTTAGAGAGCAAAGTTTGGGAGGACCAGAGGGGGAGGAGAACCACAGCCTTTGTGGGATTTGCAATAAGCATCGGTAGTAATTGTTTTGTTTTATCTTAGGGCGTAGGTGCCCTAGTCATGATCACCCCAAAGAGCCTGGCAAGAAACAACTGGTGAATACAAGTAGAAAAGGGAGTACAAAGGAGCCAGGAGAGCCAGCATGCGAGGCAGTGGTCTTGGCACTGCACTTTGACACCGTTTTGTGGGCACTACATCAAAGCAGAAAACTTCAGAGTGATACAAAGCCAGACAAGAGAAACTCTGGGGATGTTTTCTCGGAGCCCCTCACAAGCACAGGGGACGAATCTGGAAACAGCACAAAGGTGCTTCTTTGAGTTGAGCAGGCAAATGAAAAAGACTGACATCATTAATTGCTAAAGCCGAAAGTCAACATTTTCAATATGGGGGAGAGACAGGCTATGGCTGACCTGCCACAAGAACAGAGGCAGCTTACATTTGTTTGAGTTAATAAATGAAGAAAGGGGACAGGAGGGAGAGGCAGAAAGAGTCCAAGAGAAAGCTTCAAGGTTAAAATGCTGGGCAAAAAGGGATCTTTGCAGCACACTTTGAGTGGACGCACGTAGGACAAGGTTACATTGTAGGCCAGAGAGAAAACCAGGTAGTGATGCACTGTAGTGACCGAGATGCTGAGAATCGGGATGAATCCAGACTTTGTGGATGGATGGGGAAAGCTTTTAGATATTGTACAGGAGAAAAATGTACAAGATTTAAATATAGCTCAAAAGAGAGTGCCCACAGATGAAAATGATATCTAAATCATGAACCTGAAGGACAGGAAAGATGATGGTGCAGTCCACTGTTATTGAGCAAATAATATGGAGTGAGCACTCAGGGAGAAATTATTAAGACTTTAATTCTTGCCGTATTGATCTTGAACTGAAGGGTCAGCACCACTAAAGAAGTGTCAGAGAGACAGGCTGAGGTATTCATTTGGACAGGAGAGCAATGGTCTGGAGAGGATAAGCAGATCCAAGAAACAGTCACTGTGAATTATTAGTTGAATAATTTTTGCAGATAAGATTCTATACAGATATGAGGGAGAAGAGAAAGAGCAGAGGACGGGGAATGCTCACAGAAGCCTGAAGGGAGAAATAGGAAGGATACGCTGCAATGTGCACTGATGGAGCAATTGCAGAGGTAGAAAAAACACTGGGGGAAGACAGAGTCAGGAAGCCAAGGGAAAGAGGATTTCCAGGGAGGCAGATATGATTCTTGGTATCAGAAACAGCTACCAGCTCAAGAAGGAGGAGGAAGGAGTACTGATCCTGAACTATGTCTAGGAAGCAGTCATTGAAGATTTCAGCAGATTAGGTCCTCCTTGAGCGTGCTGAAAAATTTTGAACAGTCTCCTAGCTTCATTCATATTTTGTATGAACAGGCTAAAACCTTGAACAGTTAACAAAATTAGCTTTTTTTCCCTCATGCTTATTTTACAGTAAAGTGGGTTTTTTTCTTTTGAAAACCGAATAATTTTGAGCAGTCTGACTAAAATTTTATCTCCAAGCTGTTCAGCTTTCTGTTTTAGTCAAATGAAATATTAGGTAAAAATTTGCTTATACAATCCTGGAAAACATTAGACTGCTACCTGAACAAATATAAACAGCTCTGATAAAGGCACTCTGTCCTTGCTGTACCCCAGAATTACATCCGAAATAGGCTGAGTTAAATGCATGGGCTTTACGTGGTGCACTGACCGTCTACAGACTCAGGTTATGGCATGTCAGTGGAGGATACTAAATCCAGTCATGGGAAGTCTCCACAAGAAGGATGCCAGTTACTCAGATCTGGAGACTCTTTGCAAGAGCATTCTGCTAATCTGTACCACCAGTGCCCAAATCAAACGGGACTTTATCAGTCAACATCAGCCATCTGACCTGCATCTGGAAGCAAATAAGAAGTCAGTGCAGCCTCCAGAGGGTTGGTGTGACAGTCTCCTTGTGTCTGATAACCGTCCTTCTTGCCCAGCAGGCTGGTAGCTACATTTAGTGCCGGCAGCAGATTCTGAGTGATTTCAGGGTTAGTCTCAAGTACAGCCCATTGCAATAAACTGATACTAAGATTAGTTCTGCTTGATGCTAGAAGATTCTTATTTTCTACACAGCAACGTAAAGAAAGTAATCTTTCCAATTAAAAAATGACATAGAAATAGCAAGAAACAGAAGTGCAATAGCCAGGAATGTGCTAGAAATAAAAATCCCGCCACAGCTGTGCAGGGTATATGGCCGTAGTATGCAGCATGCAAACATCCTAACTGTTACTCTGCAGCCACTGGTGATAGAGTAAATCTGAGAGGGCACTTAGGGTGACTCTGCCCTTCTATTCAGGCAAGTTTGGACGGCTGTTGTTACATGGGATGAAGGAGGGCTAAAATCAAGACTAGTCAAAGAAGAATGCAAAAAATTCTTTCAATGCAGGTGAGAACATGCTGCCTCCTTCCCCTGGCACCCACTGGAGGCTACAATGTCTCTCAGTTTCCCCATTTTTTTTAAGAGTGCTCTTTGGTTTACTTTCTCTTGTGATCCCCATGGCGGTGCCTTGGTAGGGGAGGTACAACTGCAGGTTGGTCTAGCCTTTGAGCACGGGTGTCAGCAAAACCCTTCCCTTTCCTGCCTCCTTCTGTGTACAAGTGATGCACAGAGCATGCCTGCTGTTCTAAGCCTCCCGAACAAGAACCAGCTCCCTGCCATGCTGTGCTGCGAGGGGAGGTCACTGTCAAGGGACACGGTGGAAGGGGAGGCAGAGAGGATGATATCGTGCAGTTGACTGAGCTTTCCACAGGGGAAAGAAGTACAAGGGAAAAATAATGCTCCCTCCTAGGGTTTTCACAAGATAATAAGTACATTTGGGAAAGGAAGGGGGATTTAAATCCTCCAACCTGCAGATCAGTGTCTCTACATAACGTTTGGTTCAGTGATTTCCAAATGATAATGATTGGGGTTGTACCAAAATTTATCAGAAACACCTGCAAGTGAAGGATGAATGGGCTGGAGGAACAGTATCTGGCAAAAGGTCTTAAAGGAAGAGCACAGGCATTTCCAGTGCTGACTACCTTGTAAAATAGGGCTGTGACCTAAGTTGGCAAGGAAATATCACATTCAAATACTGTCCTGGTTTCAGCTGGGATAGAGTTAACTGTCTTCCTAGTAGCTGGTACAGTGCTATGTTTTGAGTTCAGAGCGAAGAATGTTGATAACACTGATGTCTTCAGTTGTTGCTCAGTAGTGTTTAGACTAATGTCAAGGATTTTTCAGCTTCTCATGCCCAGCCAGTGAGAAAGCTGGAGGGGCACAAGAAGTTGGCACAGGACACAGCCAGGGCACCTGACCCAAACTGGCCAACGGTGTATTCCATACCATGGGACGTCCCATCCAGTATAGGAACGGGGAAGTGGGGGCAGGGATTCGCCACTCGGGGACTGGCTGGGTGTCGGTCGGCGGGTGGTGAGCAATTGCACTGCGCATCATTTGTACATTCCAATCCTTTCATTATTGCTGTTGTCATTTTATTAGTGTCATCATTATCATTATTAGTTTCTTCTTTTCTGTTCTATTAAACCGTTCTTATCTCAACCCACGGGTTTTGCTTCTTTTCCCGATTTTCTCCCCCATCCCACTGGGTGGGTGGGGGAGTGAGTGAGCGGCTGCGTGGTGTTTAGTTGCTGGCTGGGGTTAAACCACGACAAATACTTAAGTGAGTAATTAGGTATTTTATAGATAGGAACAAGTGATTTTCTGTGTTATAGCTTAACATAACTTCAGAATAAAAGTTTATGGGATTTTTTTTGTAAATGTAAGTGCACATGAGTAACTTGGTGCAACATGTGGGATTAAGCAGAGTCCCTGCCCTATGAACACTCTGGCATTGCCCACTGTAACCTCTCTCAATATTTAAATTGTATTGGAGGAATCTGGAAGCATAAAGGATGCTTTAAATGGTAATTAGCAGGGCAGTAAAAATGAATTCCAAGATCATCTGTCTAAATTCACCAAGGAATTGGTTCTATGCATTACCAGGAAGTCTGATTCCAGGCAGAACCCAGTGGCAGTTTTCCTTAAGTAAAGACCATATTATCAGATCTAATTAAGTCTATATATTGAGAAAACTCTCATTTTACTACGCTCTGGATCCTGCTTCAGTATTTCCTGAATCTTAGTCCGATTGCTGAATAGCTTTACAATTTCTTTAACTGCAGGTTTAGCTCTCTAATAAAGATCACCGCAACAAATCCTATAGTCACTACTCTTCAAATTCTTTCTCTTGTTTTCAGTTTGAAACATCATCTAATTTACACTGATCATAGGGTTATTAGTGCCTGGGTTTTAAAATGCCAATGGTTGCCAGGATGCCTGCCCCATCTAGCCCACTGTTGATGTCTTTTGCTCTCTGCGGAGGGCCAAGTGTTTCCTTTGTGCTAAAAAGAAAATCACAAAGTCCACGTATGTGCTTTAATCGCATATATTCAAAATACACAGGGAGTTCCCCCCCTATTAGCTGAAATAGGTGCTTTTTTGTTTGCATGTTTAAAACCTGCCTAAATGCCAGCTTTTATTTGTGTTGTGCATTCAGTCCTTACTGAACTATGCATGAGAATGTGCCTCAACTCATGCATAGAAAATGTAGGCAAGCTGTGGTTCCCAAAAATGATTTTTTAAAAGGAGCTGGGACACTTTGCTTTATTGGCAGAGTAGTGAACTTCAAGAGACTGGTCCTTAAAAGGAAACGCATTGTAGAGCCCCTGAGGTATTTCCATAGCGATGGTTGCAGCAAGCTTTCTATTGTCAGCCCTATTTTTTTATCTTCCTCTTGTAATTACTTTTTCCAAGGTACTTTTTGTACCTTAAGTTTGTCACCCCCCCCCCCCCCCCTTATTTAGAGGATCAGCACTTAATAAGTGCTATCACAAGGGGATCTGCAGCAATGTCTCGGGAGTTTTATTTGTTCATTTTTTACTTTGAGATTAATCAGATAAAGCATCTCGGATGTAAGAAAAATGACTGTAATGGTGCTTCTTCTCTTGCTCGGGATCATCAGCCTCAGGAACTGCTTTGGGGTGAAAAATCTGAATACATGCTACTTGGTTTTCTTCAATGGCAAGCTGGGGTTTCAGGAGTAGCAGGCGGGTTACTCAGAATTAAACATCCTGAAATCCTGGTAGGTCCCAGTGGAAAGAGTGAGCCCTTCTTGTTAATGCTCCAGATGCTAGAGTCAAGTTCAGATCTAATGTCTTTAAAAAGGAAGTTTTCCAGCTTTTCATTGGAAAGTAGTAGTGAAAGCAGCTAAAATATTTAAAGAGGTATGCCAGTGGATTGAGTGCAGTTCCCATCATGGGGTAAAAGGGCTATTCTAGTTCCCCCCCAAAAAACCCTGGGATCCAAACTGCCTGTGTGAGGGGATGGGACACAGCAAAGAGAAAAAGAGAGGAAAACAGAAGAAAGCGGTAGTGGGGAGACATGGCTTCTGATAGCTGTGGTGGAAGGAAACTCATGCCAGGAAGAGATGGGTGGTGGGGAGACACCAAGGAGTGATGGGGTGCCAAAATATTTTCTGTATCAAATCACAGGTACAACCACAGCCAAGGTACAGGTTTTACACAGGCTCACTCAGTCCAGGGGATGTACCCTTTGAGATCTCAGTCCCAAACCCTGTGCCCTTGTGGTCTTCCTTCTGCACAACAGGACTTCTTCAGTACTGTGGTTGGGCACCTTCAGGAGTGGTATTTTCTTCTTCCCAGAAGAATTGAGTATCTCCCACTGAATTTCTTGCAAGGAAATGTGGAAAGTAAGGTTTTGGAGGATCCATCCTGCCCATGGATCATCATAATCTGCAGGATTAGAGCTGTAGCTGCATTTAGTTTCACCCAAATTCTTGAAACTGGAGCTAAAATTGAAAATACATATCAGTTAGTTCAAAACAGTATTAGTAGAATGTTGCAGCCTAAAAGTTAGTAAACGGATCAGGATTTAAGTCCAGAGTTGTGGGGATTTTAGGATCATCCTGCTAAACACTGTAGGCCATGCTGGTTTGCTTAGATCAAGGGACAGAGCTGTACATGATGGATTTATTCAATTGTACTCATTGCCTTCCTTCTCTTCCCCCCACCTCTCCAAATTATGGCTCCGTATAAGATCGATTAGTGTAAACTGCTGCTCTTTGGGTTTAAGAGGAACAATTTTCAGCAGCTTCCTCACACTGGTTTGAAAGGAAAAAAACCAACCAAACATTCTGCTTAATTAAGACCTAAAGAGGCGGTGCAAACTTTTGATGATTAATTGAAGCATGCTTTAGACTGATGCATATTTAGTTATTATAATGTGATAATTTTATCTTGTTATACAAACTACTCCCTTTGGGAACATGATTTAACACTGCAAACACTCCGTGTTTATTGCATTGTTCATTATGAAAAATACACAGGCTAAAAACCACAAGGAGATGCATCTGAACAATATCTGTGCGGTGGGTGCAGGGAGTACTTCTTCCACCTGTAATGACACAACCCAGGGGCAGAAAAACACAGTATTGGAACTCCCACAGTAGCTCTCCCTATGAAGAGTTGAGAACTCAGAAAGGCAGAGGCTGGAAATTCAGATCTTGTATTGTATGTGGAAGGAATATGTCTTTCTATTACCTGGTGTAATTATAGAAGACAGCAGTTCGGATGTTCTGCTGAAAACTCTCCTGTTACTATTCACTTGTCCTCTGTGCCGACTCCTCTTTGACTCACCTGTATAACTACCCACGCTACCTGTCATAAGTGTGACAGATCCAAGAACATGCTAAGCACATTGCAAGAGCAGGTCATAAAGTTGCAAGCCCAGATGGAGAAAAAAATAATTTTCTTTCATTTCAAAATGATCTGTACCAGTACTTGCAAATATTATTTTTGTACTTTGCAAATGTGTCAGCCTAGCTATGTGAGTCCTGAAAGTGATGGTGAATGATCTTCATCAGAAGAGCTGCTCCAGCGAGAGCTCACATGATGGACATAGGCATGCTGTCAGGACGAGCTCATGTTACTCAAGCGGATATGCTAAGCTAGACTACCAGCAAAAGTTTGTCTGTAAGCAAAGGAGTACATTGCTGATGTAGTATACCGATGTAATTACTGTGGAGAAGCTTTCTTAGTGCAGACCTAGTCAGAAAAAGATTAGAATAAAGATTCAAGACAGATGAACAGGCTCAAACTACTGGATTTGAAATTCCCCGCTTCCCTGTGTTCTCGTCACAGCAGGTTCTTCTTGCTGAGCACCCTAGGGACAGCGATTTGATACATTTTCCTGAAAGAAGTGCAAGAGTCTGGTAAAGTGGTTTTTAAAGAATTTGGCCTTATGAAACAAAGATCTGTGAAAAAGTGAGAGGAATTTTATCTTGAATGGAGGGTATGAATTTCTGGTTTCAGATTATTCGAGTTTGTGTCTAGCAAAAGACAGCAATTAAATCATGAGGCTTTGGCTTATTTCACACAGTCTTAATGTTTTGAGTTTAAGTTATTGCTTCCCACTGCTGTGGATTTTAATGATAGAAATACATGGACTGTTACTATTCTGTTAATGTTGCAGTCCTCTTTTTGGGTCACTAAGCTGTAATGAAACATCCCTATTAGTTATTGTCGTGGTTTAACCCCAGCCAGCAACTAAGCACCACGGAGCCGCTCACTCACTCCCCCCACCCAGTGGGATGGAGGAGAGAATTAGGGAAAAAAAGTAAAACTCGTGGGTTGAGATAAGAACAGTTTAACAGAACAGAAAGGAAGAAAATAATAATGATAATAATAATAATAAAATGAAAATAATAATAATAAAATAATTGGAATATACAAGACAAGTGATGCACAACGCAATTGCTCACCACTCACTGACCGATGCCCAGTTAGTTCCCGAGCAGCGATGCACGTCGTGTCCCCCCCCCCCCCCCCCCAGTTTATATACTGGGCATGACACCTTATGGTATGGAATATCCCTTTGGCCAGTTTGGGTCAGCTGCCCTGGCTGTGTCCCCTTCCAACTTCTTGTGCCCCTCCAGCCTTCTTGCTGGCTGGGCATGAGAAGCTGAAAAATCCTTGACTTAGTATAAACATTACTTACCAACAACTGAAAACATCAGTGTGTTATCAACATTCTTCTCATACTGAACCCAAAGCACAGCACTATACCAGCTACTAGGAAGAAAATTAACTCTGTCCCAGCTGAAACCAGGACAGTTATTTTCACAACGTCTGCTCAGACCTCTACTGCAACCAATGTCAAGAAGAAAAGCACATGATCACGTTTGGACCTTTATCATTGTCCCCAGCTGTCATCCACAGCCACAGGGCGTGGCTCTGTACCTATCCCAGGTGCCAAGATCGGGTCCTTTTCTCTGCTGTTCTTAGCTTCACTTGAAGCTGAAAGAAAGGATTTGATTTTAGAGCAAGTCTTCCTCCCACTGGGCTGCACAAGTGTATTGGGTTTGTGTGGCAAGGTTTTGGTAGCAGGGGGGCTACAGGGGTGGCTTCTGTGAGAAGCTGCTGGAAGCTTCCCCTATGTCTGACAGAGCCAATGCCAGACAGCTCCAAGACAGACCCACCGCTGGCCAAGGCCGAGCCCATCAGTGATGGTGGTAGTGCCTCTGGGAGAACAGATTTAAGAAGGGGAAAAAAAAGTTGCTGTGGCACAGAAACTGCAGCCAGAGAGAGGAGTGAGAATGTGTAAGAGAAACAGCCCTGCAGACCCCCAGGTCAGTGCAGAAGGAGGGGGAGGAGGTGCTCCAGGCGCCGGAGCAGAGATTCCCCTGCAGCCCGTGGGGAAGACCATGGTGAGGCAGGCTGTCCCCCTGCAGCCCAGGGAGGTCTGTGGTGGAGCAGATATCCACCTGCAGCCCGGGGAGGACCCCACGCTGGAGCAGGGGGATGCCGAAGGAGGCTGTGACCCCGTGGGAAGCCCGCGCTGGAGCAGGCTCCTGGCAGGACCTGTGGCCCTGTGGAGAGAGGAGCCCACGCTGGAGCAGGTTTTCTGGCAGGACTTGTGACCCTGCAGGGGACCCACGCTGGAGCAGTCTGTGCCTGAAGGACTGCAGCCCGTGGAAGGGACCCACGCTGGAGCAGTTCATGAAGAACTGCAGCCCATGGGAAGGACCCACGTTGGAGAAGTTTCTGGAGGACTGTCTCCCATGGGAAGGACCCCAGGCTGGAGCAGGGGAAGAGTGTGAGGAGTCCTCCCCTGAGAAGGAAGGAGCAGCAGAGACAATGTGTGATGAACTGACCCCAACCCCCATTCCCTGTCCCCCTGTACTGCTGGGGGGAAAGAGGTAGAGAAAACCAGGAGTGAAGCTGTGCCTGGGAAGAAGGGAGGGGTGGGGGGAAGGTGTTTTAAGATTTGGGTTTATTTCTCATTGCCCTACTCTGGTTTGATTGGCAATAAATTAATTTTCCCCAAGTCAAGTCTGTTTTACCCATGATGGTAATTGGCGAGTGATCTCTCCCTGTCCTTATCTCAATCCATGAGCCTTTTGTTCTATTTTCTCTCCCCTGTCCAACTAAGGAGGGGAGTGACAGAGTGGCTGCGTGGTGCTTAGTTGCTGGCTGGGGTTAAACCACGACAACAGGGCTCTTGTTGATGGTCTGTAGGGAATTAGTCATGTGATACTGGATATTTTCTTTTTTTACCTGCTGAACTGCATTACAAGAAGTTAGAGTTGCATCAAAAATTGACTTGGGCAAACCTATACCTGAGGGAGCAAAGACGACTTAAAAAGTGACGTATTAATGTACTATCCCAGGAAGCTCATGCTCTGAACCCCCTTCTGAAGTACTGCTGTTTCCTGGCTGCTTTACCTGGCCATACTCGGCTAATCCTTTTGTAGCAGTGTTCCCAAGTGTATTAAATGGAAGGGGCATCTAGTTTTATTATTGCTGTTACTATTAAAAGGATTATATTGTATGTGACCACTCTGATGACTGGGGCGAGAAGGGAGTAGAAGAGAGAAATAATTGAAGTTCTTTGTATTTAGGCAGACTCTTTCCCTCCCTTTCTCCCTTCCTTCTTTCAAAATGATGAACATTTTGGTTAATATTGATGATGCCTCCTGGATATCAGCTGTCTCTTCCTAGGAGTGCAGACAGTGGCTGGAAGTAGTAGTTTGTAGACCATTTTCTGCTGTTCTACTGACTGTCAGATCCATGGACCACAAGTAAAGCAATGCTGCTTCAAAAGATTCCCTGTGAGGTGGTAGTGATGTTTTGCTGGTCATGGCATGAGAAGACAACAATGTGACAGAGTAGGTGCCTCTCCTCTCCTCTCCTCTCCTCTCCTCTCCTCTCCTCTCCTCTCCTCTCCTCTCCTCTCCTCTCCTCTCCTCTCCTCTCCTCGATCTATCTTAGAGGAAGTCTTTGGCAGAAGGAGGTTGATTGAGCCTTGCTGTCCTGCATAACCTCCCACAGAGAAGTGCGTAATGTGGCTTTTCCATGTAAACAGCTGTTGCTGCTGCTGGGGTGCTGCATAATTGAAAACGGACAATTGTGTGGTCTTCTGATCACCCATGGGAGACAGTTCGTGGGTGTCAGTGAACACAAGCTGAATGATAGCTGAGGTGTTTCCCCTATGAAGTCACACATGAAAGCCCCTGAGAATCCCAGTGGTGGAGCTCTGTGCTTCTCCTTAAAAACTGTGCCCCAGACAAGCCAACCTGCTTCAAAGAGCTACGCCAGCACCTACTTTGCCAGTGAACTCTCTTTCAGCTCTGTAATTTTGTTTTTTCATTTATGACAGTTACTCTTACCAGAAATGAAGGCTATTAGAAAGGTATCACTGGTAGATCTTCTATTTTCCAGAGATAAAATACTTCTTATCAGTAGGAGAATATATGTTGCTGTTATCTGAAACAAGAGGTTGCCATCTATTTCCTTTGGTTCACAGGATCTTCTGTTGTCCTGATATATTCAAAGGGGCAACTTCAGTCTGTAAGGAATTGGTTTATTATGGTGCAAAAGTAGCTGAATCAGGGCACCTTTGTAAAAGCTTGGTTAGTACTTCAAATGGCTCAGGATAAAAATGGGGGGAAGAGCTCTTGGGCTGTGCTGGAGTAGTTAGCATCCTGGCCAAGACTGGTCCGGAGAGAAAGCCGTGACGACACCGTGCAGCACCACCATAATGGCACCCTGTGCTCCTCTGTGCCTGGCTGAGATTACAACCAGCTCAAGGGCAGACTTCTTGACCCTATAGATAGCTGTGATAATTTTGGCCAAATTGTTCTGATTTCCCTTGATGTTCAGTATATAAAAGCATTTATAATATTGGCAAATCCCACTCTAAAGGGTAGGTGATAAAATACATTAAACACAAATCTGTGTTATAACTTAGCCTTAAATATAGGTTTAAAGGTAGACAGTCTGATTAAAACTAAAAGGTCATTATTTTACATTGTACAATTTTATTTGTAGCTATAAATCATAACACAATTTGTGGAAGGAAAAAAGTTATTAAACTGGCAATATTTATTCCGTTAAGGTGAATAAAATGCAGCACGTAGTTCTGAGTTATGATAGCCGGGGAAGGGAGCCAAATCACTCTGCTAAAAATTAGTTTGCCAATAATTTTGCAGAACGATGACAGCGTGGCTTCAAAAACAAATCCTTTATAGGGAAATGGGATGGCTGCATGACAGACTCTCTGAGCTATGAATTCTCCACAGCTCATGGACCAGGAACTGCTTTAACAATTAGTCTTCAGGGATTTTTTTTTTATCCAGAAGTTAAACAATGGCTGCTGTCTGTAACAGAAAGGTCACGCGGTATCATAGACTGGACATAAGAACTGAAGAATTCTGAGTTTTAAGTCAGAAAGATTCCTGCTAACTTACTGTCTTGATCTGTTTAGGAGGCTTAACTATTCACTGCCCCTGTCTCTGAAGCTGGGGTGGGAATGATGACCACACAAGGATATCGCTAGCACTTTAGTAATAAGCCTTGGGCTTTTTTTTACATGGCAGAAGGCATACATGCCACATTCATAACACATGTTAGAGAAGAGCTTGAGAGAGGCTCGGGAACTCTGAATTAAAATTTGACCAATGAGCATAATGACTGGAAAGTAACCCAGCAGACTTTACCACAGTGCTGCATCTTCCTTCTTGCTCGAGTCTGTGTTTCTGTGACTGCTGTATTCACACAAAAGCTCCCCATTTTGTACGCTAGTCATTATTTTGAAACAACACAGAAAAGGGGTATTTCATGTTCCTTCTTGCTTAGAAGAGGGCTCTTGTTAGAGACCTGCCTTGGTGCAGTACCTTCTGGGTGTGTTTTATCACTAGCTTGCTGAGCAGAACATTTCAGGGGCTTACTACAACAGACTGTAAGTAACAAGAACAAAGCCGCAATACTCATTAAGCCTCTAGTCTTAGTTACTTGTTTAATAAAGAGTTGTGCGCTCTTAAACATGCTAAAAAGCTGTCGAGATTTCCAGAGCTTTTCAGCAATGCAGCATTTTTTAAGCTAATAATCTTTTCCAGCCATCTTAGAAGCTTTGCCAATCTGCTGAGCCTGGCTGGCACAGGTCACCAGCTGCCTGAGGACGAAGCTGGTGATCACAGGCATGCACAGTTCTGCTCTCAGACAGTGAGGAAGTTAGAAATAAGATGAGCCAGTGCTGGTTGTATCTAAGAGTAAGTGTGCAGATGTCTGAGGAAGGTGTTTGCATCTCATGTAAACATTGTTCTTATATTTTTGTTGTAGAAGATGATGTGTCAAATGTACAAATAATGTGTGCCTGGTGCCAGAAAGTTGGAATCAAGCGCTATTCCCTGAGTATGGGAAGTGAAGTGAAATGCTTCTGCAGCGAGAAGTGCTTTGCAGCTTGCCGAAGAGCATATTTCAAGAGAAACAAGGTAAGAGAAATAAGGAAAGTCGTAACCTACATAGACATAGCTTTAATCAGGCCCAGCCTGGGTCTCATGTAGCATCTAATAGAAGCTCTTTTCTTTTGTTTTCTCTGTTTCACCTAGTCCCTCCACTTTCCATCTGTATTGTCTGTTGGCCTGTCAGCCCTTCACTAACCTTGTTTCCTTCAGTTTCCTTTAGCTTGATGCTTGGGTTTTGTGAGAGTCAGGGAATTAAAATACTAATAAGCATTAACATAAGAGTCCCAATTTGGCCTTAGAGTCTCAGCATACTTGCTACATATATATAACTAAGAGGAGGTATCATGGAAATAGAGTAGAGGAGGGTTGTGTATGACAGTGTCACTGAGTCCCATGGCACTCAGATCATGGCCAGTGGGTAAATGCTTTTAGGGCCTAAGCCTAGATCCCATCACGATAGCAGACATCTTCCCACTGCTGCTAGTGAGCTCTAGTTTCAATCTTCTAAAGTGTATCATTACTAATAAATTATCATTGCTGCAAAATTCAGGCACTATACAGTTTTGGGGTTGGGGTAAGCAATGTTAGAACATCTAGAGTAGCGTGAAAACCCCTCCTACTCCATTTAAATTTAACTCTGTCTAAAATTAGAATGCAATCCTAATATTGAATGTCTACAAAAACTGCTATAATAACTGAAGTACAGTGCCTGAAAATGCCCTCTAGGTTACTTCAGCAGCTGCTTTTCTGCAGCAGAATGTGCGATATGTCATTTAAAGAAAAATAACAAAGGAACACTCCAGCATTTTTAGTTGTTAAAAAAGTAGCTGTGTCCTTTTGGTGCTTAATAGTGTGAGTCTTTGGGTAGCCTTTATTGTCTTAGATATGTTTATTATTCATAAAACCCTTTACATTTTGGTTTTCTAAATGATGCCATTTTCCCTCATGCTACAGAACATTCAAAGCCTGTCAAGTTCAAACTGAATTCAGGTCTCTAAATCTGGTCTTTTACATCTGTGGTAATAACAAATAAGTACATATGGATCCTAGATTCAGGATGCAGTGTTATAGCAAATTACCCTCCTTTATAAATTTAGGTCGCATTATCCTGCCAAAAAAAAAAAAAAAAAAAAAAGAAAAAAAAAGGAAAAAATGCCTGAAGAATTAGGTTGCAAAAATCAGTAGAGTGGAATTTTAGTGGCAGTCTTGGAGAATCAAGCTCATAATGTCTACTGGAGCAGACGGGCAAGTTAAAGTCACGTGAGTCTTCTGTGAGGAGTGGTGTTTACATCCTTTTTATCTAGAAAAAGTGCAGAGGAGGGAAATACATGCTCCTTAGATGTTCCTCATTTGAAAATAAGTTCCCATGGATGTACGTGTATGTGCACACATGCACATTTATGCACATGCAGTTCAATGTGCCTTACAATGTGTAAGACACTCTGGGGTGACAGGATCCAGATCACTCTCAGCTGATGCTGCTGTGGCTTTCAGTCACAAATTTACATGGGTAAGATAATTCATAGTAATGGAGGCATTGTCAGTGATCCTAGTTAGGTGGTCCTGTGTGTCTAGCAGTGATGAGTACCAGATAATTCGGGAAACCTTTGGGATGCAGATGAAAGAACCAGTTCATGGTGGATTCTGTTTCATCTACAGTTTAGATCCTGGAATAGGAGGTTTAGATCCCTTACTAAATGAAAGTAAATACATGTTAACATAATGCATAGGTGTCCTTCAACCTTCTACTAACCCATGAGTAGTAGGATTCAGTAATAGTTTATGGCCATGAATTCAATCAGGCAATATACGAAAAAGTTCCCTTTTACCTGACTTACAATGTATTACCCTTGTGCTTTGTTGGAGGCCTCCTTGTCCTTGTATTATGAGAAAGGATGAATTAGAGCATCTCATTCACCCTGGTTCCCTTTCCTATGCATCTATTAACTTCTTCTGGAAGCTAAAAGATGCTGAATATTTCCATCCAGAAAGCTCTCTGTATTCATTGTTTTGCATATATCTAAATAACAATAGATGTTCATAATCTTCCTATACCATCATAACCCAGTGAAGTGTCCTATTCTTCACTAAAGAGGTTGCAAATTAACAAAATGTCATATGGGAGGACTTGGCAAAACATGGTGAGATAACATATAATTGATAACACGTTGGCTGCTGCATTGGCTCCGCTTCAAAGCTACACCAGTGAGTCACATTTTCTTCCTCTTTGCACCTGTGGAATCTGGAATTGCACAGGACCTGACCCAGCAGGGGAAATCTGGAGCTGCCCCTTGCATGTGTATTTATGGCACTAGATGATCAGAGGACAGAATATTTAGGAAATGCTGCTGTGAAATTAAGACAGGTACAGCAGAATTCAGCAGACCCTCATGCTTCTTGTTTTGCACTTCACCTGTTAGTAATAGAGCGGAGTCTTGAGGAACAAGATCAAAGGAACAAGGCTGCAAATAGTTTCAGATTTAACCACTGACCTTTAATCTGTTATTACTAGTCCAACAGCATACCTGTCTTCTCCATGACTCTAATGCTTATTTATGTATTTGAGAAGTTATGCCACTCTACACTTTCTCATTTTTCAAACAGAAGAGTAAAATAGTCACATTTCACCTGCCTTATGTATGTTTTAAACAGCCAATCTCTGCCACAATATAGTGTTGTATTACGTTAAATATGTACAGCTGCTGCATTTCTGGGAGCTGATAGGACTTTGTGGTCACTTCACGTAAGGCTTGAATTTCCTAATGGATTGTGTTAAGCACTCTTCCCTCCCTCCCCTAGATAAGAAGTGCTGTAATAAGCGCTTGCTTAAAATGATAGGACTGTTTAAACAGTAAAGAATAAGTCATCACTAATGTCTCAAAAAGGCACTAAGTAATGCTGCAAATTATCCATCCCTGAATGCCAGTTGCTGTGTTCAGAATTAGGACTTTTGTCGTCATCCTAATAACAAAATCTTCTCCCATACAGAGGGCAAATGCATGCTGAAGCGATGCACGCCCACAGATTCCCAGCTGGGAGAAGGCTTGGCACGAGACCGCCTTGAAGTGCCCTCGGAGAGCAACGAAAGGGCCCCCAAAAGCCCCAGGTTAGCTGGGCACTGACTGCTCCCAACCTCTAACTCCTTCCCAGCCCTCTTCCACAGTAGGTTTAGCAAGAGTAGCAACGCACTGGAATAAGCTGGTACCTTGCTGGCCTCAGGAGTGTTTGAACCCAAGCAGTTTAGTCGGAGGTGCACATTGGTCCATCCTGTCCTTCGTCCCAGCGGAGTTGTGCCCATTTGTGCTCCAGAAGCTATGCCCCTGCACCCGCTGCATCCGTACGTAGCCAGGGTCATCAGGGAGCTTCATGGCTGGGATGGGGAGTTTGTAAGGAAAAAGACTTGTGCAACTGTAAGTTGCTCTTCTCATAAGAAATGCAAATTTTGCCCCAGGTATCCTGCAGTCATGACCATTTAAAATTATCTATATTAGCAATCATGCCTTGCAAGAATAGAAATGTGTATGTTTTGAAATATAATGGGTTTCCTCACAGACTGTAATTTTATCTAAGTTAACAGAACTAAATGAAGAAAAAATTGAGGGTTTTACCCCATTAGGCAAAAAGGAAAGTATTTAGACTAGATCTGATTTAGAAAAAACCTAAAAATACCACCACCACCCCCAGACAAAAATAACCTGCTCCTGTTTGGTCTAGTATGCATAGTCAAATACGCATAATGAACTACTGTATAATGATAACCTGTTCTGCATAATAATACCAATTAAAAGGAAACTTTGCAGGAAAAGGGAGCATTTCATACTAATGTTTGTAATTGAAGATTCAAGATTTGGAGCTGTTCTGATGCTCCCTTCTTTAGAGATTTAATTTTATAGGCCAACTAATATAAAGTTAAGTACCAAAGAGGCAGATAAGGGCAAAAAGCACTAGACCACCAAGTTTCAGAAGATGAAATTTAAAGGGAACGATTGGATTCATAATTGGATCCAGTGAGTTTGAAGCCTGAAAAGATTAATTTTGAAATTAAGTTTATTGACTCAATGGGTCAGAAAACAAATTTATTATGACCAAATAGCCAAACCTAGAATGAGGACTGAATTCATAGGGGTTATAGGCTCTGTTCACAGATATATTAAAGGATAATTTACTTGATTTGACTACGACATCGGAGACGAAGTGACTGCAAGGTTGTCAGCCAGTATTTTATACTTGACCTTGTTCCTGTTTCGCACTGCCTCCCAATCAGGAAAAAAGATGATAGATGTTTTTGTTTACAGTGCAGTCAAATTTCATTTACACTAATAAACAAAAAGGCATAAATCAAAAAGTAAAAGTAAACTTCTGCTTAGCAGCATGAAGATGTAAATGATGATGGCTCTTTTCTCCCCATACGGGATAGTGACGGGCAGCACTGTGTGTGAGTCAGTAGCGCAGACAGGCAGTGGTGTGTTGTACTCTCTTTTATCTCATCTGCATAGCAAAAATGAATGTGAACAATCAAATGGGGCTATAAGAAGTCGTATGCATTTATTTAGTCCTGAGTTCTATTGCATTAGACAATTCCTTACATTTCCAAATTATATTTAAAGATGATAAAGTGCACACAACATCATAAAGCCTTAGTACTCCTGCCTGAGTAGTTTTTTGGTTAATTAATGTATATCACTATGTGATTAATATGGACATGTATATACAAACACATACTAAAAACTGGGAGTAAACAGAAACTATCATTCCCCAAAATAATTACTGAGGGTTGTCAGAGAAAGTTCTCTTGATTTCAGGCTTAATTGTGCAGCCTAACAGTGCATAAGAAACATTTAACAATCTCCCTGTTAAGTCAATGAGTAATGGCAAAAAAAGTATGTTACTTTCTTCTCTTTCTTATGCATCTGCAAAATTTAATTTGTAAAATTATCATCGTTCATGGAAATTTGGAAAATTGCTTAAAGCAACTTGATGCAAATAATGCCCCTGACAAAACAAACAAAAAAAAAGCTTAGCTGTTACATTTTCCGTTAGAGTCCCTTTCCACAATAAGTTTTGAAACACATGGGGCTCTGAATAGAAAACCTATTTCTCCTAGAGATTTAACTTGCATTAATTAGGTGTGCAGAAAGGTCAGTGTAGAGCAGGTGTCCTACCTGGTTTGCGTGAAATCATCCATATTTGGTTCTGCGGAGCTGTTAGAGAAGTGGGATTTAATAAACGGTTCCCAAAGTTGCTGCTCCTGCTGTGGGTTTGCGTAGAATGTGCGCGTGCGTATTTGTGTGCTTGTGTGTGTATGTGCACATCTGCACGTTTGCGTACGCGTATTTGCCACAGCAGCCAATTAATAAGGTTTCTTGCAAATGCTTGAAGGTAGAAGGGGAAAAGGCGACAAACATCTCCATAGCTATGATTGCTATGTTGAAATATAAATGAGTGCTGATGAGTGAATGCAGATGAGATGCTGAGTCTGCAGAGGAAATATTTCAAGTGTGGGGCACAGTTGCAAACTTCTTTGAGGAGCTATCTGGAGAAGGAGGGGGAAAGAAAATATCCTCCCTCAGAGGATGTTTTTGAAGTTTGTGGAGGATAGAAGGCCGCAGACAGTGATCAAAAGTCTGGAACAGATACTGAGATATAAAGTAAATCCTGAGTTGTGAAAGAGATGGGTGGCATCAGTCGGAAAGAAGAAGAGTTGGCATCGTTGTCTAGCTGTCATCAGCTGGCCTTTTTACTTACTGGGTACTAAACCCAGAAATCTCATAAAACTTCCCTAAACCAGGGCTAGGATTTTTCATGATTAGAAGAGGCAAATGAAATTCCAAATTAACCTACTGAGACCATCAGTCAGAATATCTCACTGCTCACCCACGGCAAAGCAAAACGTATTAACATTGCTAACGATGAAATGCATCAGCACCTGACTGATGCCACCAATGCCTTAATGAAGGGATCTGGCAAACCCAGCGTGCTTGTCAGTGTGCAAACTCAATGGACATTTTACTGTCCATCTGCTGCCATTTAATACTATAAATTTGAATCAAATTCCCATTGTCTGAATTACTAGCAGGTATCCAATCCAATTAAAAGGCGTGTTCACTTTTAATTTTAACCACCATGTCACATTACATCAGTCGTGTTGCATTCTGGCTACTTTGGTTATATCAAGATGAATATGCTAATTACAGCTTGAGAATCTGCTGCCTCTTGGACAGCAGGCGTTTGATTCAAACGAAGCGACCAGTTTACATGAGGTGTCCTTGCATCAGTTCTGGACAGCTTCAGCGATTGCACCTCTCCTTCTTGCCAGAAGTAGGTTTTGTTTACATACAACAAAACACCACTAATTGCATTAGGACTTGACTAGAAATGCTTTTAAGGTTTTTGCGCACTCAGTGTATGCAGTTTAGAGCGATGATTTGGATTTAAATAGATGTTATGACACCTTGATACTGGAGATGTGGAAGGAGTTGCTGCCTACCAGAGTGACTGAGGAAGAAAGATGGCCAGCAGCTATTTTTCTGGAGGTTACTAAGGTGCTTTACTGAAGTCTTAAATCACTTAGGAAGAATTTTTGGAGGGGAGAGGGAGACACTAGGGGAAAAACAGACATTTTGCTCCATTAAAAAGTTTGGCAAGATAGACTTCGTGTTCTGTGTTTTTATCACCAAGGGATTTTTGATTAAAGAGTTTAGATGCATAACAATGATGCATTCAGAAAATGAGCAGATATAATACACATGGGTGCTAACTTTACCTCTGAACCCCTTTGGCTCCAACCTATGTGAGCTAGTCAATCGCTCAATAAAATATTGCTCTCCCCTATGTTCCAGGTTCAGGTTCAGGTTACATTAGATTAGCCCCTTTTGCCTTGGCCTCGTATGAAATTAGGAACCTTCCGGCTTCGTTTCCGTGCAATGAACACAGAATGAGCATTGAGAACAGTCTTTATTCTGATGAAAAATTAGGGTAGATCTCCAAAGTGTGTCTAACTTACACAGATTATATTTGATGCCACTTTTCCCTTTCCTAATGAACACATCAATCATTAATACTAATACAAGCTGGGCAAATAATGAAACACATATTAAATAATATGTTTGTTCAAAAATATCATGACATCTGAATAAATTATTGCCTTAATGCATCTGTTCACTTATCAGTCAGCTCATTAACTTAGGGAAATATTGAAAAAGGAGCTTGAGTATTTTTTTCACTCTATATATTTTTATTTAAAAAACAAAATTAAGCAAATATGGTTTTCAAGAATATGTTTGGATTAGGAACAATTTTGAGAACAACACTGTCCATACACACTCGGACATATAGACATATAGAATATTACAGTTAGCCACGTAGTTGAAGGGGGTGAAATTCTGCCCAGGCAGGTGACCACAGTGGGCAGCAGTGGAAAAACCTGAGGGGCCCAACTGGAGGTGGAAAGTCATTTCTAGTCCTAAAGTTTCTTGGGAGCACACGTTGCTGTCACACTTGGCTAGTGGCAAATTAGTTTGTGCAGGTGAGGTGGCAGTTCAGTGGAGTTGCGGCATTTCTTGTCAGCTGATGGTCTGTATTTAATTGCTCTTGTTCCCCCGAAGCAGTGACTTCCCTCTCCATCATGCATAGAAATCTTGGGACAAATTCAAGGATGAAACTGAGTCAGACCAAGGGAGTAAATCACATTGTATATCTTTTGGCCCCTTCTAGGTAGGAAAGTTTCATCCCTTTTAGGTTTGTTTGCAATCATTTGCTGGTTTATGGGAAGACTGAAGATACCCTTACACACATTAACCTTGAATCTGGCCTCGGGAGTCTAAATGAGGCTAGGAGAGGCCAAATGGATATAACTTATAAGCTGCCGGATGAACAGGAAAATCTACTACCGGGAATTGTTAGTTAAAGTCAGCTTCTCGCCGTATATCAAGCCATGCTTGATGCAGAAGTGTTAAATTTGCTGGAAGAACGAGGTGGGTTTTATAGGGCAAAAGTCTGAAAATGTCAAATATCTTCCCTGTAGAAAATCGTTTCTGCAATAATAAAAGACTGTGTGCTGGCCAGCTAAGTTCAGTGACAGGCTGCGCTCTGTCAAAAACCCAAGCATTTACAACTCGCACATTTGAATTTAAATTGGGCTGAAAGTAAACATATGTTGCAAGTTGTCAGCCTGGATGCAATTTTGTATCTAAAGTAAATGTACTCATCTGTTTAATAATTTTTAGGAGCAGTCATAAAGTATCTGATGGTTTGGGGGGGGGTGGGAGGTGGTGCATGGCTTCGGATGGTTTGGGTTTATTTAATCTCCTGCCCCAGAAGCAGGAGGCCAGACTCTGCCTCCGTTGCACGGATGGGCTGGTGGAGATGCTGGGGCAGGAGCCAGCTCTTTCAACTGGCACGCACGGGGCGGACTGGGGGACACGTGGCTCCTGTGGTCTCCATTTACTTTAAAAGCAGAGCAGAGCGTCTCTCTGGCACTTACCCAGGCTTTGTATGGGGAAGGATCTTCGGTGGGGTATGACGGCTCAGTGCAGCTTTACTGGGGAGTGTGTGAGACCATCAAGGTCTCCGCCTTGCCCATCAGCACTGGCTGGATGCAGTGATTTTCCCCGCGTCGCACAGATGGATGCAGCAGTGCAGTGTCCTGTACGCCTGTGGCCCTTCCTTCCCCTGAAATTCTGACTGCCAAATGAAAGGGGAAACCTGTTGAGTTAGAAATCAAACAACTCAGTCTCAATTACTCTTATTATTTTTAATTTAGCCCCTAGGCTTTCACATTCGCGGTGCACAGTGCTACTAAATCAGGTGGAAGAGAGCTCCTAGTACTAAATATAAGTCTTAAAAGCTTAATCTAAAGATTTAAATGGAACATTGACATTTAGATATTTATGAGGAGGTAGGTTTGAATAATTTCATGGTGTAGTAGTAATAATAGTCAACTTTGGCCATTGTCAAATGGTTCAGTCTCATGCCTCCATTTGCAGAAGCAATTTATCAATATCAATGCCTTGATAAGGCAACTCCCCACTGAGTTTCATCTAATACACAGGCATTAAAAGAACAGGTAGCCATACTCCTAACTTCAGTGTTGGAAGATGGTAACTTCATCCTAAAGAAAGGAAGAACCAGGAGCTCTGAAAAAGAAGGCTTTAAAATACCAAGGAAAAGGGTTAACCAAGAGGAAGTTTAAAAAAAGGGAAAAAAAGAAGCATTGAATCACTCTGGAGGCTATTTAAGAACACCATATTAGATGCACAGATGGTACGTATACCTCTGAGCAAGGAAAAAGTAGAAAGGGGAGAGTAAATCTGGCATAGTTAAGTGAAGAAGTGCATAAGCTTAAAGGGACACTGTCAACTTAAAAATCACACTTTTATTGGAAAATTTGTTACCTACTACTGTTACAAACAACACCTATGATTACTGTAACTGAAAGATGAGACAAAAAAACTCCCTCTGCTTTTTGGTGTGGTTCCTTTGGGCCTGATCCAGATTCCATTGATGTCAGTGGGTGACGTCCCATCGCTTGTAGTGAGCTCCGGATCAGGCCCTGTGCATGTTTGCCTGTACATGGTGTATGGCCAGTTCCATTATTTTGCATGCTGTCTGTTTTCTTATTGTTTCTGTGGTTTTTCACACAGCAAGAGAGAAAAAAACATTTTTTTCCAAATTGGAAGCATGCTTGTTAAACTATGGAAATGCCATCGAGGTCCCAGGCACGCTTGTACCAGAAATGCCAAATGTTTTGCTTTTTTAAGAGAAAACTCATCCTTCAAAAAAATTTGAAAACGTGATCAAGTCAGTTATAACCAAAGGTCCATGAGATAAAGTGCAGGAATAAAAGGACAAGGAAATTATCTGAAAGGCGTATGTACAAGGCACTGTATAAGGTGTAGGAAAAGTGTCTCTGTAGAAAACAAAAAACCACCTGTAAGTCCCCCGCACCCGTAGGCCACCCAGTTGTGACTCCGGCTCCTTCTGAAAAAGCGGAACAGCAGAAAAATTAAATTAAATTTTCTGTGTCCATCTTCACCGCAGAGGATGATGAGGAAATTCCTGTTCCAAGGACACTTTTCACAGGAAATCAGAGTGTGGCCTTATAACAGAAATTGAAGTCTCTTTAGAGGAAGTTATGGAGCAACTTCAGCAACTCGAGAGCAGTAAATCACCAGGAGCAGATGGTACTCAGCCGAGTGTTCCTAAGGAAATAAAAGTGTGAAGCAGCAGAGATATTGACAAGGATCTGCAATATATCATTAAAACCAGCAACTGTTCCTGAAAATTTGGAAGTCATTTGTATGGTGTTTAAAAGAAAAAAAAAAAAAAAGAGATAAGAAGGTTGCTTTCTTCTTGAGCATAGGAAATGAAGCTGAGAGTTCCGAAGTAATTTTTATTTGATTTGCTTAATGGCAGAATAAAGTAACTTTCAGTTAGGCATGACCTGGCAGGTTGTAACATTATAAAGAACAGCTGGGATATAATTTTTATACATAACAGCTTTTAGACAAAGATATTTAGGTGAACATAGTTTATTTGGACTCAGGATCAGGTTTGCTGGATAAGGTTGTTTATTTTTGATGTGTTATTTGATGTCTCTGGGTAGTTCAATGCCCTCCACAGAAACAATGAATGCATTTTGGCACAGCAGTGTACCTCGGTCCACGTTTTCATATGAAGTTGGACATTTAAATAAGAAGCTGACTGCATTCCAAAGGACCCAAGTTTACTGCCAACACAAAAATTGCTTTATAATGCTGAGGAATGTTTTTCTATGTGCTACGAAAGTTTTTAATTCAATTTGCTAGAGAAAAAATAATTGTTTTTAGAAAAAAGTTGAATTGTTCAACAAAAAGCAGATACTTCGATGCACAAACCCACTCAAGCAAATCCCCATTTTCTGCAGTTATACCATATGGACAAGGAGTAACAGAGGAGTACAGAGGTTTTGCCAAGCAAACACAGCTAGTATGTACACACACGCATGGAAATCAGCCGAGGGAGGGAAATTAGAAGTTCTAATGGATTTGGAATTTAGTAAAGCACTTGAAATAGCATCTCATGAAATCTTACCCTCAGATTAATTCAAATTACTTTGGATATGAACGCTGTCAAGTGGCCTGAAAACGAGCTCAAGGAATAAAGTAAAGGGTGGTGACAAAGAGCAGCATATCAGGTTGTGGATAGAGAAGTGCCAGAGGGACTTCGTGAGGTTGGTCTTGTTTCATATTTCATTAATGATCTCCAGGAGAGAACAGAGAGCAAGTTCACAAACTCTGCAGATGATACTAAACTAGGAGGCGTTGCAGATACTAGACAGGACAGAAAATAATTCTCTGGAGGAATTAGAAATAATGACAAAAAACCAACTAAATTACTTGTACTTTGACAAAAGTGAGTTAATACGTCCAGGGAAAAGAAAACCAAGCTGAGAAAAATATTTTAGTGGAATGAGTGAAGCTGGACAGAGGCTGAAGCTGAGGATACGTGAGGGCAATAAGTTGGACTGTGCAGATGTAATGGTAGTTAAATGGCCATAGCTAGGGTCTGGAGCATGGGGGTGTTGAGGAGGATAGATGGGTGGTTGCTGAAACATGGATAGAGGAAGGAGTGGCAAGATTTGGAGGGAGTTTGGACATGCAGCCTTAAGGGATAAGCAGAGTCAAAGATGATTTAGGGAATACAAAGGTGTTAAGCCTTTGGAGAAGGAAGAGAAGGCTGGAAAGAAGTTAATCTTTTGCAATTTCGATATATAATACTTCAATGTGTTAGCACTTGGAACTGTGGCCCGAAATGAGCTGCTTTGCTTGGGACGGACTAAGCTGGGACGAGCAAAAACTAGTAAATACCGAAGCTGGCAGTGGCAGAAGGAACGCATACACCATCTTCTGTGTATTTTCTGTCTCCGACTTCTGCAGAAATGAAAGGATAGCATACTCGGATTCAGCAGGCACAATTACACTGCCCATTTTTAGACTGAACTATCACAAATAGTAGTTAAAGGCCTGAGCCACAAGCCACTGAAATAAACAGGAGTGCTCTGTCCGGAGTAGCAGTTGAACTGGGTCTGAAATTAAATAGTATAGTTGCATAGGTTTGATATAACTGATGATTATTAGCAAAATATATAGCTAAGCCAAGTAAAAGAGCAACGGAAACCAAGCCTCATTCATCAGAGATATTGCCTGCCAGTGTAAGCCCCAGATGCATCTTATAACTGTGTAGATTGTAGGATATTTTTCACTCCTTCCTTCAGGTATTGGCTATTGTCAGCTGCAATTTGCCAGATGAGATGAACAAATGGGCTGATCACTATGGCGAGACCCATCTTCCTAATCAGAGCGGTTGCACTGATGGCATAGCAAGCGTGAAGGGCTCCATGACATAATCCAAATCTAAATTGACGTGTCCCATTTGGTCGGCCAAATACGTAACTGGTGTAAGCAGGCATAGCTTTATTAAAATCAATGGGGCTACTTACATCAGCTGTAATTTTGGCCCACTGTAGGAATTGCAATAGCTCCATTTAGTTCTTACTGGGTCTGGAGAAGCATTAGGTTTGCTATAGTGTCACTGGAAAGGTTTTTTTATTATTATCATTAAAATGAAAATATTTTGTCTCACTTTCAATCATCCTCAAATCTCTCACAAAAATTTTCAACATTCATAATGCAGTTATCAGTGTCACCACACTAGTCTTTTGAAGTATTTTGAAAATGTCAATATTTTCTAGTAATTACTGTTGATGAAAATATGGAAAGCGTAGAAGACTTTTTATAAAAGAATTATAGGTTGTGTTCACAATAAAAGGTTGTGTTCAATCTCACATAGTAAGGGCTATTTTTAAAGAAGTGTCATGTAAAACTCTAATTCATTATATCTGGACATTTCAGTATAAAATGTAACGTGTAGCACCTTCACTATGCCTAGCTTTTCTGAAGAACACAACTAGAGATATTAGAGCATGTCGCATAGTTTGTAAGATGTTTCCTAAAATTGGTTTCCTAAAGACAGCTAATCACAAATGTGGTTATTTTGAGCTTTTTGTTTCTTCAGCCTTGAACTTAGGTTTGAGTAACTCAATATAAATTGCAGAACAGAATATGCAATAAGGTACTGAGCATCAGTTTCAAAACGAAGGAGGTATTTTGGTCTTGTGGATGTCAGGGGCAATATTTCCACTGATGTCAGTAGGATGAGAACTGAATCCCAAGCTACAAGCCAGTGGTGGCATTTCAACAGGAAAAATGAGGAATTAGATATTTGTCTGTGTACTTTGTGATCTACAACTATCAGGTTTTGCTGATAAAGCTGTATAAGGTATTTTAATTTTAACCTAATTTATATTAAATAAAATAAAGGCCAGGTCTGCCACACTTAAGCTGGATAGCTCTTTATTCTCCAGTAGCCCAGGGCAGGGAGGTAATGCACATTTCTCCTCCTTCACCATTCTGCCTTGTCCTTTCCCTTGCTTTATTAAGTGGAACCTTTCTAGCCTTTGCAATACAGCTACCAAACTTTGAACCTCTCTCTGGCTATGTCTTCCTACATTTCCTAACACGTTTCTGCCTTTTCACTGGCGAGGTTAGGATAAGGTATGGCATTTACTGTTCCGTGTTGTGTTCTGTATTTGCGGCATGTCTTGTGTTGTTTTATGGATGTTTTCTTAGGTTGGTTTTTTTGGTGAAAGCTACCGAGGAGATTCTGAGTTGTTTTTTGTCTGTGCCCTTAATGGGGTTTAACTTACCACCCCATTAAACAGTCATTTCTTATGTGCAATTGTGATTACTGGAATGTAGGTTGCTATTATTAATCATCTTTCTATTCGTACTGTTACATTAATCATGTGAGGAGATGCGGGTGTAAGTTTGGATCCAGCAGGATGACAACTTCTTGTTCGTGGTGATCCGAAATTCAACCCGTGAAGCAAAGAATGACTTTTACAAGTCATTTTCATGTTTGCCAATTTTGAAGGCAGGCCTGTGCCATTTTGCAGTACCCCATGCTAATTGTGACCTGTGCGGATTTAGGGATTTCATGAATAATACAAGAGATGCAGGAACAGTTGGAAAAAAACAGTTTCGCACGTTGTTTGTGTCAGGGCTCAGTAATGGATTTACCCTCGAACGCAGCCACCACTAAGAAGACATTCTGGTTTCCAGGGCCTCACACTGCGCACGCAGGAGTCATTTCAGTTTTGCACGCGCGGCTCTCTAGCTGCTCTCCCTTTGTTTCCAAATAGCGCGTGCTCTGCTGTGTACATGTGCCTTCACATATTCTTACAGGAAATCTACTTTCACGCCCAAGAGGAAGAAAGTCTAGCACGTTTTCTGCAAATAAGCGTGTTCCTTCGGGAAGCGTGCTTGCAGAGGAGGAAAGAGGACAGTACAGCTGTAAACATTCTGCTCGGAGATAATCAGCGCCCCAGCAGGAGCACCTTCCCTGCACAGCTGTACAATTCCCTTTGCTCTCTAGAAGGCACTGCACCCTACGTGCAGTTTCCAAGCTACATTTAACACAATTGCCCATCAGCACTTAGGAAGCAGTTACCACAGAAACCCAGCAGAGACCAATTAGTCACATGATTAAATTAATTAAAATAACCCAGGGTATCTGCCATCTTGCTTCTTTCTGCTACGCATAGCGCATGACCCAGGCGGAGCTGTAATTGGGTAGCATTATTGTGCCTTTTAATCCTAGAATCATCTTCATACTGTACTGGAGGTGGTCTTTGATTTTTCCTTTTCCACTGGTCTGTGTAAATCCCTTCCCAGAGATCCACGTTATTCCCTTGCCGCAGAGATGCATTATTCCTTTTCTGGAGATCTGTGTTATTGCACAAAAACATTCTCCAGCCCCCTCAATAAGCCAAATAGTATCAAATTTACAAAACATCAGATTTAACAACAGCGAGATTTGTTATGTTTGGGATAAGAGGATTTGGAAACATTTTCAATTGCACAGCTAAGACTTCTGGAGGTCTTTAATGACAGCTCTAACAATACTTGCCAGAGAGCGCTCTGTAATATGTATTAGCACTTGACCTGAGAATTGTAAAGCACTAAGAAGAGACTGTATGTTGTGTCTTCATTTCCCAAGTAATACTGTTACTGCAGTGGGGCGCGTTTAAGTGGAACAAGCTGTCTGCCTTGTAAGACTGCTTCCTGGGAAAGGCAAGCAGTTTGGTTTCCTTGCTCGTTTTTAAAACCTAGAAATGCACAGTCATATTCTGACTTAGTAAATCAGTCCTTTGTCCTTGGTCCTTTGGCTGTCCTGATAATGGCATCCCCTGAATATCCATGTCAGCTAGGGTTTTCTTCTGTTATATCAGTGTCATACTTCTGCATGCACACAAATCATCTCTACCTGAAATGGCATAAAACATGGAACATTGCAATTTCCATCTCATCAAAGATTTGCTGGTGACTGCTCTGAAGTTACCTTGATCCATGGCACCAAAGGAAGGAAAAAAAAAAATTAATACTATTTCTGGCCCCAAAGTACGGAGCAGCTTGCCTCTCCAAAGCAGATTCCATACAAACAGACTTGACAAAATAGCATGCATAAATTACACGGCTCTGATGCATTAATTTGTGCCTAACAGAGCAAGTAGCAACAACACTACATCTACAATGGATGGGTATAAGATGGAAGAAATGAAGTCTGTGGGTTAATGTATAAATAATCAACTGTTACAGAATTTGCAAATATTATGGAAGAAAGCTAGCAGGTTTTGCGCGTGCTGTATTGCTAAAGTGCCATGCACAAACACATTTGCTAGGCTTAACTGGCTCTGACTAGCCTGTCAGGAAGGATGTACATGTTTGGCAGTGCTGAGGCACAGATGCTCCAATAAGAGATAGGGTCTAGTCATGAAATGAGGTCTCTGTCCACTACAGTAATGTCAGTGACGAAAGTGAGCCTCCACGAAGTCACAGCATGTTTCCCAAGGTGAAGCAAGCCTTGTGCCAGGTATAATGCGGATCTGTGATTTCATAGAAATTATCCCCAACTGACCAACATCGCCTGCATCCAGGACACACGCACACACACAAATTACCAGGCATAAATTAATCCAGTGCTCCGAGTGTTTCCATTTTACTCGTGTTTTACTTGTAAATTGTCATGGACTGCAACAGTGTGTGTAATACCCGCTGAAAAATTGCCTCTTGTGTAATGTTTGATCTTGTGATTTTTGCAATAAGTGACAATAAGGACACTGAGAAAGAAATTCTCCATGGGATCACCCAGTTTTACAATGTAGTAGTCCCATAGAAATTGGTTGAATTATGTTTCTATAAAACTGAAGTAAACTAGTGGAAAATCTGGTCTGAAGATTGTAGATGCAGTGGCCACATGCCATTGTTTCCAGAGTTAAAAAATGTCCCATAAATATACTCTTGAAAAGGATCACGAGAAAGATGCTTTCTGTTTCATATTTAAAGTACTTCATCAACAAACCTGCCTACTGAGTTCTCAAACCTTTTCTTCCTTTATAATGCAGGAGAAAAAGCACATTTTTTTTTCAGACTAGAGCAATGAAAAGTTTTGACTGCGCTTTCTTGTCATGCTACATAAAATAAATGTGTCTGAAAGCAAAGGACAGGCTCTTCCGTAACAGCCAAAGTGACGGCAAAGGCTGAGGTGTCTGTTTTGAAGTTTCCGATATAAATAGGGAGAGAGGGGTTTTGCTTTGAGGTACAGGGGCTCTATGTTCTTCATACAAGCTTCTTGGTATGGGTTTCTAGCCTTTCCCAGGGAACAGACAGGCCCCTTCAGTGGAGCATTATGGAGGAGCAAATGGTGATGGAAATATGGGTCCCTCTCAGTCATCCTTGGAGTGGGGTTCGTAAATGAGAGAGCAGGGAGTGAAGTGGGTCAGTACACACCTCTGTGCCATATCTGCATTTGAGAGCGATGTGCTGACCTCTTCCCGAAGCAGGAGACAGAGCAGTCCTGTGGGCACTGTTCTCCTCGCTGGGTAGTTGGGGGGTTCATAGGGACACTTCTGAAGTACAGTCGCTGAGCTGCTGCTGGGATGGTCACTCCAGGAGCACACAGATTAGAGGTAGGGATTACAGAAAAAGAGAAGTACTGGGGAGTAAAGAACATGATGTTTCAATTGTGGAGGTATTGGGCAGTGGGAGGTTTGCAAAGGACTTCAGCGGGATTCCAGGCTTCCTTTATATAAAGGTGAATAAATTGTATTTGCTCTCCTTGGAATAAGAAAAAGGGAGGATATAAAAGGAAACTTGATGAAGTGCAAGCAATTTTGAAATAACTATTGTGAATGAATAAACACACAGTGTATTGCATGCCAGAATAAATGAAAGCAAATCAAGATAGCAAAAGAATTTTGGTGGAATATTTTCTGCTTACCACAATAGCTGAAGCAAAGAGTAAAGAGCCATATCGTAACGACTTGATTTTCCTAGGTGTTGTGAACACCTCATCTCTCAGGAACTGTGATGGGGCTTACAGCTAGACATCCACGTCTGTGAAAGTCAGGTCATCTTTGGCCCATTCATAGGCAGGCTGAAGTCAGTAGGAAGCCTGAGCTGAGTGGCAGTAAAGTGATTACGATTTGGCTTACATGATTTTAAAGAGGATGGATGGATAAAACGTGTACTTCTGAATCATTTATGTATGATTTTTTTGTGTGGTAGAGGACACATATGATAGTCTTCAGGCCTGAGTAAGTAGTCTGGTGCATCACACTAGAAGGAGTACCAAGGAAAGAGAAATGCAGTGTCCTCTCAGAGTCAGGGAGAAGGTAATATAGGTGAGAGGAGGATAATTTTGGAGGGTTCCTTTTTGCAAGAAGTCACCGCTGCTAGTTCAGAAAGAGCTGGTGAACCTACAGCAGTCCGATATCCAGGGTTCATCCATCCCTAATCTCTCCACTCATTTGTATTCCTAAAATGGCTCTGACATAGAAGTAGTTAGGGCAGAAATAACCTCCTGGAGGCCATCCAGGCATTTCCCTACATTGCAAGAGGGCTTGTTTAATTTAATCCTAGTCTATCCTTATGACATTACTAGACAAAAGCATATAGTAAATAGTCAGAGAGACTGTAAGGAGGTACTCTCTCTTTTGATATATTTCAATAGCTTTCCTCAACTCCTTGAAGTCCAGAAAGTTTAACAGAATAAATAAGAGTTCATCAGCTAACTTTCCCAGCTTGTATATGGTATTAACTGTGTAAGCTGTGGGGTTGAATTCTGGTCATTCTCATCAGTTTGTCTCGAGTGATTTTAATAGATTAACTATATATTTTGGAACAGCTGTATTCACAAGTGGGCCATTGCTTTAGGCATAGACCTGTTAGTATGAAGGATGTTGCTGGTATTCTTGATTAGAAACAGTGTACAATTTTGGATAAACGTCAGGTGAGAATTATCTAACTCAAAGGGTGGGACACTTTCCTAGTCAGCTGGGGTAAAGGAAGAGCCAGGTGATTCCAGTTTAGACAGATACAGCTTGTTCTGAAGCCATTTGGATAGGACCCAGTTTCCAAAGCCATATCCTCTATGGCTTGTGTTATCATTCAGGCTTTATGTAAACTGAACGGGAGTCATTTTGCTGTTGCCTGTTTCTCAAAAATTCCCTTGTCTGAAGGCTCAACACTTTTTACTTTTCTCAGCAGCGTTTCCATTAGTCTTGATTTCCTTTGCCCGTCCTTCTCTCCCTTCTGCCACCAGCTTCTGCTTACTCCCTCGACTCTTCCCGTCTGTTGTACCTGCTCTCTGTAACTGCCCTCATGGATCCTGGCACTTCCTATATGCCACTGAGACTTACTGTGAACTCCACAAGAAATCAGGAGAAGCACTATGTTGTCTTTTAGCATATATTTATACATATTCCTTGTGCTAGGAAGTGATAGTAACCATGTCTCTGTTACTCCCCTGGCATTGCCAGTAGATTCGTAATACTATGGCAAAATAACACGGCTCTGCCTCAGGAGCTGACTGCCACTGCAGGCGACAAGGGGCAAAAGCCAAATAGGTAATGCTTTTATTTATGTGCTTTCAACAGATTCTTAGTACTTTCCCCCTACATTTCTGCAGCAAAAACTGGTCCCCGTGAGGAGCAAAGAGTGACTCCAGGGAAAATTTTAGTTTATAGATGTGGTCTGTGGATTTCCATGCCCCTTTTGCTCTCCAGCTGTCCCCTCTGCTTCCCTCTGAGCACATGCTCTGTTCCTTTCCTTTTCACAACTCTCTGGGGTCTAAATCCTGGCCCTTTTGAAAGTCAAAGGTAAAAGTCAGTTGGTTTCAGAAGGGCAGGATTTTAGCCCAGCCACTCTGAGCAGATGCCCGTCCCACGTTGCGGGTGGGTGCGTGTGGCGCTCTGCTGGGACGAGGCAGCGGTGTAGCAGGCTCGGTCAAGGGAGAGCACACCAGCGAGTGCCAGAGGAGAGGCTGAGGACACTAAACCAAGATGTGTCAATGTTAGTATCTCTGCCTTTCTGAGCTGCTTACAGGACTGCATGCTCCTCTGTCAATTCCACTCAGATTAAAAACCACAGTGAAATTTTCCTTTTTGTGCTTCTGAATGGGACATCAGAGATAATGTAGATACCTAATATGTATCTGAAAAGATAAGTGGGGTTTTTTTTCCCCTCTGTTGAAGAGTGTTGCAGAAAGAAACAGTTGTCATGAACTATCTATAAGATGGTTCCTTTCTCCAGAGAGTTTATTACCCTTCATCTTTCATTACTCTGGGATATTTACAGGTAGCATATTCATTACCTCGAACATTCCCGCATGCTTGTACGAGCACACAGTGTACAGATGCTAGGAGACAGGCTCCTTAGCGCCCAAAGACAGGGTATTCTCATTTAACGTTTTCATTTCACTGCACCAAACTGTGGAGCTGCAACATAAGCAACTTCGGACTTATTTACTCAGCGTGTGAGACTCAGCGACACAGGGATTTTTGACTGGTCACATTACATGTCATGTTAAAGAGCCTTTTGTCTCCATTCAAGCTTTCTGAAACAAGACAAATTATGATATTTTCCTGTTAATTTCTGTTAATTTCTTTCCTTAATGAGTTTCATTAAAATCAAGGCTTCCGGAAGACTGAGCCATGACAGCTGTCTAAAGACTGTTTCACTTGTTATGGGCTGTTTGGGCTGAATAATTATTTCAGCTTTGTGAGGATTATTTCTTTAAATAAGAACAATGATGCTCTGTTTGGGAAGAGAAACAAATGCTTGGAGTGGTGCAGCATAATTTTGTAGCACTGACTTGTAGTACTCAATGGCTTTCAGGAATACCTGGGAAAAACACATCTCTCTCAGTCTGACGTTTTTTAATGATTTCACTTAAGGATACAAAGGCAGCTATTTCAGCTGGCAAGAGAAGGAGGGCTTGGCTTTTAATGAAGCAAATCAATTCTTCGAAAGAGAGAGGGGCTTATTCTTTACTGTTGCATTGCTGTGAATGTGACCCAAGAATGAAAAAGCAAGTCTTTCTGGTTTGCCATTCATAAAATATTCCTGTAAGCTGCACGCCTGATACTTTGATAAGATAATGGCAAATATTTCAGTTCTCTTCTATTACCAGGACAGTGAAATCTTAAGGATGCATTGTGTATTTCACAGCTATTGTAATTAAAAAGGCAAGGCTTTTACAAGTTCGGTCTGTTTGCTGAGCTGACCATTTTCTTTTGACATGGAAATTCTTAAATCAAGGGGTGGGAAGATGGGAATTTTACAGTAGTCCACTGCTTCCAAGTCTGAACTGGACACTCACCACCTGTTTTCACGAGCTGTTGCACCGAATTCCTTGTCAGAGTTGCAGAAAACCCGGCTGGTTTGACGGAGCTTGTGTTCCTATTGTGAGTCTCAGATTTCAAGACCCAAATGGTAGAGTTTTGTTTGAGGAAAGCGAGCATTTTCTGAGATTTAGGGACACCCTCTCAACTTGCTAAATCCTTGCTCCCTGCCCCCTGTTTCTAATCCTGTGTCCTTCCTCGTGCTGATTTTATCACAGTACTCTTATTCCTTGGGGGATAGAGGCCAGTGACCTCTGCTTACAATGAGATTGTAGTTAAGAAAGTGGTTATTTAGAAATGGCACCTTCTTGTTTAACAAAGAGACTCTGCGTGCTCTGTATGCTTCCTGTGTTGACGCAGATGTAGCTTGTCCCTGTCAGTGTGGCTGGAGAATGACTAGATGACTTCCCACCTCAGTTAGCATCATCAGGGTAATGGTCAAGAAAACCTGACACACAGATTTTTTACTACCAAGAGTGAAAAAACACCAAAAGAGCACAGCTTAATTTTTGAATCACAGGTTGATTTTATAAGGCAGACAGAAAAGCACAACCCTGTCCGCCCTCAGAAAGCCGCCGCTATAATGAGAAACGAAGCCGAGCGTATCTGATGTAGTAACTGTCAAAAGGGAAGTCAAGCTCTTGTCGGTACCACAGGACTGGTCTCAGACGGCAGCCACTGCTTGATGGATACTCAGGACACGGCATGGGTCAAGTGTTTAAGGTAATTGTTTGTGAAATGGCCGGCTGACAGCTGAAGAGCTGTGGTGAATTTGCAGCTTGGCCAGAGTTTCTCAGGGAGCAGCCTCTCCCACCACCAAATGGCTACGTATCAGGAAAAGATGGGCTTCTGCTGTTTTATTTTCCTTACTGATTGACAGCCGTAGCAGTCGGAGAGGTGCATGCTCCCAGCAGGAGAGGAGAGGTGCCCACAGAGGCACAGTGCAAGCCAGGTGGGTGCTCCTGCACCACGTGAGCCCCTTCCTCCATGGAGCATCCACAAAGGGAGCAGGAGGGTGTCCCACTGCCCCATGGGGAGCACCACGCCTGAGCAGCCCTGATGCAGCCAGGCATTTGTGGCCAGTCCTGTCATTGTCACGGCTCTGGAATGAGGGAAAATATTTCCTTTGCTCCTCTTCCCAAGGCTGGGATTTCCAAAAGCGTGGGACAAAATGAAGCAACCGATTTCCCCGAAGAAAAGCAAACAATGGGCTTTGTTTGCTTAACCTACACCGGGTCTTCTGAGAATCCAAGCCCAAGTGGCCTTGCGAGAGGGAATCGCATGGGCTCTCAGCTCTGGCACTGTCGTATAAATCCAGAACCCACATCGTAATCTTCTTCTGTCATGTCTTAATTACTGCTTTGACATACTTTTAATGGGAAATTTCTGCAAGAAATTGGTCCCTCTTAAAACTTTCCTCTGATGAAAAATGAGAATGAAAGATGTAGTTTTGGGCTGGTTTGAGGAAGGCTGCTTATTCATTGCTAGAAAGGCCAGAAGAGCTGTTGTGATTTTCTCCTCACAGTCATGTTTACATGATCTTCCTTTTACTTCTGGGTTTTTTTTTTAAAAAAAAAAAAAGGGGGGCAAAAAAACCCCATCCAAAACAAAAATCCCCCAAAACAGGAGGGCCACTTTTCAATCTGTCACTTTACAGGTATGCGGTGTCAAAAAACCAGGTGTATGTAAGCCCATTTATAAAAGTAAACCCACAATTGCCTTTTTTCTAGTTCAGATATTCTAACAACCCTAGATTTAGTCGTTGCTTAATCTCAAATATTAGCACCATAAAATCAGTCGCATTTAAATACTTTTCCTAAGAGATGTGCTGTCTTTCCAGTCAGTTGTCAGCTTGTTTTGCTCCAGGAGTTGAGGACCTGCCTCTCCGCCTTTGCCGTTTCATGAAGTTTCACTGTGGAGACTTGATCTCCAACCATGAAAGCTATTTCAGATTTGCTAAGAGCACTGCAGCTTCTGCACCCTGGGAGCCCATGGAATGAAAGCCTTTGCGTGCGCGGCAGGCTCGGCTCTGCCGCTTTCTGCTGTGTGGCTAAAAGTAGCCAGCATAAAAATTTGCTGCCTTTCTTGTTGAGTGGTGGCTTTTAGAAATCAGTCTGTCTCCTGCATATCAGAAGTAATGAGTATAAAGGAGCCGTGTGCTTTGTTATCACGAGAGGATCCCCTCGGAGGGATGTTTAGAGTTTAGCCTACTTCCGAAAGTGGTGGTTATTTTTTCATGATAATCGCCACTGGCCGATACCCAGCCTGGCAGAGAAACTCCAGAAGTCTGTGCTTTCAGCCTCGGTGGGTGAACCTGGCACCCAGTTATTTTTAGCATATATTGTGCATGGATTTCTAGCTGCCTCTCAATGATGTGAAAGCTCTTAATTGAATGTAATCCATGAAAGATTTATTCTCCCAATCAGCTTTCTCACAGGAAGTTATTTTAGACTCATCAGATTCCAGCTGTTGCTTAAATCCATTCAGCCATCAAGCCTGTCAATTTTATTGTGAGTATTCCAGGTCGGTTCCCTGCCGAGGCCTAGACGTGGGCCTCCTATTCTTCTGTTTTCCATTTAAGTCAATCTGTACACTAACACAGGTCTTCCCTGGTGTGTGGGGAGACGAGCAAGGATGTGGAAAAAATGGAAGTTGGTCTGATCTAGCTGATTCAACAAGGGTGGTTTAAAAACCCCTTTTCAGCTTTGTTCTTAAGATCTTCTGCTTCCCACAGTGATCTTTCTACAGCAGCCAGCACTTGATGCCCAAGAGGGATGAAAAATGATTCAAAAAGAAAATAAAAAACACATAGACTTTTGTGAGCTCTAGCAGCATTTGACCAGCCTCAGCTACATGTGGCAGCTCCACCCTCTTGTGAAGCAACTCAGTTGTAGTTTTAGGATGTTAAGGTTTGACTTTAAAGTTTCCAGTTGCTTCTCATGAGCGGTGGAACTAAACCTAGAAATTCATGCTCATCCATGCATATATGCACATGGCGAGGCCGCTGTATCTTTTCCTCTGAACCATCTAAAGAGAAATGGCATATCTTGGCACAGCCAGTAAGTTTTACTTCTTTTCCATCACTACATTCTCCTTTCTTTGTCTCAGAGCTGCATAAATGTTCCCCACTCCACCTCTTATCACAGTATGTGACTGACTGTAGCAAGAGACTGTGGATTTGGGGGTCTCATAGAAACCAATGGAGCTATTGAAGGTTATTTTGAAAGACCTGGGTAATATAGCTAGTAAAACTGTAGTATCAAAGTTTGTTAAAAGTGTGTCCAAGGCTAGTATTTTCTTTTCTTTTCTTTTTTTTTAATCCCAGTTTTAGTAAAGAAAATGTTAAAGTTCCTGCTGAGGGTCTAGACAAAATCATTTCCTAACATCTATAATTGCCCTTTCCCTTCCCGCTCATGTGTTAAAGGGAAAGTGTCTATGTTGTTGGTAATACTTTAGGAAGCTCCCATTCCAGTAGTGGTGTTATCTAGGATGCTCATTTGTAATTGTCTGAATTCCTCTGAGCAGCTCTGCATTCCTTAGATTGGGAGAGAAAGATTTAAACTCCTGCTGAAAGGCATCATGAGAGTGATGACATTTCTCGTTACTTCATGTATCTCTAGGAGTATAATCTAAGTTGGTTTCCTGGATAGCCATATAATTGAACTCAGAAATGTAGGAAAAATAGAAGAAAGAAAAATTAGGAATCAGAGTGAAATGTATCTCTGTTGTACTCCTCGTTATATTTGCATGTTTCTGTGTGGATATTTACGTGTTTCAAGTCCAGTTGTCCCATTTTGGCCCAAGTCAGGATGTTCAAAGTTGTCGAGTTTCAAGAGTGCTTCACTTTCTCACAACAGGAGTAGACACCCAGAAAATTTTTTGTGGTGTGAACAGATACCTGGAAGGCCAGAGAAGCTGTGACCTCCTGGCTTTCAAAAGCTCTTCAGTGACAAACCTTTCCTAGAGCATGTATAAGAAGAAAAGCTAGTCCATGCCCAGTACCATCAGGAGATATGCATATGTGTTTTGCCCTTCCATCTCTCAGCCAATGTGTAGTGTAACCAGGTGTGCTAGCTGCGCATGTTAAATTCAACCCCTGTGTCTGAAGTATCTCACCAGTTTCAGAAACAATTTCTTTACCTTTTTCTGGAGGTAGAAATCATAGCCCCAACTAATTTCCATGGGTTACTTTTGAGGTTTGAAAACAGATCCAGAGTTCCCGTGTCCAAAGTCAATTCCTAGAGCTTGACTGCAGAGAGGCACAAATGTCCCAAAACTCTAGCTGAATTTAGCCTGCAGGCCACAGGCCAGACTCATGGCTCTTTACATCAAGGCCACCTCTGTACCAGTTCCTTGAAACTACTCTAGTGTGGGAGCAACTTGTACCATTGTTGTTAATAGCTGATGAATGTGTCCTTCCAGAATGCATTACTCTCCTCCTGGATTTGTGCATAGTTTTGGCCTGCACACCACCCAGCTTGGTGACTTGTTCTCCAAAGAGTTATTTTCTTTCATTTGTTTTTGCACATTTATTGAACCTGCAGCTTTTTGCATTGTGAGAAACAATGGATAGTTAATGGATAGTTAGTAGCCACTTTTTTTGGTAACAAAAATATGGGGATTTTTTTTGGTAACATAGAACTATAGCGGCCTACATAGACTACTATCATATTCATTCTCAACTTTTTTTTTTAAAAGTGGATAAGTCCTTGTTGTTTAATATCTTACGTAAGAGCTGTTCCAAACCTCTGATTACCCTTCCCTGATACTATTTCCTTTAGTGCAAACCATGGCCTGGTTTTAAGGAGGGGCCCGCCATGTGTTTAAAATAACATTTGAAAAAGGTTTATCCAGTGTGGAGATGCAATTAAAGTCGGTTATTGATAATGAACTAACAGCAGCAGCAATTAATGCTCGAGGCAAGAACTTGTTATTTTCCCCTTTCCTTGCTTCTCTTTTCATATCTTTGATAGGAGAGGTGACAAAATGTCTGGCTGAGCCTTAAATTGCTGTTTCTAGTTTGTCTCCCCTCAAAAGTGTGACAGCCGTGTCCCCCTTCCCGTTTGCCAAGGAGTAGGCAGGGAGTCACCCGCAGGGCTCGGGGAGAAGGCGGTGGACACGGGGCGATGGCAGAGCCATGCAACTATGCTCCCGTGAGACAAGGCAGACAAGCTAAACTTGTATTCCATCCTCCGCAGTGACACACTGTGCAAGGCAGTTGTCCTTCCAGGGGAGTTCCAGGGGCACAGGGCTGCAGTGGGAGTGGGGTGAGAGCCAGTGCCCTGCCACAGGACTCCTCCGATGCCTTTTGGGGAGCCCCGTGGAGCAGCTGGGTTTGGAGGTGCCATCATGACTGTGTCGGAGGAGGGAAGCCCCCTCTCAGCTGAGGGTTGTGGTGGACGCTAGGAGAATGCTTCCTCGTGAGATGCCTTTCTCCCTCAGCTCCTGTTGGCAGGACGATTAAGTTCCTCCTTCCCCTTGGGATCAGGTGGGCTCTTGCCTGAGAGAAATAAATTTGGGTGAGGAGCAGAAAAGAGCGCAATTCCCCTGGCCGAGTGCCTGTGGGATGCCGAGGTGCTCTCCCACCGTGAGGTTGTGCTCTCCACAATCCATGGCTGTCAAGGAAGCTGCTGGGCCCAGAGGCCCACTTTGGGACCCAGTATCATCTCATGTGGGGCAGGACAGGAGGGATTTTTTCTCAGACATTAGCCGAGGCTTCCTCTGGCCGGGGAGCCCTCACAGCATGCAGGGGAAGCACAAAGGTCAGCCCTGACAGCTCCAGTGCTTAGCTGCGTGAGGAGTTCATTCCTATGGGATCAGGGAGGAAATGTGGTCTCCAGTCATGGCTTTCTTATTGGGACAGTTCCTCTGTGTCCTAAAAATGCCATCCCACCTTGTGTTTCCCTTCCCTCTTTTGCTTACTCATCATACTTCCTCTACCTACACATACATGAACATAGGGAGTCCAACCATACATAGGAAAGGAGATGTACTATGATCTCACCTAGCTCAGCACTGCACAGTGAGATATATGTAAAAAAACCCCGGAACGGTGGACATAAAGGCCAAACTCACTTAGCAAACCTGTCACACACCCACTCCCACTGCCTTCGGGGGAGTACCCCTGGAGGGACTAGTGGCCCATTGCTCCTCAGATTGTTCTCAACAGGGTGATACTGGCCACTGCTGGAGGCAAACCTGGGCCAGGGTACCTTAGATCTGACCCAGTGTGGCTGTTCTTACTCGGATTAAAATAAAGAGTCCCTGTTTCGAGGTTGTGGTGGAAGAAAAATCTACCAGACATCTGGTCCAACCAGTGCAGGAGAGTTTCCTACCATATGTTTCCACTACCTTCAGCCCCAAGAGCTGGGAGAGTAGGAGACACAGGACTGATCACAGCTTGAAGGGTACTGTGCTGGGCGAGGAAGAGAGCCTCGACCGCTTTTTGGCTCTTGCCCATCCCCTCCTTGAATCCCTTCCTAGCGCAGGCTGCCTGCGAGTGCAGTGGGGCACCAGGGGGGTGATTTACGTGTTTGCTTGCTGGAAGCCATGCGCCGGGGTTGGGAATCATTGTCCTAGAACAAACCATCGATGCTATTTCTGACCCACAGCAGCAAAAGCCCAAAACATGAAGTTAGGGCTGACACTCCTTCTTTAACTTGAGCCACTGTGCTTTTCATCACGATGCCAGGAGTTGTCAGCTTTAACTCTGGCTTTTTTTGGCTTGTGTCACAACCTAATAAGTTATAGGCCAGCTTCTCCTGTCGATGTTTTTGCTGCACAGAAGGCTTCACATTTTGTAAGCTTTTACAGCACAGCTGTGCTCAGAGATAAAACAGAATGTGTATACAGTACAGTATGCATTCAACTGATGCACTAGATTCTTCCCACCATATGTATGGAGTGGTGTGCATTTCACTCCAATACCTCACTGCCAAAACTGCCAGAAGCAAATAAACAAATGGCGGAAGAGAGACACCATATGACGCAGTGCCAGGCACATGACCTAGACTTTCAGAAAGAGACCCTGGCTGCTTTTAAAGGATTATAGTGGTCCAATTTTTTAAACCTCGCCTCCCACTGTGTGAAATGTTCTGCCAGTGTATGCTGTGAAGTGTGCCGGTTGTTAAAGAACACTCATAGATTTCCCCTTCCTGCTGATGTTGCAGCTCCTCGTGCTCAATACTCATTTCCCCTTTCTTCGATGCCAGTGATTCCCTATCAGGTTCCTAAATTGAGAGAGAGGAACAATGGAGATGTGTGAAGTAGTCTAATTCTGGAAGGAATGCTACTGTAAAAAGGCAGAACACATGTAATTAGGATAATGAGATTAATAATATTAGGAACAATTTAACGATTAATATATAAACAATGCAAGTGAGACAAATGGTTGTTCCATCTCGTTCCCCACAAAAAAAAGTCACTATGTTGCATTTCACAGCATTGATGGTGAAGATGCCTGTAATAAACTGACACAAACGTTAATTACATGGTTAGATGTAATTAATTTAAATTGTAATTCTATTCCTGGAACTCACACTCTGAATATGAAAAGAGGATTCCTTAGGTTCTTTTCTCTCTGACCAGCCTGTTGCTAAAGAAAAGACGATGACGGCCACCACCACGGTGCTCCTCCTGCTAGTAGTACTGGGAAACATGGGTGGATTTTCCTGTCTATTGGCCTCAATCTTATGTTAGGCTGAACATCTGTCGCTAGCCCGGTGGTTATCTTGCTAGCTCTGGCCTTTTCCTAAGCTTAGCTTTACTGGTGATTGTGTGAAGGCCAAGCAGGTGCTTTCTTCACTTTAGAGAAGCTTTAGGCACAGATTGAACTGCTTTAAGAACAGCAGAGGTCAAGACTGTTACTGATACCCAATGCAAAATGGTCTGGATGCAGGCAAGAGAATTGGGTCTTGGATTTTGATGGAATCAGATATGGAATAAAAAATTATGTTAAGTTTTTCAGATAGCAGCAATATTCAGTAGAGTAAGAATGTGCTTGAAGTGTTTATTTAGAGCTGGTTCTTTGCTTGATGCTTTTGTACTTCTGTGTAGTAGTAGTAATAACAGCATCAGTTTCCCCCAAGCCTTGCTGCCTCCTACAGTAACATACACTGTGACCAAGATAAAGATCTCTACATCTTGGTCAAACAACGGGGAATTTGTGGAGCTGTGCACGGCGGCTGAAAGGCCAAAGGCCACATTTCTGCAGGCTTCTCCAGACTCTGCTTAGACAGAGATGTCATTTCGACTGTGCCCTAAAATGAGATAGATAAGTCTCTGCACTGGCGACAGAAGAGGCGAGCACTTGATTTACAGCCTGGGAGAGGAGACACACCAGGAGTACTTCGTTCTCTGATTATTGCAAAGCCCACCTGGCTGCTTCAAGCCCAGCCCTTGAACAGAGGAGCCAGGGGCACTCACGGTGCAGGGAGTGTGATTTTGGCAGCTCCCAGCTCTGTGGCTGTGGTACCCGCTTTGCAGAGCGATGTTCTAGCTCCATCTCTTTTCTTCCCTTTGGAAGCAGTAGCTCTGTCTTTGAGGTGAATGGGACAGACCTGTGGCAGCAGGCCTATTGCATAGGCCACCAGCTGGACGTCAGTGGGCCCAGCAGCACAACGGGTATACATTTGTGGTGATACCGAATAGTCCATTGGACAGTGAGGAAACATTAAAGAAGGCCAGAGCTATAAACAAGGTTATCGGCTAAGTATTTGTTGGAGGTGTTGGGCAAGTAGGATTTATATAAGGGGCCAGCACATGAGAGGCTGGAATAAACCCCTGGAAGCTTTAAAAAGCTGATAGTGCCACCCTGAAATGGTAGGGATGGCATGGACAGACTCATGCATACTCACGAGGAAAGAGCAGTGCTAGCTGGGAGCGTGCAGGGGTCTGGTGCAGCTTCAAGGGATGCCTGTCTTTAAGAGTTAGAATAGTATAATTTTTTTTTTTTTCTGTAACAACAATGCACAGAGTTAAAAACAAAGGTGCAGTCTGATAAACCCTGGAGCCTGAAGTAAACTGTTGGGAATAGTTAGAATTGGATTCCTTTAGGCTCAGAAACCTGGCCAAGGATCTACCTGCAGCTGCTCCCCATGGAATATGGTAGCGAAGGAAACTGGGAAGACAGAGGCGTTTTTCAGCACATTTCATCTTACTATGACAGAAAGGAGAAAACTCAGAATGGGACTTCTCAAATCCCAAGGCAAGTTGGGAAGATAAATTATAGTTGGTTGCCTCCCATTGCCTGAAAAGATCTGTGTGCTCTGAACTTTCTTAGGAGTTTCAACAGACAGTTTCCTCGTTTTAGACATGATATATGTTACTGGAATCCCTCCAGGTGACAGAGGGTTGCAGTGGGCAGTGGAAGACACAGGCATGCCATTGTGATTTAGAAATAACCGTCTGCCAGCATTGGGAGCAAGCTCAGAGGTGTTTGAGTTACGTCCTGTTTGTCAGTGAGAGCGTGGCATCCCCTGTGGTCATGACTTCTTCTTCTTTAAAGAAGAGTGGAAATCCTGGAAAAGGAGGGCTACCTCATTTGGACTGTATCAGCCTATTACTCTGCAAAATGTCTTTGAAAGTAAAACTTTGAATAAAAGCCTTAAAAAAAGGTGGCGGGGGAGGAGGGAGAAGTACTGTACCTGGTATTAGACCCAAAGGCAGCAGTGATATTGTGACCTGAGTCCCTGACCTCCAGCTGGGCTGTTGGGAATTACAATGAATAATCCTCACCACCAGCCAGGTTTTGCTTTTGTCCTGCTTATAACTGCCACTATCGCACCTTTTATTGCAGCCATTCATCATGGGCAGAAAGACTGGGAGATGATATTAAGGTTGTAGAAGATGTCGTTTGTATCAAAGCTTCCCCTCCTTTCTTTTGACCCTCTCCTTGCCCCTTCTCCTGCATATGCTCTGTTCCTATTGGGTTTTGCCCCCCTCTCCAGACCAGTCATCCCTTCACCCGGCTGATAAATGATTGCTTTAATAATATTACGGCCCCTCCATTTTCATGTGTGGATGGCCCAAGTGACATGTTGCTTGTAACCAAAGCAGGGAGAGATTTCTATTTTCACCCTTTCAAAGGCCACAAAAAATACAGAGAATAGGATCCTGCCTGTCTTGCACTGATCGCAGACAAGCATTTATTGCTGTGGAGTAGCTTGCAGGTACAAGGAAGCATTTCCCTATTTGAGGGAAAGCTTTACCAACCAGATCTGGTCATTGTTTTTCCTTCTCCGCATTTATTCAAAGTGCAGAACTGTTTATATACCACAAAGATGGGAATTAAAAAGAGTATGTGTAGAATTTACCAGCTGTTTAAGTCTTATTGTTACCTTCTGTATCGATCAAATCCGTTGCCTCTTAATTGGATATTGACTGTTGTGAGGCAAATAAGGCAAGCTGTCAGAGAGGGGAGGGATGGGGCGCGAGGTTTATCTTAATGGTATGTTGATCATGACTAGTCTATAAAAGCCAGTGGGAAAGGAGTTCATTAAACCAGCCTGCAATTGCTTTAAAAAAATATGCTCTGAGTCAAGATGATTAATCATATATGTGACACCGCAATCAGAGAAAACCCGCATTGTTGCTCTGGTATTTACAACGCCAAAGCTTGAAATAAGCAGATGCATTGAAACAAATTCATTAGGGACAGTGATTTGTTTGGTCTGTGAGCCTTAGCTAACTGTAACCAACATTTGAGGATTTTTTTTTTCCTTTACTTTTTTCCCCTTGGTGTTGTGTTTTGTTTTTCTGCCTCCCTGCTTCTCTGGCAGGCTGATTGGAAATGTGTGCTTGCCCTGCACAGTAGTCTCTCATCTGTGCTGGGGAACCCTTGTAGAAATGGCAGCAGTGAGAAGGGATACTTGAGCTACCTGACAGTGAACCGCACAGAATACTTTGGAAAATGCTTTTATCTCATAAATTATAATAAGCAGGGAATGTGAAGATAGAGGGAAAGCTTATCGGCTACACTGGTGTGAGCTACCCATTACAAACATGGAATCTGCTGGGAAGTCTCTAGTATATTTTCATTTCTCTCCTAGCCATGTTTTAGGCTGCATATTGAATACGTTGCAATAACTGTCAAGCACGGTCCATTAGTGTCTCTGGATCAGGCCTATCATGAATCAGAAGGGAGATTAGTAGGATAGGCTCACTTTTATGAGGGTCCCATGCAGCTGTGACTTGTCGAAGAAACATTCAAAGGGACAATAAACAAAGTTTATTTCAAATTATCTCCATGTTGTGTGTTTGTTATCGTATCTATTCTTTGGCAATTTGGAGCTGGTTATTAAAAATTTATGATATGGGTAAAGGTTTGTGCAGTTTGAAAAATTAGCTTTTGAGGCAGCCACCTGAACACTTCTCATATATCACCATGCCGTGAACTGTCAGGGAAAGGGTAGTGCAGTGCCACGGAAGCCAGTAAAGCTGCAGAAACTGCCTGGTTATTAGCTGATAGAGGAAGGAAAAAGGTGCGTAAGTCTGGAATGCAATGGGAAAATGAGGTTTAATGGGGAGTTTTCATTTGACAGCATAAGGCAGTTCCCTGCTCGAGCAACTGGATCGAGGCTGGACCACCTTCACTTGCTCGTGGGCTCGAGTCATTTAATGTCTCAATCCTTCTACTCCTCTTCCTATAAAAATTAGAAGAGTGGTCCAGGGCAGTAGACACTGCTCTTTTTGCTTCAGTTGCTCTTTCTGAATGTATTGCAAAACTGAAGGCAATCATCAGTTTTTCCTAAGTATTTTATGACTGTGGTAGAAGGGGCTATAAATGTACAGCATTGCAAGCTGTATATAAAGAAAATCCTGATTTTGCCTGGAAGGATGAGATGTCCAGCAGGAAATCAGGGTTATTCTATAATGTATATGAAACAAAACTGGGGGAAGGGGAGAAAAAGGTGTGTAGAATCCAGAAAGCTGACTCTTCCTTTTTTTTTGTCTAAGTTTTGAGTGACTTTTAAAGGCAGTAGGATGAAAGTTACGGCTTTAGCAGGCAGTAGGGTAGCACTGTTATTAGTACTTCCTTTTGATTCACTTATAATATTACTTACATTATAACAGAGTTTGCAGCTTGCATTTTAAATATAAACTGTGGATAATTTTATACCATGAAATTCTGAGCAAAAAATGTAATACATAAAGCTGGACCATTAGGAGCCATAGCCTGTGGAAGACAAGCGTTATTCAAAAAAAGAAAAGATCCATAAATAACCATTTATCAGATTTTCAGGCACATTTGTTTGGATTTTTTAGTGTGCTTCAGTTATGCAAGAAAATGAACGTGACATTCCTCAGTTGCTTTGACGAGGATAATTTCAGAAACACTGCTCTATCATTCCACAGATTGGCACCTTCTCCTTCTTTATCGTAACGCATTTTTTCTGGGGCAGCTTTTCTCAGCAAAACTGCCTGTTTCCCAGGAGTTTTTATACCTGTTCAGAAAGGGACAATGAGGGGGTGTGGGTTGGGTTTGGTTAGAATAGCAAGTTTGACCTGGTGACTGTTTATTTTTGAAGTCAGGGAGTATTTTTTCTGTTAGCACAATGAAGAAGATTGCAGGATATTCTGAATTATGTATTTTCTCCATTTTTAATCACACTAGCCAGATCACTGGCTCCCGAAGGCATTTCCACACCAAACCTTCTCCTAAACATGTGGACTCAAGATGCTTTTCTAATCCAGTCTGCCATTAGTGGTGTTGCGTTCAGATTTTGTATTCATTTTTGAAATAGCAACTAAAATTTGAACAAAGGTTAGAGTTTGGGTCCAGATTTGTCACTGTGTATGATGGACATATCACAGTAAAGCATAAGCAGCTCTTACCAAGAGGTACGCCAACGATAGGTACGCCTTTTCTTGCTGTGGATGCCTGTAGGGAATTGAACTTCAGGCTCTACGTAGGGACTGCATCTTTGCCGGGACATCTTTGCTCCTTCTCAGTGACCATATAACTTCACTCTCTGCGAAAGGGACTCCGCAGCTGTGGAGTCTGTACTGTAATATATAGGAGCCAGCAGCAGCTGAGTGCCAGGGAGAGATTTCAAGGAAGGCTGTGGATAGATCCCAGGCGACAAAATGGCAGAAAGCTGTCTCCAGTGGTGCACCCTCTGCTCGGGACCTGGAGGAGCCACGCGCAGTCCCAGGGTTTTGCTTGTCGCGCTGATATTGTTCGGCTGGTGTCTATCCACTGGTGACTTCCGCCAGTGTAGACAAGATCTCAATTCCTAACTTAAATAACGGGTGGAAATGTGCACGTGTGTGTTGGTACGTGTGTTCGTGTGCGCGTTGGGGTGACGTGTGTGGGGAGAGGAGAGGAGGCAGCAAAAGAAGTCAGCAAAAGCCCATCTGGTTTTCCTCTGCATACTTAATAAGGAAGTTATAAGAGGGCATATTCCCAATTTCTTTTTAACTTTGTAGATCACCTCCAGTAGACAGATTGTCTCGTGGACCACTTCCCCTCCCCTTGGCGATCGAATAACATTCCTGTGGTGACTACAGCAGTTGCTTACATGGAAAAATAACATTAGGAAAGTATTTAATGTATTTTTAGCTGTCTTTAAATGCATTTTAGCAGCTGGAAACAAGGGGAGTTAGTAGCACGTGACCTGCAAGCTCTCCATAGACCACCACCAAGTGTGCAGAGAACCACTGCTGGCAGAGAGACCCCAGGCTGGGAAACGTTGGGTAGGGTGGTCACCTCTAACTTGGGGTGGTCACAGGAGGTCAGACAAAAGCGATAACCTCGATTTTAGTGGGATGTAAATTATAACAATGCAATAAACAACCAGTGTGATTTTAGGTCCTTTATTTTTACTGATCTGAGTTTTGGGAGATTTTATGAAACATTGTTTTGACATGTTTCAAAATACCTGGGACTTTTTCAAAAAGCTTGAGAAGATTTTAGAGGCTTGGAGTGGCAAAATATTACAACTGTAGAGATCAGTGAATAGAGTGCAGCTGAGAGAGGCAACAAGCTTATACAAATACCGCTTATTCCATCACTCCACGAATCAGGAAAATCCTGAAATCCTTGTGAAGAGCAAACCTCTTGTCAAACATTAGTGGGAGCTTTCCCTGCGGGAGGACTTTCCCCGAGCTGAGAGCTCACTCACTCCTATAACTGCAGGGTTGGTGAATGAGGGACGTCCTCTCTGGACCGTCGTCCCTGGCCCTGCTCCACTCCCAGCATGGAGCCATGACCTGGCACCCTGACATCGGGCTACCCCGCTGCCCCAGCCCACAGCAAGTACATTCATATTTCTGGGAAGAATATACTCAACAGATGGAAGTTTAGTACTATTTTTACCGTTGCTGGTACAGTGAATGTAGAGAGCATGACAATTGATTATCTGGGACAACAGAAATGCACAGGAACTAGAATTTCAAGGATTAGGGTCTCCCCAAGGATTTCCTTCGAGTTTCAGTGAAGGGAGAGATAACCTTTGTGGTGGAAACAGAAACACGACTTTCAGTTCCCATCTGCAGCCAGCCTCCGGACACAATAGTATTAAGGGTGATGTGAACTTCCTCTGTTCATCGCCACGGGACAGGAGCCTTGACGCAGTTATCTGCACTTCTATAGCAGTGCTGTTCAATTTCTCGCAGCTTTTTTTTTGTCTTACCAGAGACGTTCAACTAATGCCTGCATTTAATGTGTCTGGGGGTAACGGTCCCATGTTTCATCTGTTTTAAAGGACATTTATGGAAATTAGGTGGCAATTTTATCCCGAGTAAGCAGGCTAATATTCTGTCACTCTGCATTACTCAAGTGGCCATCGCTCTTAGAAAATAGATGTTAGGTGTTTTCAGTTAAGTGGCATTAAACCTTTGTGGACCGAGCAGTAGGATTTCATTGCAAATGCATCGTCCCATTTTAGTGGAAGCTTTGCATTAACAAGTTCCATCTTAAGAAATTATTCTGTTCAACCTGCCTTGTGACTTACACTATCATAAGATCCTGCCCTTAATATTAAAATGTAAGCACAGATTTCCTCTCCCAAGGCTAAGGCTTCATCAAAAGACTTACACCGAAGCTAAGAAATCCTCTGTCTGGATCAAGATAATTTTTCACTGAGAATAAGGAGAAACAAATATCCATGCACTTCAGGGAGGAGGAAATTCTGCTGTAGGTTGTTCTTCCTCCGTCTTGTTAAAAAAGGGAATCTCGACTTAATATATAGTCTGTTTCCAAACTATTGGCATCTTTCACAAATACAGGCTGGCTGGCTTACGAACAGATAGCACAGTTTGTGTAGCCAAAGATAGTTGTCATCATGCACTTATTAATGAGTACACATATCTCTGAACATCAAATGCTGTGCTATTTTCAGAGAGGTCCTTTCAGATCCTGTTTTCTGTTCTTTTTTAAAATTTTTTTTCCTTACCCTCCTGACATTTTCCTTCAAAGCTCAATGGTAGAAAGCAGAGGGGAAAAGGGACCTGGGAAGGGAGATGTTCTCATCTGTCCAGCTTCCCCATGTCAGGAGCTACTCTGTGAGTGTCATTCCTGACAGATGTTTGCCTAATCTGCTCTTAAAAAACTCCAGTGATGGGGCTTTGACAGTCTCCTTAGGCAATCTGCTCCAGCGCTTTGCTGTACCTATCATTAAGAAGGGTTTCCTGATATCTAACCTGCAATTAAAGGCCACGATTTCCCACGCAACCTGTCATCAGGCTGACCTTACAGCCAAGCCAGCCCCACCAAGTCGACTGCAGTTTCCTCGCTAGATCTTCCTTGCCAAGGCTGCTCCTTGGGTAACGTGCTCTCTTCTGCCGGGAGCGGTGTGAGTGCCGCCGGTTTTGTCAAGTGTCCAGCCCGGCGTCCCAAGGGTCAGCGATGGGCAGGTTTCCCTCTCGGATCCCATGCAGCTGACGGGAAGGCGGCTGCCTGCCAGTAGAGGCTATTGAATTAGAAGATTAAGTAAATCCCAGGAGAGGTGCTGCCACAGTGAAGTTGCAGCAGGTTTGCGCTGATAAAACTAACAGCGCTCACCGTGGTCCCAGGCCTTAGAACAGGAGCTGAAGCCTTTTTTGTCCTGGAACAAAATGTGCTGTGCGGACAGTTGTACCATATATTGCATATATGCAATCAATTGCATCTAGCGTTTTGGACATACATTTTTTGATGAGAGCATTTCTGTAACGATTTCAGCAGTTTAAAAGCATTTTAAAAAATCAGAAAGATCACAGGTTTGGCTTGGATTTTTTTCAGTTGCTTCCTTTTAAACAATAGCAGGTGAAATACATGCCATGGCAGGCAGACCTGATGGAGAAGCTGTAGATGCCAGCCTGCTGTGAGTGAGGTCGAGATGCGGGGGAGCTGAGGCGGTCGCTTACTGGTGTGCAGCAGCGATTGAGAGTGAGTCAGTGTAGATACAGGCGTATCACAATATTACCATGGCAAGATAAACTCTGAGCCAGTTTTTTAATACGCTTAGAACAGTGCTGAACATTGTAAGAGTGTTTCCTTCTGCAAATTATTTACAACTGGAAGATGGTAGTAATGAATTAATGGAAAGCAACTGGAGAATTAGCCCTGACTGCTGAGAATAGGTATTTTTTACAATGGAAACCAGCTAGCTAAACTAGGTATACTTTTGCTGCTTTAGTAAATTATAGCATTATGTAGCTAGACTGGTTTTGAGACTAGGAAATTTTGGTGACGTCCGAAGTTAAATAAAATAAGGTTTGGATCAGAAGGAGGGGGGGCATGTTGCCATCAGCAGGGGTGAATAATCTTTGTGTAACTGGCAATTTTGGTAAGCGGGTCAAGGTTGGTGGGGTTTGTCTCTATATTTTGACACATGCATTACAAACACCCTGATATCCATTTCATTTTACAAGGTGTGTGCGTGCACCAAGATAATGCTCCAAAGGGTCACTGGCAGGTTACAATGTGCCAGCCGTCATGTGCACAATGTCTAGAATAGTGCCAAGATACAATTTCAGGGGTCTGGGGGCACCAATAGCATTCCGGGCCCTACACAACACCTGTGCCCCACGCAACATCTTGCTGGCTCTCTGTCACTTAGCATCCCGTTGGCACCTGTGATCTCGAGCTGACAGGTCCATTTCTATTTGTGCAAGGCATTTTTAAGGCATTCGTCCCCCAGTTGTCTCCTAGATGACCTGGAAGAGCTTCAGCGAGTTGCCTGTATTCTTTCATGGAGAACAGGAAAAGACAAAGTTTGTTTTCAAAATGAGAATTGGGGGTTTTTTTACAAAACACAGTCAAATTTGGACTTTGTATTCCACGCAGCATGGGAAGTAGATTTATTGTGTGAGAGAGGTTTCAGTTTCAAACTAATAATTAGAAGAATATATTTAAACCTTTGTCAATATAGGAGTCGTTTCAGGTGCTCAGGAATGCTCTGCCTCTTCCTTGTGGTTTGAAGGAAAAATTTTAGACATTTTCCACCCTGCAGCTATTGAGGGCAGTGAAAGAAAACACCTGTAAGCTGCTAGGAAACGTACAGAATAAACTCGTTTCCCACTTCCCGCTTCTTGTAATAATCATCAATTGTAGGTACTACTCCAAACACACTTTTGGGCAAACTTAGCACTTCTAAAAATGGTATTTTCTGTTGGGCAGAGTTTGTTCACACCCCATGGCTGACAAGCAGAGGCCCAAGTCAAAGCCCGCTGGAGTCAACGGGCTTTCGATGCGGTGCAATCCCTTCATGTTTTCCTAAAAACCCCCGGTGCTGTTAACCCATGGCTCCCCTTTCCCACCCCGTCCCCCCAGGGAGAGGCGGAAGCCTATTTGAAGGCAAACAAGCCGTAGAGCCTACAAGGTGTAAATATCTTTCATAAATGCCAACGCTGAAAAGGCCTGGGCGCCGGGAGTGTGACACACAACGACAGGCAGTTTACGCCGCACGAGGGGGGAACGATACGCCAGCGCTGCCGCAGTGCCTGCATCGCACCCGGGCATCCCTGGACCCCCCCACCCTGGGGAGGGGGACGGGGACGGGGACGGGGACGCGCGGCAGCTGGAGGGACGGGGAGCAGGACTACCTGCTCCTCGCCCCGTCGCCTCCGCCTGCTCCCCTCATCGTCCCCCCTGCTCCGGTTGCCCCCCCCTCTGCCCTCCTCCTCTCCCCAGCTTCTTCGGGCAGGGGCTGATTTAAATAGGTTGGCAGGGAGCCAGGAGCTCATCATTTTAATGCAGTGTAAAATGGAATGTGCATAATTATATGCAAGCCATATGTGAGGGAGACAGCTCAGCTGTGAATTTCGGGAGGCTGCGAGAGGGAGAGAGCGAACAGTCAGGGATCAGATGAGATGGAGCGGAACGGAGTGCAAGTGTCACTCAAATGAACAGTGTAATGAGTGTATTGCTGACACTCCTCCTTTCACCTGCTTCTCCCTTTTGCTTTAACTCCAAAGCAGAAAACGCTGTAGATGAGAAGGGAAAAATACTATCTGCAAGCAGGATTGCTAATGGGCTCTGGTAATGTCTCCATTTAAACTTCAGCTTTCTCAATTAACAGCGTAGTTCCAAATAACTGGTAACTTTTAATGCATCTTTGTCATTAAATATTTTGACCGCATTTGACTGAAGGATCATTGTTCTCACTAGATGATTGCTCCTTTCAAAGCTTCACTTAAACATGGAGGGGGAATCCATTTATCTATAGTAGTATTACATGTAAGTTATGAGTATGAAAACTTATTTATTTTTTTTGGCCTTGCTGTTAAACTGAAAATACAAGTACATTATCTAGGGATTGCTTAAGCATGTCAAAAAGTTTAAACGAGTACGTATGTAATGTAATCCTGAAAAATGCAATGGAGTAAATTGAAACCCTGAGTTACTCACACTTTCCAGCTCAAATATTTGATTTTGGGTTTGTCTTTTGTTGTTCTAATTATTACACCACAATGAATTTGCATGTTCAACCTAAGCTATGTAAGAAAACAGCATCCCAAGTTCTCATATCTAAAAGGTGTACTGCGTATTTAAAGAATCTTTCTAATAATGTTATATTTTGGGATTCCCGTCTGTTTTAATGATCTGAGCTGTTATGCTTTTAGCTATTTTTTTTTTTCCTTCCATTATTTGTAAGTCCCTAAATAGGCCATTATATTTCCCTTCAGGCTAGAGATGAAGATGGACATGCTGAAAATTTTCCCCAGCAGCACTATGCTAAGGAAACTCCAAGACTTGCCTTCAAGAATAACTGCGAACTACTTGTAAGAATAACATACTTACAACAAGTCTAGTTTGTTACTTTAGCACAGTGAAAACAGTTTTTTTTTTTTTGAAAGGCTTTTGTTCATTATGACATACATTATGAAATATCATAGGTTTTTTTTTCCTGTTTAGCGTTCTAATGCTAGTTCTGCTATCCGTGAACAATTTAAGATCTCAAATTGCTTGAAAACTCTCTTATATTTGATGACAGCACGTGAATGGCCTTGTCGTACTACCTTGTGTCACACGGTAAATCAGGGAGAGCCATGCAGGGAGTGGCTGGTGATGCACGAAAAGCCCCCCCCCCCCCCGAGGAGCCCCAAAACTCACTCTCCCATCCACCTTTTAGCTCTGCCATGTATTCGGGCGGCGGCACCATGTTTTGTTCTGCTGCCACGCAGTACTCCCTTTAGAGCTCTCCTATTCCTCCCCTTCCTAGCTGCATGCAGGCGGGAGCATCCTCTCCTCTCCACTCCTCTCCTCTGCTGCGGGGAAAGAGCAAAAGCCAGGAAAGCACACACAGGGAGCCTGGAGTGTTTACAAGCCGTAAGAGAGATGATATCAGCTGTGAAAAGATCTCTGTTCCAAGGCAGGGTTAATTTGCTGTTCATTTTAGCATTTGCAGCTAGGCACAATTAAAAGCAAGCAGGAATGCTTATTATATTTCTATTAAATGAATCTGTTGGGACCTAATGTTCTTGATTAGCTTGCGAAAATGAGTGCTCCACAATGAGTTTTTCTGTTTGCCTAAAGTAAACAGAGAATGAATTGTAATACATTTAAGAGAGATTCACGCATGGCTTTCGTAAAGAGAGTTTTAAATGAATTGGTAGATCTCTCCCTCGCATTCGCCTTTCTTCTCGGCTGTATTTAAGTAAAATGTATCGTTTGGCTAAATGGAAATATTTGTGGAGAGTCAGAACACGGGGTTATATTTTGAAACAACAACACGTTTTTTTTTCGTTATAACTATAGAAGAGGTGGGTGGTGGTGGAGGAGCAAGCTGTGTTTCCTCTGCATTAAAACCCGTGTCTGCCTCTCCTGTAGAGGATGCAGGGCCAAATGCTAATCTTGGTGTCCCAGGTGCGACATCCAGCGAAGTCGAGGTGATGAGCTGACGTAACGCCGTGCTGAAGCTGGCCCCCAGATTCAGGCAGTTGATCAGAGAAGCCAGGACCGGAGGGCAGCAGCCCAAGGAGTGCAGAGCATCTCGGCCACACCTGCACTAGTGGGCCCACAGGCTCTCCTACTGCCCAGGCATCCCCTGTGCTGAGCCAACCCCCAGTTAGGTAATGACAGTGCTTTTTAGAGCCACAGGTGTCACTAGAAAGGGTCAGTTTGTTCCCACTATGATTCTTCCCAGCCAAAAGCAACGTGACCCATAAGACCTGATCTTGCTTCCTCTTAAACCCCTTGCAAAGTTCCTGTTGGTTTCAGGGGCAGCAGGGTTACGTCCTAAGGGGAGGAAACTAGACAAACACAAAAAGCGATTCCCTGGTGCAGTCACAATTCTTGTGCCAAATAAGTGAAACTGTTTCTTCAAGGCCATGCTTAATTACTGTGCCACTGGTCAAATCAGGCCTGACGAAGCATCACGGCACACCAAGATGCCCCCAAAGTCAATAGGGCTTCTTGGTGTTGGAGGAGTTCAGGACTAGAGTTGGGAGACAACACGATATAAAATAAGTCATGTATTATTTTGATTGAAAAATCTGCTTTATTTTTAGTGCAAGCAAGCAATGAACCAATTAACCCTCTTTGTGCTATTAAAATCAAGCACTCTTTTAATGCCCAGTTAATTATTCCTCTATTAATATGCATTTAAGTTTTTGCATTATTATATCACTCCTGTACCTGGCAAAAGCTCAAGTCATCCAAGTTAGTCTTCCATGTGCTTTTTTGGACAAGTTTCAGTTCTTGTTTAAGGAAGTAATAAAAGCAATTTGTCATAGTTTTATTTTTCCTATGCTATTGGAAACAAAATTGGCAGGGATGTAATCTGTACTCAATTTGTATGTGAAAAAAATAGTAGAAAAATAATGAATATGTGCCTCTGCTATCTTTAAAGATGTATTTTAGGAACTTTCAGTGAAAATATGATGTTGAGCCTAGGCTTTGGTGGTGGGGGAACTAGTGTTATTTGTCGAAGATGCTACATGTTTCACAGTGAGGTAGTGGTTTTCTTTCTGTATTTTTACTTTTTGGGAAACAATGCTATATTAAAATGTGCTTGAGAGTAAAGCAAATTTCACAGGAACTGGCCATTAAGACAGCATCTTTCTCCTAAAGGCTAGTCAGTATTTCTACGTTTATGCTAGGAATTGTCTCCTTGGGAGGGGAGAGGGGAAAAAAAATATGAAAGAAAGGAGTGGGCACAGCTGCTTCCTCTAAAAAAACCATTTTCCCGATGGTAAAAACTTACCCAGATTCTAACAGTGCAAGTCAGATGCTGGCTGAGCAAAAAGCTGAGATTTTTTAAATGAAAGAAACTGAAACTTGGTTATGCTTTTGAGAATTGGGAAATCCTTGGAGTTTTCTCAGTGCAGTTGAGAGTAAGTACTGTAATAGCCTGTCAGGTGAAATTGGAGGCTTCGGCTCAAAAGTGCTTTCTTTGCTTTAGGGTTCAGCTGCCATTTTCCAGCAAGGTTTGTTCCGGCAAGCACAGGCTCCTCTGTCTGGGAAATGCCTGTGCTGGGAGGGTGCTGCCAGGCAGGATCCAGGGGCTGGGGTGCTGCTGCTGGGGTCTGTGTGCCAGGGCTCTCCCGCAAGAACCGTGCTACACCGGCTGAATCTTAACATCCCAGGTCACAGGCACACACAGCAAGCTTTAAATCCTCAGTCCTTGGAGAGATTTGAAAGCGTAGTAACATAGAGTGTTACAAATTGTATGCTTTCTTCATTGCTTACTCCTCAGAAGAGGAGATAATTTGGGTAGTGAGGTACAACTCAGCTATTTGGGGTTTTTTTGAGAGAGCGAGCTTGATAGGAAGTAGGAGGAAGAAAGAGGTATAATTTAGGCAAAAGAAACCCCTGAAGTGCTTACGGTAGTTCTGAGCGTCAAGAAAAGCAGTGACAATTAAAGATTTTGGTTGGTGTAGAAAGCCATTGTGCAGTTATGGGATTAGGTTAGGGTGTTCACTTCCTGCGCTAAATCCAGATACGTCGTGTCGTGCCGTTTGTCGTAGAGCACAGGAAACAAAGTGGTTAAGGTGCTCTAGTCAGTGAGGACATCAAATTTTCCTTGTGAACTTTTCAGTATTTTTGAGAATCATGTTTTCTTAAGTTTAGCTACCCACGATGAGTACCAGGAACCACATAAAACAAATTTATTTTTGAAGAGCCAGGCCAGCATGCTGTCTTGGCCAGCCATCCACTCTTCTCCCATAGGCGCTGCCTCAGGATTTTAATTTCTTATTCCACGAGTGGCTGGAAGCTTTTCTTTCGGGCACAGCTCTTTGTTTCCAGAAGGAAAAGGCAGAATTTAGTCCTCTGGAAGCTGATTGTCAAGGAGCAGTACAGTCCAGCTAATAGTGGATGTGGGGAGTGAGATGGGATTAGCTGCGGAGAAAGGGTAGGCTGGAGTGAAAAGGCCAGTGAAAAGCCCACAGCCCCGGCTCTAGCCGGCTGAAATTCCTGAGCCATTGCCTAGAGAAAGGAAAAATCAATCTGGCACCTACCCAGGTTAGTCAGGGTAGGAAGAGCCATGCTTGGATGCCTTTTAACAAAAGTGGGAAAGAAAAACCAACAGTTCATCCTCCCCCCTCCCTCCAGTTACCCAGAATATTGAGTCAAGGTTTCAGATTGGCATGCTGCTGTATGAGCAAAGGAGGGTTTGATGGGTTAAGGAAATTAAACACCAGGTTGCTTTCCAGATCATTTGTTTATGGAGATGATCTGAGTACCACCCACCGCTATAGGATTATATGTAAAGCAAACAAATAACCAAACAAAACATAAACACCCTGAAAAAAATTTCATTTCCAGTCTCACACCCAGCTGTGATCCATGGTTTTCCTGCAGTAAAATCATGATCTTTTTCTCCTTGGAATCAAAAAGCCTGCTCCTAGTAGTTCTGCTCTGGGAGGATAAATTTGTGAGTCCAGTATGCGATGAATTATCAGGTAGTCCTGGTGCTTGGAAGCTGTTATGTAAAAGACACAAAATAAAACATGCTTGTTATTGGATTTAATGCAAACTCACCTACGGCCAGTTATCTTTAATCACTAAGAAAAAGAGGCAGAGAAAGCTCTGAAAACACAACTACAACTGAAACATGAAAGGTAGAATACTCTCCTATGAAAAAAAGGCCTTTGGGGAGGCTATGGCAAGGCTGAGAGGAGCCAGAGCTACAGCTGATGCTTCAGTTGAAGTCATGTTGCTTTGCTCTGCTGTTCCAGCGCTAGAGGCAGGGTCAGGAAGCATGGCACGTGTGGGGCATCCGGACAGGGCAGCAAGGATGCCGGCAGGTTAACCTCAGTGTTACGGTACTGGAATATGGGAAAGATTTCATACCTACAAGACTGATTTTAAAAAGCACTGAGAATATTTGTGGTCAGATGAGGCCAGTAGGTTTTGTAGTTGTAGTCAAATTAAATGTAAATATACATATTGGTATCCTTTGGAGGCCATGAGAGTTTTGGTTTCAGAAAGTGAGGTTTGAATTCTTTTTTTTTTAAGGTACCTGTCCTGTTCCCTGTGCCCCAGTGTCAAGCAACACTGCTGCCTGTTAGTGCTTCAGCATTAAAAGAAAATACCTCTCCATCCATTTATAATCACAGTGCCTTCAAAGGACTGAATTAGGGGGAGATAGCTTTGCTCATCCCTTCTCTTGGCTTTCCACCCTTTTTGTCTCCCATGCTGCCTCCTTATTCTTAGCAGCAAGGAGAGAGACAGCAAAGGCTCTTCTTCCCTTTGTAGCTCTCCCTGGCTCTTCCTTCACCCTGTTAGGTGCAAACCGGCAGAGGGAGCGGCAGAACGCTTCCTTCATCCTGGCCCAGGCTTTGGGATGCGCAGAGCTTTTTCAGCCAGAAAGCTGGAGCGGGACTGCTGCCTAGCAATCTCTGAGGGATGCAGGGCCACACCTAGCCTTTAAGTTACTGACCTTGCGGTCAGGAGGCAATTTTGCCACCCTGGAGAGGTGGGATGGGAGAGGGGGACGAGACCTGTGACACCCTGTGGAGCTCCAGGTCGTGGAGCTAGTGGTGCCAAGCCTGCCGAGAATTAAAACCTCCACGGTGGTGCCTAGCACTGTTTCAGCATCACTTGATGTTTGCTGCATCTCACCCCTGGTGCTATTTTTTGGTGGTTTACCAATGGATTTCATCAGTTTCTTGCTCAGTTTGCCACCGCAGTCTGAGAGCAACTGGTGCTGCTCCATCAGCTGCACTGTGGTGTATGCAGCGATTCGAGCAAATGGCTGTGCAAAACCCGTAACAGCTGACAGAGAGCCCGCCGTTGGTTTCAGGGACTTTGGATCAGGCACAGAGAGCTGTCAGAGTGGCAGTTATGGCTCTGGAACAAAAACATCGAGAAAAGCAATTGTAGCAGTGAATTGATACTGATGTTCTTAAAACCTCAGTAATCTTGGCCACATGAAATTCAACCTTTCTTGTGACTGAAATAACAGTGAGGCTTAGGTCATATTATAGACTAATCGCCTGTAACATTTCATTTTCAAAAACTAAATTGTTCATGAGTTATAGCAGAATATTTTAAAAAGAACCTCCCCAAAACCTTGCCAAAAAAACTTGCATTCTGTTTCTTTTCAAGCAAGGGCAACAAACCAGGCAAAATTAGTGTCACCTTTTTTTGGTCCTTAATTGCTGCCAGGCCGGACGAAGGGCTATGTGGTGTTCACCTTACGCACGCTCCTAGACTGTTGAAGTCCACGGGCACTGAGTAAACACACTGAAAAAAGGCAGCGCTCAGCCCACGGGCAGATTTGCAGCCCCAGGGGGAGAAGGGAGCCCTGACACCCGGCTCCGGCCGACCGTCCCTGCCCACTGCCTGCCTGCGCAGGTCGGCACCCGCAGGGCTCTGGCTGCCTCGGCAGCTGCGCCCTGATAGGCATCTCGCCGGGATAATGCAGGACCAAATACAGAGCTGCAGCCTGCCAGCCGCCCCGCGATATGCCGTCCCCGGGAAATGATAGGCTCTATGCCTGTCTGCACAGATTTATTTACTGGTTTAGAACAAATGCGCCCACTGTCTTGCCCAGCGCACGGGCTGTGTCTTTCTTGCCCTGCTTTTTAATTATATGTTTTTCTACCCCGGAATGGAAGTGAAGGCCATTGCTCTCATTACGGCAGCATGGGCCGGACCCGGGAGGTTTGGGTCGTGTTCCTGGGGCCACAGCAGACCTTCTCAGCTGTCTTGAGAGATTTCCTTGGTCTTTCAGGCCCTCTGTTCCCCTTCCCCTGTCCTGCACGACCATCCTGCTAAAGAAACATGCTTTTTTTTCTTGACTCACACCATGATCAGGACTCCACAACCTCTGATCCAAAGCCCAGCAAAATCAATAGGATTCCTCCCATTAACTTTAAGTAGGCTCTGAATGACACCCTGTATTCTGTAGGCAAGAGAAGATGAACGATTGCTTTGAGACATCTTTCCCCCTCTCTGACCAAAAATTGCTGTAGGCCAGCTAACAGCTGATTTGTAGCACAGAAAACATGATCTTTATTAATAGTATTTAAGCTGAAGGCTGCAATCAGAGACCAGCCGTAGGAACTTACAGAAAATACAACCCTGTCGTAGCAAGTCTGAGATAGCAGCTCTGCTGGAAATAAGACCCAAACCTCACTCCGTTTATACTCGGGGTTAGTGAGTGACCGTGAGCTACAGCATTAAGGAGGGCGAGGGATTCCCCACGCCTCCTGCAGAGGTGGGCAGGGGAGTGCCATTAACCTTTCTGAGCAGCAAGGAGGGTAAGTCTCTGCCAGTTCCCAGCGACACATAAAATACAAGGTATAAAATCCCCAGGAGCTTGGGGAGCAGGGATAAGGAAGGGAGAAGGATGGGGATAAAAGGAATGAAGCTCCCCCATGGCCAGGGATGCAGCTTCCTGCACAAGCAGGCTGGTAGCCCCAGTAGCTCTACATAATCCCCGCCTTTTTGGTCCAGTGAACCGAATTAAGGAAGACGATTCAGGGAGCTAAAGAGATGGAATAAAAGGTGTGACAGGGAGAGGGGCAGGTGGCAAGGGAAGACGGGCAATGGGAACAGGGCAGATTTGGGAAAGACCATGGCTACCGACGGTGGGTGTTTGGCCTCCCAGAGCCAAGAGCGAGTTATATCCCCTTTCCCGCAGCACTCGCCTCGGGTACGCTAGAAATAGCAAGCAACTTCACCCCAGTGTCTCTGGTTTAGCATTTTCCTTCATACCAATACACGAGCATTATTTTAGGATGTGACACTTGACACTTCGTGAGCACAAGCCTGCCTTTCCTCAGAAGGAGACATGTTTTCTAATGTTTAACATCACTGTTAATATTATTATTATTTCAAAACAGAAGCAAAATGCATTTGTTAAAAAGGAGAATAATTAAAATCCCATTACAGCTCAAATTCTGTCATCTTCCTTCCCAGAACAAGCATTAAAATTTTTATTAATAAATGTGCGATTACTGGTGACCTCTGAATAATTTCTCCAACCCTAATTTCTCACAGTTGCAATACTGTGTTGTATTACTGTATTTTTACTCTTTGCTTTCCTTATTTGATGTGTTTACTGAAGTTATAATTTTCATATTAAGCATATTCTCGTTGAAAAATTGCTTTTTCAAAAATGGCTTACAAAAATACCAATCTTTTCATTGACCGGGAATTTAAACAAGTAAAAAGTTAAGAAACTGCTAGCTGAAAATGCATTTTTTAGCAAGCTACTTCTTAATAATGATTTAAAAAAATTTTAAAGTAAAAAAGCCTGAAAAAAATTGTCAGCCATCCCCCCACCCATACCTCTGTAAAAGTGGAAAAAAAAAGCAGGTTTGTATCCCTTGGAAAGAAAACCAGTTGTGAATTGTGGCTTTGCTTTATGAAACTGGCATTCATAACCAATTTAAATAAAACTCAGACAGTTTTTATAGAACATTAAAGAATAAAGATATGCCTTGTTCCAAAGGAAGTGAAGTGCGGTGAAATAAAATTCATCGGATTTCCTTCCACATAAACTGGAAATAAAATTTCCAAAGTCATCACCCAGAACTATAAATATTTTCTTCCTGGGGTCTGTGCAGGAGATGCAGATGACTCAGTCGGGCCCGCGGGGCACCTTGGCAGCTACCTGGGAGGAGCCGTCCCTCGCACCGCATCTCGCCACGGCCGTACCTGCAGCACAGGTCAGGCCAGAAAACTGGCTTTAGTCCCCTGCTGCTCAGGTCCTTTTGCACCTCTGAGCCTGGCTCTCACTCATGCAGGGTGTTAATGAGAACGGGTTTTGTCAGGTCTGAAAAGATGCTTACGTAGACCAGTGTGACTTTCTGTAATGGTGCAGTTGGCTTATGTCTCATCTTGCTGCATGCGTTGTCCTCCCCATTAAAAAGGAAAAAAGTCTGAAGGCTTTGACCCCTTTGAGAGCCAACATACAGCAGTAAAAGAGTAGGATTTTGAAAATCGGGAGGCCATGCTCTTTTTATTTCTCAGAGTTAAGATCCAGCCCGTGGGAAGGAGGGTTGAGAAGAGCCTGGCCACCATTCAGCTGGACTGCAGGGAGGCTTGGGGGTGCTCTGGGATATTGAGTGTGTGGCCCCCTCTCTTTGGGAATCCCTAGGACTGTACAGGGCTTCCAGGAATGACATCCCCAAAAGTCAGATTAACACCACGCAGTTATCTGAAGGCACACCGAAGAAGATCTGTTTGCAAGGAGCGTGTATCTATGGCTCACTGCTGCCTGTAGCAGGCACCTTTTTTACATCTCAGCAGTGACATGTATTATATTGCTTTCAGGATGGGAAAAAAAACCCCAAAATATAAATCCTACATTTTATTATGGAAGTTAATACCAATAATTACTTAAAATCTAATGAATTTCAGTTCTCACTTAATTGCTTTTGAGTAGTTCACTTAACTTATTAAAAAGAAGCAAGGACATATTCATTTAATGAGCAGCAGCAGCCTTGGCCTAGCATCTGCCTACATTCTCTTTTCAATTAATCAATTATAGTCCAATGGTGTGTAATTACACATTAAGAAAGTTATTGGATATCGCAGCATGGCTGTCCCAGGGGGCTCATGAATACACTAATATAACACACCTGTAATGACCTGTTCTCAGATCTGCAAATTGCTCCCATTTCTCTCTCTCTCTCATTGCTAAATGAAGATGAGAGCAATTACCATTAACTTTTTGAGTCACATCTAGTCAATGAGAGAGAAAAAAGATCCCTACCAGCATTCATAATAAATCTGCCTGTTGGTACTGAGTATTTTAACTGCACCAGGCATCGAGTTGGAAGGCAGTAAACGCGCATCGGGATCGCGCAGGGTTGTGGGGATCCCGGGGCTGGTCTGGCCTGAGCACACGCTTCACCTGTAGACGAGAGAAACAGGCAAGCAGGAAAACCTCTTCACATCACATCCAGGCATAATTTGCCTGGCTTGGTTCGAATCAAACCAAACTCTGGAACTGATCCCTATGCAGTGGCTCTAAGTCTTTGCATAGCAACTAAGCCGTGTTGCTGTTGTGTTGAGGTTTTTTTCGAACGCTAGAAAGAACAAAATTTACTATGTAATGGCAGAAAGGCGTTGGTTGTGCGAGAGGATAGTCACCAATGCTCTCTTATTAATGCATAACAAATGAAACCAAGCACAGACTCTTAATCTGCATAATGAAGTCTGACAGATTCTAAATTGGTGATTTAGTCAACTAAAGGGTCCAAAAATGCTCTGTGGAAGTGAGCTTTTGATGGCTCCATAAGTCAAATGGGGGGTGATATCTCTCAACATTTTTATAAATGTTGTCTTGCACAGTGTGATTTCAGTGTGCTGTTGTCTCTCTCTCTGAGAAGAAATGTCCTTTTCCTTACACAAAGTTTTCTTGTTCATGCTTTCATTTGCAGGCTGGGGTCTTTCCGGTGGGTGTAGATGCAGATCAATGTGCAGCAATATCTTGAGCACAGCTCTTCTTTAGAAGCAGGGTCCATTTCGCTCATCATAATCTGAATTATTTCCATGCTGTACACCTTGTGCCAAACTAGCGTCAACAACTTCAGTGAAACCTTCATCATGCCGGAGGTTACTTCTGTTTTTAAGGAGCGTGCATGTCTCCTTGTGCTTGATATCCCTCAGGATTACACTCCTGTGGGATTCAGGTGGTCAGACATTGCTCTCAGTTGCACTCACAGTGAGGCAATGGATGTTTCAGTCTGGTTTTCAGCTGTGCCACGTTTCTTCCCAGTTCCACAGCACCCTTTGGTTTAGGACACGGTTCGGTTCACATGCCTAGCTGTAGCATCTCAGTATTTGGTATCTGGGCTGGACTCTCTCGCTAGGTCCCATTGACAGTTAACAGAGGAAGGCAAGTACTTCTAGAGTGTGATTTACTTAAAATAATTAGGTGCTGATTTAGGATTGGTTAAACCACCTTTAGATGTGCCTATATCTGTTCATTAACTAGATAAATGCCTGCCATATGACACCTACATTTTTGATAGCTACAGCCATCAGTTGAACTGTGTATTTCTGCATGTGTCTAACTTCAAGCTTGCACGTAGAGCCATTCAATTCAAGCAGAGGGACTGCTAGTATGCTTGAAGTTAGCTATCTGCTAACATTGTGTTAGATATCTGGTCTCCAGCTTTGAAATGTGGATGCTGTCATTTAATTGCCTTTGCATGCAATTTGAGATTGAGATTAAAATGTTAGAAGTGCAAAGCGATATCTATTTTTAATGTTGTGTTTTACTCCAAATAGCTAACAAGAGGACCCTTGGTATTTGCAGAGAAGTTCATTTATTATGAATTATTATATGACACAATAGGAGAAAACAGGTTCCAAGGTTTACTTTTAGGTATTTAAAAACAATTTGACTGCCCAGGCAATGCATAGTAACTGAAGCAAGCAGAGCAGTGAGTGTGGATCCCACAGTGATCAAAGTGTACGTGTATACAGTGTTATCAAATTCTGCTCAATGCACAGCTTTGTTTATGCTCAGGACCAAAATTCAATTCTGTGCTTTTTTTTTTAATCAGTGCCTGAATGATCAATTAAAAATGTTTTAAACCGAGAAAGGAACACAATTATAGTCTAGAACTTTAATGTACAATACAATATTTGGTTGTACAGGCTAGTTAAATATTGGTCCTAAAATACCTGTCAGTTAGCTCTTAAGTTGTGTAGTTTCTGTGTGTCTGATGGGGAGGAGGGTGGTATTTCATTGAGCTGCAAAAATTCGTTTCTCGCTGCAAAAATTTGTTTCTAGCTGTATTCTCCGCAAGAGGCTGTAACTCTTTGCATGTCACTTTCCTAATTGAGCAATAAACTCTGTATTGTACTAATACTTTTTATTATGAGGAATAAACATGCTTCTTCTAGACAGGCAGAGGAATAATTGACCACCTGTGGCCAGTCCTCAATGAACATTACTGCACATGCCACTGAAATTAATGTCTCCTTAGTCAAGACAGGAAACAGTCATTTTCTGAGAGATTTTTTTGTGGTTAGGAAGCTAACACTCCCAATACATTTCCACTGTCTAACAACGTGGATTCCCAACTGCCAAGGGAAGAAGAGCTTGGTGCTCACTCGGTTACTGACCCGCTCTCTGTCTTTGGGATTCAAACAGCAGCTTCATTTGTTAAACACATTAAGCAAAGGGCCAGATTCTGGCTCGAGCCAGGAATGCCTTTACATCACTCTGGCAATAGAAAGAAGTCTCAAAAGGTGGTGGGTGTGTAATGTACGCTCGTGGCCCCTTTCTGCTGTCAGCATGGTGCAAAGGAGTCTCAAAGTGGATGAGAATCTGTCCCAAACACAGGTTTATGTAATGTCGGAAGATAGTGCTAGGACATTGTGCTCGTGTATCGCGTTACAGCTGGCCCAGCACCAAGTCATAAGGGCTGAAGGATGCTGGAAACTGAAATATTAAAGAGCTAAGAGATTGACTCAGTAGAGAGAAATGGTAAATGCTTCTCTTATCAGTTATTTTTCACTTTGTATTAATAAGTCTCTGGGACTGTACCTCATGTGAATCGCCAGGTCCTTCAGGATCCAGTCTCTTCTTCAAACTGGAAGCACGGAGTGCCATGAGAAAAGCACGCGGGTGAGACTCCCGGGTGTGCACGCACCCGCAGCACGCGGTGCCCGTGCCAGAGCACGTGCCCAGGGAGGAACGGCGTCCTCGGCCAGAGCATGCACACCCTTACAGGCACAGGGGTTGTGCAGGGCCTGGAAAATGTGTTCAGCCTTATCTTACGCATCTCCTATCTCTTCCTTTCGGAGAGATTGCAGGGGGCTCTGTTGAGCAAGTGCTTTTCTCCCCAGCGGGTGTATCGCCACAGGGCTCTGTGCTGTCATCCTTCTTATTCACCACGCCACGTTCATTTAATGAGGGGTTATAGCTGATGTGCTTGCACAGTCCGGCAGTCCAGCTTTAGGTCCCTTTTTCCTCCAGCACAAACTAGGGCTGAAAGTCTCCCCACTGGCGAGCCCGGCTGCGGCCCGGATGAGTGCAAGCTGTCCAAAGTTCAAACAAGATTAGCTTGAGATCACTGTGGTCAGTGAAAGGAAATAACCAGAGGCTGCTGACATACTCCCCACATAAATGGAGATATTTGTCTGCATTGGTTATCAAAATCCTTCCTTGGAGACCTCTCTGAAATCTCAGCTGCCCTAAGTCACCACAGCTGCAGTGACAGAAGTGGTGGCTCTTCTCTCCAATGCCACCCCGGAGAGATGTGTCCCTTGGGTGTCCCCGAGCTGCTGTCCCTCTGTGGCCCCTTCTGCGCTCAGCCAGGAGTTGGGGGCTGAGCGGACCGCAGCAGCCTGCTTGGGTGAGCTGCAGTACCTTGCTCGCATTCTTGGAAAGCAGGCCGTGCTTGCCTCCGTCAAATTTACTATAATCCCACCGCTGTTTGCCTCCAGCTCAGCTGAGTCAGTGTGAGTGCTGGGAGGAGCCATCATGTAGACGAGTTTGGCCCAGTTTACCCCCTGTGCTGCTAGAGAAACCTGCTGAAAGCAAATCTGATTAACACAGCGGAGAAAATAGCTCTGCTGTAAAATGTTGAGGATTGCCACTAGTGCAGGTACATTGCATGCAGGAGGCAAAATGCCTTTTTGAATGTTTGTGGACGGATGGGCGCTGCGGTTCATGGTCTCTGCAGGTTCCTAGGTGCTGAGCTAGCAAAATCCTGCGTGGCCTGGGGAATCTGCCTTTTATTTTCAGAGCCCCTTTTTGAGTGGCAGAGTGGCAGCACATCGATACCACGGTGCACCACCACAGCAGGAGTGTTGTGGAGGTACCACATCCCTGCTGTGCAAAGCCCTGGTCCTGCACCAAAATCCATCTGGATGAATGCAGGTACTTATGCTGGAGGGCCAAGCTTCTGTGGGCATGGGGGCCTCCCAGTGCTCTCAGGGTTAGAAAACTGCGAAGAGGGCAAATCCCAAATAGCCTGGACCTTGCTGATCCTCCAGGAACATTGCGTAGCTCTGTCTTAGAAGAGGGATTTGGAGAGTGCCTGGATTGCAACACTCAGAGGGAACCAGAAATGTTTAGATTTCACGTTGTGTGTTTTCTCACTGCTGCTTGTTTCCTGGGTGGAATTTGCTCCTTTTCATAGCTGTAAACACAGTGCCCGGGTGAGCTCTGGAAGGAGACTGACTCAAGGCAGGTCACCCTGAATTTGAGACAGATGCTCCATCTGAATATATATACAGTGAAAACCTAGAAATGGAAAAGATTTGTTAGTTCCTCCAGCCAGTGCTTTGATTCTAAAGCATATCTGTAACGTGCTGTAGGCTGGGGGCAGGGGGAAGAGAAAATCGCTCACTTATCTGTTAATGGAGAAGAAGTGAGTATCACGATCTGGTCTGAGAGAAACCGCTCTGCCGTCTCGACAGTGTGTGCTCCCTTTTAGACAACCTCACTCTTCAGTGAAGGCGCTGAGGGCATTTTGAAGCTGTGCCTGGTGCCCCTGCCTGTAAGTGTGATAGAGAAAGAGAGCAAGTGAGAGGAGAAGAGAAAGAAAAGGGCACAGACTTTTGGTGAGGACGGGGAAGTGATTTCAGGTGTTTCTGAAACCATGTGGTTAGTATCTTCCTGAGCACAATATACCCTGGAGGGTGGAGGAAACGGTAACATATAGAGATGGGGTGGAGGGAGCGAAAACTACCTGCAGATGTGGCATCTGAAAAAATCCAGAGACAATGTGACTACTTTTAGCAAACGTGCAAACAGTGATAGATGCCACGGGGCTGCTGTCACTAAAATTTGGCTATAAGCAACATATTCATATTTAAACAAGTCAGCTTTGCACATTGAAATGAGCAAACACTGTCTCTGTGCTTGTTTGTTTGTTGTGCAGAAGCCATCAGCTTTCGCTCCTTATCCCTTCACCATGGTGGTGATGTGGAGTCATGATGATGGATCGGCTGTCTATCTAGTTTATCTGCAAGGCCACAAAACATTTATATCTTATACGGCATGATAGGCTGTTCTCATGCAACAGTGGAAAATAGGAAATTGGGGCTGCCCTTGCAAAAGTACCATCTCCTGCACAACATTGCCATTCCGGTAAGCTCAGTTGGCACAGTTTGTACAGCTAAGCACATCCACTGTGAAACCTAACACTGGGATGCGCATGAATAAAATCACACAAAATCAGGAGAGGAGCGAGCATCAGAGAAGCTTTTGAACACAGGGGGCAAACCAGCAAGGATGGAGTTCCTGCGGTTTCTCTCCTGCTTAGAGGGAACCTGTGTCACCTCTGGTAAAAGGCCTCCGGCTTACACCAGCATTATACTTGGCCAATTATCTAATTTAGGTATCTCATATGTATTTAGGTCTTGAAAAGGTCAACAGCAGAGCATGGCTGGGCAGGGTTTTTTGAAGCTGTAGGACTGGAAGCTTTGCTTCTAGTATCATTAGAAAATAATTGCTTGTGAATGTCCAGAGATTTGAATCTGCATGTTGGAGCTCTGAAAAGGAGGGCAGGAAGGTTTAAAACATTATTGAAACAGCTGCTGCTAACGTTACACTCGCTGCAAACGCCGAGCAGGGAGCAAGTGGAGCGCACCAGGGGGCTCGGCTGCTGCACCTCACCTGCCTCGGTACCCTTGCGCTGGGAGCCCACCTCCTCGGGCTGCTCCTCGTGGGGCTGTCCGCAGCACAAACACGCTCCTCCATCCAAGGTTCACGCAAGCTGATGTGTGTTTATTGAAAGCTGCAGTGAGGCAGGGATCGTCCCCGTGGCACTCCAGCTGAGCTGTTTTCACCTAAGTATATCTGCTATTCTTCCATTTTAAATTTTTTTTGTCCTTTGTTTTTGGTTTTCTGCTCCCTGCAACTTTTTCCTTAGGTGTCTCTTCCCCTTCTGAATATCTGTCTTCCTCCATTAGTATCTTTCCTTTCTCTCAGTTTAACCATCTTCTTCCCCAGGTCCATGATAAATCGCTTAACATATTTTTGATGTCCCCACTTGTTTTCAAAGTTCCTGTAGTGTTTGGCTCCTCAGTGCTGTTAGCTGTGGAAAGTCCCCTTCCCTAAATGTTGTAAGGCCCAGATGTTACTAAATGTGATTTTTACCATCTAAAAACCTGTCAGTTACCTGCCACTGCTCACGGCTTGATTTCTCAGTATGACCAAACTGGGTGGCTTGTGACTCTGAACACAAGCCCTGAGTTTCTTACAAGGAAGATTGCCTTGATGCCTGGAATTAGACCAGTCCTTAATGAGGCGTCTGTTCCTCCTCAGCTCTGTTACAGATACTCCCTGTGACCCTGGCCAAGTCACTTTATCTTTCTTTGTCTCTGCTCACCATTCAGAAAACGGGCATAACTGCACTTCTGAAGCTCATGTGGAACTGCAACGATGAATTCCTCCTGCTTGCGTTGCCTTTACCTCATCCCTTTTGTCTGCACGACTGTCAGCTGCGATAAAAAGCCATGGAATCAGAGTAGCCATGGTCAGTGCAAAGCTTATGCTCCGAGCAGCTGGCCCAGCCGCTCGCCATATCCTAATAACATTGATAGCAGAGAGTCAGCTTTATTACCATTTACATAGCAGTTCTGCAGGCTTTGAGGAGCTTCCTATGCTATCTGTGGATAGTGAACAGAGAAGTTTCCAAGGCAGGGTGCTCAGGAGTACACAGTGGTTATTGCAGGACAAAGAGTTAAAATGGCTTCCTTTGAGGGCTTGCTCCACGGAGTCGTTAGAAAATGTGGGGCCTTGGGAGCACCAGAAGGAGAGGGAGGGAGGCAAGGCAATTGCTCCATTTGTAAAACCCATCTCTGGTTTTCATCCCTCTTTCCCTCACCCTCCCCACTTTAGTTCTGTGACAATAATGAAATGCTTCTGAATTCTAATGTCATTTAATTATTGTGATGTTGCAAATGAAGGTGCCCACACACAAATTCAATATGGATGTAATTATTAGAGGTGGAATGCCAATTAAGCACACACCAAAAGCAAGTGGTGTATTTTTGATTTGTCATCTGATTTATTATCATTTACCTCATGTGCCTCAGACAGCATCACTTGAGTCAGGAGTAGAGAACCAGCCCTTTGTACATAAAGCTTGCTCTTAAATCTACGCTTCACAAGAAAACGGCAACTGACATAAAACATTTGTTCTTAAAGTACAGCCAGGAGTGTAGTTTTGAAGCATTCTCCATCTCAGGTAAGGAACACAAGGGAAGTATGACTTTTGGTAGACAGATGCACATCTCCAAAAAAAGCACCAAATACAATACCATTCACATACATAACATATGTCAAAAAGCCTTCAGTGAAAATCCAAATTATGCAGGGAGGAAAACCCAGCCTGCAACCAGTTTAAATGTGTTGGCCAAGTCAGCTAAGAAGTTCTGCAGGCTTGGGTTTCAGTAGCTAGGGGCGCATTGTCTGCCTACCAGCTAATTACTGGGGTTTTCAGTGTTTAGGTATCTCCTAGCATTGCATTTTTTAATTCTAGTCAGTCAGCGTTGCCTTTTGGGGTGAGGAGCACAATGCCAGTGGAGCATCCTGCCTTGTTGTGCAGCCTGGGCACATTTATAATATTCTGCTGCTCTCCCAACCTGTAAAGAGTCCTTCTCTGAATACTGTGCACTGCTCACCGTGCAAGCAGCTCATTATCCCAGGCATTTCAGGACTAATTTATAGGACATTTGGTTAATTTGCATAAGCCATCCAGTACACAGAAGATGTCTCCACAATACAGTAATATGCCAAAATCAGGATTTATGTGAAAACATGAATACTGGGGGGGGGGCACATTTTTAAGAAGCTGTCATTAGCACTGATCTCTAAACAAATACCTCTGATAAAAAGTCACAGAATCCTGCCTCTCCACCTACTGTATGTGAAGCTCCCATATAATTTTCTGCTTTGAATCTTGCTCATCTTTTTATTAAGATGGGTTTTGATCCTTAAACAGCCTTGAAATATGAATACTTGGCGCTGTTGGCTTTGTCTAAAAAGGAAACAAAATCCCCCAAACTGAATCCAAATCGAGGGCTGCACGTTCAGCTATCACTGCGAGGAGCCTCGCGCGTCCGCTGTTCTGATTATTACCTTGACACCAGAAACAGGAGGGCCTGTAATCCTTGAAACAGCTGACATCTGAAGCGCTGATTCTTCCTGTGCTTTGAGTTAGTCGGTCCTTGATCTCCGTGCCTGGCATGCAAGCCTGGCTTTCACTGAAACCTGACCTTGTGGTCCCTTCTTCTGCAGCCCTGTTTGTCTTCTGCTGTTCGGAAATGTGCAGCTTCTGTCCTCAGGACTCTGAATTAGAGCTGCATGGGTCAAAGGAGCAAACAGGAGAGTTGTCATTATTGGATCCAATGCCTGCACTTGGTTTAGGTGTCCTTGTTTTTTTTCTTTTTTAATAACAATTACAAAATAAGAACGTTGCAAGACTTTTTTAAGCAAACCTTTCCCCTGCAAGGTGACGCTGGCTTTCCGTGTAGGCTTCACCTACAGGTACAGATGGGTTTGCTCCCTTCCTTGCAAAGCCAGCCTGGGATTTGAAAGTCAAGTTGGTTTCTGTCTTCTCTCCCTAATACGTCTTCTGTGATCATGAGGCCTCTGAAGAGCACATTAAGTCCATATTTACCCCTGTGCAATCTAATTAACTTCCAGAATAACTGTGCAGGTGTAACTGAGATCTCAGTTTGAAGGCAGCTTTGCTCCACTTATTATAATTGAAGGAACTGTTTGGCCAGCAGCATTTCTATTAGTAGTAATGCTGTTTGAAAAGGAAATAACTTAGTTGGACTTGCAGACTGAATTTGTAGGAATGCCAGCTAGAATTGCGTAAGTGAATGCATATATATCTGCTTACTTGTAAATAGAAGCTAACTTGAGCTGGAAATCACATGTACAATAAACATGTAATCCTGATGCCATTGCTACAAATTCATTTCCCAGGGCAGAGCTACGGTTTCAAGAGCCTGTTTCAGTGCTTTATTGTTTTGAAGGTTTGAACAGTGTTGGTTGTTCGCTTTGGTGCATCATGTGTAGTTCCAGTTAGGTGAAACCTGCTGGGTATTTAATGGCTTTTTCAGCTTGAACCAGAAGCAAATAGAGGGAAATAATGTGTTGTAGGAAGAGAAGTACTCAGATAAAGATTTTTTTTTTTTGCTGTTCTACATTCTGTTAGTCTGTTATATCTGTTATTCTAGGCTTTGAGATTAGTATTTTCAGCTGCAGGAATTTGTGGGGTTTTTTAATCAAACTGTACTACAGGTTACATGGAACTGACAGCATTAGCTTGAACATAATGAATATGTTCAATATGAACAATGCGTGCAGTTTTTTGGTTTACTCTCTTCCAACTTGAATCACTTGTTACTATTCTAAGATGTTAGAAGCACATTTTTTTCCTCTGGGGATTTACAGTTTCTCTTAGTGTTTTGATTACTTGTGAATACTTTGATAGAAAACCCCTTACACATGTGCCTGTGATGTACAGCATCTAGCTTGGATTTAGTTTTTGACTGATCCCTAATAGCTGAAGTTACTGTATACAGCAAAAAACATTTGTAATGCTGTCAGACAGGAAAAATCTCTCTTCTGTAACTTGACTCAAATTTGTTATGTGTATAGCTCCATGAAGTTCAATAGATGTAAATACAGATTAATTATTTAAAAAGTAATAGGAAGGAATGAGCTTCCAAACATGTAGTGTTTAATTATTTAAAACCTGTAATGGAATTTCAACCCTCGTGCATACCTCAGATCTCTCGTTGTGCTTGGACAAGTGCCTGAGGTTAACTGGCATGTCCCTACCTCTCAGTCATCTCCCCTCCTATATCACAGGGTGATAAATGTGCCTGGTAGATGTGAAGAACAGTCAATATTCTCAGTCACGTCTACTAGTAAATATGCTATACTTAACTCTGTCTTCCTTTTCCCCATTACTATATTGCGTCCTGCAATAAGCCATTCCATACAACATTTCATATAACAAGATGTATATGAGTGTGCAAGCGTGCGCACGTCTGTACCTAGCCACAGAGAACCAAATCCTAAAGTCAGGGCTTTAGGGCAAAGTCCCTCATGATTCCTGATCCCACAGAGCAGAAAGAGCCCCATACTACTGTTGCGCTTTGGTCGTTTGATGGTGGTGGTTCACACCCGCTGTATGTGATTGATTGTACTGGATGTTGTACACACGTGTAGGACAACCTGATTCCCATTTCAAAAAACTCATGCTCTAAGTAGGCTAGTCAGATAAGGGGAAGCCTTCTCCCCATTTTAAAAGGAGGATCAAAGATACAGACTCAAAGTAAAGAACATACAAGCCCCCCAGCTTTAGAGACCTGCCTGAGCTTGGCCTCCCTTCATTCCCTCTGCAATGGATGGAGGGAGAGAGTGCTGCTGATACCAGTTCAGAGCCTTAGTTAGGTTCCTGCCATGATCCACCCTCCTGAGACACCTACCTCTGTCCACAAACCTGAGCCAGGCAATCAAAGTAAACACCTAAAATCAGGCTGTCTGGATTATTTCACTGCCTACCCTTCCCCTTGTCCAGAGTTACTCAGGAATTTTGTGTTTGCGGGGAATGACTAATGCCAATCTGGCAAGTCCCATCTCAGCACCCTAGCTACATAGCCTTCCTTCTTCTACTGCTGTAAGTCACTGGATGAGGAGCACTTGAGCCAGGGTGGGTGTTAAATTTAAAGAAAAGCCCTTAAAAGAGAAGCAAACACTTCAGTGTATTGAACAAATACACAGTTAGGAGTCTTTGTATGTGGTGGCTACTGGTCTTCATTTGGCAGCCAGATCTCAGCTGGTTCGATGAGGAATATTTCCAGTGCTGCTGTACCCTGTGAAATTGTTGTCAGAGGCAGTTTTGTGGAAAGACCTAAGGAAGGAAGAGGGCTGGAGAAAGCAAGACAGAGTTAGTCCTTTTTGAGGAGGAGTCTAAAGAGCATAGTACTCTTGAGAGCCTTGCTTGTGATACATTTGCAGGGTGATGGTTTAAATACATTGATTTCTTTTGTCCTGGGGTGCAGCTTCTGCATAGCTGCTTCGTTGCACATGTCATGCAATGAGAAAATCATCTGCATGATCTTGTGAGTATGAAAGGGTTTGCCATAATGCATTTACATAATAAAATCTATGCAGTCACAGTGTGCATCATACATACAGGCAAGGAATGAGTGCCATCTACAGTAACACAATGCATTACTAACGGGTCCTCTGTAATTGTGTTCTTTACCGAATAGCGCGTCTGATGCCTTCTGCTGTAGTGTACCCTCCTTGGTGAGAAATTAATACTTTGTGCCAAATTCAACTCTCAGTTACATGGTTCAAATTGGAAAAACAACACTGGCTTCGGTGGAGTTATCCCAGATTCATCCAGGGGTTACTAAGAATAGATTTGATTTAATGTAAATAGCTGGGTGTCAGGTACGCTCCAGTGCTAAACACTTTCTAAGCAGAGGGTTAAGTAAGACATATTATCTCTTTTCATTTGAGTAGAAAAGACCTAGTCGGACTTTTTTTCCACATCCATACCCTACCTAGAAAGAGCTAGGTGTAAACCACCAAGGAAGAAGGTGCCTTTTCCATTACTTGAGAACTAGCAAATGTTTCAGGCCTGACAAAAGCATCGTAGGAGGCAGCAGGGTACGTGAAGGGCTGGCCCTCCCCACCTCAGGCTTCAGTCACTGGTAAAGCTGGTTGCTGCCCGCCACCCTCGCAGCCGGCGGGTCCTGTTGGAGGAAGCCCGGCTTCACGGCAGGAATGTTCTTAGTAAAACAAGAGGGGCATTAGCAGAAGAAGACAAGGAAGTTTTCACACACATTAGTTCACCGTATGTTTGGCTCTAGGCTGCAGTTTCAGACCTTTATAACTCCTCATTTATTATTTTTAAGGCTAAAATCGTGGAAAACAGTGGTTTAAGATAGCTAGGGACCATAATAGCCATGCTAAATCTTACCTACCGGAGACAGAGTCTTTTTTTTCTTTTTTCTTTTTTTCTCTTGTTTCTTGTTTGTTTCTTGTTTCTTTTTTTTCTTTCTTCTCTCTTTTCTATTTTTCCTTTTTCCTTTCTCCTCTCCTCTCCTCTCCTCTCCTCTCCTCTCCTCTCCTCTCCTCTCCTCTCCTCTTCTCCTCTCGCTATCTGGAGGATGTGCAGACTGTTGCATTCCCCATCTCTTCTTTTCCCTGGCCCTTATTTCAGTCTTACCTGCTTCATATGGGAGTGCCCAAGAGTGAGTCTAACAGTTACTCAGAACAAGCCTCTCTCCAGTGGTGATTTTGTGCTAATAGAAGGGGGAAGGGGAGCTGGGTCTGTACCAACTGGCTCTGGGTTTCAGCCAGGATCAGTGCCTCGCAGCAAGAGAAACTAGAGGCAAGCAGAATGCTTCCTCTGTGCGCGGCCGAGCAATTTCCCTCGCTCGGCTTCATATTCTCCAGCCCCCAATTCCAGAGGAAATGGGAAAATGAATTCCACTCTCCATGCCCAATCTGCAAGAGATGTGACACGTCTCGGTCCTGGGCTGAAACCGATGTGACACACTGTTCCTTGATCCAGGCAGATTTTGGATCTTGCCCAGGGCTGTTCTAATCAAATGTGGTTTCCAGAGAGCGGGCTGCTCTTTAAACTGAACGTATTCTGGGACGTGGGGTGGTGTGTACCATTACCAGCAGTGAAACAAGCAATTCTCAAAGTGTGAATCACATGCAGTCAAATCTGGAACAGTTTTGACTCCCTTCAAAGCTCTCTAGACTAAAGCCCAGCAATGCTCCTCTTGGAAAGTTTGGAATTTTTCTTCATCCATTTTTACTAACGGTCAAGTCAATCTTTCCCTAATCAAGTCAATCTTCCTCTAACATTATTTTTCCAATAATGGGTCCTGGCCTGTAAATATTATTGCATGATATTGCATGTAATAATAAAGACTGAAGATCCCTGACCTATATAGATAGGTGGAAAAACCCCATATATAGAGAGCCAAATATATATATATCTATATAAAAATATATTCCAGAGCACCCAGAGACTTCTATTCTGTAAGCCTCTTGCTTGTACAAGCATAAATCAGAAGAAACACAAAAATCTGTGAGAGTTAAGCCACTGTAAAATGGCATAGGTGAGATAAAGAATTGGACTTAGAAGCCTTCATTACAGGTAAATAAAGATTTCTCAGGGTTTCAGATTGCATTCCTACTTGCTATTCTACAGACTAATGATATTTCAAATCTGGATTACAGTAATATTCTCTAGACCCAGTAATATTACATTTAAGTCTGAGTGTTTTAATGGCTGTTCAGTGGTGATTTTGGTCCAGGGGAAGTGGTATTGGCCTCCAGCAATGCCTTAGGCTAAAAGCATCATGTGTTAGCAAAAAACATTAACCTGCCCCTCAAACCTCCTCATTATTACATTTATAGTCCTGTCAACCAACCTATGAGCCACTGGAAACATAATGGAGGGGGTTTTATTGTTATTTTTATATTCTCTTGAATATTAAAAGGAAAATATATTGGAGAAAAAATACATATAAGATATTACTAGAAATAAATTCTAGACAGATGAGCCACATGGGTTATTTTCCATCTCACAATGTTACTTTGCTATATGACTAGAATAAAGTTTTGTTCGGAAAAAAAGGGTGAACATGTTTATTCAGGTATTGAATAAAAAAGTGAATTAATTAGAGAATATAAATCTTCATCTGGCTTCTGAAGTTATCTGCAGATGTGGTAGCATGAGGTTGTCAAGGGTAAAGATTTCTCACTTGGGGAGATTTTGGTCACTCAATAAGTGAGAGACTGTTTGAGGCTAGTAAAGTGCCCCTTTCCTCTTTTGCCTTTAAGTTTTCCTGTACTTAACAGCATCTGTAATTCTCAAAAGAATTTGATAGAAACATTTACAGTGTTAATTGCTCTCAATTTCCCTTTCTTTTCCTGACTGCTGGGGCCAGATGCAGGGAGTACTGCAAAGCCTCATGTATACAGGCTTTCTTTCCTCAGGGTACCAGTTGACAGCTGCTCTGCAGAAGAAACCTTGGTCCTGTTCTCCTGTCCCTGCAGCCCCTGCATAGGAGTGAGGAGCTCCTGGCATGGCAGTGGTGCTGGCCCTCTCATCTGTCCCCTGAAGAGGGGCTGGCAGTGGTCCTCAGACCAGGTCCCTGCAGTTTGGGCACCCCACGGGTGGAGAAGCCGCTCTGCTGCTTGTGGAGCATGTGGAAATGTAAACTGTGCAGAAGGTTCTCCAAGGACATGGAGGTAAACGTCCTTATGAGGAAAGATGCATTTCCACTCTCTGAGGCAGAGGAAGGAGGGGGATATCCTAGTGCGACCTTCCCCTGCTGCCCCAAAGAGATGGCAGGCACTGGACACTGTGAGGAAGTACTTCTAAAGCCCCAGAAATGGTTTTCCAGCTGCTAGCTTTGTTTTCTTTCTTTAGCCTTCCCAAATATTCAAAGCTGACAGTTCTTGTCCTGTTCTCAAGGTGTTTACAGTGCTTCTCACTACCGATACTTTGCACGGCTTTAGTGGCAGCAGTTTGAGGAGGTACATTTGTGTCATCTTGAGGGAGCAGCTCTCACTGTGGCACTAACAGCTTAAGGGTCATAAAGCAAAACCTCCTGTCGTGGAAAGGCACATGCTGTAGTTCTCCAAGACTCCCAGCTTCATCTACTCGATGTAATTCTTGCTTCTGGCTGCTCAGTTTTTCCCCAGATCATTTCAGGACCAGGAGAAGTTTGAGAATGCACATCACGGGAAGTCTTGGCCTGGAAATCAGGTGTCAGAACTCAAGGTGATCAGTGCCCATATAACCTGAAACTGCTTGCCTGATCAGCAAATACAACTGTGCCACTGGTTTGCCAAGCTGGCTTCTCCCACTGCCACCCACGAGCTAAGGGCCATGAGGAGCATGGCGCAGACACTCGGCTGACTCCACACTTCCCTACCCTTGAATTAGGCTCACCAAGAAGGAGGCTACAGACACACCTGAATGGTCTCCTGTCAGACCGGGTTAAATCAGGGAGAGGAACTGCCTCTTGGCCTTTTTGTGTGGGCACACCACCATGCAAATGCTGGGCTACTGCTTGGAGATCTATGGCAGCCATGATGCCATAGGATGAGCTTGAGGCTTGATGGGAGCTTTAGAGTTGAACTTGGGACTCGACGGCTTCAGCAAGGGTTTACTCTGCCCCACAGTCTCTTGCACGACGTAGTTATGCTCAAAGGCCCATCAGCTTGAGTGGGATGAGGTTCCTCAGGGCCTGCATTATCCTTGAAAAGGGCATTGAGGCTTAGATGTTCTTTAGGCTTTTCTGAAATGTGAGTCTTGGTGAGACAGGTTGTCTGTCCTGCTGAGGGCATGTAAACTCACCCCCTCTCTCTCCCACTTTTGCTCTCCTTTTGTCTTCTGCATCATCTTAATTTTATTTAGGACTTATGTCACTGCTGGAGTGGTGGCCTTAGCCAGTACTGAAACAGCAGTACAGATGTGCCCTGTAATTGGCTCTTGTATGGTATGAGTGTAAAAACCCCACATTAAGGATTTTAAACTTTAAGTGCTGTTATTGTCCCATTCTGTGTTATTTCAGCCAGGAAGGTTTCTGGGGAGAAGAACTTTCCTTTTGGCAAGGCCCACCTCACACTACATTCAGTTTCTCTGAAGTTTCACCCACCATATTGTGGGCTTCACCAGCAGTTTCAGATCCAAAGTTCCCCCTGTGGTTTCAAAGCCTCAGACTGAAGTTGAAAACACGGAGCTCAGCTGTTTATATACAAAATCAAATATGTGGCCACTCTGATGAAACAACACCCAACCTGGATTTCCACCGGGCATTAGCATAACTTACATTCGTTGCTTTTGGCTGGGAACATTAAAAAGCCCCCCAGCACAAAGAAACACAAGGCCTTTGAAAAGACTATGTTTTAAATACCACAGATGAGAATTGCAATTATTTAAAAAATGAAATCAATTTATCATTAGCCATTAATTACCAAATAGCTCTATTTTCTCCTTATGCTTCATGTAGCTTAGACCTTTGCGTAATTAGGATGAATAATGGAGACAGAGTGGGTCTTGCATTTAAATGACATAAAGTCAGTATTCGCTCCTCAGAAAACTGTGGTACAGATTTTCAGGAGGACAGGAAGTTTAGGAGGGTTACATCAGGGAAGGGAAAAGCAAATAAGCAGGCAAGCTTTGGTTTCTTTTAAACAAAGAGAAACTAATCACAGGACGGTTTTAAGTTGTAGGCAACTGCAGTGTTCTGTTTTGTCAACTGTTTTTGCACAAAGCTCCAAACATTGTAAAAATCTGTTTTCCTTCACACCTAGCATTGCTATGAGCTATATTGTAACCACATTCACAGTGTGTTAGAGCCTGCCTCGGGGTTCCTTCGCAGCAGGTTTCAGCTGGAATGATTTTTTTTTTTTAATTTTTTATAATAATCACTCCATTCAAGTGGAACAATTCTTATAAAAAATTATCATGAGCCATTGTGGACAGAAAAACCCTTCCACAATAAACATGCTGAATGTCTTGCAATAAGCACACTGAAAGTGGTTATCGAGGCTGGATAACTGCTTAGAGCCACACTTTGGATTATGCCTGTTACTGGTATTGTTTAACATTTGGTAGTGAAAGAGCATCAATTCCCAGCCACGACAGCTGAGGCAGGGTCTTGGTTACAGTTGTCTTGAACGTAGATACTGTGAACTGCCCTCCCCTTTGGGGACAGTCTGCATCCCTGCCAGGGACCCCCAGACCAAAGCCCCCTGCCCCATGGGCTAGCATGGTGCTGGACACGCGGACCCCTGTGTACCCTGCTCAGGCACTGGCCATGCCTCGGGCTACCCAGTCCATCTTGAGAGGAAGCCGGAGCAGGTCCAGGGCGGGCATTTTGGAGGAGGATCGGGTAGGGAAATGCAGGGCACCTTGGTCAGCAACAGCAGGTTGTGCAGCTTCTGGCAAGGCTGTGCCCACTTCATCATTTGGCGCAGGGTGCTGGCAGCTGAATACCTTCTGTGATAACTCAGCTGGGAAAAAAGCACAACAGCATTAGGATAAGCAAAAAAGCCTTTAAATTACATATTTCAATGCCATTATGCTGATTATCGCTAACCTCTCAAAGGAGTTTGTCACTTGCCATTGTCTCTGGCTGGAACATGTTCCCCTCCTCTTCCTTGCTCTGACTCCATGCATCTGAGCAGAGCATGGCTGTGTCCTTCTGCAGATCTTCACCTGCTCACCTTCCCAATCGGCACGGCAGGGTGCCTACCTTGCATTTCTTAATATTCATCCTTTTCTGAGTCAGAAAATGCTAAAAGGGAACTCCAGTGCCTTGGAATGATCTTTATGTCAAACAAATCACCGTGTGTTTGTGTGCTAACAGCTGAGTGCACCTTCCCAGCCTGGCGGGGGCTTTGCTTCCCCAGGGGCAACTCCACGGGGGGACCCGCAGGCGGTGAAGAGTTGGTACAGACCTCCGAGTTGATGTTTGCAGGAGGGATCAGTCCAACCCAGAGCCCTACTGGGGCTACAGCTTGTCTGTACTCATGAGCATTGATGTACAGCTCTTGCCCCAAAGTTTCTCCATGCTTGGTCACGCAGCAGGCTGCAGAGAGGGGGCCACGGGGGCGGATTTAGCACTGCGGGCAGGATCTACGAGGGGATTTGTTTAGATGTTACCATTACCTTTTAGGTGACCTGCTCCAAAGAGGAGCCTTGGTGGAGGATAAATGGAGGAAAGCAGGGAGGGAGCAGGCAGCCACATTGCCCGACAAGCTGGGGGAGCTGGCAAGAACGGCTGAGAGAGGTTTCACACTCCTTTGCCTTTTGAAGATAGTTGGGCACATGGTCCTTCAGGACACACAGATCTGGGTTTCTTTCCTTCTGGTACACTGAATTTTCCCCTGCTGTCCTGCTGGGAATGCTTCACAGCCGTGCACAGGGGCCCAGGTGGCAAGGTGCCTTGGTGTCCATGCTGCAGCAGCCACTGGGTGATATGCAAAGGGTCTGACTGAGCTGTGTGTAACAGTCACTAGTTGTGACTCATTTGGCTGTTTACTAGAAACCTCCGTATGTGCGTTTCAAGCCACTTCCTAATTTCTTGATTGCTGCTGCGTCCAATGTTTGGCAGGCTTCAAAAAACTTGAGCCCTTGCTGAAAAACATATGGCTGGTGTGTCGGGTTCTCGCTTGGCTGCAAAGCAGGAGCGTGTGCAGGGGGAGGGGGGGTGTCTCCTCGCCTTGCAGCTTTTGGGATGAGGTGGGAGGCTCTGCCTCCACGCCTCGCACATCCCGGGTGAGTGGCAGGGTCGGAAACTGCAGGGAAGGTCCTGGGACACAGTCTGGGCTAATAGGAAAGGCAGCCGGGGCCAGAATGCGCTATAGGAAATGTGCAGTGGCGTCCGTGAAGCCAGAACATATGCCTAAGCGTGTATGAAGAGACAGCAGTTGGATACCCCAGTGGGAAAAGGGAGTAGAAACTACCCAGCAAAGTTGAATACATGGATTTTATGCCAGGAAGCGAGGCTTTGATAATCTTCAGTCCCATGTTTTGACATCCTTGATAAGAACCTGGTCCTCAGGAGGCGATGCAGCCCTCTCTTGTGCAAGGTGTTCCACGATGGCATTCTCCTGAGCAAGGAGAGGGGCTTCGTTAGTCACCCTCTGGTTCTGGAGAAGCTGAAAAGGGACTGTCTTTGCCCTGGGGACCCTTTTCTGTCCTCTTAAGCTTTACCAGGGAGCTGATATTAGTCAAAAATGCTGTGTGTAAGGCCCAGGCTCTCTGTCTTCGCAGCAGTGGTGTTTGCACGTTACTTGTTCCTGGTTTCTCTCAGGCTGATGTAAATACCTCCACAGACAGATTTTAGCAAATGTATTTCTTAGTGAAGTAGTGTCTGATACTAGATTATCGTGCAGAGGTTAGTGGTGGACTGCACTCATGGGTGAACTTTGTGCCTGCATTTGACAGCCAATGAAAGTATTAATTAGCCTGCGCCTAAAGCCTGAGTGTGGCCCTTTTAAGCGCAGCAGGATGCCTGTGTTGTGCCCACGGGGGAACCTCGTGGCCACATCTGGACTCCACTTTGGATGTTTCTATCAAAATAAAGATACAGATGCCAACAGGAATGGCTTTTTTGCCCTCTTTGTATTAGAGAAATCTGAGCATTACAGAATCCCTCGGTCCTGGCTTCCTTGGTGTTCCCGTATCGGGTGCGAGTAGCATTTCTGCTGATGCAGTGTCTTCTGAGTCGTCTCCTGGTGTAGATTGCTGCGTGTTTCACAGGAAAGCGGATGAATGATATCAAGTAATTGAGCTTATAAGTAGCACACTGGCAACACGCCACTAAAATATAAATACATTAAATGTACTGAAGGAAATGTTCATTCTGTTGTTTAGCATTGGACATGCCCCAGTTAGGTAAATTTAATCTTCTTGAGGGTTGTTGCATTACAGCTGAATGAGATAGGCAGTTATCTTATTACTGATCTTTCTGTCATTCAGGGTTTGTGTTCTGGCATTCGTGGTGTGAAGTGTGCTTGCCCAAGAGCGGTACAATGAGTATTTTCCAAGGGACATGAAGGTGGGTAGGGGATCTGTTAGCACCTTGCAAGGTCTGACCCTTTATCTTGGAAATGTTCACGCTCCTTCTCAGTCACACTGCTACTGGTGCCACCTCCTTTTGGGTAGAAATGTACAAAATGGTTGCTTCGCCTATGTTTGATAGGGAATGTCTGAAACTCAGCCTCACGGCATTTGTTTTCTTCCTGTGTATTTCTGCCACAGTTTCTTCCAAAATCTCTGGCCATGCCTCTGCTCCTGTCGAGGTCAGGGGCAAGGCTCCTGCCAACTCCAGGGTGAGTGGAGGCCAGTGTTAAGCATCAGACCCAAAGCCCATTGATTGCATTAAAGCAGAGTCTCTTCATTGTTTTCCATGGGTGCTGGGTCAGGCCCTCCGAACGTGATCCCGCAGCATTAACTCTAGTGACTAATCCCGCTGAACCCCAGGGAGCTACTCCGGTGCGTAAGCGCTACCAAATCCAATGCACAGCGTTAACAGGCACTCTGCAACAGCTTAGCTCTTCTCTCGGTTGTACGGTGAAGGGAAAGGATGAGGCAGGAAAGGAGAAGCAGAAGGAATAAGTGAACAGAGAGATTTTGAGCTGATTGTGAAGAACGACGATGTTCTGTATGGAATGCAAGTACTTAAAATAAGACATTGGCTGTGTGTTTTACAGATAAGAAAATGTTATTTTATTGAACGGAAAGATATATATGTTTCACCTATCACATCTGAACTAATCAGTGTCGGCTTTTAGAAGAACTCTGTAATTACTCTGAGCACGTCATTAGTTAGATGTAAAATGAATGATATTGCTCTATTTTATTACCTCTAGTGATATGGCCATTTGTATCATAAATTCATTGACCTCATCTTAAATGATCAATCCTGTAAGACACACTTGATTCATTAATTCTTAAGTGACATTTTTTCTCCTCCAGTAATTTCCCCCTCATTGTAGGGACTGTTTTCCTGCCTTTTAGTATGGTATTGTAAGGTGTCATATTACCTGCGTATGACATGCCCATGTTATACTTGTATCTTAAAGAAGCAGCACAGACTGATTGCTTACATAAATAGATAGATAGATAGAAAATAATGAAATACATGGATGTAGTATATAGACATTTCTCACTGATGTTAACTTCAACACTGAGATGCTGCATAAAGTCAATGAGATAATTATTAGATATTTGGTCCATCCAGGATGTTCAAAGGAACAGAATTGTTGCCTCTAATTTCTGTGGGTTTAATTAATTTTATCTAGTGATAAAATATAGAGAACGGTCTGTGATCAATATGTGAGTGAGGCAGGCAGACTTCAGAGTTTCTTGTACCTCTGTGAATTATTGCAAACAGGAGAAATCAGTAGAGAATTTCTAAGCAGGATTTCTAAATATTTTACTGAGGAAGAGAAAATATTTGGTTAGCTAGGAGTGACATAGGAACCCACTTGAGACAAACAAATCAATACAGCAATAAAACACTAAAATATTTCAGTGAATTTTTCAACTGATAACGAATAAAATTAAATTATTAGAAAAGATGCCACAAGTTTTTGGGGGCTGAATTTTTCTTTCAGTCTGTTTAATTAAAGTCACTGAGGGGGGTCTTCCTAGAAAGGTAAGCAGGCTGGGTTTACTCTCGTATTTCTCAGGTCTTCTTTGGCGTCAGGCTTACAAGTTACTTTGCTTCCTTAGCCCCGAAGGAAGGGCAAGTCTTAGCTGCACCATCCCAGGACTAAATCAGTGAAGCAGCTGCATGTGAAGTCCTGCCGCATCCCTTACAGCAGCCGCCTATGGGGCCAGTCTCCTCATCTTTCCCCTGCAAGCAGACACTGTTTTGTGGGTGATGGGCCGGGGTGGGCTTCATCCTGCCCCAGCCTGCCCTGAGAGCTGGCTGGGAGCTCCTGGTACCTCTGTGTGCAGCTCTTGGGGTACATGTGGAGACCCTCTGCCTCTTTGCACAGCCCTTGGGGCAAGAGCATACCCTGCAGGTGGCAGAAGGAGCATGGTGGTGTGCATCCTGATTCCATACATGCAAAATAGACAGTGTTTTGTGGCCACAGCAGTGAGCTCTCAATCAAAAATTACTTTAAGGTAAATTCAGCAGCTTTACTGAGTTAAATAGTACCTTATTATCTCGCAGTGTAGACTCACAAATTCCCCTTTTGTCTGCTTGGAAAACAGTGGCAAGCCAGAAAATTTCAGGAGGTCAGTTATAAGATGTTTCCATCAGATGATCCTGTGCTGACTTGCCAGGTGGGTGGCAAAACCCATACGCATGCCAAATACCCGGGATGGTTCAGTGCCCACTGCTGCGCGTTTGAACTGTTTGCGGCGAGGGGTTGCCCAGCTCTGGTGCTGTCCGCGACGGCTGCTGAGCCGTCCTGCGGGGAGCAGAGGGAGAGCCGATGCCTGGTAAAACCCGGGAGCCCTTGGAAGTGGGGGTGCCCCCGCTTTGCCCTGCTCAGTGCGCTCCCGCTTCCCAACTGCCCCATGCCTGGGGAGGGATGCACGCTCCATGGCAGCGGAGGCGTTTTCCTCAACACTTCTGTGTATTTGACAGCCTTTTTGTCCACTTTTTTTAAGGCGCTACATGGTCAGCCTGTGTTCGATGCAGGGCTGGACTTGTTTGTAATGCACCGGGAAATTTTCTTCCTTGCATTGAGCATCGTGCTGGAAATATGCCCGCCCTAATGCCGCACACATCGAGCGGCACCAGCACTCCCTCTGCTTTATCTCACATGGCACTGTGTCTGTGTGCCCAAGCTAAAAATCCAGGCCCTGCATTCCCAAACTTCAGGGATGACTTAATAGTTGCTACTTCTCAAGTAATTATTTAGTTTGATTTAAATGTTGGAATAAAAACTTCATGGTAGAGAGAGGGACTGTGTGTGTGAGTGTGTGAATGGGGAGGGGAGGCAGGAGCGGGAATCAAATAGCAACTTGACTGGATAACCAAAAGGTTGCAGAGTTAAAATAAATGAGCTAATAGCCATAGCATATAGTGTGTGTGTATATATATATATTAAAGATATATTACTGAAACTCAAAAATGTCACCACTGTTTATATTAAAGGAAAGCTGAGAGTTAAATGAGATGGGTAATCAGATGCCCGACATATGTTGTTTTGAATTGTTTATATGGCCAATAGTTATTAAAATTAATTATCCTTTTAATGCAGTCTTTTCACAATCATATTCCTTTTCTTTCTTTTTGTTTTGTACAAAAGATATAGTCATTTCAAAACAAGCTAATATGGGCTATTTGGAAAAGGCAGAACAAACAATACCAGGATGTATTCTGACATGGTCATAGGCTCAACATGCTTATAGAAAGCACCAAAAATCTCTTGTCAGTGGAGTATTTTGAGAACTAATGTAAATGACAAAAATGGTTTTTTTGTGTGTGTAAAATTCTGTCAGAAAAGTAAGGCACTGAAAAATCTGACATCTGTTTATCTGTTTATAGCTATGGCAAGATTACTCATATTAATTCTTGTTTAAAATGCCATATGAAGGAAAGGCATTTGTGCAAACAAGAGTCATATTTGAATTGTAGATCATGTCTTCACCATCTGTGAGAGCTGTTGGTGTTGCAAAATTAATGTGTTAATGAAATCACAATAATTTCTCTGAAGTAATGGATTCTGAAGCCTAGAATGACTATTTTTTGAACTTTGGTGTCTAGTGGTTTACAACTGGGAAAACCTTTCACAGCTTAATTAGTTCTGCAGCCTTAATTTAAAAAAAAAATGGCTATGCCTTCACCACACCAATAGTAACACAGAAAAGGATTAAATGGAAAGCAGAGAAACAAAACAAAAATGAGCCTGCAATGCAAACTTTTTGCCATAGTCTTTGAAAAGTTGCTAAATAGGCCCTTGCTTGCCAAGAAGTTTTACTCAAAGTGACTTGTACACAAGAGTGGGCAAACAGCTCAGAAAAAAATTCCAGCTTGCTGAAACATCACAAATTGGGACTATTCGAACCTCACACAAACGTCCTGACTATTTCCAAGTTTCTCCTTGGAATGAAGGGCAAAGGATGAATGATGCTTTTTGCTTCATGATGCCATTTTAAAATACCACACCCTTTCCAACTTACTATTTGATACTCTTAATAGAATAGTAAATGTTACAGTGTGCTGCAGTTTAGCAGAAATGACTTGCATTCATTTCCAGCAACTTCCTGAGTCCTTTTCCAGTTATCATACTTCTTGTGTAGCATTGCATCCCAGGTGGTACAGGTGTGCTTAAATTACCACTGAGGAGCAATCACAGCCATACTCATATGGATTTTGCATACTTACCTATGCGTGTTATAACAGTTTATGCCAGCTGACGATTCCTCTCTGTGGTATGGGTTTAAGATATATAATGTACTGCATAAGGTAGAATTGAGATCATGGGAGCCAGAAAAGGAAGTGGCATTCAATTCACCAATGTTTTGGAGGAAAAAAAGTTTTCACAAACGTTAACTGGGGGGGGGGGGTTTCTGCTAGAAAAATGTGAGTATTTAGAAAGCAACTGAAAAATGACTTTTGAAATAACACTGTGAAGAGAAGATTGCTTTTCTTACCTGATTTGATTTTATTACTGTGTTGTAGGTATGTGACTGGTGTAAGCACATAAGACACACAAAAGAGTATCTGGATTTTGGGGACGGGGAAAGAAGGCTTCAGTTCTGCAGTGCAAAATGTCTCAATCAGTACAAAATGGACATTTTCTACAAAGAGACACAGGCCAATCTTCCAGCTGGACTGTGCAGTACATTACATCCTCCAGTCGAAAATAAAGCAGAAGGCACTGGGGTGCAGCTGCTGACTCCAGATTCTTGGAATATACCGCTAGCAGATGCTCGGAGAAAAGCCCCATCCCCAGCGTCTGCAGCTGGCCAAATTCAAGGTCCTGGACCATCAGCGTCTACCACTGCCTCTCCGTCTGATACTGCCAACTGCTCTGTCACTAAAATCCCCACGCCAGTTCCCAAACCTATTCCCATCAGTGAGAATCCAAATATTCCACCAGTTTCTGTCCAACCACCTGCTAGCATTGTGCCTCCAATTGGTGTCCCACCTCGCAGTCCTCCCATGGTGATGACAAACCGTGGGCCAGTTCCTCTGCCCATATTCATGGAACAGCAAATTATGCAGCAAATCCGTCCACCATTTATTCGTGGGCCGCCTCACCATGCCTCAAATCCTAACAGCCCTCTGTCAAATCCAATGATTCCTGGAATTGGTCCCCCACCAGGTGGTCCCAGAAATATGGGTCCCACCTCTAGCCCCATGCACAGGCCAATGCTTTCCCCTCATATCCATCCCCCCACAACACCTACCATGCCTGGGAATCCTCCAGGCTTGTTGCCGCCTCCCCCTCCCGGAGCTCCTTTGCCCAGTCTTCCCTTTCCCCCTGTCAGCATGATGCCAAATGGTCCTATGCCTATGCCACAGATGATGAACTTTGGATTGCCATCCCTTGCCCCGCTGGTGCCACCCCCAACTCTACTAGTGCCATATCCTGTCATTGTCCCTTTGCCCGTCCCCATCCCCATTCCCATCCCCATCCCTCACATCAATGACTCCAAACCCCCCAATGGCTTCTCCAGCAATGGCGAAAGCTTCATTCCGAGTACCTCCAGTGAGACGCCTGGGGCAAAGCCAAACAATAGCTCTTCATCTCCTCGAGAGTCAAAGCAAGGATCCTCTAAGTCCTCTGACTCATCACCGAGCTGCTCAGGCCAGTCCCTAAATCAAGCTCAAGTGCTTCAGGAGCACAGTAAAAATGAAGTTGTTGACTTGACTGTCAGACCTAGTAGTCCAGTGAACAGTAAATTTGGTTTTCCTAGTGTGCTACAGGGTCCACAGGACGGTGTGATAGACCTAACAGTAGGCCACCGGTCTAGACTGCACAATGTTATCCACAGGGCTTTACATGCCCAAGTGAAAGTTGAACGTGAACCTAACAGTGTTGTAAATTTGGCTTTTGGTAGCTCAGACAAAAGGAACTGCAGTGACTGCAGGGACAACTGCAGCCCAGTTGACTCAAAAACGTTACCGTGCAGTGACGGAGCTCACTGCTGTCCCGTCTCCTTGGCCTCCAGCACGCCAGGACTGGAAGCTGGTGCAGCGGTGTGCAACGTCATTGTGAATGGCACAAAGAGCACGGAGGGTTCCAAGAACCCAGAGCCGCCCCAGGAGCCAAAAAAGCCCCAGCCCCCAGAGGAGCTGGCAGTGAGCGAGCTGGAGTCCGTTAAGGAGAACAGCTGCGCGTCAAATTGCCACCTCGAGGGAGATGCTGGCAAGAAAACCGGGGAAGAGCCCCTTGCTGGGGGAGACAAACAGGACCCGAACCTTAACAATCCAGCAGATGAGGACCATGCATATGCTTTGCGGATGCTGCCCAAGACAGGTTGCGTGATCCAGCCTGTGCCAAAACCAGCAGAAAAGACTGCTATTGCGCCGTGCATTATGTCAACGCCAATACTCAGCACAGGGCCAGAGGATCTGGAGCCACCATTGAAAAGGAGGTGTCTCCGAATTCGAAATCAGAATAAGTAAAGGTTTGTGTAATCACTACTGCCTTCTGTGTGAGTAGAATGAGTATTTTCAGGTATGAGGTCAAACTCGTGTGGATGTGGCCTTTGTGAAATAAGATACAGATCCCATTTATCAGCACTTTCAGAAAACTATTGGTATTTATGTTTTAATATTGTTCTTTGTGTCATATTGCATCTGTACTTGTCAGTACTCCATCCATCGGCAGCCACATTACACTTTTGCTCACAGAACATTTCGTGATGGTGCTGGCTGTGAAATTATTGTGTTGTGTATGTCAAAGTCAGTGGTTTTCTGCCTAGGATATGGTTTAGGTCTGGGCCATTAATCTGCTTACTTATTCCAGCTGAGTTACGCAGCAACTCAAGCCTTCACGATGATGATTGAAATTGCCCTACAGCATAGCATAGAGCAGGATGACCCAGCTGCTTCCTGCTAGCTCAGATCCAATTGATTTACCAAATGGTCATCTCCAACCATCTTTCTTTGGTCTGCCTCCAGACTGCACCCTGGCTTTCAGCTGGGCTGTTCTCTGGGGTGTGAACCCCCTCTCCCTGAGCTTTCCTTCCTCAGGTATCAGTGCTTAGGGACTGCCTGCTGTTTGGGACCTGCCTGCTGTAGCTTATCTCAGCAAGACCTGTGCCATGGGGCTTTACTCTCTCACCTGAGGTGTCTGCCTTTGGTGCAAGTCTCCCACCTTAGAAAAGCAGTTGAGGCTTCCCCCAGCCCTGCGGCTGTTATATGTGTGTGGTTCCTGGTAGGGCTCCAAAGCAAGGCAGAGATATGGGTAAGTCCAACAACCGTGGCTTGTCCAAGGACAATGCTCCAGAGGCAGAACCCCCCCCCCCCTTCATTCCCTATTCCCAGCCTACTGAATCCCTCTGATAAAACAACGCCTTTGTAAAACTGTTAGTTTAATATATGTCTGTTGCTTCAAACCTGTGAGCAAGAAACAAGTGTAATTGCATTTGTTTAGATTCACAAGCGTGAAGAGCTTCTTTCAGGAAAAGGGAAAATGGTGGGTGTTGCAAGAAATCTGTTCAGCAGTAAAATACTGATGGTTTGCCGGATGTGGCTTGATGACATGCCAGATTTCATTACAATCCGTGGAATATTCTGTAGCCTCCAGTAAATCCTTGTCCCTGGTAGCACAAATAGTGACTGCAGCGGTGCAGTACGAATATTGCCTTGAAGGGCTTGGCACCTACAGCCGTAGATAGCAGCCCAGGCTGTGGAATCTGGGCCATTGCATCATCTCCCTGCTCCATCAGTTCAGGCTAATTGCACCATCAAAGATACCACAGTATAGTCAGGACTCCCTTTTTATTTGTTAACGCCACACTCCTTGTGCTGGCTGCGGTGCCAGAAACATTACTTCCCTCAATCACAAACAGTATTTATTTACTTTCTTCAGTGGAACAGAACCATTATTCTTTGCTCTCAGCATGTGCTGACACATTTAAAAGATACTTTTGTAAGTACAGAGGACAACTATAACTTCCTTGGACTGATAACCAACATATACAGTAACTCAGAAGTCAAATGAATATTTAAAATCTTTACACACTCCTTGGCCCTGCTGGTGGGGATCCCCCTACCCACCCCTGAGGTATGGATGGACTATATGTCCCTTTCAGTGGTGAGATCTTTATTGCAAACCCCAGTGTGCCACCTTTGGAGCTTGAAAGATTGTCTCCTCATAAAAGTGTTACCTAGGGGTCGTGATTTGATCTAGTGAGAAGGCCACTATTTGACTGTATCCCTTTTATTTAATTCTAGGAGAGCTGTGGTTAACCCATCCTTTCCCACCTTGCTCAAGCTCCTCATAGTTGTGGTTTGTTTCAAGCCAGTGCTAAGAGACTTGCACATTTGTGTGCTGACACTATAGTCAAAAAGAGGCTGGTTCTTAACATCTATTTATGCTTGCCCAGACCATCCAGGCTGCAGTAATGCCACCTCTCCAGGGTCCCGATCCCAAGAAAGGTTTAGCATCATCCAGAGCCGAAGCCTTAAAACTCAGAGAGAGTTCTGGCTTCACTGAGTTGTGTATTTTTGCCTGTTGGCATGATTATACATGACATCACTTCACGGATAGTGTTTGACAGAGAAAGTGGGCAAACTGAACAAGCTGCATTGAAAAGACAAGAAGGATGCTTTATCACTGAGTTATTGTCCTCAGCTCTTTGTATTCTCTAAATGTCAATAACTGCCACTGTGGTTATCCTTGGGAATAACCATTTTCCCATTCACCAAGAGTTTTATATATTCATTTGTCTCAGTGTAAGGGTTGTCTTACAGGAAAGTTTTCAGGTTGGCAGGCAAGATTAATCTGACCCAATATAGACATCTGGAACGAAGACACAGCTGAGCTAATTGTCTAAACTCTCTTTAAAATCAACCTAGAGAAGCAGGCACTTCAGAGAGACAGCTGAGCTCATCCTGAAGTCGACAACTAAGACAGCTCAGATGAATTGTGCCCTAGGAGTGCCTATTTCTCCCTGCCGTGAAGGAAACTTAGGGTGACTGGCACAGGCATAGATGTCCCCACAGATGCTGAAAGTTAAAAAGCCCAGCCTAGGTGTCTGCCCTGCCTCCGGGGTTTGTGCAGTAGCATAGCATGGCATGGTGATAGTTATTAGTCAGTCTGCGTTCATCCCCTCCTCTCTCCACAAAAAGAAAAGACGTAGCCTCTCTGCAGAAGAGATGTGAGACCAGGATCCTTCTATGCTTCAAGGGAAAGAGGATACCCAAAATACTCTGCAGAAATAAACAGCGTGATAACCATCTCATTCCAGTGGGTATCTCAGTGAAATGCGGGTGGGTTTTGAGCCTTTCAAGACACGCACAAGTGATTTGTGTAGCTCTGATGATTGATTTGGGGTGAGGACTCTTTGGTTTCATGCACAGCCCTCCTTTCACTAGTGCTGGTAATACCCAGTCCAGGGGAGCAGGGGGACTGCTTAGATTTCTGGCCTCCCAGCAGTCTGTCTCTCTGAAGGCTGCACAGGGCTCACACCCTGCCCGTGTCTGTACAGAGGGGACGAGCGGGGGGAGCAGAGCATCGGTGCAGCCCCTTCACCGCAGCCCTGACCTTCGCCATTCCCATGAGTTCCCCCTGCCCAGGCCTGGAGAAGGGCGGAGGTAAAACCCTGCTCCTTCGGCCGTCTGGTTGCGGGGAGGATCCCTCATGAGAGACTCCCAACCTCATAGAAATTCTACTAAAATACAAAGAGGGTACGAGCTGCACTAATAATTGTGTTGACTTGGGCCCTTGGAGGTTTGTATTGATTGCACTGCCCACGCTAACCTAGGAGAAGAAAAAGTCCAGAGAATTGTCTTTTTCTCTCTTGCTCTCCACCTACCCTAATTGGAAAATCTGAACATATTGCCCTAATGTGCAACTTTTCCTGGATTTTATTTCCCATCAAATTGTATGAAAAGAAGGAAATTAGCCAAATATTTTTATGCTAGAGTTCTGGACAGACAGATTGAATTTGTGTAATAGCAACATAGACTCTCTAAAAAGGAATCAATGCAAGCGTGACCTTTTGGGGCAAGTTGCCAAACTCTGGATTATTTGATGTACCAATTACTTGATTATTGGAAGTGCTAATCAGCAACATAATCCTCGATGTTAAAGTTTAGTCTCTCCATCAGGATGTGGACTGTCAAGCTGTTCTACCTTGATGCAATTCGAAGAACCAGCAAAAGATGTCTCAGTGCCAAAGTCCTACTATGATAAAGGAATGAAGCTAGGAAGAATATTCTGTTGAGTGTTATTTTTTCAGGTTTGAGCAACGTGAGTGTCTAAAATTAGCAGTGTTAGTGTTGCCTGCCTACATGCTTTACGTCCAGGCAGGATCAGTTTTAACCCTCCGGTCTTGGTGTCAAGGTTTCCTAAAGCAAATAAATGGAAACACTAAGGTCTGCTTGGATTTAACATGATAGTTATGGTAAAGTAAATTAGAAAATTAAGTGGCACACGCTAAACTCACAACTAGCTTCTGTGTGTGTGTGTATGTGTGTGTGTTGACGAATCCTATGTTGGGGGCAGAAGGGAGTTTTTCTGCTTGTGTCAGCAGAATTTCTCCCAGAAGTAATGGAAATAGTAGGAGTATGGCCACCTACGGAGCCAGCCTATATGTCCTGGGGTCAGCATCTGCTGAGTTATAGGCCCAAACCTCCAGCTGTCTAGTCCATACATTGTAGTCGTAAAAATATACAACATGCAGAATGCTCCAGTTCAGAGCAGAAGTAATATATATCCCACTGTGAGCTCCCCTGCCCATAAAGGTCCAGCACAAGATTTCCTGCTCTGGTCAGGATTCCTGAGGCAAGGGGCATAGCTATTAACCTCCCTTTCTGCCTTAAGAGTTTTTATCTCTCCCCTGTCACTGTAGCATCTATCTACCAGCATCTTTCCCTGCCCTCCTCACTCTGATCAGGATAGAATTTGACCTTAAAGGTATACTTGAAAACAGATTTTATACATTTAAACACATTTTTATGGTAATCATCTTTGTTGACACAGTACTATGGGCCAGAGCCTTAGCTAATTTTAACTGGATATAGTTCCACTGGTGCTAAACTAACTTAAATCAGCAGAGTAATTGGACTCTTACACTTAACACCTACTCTTCTGGTTCAGAAGTTTTCCTTCACCTGGCTTCTTATGAGCCTACAGAAATTTTCCATTTATCCAAAGGGGGAGAGGAGAGACTGTTAACACCACAAAGCTTTAAACACATTTGCTTGGAACTGAAGCTTTGCCCTTGAGAGCTGCCTGGCTCTAGCAGTGTGATCTTACGTTTCAAAATTGCCTGTGTAGCTTCTCAGATATATTAAATCAGAAAAAGGATTTCCCAGGGGAAAAAAAAAAAAAGAAAAGAAAAAAAAAGAAAAGGAAAAAACTTCTCAAAATGGTGAAGTATAAAATGACATACTTCCAGGGTAGCTTTCAGCTCCCACATCTCGCTGCCAGGGTGTGGGAGCGCTAACTTCCGTCTCAGTGGCAGTAAATAGCAGGCTCGTGGTACGCTGCTGTAGATCACTGCACACTCTTTGAATCAAAGGAACAAGTGCTGATTTCTGATGGGTTCCTCCTACTTTTCTATAAAACCTCCTAGGGCATATGTTTCAAAAATGAAATCTGATTCTTGAACCCAATTTAGAAAATAACTACACCTGGTCTGATTTGCAAAGGTAGTGAGTATTTAGGGCTGTTGGCAAACAAAACACAAGGCCAGAACTTCAGCCAGCAAAAAATGCTATAGCTTGATTGACAGACCCACAGAAATCTGCAGAGCCTGCGGCTCCTGGAGACTGTAGCCTACCTGACAGCTCCCAGGACCTGGGACCACTGACTTCAGAGACTATTTTGGTGCTTACTTGCCCTTATTAGTTTTAACTGTCTTGTGAAATGAAAATTATTTGAACTGAAGTAAGCATCTAATCCATGCCATTCCCTAAGCTGGTACAATCCACATTCGTACTGAAACAACAAGTTACTCATAATTCTTTGCCAGGCTTTAAAGACTGATCAGGCACTTTCATACATATAAGGCCTAATGCTCCTCGTTTAAGTTGGTGCAAAGCAGATTTGGCTGCATTCAAAAGAGTTAAGTGTAAAACGGGCATAGGGGGAGACTCTAGCTCTCCATCAGTCTGTTGTTGTGCTGTCGAGCTACCGAAGTCAGTGGCGCAGGGAAAGTTTATGGGGAAAACAAGCACAACTCATGATTAAATACAGAGTCCCTAACAACAAAGACCATAGTAAAACAGACAGGCACCCTTGTAAAAACATCATCTGAGCCTTTACATTCAGAGGCCGAGATCCTGGACAGTATGTGTCTGATTGCCACTGAAATCCGATAAGGAGCTAAGCACCTACTAGCTTTTGTGAAGCTTGACCCTGAAACAACCATGGCCAACTTCAGCGTGGAGCAGTGAGCTCTGAACAACTGTGAGGAGCTTATAAACTATTTCTCAGTATTACGAGCAATACCTGAAAGTGGATCAGAAAGGAGCACAACACTTTTGAGGACTGTGGTTGTAAAAAAGTTGGACGTAATCAAGCAGTGAGCAATAGATCTTAAGATAAAACTAAATTCTTGTTAAAAAAGCAGTGGGAGATTCAAACAAAGCTGTTTGAGCAAGAAATCAGGAGGAAATCAGACTCTGACAAGCAAGATTTTCTGAAGCACTTTTTGTTTCCAGATTACCTGCTGAGTCTCTCCCTGTCTCTTTTTAGGTCCCATAGAGCAAAACAGGCAAGTTAAGCACATTCCTGGGTGCCTCCATCAGTCGAGGCCTCATGGCTGAGGTCTACTAATCATTACCTTATTTACACTATTTTGATAATGAGTTGCATTTCACTCCCCGGAGCAGAGGTTGTGTTTGGAAGCATGTGTGATCATCTCGTGAGAGCCATGAATTGAAGTAACCTCTGACATTTTGCAGAACCCTCAACTATTCAACTTTTGCTTCTACCATGAAAATTAGAGCTAATTAAATATTTGGGCTTGATCCTGTGCAGTACTGTGTGCACTCAGCGCTCGGTGCCTCTAATATAAGTTGAAGGCCCTCGGCACGTTACAGACCGAGGTCCTGCCTCTGACTCGTTTGCATGGCTTTACTTCCCCAGACATGATTTTGGTATTTGAAAAGAATGGTATTCCTGTACAACATGTGTCTCAATTTGTAACGATATCCTCCCTGCAGCTGGCTTGCTTTTCCAAGTGTTTCTGAAACATTACTGTCTTAAATTGGAGCCAACCTACAGTAACAAATTATCTAGAGGCAAAGAGGCTGAACTGTGTTTGTGGACAGGATGCCCCCACTCTCTGCTGCACTTCATCTTCCAGTCCCAGTTTTGGACTTTCAGGCTGTGTAATGTAATCGTCTTCTATAGAAGCATACATTTAAAAAAAAAAATTTTTTTTTTAAAATAGGGGGGTTAGGGATTGGGTAGTGCAGAGTGAAATAACTGCTGAGTTCTGACCTCTCTGGAAAGATCTGCATCCCACCATTGGCCAATTGATATTGAAACCTATGGTTAAGAGCAATTTTCAGCTATTTATTTGGAGCCCACGTGGTTAAATGTAAAACTTTGTGTTGCCTGCTTACGCTCCAAATATTTATAAGTTTTCATTAACCACTTGTGCTGCCACTTCTAAGTTTCTTATCCAAGGAGGTGGGGGCAGGGGGAACACTTTCCCACAGCAATTCTCCGATTGAGGTGCTTGAACACAAGTATAAAAGAAAAGATACATCATGAGGTCACTGAAAATTTGAATTCTGACCCTACCTTTCAAAGTTAAAATACCAATTCTGTTTTATTTGAAGCAGCTTACCAATTATTGCTGAACCAGTTATCTTGGTGGTAAAAATATTGGGTTTGTTTTCTTGGGGTGGGAAATAGAAAAAAATCTAAAACAGTGTTTGAGTCCAACGCAGGTCGCTCAGTGGCCAGCAGTGCTAGGGATGAGGGAGATGCCCTAAGGTGCCTGGCACTGCACCAAGGTCCTTGCCAGGTTCTTACCTGCTTGTTCCTCACGTATTCTGGGTGGGTTTTTCCTCTTCCTTCCCCCACAGTATAATCTACCTGACATTTTGGCCATTTGAGCATGCCCCCTTGCCTTTGGATGAGGCTGCACCTGCTCTTGCTTAGGCTGAAATGAACCAGGATGGGGGCTGTGAAAACCAGAGAGAAACCTTGCGGGGACGGTGCCAAGCATGCAGCCCTGGATATTGGTGGATGGAAGGGTTGTTTGTGGGAAAGTGATGATTGCTTCATGATATGGGACACTGAAACTTTTCACTAAAAAGGTTCAATGGTACTTCTGTAAAAAATTATTATTGTTATTATTATTATTGGGGGTTTTGGGTAGTTGGTTGGGTTTTGTGGCCCACAATAGCGTTTCAGGTGAAAAAGCCAGGCCCAGGCATAACCCAGGTGAGGAGGAGGAGGACTCTCACAGGGCGGTATGGGCTGCTGCTCAGCAAGACTCCCATCCTCACCATTTGTCCTCCTCCACAACGCTATCCACAGTTAATCTGCCTTTTTCTGGCTATTTAGCTGGTTTTACTGGAGAGATCAGCTTGGGTAAGAAAATTGAGAAGCACCTCAGAATAGCCAAAAGCCTAGTGGTCTGGGCCCACAGTAGGCTGCTGAAATTCAAGTTGAAGTTTCTATTCTGATTCAGACAAAATCGGAGGCTTAAAGAAGGGTTATCACATCACAGTGGTTGCGTGTTTTCAGGAAAGGAGAGTAGAAACTGTCTGGATTTGGTTTTCCTTCTGTTTTAGTTTTTATGTTTTGGTTTTTTGTTTGTTATTTTTTTGCAAAAAGATCCTTGCAAAGTTTCAGCTTTATCCCAGCAGAGAATGGGAGAATCTGTTGAAAATTTGGCTGTTTTTTTTTAAAAGGAAAATCCTGTCTTCCGCCACATCTGCACATGAAGCATCAGTGGGGCAAAGCAAACTATATACAGGTCTGCCAAATACACTGGTGCTGCACTAACTGGAGGGCAATGGTCTGCCTTGTTGTGGAGGTATACTCGGTTACTCCAGTGTAAAGCAGGATCTGGCCCAGGCAGGCTCTGCGGTCTGCCACAGGGGACATGGCCAGAGGCAGTGGGTGCTACAGCTGAGATTAGAAGTCCAGAACCGTGATGGCATTTTCCTCTTTGCGTGATTTGCATACATACTTCGAAATGCCCCAAAATGTAAACCAGAGACCCCTTGTCACTGAAAGCCTGGAGAAAGATGGTGCCATGGGGCTGGGCAGGAGGGCCTTGCTGACGTAGGGTTTGTCTTGAGTTCAGATTGAAAGTGAAGGGGAGTTTCATGAACTCGCCGAGTAATTGTTCTATAAAAGGTTAAACCATTAGAAACTTCTCTGAATGGTGAAAAATTATACGAAGAGAATATTTAGAGAGGTTCTGGGGAGATTGCTACTTTGAAAAGCAGAAAGTGGTATAGGTGGGGAAGAAAGGATGACAACGGCAGAGAAACCTGACAGCAGCACTGATGCTGAAATCTGGGGAACTGAGCCCAAATGTTCATCTTAGCCTACGAAGACAGGTCTCTGGCTTCCTCCAAAGTTTGTGGATAGAGAGGCTCTTCCCAGATGTGTTTCAGAGCATGGAACACAGTGCCTTCTCTGGAGCACCCCTGGCCCGGGGAAGGAGGATGAGGACACTGATTCCCCCAGGTTAAAGTTCATGAGCCCTTGACTCTCCTCAGCCTGTACAGCAAGGAGAGGAAAGGAAAAAGCAGTACGATTTGGTGGAGAGCTCCTTTCACTTTCACAAAAAGCTTGATATGATGGGAACAGGAGGAAATGGAAATTTAAAATGCTGCGGCATGGGTTCCTGGTGGCAGCTGTTTTGCCAAGGAGAATCCAAACCTGAAGGGGAGAGGAGGTGCCGTGTCCCCTGGGTCTGTGCAGAGCACATAGCATGGTGAAGTTGTGTTGCTGCTTTGTGGTACAGGGGAGGATTTACAGCAGCCCAGGCCATTCTCCCCAAGTATGTGGCAGCTCTCTGCTGAATTTAGGGAATCCTATTTCCACTGGCTACGAAGAAGAGCTGCATGCTTACCCAAGCCAAGACCGTACTTCTATTTTGGAGGGAGCACTGTCTTTACGGAAATGTATCATGGAGGGAAGAGTCTCCTTTTCCCTTTGCCTTATGCTGTATCCCTACTGTGGAGCCTGGGACTGGAACAAAGCAGTCAAGAGCAGACTCTGCTGTTAGGTTGCTGGGTTTTTGAATGATTGTCACCATTTTTGAAAGAGGCAGAGAGCACTTCATTTCTGTCCCATTTCTCTTCAGTGAACTCTGCCTGGTAAATCCAGGAGCATGGACCCCACATCTTCTTGGTGACTCTCAGGGTCTCTTCCACAGTGATGATTCCTTTGCTCCCTCCCTTTAAAAGGTGATTTTCCCTTGGGCCGTGCAGGAGCACAAAGGAGAGCCCTGGAACTGTATTTCCACCGTTTCTTTGCTACATAACAAGGGCATGGTGACATACATTCCTGTTCCTAACTTCACTAGCTAGTTTCAGCGTTCAATTTAACATACATTGAATGAGTTTAGTGAGAGATGGTGCTAAATGTACCAGCAAGGGGCTGAATGTGGATGTAAACTGGTGAAATTTTCCCAAAGGCTTTTGTAGGAATAGATGTAGAGAGGCAGGAGTCAGCACGCAACAGACCTTCTGCTTTCCAGTTCATGTTTGTCCCTCAAGGTCCTTCCCTGACTACAAAGCGACTGGATACAATCACAAGCACAGCCTCTGGTGCATCCCTGCAACAATTCAGTCACAGAGTTGGGGATGACTAAGCTGTCCCTGTCACTTCTTCTGCCTAGGCATAAAAGGAGGGCAAATCCCAAGCCTCTTCCCCAATGCATTCCTTGAAGTCATGTCGTTTCAGATTACAGTTTGCATTTCAGTAGGTGGGAGAGCCAGAGTTGCATATCTGACCCAAAGCTGAGAAGGATGCATAGTTTACAAGACCAGAGCAGAAGGAAAACATCACCTTTGAAATCAAGGGTTGGTGCTTAAGGACGCAGCTTGTTATCCCATTTGTGCTAAAGGCCTCCCCTGACTCTTGCAATGTGGCATCCCTTCAGTTAGCTCATGGAAAGATAAATCATGAAGTATTTAAAGGGGAAGGTTTTAATGAAGAAGCTTGAACAGCTTTAAGAATTGCTTAAAAAAAAAAAAAAAAATTACAGAACTATTACAAGTAACAGATGATTCCAGAGTGTTTCCAGGGCTGAGCTTGCTCCCATGCTGACTTTAGCTGCACTCTTGTGGTTTATCTTCAGAGCAGTTTCCCTGAGAAAAATTGCGGTGCCTTTACTCTAGGGCCATGCACGTCCCAGATGAACTAGGCCTCTTTTAGCACATCAGCATTCATTGTCCGGGTGAATTAAGTGCTGTGCTAAATGATGGAAACTCTGCCATGCCAGCCCACATCAACAGTCGCCTCAGCCTTCCCCACCCAGTCTCTAATTTTTTTCTCAACAATAAGATGTGAATCTGGAGACAGAAATGTTCAATGGAGCACAGAATGAGGGGGAAGCAATCATGGAAAAAACTATGTGTGTCTGCATGCACGCATGTGTCCAAAGCCATGTCAATGACATGGCCCCTCTGAGGAGGTAGGACATGACTGGGGAGGCCACTGGGCAGAAGCAGCTATTTCTGGCGGCTATCACTGCCAGCAGGAGCATGCTGCCAGCATGGAAACACTCAGCTTGTGGGGCAGCGCTGGGAACAGGCACGCAGGGATCAGTGCTTGGGTGTGGGGGAGCAGGAGAAGGAAATGCCCCTGCAGCTGGGCTACCCAGCTCCTCAGCATGGAGGCACGGAGGGGGATTGGAGCGAGGTGCACTTCTAGTCATTGGCTCTACCAAGCAGGGCCAGGCTTCCCACCACACCAGTCCCAGGGGCTGTGCAGGACGAAGGGCTGTAGGTCTGCGGCAGCACCTGGAAAGAGCTGGCTAGCTTGCAGAAAGGGAGGAGGGAAGCTTGCTGGGGAGGCTTTGCCCTAGCTGCCAAACTGTCCTGCCAAGCTCTAACTCTGTGTTGTTCTGAGCAAGGGTTTAAATCCTCACATGTCAGGGCATAAACCAAAGAGGAAGCTCTGTGTTGGTGCAGCCTGTTTCATAGCTGCCCATTGCTCAGGTTACGACTAACAGCCACAGAGGCCATCAGTGTGGCTCTCACCTACCATTCGGGGGAGGACTGCATCGCTATCTGAGCCCATATAGATGAACCTCCAAGTTACCTGCTTGAGCTGGGTCATCATCCAGTTGAGTTATTCTCCTTTTTGTCCCTTGCATCGGCAGTAGGGCAGAAATGAGCCTTCCTACTTTTTCTCTTTCTGTCATCTTTTCCATGCTGCCTCCTGAGGTTAGAACTACAGCCCGCCTCTGACTTCTAGGTGGTCTTCCAACCCAGGATCAGCCCAGCCCTGCTTAGCTTTGGAAACCAGGCAAAATCCAGTGGGATCGCCTCAGTGCAACTCACGTAAGCTCAACTCAAGTGGCTTTATGCTTATAAAAATTCTTCTTTTGTGGCTCACACAATTTTTGTATCTGATCAGCAATATTTGATGTGTGTTGAGGGCAAGTTCAGCTAGGGTGAAGAGCCTATGTTGCTCTCCTAAAAAGTAATTTGGTTTTTGGGGGAAGATATAAATAGCTGACTTTATTGTGCTGGTCATGCACGCTAGTGTTGGCACAAGGTATATAATGTCCAACTGTGAAGTGGTGATGACTAGTGTGTTCTCATTTCTTTATAAAACTTCGCATGCTATGCATGATATGGATTTTTATTCTGCCACTTGATCGCTACAAAGATGCATTCATCAAACGCAATTACTGCCATATGAGCCAATCAACAGGGAAGGTTCTTCTCTCCAATCTGCACACTCTGTTACACTGAGTGTATCTGCAGTAAGGGAAAATAGACAGGACTTAAAAAGCTAGCTGACTGCTCCAAGCAGAAAACATTGAGAGCTAGTGAACTTCTTTATGCCCTCCCTCCCAAATCACTTATCAGTCTGTGCTATGCCATGCCATTTGAGACTGATTAGTGAGGGATGGAAATTCATTTCTGTTGATGTATGGAAAGAGAGGAGCAGGCAAAATACCTAAAGTGCAGAGTGAGGTTTCATAGACACATTACAGGTTTTATTTTCTCTGCTTCCCTTTTTAGTTAAACTCAGAGCAAGATTTCAAGCCAAAAAGTGACAGAAAGCAGTTGTGTACTTTATGGGGAGTACTTAGTTCTCAGTCTAGTTCTTGTCCACAGCTCTCCGTAGACACAAAGCTGCTCATCCTGCTGGGCACATTGCCTGAAAGCCCAAATGTTACTTCTCAACCTAGATATAGTGGTCTCCGTGCTCTGGAAGTTTATGCTGGTCAACATATTCAATGTACCTTCCAGTCTCTGCTTGGGTGGAGGTTTGGCAGGGGGTACAAGCACAGTGACAAGAGGGATGGCAGAGGAGCCAGAGTGAAGGGAAGATCGTGGAGCAGACTGAGAAGGAAAATGTGACCCAGCACCAAAATTAAGGCTGATAAGTACTTCAGAGTTTCAGTCCGAATCTTTAGGGGACAGCAGATCCCATCCAAGGAGACAGAGTCCAAAGAATGCTGTGTAGAGAGAGAGGACAGTCCCTGCTAGGCAGTCTACATGGTCAACTGACAAGGGAAGCAAAAGCACATGAGGCCATCGTGTATCACCCAGTAGCCCCTAGATAAACTAAGGCATCAGTATATGTATACTGATAAAGTATAAGTATACTTATAGCCACTGGGGTGTTGTTAGTTGCATTAGGTTGATGAGAAGGTGATTTGGCTTTTCAAAAACCTGATTCCAAAGATTTTCATGACCTTGGCTTTCACCACTGGCAAAGTTCACCTTATTTTAGGGGAGCTATCATGCAGCTTTCTGAAGGCCTCAAGTCAATAAAGCTGTGTTTGCTCCAGTACTGTTCACGCAGTCAAAGCACTGGCGGGCCTCAGAAGGGGGTCGTCTGAATAAGTCCTGTGGGATGCATCCCTTATGTGTCCTAAAAAATGGGAAAAGAAAGAAGACAAAAGCAGTCAGAACATCTGGTCAGATAACATGAGAAAAATGGACCTGGAAATGAGGACCAGGATAGAAAAAGGGAACAACTGGAAAGTTAAATTCTTTGCCTAATTCTGTGATCTGCTCTAGCAGGATCTGGAGGGTTTTGTTCTCATCTCACACGTGGTCCATGGAAATGTATGTGTTCAACACTGAAAATACCAGATCTTGGTAGCAGTTTACCTCAGTGAGAGTAATGCCTAGTTCTGCTTTGGGTCCTAAAATGCCTTTATTTGAATTTTCTTTGTCATGCTAGGCAGTGTCAGTCACCATGCCCTGCTGGTTGTGACCCCCTGGCGCTGTAGCTGCTATGGTGGTGATGCAAGACTCGTTGCAGAACATCCCAAGAGAAGACTGAGGAGGTTGTGGGGGCTCCAGCCCAACCTCCCTTATTGCAGCTCGGTTTTCCTGTGTTGAGCATACATCTCTCCTTTGCATGACTACGGATTTGGGGAAAGGCCAAGAGGGGCATCTTCAGTTTGCTTGCATAGGATGGATAGTACCTATAGAGTTAGCTGTTAGTGGGAGATGCGTATTTACATGAGAGTGGGGCTGTCTCCGGGTACCATCCCAGTTTCTCTGTGAGAACGACCAACCCTGTGGAGCCGCACACCAGCCCATGCAGTGAGGTGTCTCTGGGGAGCCCTGGTACACGTGGTATTCCCTGTCCTATCCCAATCCCAGGTGCTGGGGGATCCTGGTCCAAATGCTTTTCCTTCTCTGACTCCACTTTCCCACCTGTGCCGTGCAGAGAGCAGTACTTCCCCGCTCTGTAAAGCACACAGAGATGAAGGGGTGAAGGGTACTGTGTAATTGCAAAGTATCATTATTCACCCATGCTCTTGTAGGATGAAAGGCACTCTATGAAACCCAGAGAATGAACTATTATTATATCAGTTTCCAGCTTTTTATCACAGGAATTCCTCCATCTTCCTCTCCAGCAACCTCTGAGGCTCTGTGTACCAATGGCCCTTGAGGCATCAGGGGCAGCCGAGGCTGAAGCAGCGGGCTGGTGTCTCAGCCCGGCCGCCCGCTTCGCGCGAGGCTGCATGTGATGTGAGCTCAGGCGGTGCCCAGCCTGCCTGCGATGAGTCTCCCACCGCTCGCCCTGACCACCTCTGCTTGTCTGCTTTGCAGGAACACTTGCCGACAGGGTACCTTGCATGGAGAAAGGGAGCAGAGCAAACCACGTCACTCCACCGAATGACACCAGCTGGTCCGCTCACCACCCCCTCTGGCTAAAAGTCCGGCAAAGAAAGCAGCTTCCCGTCACGAAGCCCCTCCGAGGAAGCCTCGGTCCCACGGGTGCCTTTGACCCAGAAGACAGCACATCATGGACCCACACAGTGTGCTCAGCATTCCTGCGACCACCCCTCTTCTCCTCCAAGGAACGTTTTTTCCTCTTGGTTTCTTGCTGGGGGGGATTTTTCACCCTGGTTTCAAAAACCACATGGACCAACATAGGTACTTTTGCCTCTCTGACTTCAAAGTTCAGATATTTGAGACTGGACAATGATACGGATTTTATTTTTTTTTAATTTTTTTTTTTCCTTTGAAAAACTGCTGTGGTTTTGCTGCTACACTAAGAATCGTGATTTGCATTGTATGGTTTTGGACCTATTCAAGTTTTGATGGGGGAAAGGGGTAATACTGGAGTATCAACGCTTCAGAGTCATCTCTGTCCTACCCATGATGCACTTTTAAATGAAGAGTTAGAATATTTTATTGGCTAATATACTTTCCTTGTTATTTTTACAAAGGCCACCTTTATCCTTTCTAATGCCATATTTTCAGTGTTACACTTTTATGGCTTTTAATTTTTGATTTGACAGATGTAAGAAGCAGCATGAATAGTTTATACTGTGGTTTTTCAGAGACTGAATGCCAAGAGAACTCAGTAAATGTTTATTCTTCTCAGCTTTCTCTTTAAATTCCCCTAAATAGCGCCCCATTTGGGAACAGAGCAAGAGTGTTGAACTAAAGACCAAAATTCCCTCAAGGTGTAAAATAATCTGAGGGGAATATTTGCTGGGCGTCACGAAAGACTTGGATGAAATTTCAACCCTGATGGTTTTCAGTGATCCAGGAAGGCAGTGAGACAATCTCTCCATATGCATAGCCCTTTCATGATAATTAGAATGGTATGGACAAACCAATGAAAACAAGGGTAAAGTGAGAAAGATCCCCCATGATTCTGTTTCACTGTTTGCTTTCTCCTGTCATGGTTAAGAGAAATGTGCAATTCGATCCTCAATCAGTGGGTGGAGGATAACAGGGTAGAATTTACTTGTGTGCACTTGTACAGTTGTAGCCAAGAGTCCAAAAGTACACTAGAGCATGTTATACTGGCACTGAATTGGTAAGAGAGTCGTGGAGTATCCCATTCTGACAAATACAAAAAAAAAAAAAAAAAAGAAAAGAAAAAAAACCAAAAAACCCACAAAAAACCCACAAAAAAATAAAAAACAAACAAAAAAACTTAAAAAAAATCCAGATCACCTTGTGATTCAGTGTAACTGTTTACTAACTCGAATAAAGCAATTGTTCACTCTCGAGTGTTCAGAGTACACCTTTTCTATAAGGCTGCTGCGGGGAAGTGAGGAGCAGTTTGCAGGAGCAGTGTCTCTGACTGTGTCAGCGGTGTTGGGAGCAGGGTAGCAGAGTCAGTTGAACCAGAGCCTTGTAGTGATGGTGCACTATGAGCACTATGTATATACTGTATTTCTATATTTTCCTTTGTACAGATTCACTTAAGTCAAGCTACTGTTTTACAGGTGCTCCTTATTTATTAGAGCTGTGAAAGCTTGGAAAACACACCGGGCGAGTAAGCTCGCTTTTTAAAAAAAAAAAAACAAAAAAAAACAACAAAAAAAAACAAACAAAAATAAACAAAAAAGGGGGGGGAATCCAACAACTCCTGAGTCTAGGGAGAGAGCTCAAAGAGATACTGATGAAACATCTTCAAGAGAGCAAGAATCTGAAGCACCCTCAGTGTGCTCTGCTTTCCTTTTGGGCTTGCAACACTTTTCTCTCCCTGACTGGTGTCAGATTTATTAAAACAAAATAAATCTCCAAGAAAAAAAATGCACTTAAACGTGCTGTTGTTTTATTATTATTTTTTCCTTTTTGTGCATGTGGTTATTCATTCCTCTACCTGCCTGGTTACAGACCAAACAAAACTCAGTCTGTCGTCTCGGAAAAATATGTATAAGTGTTCTTGAAGGCTGTATCTCTGTCCCTTCCATTTTCGTGCCTCCCTTGCCACTTCTCAGTTTCTGCAGTGTTTAAGGCATGGGGGAAAAAACCCCGCAGTTAGTTAGCACAGTGCAGAGTTAGGTCCTGATCTTAAAGAGCCCTGGATGGATGCACTGGCTGCAGCTTCGTTCATTTCAAGGGGATCTGTGCAAGCGCAGTTTGCTCATACTGCATTTGGGGCTGTGTATGGAGTGTGTTCTGCCTGCCTTTTGTAAGGACGGGGGTTTTCTATGCATGAACTCCCCCTGAAATCAAGCCTAGGTTCTTCAAAGCACCAAACCCTCCCAAATGCCCCCAAAACTCTGCAACAGCAACAGATTTGCAGGCCCTGAGCTATCTCACACAATAGTGTGTGCTTCCCAGCTTTTGCGCAGCACAGCCAGCGCTGCTGATGGAGGGGTTTGAAATGTCCGGTGAGCTCTGTAACTATTTGACTGATTTCATTAACCAGCCATGTAAGGCAAACAACAACAGCATAAGCATGCCTGCTTGGAAGGGCATGTAGAGCAAAGCTTGTCTCCCTAGTAAACAGCTTGCTGCATCTCTATTTATTCATCTGAACTTGGCTGTAAAATGAAGGCCGTGTGTATTGATTTTGCTTTTGTCAGTGGTCCAGAATTGTTAGCACACATTTTCACTCTTCTGAAAAACAACAGACTCTTTAGAGAAATCTTTCTCTCTCGTGAACTGCTTTTTCCAGAAACGGAATCAGCTTGTCAAAAATCATCAGGACAGCAGAGGTAGAGAAAGTGATCTAGCTGGAGCTGGCTTCACGCATTTCCAATGATCACAAACTTACCTTGGCTTTCCTGAAAATTTGCCCACCTTACACTTACTTAACAACTTACCCCAAAATTCAGAATCTGAACAACTGCTTTGGACAGTTGAATCAGTTCATTGTCTGCTATTTAAAAAGTATCTCCAGCTGCATATCTGGGGAGAAATATCCAAGTACACATAAACCTTCAGCAAAATGTAGACCAAATGGTACGATACATTATGCAAAAGAAACCTGCTTTATTTTTGAGGCCAAATCCGTCCCTTGTACGATGCCAACAAAATGAATGGAATTACACAAAGGATGTAAGAAGGTCCTTCGCAATTAACAGGAACCCAGCAAAGGCTTGCAGAACGGTGCTCACTCGCTGCTGACATTATTTATTACGCACTAAGACCTAATAGTCAAGCCAAACTCTTTCCTGGAGAACTCACCAGCAAGGAGCCAGACAAAGAAAATCCTGATGCACTGGGAGATACAGTGGAAGGTTCCTGCGTGCAACAGCAATCGCTCCAGCTCTTGCACACGTGCAGTTTCATGAGCAGAGCGAGGCAGCTTTGCCTCGGGTCTTTAAGCAGCCAGCCCTGCGTGCATCCCTTCGCACTGCCGGGGCAGAGGGAGAGTTTGCTGTGATCAAGCTATACAGGTCCTTCTGCTGGCACTGAATTCTTGCTGTCAGCGAGAATTTTGCCCTTGCGATAAGAGGGGGTCTGTGTGCTGCAAACACTCTGCATTAATTTCCTCCTGTGTTGTCTTAGATGATTTTGAGGGCTTTATTTTTTTTCAGAACTACTACACATGTCAGTATTTGAGTGGCCCAATTCCGTGAATAAGAAGGTCCCTCAAAAGGAAAACATTTCGTGCTTTTTCTGTGCTAAATGATAGAAATAAATTTGCTTTGTTCAAATAAGCGCTGTGCGCCAAATTTGCAAGGATGCTTATCCAAGTGAGATATCCCATTCTGAGGTCCATATTTGGACACCTAAATCAACACTCAGCCAAACACATGCATGAGGCATTTCAGTGCCATTTGGAGTGTCCATATATAGAACTGGATGCCCTAACTTCATTGCCTTTGTTTTAAAAATAGGCCTGGAATATGTAAAGGCATCATTTAATAACAACTATGACAAACATTCTGTGCTCAAACCAAGAACAAATTTGCTGGTGCTGATACAGGTTGATTCCCGTGGAATTGCTCTGGATTTACAGAGGTATAACTCAGAAAAGAAATGGCCCCTTAAGTTGCTTTGCCTTCCACTCCCACCCAAAGCTGACTTGATGTTTGGGATCTGTGAATTAGCGAAGGTGGTACTTGGGCAGTATCCACATGCATGCAAGCAGCAGAGGGAGAGAGAGTCAGGAACTGAGTTGAAACGGCTTTGTATTGAACATAACTGCTCAAATGTCTTGAAATGGGTAGAACAGCTTTACATAGGCTTGCACACATTTTACTTGTCGTTTATGTGGTATTGGGCAAAGAAATGCAATGCTACCTTGAGCAACGCTAGGATATTTTCCAGAAAACATAGGATGCATGAGCAAAACACACAGAGCTGTGAAAAATACAGCTGAACAGCAGCTCCTGGCTGTTTTCTTCCAGCAACGATGGGAGCATGGCCCCTCGGAGGTGCAATGGATGCTGGATGCAGGGCGCTGCAGCACCTCCAAGGGAGACCGGGTCTCCGACGCAGGGGTGCTGCTCAGCCTGTCATGTTGGCCAGTCAAGACCTGTTGGGACTAGAACTTCGGTGACACTGTGAGGAACTGACCTAGCCACAAGGCAAAAAAAAGAGTAACTGAGGCTGCTGATAGTCTCTTTTCTCGAAGATGTTCCCTGGTGTCTAAAGCATCACCTATCTACTGGAGCAGATGAGTGTCTCAGCCGCTTTACCCGCTGCTCTACTGAAATAGTTTTCCAAGGACATGTAAGACAAAGAGAGGCAGCCAGGTGCACTGACCGGGACCTTTCCTTACAAATGATGCAAGCATCCAAAAGTTCTGTGTCCCTGCATCCAATGCCCAGGCACCGGGCTGTCATGGGAGAAGGGGCAGCCTCGCCTGCGCCTCCTACGTGGGACTCGTTGGCATCCGGGCTGCCCGAACTGGGAAGGAAAGCTTGGTTATTATTAGCCGATAAGCTAGCTGATGACAGAGATGTGTTGCAATTCCCACCTCTCAGCAGACCTACTTTTTCTTTGAAGGATGTTGCTGAACCTATTTAGTAAAAGAAAAAGGCTTGAGGAAGAAGTAATGCTGCCGCCTTTTCCAGAAGAGCGTTGTGGCTAGGGGGCTTGCCAAGGGGCTGGGAGACTCAGCTTCACTCCCCTTCTTCAGCTGAAGGAATCGAGCCCACATAGGCCGACGCAAAACAAGGCGTTGAGAGAGGCTCTCATCCCTCCCCATGTCCCAGGCCAGGATCGATGAGATTTAATCTCTCCCGGTCTGTCCCCTGGGACACGAGCTATGCCAAGAAAGGCAGGAGAGGTGCTCTTCACTCCTTGTGGAAGAGACGTGGATATGACATCCGCAGGGCCGGGAAGAGGGAGCGCAGCCCTCGAGTTAGCGCTTGAAGGTCTCTCCTGAAACAAGGACCTCTGCTTCTGCTCCCGAAATGGCTTCAGAGTTGCTGCAGTAAACGCTGACCCATTACAGAGTCCATCTCTGAAGCAAGGGGAGCCTTCCCTCAGCCGGCACTCGGGGTCCAGCTCAGCGTGTTGCAGCCGCGGGGCCCCCCACACTGCCAGGGCCCCCCGCAGAGCAGGGCAGGGAGGGCAGGCGGCCGAAGAGGTCCCTGGGGCCGCAGCACCGGCGGCATCACCCTGTCGGCTTTAGAGCAGGGGAGCGTGCCAGGCTGGCGGGATTGCACCAGCAGGCCTGCCCCGCGTTTGCTGTGTGACGCTGGGCCTTCACGTTACCCGCCCTCTCCTTCTGGAGTACCTCAGGAGAAGCGGTTTTCAGTTTTTGCCAAGGGAGATTGATTTATCAGCTCCCAATTGCTGGCGTGGTCTTTGGCATGACGGGCGTTACCACGTACGCGAAATGCATTGTTCGGCGGGGGGGACGCGGCTCGGGAGCAGCCCGCTATTTAGCTCGCAGGTATCTTTCCAAGCATAAGCCTCAGCAGGCGCCCAGGCGCTGAAGCGCGGCTGGATGCTGGGGAAAGCTGGCTGCCGCCCGCCTGCGAGAGAGGTCCGGCGAGATGATTTACGGGCAGGGTCAGGTAGAGGAGCTGACACAAATGGGTCAGAGAGGATGGGTGCCAGCCCACAGGCTTATTGTCGGTCGACGTCCAGGCAACGGGGCGGGAAGGGGGGGCGGGGGGGGGGAGCGTGAGTCGAATTCCTTAATAACGTGAATTATAAAATCATTTCCTGTGTTAGGGGTTAGGAAAGAGAGCGAAGGACCCAGAGATCTTCCAAACAGAAAACAGCTTTTGTTAAGGCTTTTGGCCTAAGGAGTTTGTGGGGGGTGGGGTGGGAAGGGAAAGTGCTGGCACATTTTTGGCTGGAAGCCTCAGACAACATATTTTTTATTCTAGTCTTTATTTTTCAAAATAAAATCATAGCGAGGCAGCAACAAAGAGGGGGGAAGAGGGCGAAATTAGGGGGAACGGTACCCAAGTATTTCCCCCTTCTTTCCGTCCCTGCCATTAGACACACAGGGTCTCCTTTATTATGTACAGTAGCGGGATTAAGCCAGTGGCCCAAAGGCTAGGAATGCAATGAGATACTTTTATACTTATTGATCCTTTTTTTTTTAGGGAGATTGTTTTCATGAAAGTTTAATTCACCTTTTTTAGCTTTTGAGTCTAACTGCCACACATTTTATCCCGCTTCTTTGTGAAATGCTAAATCCATCGGTAGGTTTTAGTTTTCCTGGTGTAACTTTTCAGAAACTGTATATCTGCATAGCAACCCCACTGCAGGCAGCTTATGTCACGGTATCACATGTCAGAAAGATGAAAAGAACTCCAAATCTGAGCTGCTCCGCAAACTTATGTCCCCTATTCTTGGACATATATCTTCTGTACTTAATATAAGTGTCAGGAAGGCAATTTCAAGGCCGGAGAGGTGCAAAGTTTTATCTTGGAGATGACAAAAAAAAAAAAAAAAAATAGATGACACATGACCTCAGTTCAGCTTTGTGCGGACAATCAAATGAGAAACAAAGATTGTCTTTTTCCTCCTCTCCTCACTCCCCCCCAGCCCCTACCTCCCTGTGTCCCTGTTGTCTGCTTCCAACTGCAACTTGAGCCTGGATCCTGAGCCCGGTGTCCAGATTAGAGATTGTTGACTCAGATTTAGTGGTGAAACTTGAGCCAGGCCCTGTTGATGGCATAGCCTTGAAGGAGCAGGTTTACTTCAAGCCAAAAGAGAGATTACACGTCAGATGAGAGCCTGCCTTTTCTTTATCACAAACTTCCTGATCTCCCTCTGTTTTAATAGTGTTGTGTCGTTCGCCCCCCCCCATGTGCCCACTTTCAATTCCTTCTATAAGGTGTCATAAATCAGGAAATTAGCAAGTGTGTAGCTGCCCTTTGCCACAGGCAGAGACAATGAGCTTGCTGTGTTTTTAACCAGTGGGTAGCACTTAACATAATCAATGGAGAGCTACGTGCAGAAAGGATGAAAAATTGGGTCTTGGTCTGACCACTTACAGGGTATTTCTCATCACCCAGGCAAGCTGCTTTTATGAGAATATGACATGCCCTGGAAGCTTGCTCTCCATTTTGCAGGAGAGTCATTAAAAGAAATCATTACATGTTTTTTTTTGTTCCTTGGCACACACGCTGCTTTTCCTTGGCTTCTGATTTCATCCATCTTTCAGGCGCTTCGTGCCTTTAGTAATTTATGTGCAAGATTTTTCCAAACCTCCAAATGTTTTTCCATTTGGCAAACTGTGGAAGCCTCCACAGAATGTAACTGTAGAGTTTTCTTGTACTTCAAAACATGAGCCCTGTTAGCACAAAGATGCATCTAATACTTGTAATCCTGTACATAAAAGCTATAAATTTATATAAGACAATCAAAGACATTGTTCCTTCTTGTGAGTCTTTACTAGCCTTGTTGCTGTAACCCCTTACTTGATACACAAAGGGAGGATTTCTCTATGAGCATTGTTGTTTTCTTTAACTATAGTTTTTGGAAGCTTTACGGTACCATATGGAGAACTATTTTATTCTGCTGCTGGTAGCTTTCTCAATACTGGCTATAAATTAGATAATTTTCCTTGTGTCTGATAGCCACACGCTATCAGTCAGACACGTTTGCTCTCACAGGAAAATCCAGGAGAATTCAATAGAAAGCAATAACCTTCCCACCATATAGAATTTAATGGAAAGTTTTATTCCCTAGTCTAATATTTACAATGGTTGACAAAAAAAAAAATCTTGTTTTTCACCCTCCATTAAGTTCACGAGTTTGTAGACCATTTTTTACAGAAGTCTCCTCACATTGCTCCTGTCCAACCCCGGTTCTTGAGAGGGACACGTGCCAGCAGATACCCCGGCTGGGCTTTTCAAGGGCTCCCAAGGGGATTGGGCACTCATATGCATTTTGGGGAGACTTGAGGATGAGCATGGGGTCAAGAAGCAGTTAGGTTGCTGTGAGCTGCAATCTGGTCTGCTATGGCTTTCTTCAGGAATGCAAACCCAAGGGGAGATTCATTAAATGTTTTTTATAATGCAGTCCAGTGAGTGACATCCCCAAAATGGCAGAGTATGTAACCATGAGAAAAGAGATCTTTCTTCAGCCATCCATGCTCATGGGAAATTACCAGGCATTGAGGAACAGCAACAGCATCTTTGCCTGTATTTGTTTATTTTCTAAATCCCTAAGTAGTTTACAAGGTTGCACTATAAAATACTTACATTTTTTGGAAGTCCCAACTGGACTAAGTTCCTGAACAAAGAGTATGTTTTGCCAGCAGAAATGGGTCCAGATCAGGCCTAACGTATTATTTACACTGAGTTGTGCTCCATCGCTCCTTCTCGGCATGTACTGCCCTGCTTGCCCTGGAAATAAATGCTCAGTGAGACTATAGAATAACCGGTGGGATAAGTTGCTTTGACAGTTCTTCACCCAAACTCCTGCATCTAAACTGAATTTACATGGAAAGAACTATGCATGTTTCACTTAAGAACGGCCAGATCTGTTGTCAGCTAGTGCAAATCCATCAATTCCTCCAGAATCAGTCCTGATCTACCCTGGCACAGGAGAGAGGTGACTCAGAGCAGCGGCCGGGACTTCATTTTTAAAGAAATGAGGACGAACGCTGAGAGATTTGACAGTCCAGTCCTGCCTTCGTTTCCACCTGTGTCAGTCCAAAGTAACTAGAGGGAAGGGTGGGTGAAAATCTTCCAGCCGACACTGCTGCGATCGAGAACAGAGTTAGTCTTTTATACATCGTTCCTCAGCCTGCCGAACTATGGTGACATTTCTCTGAGACTACATGACATCTGCATTAATAGCAGAAGATGTCATTGTGATCTGGGCTATTATGGCGAATTGATTGCTATTATATCACTTTAAAATAAACTATTTCCCAACTAAATCAAATTAAGGGTACTTTATCAGTGTAGGCATAAGGCACATTTTCTTCTCATAATTTACTTCCTCTTAAGTGACTCTAGATTTTTGTTTATCTTATTGGGTTGATAAAGTAATGTGCTCAATTGTCAGCACACATTAAAAAAATAGTATCTAGCCTATCTAGCCATTGAGAGAGAGAATGTGTGGGAAACGCCAAGGACACCGGGGCACAAGCATGCACTTTGCTTAGGCTATTAAGCTGCAGCATTTTAGCATTTCCACAGCTTTTTTTTTTACCTAGTTTTAATTTTTGACTGGCTGAGTGCTTTTCCTGCTCTCTCAAACTCCTCTGCATTGCATCCAGTTTGCTCTTCCAGAACTGATCGAATAGTACAGCAGGTCACCACCCCTGCTGAAATCAGCCAACAAGCCGACCATAACCCCAGCAGATGTTTGCGGTTTATAGGCCAAATGAGAGCCCCGCAGACCAGCGAAATACCAGCACCACAGATGTGGAACCTGGCCACTCGACATGAGCAACACAAAGCCCCATCCTGCCCAGCCGGGCTGGGACTTCCAGAGGAGCAGAAGGTCTGAGAGACTAATTAGCCTGCAGAGCCAACACGCTGGCCTATGCTCCATCATTTTGATGGGCGCAAAGTCCTTTAATGAAATGCTGCATGAGTGAAGTCAGATGAGGCCCCTCTGTAACTTCACCTCTGAGTCTGGCAATCACCTGAGTTCATAATGTCCCCGAAACGTGCCAGCCGGCTACGCCAGGCTCTGCCACTCACCCCAGCTGGGCTGGGGATGGCCAACCAGCCTTATTACCACAGCCCAAACTGCTCCTGCGCTCTGAATGCAAAAAATGGGAGCTATAAATGTGACACCACGGAGAATTTTTTTTTTTTTTAATTACAGATGCTGCTGGTAAATAATGAGGAAAAGAAGGACCAGCAGCTCTCAGCAAGACATCAGAGAGACTGAGAATGTCACAGCCAATCCTCAGCCGGGCTCTTTTGTTCAAAGCACATTATTTCTCTGCTGAAAAAGCCATGCTTTGTGCTTTCTGACCCTGACAAGACAGGCACAGATATTCTTTGTGGCTAACGTTAGCTCTTGAAATCTCCACACCTTCCAGGATGCCTTCCCGTATGGATTGCCACTGGAGCATCGGAAAGGTGTGGTTCAAAGAAAAGCTAGGGGAAAAAAACCAGCATTTCGAACGCACCACCGGGCAGAGGCCTCAAACCCGTGTCCGTGCCATTGCTGATACAACATGCATTTTCCCGTATGCCACTTCTGATGCTGAATAATGTAAGACGGAACTGAGCCTTTTGGAGTGACGGTGTTGGGACTGAGGGGGAGCGCACCAGCAGGGACGCTTTTTCAGGAATTTCTGCAGAGCGTGCTTCCGTCTGGAAAGGATGAGCCCATACCCCAGACGGGGCTGCGTTAAGACCCGGCCTGCCCGCCCGCTGCCGCTCACCGCCCGCACCGCCCGGCCCCGGGCGCCCCCGCCCCCGCCCGCGGCCCGCCCCGGCGGCCGGCGCCGGCCGCACTGCGGCGCCACCTGGCGGCCACCTGGCGGCGCCGCCGGCTCCGGGCAGGAGGCCTGCCCCGGGGAGGGCAGGGGCGGGCGGGCAGGCAGTCGGCGGGCCGGCGGGGGGCCCCGCGCCCGGCCCGCCGCCGCCCTCGTCCCCAGCCAGCCGAAAGCAAGCCGCCGCCGTCGCCTTTCGCTGCCCGCCGCCCGGGGCGGACGTGCGGTCTGGCAGCCGCAAGGTGTCAGCCGCGGGCCGGGCAGGTGGCCGCCGCTGGCCGCGCCTGACGGCGGCTCCGCGGGGTGCGCAGCCCAGCCCTTCGCGGCCGCGCCGGACCGGGCTTCCCGCGGCGGGCCGCGGGGTTTGCCGGCCGCCCCGCGGAGACGGGCCCTGCGCGCCTCTGCTCGCCGCCGAGGCCCGCGGGGCGGGAGGGCGGGTCGCAGCCGTTGCCGCGCCCCCTCGGGGGCCGGGGCGGGGAGAAAATGGCCGGCCCGGAGCTGCGGCAGGGCTGGGGCCGGAGCCCACCGCCCCCCGGGCCGCTTCTCCCCGTGGAGCGACAGACAGGGAGTAACACCTCTCCCAGCCCCTGCTCCCGGGGCGCTTGTGAACCCTCTCAGACGTTAGCCGCGGGTGATGTCCTGGGCCCTGCAGGGGTCTGTGGATATTAGGAGCTCTGGGCTCAGGGTAGATCCATCGAAGTTGCCAGAGAGCCTGCTCGCATCAAAGGCGTTGAGGCTCCCTCCTTCTGCGAGATCTTTAATACAGGTTTCAAGGGAGCCAAGCACTTCAGTGGGAATTAGGGACCTAGGTGTTGGCTGAGCCTGTGTGATTTAGGGGCAGAAATGCCACCGCAAATCTCTGGGACCGGTGCTGCCATGTTTTGCAGCACAGGATCGGTGGGTCAGGTGGCCCTGTTCGATGTAGTTAGACCGGCTTTTGTGGGGCTGCAGGGTTTTACAGCCACTGTGAGCAGGTGAATCTCTTGAAGGGCTGCTCTAAGAGCACACTTGATCTCCAGATGAGATCACCAAGATTCCTGCCATGTGATACCTCTTGTTTCTGTGGGCAATCCTGCAGGCTTCTGTTCTCCAGGCCGTGATTCCCCACTGGGAAGCCAGCACCCAGGATCTGGCAGCTCCAACAGACCTGGAATCAGTGTGCTGGTGGATTTTGCTAACATGGTCCAACAGTTCTTTGTAGAAATTGAGTGGCTCTGTTGTAGACCAGCATGCATCATACTTAAAATAAATCCCATTTTATTGGTAGGAGACAGGAAACAACAGAGTGATTAACTTATTCCTGAAGTATGTGCTTAACTCATGGAAATAAATTAAGAAGCTTTTCTTTTTTTTTTCTTCTGCTGTGTGTGTAGTTATTTATGATGTCTAGTGAGGAGCCAGGTCCCAAAGCAGTGTTCTTCATTCCCTAGGTAAAGAGCAGGAAACTGAGTTCTCAACTGTTCTTCATTATGAGCTCTAGAGTTCATTGTAGATTGACGTATACCTCTACTGTGAGTAAACCTGTGGCTGCCCCTTTGCAGGACTGTGAATGGCTAAATGATGCCTTAGAAAATGCTTTGTCTGCACCTACAAATGTAGATCCTGGAAACAAAAGCAGAGCACGTTTTAAAGGAAACAATCCCAATCTGAGAATTCATCTGATCCAAAGAAACCTTTGCATGTGATGATTCCTTGGATTAGCTCTGTTAATCCCACTTAATGTCAATATGATCTCTCTACGGTTCTCCTTTTTTGTTATGCTTGTGGAGAAGAGGGTGAAGGCTGCTTCCCCCGTGTATGGTCTGTTACAGCTAGAGAGCTGAGATGGTGGTTTTGGCAGAGGAGGCCCCATTGCAGTTAACAGTAAGATTTCCTGGAGTTTCAGTTGACTCTGGATGACACTTCTATGTAACTGCTTTTATACTCTGTTCTCTAAAGTATTTATGCACAAAGAATGCCTCACTGAAGAAGTTTCATTTTCTCAAATAAAAAGGCATATGCAGATTTCCTACAGATTATATTCCATAGAAACAAAAACAAACCCAAAGAAGATGTATAAATAAGCCTTCCTGTAGCATGGTCTGAGTCAGGTGGGGTGTGCAAGGCACCACAACCTTAAAGAGATAAATAAATAGAAGAAATTTCACTTTAGGATCAGAATTAACCTAAATTGGATGTAGAAAACAACTTGAAAGATAAATTCAAAATTAATATCTCTTCATGTCCAAACAGTTATTATTTCAAATGTGAACAGAGGAAAACAGTTATTTCCACAGCTCTAATAAAATCATAAAGGGAGTGTAGATCTTTAAACAGTGGTTCCTATGTACTTCTTTGGGACTTTATCTTTAAAAACTGCTGTAAAGTTTCTGTACCTTTAGCTGTAATCCTGCTTTAAATAGCTATAACATGAAATTGACTTTATTACAACTAATTAATTTTACTGTTAATTCACTTCATTAAAATTAATTAACTAAATACCAACAACCATTATCTTTGAGAGAAAAAAAAAAAGTTAATTCATGAAATGGGATTCCCAATAGGTCAAATGAAATACTTTTCTGCACCTTTTTTCTCTGGCAATGCTTTCCAAAAAAGTACAAGAAAGATTTGGGGTGAAGAGCAGCGATGCTGTTTCTTTGAAACACTTTTCTCTTCCAGATCTGATCCTCATCTCCTGTCCTGCCTGTGTCCTTGACAGTCCTGTTAGCTTCGTGGCTTTCACCACCTTTTTGTGACTAAGGGGAGAAATGCATCTGAGCTTGCTCTGGGGGTGACACTGGGGAAAATAATGCCACGACCCATAGGCCACATACATAAAGATGCATGCATCTTTATGGATGTTTCTAGGGCAGGCTCAGTCCCATATAGAAGAAACATTTCCTCAGCAGCTGTGAATAGCTTCAGAGTGCTGGAACAGAGCAGAGCTAATGAATTGCCTGCTAATGCCCCATCCATGCTTATGACAGTTAGTAAAGGCACCAGTGACAAGGTAATTTTTAATAGGATGAACGGTGTGTCAGAATACTAATAGGGCACTAAAAGGAGTGGTTTCCAGGGGAGTCACCTCATTGCTCAAGTGAGGGAGGGGACTATTCCCTCCGGCCCTTTCCTCAGAGCTCCCAAGGACTGTCACCTATAATGATCCAAACCCCACAGCCTCTTCTGAACTACTGCTTAATTGGGAAAGTACTTCAGAGAAAAAAGAGTCAATCCTGCAAGCCACTGAGCTTCCCAAACCTCACTGAGCTTAACTTAAGCCTTGCTGAGTTCAGTTAGACTTGGAGGATTCAGCTGGTTAATGGTTAATTATTTGTGTTGCCTAAATAGCCCCCACCAGTGACTAAGCCCCTCAGGGTCACAGACTGTCTAAAGACTAGGAGAAAGCAATCCAATCGCCAAAGAGCTAGTTGGCACAGTGATGAGATGGATGGCATCCCCTATATATAGACTGGCAAGGGACTAGTAGGAAATAATAGTTGTTGAGCTAGATCTGCTTACCTGAAGATAACTGTGGGAGAAATAAATGGGTAACAAGGATGGGTAACAAAAATGTTTGAAGGTGTGAACAGGCTTCCATGCAAAGGGAGAGGTAGAAGGATGCAACTACTCTTTGCATAGAAAGGAGCACAGAATAGTGGCACGGCAAGGGTAGATGAAATATTGCTACTTAGCCTTCACAATACAGAAAGAAATTAAAAAAACAGTACAAGGATTTTTAGGCATTACATATTAACCTGAGGATACCATTGCCACAGGCCTTTGGAGGCAGAGTAATTTTTAAAAAGATAATGTGTTTACAAAGGGATGACCATTCAGAGTTAAGTTTTCCAGAGCACAAGCCAGCTGTTAGCTGCCTGGCAAAACATCTGGATATATTTGTGGTCTTCGCATCTTCTTCTGATGCTCCCATTGAGTGCCAGCCAGCCAGATGTTACAGTCTGAAATGGACTTGGAGCTTCTAGGTAATTCTGCCATGAATAAGGCAACCACCTGCACAAGTAAAAACCAGATCAGTTCAATCCTTTGACTGTACAGTGGTAAACCCAGAAGATACTTACACTCAGGTTTTGGCATTTTGTGAGCCTTGTGCACTTATTTTTAACCCATCAGTGCAATAAACGCAGGACACAAGAAAAAACAGTACTGGCACAGTTATTTCCTTGTGTGATAGTAAAACCATCATATCTTACCTGCTGGCAGTAAATGTATCAAGGACTTCTCCGTAGAAAAATGCTGTCTGTTATAGATCACTGGTTTAATAATGAAAAAGAAACACACTGAACCCTCAGTTTGAAAAAGTTAGTAAGTTTTACTGCAAATGTGCCTGAAATACATTGAAAAAAATGTGTCCCAGTCAGATTTCTTCCAAAGAAACCTTACAGTCTTTACTTTTGCAAGGAACCTCACCAAAATCAATGGTGCTATTCACTATTAAAGCTTATTAATGTGAGAGCACGTTTATGTTACAGGAACAAGCTGCAAGAGTCCTCTCTTACCAACCAAAGATTTATCTACCTAGCAAAGATTTATTACTCTGAAGCTAAGGTTGAAATGTGCATATCTGTATATCCCTGTAATTACAGTATGTGTCTTCAATTGCTTCATATATCTAGGTACTCTGAGTGGCCTGATAGCTGTATGTCAGAGAGATGTTGTGAACTGATCCTTTAAGAGCCTTTGTGCTTAAATGTAATGTTTTCCAGCCACATGCCATCACTGATATTCCTGGTTTTAATATTAATATCATCCTGGTCACAGGTAGGGTTGTTAAACAGTAGCCAGTCAGCCTTTTACAAATGATAACTGGTTTTTATTATTATTTCACATTTCCCTCTAACCTCTGCCAGCAGCCTCAGCTGCTTGTTCCTAACCACTCCTGGAAGCTTTTAGCTCTGGCTTGGACTAGCTCTGCAAAAATTGCTGTTGCTGTTTGGTTCATCCTGGGGGAGAAAGGGATTTGGAGGAGGAGGGGAGGCAGAAACGAGCAGTAAAGCAGAGGAGGCAGCAGCCTTGTGTCAAGCAGCTTCTGACACAACAGAAACTTTCTCCACCCGTGGTAGATGTGCTGTTAGAGGATCCTTTACTCATTCTTTTCCATGCCTCAGTTACATTGGATGCAAAATCAACTGTTTGTCTGGCAATCCTCTAGCTGTGGGCCAGAAACCTCCCTCTTTTAAGGGGAGTGGAGGAAAAGCACACAAACGATCATTGGTTTTTACTACTTTCTTCCAAATCAACGATCAATTGCATTTACAGAGCAAAACTAGCAGCTGTCACCACAAGTCTGACTCACTCCTGATTGATAGGCACCAAAAAATCTATGTATATCAATGTAGATCAATACTCATCTGTTTATAGAGATGCAGGAGTAATATGGGTATACAGGTAATATGCGGTACATGCACATATGAAAATATAACCAAACAGCCTCAGACCTCAGTGATGCTCAGGGGCCCAAGGGCCAAAAGGACAGTATTTCCTTCTGCTCTGCCTTTCATTAACAGGATCTGGGACTGCATATACGGTTACCAGTCCAGTGACAAGATGGTAGTTTGCTGGCTACCTGGTTTCAAAAAACCAGGCCTGCTGTTACTTTGGCCTCGGTGGTTGCCCCAAGGCTGTGGTGTGTGTACAGATTGCTCTGTGCCTACACTGCAGCCCATTTGTCTGGGAAAGCTGGAACAAAATGTAATGTTCTGATGGTGGGGAGACCAGAAATTAGCCGTTGTGGCTGCTGAGCCCTTGTTCAGCTCAGGATTGTGCCTACTACCCCAGCTTTGTAATGGCATCCCCTCTGGCTGTGACTCTGTGCGTATGTATCCTGCCGTGGTCCCTGAAGACTGGCAATGGGCCCTGTGCCATGCGTGGGTAGAGAAAAGACCCCAAGAGAGGGACCGGTACTCAGCTTATTCATGGGTCAGCTGCCTAAGCCCATCACCTGGGCTTGTTGGCAATGGAGGTCTTTCACCTCTCAGGCACTTCAGCAGCAGGGAAGTGTGCTATTTCTCTTCAGAATCAGCCCTCAGGCCTCTCTTGAAATTAGGTACATTATAAGACAATTAGATACATAATAAGAAAGTAATCATAGAATGATAGAATAGTTTGGGTTGGAAGGGACCTTTAAAGGTCATCTAGTTCAACCCCCCTGCAGTGAGCAGGGACATCTTCAACTAGATCAGGTTGCTCAGAGCCCTGTCCAACCTGACCTTGAATGTTTCCAGGGATGGGGCATCTACCACCTCTCTGGGCGACCTGTGCCAGTGTTTCACCACCCTCATTGTAAAAAATTTCTTCCTTATATCTAGTCTAAATCTACCCTCTTTTTGTTTAAAACCATTACCCCTTGTCCTGTTGCTACAGGCCCTACTAAAATGTTTGTCCCCATCTTTCTTACAAGCCCCTTCTAAGTACTGAAAAGCTGCAGTAAGGTCTCCCTGGAGCCTTCTCTTCTCCAGGATCTCTCAGCCTGTCCTCACAGGAGAGGTGTTCCATCCCTCTGATCATATTCACGGCCCTCCTCTGGACCCGCTCCAACAGGTCCATGTCTTTCCTGTGCTGAGGACTCCAGAGCTGGATACAGTACTCCAAGTTGGGTCTCTCCTCCCTCGACCTGCTGGCCGTGCTTCTTTTGATGCAGCCCAGTTGGCTTTCTGGGCGAGTGCACGTTGCCGGCTCATGTCCAGCTTTTCATCCACCAGTACCCCCAAGTCCTTCTCTGCAGGGCTGCTCTCAATCCCTTCATCCCCCAGCCTGTATTGATACGCCGGCCCAGGTGCAGGACCTCACAAAGTAATGGGGAAAGCCCTTTTATTTGAAACCTTGAAGCTGAGCAGCGCTGAAATGCTGTAAAAGCCTGGGCCCAAAATTAATGACTTTAAATGACAAATAGTAATCCAATATCTTGGTTTTATCTGAATGAGACTCTCAGGTAGGAGAGTCGCAAGTGATGGTGAGTAAAGTGCTGGTCGGGTTTTGCTTTCACTGGAAGCCACTGGAATAGTGTTGTGGAGTTTCAAGACCATGCAGTTGGTGTGGATTGCCAGTGGGGTATAATCTAAAGAACATTTTGCCTCTCCGTGTTGTAAACCAGCCAACAACGCAGATTATACACCATGAACCTTTCTCAGAAATGCCAGCTGGTCATCTAGAGCAAACGCAGAGCTTTTGGGGGGCCAAGAATGCCCCAAACGGCTCTGCAGCCTACTCCTTGCACCGGAGAGGGCTGCCCCAGACACGGTGCTGTGTCCCCTTGCTGTAGACAGAGCTGTGGTGGTGGAAGCCTTGGTGCACCCTTTCCTGCTTGGCTGGAGGGGCTGCGCGGAGGCTCACGCTCTTGACCTTGCAGGGTGCAGGGCTGCCCCGTGAGGGAAGGCAAGCCAGGAGCTGAGGGCTGTTTGTCTGGGTCCCCAGCCCTGCTGGGAGTCCAGCGGTTTAGCACACAACACCTCTGTCTCCTGTCAGGAGAGGCTGAGTGTCCTTTCCATGGAAACTTGGCCGGCAGCGGGACAGCAGGTGCAGGGAAGCTGTCCAGAGCAGCGCTGCCGGTGTTTGGGGAACACCAGGCAGGACTTTCTGCAAACCAGGAAAGCAGAAAGCTCTTGTCCTGGGCAAGTCATCGTGGCCTCTCACCCCCAGGCGGAGGGGATTAAACCCTGGGCAGAAATAACCTTCTGATTTACACATGCAAGCCCCTTCCAATATGGAGCATGGCCACCTGAGCAGCCCTCTCCATCTCGGGGGTGCTCAGCCTGCCTGCAAACCACAGTGAGGTCAGGAAAGGCCCTCTTTGGGTTAATGCATCTACGCCAGCCTTACTTCAGGAAAGTTTTCATTAGGGCTGGAGCGTTGGTGACAGCTACAGCTAAGGCTGCCAAAGTGTTTCCATTATGTTATATCTCCCTGTTTTCACTCGCTTGCAACTATCCAAAAGTTTCACCTAGAAGGCTGAAATTTTCCAGGCCTCCTCTCTAGCTGGAGGTGAAGGGTTTTGTGGAAAGTTGGAAAAGAATAAAAAAAGAGAAAAAAAAAAAAAGGGTTCTGCTCTTTTTGAAATGGCAGCATCCAGGCAGAGGTGCTAATTTAAGAAAACAAAATTTAATAAAAGCAAACAGTGCTATTGCAACCTCAGAAATGACTGACACTTTGAATTTTGGATGAATCTCCAAATAATTTTTTTATATTAAGAAATCCAGCTAATTTTTACTTGGCCTTTTTGCTGCATCCTTCCCTTCAGCTCAGGGTGTCTTCAGGCAGTGCTGCCTGCCTTGCACTACTCAGCCTCCAGCTCCCTCCTCTTGCTCCCTCTGCTCTCTGTCCATGGCTCCAGGCTTGACACTGGCTCTGTGACCTGAAACTCCTCACAAACCCACTGAGCCAGGGCCTGGATGGTTCCTGTGACCAGCAGGGCTGTTCCCCCTGTGCACCTTTGCTGTCAGCCTAGTAACTGGTGTCGTCACCCGAGTGTAGGTCTGGTGAAATTCAGAAACCTCTGTTGTGCTGGACTCTTCTGTATTGGCGTGGGTCTGGAAGTTGCAATTTCCTCTATGTGGAGCTTTAATGCAAGTATCCGCTCTGAATCTGAGGTGGGCTGCAGACAGTAGACTGTTAAACCATGTGGCCACGTATCATGAAACTCTAGGTAATAAATTTACAATGTAAGAATCAATTAGCATTAATAGAGTTTTTATTAGCACCAAATGTAGGTGCTGTGATTTCTCTGGTAAGCGTGCAAAGCAGAGAAATCTGAAGCTAAATAAGCTGTAGCGATTAATCATGCTTTTTAATTCAGTTTACCTCTTAAACTGGAGACTTTCTTCCCCACATTGCTCATTTGAAATTGTTTCTGAGCTAAACAAAGGTTGCAGTTCTAAGTCTCTGCAGCTGGTGTATGGAGCTATACAGTTGGCTTAAAATGAACCAGTTCACATTTGAAAACCCACGCTTCACAGTTCTCTGCAAAAGAAACAACCAGTCATCTCATTAACATTTCCAGTAACCACTAAAGGAAACCCAGAGTAATCCATTCGCTCTAATGGAGGTGGTTTTTTCTTCTTATATAACACATTGGCTTGGAGGTTTGCATCCTCTTTTGGGTAGTTTTTCTCTGGAGAAGATAGAAGGCCACTGCTGTCCATGGCTATTGGTGATGCTTCTTGCACATAGGCAGTAATAGGACATAGTTTGGGCTGTGAAGGACCCATTTTCAGTCCCTGCTGATGACGGATGGTGGAGCCAACAAAAATACCCAAGTCAATAAAATCAAGACCAAGTCGAAATACTTCAAACTGGATAATTAAAACACAGGAGACAGACAGCTTCATGTGTGGAAAGGGAAAATCAAGATATGGAAATTTAGAAAAGAAAAAGACTAGAGAAAAACTACCCCCTTCCTGCCTCCCCCATACCCACAGTCCACTGTGACTTTGTTGTTTTCAGATGAGGGCTTTCTCCTGACTCAGCTGGGCTTAGCTGACTGTTAACTACTCAGGAGGAGATTTGTATACCATCCGTTTCATAACAGTACTCAAAACTGTAAGACCTAACTTTATGTTCCTGGTCGCTGCACAAGATGCTGGAGCCCCTTCATTTGTGGGTGTGTGAAGGCAGAGATCACATGAAGCTTGCTGATAGGAAACATTACAGACAAGGGCTTGTCTTAAATTTTATGCCCCCCCTCCCAGGGTGGATAATGCTGAAGGAGGTGTTTTGTTTCAATCAGGATTCATGGCCCTAAACCTCCTGGAACTAAAGGCCAAAGCCTGTTTGTTCAAAAGCTCAGAGGAGCTCAGTCCTTCCAAAAGACATCCTGGTGACATGGTGGCAGGTCTTTTATTTGGCAGGTTGGTGGCTAGATGGCTTGCTGAGGTGTGGAATAAACCATGATAAATTTTCAGCCCCAGTGAGGTGATTAAAATCTGCATCTCCAAGGAGAAAGCTTAACAAACCCTGCCAGATGAAGCCCTGCACATGAGATAAGCTAAAAGAGTGCTTATTTTGTGTATCCTGCAAGTACAAGTAAGGTACAGTTCTCATCCTATTGAGGGCTTAGGAACTGCTGCCCATGCCCAAAAATAAGCTGTTAGGGTCTCCAGGGAACTTCCCTGGTGAAAGCTGAGGTCCTTATGTCACCTTTTGGTGGAGGTGGCATTAAAAATAGCTCTGAGGATCACAGTTTGGGACCTATGTCCCTAAAATAGAGGTAGCTGTTCATGGCAATGGAGACATCAGTCATAAGGACAGCAAGGCTGGCTCCCTCACAGAGAAAGGGTGTTGTGTCAGTGTGGGGACTCCATGGGTAAAACTTGAAGGATTTTAGCATCCCTGCGCCTCTGCCCTCTGGCTGAGTTGTGTCAACTGGTCAAAGGGCTAGCAGAGAGAAGGTCAAAAGGAGATAGACAGGGAGACACTGTCCCTTCCTCAGGAAGCCAAGCTGGAAAGAATTTCACTGGCATGTGTCCAACTGAAGCTCTATCAGTGCAACACATGGAGGGAGCAGTCTGGGAAAGCTGAACACCTCATGGATCACCTCCAGGGTGCTCAAGAGAGACTTCAAATACAAACCAGGTTCATCTCCTGTCTCTGGGATGCGCAGTTTGCTGTATGTGGTGATCACTGCTCATGGGCGGCGTGCAGATAGGCATTCATATATATATGTATATATGTGTGTATATATATGTATATTGGTCTATACATAAGACAATTTGTACTACTTCACTGTGCCTAATTTTAAACTTTTAGCAGCTGAGACTTCAGGTGGATGCCAGTACCTGAGAAATAATGTGTAAACTTACTCATCAAGAGAAGAATTGTTATTAAGTCCCCTTTGCAGGTAGGTGGACTGAGGCAAAGCTGAGGTAATGTGGCTGAAGGAACATCCTTGGCAACAGGAACAGAAAAACTAAGAACTGCAGTGGAGGTCACTGGCCTACTCTGAGGCCACATACAGCCTTTCATGTTGTACAGCTGTGACAGAAAATGCGTTCCCAGCTTTCTAGACCTGCTCCCTGGAACTTGAATTTCATGCCTGTCAACATTTTCCAGTCTGAGGCAGAAATCTCCCAGCTGACATCCTGTTTCCTATCTACAGAGATCCTGAAAGAAGGATCCACCTGGAACTGCATTTTTGTGGTGTAAAATGCAAAGCTGTAAGAGAAGAACCAAGCTGTTCTAACTGCGGAGAGCGAGGAGAAGTAATGATTAGAACAAAGTTAGCGGCTAAGTGAAGGAAGGATACAGAGGTGCAAGCAAAAGTGGGAAAATATGTGCAGAAAATGTAGAAAGTAGAGCACAGCCAAAAAATACAGAGTTCCACCCAACAGGAAACTGTACATAGCTCTAAGACATACCAGAGAAAGCAGAAGATGTGTTAACAGAAAGGAAAGTGAAGAAGAAAACACCAGACATCACCAGCTGGCATCATCTTGACTGAGAAATTCACAGGCGTGTTTTTCAGTGCCAAGAAAACACAGCACCGGGGATTTAAAAGGCACTTTGGTATCAGGCTCTGACCCTCTGGTCCTGAGCCCTTCTCAACTTCTGACAGACACACCGCTCACTGCAGCGAGGATACCGTGGTGTGCATGACATATTTTGTATTCTCCTGGGCCACATATGCTTCTCCTTCAAAACAACTGTTGTCTTTCAGCTTTTTCCCTGTGAGGGAATAAGCTTCCTTTGGACCAAAGCACAAGATTTCCTGTCTGTCGCCTGTACGCCATTACACCATCTCTCCTTCCCCCGGGGACCACAGCTCTGTGTACGCTCCAGAAAGGGGCTGCCCTGCAGCATTGGAAAAAAGTGGGTTTTCGGTCCTGAGCGCAGCCTTAGTAGCACCAAGAGGAGAGCAGGGAAACACCCCCATCAGCACCAATACCCAGGGCCGCCTGCCTGCACCCACCCCAGCACGGAGGCTGAACCATGTGCTCCACAGTCAAACCAACATCCACCAACATGAAGTGGGACCATGGTCGCTGCTGCGGGGCTGACACATGTCTGCCTTGATGTGTGCACCCATTTCTATGCAGGTTTAAGAGCGCAGGGCAAAATCCCACTCTCACCAACAGCTGAGTAAGTCTTGAGATGCTACTGAAGGTCCTGGGGGGGTGCCAGGCATGTAGACGCTTTCATATGAAGTGGTCAGCAGAAGTGAGGCTGCTGCATCCCTGCAAAGATCATTTGGCACCGGAGGGAGGAGTTTTGCCTAAAGCAGCTGACTTTTGTATAGCTATCTCTGGAAATGTAGATAAAGAACACTTCATACTGGAAAAAAGCCCTGCTGTCAAGTTAGCTATTGGCGCTTTTCATCTTCCATTTCCAAGCAACTGGTTGGATTCTGAATTTGGCTGTGTCTGGGACAAGGAAAGTGGTACAAAAGGGACTGGTAATCAAGGAGCGCCTCCAGCTTTCTAACTATAATAAAACACATTCTTGTGCTCTTCTTTGGACACTGATGGCAAAAATCCTACTCTCTAGTAAGAGAGTTGAAATCTGGAATGACGATTGCATCAGTGGAAGGAAGCCAGATTTGCAATGCTGTAAGCGAGCAAAAGATCTGGCTGACAATCAAGACGCAACATTATAATGAAACTTTTGGGGTTGTTTCCTTTTTAATTTTGTCCTAAGTGACTGGGCTACATTCTGATTTCACTTACATCAGGCTATGTCTGACTTTAGGATGCCTCTCAGGCAGCAGCAGCATGCCTGAGATCAAAACTCAGTCCTCTGCATTTCCATTCCCCTCCTAAATATAAATTTCAAGGTGGTAATAAATACTGGAACAAAAAAGATATGTAATTTTAGTGACAGAGAAGCAAATTGATGCTGAATGTATGTGACACTTTTTCAATTTTCCTCTTGTTTTTCCTGATGGTGTTTTGTGCTAAACATTACATTTGCAGATGCAAAATTTAAAGAACACTTTATCTTCAGCACTGAGAAACATAACATGTAATTTGCAGCTTCAGCCAAGAGTGATGGCCTTATTAGTAATGGGAATTTACTGATTAACTGCTGTTAGCAAAACATCATCTTCAAACCCGTTAGTCTGAAACTGGCAGCCGCTCTGTCGGCAGGAGCTTTTTTATTTCATCTCGGGGGAGTTCTATAGAAATATTTCTCATTTAAACAGCTTTAGCCTTGGCCTTTCAATAATTTTTATGGTCTCAACTAATAGGTTAACAATTAGTTAAGAGCAACTATCAGCTTAATGTCAAGTCATTCACAGGGAAAAGTTCAAGGAGAGAAGTAACACTATTTCAAAAGATGGCTTATTTTCGAACAAAGAGCTCCCATCAGTTTAAAAAGCCAGAGGGATAAAAATGAACACAAGAGAGAAATGGAAAAATCAGCAATGGGGAGGAAAGGCCTGGGGTCTGAGCAGGGCCGCGAGAGGGGCTTTTGTCCATTCTCCTACCACCCTGTCCTCTCAGACCCAGCTCTCCATCCCTGCTTGGGATGCATCTTTCTCCTTCATGCTCTCTAGGCACTAACAGGGCACTGAGCAAGTCTACAGAGGATATGTATGGTCTTCCTCTTAGCTTCCGCGCCAGATGTCACAGTGGTCTACACACAGCTGGGGAGGAAAGTCCTGCTCAGCCGTCGGTGGCATGTGTGCAATCAAGATGGCATTGGCAGATAGATGTGTTCATTAGAACGAGTCTCATTGCTGGGGCATGAATGGAGGTTGTTTTTTTTCCCCAAGAGCTCTCGCACAGACAGATCTTGGAATTATTTGCAGGGTTGAAAAAGTGTGCATTGTTGTCTCCAGAGTAAATCTCTGCTAAACTGGAGCTCTCTGATCCTTCTTCTGGATGTGCAGAGTGAGTCAAGGGCATGGGAAGCAACTCCGATCTCCCAATCACTTCTTCCAGCTTAATAACTCATCTTGCCTGGACATACTTTTTAACCAGAAGTTTTCCTCAGAATACAAGCAAATGAAAATCCTTCCCAGGCATGTTCAGTGTAAATGACCATGGCAAAGGTGGGCAGGCTTTCCTTGCAGAGATCTGAAAAGGCTGAAATGCCCCTGGCATATTACACTCCCCTTTTGTCTGGTAATACCAGATAAACAGTCTATGCAGGGGACTGCATAAAACTTCATCACCTGCCATATCCTGGCTCTTGGACCATAGCTTCTGGACAGATGTGTGAGAGGTAGACAGCTGTATGAGCAAGTGACTGACTGGTCTTATATGGGGCGAGTTCTTATATGGGGAAGGGCAGTCAGGCCACTGTTGCCATCACACCAAGTAACTAGGGGAAGAAAAGAGCCTGCTATATTTACATAACAATTATAAAGTGCCTCCAAATCTTTCGTTTGCTTTGCACTGCCAGTTTTGGCAAATGGTGTTTCTCTCTCTATATGCATGTATATATTTATATTATATACATGTATGTATATATGTGTATAGATATATGTATTAATCCGTTGCCTGAGATCTAAAACCTGGTCTGTGAGCTGTGCAAGGCAGGAATGCTGATGTCTTATTTCCTTGTGTGATTCCTCATGGAGCTGGGACATGAGCCCCAGCTGGGATCTTTAGACAGAATAGTAAATGAAACTGCCGCATGGCCCATGTTATTCAGTGATCTTCAAGATCAATGCTGGCTTCCTGAAGTCCAGTCTACTGTGTAGACTTCTTATAATCAAAGGAAGGAGCTTTCTCCCTCCCCCCAGTATTTATTACAGACAGTGTCTGAGCTTCAAACCAAGGCGACAGAGCACTTTGCAGACACATAAACCAACAATGAAGTTAAATTGCTTCACCTCAGAAACCAGGCTCTACATGACTTCAGACAGCTTCTAAATATATTCAGTCTGAAGGAAAACTTCCTTCTGGCTTTAAAGTCTGGAGATAAAAGAACTGTCTGGTAAAAAAAAGGCAAATTTCTCCTAGCCAGAAGAGCCAAAATGCTGCAGTCGATTGTTTAGGGGCACAAGGTGGGTATATGGCTGAGGTCAGGCTTGTTGTATGAACTGGGTCCTAATGCAGTGACCTGCCAGGAATGCGAGCACCCATGCCAGGGGAGAGGACCCTGCGGTTGTCCGCAGGAGTTGGCCCAGGCCTCATGCCAACTCTGCCAAGGCCTTTGGCCACTCAGCACCGGGACATGTACTCTCCTGCTCTTTCTCCTGTCCCTTGAATGAAGGTGCAAGTGACAAGCCACAGCTGGGGATGAACAGCAGCTGGGTTCCTACATATCTCACAAGACTTCATTTCTGGTCTTAGCGTGGGAAGGAATAGCATAAGAAGAAACAACTTTAACACTTTTTTTTTTGAAGTCTACCTTAAATTGAGGATTCATAAAGAGGGGCCAGAATCAATGAAATCAAGGGCTGACCTGAACCCACTTTTCTTTAGTAGAGTCCCTTGGATACGTTCATCTACTTTTTCTGTAACATTAGGTTTGCAGCTGATTTCTGTCTGATTACAGAGAGTAATAAGAAGATAGGACCCAAAGACTATTATCCAGGGGCCTATTCTCGTTTTCACTGACATGGATGGCAAACTGACTTCAAGGGAAACTTCATCATGCTGTAGTGTTGATAGCATCATAGAGGAAAGTGTAATTAAAGGGCAAAAAAGAGGGGAATCATTCAATGCAATGTATTTCTTGGATAGCTAGAGCCGACTCTACTTAACAGGGAAAGCATTTCTTATATTCTAGGGGAAGTTTTTAATGGTAGTTGAGCAAGATTTTTTTGGCTTTTTTTCAGGCCTTTTATTGAGACATTGCTAGAGTATTCCACTAGCTGCCTGTGTGTAAAGTGGGCAGATCAACCTTGAAATATTATGGTCCTGGGACAAATCTCGCTCTTGTTTTCTCCCCTGTGTAAATCCAGAATAACAGTAATGACTTCAGCTGAGCCACTTCAGATTTACATCAGCATAAATGAGAGCAGGGTCTGCCCATGCAGATGCAGCCTGAGGGATTAGGAGTCTGCCTGTGTGTTGTACCCTTGCTTCAAATTGACACCCTAGCCTTAATTCAGTGGAGAACCAAAGAAACTGCTTGCCCTGCAAATGAGCATTGATGCTAATGTATTGCAGCAGGGATTTATCAACAGGCTGACACCTCAGTATCCATCTCTTATTTGCATAGCAGAGAAATGTGAATTAAAATGTGAGATTAGCTCTGCACTGGTCAGGATAGGAGGTAATTCTGGCATTAGCAGAGCTGCAGGCTGAGCAACAGGGAATTTGGTAGGTAAAAGTGCTTTGTGTGTCCATGAACGCCTCAGGTGTGTAAAGACTGAGACCAGGCCCTTATTTAAAAAATACAGTTTATTAGATAAAACATACATAGAACCAAGTAAATCCAATTTTTTATTAAAAATACAGAAATCATTTTGCAATAGTAAAAGAAAGTACTGGCTTTTTCTGTGAAACATAAATCTGAAGGTTTGGGACATTTTCACTTTATCACAGCCTGTCCCCCTCCATACTACATTCTTAAACATACTGCATCAAATTGTGAAACCCAAACAAAAGGCTGTTGTACAAAATTAAGAACGTTTGGACCAGTAATACTCAGCTTAATTAAGATGCAAACAGTAGCATATAGCACACAGAACAGTCAATATACAGCTATACATTAAAACATGCCTCTAAATAGTGACAGAGAATCCACTGGAAGGAATAAGTTACAAATAATAAAAAACAATGTCTGAAGAAATAAAAAAAGGAATCACAGTTTGACACTATATTTTTTAAATGGTTGCATATGTACTGAAACACTGTACATATTAAGAATGAATATATTGGACCCACCCATACAGAACATGCTAAATCAACAGTTATTATTTTGCTTGGATGTGTGAATATGTATGAGGTGTACATATGGTGGGCAGGTGCATATCTGTGTACATACATCAGACCTGTGCGTACATACACATAGAAAGGCACACACCTCTACAGCTGAAGACAAATCACTTCAATAAAACCCTTTGAGGCAGGGTGAGAGCAATACTAATACGCTGTTTGTCATAATCGTGCTGCTCCTGGGACTCCAGGCATTTTATTCGCATGTTATTCTCACCTCTAAGTTCCACATTCATTTTACCTCAGCTTTCCCTTGTCTGCATATTTGCAAAGTGAATACAAAAGTATTCAATATAATGCAATGTTCACTGTTGGAGATGATTTATTAGGGGAGGTTTTGATAGCTGAGAAGCAGCAAAGTATTAAAGGGTTTGCATTGCTTTTCCAATAAGTGGAACTAAGGAGCAGATGTTTCCCCCCCTGATTATTGTTAGCATCATATGGTAATCCTGGCATAATTAATAATATACCCTATATGTCATCTTTAGTAAGAATTCTTGGTTGAAAATGGAGAAGGCTTGCATTAAGAAAAATCATAGGCATCTAAGCCTACGAAGGCATCCAAGCAACCCAAATAGTTTATCACCTCCTGACAATAATAGAAAAATAAAGTAATGCTAAAAATGGTGCTAAGTAAAATGAATGGATAGCAGAATGAAGATTAAGTGAAAGAATTACTCAGGCTTCACAGAATTAGAAATTACCTAGATTCAGAAAAGCACGTCGAGCAGTCAAATTGAAACAAAGCTCAAGACTCATGGCAGTGATACAAAGGTGCAGGCTTGGCATTTTGCAAGACTGCACTGCTGCATTGGGACCTTGAGGTGGTTGCAGGGTAAGATGCTTTTTGTTTCTCTCTCATTGAAAGAAAGCAAAACGAAACAGTGCTGAGGCAAAGGTGTGTAAAAGTTGAACACAGAAGTCCTGACTGTTCTCTCACGAGTGAGTGCGACATCGGTACCCTCTCACTGGCGCTGGTGGGGATGGTCTAGCTTTATATCAGCATCAAAAAAGAAGCAGCCTAGGAAGGTTTACACAGCAGGACATGATCGAAACACCCTGGAAAGCTGGGTGGTGCTGTGCATTGGGGATGGGGCAGGAGGGACCGTTGGAGGGCAGTGGTGGGTGCACCGAGGGCAGCTGACACAGTCTTTTCTTTCCAAGGGGGCACCCAGGCAGCATCACGCGTGTCGCAGCCCACGGGGCTGCCACTAACAATGTTATACTGCCGGTGAAATAAACCCAGCTGCCTTTTGCCATCTAGAAGAGAGTAGGAGCCTGGTGACACCAGCGTCGCAGCGCCGGCTGGAGTAAAACCGGGGAGAACAATTAAAACAAGTGGGACAGTCTGAGCCAAGGACTTTCAAAATACATCAGTCTTATATATACCTCACATTGAGTCACAAGAACTAAGACTGAAGTCAGCATCATTCAAGCCCATAATCTCATCACGACAGCACATTTTTATTAAAAAGGAATTCTCATTATTTACATTCTATTTTTAATATACAGGCTGGCAGGTGAAGGAAGCCTGGTGAGCTAGTGTACACGAGCTGATTTTTCTGTTTCAAGAGCAGTCAGAGAGGAGAAGCCTGTGCCACATGCTGGACAGGCTCCTGTGAGCTCCTGTGGGATTTGGATGAGAGCAGTCACCAATGCATTTTTCTAATGATGTGAGATGTGGAGATGTTGCATCTATCAGTAGTAAGTGCTATAGGCTGTAATCAATTTGGGAGTGACTGAATGCAAGATATTGTGAGCTTGAACTCTTGATTGTAACCAAATTGTTTGTATATTCAGGGTTTTTTCTCTCTGGCAGATTTTGTATACGCTTGAAAAAATTAAAATAACTATATAGTCCCTTGATATCTGATGTCCCTTACAAAATGTGTATTCCTAAGGTTGTACTGTCCAGGAAAGAGATGTCACTCACCTTTCAAAGAGGGTGAGATTAATATACAGTAGATATGTAAAAAAGTCCAAGATTGTAAAAAATCTGCAAGATGTGATGAAAGCAGCCCTACTTATACAGCTGCTGCAGACACTGAGGCTTATCTAGCAAATTACAGAACATTAAAAATCAAAGCTAACACACTTTGAGCCCAATTAGCAATACAAAAACTCATAGCTGCACATACATCAAAAAAGCCCTGTACATACTTCACTAGCCTTGGAAGCTAATGCTGATGACTTGGAAGAGATCTCAGAGCAGCATTTTTTTAAAAAAAAAAAGTGTGAGCAGGAGTTGCGCTATTTTGTGGCCTGATTTAAGGCTGCCACTTTCCAGCTGGATAGAAACTGTTCTGCTCTCATCCTTCACACTGTTTGGAAACAGAGACCCAGAGCCAAAATCTGATCTCATTCCTACTGGTAGAAGTATGCAGTAGCCCCACAGAAGCTGTAGCCATTACCCTAAACTCACACTTGTGCATCCATGTGTGAATCTGCCCTGTGTTATTGCACATAGTTCAGTATGAAGGATGATGCTGTAAATATTGCAATGCCAGTTGCCACATGGATTTTCTCACAGCAGTTAATGTAGGCTTACAAGCATGGCCTTCCCTCACTGCTGATTTTGTCTATCCCACCCCTTCATCCCCGCTGGCCAGCGCCGCTTCTCTTCTTCCTCCAGCCGGATGACTCTTTCCTACCTCCTATTGTCCTTATCATTGGCAATGGGCACCTCTTCTTTCCAACCAACTTTCTGATGCTGGCTGAAAGCAAGCTGGACCTTCTCCAGGTCTGGGGGAGTGATGCTGGTGGCTCTGTACTCAGCACTCATCGATGCTAACACCTGCCTAATGGTGTGCCATTCGCAGGGCCAGGCCTGGTCCACGTGGCCATCAGCAACAGGGCAGGAGCCAAGGATTCATCCCAGTGAGGAGTGTAACTGGGACTGTTCAAACCAATACGCATTTAAACAGCCTGAATATCAAGAGGCAGCACAGGACAAGATGGAAGGTAGAGGGGAAAACTACACTCAACCTGCTTAAAAGTGCTGAGCCTTTAATGAGGTATTTATTTCAAATGGTCATCAGCCAACTAGTTAAAAACCATCCTCAAAAAGTGCCTTTCATGCTGGTGAATGAAAGCAGTGGAAGGTTTTTTGTGCGAGATAAAGAGCATGTCAAAAAAAATACAGGCAACCTAATTCAAAGATGTCAGCGTGTGGTAGTCTTTGTCGCAGCAGAACTGGACCTAGACTCTCTTGGGAAGGGCACTTGACTGAAAGGAAAGAAAGGGTTGCAGAAAACCACAGAGAAAGAGAGAGGGAAAACAGATATATATGGAAGAGCAGGGAAGACCCAAAAGGTAGAGAAGGAGTTGCAGCAGGGGTGAAGGAGACACATACGTGGTCACTGAAAGATGGAAAGGAAGGAAAAGAAGAGATGCTGCAAGAAAGGAACAGAGGAGGAAAAAATGGAAGTAACTACAGTGGGGTGATAGGAATGGAAAGACGAGGGAAGTTCCAGGGGAAAACACTAGAGAGCAGAGGAAGACTAAGATGGAGAAGAATGAGGGCAGGGTGAAGGACTAACTGACCTTTAAAGGCCCACGTGGGTGCTATTTTTCAGGAGCATAAGGAAGATGTAGGCAAGGGCTGTGTGAAGAGTAAGTCAGATGTGGACAGCACAGGGAGAAAGGCTGGAATACGGTGAGAGCGGGCGGTCTTGTGGGTAAGGCACTAGATTCAGACCAGGAGGTCTGGGTTCAGACTCATGGCTTCACCAAAGGTCAGGTTTAACGATGTTGGGAAGGAGGCAATACAGTTCACCTTCATGGAAGCTTTGCTTTATTTTTCTCAGTGTTCTGCTATTTTCCCCTCACATGGCTGTGGGAAATTTGTGCCATCGACTTCTATCTGTTTTCAGCAGTTATCCGCAACAGGGAAGGAAAACTGCCTCTAGGAAACCCTTCTCCTTAGGTTGTCTCTTTTGCCTCATGAAGTTGTCAACTCTCTAGGGCAGGTTGAGTGTCTTATAGCATGCCCCCACAGTGCCAGACACAATCTCTACGTGTTGTGGCACAAATACTGATAGTGAGTTTTGATAACAGCAGCCAAACATGCTTGTATTTGAACTGTTAGTATTGTCAGAGGGTAGATCAGATACTGATCTCATTTACACTGGTAAAAATGTGGAATAACGCTACTAAATTTACAGCAGGGTCAATGGAAGACTGGAAGTTAGGTTGGCTTCTTGTAAGCTTATAGACTGGTTTCTGAGAGGCATAAAATGAAAAGCCAGTGTATGTCCACCTGCTACAAAGCTATGGCTATAGCTGCTTTCTGAAGTTTTTGTGCCCCAAGAAAAAGAAAAAAAAAGACATTGTTCTTTAAATAGTGACCCTTACCAAGCTGATCAGAAGCCTTCTGGATGCTACAGCACATTAGAAAAGCCATGAAGAAGACAGATAGGTTTTAGAGACAGTCATTTCGTTCCATGGAACCTGGACACATGGATCAATTCACAATACTGCCACTGCAGCAAATGCTCAGGGCCATAAAACACATTACAGATCAGGAAACCATCAGAGTGAGGGATAAAATTAATCACTAATCTTTCACTGGCTAGGATTCACTGCAATTCAGAAGCCCCTTTTCTCCCCTTCTCCTATGTTTCAGCTGAAAGACACTGAAAACTGTGAAACTGCTCCACTCATTCCTGTACTGCTTGGACTTCAGATTTTTCCCATTCCCCACTCTTTTAGAGATCTCTGACAATAGGAAATTGGTTGCCTGTATTTCACGTTCAAAAAGAAAAGGGCAGCATAATACCAGTTTTACATAACACCAAGGGAAAACTCTGGGTAATAAAGACATACTGCTCTATGCAGGGAAAGTTCAACACAAACCTGGAGACAGGGCACAAACTCCCCGGGGACCTCAGTGAAGCCTGGGACTTGCCCATTTTTGAAGCCCATCCTTCCTAGCTGCTGTGCCCTGATCTGATTTAGCTTGCTTTACAGCCTGTCTGTGCAGCCAGGCAAGCCTCTCTGAGCAACATGCACACGCTCACGCACTCGCCTGTCCAGCCTCAAATGCTGCTTTTTGGCAGCTGCCCATAGACCAAGAGGAGCAAGACTCTAGTCAGAGATGGAGTCTCTTCTGAAGTCCTGTGAGCTATTCCTGTCCGATTATGGCACTACCAAGAGACTCAACTGTTTGAAGTATGATGAAGTGCTGTGGATGCTGAAGGAGCCAAAAACTGTGGGTCACTGGGACTGATTTTGAATAGTTTTATTTTTAAATTCCACCTAGGGCTTTGCCTCAGGAACTTGTGGAAATCTCCCAGTGAAGTCATGTTCAAATCAGGGCAAGTTTCTGCCTAGTGGCACGGCTGAAATCCTCAGTGCACAGGCTTTGGTTTGCTGCGAAGTGGAAAACCCAAACCACCCTTCATGAAACTCGTAGCTAAAACACAAAGCTAACTGGAGAAGGTGTCGGGATCAGGTAGAGGTGCAGCTGGAAGAGCTCTCTACCAGGAAGCTAGCAGCTCTCCCGGGAGCAGGGGAGAGGGGGCTGGCCAGCGGCGGCTGTCTCCGCTCTTTGTAAGGGAGGATGAAATAGCTTGTTAGGCTTTAGTTACTATGGGACGTGGCTGAAGCTTGACCTGGTTTATGAGCCAAGCCCTGGTCTTATGAATTCAACAGAAAAACTTACGCGGACCTCAGTGGGACCTGGGTTTGGCCTAACATGCTTTATTTAGCGTCTTGAGCGAGGGAAACATTTTTCTTTAGATTACAGTTGAAAGATTCTTGGGTTTCAGCTTAAGTCTTATGGTGGCAGTGTATTGCACACTCATATTTCTTTCTTTTTCTTCAATAAATCACATTTCTCCTGCACTTAGCCTCTGACCAAAACCTGTCTGCTTGAACTGCAATAAGCCTGGCTGGTCAGCGATGTCTCTGCTGAAAGCAATCCCCTCCAACCACACCATGCATGCACCGGCTGACCTCCGCGCTACCACGTCCCCACCCACCCCTGGAGCTCCAGGCACCTGGTGGGGAGCGGAGGCTCTGGGAGCGAAGGGAGGCAGAGACTGCAAATTCACGTTTGCGTAGCCGTACTTCTGAGGCACGGGGATTTGCTGGAGCTGGGGCCAGAATGAGCAAGTTGTGCTAGAGTCTATCAGATTTGTGAAGTACAGATGTGATAATACCACTGCAACCACAAAAGAATTTACAACAGGAAGCGTTGCAGCTGTTGCTTATTAGCATTAGTACAAATTACACAAAGCAAATTGCTAGCAGACATGTTTCCATAATATTTAACTCATGGCAGTGAATAAAAGTGATTCTTTTTCAAGCAAAATTTTAGATTTCCAAGGGAATCGGTTTCCAATTGTCCATGAAGGGAGCATGGATTAGAGAGCAGCATGCAACTATTGCAAGGCATCAGAGGCAACATGTGCAGCAACTTGCCTGTTTTCTCTGGCGAAGGTGTGCGAATTTGGGACCATATTTCTTTGTGAGAGAAGGAAAATCCGTACGGCTTCATATGACCCAATTACCAGCGACGGGGAGTGATGGTGTGTGGGCCCCATTCTGGAGCTGCCGCAGTAAGGTTCTGCACACAGAAGTGCTTGGAAAGGAAGGGAGGCTCTTGCTGACCTGCCATTTCCTTGAGTTTTTGCCCCCAAAGTGCTTATTATGACTTATTTCCCTAGCAACCTCAAGCCTGTTGATGTGGAAGCAGCCTGCGCCAGCAGAGCAATCCCCTAACACAAGCTCGGGAGGGTGGATTTGGAGACAAAAATCCGCACAGCAACAGACTGAACGTGCAGACTGAAACATCGGGGTGCAATCCCTGAACAACTGACAGCAAAATCCCCCGGACCGAAACCGTGGGCACAACACCTCTCTCCAGCCAAACCAGTTTCAAGGCAGGGTAGCGGTCAGTTTTGGCGCTGCCGTACCTGCCACCCTGTTGCACCAGCCAGTGGCAGGCAGCCCATTCGGGCACCTCCTCTGCCTCCCTTCTTGCTGTATGGGGAAGAGCTGAGTGACCAGCCCTGGGGAGGGAGGCTGTAGTTCAGAGAGGGGGGGTGCCCGAAAAGCATTTAATTTTAAGTAATAAAAAGGGGCCATTTAATTATCGCCTCCCTCTCCGGTGCCAAGGCAGGACCGGTTGCATCCTGGTGGATGTCTGACCCCAGAGATGCTCCTCCACGGGGTGACCTGGGGGGGTCACCGAGGGGTTCCTGGAGGGGCCTGGGGGATCCCCCTCCTGATGTCTTTTTCCAAATAGAAGCCATTCAAGAGAGAGAAAAGAGGAGGAAAAAAAAAAGAAGGCACTAACTAATTAAGTGAAGGTTTTGGGGGGTGTTTGGGGGACGTAATAGCTGACAAATCCATCTCTGTGCTTGCTCGGCCCCCGAAGGGTGCAGCCGGGAAGGGGAGGGCGCTGCACCCCGTGGGTGGGAAGGGGCCGTGGGGTGGCTGTGCCAGGGCAAGAGGAAAGGCCATCCGTGGGTGCCGGAGTCGGGGCCAGGCTTCGGGGCTGCTTCCTCTCTAAAACCGTACACCTGCTCCTGCGCTGTCCTTTCATCCTGCCTTGCCCGAGCCTTACTGGTTGAACCGGAGGACGGCTTGTGCTCCTGCCGCTAATCCAACAGAGGCATCTTTTCATGCCAAAATTGCTGATTATTGCTGGTTTTGCTAGTAATGTTCTACTTAATCTCTCACAGCCATCCTTTCTTTAAGAAGGAAAGAAGTGCAACTCATGAAGACTGCTGACAACCTATAGAAATTCAGCAATCAGTTTAAGGGCAAAAACAGCCCAGAGTGATGCTTTACATGCCAGTCCCAAGGGTGCCTGCCTGCATTAATCATGTTGAGCGAAGCTGCTAACACTGCAAAGGCTGCCGCGCTCTTCAGCCTGCCAGGCAAGACAGTGGGCTCAGAGAGGTGGAGGCATTCCCACAGGCATTTCTTGAAACTCAGCTAGGTCTGGCTGGGGAAGGAGGCGTTTGTTGGTGTGAGAGAAGAGGCTGTGAGAGCGGGTGGGTGGGAAGGCAGCGTGGCTGACCCGTGTCGCAGCAGAGGCTGAGCTGGTCGGCCATGCTAGATGCAAGAAGCTGGTCTGCCTGGGACCACTGGCTCTGTGCTCCTAATGCCTGGCACTTGAGCAAGGGAAGAGCTCTCCCCAAATCCTTAGACTTTGCCTGCTCGCTTCTTTTTTTTTAAAGCGAATGCTCACAATGTATTGAAACTGCCTGAAGCAACCGAAGTGCCTTTTGATCCAGCTATGAGTGCTTAGAAGTAGAAAAGAAGCACATGTATTGCTTTTAAGGGTATGCACATCCACCCACCTGTTGGGAACAGTTCAAAAATACAACTGAGTTGGCTGCAGTCTGAAGCCAGAGCTATGAACAGAATAGCAAGCGAATTTGTACAAGCAATGTCTAAAGCAGCAGCTAATGGAGAAGTGGCTGACATGCATGTTCTGGCTCTTTAGTGCTTGTTCTGAGGAAATGGCCTGACACCCTCGGCACAGCAGAGCTGTTTAACTACCCTCACTGACAAGACTTGAAAGAGAAAAATTAGTTATACTTGCAATATTACTGCAGTAATGTTTGCCTCCTAATTGCCTTTCAGTGAAAAAAAAATATGCAGTGAGGCATTTTTGTTATAAGCGTTACTTACATGTAAAATGAATCCACTAACAGCCTCCCCCATAAAAACCAGAACATTAAATATCATGGCCTGGACAGTCCTGTCATACCTACAAGTGTCATACCGAATGAGATAGCACCACTGACTGTATACATCAGACACATACATGAAAACTATTTCAGCATATTAAATGTAGAAACACCATTGCCACTAAGGAGTCTATAAATATTGCGTTGGTGTTATCAGTCCTCTGAGCTGTAATGTCAGGTGGAGGGAAGAGTGAGACACACAGCTAAATGGGAAGGAATCTTGCTCAGGAAAGTGTGTAGCTGGGGGGGTTCCCCCAGTCTCAGAACAAAATGTGAGGTTACAGATTCTCCAGGAAAATACAATAAAATGCAAAGATCTTGGAACAAAAATGTTCCATTTCCAAAATGTCAAAATGATGTTTTGACATTACCAAAAGCTGTAGTTTCAGTTAAATAGAATTTTACATTAGAAAGTGACATGCTTTTATGAAGAGTTTTGATTTTGACAAAGTGGGATTTTCCAGCATTGAAGCCATCTGATACATTCTAACCAGCTCTGACTACTGATATACTACAGCCAGGTGGGTTTCTAAGTGGAGGAATTAAAATCATCTTTTGAAAAAAAAGAGAGGTTAACTAAATTCAAAATTATGGGGGGGGGGGGAAGAAAAAGATTGTTTGAGGACTCTCTGAAGGTGACATTACTAATACAGTAAGATTTTTACATATTTGGGGGATTGTTGTGGGGAAGAGATCCATTTATTAAAAGATGTAAGAGTGAAAAATGACCTGTACAGGTTTGGTGTTGATGTGAAGTCACCTCTGCCTCAACCAGACAGCTGGCTGAACAGATTTCCATTCTCTACACCATGGGCACAAAGTGATGCGGGTGGTTGTTACCTTCCAAGCATCGGCACGTTTAGGGTTCAGTATATTACATCACTGGATAGTATACAACTTTTCATTTAACACACTTATTCAGCTATTCCTACTAAAAGTGTTTCAGCATGCAGACAGGATTTGCTGAAAGCTGGTCAGTCCTGTAAAGATCCAATCCTGCAAACGTATGCAGACAACTTTTTTAATTTGGGGGAGTAGTCCCCAAGAGTTTAGTGAAAGTCTTGTGGGATATGGTTTCTCATATTGTTAAGGATTTTCAGGATTAGGTCTTGAACTAGTATCTTTTTGTAGGAGTTGTAGTCTAGCAATGTGCACCAAGTTGAATTTTACTCCATGAGGTATTTTTGGTATTATTCTGTTCTTCATAAACAGGGTCAGACAGTATGACGTCTTGCATATTATCAGGACCCCATTTCTCAATTCAGTTGAGGCTAGCTTTAAAATAACCTGCATGACTTACAAACACATGCTACCACTCCTTGTCACGCACTAAGGGTTTAAACTGTATGGATGTGTCCCTTTATCATCCTCCTTTGTGAAGGATGAAAATGAGGGCATACCCATGCCACAAATTACCTCCTCAGCCTGAGACCTGTCCTCTCCCACCTGGCGATGTGGAATATTAATGAGCACTTTTTGGATTTGTGTAAGAGGCAGAAGAGCATTATTTTTAATCCACTTGAGACAGTAAAGCCTGGCACATCTGCATATGTGCTGAAAGCTGCAGCGCAATCAGGAACCAACCCTACAGCGTCCACCCTGGACCTGACCATCGTCGCAAAGTGCAGAGATGTGCCCTGCATTGATAGCTCCACCTGGGGAATGCTTCCACCCAGCTCCCTCGCTTTTTAAAAATGCAGACAAAACCAAAACCAGAAATTCTGCTTTTTCTTAGAGTGCCACAAACTGTACGCCAGACAGAAATGGCTCAGGGAAGGGAGGGAAGGGAGCCGACAGCTGAGCACGCCAGACACCGTGGGAGCCATCCACCCCCTCTTCGGCATAACGGGAAACATCCTGTCAGAAACACTCTCCGCATTTGGGCTTTTCTTGAATTAATTATCCGTAAACGGTGACGGGCTTATCCTGCTGGGAGCCTGCGATTCCTTGTCGGTGTTCATAGATGTGCTCGATAGGAGAGTCGTGATGGTCAAAGCTCATCAGAAAGAAAGCACCATGGCATCAGAACTCCAGCCTCAAGTATATTAGGGCTGCTCCCTCTAGTGGGAAAAAGTACTTTAGCTGCAACACCCCCCCGCTTTTTCCCCCCTATTTCCTTTTTTTTTTTTTAACTTTCTCCCCCCCCCCTTTTTTTAAACTGAAGAATTCAAGTTTTCCAGATAGTGCAAGACATGGGGCAGTTCCCATCAGACAACAGGTGACCAAACGCCACGCTTTTCCGACCCTTGAGCAGCGGTGGTGGAGCTGGAGCCCACCCAGCTGATGCAGGTCAGCGGTTACTCCTCCGAGGTGGACCCGTGGGAAGTGAGAGACTCTTGGTTAGTCTTCCAGCAGTCCTCAGCATATGCTGTAGCTGTGTTTGGTTTTGATTTCCCACTTCTGATTACAAAAATAGGACTTACTATAATCATAATAATACTAATGATAAAAAATAATTATTGTAATTATATACTTTTTGGCAAATCATTAACACAAAACAGCCCAAAAGACCCCATTGGATTAAAAAAAGGTGACAATGCACAAATGTTAAAAAAGACAAAGTCTTTGTTAAAAAAGAAGGAAAAACAATCTGCAAATGAATGCATTTCTGTAAGGCAACATGTTACCTTTAGTTTTCTGTCCAGATTTAGGTCAGGTTCTGTTGTTGTTCAAGAAATTGTTAGAACTTGGCTTGCTTGAGCTTATCAATGTGGTAACACAGTTTCAGCGCAGGTCCCAGTTTCAGCCCCAGGTATTTCATGATCATGTCACTTTTCAGCAGCAACAAAGCATTGCCATCAATCTCCTGGTTTCAAAAGAGAGAAAGAGAATCAAAATGTGTCAACCCCCTCCCAGTGCTGCATCCTGACACATTAAACAAGGTGAATCAGAAATAGCATGTCTTTTAGCGTAGAGCTAGCTGAAATGTCATGCATTTTGAAATCCCATTTAAAAAAATTGAAATCTGAGGTATGATAGAAGGAAACTCTAAAGGAGAAGTTAATCAAATAGTATGTTTTATACTTCAGGAACTATAAGATCTGTGTAGGTTTTCAATTATTTTGCAATTAAAACACGAGGATTATTTAAAAAAATCGGGGTTGCTCTAAGCCAGTCAGCCTTGAGAGAAAGGAGTGAGAGTAATGGAGAGAGAGAGGGATGTGGCTTCACAAACTGCTGATAGCACACCTCTGAATCTCAGTTCCATCTTTGTCCCTGGCTATCTGCATGTTTCACATATCTCCAGTACACATATTCAGTGAGAGAGAGAGATATATATATGTTTCTTTTTCTTAAATTGAAGATTGTAGTAACTTTCTTATTTCATTGCATTTATTAAGAAAATTTGTTCAAATTTAATTTAACCCTCACGTAAGTGGAAGAAATTGCCACCAAGTTCAGTTGTTTATCCCAGACCTATTGGCTTGAAAACCTTTTGGAATTACGAAGTGCTGTACTGAGCACAAGGTAGCTTGGGTGCACAGAGAAACAGACTCTTTTACTATGGACTGTAAAACACAGACTCTTGCAACTGTCCTTGCTTGGATCCTAAGCTTGTCTGGTGTTTCCTGACTGTATTAGCAGATCTGCTAAAAAATACTACCCCTCCCCAAGGCCTCCACCACACTTACATACTTGGACCATCAGAGCTAAAACATAACTAGTGCTATGGGTGTGAGCATACCTATACACATATACACACACACACACTAATGCTGTATATATTGTATTCTATGATTTTGATGGTCAGATGTTTCTTCTGTGATCCGTTACCTACTAATTAAGCAATACTATGGATTCTAATTTGCCCTGATCATTATTATTCCATTTAGTAGGTGATTTAGCTGATGAGCAGTTAAGGTCACTTTCTGATTAACTCAATTAATTAATGCTCTTCATTTTGCAACCCCCACTCTATCCATAATAGAAACTCTTTTCACCCTCCCCCTCTCCTTCCCATTATTTTAAGGAAGATAAGGGAAAGTAAGAATAAATATTACATGTAATTAAAATTTGCATAAGAAAGAAAAACAAACTCCTGGAACTGTGATGCCATAGGGTAAAAACACTGTCAAGGGTTTGGTGTGGAGGCAGCTGTTTCTAAATGTTGAGTTCAGCATTTTATTATTTCCTTTATTATTATTGTGTGGGGGTCAAAATTAAACTCCATGACAAGAGTATGCCAGAGGGAGCATTCATATCCAATTAAATATCCGGTATTTGCCATGTCCCTGTGCAGATGTTGGCTTGACTTCTCTACAGTACTACTATGTCAGCTCTTTTAAAAAATAATTTAAAAAAGGATTCTATAGCATGGTCCCCAAGTCTGCAAAAGTCCCACCAGAAGATCTTGAATCAGATCTGGAGCTGGTAAAATTCAGTGCCATCAGTGCAATTCGCTTGTTTCACATGAGTTGAGATCAGGCCCACTGCAAGTTAGAATATTGCAGGAGAACATTGCCGTGTTCCTGCAGGGGGATGTGAGCAGCAAATGTATGAGCTGCAAGGTCATGATATTGTGGGTATAAACATACAGCTTCCACCTGCAAGTATGGGTATTACTCTGTTTGTGCTGGCTTCTTGCAGCACTTACTCTGAGGATACTGTTCAAAAAGCAGAGTAGCCCCTAAACAAGCCCTGTGCCATGGAAAAAAAGAATTGCACCTGGTGGTGGACATCCCCCAGGATGAGGCTTTTAATGAGAAAGATGAAAGTCCCCATCTTCATGGGTGTTTAAGCACATAATTCTGAGTAAAATCAAAGACTTCAGGATCTATATCCTGCTTGGTATATATATCTCCCTTCTTTTGTATTCTGCAGTCTTGTGAACAAGACACCAACCCTGGTAAAGCCACCACCTGCGACAGGAGTGCAGCAAGTGGCAGCTCAGTGGTCAGTGCTTAAACACTCGAGATGAAAGTCTAGAGAAAGATGCATGCTCACAAGTCTGATGTCTAGCACTGGCGGAGACAGGTTGCTATTTGAATAAATTGGATTAATTATGTCAAAGGTTTTTGTCTCCTTCATACATGCATTTGCCAATCACTGGCTATAATTAAACGGTCAGACCATAACGTTTCTTCGATCCCTTCCAGCTTGAGTTTTCTACATGCTAATTCCCCGTGTAAGTCTTTCCCCTCCTCCATTTCCCTTCCCCCAGTCTTTCTACCAAGTCTTTCTTGCTGAGAGCTCTGCAGTGCATGGGGCAGTGCTGCTACAAGGTCCCTGCCAGGCTGACAGCTCCTTTGCATGAGGCCAAAAGATCTATCATCAGCTACGGGCTCGGCTCTCCTTGGCACACAGTCCTGCTGAGGGAGCGGGGAACAGCAGAGAGGAGGTAGTAGGCAGTTTCACAGTCTTTGGTGGACACTCTCAGGAGCTGCCTGTGACAGAGCTCCTTGGGTGTCTTGGCAAGAAGAAAAGCTTCTGCTTCTCGTGTGCAGAGCAGAGACAGAGCCAGGTCATCCTGCAACACCTATTGCAGCAGTGGAGGATAAGGGCTGCAGCTCCTTACTGCATGCTGGGAGAGCTGGCGCCGGGGACTGCGGTCAACACCCAAATGGGTTAATATAGCAGTGGGAGAGCACACCGCCCACATGCAGGATACCCCCCCCAGCCTTTTCTTCCTGGTGGTCCCACCACCCTGTCCCTCCCAGTGTCATAGCTCAGATGAGCTGATTGCCAATGCAACGATTTCAGGTGATAGCTGGGCCTTGTCAATGACAGTAAGTGCTTCTAAGTAAATTATGCACCTGCTTCATAGAAACATTGAACATACAAGAAGATATGGCTGAGGTTAATGGACTAATCACTTGTCTCTCACCCCTGGGGTCTCCGTGCTAATCCAGATGAGATTTGAAGGCTGAAAAATTGCAGGGACATATATAACTCAAAGGCGTAATTGAATTGAGTTGTGTTGTAATCTTACCCAGGTTCTCACACCTATGGCATATTTTACAAGGAAACCAATGATAAGTAGAGCCCATGGGTGCTGGGTGTTCAACAAAGGATGACAGGGACAGTCTTTAGTGGCAATTTAGCTTGGTCTCTTTGGTCACAGAGCAGCTGTAGTATCGTGGCATGCTCCAGTGGAGCTGGCCCATGACTGCCTGGAACGTGTCACTGCCCTGTTGCTAGATAAAAGCACATTGTGCCATCCTTTGCTACAAGCGGAAACTAGACAAAAACGGTGCTTTTGCACTGTCCATATTTACAAGATGAACTTTAAACATTTCTTTTCTTTGGGATGTACCTGTATGCCTCAGACCATGGCAATTCTCTCTCCCTTGCATGAAGAGTTTTCTCTTGATGCACAGCCCCTTCTGAGAGTCTCAAAAACTTATGCTAAAGAAAGTTCCTTTAAATCTAAAGTGGTTTGTTTATCTGCCTGGTTACCCACATGGCCAATGTGGGCCATGTTTTCGTTATCAGCTTATAAGGCAGATCTGACTTCTCTGCAGAAGACAGGGAAAGTAGGCTGGCAGCTGTCCTGTAATTGCAGATTTGGTCCTAGCACCAGTGTGCCTGCTCTGTTCTCAACCCAGCGGCCTGTCTGCAGAATGGCAGATGGCCTCAATACCTGCCTAGGGTGAGCAGACACCAAGGCCTGTGTTCATTTTCATCTGCTCCTCAGCCACCTCCTCTCCTCAGTATCTGGAAACCCTGCATCCAAGGTGTAGCTGGAAGTCTATCAGTTGTCTCTCTCAGCTCTTGTCTGCAGCCCCACATTCCCACCCATCCCTGCTGGCACATGGGCAAGGAGTGGGACCTGGTGATCAAGCCCTCTTCCTTGCTTTGCAGCCCAAGGTGCTGTTCAGGAGTCAGGGCTGGGGAGCTCTTCTCGCTTAGACGTTGGTCCAGGCACTTACATCCAAAGATATGACCTCCAGCTGAACACAAGCAAGTCACTTTTAGGGTAAAATCCATTTTCACAGACAGTCTGAATTGATCAAGGAGAGATGGAGGAGGAGGAGGAGGCTGAAGATGCCATTAGATGCATTGGTGCCAACTCCATATACAGCAGCAGAACAAGAAACTCCAGATCAGATGTGTGTTTACAGTCTTCCCCTTTACTAATTAAGGATAATATAATTTCTACCACTGGAGATTGCCTAGCAAAAGCAACTATCATTTCTCCCGTGAGTCAGCAGGTCTGTTAAATTTGGTTATGTAGTTACATAAATCTGAGGGGAAAAAGATGAAAAGCTTGGCTGTTTTGGGTTTCTCCTGTTAAACATCTAGAGACACATAAAAATGCTCTTCAGAGAAGAATCATAGGTATCCTGGGAAAAAATTGTTGTTGAGATGAGGCTTTTTTGTGCCAATCTGACAATGAAAAATGAGCACCAGATCCTCAGTGCTTTCTCTTAGGCTTGGCATAGAAACAATTTATGCTGGCATGGTTGGGAACAAAGAGTGAGCATTTTCTAAAGACATTGTTAGGGTCTCCCCATTGAAGGATAAATAGAATAGAATAGAATAGAATAGAACAGAACAGAACAGACTAGACTATTTCAGTTGGAAGGGACCTACAATGATCATCTAGTCCAACTACCTGACCACTTCAGGGCTGACCAAAAGTTAAAGCAGGTTATTAAGGGCATTATCCAAAAGCCTTCTAAACACTGACAGGCTTGGGGCATCGACCACCTCTCCAGTAAGCCTGTTCCAGTCTTTGACCACCTTCTTGAGTGGCAAGTGAACATTTCTTCAGCCCAAACCCCCCAGCAGTGCTGAACTCCTTGCAGGGCCCTGTGTTCAGCCTGGCTGAGCACGAACACTGCCTATAGCAGTCAAAGGCAGCTGAGGGGGGGGTGTGATGTGTACTGGCTATCTCTTGGGGCTGCCCATGCACTTGGCTTAAATTACTCAGAAGCAGTAAGGGCAGACTTCTACATACGTGTTTTCTGAAGAGCTCCACGTGGGGACCTAAAGCGTGAGGGTCTGCATCCTTCACAAACCAAACCACGTCATCCACCGTCCAGGTCAAAGGATTCTTGCTTGATGGCCGAGCCGCGTCTTGTTGTTCTGGTGAAGGACTTGAGGCTATCGGTACAAAAAAGCCCACAACAGCGCATTACAATGGCATGCAGTGGTTTCCTTGGTTTGTGAGCTTGCAGGGGTACGGCAGCCTCACTGCGGCGTTGGACGCTGGATCTGTGTGTGCAAATATCAGCCTGAGGTCGTGGGGTGGGGAGACAAGGGGACTTGGAGCAGTTTCCGATCTGACTGCTTATCGGGAGGCATGATCCCAGCTGGTGAATTGCGTTAAAAAACATGAAACCCTCAGGTTCCTGCTGGGGAAGGAAAAATGTGCCAGCTGCCAGGCTCTTAATCCGAGCTGCCCCTGCTGTCTGATCTGCAAGCAGCGGGGATCTTGGCTCAAGAAGACACCACCCTCCCACCTGGAGAGAAAGCGCTTCAGCACTAAACAAAGGAGTTTGCCATTGAATGTGAAGGCTAGAGGGTAAAATTAGGATTTAGCAAATAGGGTTTTTTTCTTTGCATTCAAATATTCAGACTTATCTTAGAGCTTAAAGGAAGGTTTCTAGTCCATATCCTCCTAATCTTAGGCTCTCACAAAGCTGATGGTCCCCACTGAATGCCTATTTGGAAAGCTACTAAAACACGCAAAGATGAACATTGCACGTGTGACTTTTTAATGGTATAAGCCCGGGATGATTTAAGGTCACTTTGGCTTGCTGTAGCTTTAAATCAAGTGAATAAAGGCACATTGGAATGAAAGTGCATTTATGTTTTTATTCTTAGTCTCTGCAGAATTATAAATCTCAGCCTACACGTGAATATAATTTGTACCCCCACTAATGCTGTTTCACTATTACAAGAACTACATTATGCTAGGTTACAGGAAAGCTGTTTAAATTTGTTTATATCCACACCAAGCAAACTTTGCATTAGCAGGTGGCAGCACACAGATGTCTAAAATGTTACTTGCCCAGACCTGCTCATCTCTTTCTGTTAAGGCCCAGTTTTTAATGAGAGAGGTGCAAATGGCAAGCAAGCAGACACTACAGAAGACAAAAAAGGAAACAGAAGAATGCTAGTAGAGAGAGACCACAGATCCTAAACTGGAACCTGGAGAAGCCCCAAGTAGCCAAGAGGGCAATCAGACCTGCTGAGGAGAGAAGGGCTGAGCTCTCCAGAGAAATACTGAGCCTATAGAGACAGATGAAATGTATGAGAATCCCCATGCGTGACTCAAAACACGATCCTAATTCATGTGAGCAAATGCAGTGGGCTGGGTTTGTGGCTTGTGTAGATTGTCATTCCATTGACTTCAATAGAGCTGTGCTGATTTATATTAGCTCAGGCTCTGCCCATATATGCCCAATAACGGCTTTATGCGCGTATTGGTCATTATTTTCTTGCCGCCATGCTCATCTTATTGTATAATGTAATGAGGGATATTTTGCAGTTACAAAGGATGAACTCCAGAAAGCAGCAGTGCTATGAATGTGCAAATCTGGTCGATGGGCTTCATAATGGGATGTGATGTAAATATCATGATAATTACACTCTCATTTGCTAAGTCACTGTTCTGGATATAAAGGACAAGGAATAGCCGCAGGTCTTCTTAATTAGACAGCGAGGATTGGTGTTCGTATGGACTCAGGCAACCCTGGGCTCCACTCACAGAATAAGTGCAATAGACAACGGTACAGACACCATCTGGAGCCTTTGGCGTGAAATGATGAAGACAAAGAGTGCAAAACGAGCAGGGTAATCTTGGCCAACCCCTGGATCATCAGTAACATCAAGTAACTTTGTCAGGGACAAGTGGGAGAACTGAGACTTGTCTTGGAGGCAGAGGGGCGAGTATTTCTCATCTACCTGATCTGCCAATGATCTGGATGCCAGTTGATGTGCGGAGATATTGGGCACCTTGGCACCTCAAACCAAAGGTCAGGGAGAAAACCAGGCTTTCGCAAACCAGCCGGAAAATAGAGGGGGGAGAGAAAGGTTTGGCCATGCCCAAAGGATTGCAGAAGTTTCTATGTTACTGTCATAATGTGGTCCAGGGAGATGTGCCACTACTGAGGATCACATTTTTTCCCTTAGTTTGTATGAATGTAAGGAAAGCCCAGGGGGCTTAGCCTGGAATTCACAACGGGCACAGAGAGAGCAGCCCCCAGCCCAGTGACTCCAGCCTGCAACCCGCTGCTTCCAGAAATGCCAGGAAAGGGCAAAGGGGAACAGAGAGCCCCAAGAGCAGTCGGGAGCCTTCACAGGTATTGGAAATATTTGTAATGAAAGGAAGGGGGATGAGAACAAAAGGTTGAAATGACAGGGGAATTCTATTCATTCCTTCGCAATCTAGCAATCAATAGCATAAATCTGATTTTTTAAAGACAAATATATAAATGACCTTTCTAAAGAGACACATGGCTAGAACTCTTCCGGGCCCTAGCAGGTGAAGATAACCCTTTCAAATCCCTACCTGAGGTATAATATAATAATAAAAAACAAGAATTATTTGTAGATACTAATTCTTCAAAGATTGTTTCCTCTTTATTTACCTACCTAGAGTCAAGTCCTGGATTCTTTGCTGCTTCTTCATGAATTAAGATGTGTTATTTTACTTGTGTGTAAGGGGCTACCTTTAAATGTTGGTAAAACTGGGATACCACCAGCTTGCAGACAAATATCTGGAACACAGTTTGTAGCTGGTGAGTCTGAAAACAATCTGTTTTTCCATATACCTTTAAAATGTATTTTGTTGTTTAATTTACTCTTGCTTTTTAACATCGTAGTTCACGCATTTAAGTGTAATCTCTCCGTTTACAAAAGAAAATAAATCATTTCATGTCTACACAAAGGCATGGGGTTTGTTCCAATAGCATCACTTTGCTGAAAGATTATATTAAGCACAAAAGTGTTTGATGGCAGCAGGGCAAGTACTATACATTTTTTCTTATCTGAAGGTATTCACACTTAACCTAAGAATTAGATAAATGAAGAAGTCTCATGTCTCCCGGGTATCCTATGCCATCCTGTCATCAGAATTAATCAAGATGATAATGAATACTCAGATTACAAAGAGATGGGAGTGCTCGCGACCAATAATTATTTTTAGAGATCGTAATCTAGGTCAAATCCAATTTCCTGTTTTTGACAGGTGGCAAAAATTTGTCAAATTAATGGAATGGGATATGGAAATTTAGGTAATCAGATGGAAGCACTTCCCCCTCTTGCCTGAAGCAGTGTTGGGGAAGGAGAGTGAAGAGATTCATCTGCAGAGGAAGGTCTTGGGGCATCCCAGTCGAGACCATTGCCTGCGCAGAAATGGCTGGAGACACGGGGTCAGTGGCCAAAGCTCTGTGAAGCTGACAGAAAGATATGGCCTGACTTGGTCTGAGCTCTCACCCCACGCAGGCTATTCTCTGCTCCCCACCTCTGGCGTCAGGACCTTCCTGAGAAGGAGGATGGAGAGAGAGAAAGCCAACAGCCAAACACTGCAGAGGCATGACAAAGAAATCCGATGCTAAAATGGAGTTAAACCTGCGAAAGAAGGAAAGATAAACAGCAGACTCCCTAAATATGTTCTTGGCAAACATACAGAGCCCAGAGGGAGTACGGTCATTGATAGATAAGAGTGGAAAGGGAGTGACAGATGAACTTTAATATTGCTGCAGGCCTAAATGATTTCTTTGCCTCAAGGGAAGGGGGTGGGAATGAAATTTTAAAAGGTTCTCTCTGACTGCACTGGAGCAGATAATAAGGAGCAGCAGATCTACTGAAACTAAGCAGAAGTAGCAGACCCTGAAAGGTGCAGAGAAATGGGAATTATTTTAAAAAACAAGCACCTCCCACTATAAGCAAGGACAGGAGGAATGCTTTGTAGAAGACACTTTTCTAAAAGTCTAGGGCACACCAAGCAGGAGAAGAGGAAAGGCATCAGAAGAGCAGGCATGTGGGAGAACACAATTACAGGATATTTATGGGCACGGGGGGGTTGACGAGCCACAGTCAGCAGAGAGCTCTGCGAAGAAGATTGGGCTTAGCACGTCGATTTACACTGGCAGGCGCCTGCAGGAGATACCGTGCACCACCTGGCTGGTGGCCTCAGCCCCGTGGCATGGCAGAGCAGAGTCCTCGTCCCACCAGTGCAGCGGCTGCTCCCACTCCCGGCACAGCACACACCGCATCGGGATGCAACATCGCGGGTGCTCCTCTGCCCCCTGCAAGAGCAGCCCAGCCTCCAGCTGCATGAGATGTGGCCATGGGCTGGCATTAAATATTTATTTGGGCTTTTCTTGCTTTGTCTCTCTTTTGAAGGGAAGAAAAAAAAGGCAGCTCACTGAAAGCATCGAAACTGTAAATGTCCTCAAAAATTAACAGGCAGGCTGTGTTTGCGTGCTGGTACCCAGCGCTGAATCCCACAATGCCATCAGCAGCTCCTTTGCCACTGCCTTAGGGAGGTGCTGGATCTGGCCCCCACAAGGTGCTTGCAGCATTATTTTGGAAAAAGAGAAACTTCAAACCCTGTGCCCCCAAATATTTTCAGGAAATAAATGTATTAGCAAGCAGGATTGCCTCTTTAACAAAGGCCCTCAGGTGATAATAATTAGCGCTAATATTGGATAATAAAATCTACATAAAAATAACAAGCTACAGGGCAAGGTTAAGGTTATTATGTTGTGGTTGAACACGCAATTCTTCATACTTGGAATAAAGGCTTTGTTTGTTATGTAAGCAGGCTTGGAAAGGTTTATGATGTCCTTGACTATTCCTTCACTGATTTAAGAGCTTCAATTTGGCAAATGATGACAGGAAAGCGCATGTTTATCTGTTAGCAGCCCCAACTGGCTTTTTGAAATGAGATTTTTTGGTTTGTTTTGTTTTGGAATTTTTTAGCATAATCATGGAGAATTAGGCATCAAGCTTCCAATCGCATTAATGAGAGCTTTGAGGTTTAATCTCATCCATTCCGCTTGAAAGACATGTTCTGCTATGCACTGAGATATGTTTTATGGTTATGGTTTTTTCCATGATATTTGCCCACCATGATAAATAAAGCAAGCTATTTTTCAAAACTATCCATAAATAAAGAGGATTGGTTTGAGGTTTCAGAGAGAAATTCTTCCTCTTTTTAATGAGTCCTGCCCATCCCTGCCTTGTAAGTATGCAAACTGAGGAGGCTAAGAACAGAGACTGGCATGCACCACTTTCTTACTCATCTTTGCTCACTTATGAGTCAGCAGCATATAAATTATCCCTAGAAAGAGGGAAGACACACGCAGAAGGATCGTAGTGAAAGCACAGATTCCAAAGACCTTTGCAAGAGAGATCTTGCAGAGACAATAATCAAACTCTTCTGTGGCTGCACTAAGGCAATTGCAGAAAGGTGTGTATTTTAAAAGTCTGGGATTGCCAGTAAAAGTGGAAGCAACATGGTAGGTGAAAGTATGACAGCTGTGAAGAAATACAGTCTCTAATTTTAAGGAGGAGCAGGCAATGCTCTGTAGGACTCTACAGTGGGAATTCCAGTGTCACAGAGCTGACGCTATTGCAAATGGAGTAGGAGATGAAATTAGGCTGTGACTGGAAACAGCACAGTTTCTTTAATGCTAGAAGTGATATCGCAATGCATCTGTGGGCACCTTGCCTTCATGGATGTCACTGTGTTTCTCATCACAGCCACTGAAAGCTGCCTGGTCATGTCTGAGAGCAAATGTCTCTCCTCTGCCTCAGACTCTGCCAACTCCTGCCATGGAGTGTGGGAGACTCTCTGCTGGAGTCTCCAGAAAACAGCTGAGGGGATCAGAGGAAATGTGATGGATGGTGGTGGCACAAACATGCACAAGCTGTTTGTGCTGCCATACATTGGTGGAGCACAGGGGATTGCTATTGCCTTGTTAGAGACCTTGACAGCAAACCCGTCTCTGTACGGCTTTGCGTGTACCTCTATGACAGACCCTAATCTACAATGGATGATACTGGGACTAATAAATTGTTAATAATTATAAATAAGCAAAATCAATGAATTCATAACCATTTTTATGATGTTCAGTGCATAACTGTCAGTTTTAGAGCACCCTTACTGTTGAGCTAGCCAAATGGCCCAGAGGTCCCAGAGGAGCTAGTCTGTGCAAGTGTCTAATGCTTGTCACATAAAAAATACTAAGCGGTTTTGGGATTAGTCCTATTACGCCAAAATATTATATGCAGCAGCTTAAAGTCACTTGTAACTGCTTCAGAGACACCCACATATCATGGGTGCCTGGTTCAAAAGCAATCTCTTCCTCTTTGCTCCTCAAAGTGCTTTAATATGTTTTAAGCTAGAGAAATACAGGAACCTGCGAAGCCTACTGCATGGCCACTCTATGACTTTTCTGTTGGTTCAGTTCTGGAAAAACGATGTGCCACCTTTTAGACTTTCATTTTGTAAAGACTGCAGATTTTGTGGGAAGTCATGATGAGAGAGATGGAGCTGTTTCCTGAAGCTTAGCTTTCTGCTCAGGACCATACTGAACTTTCACAAGACATTAGCTGAGACTGGGAAACCGTGACATTCGGAGTCAGAAACAAGAAGGGAAAGTAATGCAGCTGAGCAAGCTTAAGGAGCTCTGATTTTAAGCTTCGTTCCCTTGAACATAGTTTCAAATCCCTGATACCAAGGCTTTTCTCCACACAACACATTCTTAAGCACAGGAATTTTGTGGATGCTGAAAATATACAAAGTATTCAATAAGCCACTGAGTGATTCAGGGAAGAAAAATCTATGAAGGGTTACTAAATATGAATCCACCACCTCTGGTTCAGGAGGTCCCTGAGCCACAGATTTCTGAAGGTGGAGAGGATAGTGGGGAAGCACCACCATCTCTGCACTTATGTCTTTTCTGGGGGTGTGCTGCTGTCTCATGCAGGAGACAGGATGCGCAGCTAGACAGACCTTTGCTCTGAACTGCTCTGACCCTTCCTATGTACTACAAAGAGATAACGACTGATCCCAAGCAGAATGATAAAGATTTTCAAAGCAAGCAAGTAACAACATTGTTAAATCTTGGCTCCTCACAGCTGCCAACTAAAAAGCTTGACGAAAAGGGTCCCAGTTCTGCTAGGAGGCTCTGGGGAAGCAGTGGGAGAGGGGAAAATGAATCCTGTGCACAGTAAGCTTCTTGTCCTGCCAGCACCTGATTATGCCGACCCGAGAGGCACTGAACAAGATCTGAAAGAAAAGGCTTTTCATTTCCTTTTCTTTGTAACTGAGGCACCCAGTTCTTAGTGATAACCTTTTACAAGTTGTTTGCGGTAGTACATTTCTATACTATCCACTTTGCTTTGAGTAAAGTTGATTCTATAAGTAAAGAAAAAATAATTATGAGAACTGACCGCTTATCATCTGTGGTCTGTATAACAGAGTAACACAGGGGTAAACCAGGAAAACAAGTGTGTGAAAATAATAGCAGAGTGAGTGATGGTTTTGGGTAGATCTTGAACATATAAGAAGGCAAACTTAGATAAACAAAGAAATACAAGGATAAATACTGGTAATACATTTTTTTGGAAGAAGAAGAATGTTCTGAAATATGAAATAGTGAAAGTTCAGGAACAAGAAATAATACAGGTGTTGAGGAGGTGAGGGATGTGAAGGAATTATGCAAAGATCTGCGGCTACTGGAAAGAGGCTCTGGAGTGGCTACCAAGAAAGAATATGCAGAATCACTTGCAGTTTCCAGGGGAAATGCAAGGGCAGAAAGACGGTGTAATGAGCTAATGGTAGACAAAGGGGCTAGGGGAATCAGCAAGGCTTCTGCAAATATATCAAGATTAAAAAAAAAAAATACTAGACTGACAGCAGATTCCATTAATAAATGAAGAAGGGAAAGAAATTAATGACTTAAAAATGGCCAAGACACTCAACTCCTTTGTTAGATCTATCTTCAAGATGAAAAATGCATAAATGAAGTTTGAATAATTAGTAAGGGGTGAAGACACTGTTGGAATCATTACTGATAAAGACCTGTTAATGGAGAACTTGGAAAATGCAAACAAAGACAAAGTTAACGGAAGTTCAGGGAATTAGCTAACCTGTTTGATGAACCCAGGTCATTTCTAGAGAAAAAAAAATCATGGCTAATAGGGAATAAAGCTAATGGGCAGAGCGACTGATCCAGCAAACGTAAATCCTAGCAGGGTAACTGGACAAAAATACAAAGAGAGGGAAGAAGAAGGGTTATTGAATGCAGTGGTTCCCATGGCATCCCTTGAATTTGCAGATAAAATTCTTGTGACTTTCCTTCCTGAAAGATAAAAGAGCCTTGAGCAGTGAGCTGGATGATTTCTAAAAATATATGTTTTGCTGGATAGTCTTTTTCAAGCAAAATCTGGCTTGGTTCATGATTAAAGGGGCAGGATGGGCCACGCAGCTAGGAAGTAAAACCTTTTGCTAAAATGCTTTGAGGTAGGCACTAATGTTTGGGTTTGCTCTGCATCGTATCTTGTACACAGCTGGTGTCACACAACTAACAGGTACCTGCCAGTAGGCAGTATCAGTCTTTGGGAGGAATGCCTTATATATTAATATTTATATCTGTAAGTCGATAATAAGTTGTGATTGCCACACAATTATACATAATACCTATGCTTACATAATTAATAACAGCATTAGAAAACATTCACCTTTTTACTTAATGATGAACAGATTGATTTTGTGTTTACATAGGATATTATTTCTACTTTGCGTAAGTGGTCTGGACGGATGTCAACCCAGATGCACCTCACTAATTTTCCTGGGAATTTGGGAGTGAGTTAAGACTCCAGCATGGCACCAGCATAGAACACACACTGCTAAATGGAAGATGTTATATTACCACTTCTGTTTGCTTCAAGATAGGTCCCATTCCTTGTTGGGCTGGAGGTCTGATGCCGCAGGCCAGTGGACGAGGACCCCCCTGAAGACATCTGGGCAGGACGATGGCTACAGGAAGAAGAGGAGCCTCCAGCAGGACGTCCATCTGCAGGACTCTGCCGCATGGCGTACATGGAGCCCATGCAGCCGAAGGCAGAATCGGCAGGATCCATGCTGTATCGCTTCATGTTTGCAGGATCAGCCAGGTAGTCCTCAGGTATGACTGTTTCTGCTCCGGAAGCCAAGACATAAAAGAAACATCAGTAAACCAGAACCAATTTTAATTCACCTTGAAAAAAAACCATATATTTTTGCCCAAATTCCCTTCTTTTGGCAAAAAGTTTAACTCCATTTCCAACTTACTGTACAGACAACTGGCTCCAGGAGGGATCCTTGCTGAGAATTAATAAATAATGAAGGGAAGTACAAGCTCTCAGAAGTCAGTAGAGTCACAACTGGGAAACTATGGCTTGATGTGACTCATCTGAGTCAGCTTACAGCAATATTCTCCATAAAGTCCTGGGCCGCTGACTGACGGGTCCTATTTGGCTCATGGTGCTCCCCAAATACCACTGAGACTGGAGGATTATGCAGCTATTGTTTGCTCTGTCTTTTGTTTAAAACCATGAAAGGTGAAAGGAAGAAGGCAGAGGAGGACAACAGGACAGGTAGTTTGTTGGCTTGATAATACCTGGCAGCCAGTAGGAGGGAGTGAAGGTAATAAACGAAAGCGTTCTAGCTGCAGTTAACAAAATTAATCAGAAAATATCCTCCGCTGCAGACATCCATCTGGCCCGGTATCCCACAAGGAGAAGAGGCTTGATGGCTGATGAGCACGCCCAAGGTTTATCACGGACAGAGATGTGTGAGTGGGTCACTCAGACCTGGCTCAGGTTCAGACACATGTGCCACCATCACGGACAACTGCAAACCATTGCTCTGGTTCCTCTCCTCTATGTTGCACTTTGCACACTGTGTAGGAGCTAAATACCTTGTTTTTCAGACTCCTCCCTATAAACCAAATTTTGCACTTACAGACAGACCTATTTTAGAGACTTATATTCCCCTTTGCTTGGGATTCTAACACACAGGCATGAGGCAGGTCTAGCCCCAGGTTTTGCAGTACACCAACTTTTTTTTGCTAGTTCCCCTCAGACCTAGGTCCAGGGGTGTCTCGCTTTGCTGTCTGGACTGAGACCTCCACGTCTGGCTTCGCTGTCTGGACTGAGACCTCCATGTCTGTGTCATTGTCCTGTTCTGGCCAGTGCCAGTCTCCTCCCAACAGGCCTCGATAGCCAAGCTCCTTCCTATTTGACTTTTTTGTCTTCACAAAACAGTCAAAGCTCTTCCTCCTCCTCATTCCCACTGCTGTTCGCCCTGCAAAACCAGCCCTCACCTCACCCAGCCCCAGGACCTTCTCCTCCTCCACCACCATCACCGGGATACAAGCAGAGCCCCTGGAAAACTCTCTGAGATCCAAACCTTCACATAATCCCTACAAATACTGGCAACCTGCACTTCAGAGATTCCCACTCTCACTGGGTGAAACAAGGTGTTAATATCTGGCGGGCAGGGAGCCCCTAGATTAGGAAAGTGCCTCCCATTGCCCCATGACATTTCTTTGAGCTGTTGAAAACGCCACTTTCCTCATCACGTGTACTCTCCCCCTCCAGAGACATCTGAGCAGGGTGAAATTACCCCCGTGGTATTGCACATCTCCTTCCCTGCCTGAGCAACACTCTCCTCCTGACGTGTTGTGTAGCCTTATTGAGTAACAGGAGGAATTCATGCTGTAATTTATGCTACAAGACCCAAACTCCATCGCTAATGGATGTTGAGGCTGTCTATAATAGAGTTTTCCTTTTAATTTACATTTTTACTCTTTTCCTTTGAAAAAAAAAAACAAAACAAAACCTTGGCAGCTGTGTACAGTAGTTGATATTAAACAAACATGATTTAGTTTGACAACTCAAATATTCAAGAGTTGTGCTATGCCAGCATCCTGGCTCGTGTGTCAAGCCGCAGCACAGATTTTTGTTACATGATTGCCTAACTTTTCATTTTCTTGCTGCTGTCTTTTAAAACTTTGTCCCATTCTGGGCCAAGCCTGGACTTGCCATAAGGCAAACATCAGATGTGAAGGACAGCTGTAAATGTGAAGTTTCCTTGCTTTGGGGCACTTGCCTTTGCAACTGCAAGTAACTTTCCTTTAGCAAGGCTTTTTTCCCTTAGATAATTTGGATTCTTACAGCATGCATTCAGGTATCCTGCTGCCTTCTGCCAGGGATTTCTGAGCTTGATTCTCACACAAATACAGATAGGGTGTAATTCAACTGAATTCAACAGAGTTCAGCTGACGTAACACTAGCATAAGAGAAATGGGAATCAGATGCTCTGAACCTTTCTCCCTAACCCCCAACAGATGCCAAAATTGTATAGCAATTGAGCTAAATACCTTGCTTTTCAGACTCCTCCCAATAAACCAAAGAAAATCCAATCAAGCCTCCTCATTCAAAGGAATTTAATTACTGTGTAGAACACTTGCAATAAAAGCCTTGTATGCATAAAGAAGACAGCTCTTTCTGCAGCATCCTGCCTGCACTGCATGGAATAATTATGCCTCTTGTGAATCATTACCTCTTTATTCCAGGAAAAGAATGCTCTTTTAATATGATTACAATAGGAAGAAGGCACAGACTATCAAAACAACAAACAGCACATTAAAAGAGCCCTGCTAAATAAATGGCATACAGCTTTTATTACTATGGATATAAATGACTCCAAAATTTGTGAGCAGACACCAGGGATTTTTTGACTCATGTCAGACTCTCTCAGTAGTCTGTGTGAAATAAGACATGTGCGGGTGAAATCTCTCAGTGGAAGGACACCTGTGAGTTGCATATGAGACTATGACAAGGAGCCAGACACCGTCAATTCTGTTCCTGACCCTGCCTGAGACTCTTTTCTTGATCTAGATCAATTTATTCCACGTCTCTGCTTTGGGCTCCAAAATGAGAGTAATGATGCCTATTGCCACGGACCAAGCAGGAGCCTTCATTCATTAGTTTGAAACATGCCCCAGTGGAAGGTGCTCTGGGAATTCGAAAAGTCATATTTATGTCTTCATTGTACGGGGGGAGCAGGGATCATCTCAAGCAGCCAGGTTTCTAAGCAAGCCTTTTCAGAGGTCCTGATCTTCAAGTTGACATGAGCAGTCAGTAGATTACAAGAGCAACTCATTGGAATCACCTCCTGACCAAAAGAAGCTCATGATGAAATGCAGATCACAGTTAGATTAGGAAAAAGGAGACCGTGCATTCAAGTATGTGGTTACAGGTTTTAAATCATACAGTTTTAAAAGGTGCTGGTCAGCTTCTGTGCTCCCTGCTGAGTGCGGGCTGCTTTGTAAAACTCACGAGCTGATGCACCTTGAGCAACCATGTCTCCGTGAGCCCATGCAACAGTCTGCCCACCCCCAGGAGAGACCCATATGTGGGAGGGAAGAGGCAGGCAGACCCTGGGGGACTTTCAGTGCACAGAGAAATCCATTATGCCCCTGAGGGGTGACACAGCCCCCCATGACACTTCAGGGCAGGAGAAGACATCTGCATTTCATGACGCCCCTCCCAGCAGCAGAGAAGGGGGTGAAGGTGACCAGGGACAGTCTGTATGGGTTCACCAAGGATCAGTCACACCTGACCAACCTGATTGCCTTCTATCATAAAGCAACTGGATTTGTGGGCAAAAGGAGAGCAGTGGAAGTCATTTGCCTTGACTTTAGCAAGGCTTTCAACACTATCTCCCACAATATTCTTGCATCTAAGTTAGAACATTACAGTTGGGATGAGTGAGAGACTGGTTGGATGATCAGGCTTAGTGGGTGGCAGTTAATGGGTTTTATGGAGGCCAGTAAAAAGTGCGGTACCGCAGGGGTCTAACCTGGCATCCAGGTTTGGTCTCCACGATACCAGACAGACATGGACAAACGGGTGAGTTCAGCGGAGGGCCATCAAGATGCCTGGGGCCTGGAGCACTTGCCCTGTGAGGAGAGGCTGGGGAAACAGGGCTCATTCAGCCTGGGGGAGAGGGAGCTTGAAGGTAGGAACCTAACAGCAGCCCTACAGAACCCATGGGGAGGTCACCAAGAAGATGGAGCCAGGCTATTCACAGTGGTGCATGGCACGAGAACAAGAGACAACAGGAAAAAATTGAAATGAAAACTTCAGACTGGATGTAAGGAGAAACCTTTTCCCCATAAGGACAGTGGGGCAGCACCAGATGTTGCCCGGAGAGACTGTGCAGGCTCTGGCACTGGAGGTTTTCCAGACCCAGCTGGACAAAGTCCTGAGCAACCTGGTCTGACCCCATAGCTGACTCACTCTGCTTTGGGCAAGGGGTTGGACCAGAGACCTTCTGGGGTCCCTTCCCACCTGAATTGTCCTCTGATCCTGTGACCGATGTCTTCACTCCCAGAAGCAGCCATAGAGGGTGGGGGAGGACCGTGGCAAGGGCTCATGTGAGGGGTCTGTGGCCCCTTACAGTGGCACAGGAGGCAGCGGGACGGACAGGCTCCACTGTCCAAAAACTACAAAAGACTGTGGAAGCTCTTTGTGTTCGTGTTTCTCCAGCTCCTTGTTAGTTTGTACCACAGAGAAGCTGCATGAGTTGGGACTCCACCAATGATGTGTATGAAAATATCTGCATTTTGTAAGCTCCCAGAAGGCCTTGTAAAGTGTACAGCTTTCGCAGCTACTAATCCCACTTCGGCCAATTAGGGAAAAACATGGTTTCTAAGACAATAGAAGAAAACATAACTCTATTGAGGTTTAAAATGCAACAGTTTCATAAATCTGTGGCTTAGCCCTTCTGTATTCTGTTGCACTTCTGTATTTTATTTTCTAGGTAGTCAGCAGAAGGGCACACACTAGTGAGAAATTAGTACACAATATTTTAAAGCAGGAATTATGAGAAAGCTGCTTTGAGCCTTTGCTTTGAGCACAGTAGTCTCCATTACAATTGTTTACCACTCTGAGATGCTCTAGCCATTCTGGCATAGTTTTCCTTTCCATGAATGGTCTACAGGCAGCTGGATTGAAAAGCCCAAGGCTGTTACATCCAGCACACCTTAAAATGCTGCAAAGGAGGAGAGAAAAAACCCAACTGCTTTCCCAATTTAAAAATGCAAATTTCTTTAGCTGTGTTTTTTTAAAGTAGCAGCCTGTACAGTTCCTAGCCAAATTCCTGAAGATGGGTCAGCTGAGAGTTAAAACAGCATGCGAACCTGCATTTCACATCCCAGCTCTGCTGCAGACCTCTGGAGGGACCTTGGTCAGGTTATCCATCATCTCTGGACTCCAGTTCTCCATTAGGATGAAGAAAAATACTTGTTTTGTCTCTCACTTCCGTAACATGTTAAGTCCTTTGCCTCAGCAGTATCTGTATGCCACTACAGCACACCACATGGATGTATACTGTATGTGTGAATGCAGAACACATACTGTGGACCTTTGGTAGCATCTGCGAATAGAGACACTCCAGAAAGACAAAAAAAATTATGCCTCCCATTGTGCATTAGGAAAGCAAATGAAAATCAATTTCAAGACAAACAGGAAATGAAGAACAGTGTATACCCAGGAAAGATGACCCTTAGCTGACATTTTCCTGAGCAGATCTAATCTCTCACTTTTTCTCCTTGATCTTAAAAAAAACCAGACAAACTTAATCTGCTAAAATCTCTCCTATAGGTAAAAGCTCTTTCTGCACTCCAGAGACACTCTCTAGTCTGCCTTCTCTCCTCTCCTCCCAGGCCCAACATGTCTTGTGCTGCTTTCCTCACCTGCTGCTGCTCCCACATCACTTCTCGTGTTACATCCCTCTCTCCCCTTACCTGTCTCAGGCTCCCTTCCCTTATACCCCCCACCTGCTCCTCCTTCTGTTCTTCCCCATCATCTCTTCCTACTGCTTCTTCCATCATTCCCACCATCTCAGCCTTGCTCTAACACTGCTTTCCCACACCAGCAGCATCACCCTTTTCCCATTTTGCCAGCTATTTTCCTATATCCCTTTCCTATTTTCCCTCCTCCTGCACCACTGACCTGCATAGGCATTTCTTCCCCTGGCTGTTATCCTTCCATCCATTGCACACTTTCATTGATCCAGCTTTCCCTTTCTTGATAACCCCATGCCTTTCTCTGGGTTCGTCCCCACATTGCTGCTTGGACAGCAGAGCCCAGGGTCAGGGCAGTGAACTGGGAGCAGGGTCCCCGTTCCCGGTTAACAGGCCATGTCCTGCACAGCCATGGAGTGGCTGCATCCAGGTGAAGGTTGCACAGGGTGCCGATGGAAACCTGCACCCCCACCTCTGACAGTGATCCCCAAACCAGTGAGGTCCTCTTTTACTACTGGTAGCTTCCCAGGACAACTGCTGTTCCTTCTAGGTCAATACTTTTGTGTCATTTCATAACCTTTTACTCTACCACCTGCAATGCTTGATCATTTGTATTTGCTCTAATTAAATTCCCCGTTAACTTCTTTTCCTCACAGTCAATATAGATTTCTTTCTTTCTCTCTTTCTTTCTTTTCTCTGCCCCCACTTTTCCTCTTTTGTGTCGTCTCCTATTCCTCATATCATTTAGTGACGGACTTTGTCCTCTGACCCTTCCCTGTATCTTTTTAAGTGCTACCATATATTTTCTATAATGGTTTGACCAGATGTGAACTCCATATTTTAAGCGGCATGATATCATAGCTTCCTCAGACCTCTCCTCTCCCGCAGCCAGGGCCAGCCTTTTCTCATCTCCCAGTCATTTTGAGAAGAGCCAGCCACAGTGTCAAAATCCTATCGAGAGACTCCTTGTACAGTTTTATCTTCGCCTGTATTTTATAGTTCCTGAGCTTGGCTCCAGTTCCCAGCACGAGGATGGCATTTGCCCTGTCTGGGAGGCGGGGGGGGGGGGGGGGGGGGGGGAACAGTTTTAAGCAGCTGTGGAGGTTAGAAACCCTGCATCTCAACCTTCATGGAAGGAAAAATACAAGTGGGGAAACACAAAAAGCAAACGCAGAAATGCAGAAGGAAATACTTCAGGTGAGTTTAACCATCAGTTCAATCTAGTGTAAGCCAGAGAGGGAGAGAGCAGAGAGATCTAAACAGTACTTAAGAGTGTGAAAGAAATGCCTTGGTTCTGAACTACTACCTTCTGTTTTAACATCAGCTCTTAAAAGATTAAAAAATAACTTTTTTTGTGTCTGCCAAACAGCCTCACACATTTCTGTCCAGTCAGAAACAGACTGTGAACCTTATCTTCCTTGTAGCTTGAGTCTGCATGCATCTATCTAAAGATAAGAGCTTTCCATGATGGATTAAGACTTTCCAGCTCTGCCTGCTGTGATTTACTCTGGGATTACAGCACCAGCCCATTCCTTTTAGCTCCATCACCCGCCCAGACATGCAGCACAACGAAAATATGATGTCACCCCTTAGCAGGCGTTTCTACACCGCGTCAACACCACTCTCTGGCGCATGCATCCGCACCCTGCACTGCTGGGCAAGGACTGGACCTTTTCCACACCAGCCCGTGGCTGCCACAGTTTGGCTGGACAAGGAAAACGTTACAGGGAGTGACATCTGGTTCGTGGCAGCAGAGCTGAGCTGCTCACTGCTCGCCAAGGTGGAGTGGCACGGAAACGTGTCCCCAGGGAGCCACAGCATCCCTGAGGCTGCTGCAGAGAGGCAGCAAGTGAGCAGGCAGCCCAGGGCATCCGCCGACAGCGGTTCAGGGCTGTCACACCTGCGTTTTTCAGTCTACGGGATAACTTTTGCATGGGTTATAGGAACACACAATTGCATCCACGGGGGAGAGAAAGAGGGGGTACCAGTCAGTCAGAACAGGAAAATGTAAATAAGCCTCATCCACTTGTGAATGTAGATATTATGAACACTGAAACCATGGCCACACCGTGGAGATAAAACCTGCAGTGAATTCTCCAGGGTTTAGTCTGAGGCTTTACTGCACCATGTATCATCTCGCTGTGTCCTAGCTGCTAAAAAATATTTTGCAGTAACTGAAATGCCGAATTCCCCAAGGAGAAGCTGCCAGTCAGTTAATACCAGGAATCTAAATTTTTTAGAGAATTTTCCAAAATCCAATGTTGTGCTGATTACAAGGACTTCAGGATAGGCAATTTTTTTTCATTATTTAAACGATTTCCCTTGAGTATTTGCAGCCCAGACAATAGCCACATTGTGTTTAATGCAGTAGAACCAGGGAATGAAACCAGCTGGGAACAGATCAACATGGTTTTATTGTCCAAAGTGAGTAAAAAGGTAGAGTAAATTCACAAGGTAGCTGCTGACAAATATATTAGATTTAATAATAAAAGGTGCTCGTGTGTATAAATAACCCATCGAGGATTTTTTTTTTTTTAAGTGCTTGGGGATGATTGAGTAAATGTCTTATGTTGCAATGGAGAGGTTTTAGTCCTATCTTACAGCGTAGGCAAATTGTTTAGGCTCTGCATACCCACGAGTGAAGGCAAAGGGATTTCAATGACATAGGGATCCGGCCTTTAGAAAAAGTCTTCCTTTGGTCTCTTCCTCCTGATTTCAGACCTGCTCCTCCATTCCCTTCCCTTTTGCCTTGCCTTTATGTTACACCAAAGTGTACATTATGAAAAGGAGATTTATCAGGGTTGTATAGTTTTGTGTCTTAGCACAGCAATAGTTCTGCACTGGCAGAGGCAGACAGGAGAGGCTGTGATCGATCTTTTCTGTCTCCAGCTTCCAGCAGTACCTAGAGGAGATTTTCTATCCAGGTAGTTTATAATGTACTCCATATGCTTATAAATCAACATTGATAAAAGTTACAAAAAGCTGTATATAGAATACAGTAGATGACAATGACTGTTATTTGAAAATTTCAAGGTGTTATACGCTGGGATTCTCTGCAGCTGAAGTACTTAGTGCATTTCTGTTCTGCTACCATCATGATGAATCTCCCTGAATTATACTGCTTAGTACTGGCTTAAAATATTTAACAGCAATTTTTTTTTTTTTAAAAGCAAATAATTTGAGACGCAAGAAGTGAGATGTCTAGAGCGAAGGGCAGTAACTGCAAAATAAGCTGCATTTGCCTATTAATAACTAATAATCTCATCCAGAAATTAGGTAGAGCACATATAAAGCATGAGCCTGTACATGTGTTTATATGTAGGTATAAGATCTTTTATAAAGTCTTTGCCTCATTTCTCTCTGCCCAGTGCTGCAGCTCAGCTCAACTTTCTGATACTTCTTCTGGGGTTTCTTCTGCCGTATAAATACAACATAGCTGGGCCCTAAAGCCTTAGTTCCCCTTCACAAATCCTTTCTTTTCCTGCCTTCTCCGTGGCTGCTTCTGACATCCCTGGCCGATCTCAGTCCCAGCAGATAGGAACTCACCAATTCCCTTTCCTCGGGTCTTTTTATCCCTTCCTCTCACCGTGATCCCACAGAGCCAGTTTCCATTCACACCGGTGTGCTGCACTGTGCCATGCTGCCAGGAAGCTAGGCTTGCCCTGGGACCCCATCCCAGGACTCATCCCCAGCCTCACTGCATTTTCCTTCACTTTCACTTCTCTGCTGAAGTCTAGCAAGCCACTGCTGCCTTTTTGTTTAAATCACTTCTGTAAACTTACCTGTTCCATGAAGAAACCCACCATAAAGTACCTGATTCCCCAAACCTCCATTTGCAGCTTATTTTCAGTGAGAGGTAGAGACCTATTTCTCTTGCCCAGCTGCTGGTGGTGCAACTCCTCACCTTGCACCCTTACCTTTTTCACTGCTGCCTGCGGCCAGCACCGTCTCGGCACAAACACCAAACCGCACATCATCGCCAACAGTTTGCTTCCGTTACTCTCTTAATTGCTTTAATCTCCTCCTCTGCACTCATTTTGCCAACAGATGAATGTTATTCAGGCAGATGCTGTGTGTTACTACTTTCCAAAAGGCACTTTGATGTACTCTGTATAATTACTGCAAACAAATAAATCCTAAGGAGCTGGGGAGCACTGTTGATTAAACAGGGGCCAAGACTTTTCAAGAAAAAAATGGATGTTTTATTTCCATGGAACTGGAAATGCCATTGTGTGGGGGTTTCCATTTATTTTGTAGTGAACTGGAAAAGGATAGAGAGAAACAGAAGGTAGATAAAGACCAATAAAGGAGGAAGAGCCTTTTAATCTTTTAATCTAAAAGGCTAAAAAAAGAGAGCAATGTGGAGGAGGAGAAAAACTGAGATGAAAAACTGAAGAACATCCAAGCAAAAATCAGTAACATCCCCTGAAAAAAATTCTGAATCTGCTTTGAAGCCTGTCAGATGGAAATAGCTTAAACACAAGACTCCCTTTTCCCCCCTTCCAGCTGACCCTGCTTCCTCCCTTGGAGGTACAAGCCCAGGCCCTGCCGTAGGTGCCACGTACCAGGCAGTCCCAGAAGCAAGGGCCCTCTCCTCCGGATTCACAAAACACAAGCAAGTGTTCATCTCTCTTCCAAAACATTTCTTGCTTTGTCTTTTCTTTAGTAAGTGCTGGCTTTGCTAACTCTCATAGACCCCTCCACTGCCATAGCCAGTCTTTCTATTACTCTGGCTGCAACAGCAACCCAGCAGCAAGGAGCTACACATCTAATTGCCCACAGCTTTCATGGGCTATCAGTGCCTACACTGACACATCACATGTGGCTGCCAAGTGATGTTATGTGGCTCGAACTGGCACAAGGTAAGGATCCTGAGGATCATCTTTTCCCCCTCTCGCATCTATGAAAAATCTGGTGGGTCATACTGGCTAATGCATGCGGCTCTTGGTTGGGTGGTAGGTCTTTCATCATCAGTTCTGGCCTGTGGCCTGCTGATCTGACTGCTTGAAATATGGATATATTGGATCACAGGTATTTGTGTCAACATTTTAAAAATTTAGGAATGGAAATTCCTGTTTCAACTTTAATTTAAGCTATTTAAAATCAAAGCCAGTACTCCTAACTTCAGACATCTCCTAAAAGAATCATATAAGTCTATGGAAAAGTCTTAACCAGATAAAACCAGATAAAACAAAGTTAAAGCTAAAACTGAAGCCAAAACAGAGTTACAATCACATGATTTACCTGAACGGGGCTCTAAAAGAGTGTCCATGCTTCCTCACGTGACTGCGCATGTAAAGCTTGAATTAAATGCTTATACCCAGGGGTATTTTTTTCTGTAGTGGATATGATCTCATCCGTCATGCTTCATGCATTTACGCCCATCATTTCATCCACTTTCCTCATGCGTACCCTTTGATATGGAAAAATAAAGCATCTCTTTTCCCTTTAAACTCCATTTCATAGCTTAGCTCTCTCTTCTAACCTTCATGGCTGCAGCCCAGGCAATCTCCAGAACTGCCAGTGGCTGTGCCGTGGCTCTGAGCATATCTTGGGCTGAAGGGCAGAAGGGCCTTTGGGCTTCTCCTCATCCACCGCTGGGAGGAGAGTGCCTACCCCCCCGAGGGGTAGCTTTCCAAAAGGGATGGATTTTCATGCACCCCCTCAAGACTGGAGGTAAAACAGCCTGGCAGAAGGTGGGAAGGAGGATTTCCCTTGGGCTGACTGCTGAAGGAATGTCTGCTTATAGCTTCATTGCTTAGCATCCACAAGGAGATACAATTTCATAAATTTAAAGGAACAGAAAGGGACTCTTTCTTCATTTGGGGGTCAGCAAACAGTAATCACACAGCTTAAAGGTCAGAAGGGTCAATTTAGCCAATTCTATAGAGTTCAGGCAAATTATATCACAGGTGAATTTCATCTCTCCCATCCATCTCTTATTTTTCTTCCTGCCAGGATTTGCCCCTTAGTGTACATTTCATTAGTTTCTTCTGGTCTAGGTTTAAAGCTTTTAATGCTAAAGCCTCTGCTACCACCCTCATGAAACCTCTTCACAGGAGCATTGCCTCTTTTCTTTCACCCTCTTGGTTTTACTTCCTACCTCTTGTACCATCCTAAACTGTTCCTGTCCCTCCCCAGGTTTCTGAATGATGACATGCAATTCCAGCTAGAGTTGCCTCTCTGCTCTGCCACAGAGTTGCCACCCTGGACACCTCGTTTCAGGAAGCCAGTCCTGGGGATGGTGCTCTGGCTGCAGGCAGGACCTCGGCGGGGGGGTCCTTGGTGGCATGCCCTCCCCTGAGGCTGGCTGGGTCCGGTCTGGAGAGGGAGGAGGGACCTGGCCTGCTGATGGATGCACAGACTCATGCACGCATGGAGGGAAGGAAGAAATGCCTGCAGCCATCCCATCCTTTCTCTCCTCTACTGCAGGCTCTGCCGTCAATTCAAATGCCCCAAAGACCAGACGAACTTTTTATATTAGACTTTGTTGTGGCTGGATGGCTTGTGCAGTTCCTCTGCTCCCTGTTTAAGAGTGACCTTAATATTTTATTTATTGTTTAAAGGATAATGTTCATGGTAGAGGAATATATGAGGCAATAAATGGCCTTTGCAGGTAATTAAATGCTGAAGAGAGCCAAAGCTATTGATAGCCATAAAAGCCATTTATTCTGTGTGCTGAGAAGTCAGGAGCACTGTTCCTCATCATAACATGCAACAAGACAAGATTAAACAAGCCACGGTACTAGAAAGGGGAAAGACAACATTTTTCTTGCCCTCTCAGGGCTTGAAATTTCTGAGCTGCTGTTTATCTGTTGCTTGGAACAGAAAATATTGATTGTAATAATACATGGTTTTCTATCATGTTATTCCTTTTTTCCTAGCTGTTTTAGAAGGGCTTTGCACATGGTGGCAAGAATTATTTCCCTCCTTGGACAGATGCTCAAATAAAGGCACAGCAGGGAATGGTGACTTGCCCACACAATCAATGGGAAAGTCTCTGACAATATCCAGCTCCCAGCCTAGTGTCCTGCCCACTAGTCACACTCTTACAGTGCATTGCTATAGCATTTCTCGTACCAGCTTTTCAAGTGCTTGTAGATAGGAAGAGCCCACCTTCCTATATATAGAGGCACTGATGTAGCATAGGGTACCTCTACCTCCTGCTGTACCAGGTGCTTGAACCCAGGTGCTGCAGGGACAGGTAACATCTCAGGATTTGCTGTAATGCAGACCTGAAGCCAGGCACTTGCCGGATGAAGTCCTGGGAGTCATTCCACAGCTGCTCCCCACAAATCGCTCTCATGAGCCAGAAAGTTCCCTCACAGCCAAGAAAGAGCCGTAGGGTATGTCCCCAGATGCGCAAAGACAAGGCAGTGAAGCCACTGACATTGGGAGAGGGCTGGAGAGGGACCCTTGCCCTGCGTGTGGGGCCACTGGGTGCTGGTGCGAGAGGTGTTGGCAGGGCAGGCAGAGTGTGGGGGCTCAGGTGCAGGGAGGGTAATGCACAGCCAAGAAAGCTCATTGCAGAGGCCGGTGCTGGGTACAGCCCAGTGAATGCATACTTCTTAGACATGTAAAACATTGTTGTAAGTGATATATGCATATATTAACAAATCCCACCTGGCCTATATGCAGCCATTAGCATCTGGCAGTTTGCTGTGAGCACAGGTGAATAATGGCTTAGGGGCATGTGCCTCAGGGCAAGGTTAAAAGGTGACTCCTGTATGGTGTAAGTGGATTAATATGACTGGACACGATGCTGGCTTCTCCTCTCACTTCTGCCAGTGTAAATCAAGAGTAACTGCACCAAAGTCAATACATATATTAAATTCATTGGTACACAGGGGCTGAAAAGCACATGATTTTAAAAGAACGAACATCTCAATTACAAGCTGGAGAACAGAAACCATGAAAAATGTGGCTGCTTTGCATGGCTTCCTGCAGTGCTTTATTATGGCTCTGCTCCTTCCATGTGAGCTCTATCCCAACAGGCGCCCTCACAGACCCGTCTGCGAGAAGAGTTCCTACTGTCCTCCTTATTACTGCCACTACAGGAAAAGCCCATCTCTGTTCTGTGGAGCAGAGGTCCCCCCTGTGCTGATCTTGCTGCAGAGAAACGCTAGCTCCCAGGGAGATGGAAAGAGATTTAGGCAATGCAGCATTAAACATACAGTCAGTGGCTTAAGACCCACTGTGTAAAACTGGAGTTATTCCACCGGTGCCAACGGAGCTGTTGAATACAGCCTGACATGATGAACAGGAATATTATGTATCTGCCTGGCTCCAGCAGAGCGCAGCATGAAGGGTGCGAGGCTGTCATTCCAGTTCCTCTGCTACACAGCCAAGGACAGACAGCTCCTGAGCTGGGCACAAGTTGCCCTGCGGAAGAGGCACCTTTCCCCCTCTCCAAAATTCCCCATTTCAAGGGCTTTATGTGGCAGAGTTATTTTCTCCTTCCGTGCCCTCGTGTGTGCTCTGGGGCCAAGCAGTAATCTTGTAGGTGGGTTTTCCAAACAACGACCTGGCTGCACTGAAACCAGTCCCTGGCTCTCCAGCCTGCATCCTGGGCCCCACAGTGATGCAGACAGCGGGTTAGCTGGTGAAGCTGCTGAGCTCCCCCCAGCCACCCCCAGGCCCATGGACAGGCTTCGGCAGAGCAATCCAGATTCACCAAATTTGGTACACCAGGTTGGTGGTCAGCAGAGTGCTGAAAGTGTCCTCAAATCCTGTCTCACCATATCTCTGTTAATCTTTGGTGGAAGGAGAGTCCCCTTTTGGGGCTGCCAGCTCAGAGAGCCACCTGAGCACCCAGCTGCTCTGGAAACGGCATTGATCATCACAGCCTCTCTCACTGTGGGACCAGGTGGCTCCTCCATCACCTCTCCCATGTCCCCACCTCAACAGGGAAGCACCCAAATCTCTGCAGGTCATGCTGACACACACTGTGGCTCTCTGCCTAGCAGGCCAGTGGCTATCAGACCCCGGGGTGAGCAAGCTGGAGGCTGGGGGGGCAGTTTTAACCCCATGTATAACCGCTGCCCGCAGCTATTTCACAGCTCGCATTCTCCAGTGTACCACAGTGCTGCTGGTGGTGGAGATATAAAAGTCCCAAGAACTAATGCCTCTTCCTCCATCCCACTCCCAGGCAGAGGGGATGAGAGCCCAGGCCAGCACTAGCCCTGACTAGCCCAGGCTGCCCAGCCCATGCTGCCTCCAGGGGGGCTATTAATTGCCCCCCAGCAGTGGGAGAGCCAGGGAAGAGAAGACTTCCCTACATCCACATCTCCTGCCTGGTCTGGGGCAAAAATAGTATTTTGCCCCTTCCTCGGTGGCTGGCCAGAGCCAGTGGGAATGGTGTCAGGGACATCTGCATTGAAATTATGTGGGGAGGGAGATGCTCAGAGTGTAACAGCCACGGTAAAAACTCCAGTTGTGGAGCTGCCTTCCATCACATACAGCCTTGCCATGCAAATGTACATGCAAATTAAAATGCAAATGCAAACGCAAATGCCAGACCTCCTGGGCCGCACTCATTCAGTGCTACAGAAATCCCTTGACCTCTCAGAAACATTCAAGTTGCTGCAAATGTCCTAGTCCAGAGGAAAAAAATTATTGCTTTTCAGTCTGGGTTCTTGCCTTTCCTCCCCTATGTGTAAAAGTGGCAGCTGGATTTCTTTGCACAAAAAAGCAATTTCTGCACCGTGTGCACAGCCCACTCCCAGCTTTGGTGTGTGAAGCACACATTTAGGGTCTTCCTGGCAAACAAGCGATTCATGGATCATAATTGTGGACACTAAAACGCCTTTCTTTCAGCTGCCAGCAGGTATCTGCCATTAAACTGAATGCATGAGAGACAGTGTGCTCCCCAAACACCCACAGTGTTGTTAATAAAAGAGAAGAAAAAATAATTTAAGTCAGGAGGAAACCTGCAGGTGAAGCGGAGGTTCAGGGCCATAACTTTGCATATTTCTTTTTTCCTAAACTAACTTTTGCCATGTCTGTAGTAGGGCCCCAGGGCAGCTTTCCAGCCACTGATTGCAGATGGGGGCTGCAGGTACGTCCCAGCTCCACAGGGGCTGCGCGGGCCCAGCACCCTGTCCCAGCACCCTGGGGTGTGGGCAAGAAGGAAGCCCAGGCATGCCATCCACCTGGAAGCCTGGTGCTGCTCGGGGCAGGTGCCTCTCTGGCCCACCACCATCCTTGGGTGCATCTGCCCCACGCCACGGCCCCTCCAAGCTTCGCCCCACATGGTCAAGCACTAAGGCAAGGACCTTGCTGGTGCCCACAGGCATTTTAAGCTAGGAGAAACACTCCCACAACTAGCAAAGCAAACCCCTTAGCAGTCACGACTTTCATTTAGGTTTACACTCACGGGTGGAGGTGACGGATCAAGATCCAGGCTGAGCGCGCTACAGCTAATAACGTTACCTTAGATTTATGCTAATGACACTGACCCAAAACTGCATTGCTGTGAGCAGCTCCGTCCCCTCGCCCAGTAAGAGGTCCCCTCGAGTGAAGGTAGACCATGCTGCTTCACAGGTGATCCTTAAAATGAGTGGTGTGCAAGCGGGGAAGCGCACAGATAACAAAGTGCTGGGGCAGTGCCGGGTCAGAGCATACCCGTTATGGCGGTGATTTCCTGTTCATGCCACAGTGACACCGAAGTGTGGGCTGGGGTCCACGCACTCACCCAGCCTCCCACCTCTCGCTGCAGCCAGTGAGCCAAGACAGTGCACGAGCAGAGGGGTCTGGGGAGCAGGGACAGGCAACACTCTGCAGCAGGTCTGCAAGCGGAGGAGGCTTGGTAGTCAGTGGGGATCCTTCAGTGTCTAATACAGTGGTTGAGTTGGATGGAGAGAGAAATTTCCCCTCTACCTTCCCGCCTGCCTGAAACTTAAAGGAACTTAATCCCTTTGAGGCATCTACCCCAGGGCCAGGTATGCTTGAGAAGGCCAAAAGTTATGGCAGACAATTGACAGAAACAAGGACAATGGGATCATATGAGCCTTGTTTCCTTAGGAAAAGAGATAAAAGAAACAAAGACATATAAAATAATTGTCCTGGTTTCAGCTGGGATAGACTTAATTTTCTTTCTAGTAGCTGGTATAGTGCTGTGTTTTGGGTTCAATATGAGAAGAACATTGAGAACACACTGATGTTTTCAGTTGTTGCTAAGTAGTGTTTAGACTAAATCAAGGATTTTTTAGCTTCTCATGCCCAGCCAGCAAGAAGGCTGGAGGGGCACAAGAAGTTGGGAGGGGACATAGCCAGGACACCTGACCCAAACTGGCCAAAGGGGTATTCCATACCATGTGACATCGTGCCCAGCATATAAACTGGGGGGAGTTGGCCTGGGGGGGGGACCACTGCTCTGGAACTAACTGGGCATCGTTTGGCAAGTGGTGAGCAACTGCATTGTGCATCCCTTGGTTTTCCACTTGTATATTCCAATCTTTTTATTATTATTGTCATTTTATCATTGTTATTATTATCCTTATTAGTTCCTTCCTTTCTGTTCTATTAAACTGTTCTTATCTCAACCCACGAGTTTTACTTTTTTTTCCCGATTCTGTCCCCATTCCACTGGGGGGGGTGGGGAGCAAGTGAGCAGCTGCATGGTGCTTAGTTATTGGCTGGGGTTAAACCATGACAACAATAAAAAAAATAATCCCTATCACTGCTGGGGCTCCTCAACACAGTGGTTCTCACCTGAAAGCCTCCTCTGTAGCCACTGGAAAAAATACTGAAAATCAGCCTGCTGCCTCCCTCTGGGACGGTCCCACAGAGACCCACAGTTCTCTAGCATATACAGTACAGGACCAAAAAAAGACAGTCATTTCTTCAGCCCTATTAAATCTGGAGCCCAAGCTGATCAAGCAGCCTACCTGCCTCCATCCGTCTGTTTTCATACACCTCTGGGCTTTCTGACACAGCGCTGTACTGCTGGAAAGGCTGGTTGCTGAAGAGATTGTCACACAAGAGGCTGCGACAGAGCTTCTTCAGGAAGCGCAGGACATACCCGATGCTGTTCACTACCAGCAGGCTCAGGAGATGCTGCTTCCCCTCAAAAGAAGCTGAAACTGGAAAGCAAGCAGGAGCAAGTCAATACCTGAGGATGCATGGTGGGAGGAAGAATGAGAGCAGGGGAAAAGCTTTCACACAAGTATTTGTATGTCTTAAAATATGTTACATAATTACCCCCACCTGAAGTACAAAACAAACTGGAGGAGCTTAAGGAGCTGAGTTTCTGTGACCCCAATCACCTTCACCCTGAAGCGCTGGAAGATGCCAACTGTGATGGCCAGCAGTTCAAGAATTTCTAATATATGCATCCAACTGAAAACTGTATTGTATGATTGGAAGGAGGCAATTATGATAGTCTGGTCTAAGCAACGGGAAAGAAAGTGATCTGCCAATGATGGGCTATTAGGCTGACTTCAGCAATACCCAAGGTTTTAAAAGATAATGGGGACACAAGAATTAAAGGCATGGCTGTGAATGAATAAAAGGTACCAGGGTGTACTGAACAGAGGGCTACCAGCTTCATCATGGATCTTTGTTTGCTGATTTAATTGCATTTATAGGCAAGGGAAGGTTGGCAGTTGAGGTTTATCCAGAATCCAGTAAAGATGAGAAATCTTTTGTTAAACTGGAAATGATTGCGTATAAAAGGTGGGTCAGGAGATGACAATAGGCTCTGCTGGCAGGAGCCCTCAAGCACTGGAGACAAACCAGCAGTGGTCCATGCTGACACAAAGAGATTTTGTTGATGCTGTAAGCTAGGAGGCATTATCAATGGAGAAGAGGACTGGGAGATTGCAAAGAAAGGATTGGCTGATCTTGAGCTCTGCAATAATAAAAATGGGTGGAAAAAAATACTAGAAAGTACATGGCAATCCATAATTTTTTTGAGGAGGCTCAACGTGACCTGATGGGAGGAGAAATGACAGGATAGGCTGACCAGATGCCCATGAGCCACCAAGGTGACACAGTGATGAAAAAGTCAGATATATTTCAAGGAGGTATTGAACAAAGCATTTCCAGGAGAGACAAGGGAGTGTCAATTCCACTATATAAAGTCCTGGTGAAACCTGAGCTGGAGTGATGGGCACCATTCCGGTCATCCAGGCTCAAAAAGGGTGAATTCACACTTGCAGAGGTGCACAGGCAGGCCACAGCGATGTTCAGGGAACGGAAAGTTTCCCTGTGGCACTGCAGCCATCACCATCTCTTCTACGTGGGGCTGTGGGAAGACACTTGCATTTCTTTCACTGATCCAGCAACCTTCCTCACAATGCGGAGAGGACCTGAAAGAAACTGTGTATTTCGGCCTAGCACGATGAGGACTGCTCTCTAGAAATACATCTCGGGTGAGAGCAGAGCAATTAAAATTCCTGGACAAAGCTGTCAGGGAATATATTTAGCCAGGAATCAAAAAGGGCATAGGTCCCAGCCTTGAGAGAGGTGGAGGCGTCACAACAGACCCGGCAGGATTAATTGTAGCAGGGCACGCTCAGGTGTCAACAGATTTGCAGGGAGGACTACCTGATATGGCTGCCTGAACTCCACCACCTGGAAGGTCTTCTCCAGTCCTACAGCCTCCAGTCACTACTAACAAGTATAAATTGCAATGTTAGGCTTATAATCTTTGGGATAAAGATTATCAAGCCAGTTTATAGCTGGCCTGAGCTGCTGTAAGGGATCATGCTCCACAGCCGGTTAAGCATCTGTGAGCCAAGCCACGGGAAGACTGGAAAGCCCATGACAAAATCTGTCTGCACGGCTGCTAGGCTGTGAGTGAGCTGCGATCGCAGAGCCACACCATGACTAGGAGGCCATTCACCCCTCATCGATGATTAGAAGACACATGAAGTTGGGAGCAATGTTGACCAGGTGCTTTTAGCTCAGGTACCTGAAACCAAGCCAGCTCAGAGAAACTGAGACAAAGGGGTTTGGCAAGCTTGGTGCACAACATCACTCTCCTGCTTGTAATGAAAATCATATATGCAGCAGAGAACCAGGCAAAAATGAAGCTTTGCACTAAATTGCTTCAGTCTTGTGTTTCTGTGAACAAATCTGGATCATTCTTAGAGTGTTTCTGATGTCCCTTAGGGAAGGCACAGCTGTGATTAGAGAGAACTAGAGGAGAGGGAGGAAGCAGGATTTATATGCTGGACAGAGGGCCAGAGCCTGGGCTCCCACACAAGAGGGTCCCAATGGCACAGCTGAGCTGCTCTGGTCCCTGCAAAACTAAAGGGACTTGCAGTCCTTGGCTTTGTGTTCATGCCTGACTCATCCATGGCAGCTCATTGGACAGTGTTGTTCCCATATTCCCATCATTGTTTCATTCCCACTGCATCCCCACATGCTAAAACCATGTTGTGACACAAAACTCTTGCTGTGATTAAAAGAAAAGTTCATGTTCAGTCTGAGAGCCAGGCCAGGGGATTCAGCATGGGACAAGGGAGACTCATCAGGACACAGCGAGAAGTGTCACTGCAGGAAGATGAGGAGCTCCTGGGAGGTTCCCTCTGATCTCTGATTCTCTCTGATATATTTGCATAGTCCTGCTGCATGGGGAATTGCTGCGGGACTTCTGCAATTCCTACAGCTGAGAGCAGATTTGGCTCATGAACTGCAGGCAGAGGACACACCAGCAGCTGAACTCCGTGCAAATTTTCCTTTAGAGCAACGTGTGGCGGCAACGTGTGGCATGAAGCGGCCTTGCAATGCTGCTCATCCTTGTATGGCTGCACGAAAAACTCAGCTCAGCGCTGTTTTGAAGAGCGGTAAGCACAGGACTCTGGAGCTAGCCCTGTTCCTCCCCTAAATCACCACGGCAATACTCTTTACCAATATACTTTCTTCTGACACCAAGGCAATTCCTGCAGCAGCTCATTTTACAAAGGCGCAAGTGATGTTCAAAGCTGGTTGCCAGCCGGCTGGTGTGAACGGGACAGCTAGGACAGCCAGGACTGGGGATCGGGTTAAGATTTCAAGCACTTCCCTATGGGCCACAAACCCCTTACAAAAATGCTTTACCTGACACCATCTCGCCTCCGTAGCCCTGCTTGATGAGGCAGAAGACCGCCTTTTGCTGGAGCGCGCAGTCGATGCAGGCCTGAACAGCCTGCTGCAGGGCCACGGACGGTCTCTCGGGCCCAAAGTGCTCTGGGAGTTGCTGCACTTTTTTTCTGTCAAGGTACGGCCCCAGGTTCGCTTGTTTGTTGACATAAATGCAGACTGTAGGCACAAAATCCCAACAAGGTTATTACAAAACGGCCCTGAGAGCATCCTCGCAAATGCTAGCTTTACACATTTCTATTTATTTCACAAGCCCTTCCCTTCACCGGCGAATTGCTGCCATTTACGATGGCACAGCCAGGCTTCCTTGCGGTGATCACCCATTGCCTAAGTGAAGTGAGCTGAGTTTAGGCCTCGCTCGGTGTCACAGGTGAGGATAAGCTACATGCAACTAAAGCAGCTCCTGTGTGTGCCTGGGGTCTGCTCTCTTGCAGACTACCTTGTCCATACAGCTGGTGACCAGAAAACATGCCCAGGGAGCGCAGGACAGTGACTAGCAGGGGTGACCTTACAGCAATGGGTAAAATCCAACCTGAGGGGTGTTTGGGGTTTGGTTTTTTCTCTGTGTGTTTCTAGACTGGTTCATTGAGGGGCCCTCTGAGAAGCACTGCTCTGAGATGAGTTTTGGGAGACTGGTTCCTTGCTGCTTCTGACCTTAATGCAGCTCTAATTTCTGGAGGGTTTTGCTGCGCTGAGCTGCACAGTGCGATGGCAGAGACTCTGGGATCTTCCTGACCCTCCATGTCCAAACTGCAAACTGCAGTTCCCTCTGCAAACTGCATCACCTCGAGGGAAACCATACATTGCGTGCAGTGCTAAATCCCCATTTGGGACCACAGCTAAATCCCCATTTGGTGCCACACAGGGGGTCTGCGAGGGATGCCCCAGCCAAGCCCCGCGTGCCTCCTCTCATATGCCGTTGCCTGCAAAGGCAGTTTTTCTACATGCCATCAGGCCTGCTGGCAATAGCCAAAAAATCGGCGTTCTCCTCTCGCTAGCATGAACTTATTTTAAGCTTGGCTGAGACTAACTGCGTCTTGGAGGAAGCGGAGATAACACTGTGGTAACTAAGGGCGACTAAAACACAGCCTAAAGTCAAGCTAAAGTGAGACATATTATAATAGCTGGCTGAGTGTGCTTGAGCTGTCATCTCTCAGACAATATAACATTATCCTCTGACAGAAATCAGATATGTGACAAAAAAAACATCAAGCAGAGTGGAGGACATGATGACAGCTGTGTAAAGTTGGAAATAATTTACAGTTTGCATCACCATAATGAAAATCTAGTGCAACTGTCAGTGCACTCTGCTACCCCATCTCTCACTGAACAGCAGAAGGGGCTCAAGCAGTATATAACCTGGGTAAACAGGAGGATAATAGCAATCATACTTTACTTATCATTACATAGCACTTTACACCCTCCAAGTGCCAAACAAACAAAGGGATAACGCACTGAAAGACAGCAGCAGCATGCATGAATTGCAGGGGGCTGTCAGGGTGCAGTTTTCCCTGTGTGCCACCGTGCCAAACCTCACCGAGTCTGGAGGATGTGGCTTCTGCTGTGACAAGCCACCGGTTTTGTCCGGAGGTCGGCTGCGGAAGGGACTCTGCAGCCTGCAGGCAGCGTGCTGGGTCCCTCGCTGGGGAGCGGGGGCCCCAATGGTCCTTTCAGTGCAGATTAGGGAGGTAAAAGTTGGCTTGAGCCTGCCTCCTGCTCCTGCAAACCCTGCTCTGGTGGGAGCCTACATGCACCATTGGGAAGGTGCTGGGAGAAAAGATGCTGGTGCCATGGGGACGGGCAGATGAAGGTGCAGGGCACTGCACCCGCAGAGCCCAAAATGACCCATGGAGCCTCTGCCTCTGCGGCCACGCTGGTGATCTGGTGGGGCTGGTGGACTGTGCCTCCCTGTCCCCCTCCAAAAGTGGCACCGGGCACACCTCTCAGGGCAGCGCTAAGAAACACCGCTCGGCTGATGTTTGCCAAGCGCTTTGCAGTCTTCGCATGTGAAGGGATAAATGAGAATAAAATATATTATTATTGTCATCGTCACTACATTTAGTACCATTCTGCTACCAGAGCAGATGGAAAACTTCTCCTCTGTGCATCCCAGCTAAGAAATAATGGGATTTATGTGTTGTGTTTATATTCTAATGTTATCTAATCCATTTCGCTGCTGAAATCTCAGGGTAAATCAACTGTCTTGTTGATTTTCTTCTCATTTACACCAGTTTAAAAGCATTGACCCATGTTACTTCTGGTAATATAAGCAAAAAAAGGCATGAGGCTGTATTTTCCCTGACTACAGTCAGAAATGACCAGGTCTGCTGTTGTGATAAGGCATTGGGGTTTATGTGCTGGTAACCCTGCCTACAGTCAGACCATGGCTCTTCCATCCTTCTTCTCCCCACAGCTGTAACAGATGTTTCATGTTCACACCGGGGTTTAGTCTGGTCATTGCAACACATTTGATGGCATGAGTGTTGGGTATAAATTACCCACTACACATGGGTAGCATCCATGGGATGTTGATGTTCACATTTCAAGAGGAATGGAGCTGACATCTCCACTAAACTTGACACATGGCAGTCAAAACATAGTCTTGCAGGACATCTTTGTTCTTTGTCACTGGTGGCCAGTCTATTCTGCAAACGCCCCATTTTCATGAGCTCCACCTGTTCTGGAAAGCACAGCATATGGCTGTCAGCCCATGGTTCCTGCTCACCCTTTGGCCAAGGAGCACTTGAGGCTGGGTACCTGTGAGAGCCTGTGGGGTGGCCGAGTTGGGTATCGTAGCTGCATCCTGGGGGATTGAACTAATATCCGGCTCCGGTGTGCTTCTCGGTGGAGAGATTGCTAAGGGAGTCATCAGGACACGAGACTTCAGCTGCAAAAAATAACCAATTGGGTAATGAAAGTATACACAAAATATTCCAATTTTATTCCGCGTATGTCACGCACCATGAACTCCCACTCGTTAGCAGTCTGCTATTGCATCACTTTCTCCAGGCCAGGAGCATCCGTTCTGCTCCCGGGAGGATACTGGAGCCTGAAGCCTGACTGATTTGCAGCAGACAACAATGCCTTAAGTTACAGGATGCAAATATTATGCCACCCACTGGGTAGTTATTTACACCTGAGCAAATTGGGTCTAACATTCTAACAAATCAGCGCAATGGCATTTTACGACGCATTTCATGTGGGTGTAAACAATTCTCCGCAACTCAGAAACATGGGGTCTTTAACTACATCATAATTTAGGGCCAGATTCTGCTCTTGGTTACAGGGGTGTAAATCTTGTGTAAATCCAATGGCACCAAGAGGCTACTTTGGGCAGACACCCATGTAAATAAGCTCAGACCATGGTCCGTAGTGTGTTATTACCAGGTAGTAAATACAAACTGCTGCGCTGTTGCACCCAGTAATCTTTGTGACCTGCAGCCCGGTTTGGAGAAATGAAATGCGATGGGAATTTACGGTGCAATATCACTACGTCTTTATGCTGCTGGTATCTGGTAACGTCTCACCTGTCAAGTGATGATCAGGTCCTCATAATTATAAAGTGCTGACGTGATGGATGTGACCTGAAGGTACCACGCTTTCTTTTCCTTTTGCTACGAAGGGAAGCAGGGGGAAAGCAGAGAGCCAAGCACATAGCTGGCTGGTTTATATATTTACATATACTACACTGAGCTGTTCTTCTGGCAGGCGATTTTTTTTGTTGTTGTTTTTCGGTGGCCAAAGGTAAAAATGCTGTAAGTGACAAGCGTAAGAATGAAAAGGAATTTTTAGCCCTGTTAAATTTGCAGACTATTGCTTCTCTTAGAGCTTACACCCAAGCTGGAAATAATGTACAAAGTATATTTTAGTTGGAAATGAAGCCAGACCACTACCTACTAACCAAACCTTGAGCAAGTCCTGCTGGAGAGCAGAAGTCACTTTGGATAAAGATTCATGTTGTCCATGATTATGATTACAACTGTCTAAAATAATGGTCACTGTTTCACTGTAACGGTGAAAACAGAAAGCTGGGGAAGGGAGAGGGAAGGCTGTTGGACTTAGTGCCATCCAAGTGAGCTTTCAACCATTAAATCTTTGGGAGTTTGGATCATTCCCCAGTTACTGCCTTATCCCAGCAAGGGCTTCACTAAGAGAGAATTTAGGGTCTCTCTTGCTTTCAGTAGCACTGTAGCCTGTGCTGGGATGGTACCCATCAAAACAAACAAAAAGGCCATATTTGTTGAGATGGTTTTAATTTTTGCCTGCCAGACCTCCACCAAGCCCTTCCTGAACTTGCTCCTTTACGCAACCTAGAGTTTTGCTCAGAGCAGCCTCTGTGGAAAGATGGGCTCAATAAGCCCGGACAGAAATAAAAGCTGGCTCCTCATCCAGGCACCATCCCTAGCAGGGCACTGTTCGGTGTCTGGGGCAGAGGCTGCATCCTACCTGTCTCAGCAGCACCAGGCACCAACTCCACATGGTGCCACCACCTGCCCTTCCCTAGGGCAGGCTAAATTCCTTTGGATTTAGCCTGGACAAGGGAGGAAATGCTCAATAAGTGAATCTAAGACAAACTATGTATTTGACCTCCTGCTGTTTGGCAGCCGTAGGGTACTAGGGACCCTGAGCTGGCCCCTGGCTAGTGCCAGTCCTCACCTGCCCGTGTTGTCCTGTTTTTGCAGGGTTGTCTTGCTTTCAGATTGGGATCAGGAAAGACCTGCAGCAAAGTGCTGTCAGTTTGTTTTCCAAGCAATTAAAATAAATGTGAGGAAAATGGTGTTTCCAAAATCAAGGTCCTCATCCAGTTTGAGCTTTATCCCATAAGAGTAGGTGAGAAGCAGCATGATTTGTTATTTTCTGTACCAGCATGTCAATGACTCTCTTTTCTATGGTGAAGTGGACTGGCACTGTGAAATTTGGGCAGCACCAATGCTAGGCTTCTGGGCTTGCTTTTAATCATGCATGTAAAATAAATGCATATATCCATACGTGTGCTTGTACATAGTATATACACAGATATAAAAGTATATACATTTATATAGAGATGTACATATATACTTGTATATATATTTATGTATACATATATATAAAAAAATATATATATGCTCTCACACATACACACATCTATATAGATACTATTTTGGAGACAACACACCTAATAACTTCTGTTTCACTTGCATGTTGGCTCCGTAACATCCTTACTGCCTCACAGGCCTGTGGCCTCAAACACAGGTGCACAAGTCCCCTCTCCAGCCCTTGACCCTAATGCACCATCTGAGTGTGCGCTCGCCAACCAGCACCATCAGCCTGGTGGAGAGGGGGGGATTGCCCGGTAGACCTCTTTCTCTCTCTGTTCCCTGGCTTTTGGCGGCCCAGGCAGGCTTACGTTCAAGAGCAAATAAACAGAGGGCAAGACTTGTGTAAACTCTCTAGCTTGGAGGGCCCTTCTTGGCATTTTGCTGTTTTAGTGAACAGTTTACTGCAAACTTAATTACAACAGTGTGTGCTCTACAGCCTCTGGATACAGATAAATGCCATTTTATTAGGGGTAGCAGAGAATATGCTTTCATTAGATCAGAATAAATCAATGCCTGATTACAAGAGACAGTACACTAGCAAACACAACTTAAATACCTCCTGGCCACTGAAATCCTGAGTAGTCCTTGAATATCACTAAGTGTAAATCTCAAAGTATTTCATTTAAAGATGTCTTTTTTTGGACTGATTCTTCTCTATCAAAAAGCCAATCCAACCAACCAGCTGACTGACTGAAAGCTTGGCAGCTGAGAGAGCACATACGCATGAAAATGAAAAAAAGTAGTAAAGGAGAGAAAGAGAGAGAAAAGGAGACAGAGAAAATCTGTCAGAGCACTTTGGGAAATCCTCATGGTAAGGCATTCAAATCAGCTCTTGAATATCAAATGTCATAAGTTTTAATATGCACAGCATGAGATATAAAAGGCAATGGTTGCTTTAAAACAAGATGTACAACCAACCTCCCCACTCTTATGGACCTTCTATCATGGAAAAGAGATCAGAGAAAGCTGATCAGGGATTTAGGGTAGGAAATAAGTGTGTCTGCTTCACCAAAGTCATGGTGCTTTAGATGCAGAGAGAGCGTGTGCTTTTGTGCCATTGATGCCGGCTGCAGGTTTGTCTGAGTATGCAGTGGCTGCGGATGGGGAGGACACTGTGGAGTCCTGGAGTTTCTGTTACAATCTATACATCCTTTCGGAGCAGTCAGGATTCATCTAGCTGGTATTTCTGTCATCCCACACTAAATAAAGTGAAGGAGGGAGAAGAGCATTTACCAGATAGCTTTTTTTTCTTCTGAACAAGTTCTCTGCCAGCTTGTATAATAAAATACACAGGAAAGAAACAAGATGAACCACAATGCAAATTTTCCCTGTACTTTTCTTAAACCGCTTAGATCATACATAGGTCCTCATCTTTATGGCTCCTAGTTCCCCTGTACTGGTTGTCCCTTGTCCTGACAAAACATTTGCTAGAAAAGGCTGGGGTTCACCCTGTCCCTGCGGGCCTTCCAGCCAGGATGGCAGAGGCACCTCCTGGCCACGGGAGCTTTTGCTGCTGGAGAGAAAACCACCTCCAGCCCCTGCGCACACAGATGTGCACCAAGGTGAGTGCCTGGGCCGGTGGTCCTGCCATGTGGGCTGCTGCTGGCTGAGCAGAACTGTGCCATTAAACCTGCACCAAAGAAGCACAGAGCGTCCGAGTACATGTGTTGTGGTCCTTGGCTATACCACGTGCTCTCTGTGCATTCGGCTGCAGGCGAGGAGGCTCAGCACGAGGCAAGTCAGGGCTTAGCAAAGAAGTGGCTGGGGCAGAGAGGGGTCAGCGCTGTGCTGGCAAAGGCAAAACACGGTCCAAGGTCTTTCCCACCTTTTCTTCTTGTGTCATGCAATACCTTTCTTCCGCACAGCAAATGTGCAGGGGAGTCTGCGCGCAGCCTCCTACATCCCCTAAGTGTTTTGCAGTGAACGAGGCAAGTAACCTTAAGAGGAGCGTATACAACCTTGAAATCCAAGGCTGTATCACAGGACAGGTGAATAATCAGGGCATTTTAAGGCTGTCTCTGCAATCTCGGTCCCAGTGTGTCCAAATCCTCCCTGACTGCTTATTTGTCATCATTAATAGTGACTTCTAGGGCAGCAGGGGAACCTATCCCTGTAATGGAAATTGTCACTCAACATGCCGTCCTGCACAGGGTGACTCTCGCAGCCCACCCCACCTGGCTGGAGTTTGCAAGGTCTCAGCCGACCGCTCACCCCAGCCTGGGGCCACGTCCCCAGGCAGGAGCTGCTGCGGTAGCACGGGGGGGGGGGACAAACTGCCCTCGGGCTGCTCGGATGGGGCTATCGCTTTGTTACCATCTGGGAGGGATGTGGTGGTCTTTGCTGCAGCACTGCCCTGGGCATGTGTCGCTCTGATGTCCTCTAATACCACAAATCCCCCCACGACGCTAACACAGCCTTCCCTCGTACAGGCTTTCTAGGCAGCTCTTCAGGGCTGCCCCTCATTTACAGCCAGAGAAATAAAACCGATCCATCTACTAACCTCCCCCCTCCAGCTGCCAGAATAGACCTTTTCCTAGAGATTTAGACAGTCAGAAAGAATATTGTATTTAGAGAAAATGCAGCATTTTGTAGCAAATAGCTCTTCATCAGGTACGAAACAGTTTTTGGAAAAATACCTGATGAAATTTTAGAACCAAAGCTGTGAAAAAATAAACAGGATAGCGAGGAAAGGGACTTTGCTTGGTGGTGAAGCGAGATGAAATGTCATTTTAAGAAGACACAGATATTTGCTTTAATATCAATGAAAACAGGCAATGGGTCATCTGGTTATAAAGAGCATGTGATTAAAAATGTCTGTTATTCACATCTCGGTCAAAATAAATTTAAATCTAGGCTGTAAATTCCTAGTTTGCTAAAAATTCAGAAGTATTTTTCCATCTGTTCTGTAATAATTCAGCTATCTGGTTGCTATAAAGAATTTGGTTGTCTGCCATTTGGACAGGGAGTCATTTTTTAAAATGCATTTAAGTCTCATGGTATCTGAAAGTTATACAATTAGCAAGCTAATTAAATCAAGCTAGAGTTCTCCATCAAAAAATGTAATCTTTGACTCACACTGGGGAAGTGTTTTTGATGGAGAGGGGTTCACTTCAGCTGAGCGCACAGCGTACAAAGGCACCTCACAGTAAAAGTCACTTCGGTGTACAAATCCTATAGCGCAAATAAACAATGCCAGGCCAGATGCCACAGATACTACAGCCCATGAGTGTCAGCTCCAGAAACTTAAGCCATTGGTTATAAAAAGATGCCTTTTTACCCACTGCCACTCACCAAGAAATAACATCATTCCAGATTCACTGCCAAAGGAGGGATGCCGTCGCCTCCCCGCTAAGTCCCTGGGGAGCGGGAATAGGCGCGTGTGGTACCCAGCTGGGGGAAAAGCTTTCCTTCAGAAGAAGAGGGGGCAACAGCAATCAAGTGCTCAGCCACCTAGGTCTGAAGCGCAATGTTACTGCAGCATTTTAGGAAATTTAAGCCTCCCTTGTCTCTGCTTATGCTTACAAACACATGGTGGTTGGTGAAAGGCTTTTTCACAGGTGGATGGGTGCATTTGGGGTGGAACAGAACATACTCCCCAGCATTTTTTTTTTTTTTTTTTGTCAAATTACAAGTCAAATGTCAATGCAGGAGTAAGAAATGGGGTTCAGCAAGACAAGCAGGGGCAGAAAGGATGTGGTCTGCCGAAACTCTGCATACAAGGTCATTGTGGTATTTGGCAAATCACTTAATCATCTCAGGGACTCAATTTCACCACATCTCCAAAGTATTATTATCCTAGACTTGGGTGGTTTTGATCTAAAGAGCCTACAAGTGACCCAGCTTTACTGACAATAATTCAAATTATTACTTGTAATAAATAAAGTAAAATAAATATAGTAAATCATGAACTTGTAACGACAAGTACCTCAAGTAAAACAATTTAGATGTTTCTGTCCCAGAGTTTTAACCTAACACTGAAGTAAAAAATAATAAGTATTTCCATATCTCACATTTTACAAATACTAGAGTATTTGCCACAGTCTTAGCTTGGACATGCAGCTCTATTTTGGACTACGGCTATAAAATTCTGCGGTAATCCCAAGAGGGACGCCTGAGCATGCTGTAAGGTTGACTCTGCTTCGCTGCTGCTGTTACATCATTCATGTTACCAAAGGTAAGGCTTTTCAGCAAAAATGGGAAACTGCAGCTGAAACTGTTTCTTAGCCATGCAAAGTCTGTTTTCAGCACACACTGAAACACACTTCAAAATGTGCCCCCATGGCAGAGAGGGGTATGGATGAAGTAGGGAGAGCATGGAGAGACACGGGAGAAGGCAGAAGATGGGGAGAAAGCATTAAGGGCTGAGGTACTGATGTCTACAGCAGTAGGTGTTGCGCAGGGGGACGCAGAGGAGTAGGGGATTCTGGAAATGGGATGCAGAGGGGTGGTGGGGAAGGCTTGCCTGGAAAAGAGAGAGGAGGGAGGATGGAGGTTGGAGGATGGGAGGAAGAAGAAGGTCTGGCGGGAGGTGAAAAGGAGGGAGGGGCAACGATATGGGTGGCCTGCTCTGGATAAAGCCCAGACCCAAGGAGCTGAGACATTTGGTCCCTGGGCTCGGAGCTTGGCCAGCAGCGCTGTGCATTGGGTCTTGCTGCCTCCCGTGAACTGGGGGAGACCCAGGGAAGAGCTGGGCAACACCTGGGGCTGAGACCTTCTCCAGGGAAGGCTGGGGCAAGCCCTGTGCATGCACCGCTCGTGTTACTCGCTTTTCGGGTTTCACATCAAGAACTTAAGCAGCTATTATTTTCTAACAGTCAGCAATTTGCCCTCTTTGTGTAACAGACTGCACGTCTGTACCCGTTCCCATTAAAAACAAGGAACAGGCACAGCAAATGTATACGGTGCCCCTAGCTGCCTGCAGACACAGATGGAGAGAATAGCGGAGCAATCTACCAACAAGAAGACCCCTCACTACAATGTAGCTCATTTTCACTCCCCAGAATAAATTCCCCTCCCCTCAGCATCACGGTCCCATTTTCCCCTGGTCTGAGGCATAACAGTGGCCCTACTGCTGCTGAGACACACTGGGGAGTGTGTGTGGGGGGGGTACGGTGGGAGAGCCCCAGCCCACCGGCAGCATGGGAAGGGCTTAAGGCACTCAGGGTTTCTTTCTTTCTTCAGCCCTGCCTCCCCACCGGGGTCACATTGAGAGCTAGGCATGATTTTCTCCCAACGTGAGCAGACAAATAATCAAAACCACCTTTCCCTCAGTAAGTGAAATCTCATTACTTTCTAAAATGTCCCTTTTTTTTTCCTTTGGAAATCAGCTTTATTTTCCCCTTTTATTCCCACTCCCCCGTATTCCTTTCCTTTTCCTTTCATTTTGTTTCATTTCTAATCACTGTTAGTGAGAGAGGAGAAAAAAGTGACAAGCAAGAGAGAAGAAAAAAGTGACAAATGAGAGAGAAACACTTCCCAGAAGGTGCACAGCCATCTCACACATTCTGGGAGACAAGTTATTTTCAAGCACCACAAATTAAAATAACTGTAAACTTTAAAAAAATAGATTCCCTCTAATTTTCACCAGCTCAGGTAGAAGAGAAACCAGCTTCTCTTACTTTTTTTGCATTGCTCTGCCCCACGCTTGCACAACTTTGCCTCTGTTCCTGCATTTCACCTGAAATTCTAGAAGAAAATGTATTAAAACCAGCAGGAGGTGGAGAAAGAGTGTGAAAATCATGTCTCTACCTTGTACCCGGGTTTTCTCCCTCTCTTCTTTGGGATCTTCACGACCGGCAAAGCACCGGCTGGTGCCGAGTAGAGGTTGTGAACAGGCATTTTGATGGGTGCCGGCTGGAGCGGGGGCCGCCCTCGCTTCCTCCCCGCCATTCTGGGGGACTGCATCTCCCCGGGGACCAGGCTGGGGGACAGGCACGGCAGGTGGCTCATCTGCCCCGAGGCTGCTGGTCAACCAGAAGGGAGAGAAAAAAAAGAATTAAAAAAAAAAAAGGGCTTTTTATTTATTTTTCATTTTACGTTTTTCATCCGAAGGCAGTTTTCTCACACTGTCATTTTCCCTGTTATCACCGATCATAAAGCAGCAAGAAATACGCCACAGATGTGCACTCCTGGATGGGATTCACCTGACCACAGCTGGCTCAGCTTCTCCAAAGTGGGACAAAACCCTTGTCATGCCTGTTTCTCTCCGCTGGCTGTGAATACAGTACAGGGAGCTGGCTCAGGTGGCGAGGTCTCTATTGCAGCTGTCTAATAGGTGAACCCCACAACAGCCACCTTAACCCTACATACTGCAGATAAGCACGATGAAAGCACGAGCTTGCACCCATCAGTCAGTGCCTGCTTTCAGAGGGGCTTTGGAGATGACCTCCTGATGTCCCTGCCGACCTAAATTTTTCCCGAATTCTGTGGTTCTGCAAATCCTCCCTCACCTCGGAAGTGCTACCAATACCAAAATTGACTTCCCTCCACTTCATGCGCAGCACTCCTGAGCAGGGAGGCTGAACTGGACCACGAGGCTACCGGCACAAGGTAGCCGCGTTAGAGGAGAATTGCCAAACATTTAATTTCTGCAATTTTGTAACATCTGTTACCAGGCATGTTAGTAGTGGGCTTTTGGATGTACTCCATCAAATCAAAAGCTGTTATTTCACCACAACTCCATGCAGCTGATGAAGTTGAGCAGGGGTAATGGAGTGGAAGCTGGTCCGTTTTCCTCTGTCCAGGTTTTAATAAAGAAAACAAATATACAACCATACACAAAGTACCAAGGGAATATACAGCATTCTTCACAGCTTCTGGCAAGGGTCACGTGCTAACAAAGGTCAATAAAAAAAAACCAACTGCAGAAATACGTTTTCAAATGTTGATTTGTCCAGGCAACTGCTTTCCTGCGCGTGGGCAGAATACTAGTCCCAGTCCTGCCTGCATACATTGCTAGACATAAGGGTCTAAGCAATTCTCATGCTTTTATGATAAGCCTTGTGATGGCTGACGTTTTCAATTTCATGCTCCCTCAGGCCAGTGATAACAGAAGACTCCCTGCTCTCCATTTTTACAGGGCAGACTCATAGCCTTCTCAGCTACAGAGAAAAGCCTAAAGATGTGGTCCAAGAGCTTCCTCTAAGCTCAAAAACCATAAAGCAATAAAGGTTTGTTTGTTTATTACTAAAAACTACAAATTTTTACAAAATCTACAAACTATAAAATCTACACATTTCTCACTACACTTTGAATCTCACAATTTCAGAACCCAGTGTGATTGGACTGATCAGAACTGACATTGCTGGGAATGAAATTGGGGTTGCTCACCCACATGGTAAAAGGTACCACTTGATAGGGGCCTCTGGTGACAAGTGTCTGCAGCTGGGGGCTTCTCTGCTTCAAAGGCAAATATGCTTTGCCTAGTTAAAACTTTGTAAGCATGACTGACTAACAAGCGACTCGCTTCCCTGGTCTTATCCAGTCAGTAGTTTACGCAGTCTGCTGTAGGATAAGAAAAATAGAGAGCTCCCAGCCCTACCCTCCAGTAAATGCATTTATTTGCAATATATTAAAAACTGGGGTTTTTTAATAACACTAGGGGTATCTGCTCAGTTCAGACAGATCCATTACATATGGCAGGACTTGTAGACTGACTATAAAATTTCCAGTCTTGAACATTGGCTGCCTAAACTGTTCATGCAAACACTGAATCAGACCAGAGCAATCCTGCAGTGCCTAATTTACCAAATTGTCCAGGGCCGCTGTGGTTGCACTCTCCAGGCATGCTCAGCCAGCTCGGGAACCACCTGAAAGCCTGCCATGGGGCTCTGATTTTTACCAAATAGAAGTCTGCAGAGAGTATACTTTCAGGGTTAAAAGCATCCAGCTTGCCACAGCAGGAGTCAAATGGAAAGGCTCTGTCTATCCTGAGCATCACTGCTTTCCTTCTGTCTTCAGCAGTGTACATTTTCCTCCCCATCGTGCTTTCTGAGGGACACCCTTGGTGTCTCTTCCACCTCCCAAAACAAAACGTCCCCAGGCCGCTATGTTACAGGCTGGCTGCAGGCCGGGAATTCGGCAGGGAAGGGAAATGCAAGGATTACACTGGATTTGGCACAAAAACCCGCTATGAAAGCCCAGCACTTCAGGCTTTGCATTTTGGTGTGCTTTAAAAAAAGCCTGACAACACAAACTTTCGCAGAGGATCTTGGCAGAGGCTGAGAAAGACAAGCTCAGCCCAGGTTTGCTCCTTGCCTGGGGAAGAGCAGTGGTTCCCATGGTGGGGACCACTGGTGGCCACGAGGCTGTGAGACAGAGGATATGGACCTGCACTGAACACCACACTGCATTGCCTTTATCACATTTTCCTTTAATGGTAAAGGTAGCTGGTGGCACCTCAGAAACTCTGAGAGTTAACAGCTCCCAAAGCAAAAGAGCTGCTGACCTAGAACACTTATTTGGCTGAAATGTTGCTTGCTTTCGCAACTGGTGAAGTATTAAACATGTGGTGGTCAGGAAACACACTAAATATTAGCAATCACAATTTTTTTGTCCTGTCTCTCTGCTGTCAACGCTTGTAATGCTGTGCTTTGGCAAAACCTCTTAAAACCCCTTGCCACATGTGCTGACACACAAGACCCAACTGGACTGTCCACAAAATGATCTCAGTGTAATGTATGTGAATTGATACAGCAAAGACAAGAAGTCAACTGCAGTATACAAGCTGTTGTTATTACACTTAATTACAAGCCCAACCGTGACTTGATTCTCCTTTCTTGTATGCTAAGGGAAACGGATTGCGCCTTCGGTGGCATTTACAGTGTTACACTGCTGCAGATCCTGGAAGGCAAGTGTGCTCCCCAGCAGTGGGGGAAAACAGCAGACAAGCAAAAATTGCCTCTGTCTGACGGTGGGGGGGTGACAGCACAACCTCCTCTTACAGCCAGGAGAAAGCTCCTGGGCAGGCTGGAAAAACACGCAGTCAAATTGCGGGTTGGCCGGAGAGGCCAGAGGGACACAAGGGCTTGTCTGACCGTCCCCAACAAAGTCGGGGTGTTACCTTGGAAGGACTTTCCTCGGGCAGCCACAGCTGGGACTTGACCCACGGCTCAGCAGCTGGAAAGCTTGGTGGCTTCAAGGCAAGTTAAGAGAACTTGATGCAATTTAAGGTCAAATTCAAGGAAGCAAATTACAGGCTACTAACAAAGGCACCGCCTCAGTTCAGGAAATCACTGTAGTACAAATAGCCCAGGAGAGTATTTTGGGAGGGAAATCAGTATACGTTTGCCCTGTCCTTGTACTTTTCCTAAGGCACTAACTTTGGACAGCAGAGGATGGTGCAGCTTCAGTCTGACCTGGGTCTATCACTTTCCTATTCTTAGTTTAAAAATAACAACAGGAAACTGCTTTACATTTATGGCTTCTCATCACTTAATGCATGGCTAGACACAGGGTAACCTTTCCTTACTTGTCTCTCAGATGTTGTCATCTGGAAATTTAATTTCCAGCCCTGCCTTCCACATTGCCCCATCAGATCCCAGAGAGGAGGCAGCAGGGAAACACCTCTCCCCACCCTGATGCCTGGGCGAGCACTGCAGGAGGGGTGAAGTCCTGTGCCCTTCAGGCAGCAGAGGTTCTGCCGCGACTTCAGAGCATCCTGAGGAGCACCCTGTGCACAGCAGTCTGCCCCTATGGAAGGCGAGGGGTGGGGAGAAAAACATGCCCTAGACCAACACTGGTGACCTGTAGGATGTTTCTAACAGCCCGTGCTTTGCACTGTGCTTGCCCTGCATCATGTGTTGGTGGATATGTATGATTAGCAACACAGCTCACCGTGCTGGCAACTATAGCTGATAGCAGAGGAAGCTGCAGTGCATTTCCTCCCAAGCTGAGTATTTCTGATGGACTGCAAAGATCCATTCTTAATAAAAATAAATGCCTGCAATAAATGCAGCTTTTAACCTGCGCTCCAGTAACTGCAAGGGCTGAAGGTAAAAATATCACATTAAATTTTATATCGGTAATTCCAGAGGATGATCATTTAAACTTGGCTTACACCAGGTCTCATGCAAACCCATGCCTCGACTGGCACAGGGATCATGCATAGGGAAGGAACAAGCTATTCATGCCTTAAGCCAAAAGAAGGTGCAAAAGTCCAGTCAAGCAGAAAATGTGCCCGTTTCACAGCAGCTGAAGGAGAATGCCCTTCACTCCCCGTACAGCCACTGGTCCCAGCCGCAAAAGGACTCTGACCCAGGAGTCCCTGCCAGCACTTGCAGCCCTGCCTCCAACTCTTGACTCCTGCAGAGCTTCGTGTCTCCCAGATCTACATACCCAACAGCCGTATGTGGAAAACATATAAACTTCTTGTGATCTTGTCTGTCTTTCCTTCAGCTGTTGTTCAGGAAAGCACACTCTGTGGGGGAATATCATGTTATTAAATGGGAGGGAGGGGATACTTTTCAGCTGGTAACAGGACTATTTTCCCCTTCTTCTCTGTGCACAGCAGGGCAGCTCTTTGACTGACCGCTCGGAGATGATGGCCTGCAGAGTAGGTGAGCAAAATGAGAAGCATTGCCTTTTCTGGCAGCAAAGTTTTATACCTGCGTGCTCCTCTTGGGTAGTATTCAGGCACATGAGGCGTTACACATCTCTTCATCATGAATACCAAAGCAGCACTGCATAGCACATGAAAAGTAAGTGTTTAGTGAAGCAGACAGTAGGAATTTTTGCTAATAAAAGCATTGAGCCAATATTCTCTGCATGTCTGGATGTGATTGCCTAATGACATTGCATGGAAAGCACTCATCTCACCATTGCTCAAAGAAAGGTCAGGATAATTTTCATCTGTGGCATGAAGTTCTACAGCGATTTGCAGAGCTCTTCTCTTCTCTTGCCTATTGCCTTGGGGATTGAAGTGAGAAGAAACTCCTTCTCTGAGGGACTCTCTTGCCTGTTTTGATCCCAGGAAGAGAATTTTTACATAAAATCCTTGAGACTGCCCAGCCAACAGGATCTGAGTAGAAAGGCCCACTTTCCCAAACCAGTCATTAAAGAAACAAAAAACACAAATATCTGTGCTAGCTGTGGGAACTGAGAATGGGATTCACCCCGCCTAATTTCAAACCTCAGTTCATCTGTCACCTCAGTATAGGTGCCTCTGGTCATTTCAGATGTGATCTCTCTTACACCCTGTGTCACATCTGCCAAAAAGTCTTGGGCACCTCAGGTCATCTCAGGTGGCACTAGATTACTATTTCAGGCAACCAGACTTAGCTACAGGGAATAATTCAATAACAGATGAAGACACCTAAATGCCTACCTTCAGACCCTTATACAGAGGTGTTTCTGTGTGTGCTGGATGTCTGACCTCCCATAGTACCAGTGGAGATCTAGCCAATATGGTTGAAGGTGTGCGTGCAGTCATTCAGGTGGCCGGATATAGACGTAGTTTGTGGTGGGCTCAGTGGCTCTAGGGTCCACTGACAAGGTGCAATGTGATGATCATGGGAGCTTTGTCACTTCCTTGTAGACAGCTGTATTTAGGTGTCTTAATCCAGAACTAATCCTATTTCTAAAAGTTGGGTTTGACTTGTCTATTTTATACCCAACATTAGGGTGAGGTTAATCATGTCCTATGTATACGTTTCTTCTGTTTATAAAATGAGCCCAGGAAAACAAGCTCATAACTAGATATCTACAATGCCCAGGTGAATCCCACCCTTGGTCGCTCATGCCTACCCACAATAGCCAGTTCCGTCTTATCCTGTGTGCAGGATATTTCTGGTTAATAGTACAATGCACTGCAGAAGAAAGCATTGCCTTTTTGGAAGGGGAAACTCAAGCTTCACAGGTGAGAAAGATTTGAGATTCCTGGGCTTGTGCCAGCCTCCCTGTGAGGTCCCGAGTGAGGAACTTCCTACCCTTTCAGTGTCTCACTTCTCCCACGTGTCCCACAGCATCCCCTCCAGGAGGCAAGAAGCCAACCAGACGTGCGAAGCTATTTGCCTGGGACAAAGCCAGCTGATGGCAGGGTCCAGGCTCCTCAAGTACCCACCACCCATATCCCAACCACTGCCACATGTCAATTCTCAAGGAAAAGTCAGCAAAATATTTCAGTATCTCTCATTTGGACAAAATAATGTGATTCCCCTCTTAGCTCCTAGAGTAGTTGAATTTTGCCAGCTATCCCATGTTTTAAACATTCTCACAAGCAGTTTAGAAAAGGCTGGAGAAAATACAAACACCTTTTCTTCTGCTTGGAGCCACTCCCAAGGAGACTGATTCTTAGGTATTCAAAAGTGGTATTAGTGAGTTTTCCCTACACGGAGCAGTGCTACAGCAAAGCCTTTTAGTAGATACAAGGCGGAGTGAATGTAGTTTTGTTCTGGGCTGTAAAAACACAGATTTCTAAAGAGCTGTAATCTTCTGTTAGAGCTGGTAGCCATATATCATTATCTCCCTGCAGCACAGCAGAGATTTAACTCTCCTTGATAGAACTGAAAGTAGTAGCAGCATCCAAACCAATGTATACTGGCATCCGTCACTGCGTAGACTCTGTCTCCCTTGCCCTTGAGCCGTTGTGTCAGCCAGAGACACTATGGGAGGTGGTAGCACCAGTGAGGGCGAGATGGGCAAGTTTTCCTTCAGTGCCATCATTTTGTGCCTGAGACATGCATGGCAAAAAGGTGGTGCACTTTTTCAGTCTGCTTTCCTTCAGAGTAGGAGTTCATGTATTCAGAAACTTGTGCTCTCCTTCACTCCTCATATGACTTTTGGACTTGTTGACTCATTTCAGACAGACCTGATGGGACACAAGAGCAAGGGGTGCAAAGGTTTGCAGGCGTAGTGGAAATGTGCAAAAAACAGAGATGTGAGACCCCAGTTGTGCTCCCCCAGTTTTGGCCACCTGTCTTATGAGACAGTGAGGGCAGAAGAAACAATATAAAAGCTTTGATGCTGGGAAAAGCTCTTATCAGATCTGACACCCTCTCAGACACCAGTATCAGGCAGTTACAGGGCACAAATCTATAGAAAACCAAGTAAGCGTCCTCTCCTCTGCTCAGGAAACTACCTGCGGCTGTTCTTTTAATTGCTCCGTGTTTGAGTTTGTCCCCTGCTTCATGGGTACTGAAGGAGGGGACATGGCTGGCACACTGCTGCTCGGCTATTCACATCTCAGGAAACAGCACATTTCTCTTTGCAGCTGGTTTCAGCCCTTTTTACCTGCATGTCTCCAGTTGCAAAATGTGCTGAAGGTTGCACTGCAATAGCAATTGCATGGCACTTTATTAAATAATTTGCCAGAGGATCCAAATCAAACTACGTTCAAACAAGAGAACATCTTTTTACTCTTGCAAACATGTCCTAGTGCAACAGAAATGCAGCAAAGTTTCTGCCACAGGTGCTTTGCTGGCTGCTCCAGGCTTGCAAGTGGCAGAGACCCTTCAGAAGGAGTCCTGCAGCAGGCTTGCTCTTCAGCTGCTGAGAGCAGGTCCTGCAGAGCCATGATTGGTATTTTCAGTTGCTGCATTGGGGTGGGAAAGGACCAGGCATCTCACAAGCAGTGTCCGATGCTGTACCCTGCCCTATTCTTCATCTCACTGTCTGGGTGCCTTAATGAAGGTGCAGGTAGTTGGTAGGAAATTCTTCAAAATCCAGACAAAAAGTATTAATGGTGTCTGCTCCTTCCCTTGTTACTAAGAGCAAAAGGAAAAATGGTTCCCAGTGTCATCTTGCAGCCTGTTTTTTTTTTTCTTAAGTTAAATTCAGCAGCAGTGACAGTGCTGTCCTTGAGGAGGTGTTCTTTTGAAGGATAGCACCCTGGTGACAGCAGGTAGAGCAGTAGCTGCGTGCCCCCTCTCACTCAGGTTTGCTTAATGAGCCAGAGGAACTTGAAAACCCTTGCGAGAATGGGACCCCCAGGAGCAGCTGAGGCCAGCCTCGCCTCCTGATCTTACCTTTCTTCATTTGGCCTGACGTTTTTGTTGCAGACGAGTAGCCTGTGGCAGGGAGTTGAGGAAATGAAACTTTACGGAGAGCAAGCGAGCGCAGGCAGAGCATCAAAGGGAAGATGTGAAAAATGGATGCAATGAGGCCATGTGAGCGGCAAGGGTCACTCTGCTGAGGTGGTCAAGCCAAATGTGCACAAAAAAGGTGATTCCTTCCTTCTTTTTATGTGGAGCTAGTAGCATCACTTCTGATATTGCAGAGAAACAAGAAGAAAAACAGTGCCTGGACTCAGTCTCCCACCTCAAGAAGCTGCAGGAGGGTGGAGTTCCTCTAGCAGGTCTTTGCCTCAGGCTGTGGTTTAGCATTTGCGAGACAAGGTCCCTGCAAAACAACCTGAGTCCCTCCCCTCACTACCCCGAGGCGTCCTGCCTCAGCATCTGGGTATGGAGAGGTGCATTTCCGTTTGCTAAAAAGAGCGTCTTAAAATCCCCTCTCCTGAAACCCTGAGGGTGGTAAAATGTAGTGGACTGCTGGTGGAGCAGTCCAGGAGCTGTGCAAAATTCCCTCTGAAAGCTCGGAGAGGCAGGATGGAGAGCTGAGGCCGAGGGCTGAGTATTATAAGTTTGGTATTTTTTTATACAAGTAGTTACTCTTGCAGACTTGCAAGGTCAGATTTACTGTTTGCCAAGCCTTCCTGTCAGCCTACCTCCACTTCATCTCCTCAGCTTCCCCACCTCATCTGAGAGTCCTCCCCTCGGCGCTGACAGGCTGCAAAATTTCCGAAGGAGGTAGGTCCTCTCCCCCGTTGCCTCCGCAAGCCGTTACGCTCCAGCTCAGGAGGCTCATGGGACGCTGCATCCCACACCAGCATCCCTCTGGGTGTAGGGAGGTGTAATGGAGGGGCTGCTACCTTTCCAGGCTGCAATCAGCCGAAGATTACATCCCACGGACCCTCCACCTGCTTCCCCACTGCCCTGCCTCTGGCCATCTGCACTCCAGGACCGAGTGACTTTTCCAGTGACCGGGAGGACTGTAACGCAGAGCACATCGCTCTTTTCTCCCTGAACTACCAGAAGTGATTTCCAACACCAAGATCCTCCAGCCTCAGTTTCTCCAGCTCAAACCCCAAATGCTGGAGACGCAAAGATGCCCGGGATGTTTGTTATTAATTAATCAGATGACACTGGAACAAATCTTTCCTTAAATACATGAAAGTTTGCAGCCCTGATAGGTCTTCAGCCCGTAAAACTGAGGCTGTGATTCTGAACCAGCAATTAAATTTAAATTGGGCTTTGTGTTGTAGCAGGTTCTGTTTCACATATTCAGCCAAGCAATTGCTAGTTGAGACGCCCTTGTTTCTGATCACACACTTTGCCAGTGTAATTTACAGGTTGCTTTCCAGAAGTCCCCTCCTGCCACTAGCTTTGTTACCAGGGAACTTGAGCGGTTAACAAGCTAACCCTCCTTGAACTACAGGCACACAAAGCAATATCTTATTTATCTACAATCTTCAGACCAGCAAAGAAAGCACCAACTTCTCTTTTGAATGCAGTTACTTTCTTTTTCATCTTCTGCATCTCACACAAAAGCCAGATGCTTTCATCACCCATAAGCCACAGATCCTTTCTGCTCTCTGTTAAATTTTCAGGGGCAAAGATTTGGAACAAATGAATGTGAAATGAGCAACATTTATATTATGGCCATTTCAGTTCTCCAGCTGAGTCTGTAATTGGCTGATACTCATATTTTGTCCCTCTCGCTTGTCTGGCAGTACCCTGGCCTCTTCTCTTATAACTGCTCACCTTTTTTCCTCCCGCCACCCAGTTTTCTATAGTTTTTACTTTTATGGGGCATCTTAAACTAGTGTCTGCCATATATGGATAAGCCTTACAAAGCTGCTAGCTCACTTCAAAGAAGGATGCCCCATCCCTGGAAACATTCAAGGTCAGGTTGGACAGGGCTCCGAGCAAAGTGGTCTAGTTGAAGATGTCCCTGCTTATGGCAGGGGATTTGGACTAGATGACCTTTAAAGGTCCCTTCCAAACCAAACTATTCTATGATTCTAAGGATCCAAATATCTAGATAATTTCCCTGAACTGCTTCCAGTGTTTTCTTGAACAAGCTATGCATTGCCCTTCCTGCAGGAAAAAAAGTTTGACATTTATATGTAGCAGGAAGAAGGAGCAGGTACCTAACTCAGAGAAGGTCAATGTATTCAAGTCAGATGGTGGGAGATGGGCAGGGAGAGAGGCAATGACCCCACACTTCTCATTTTTCTAGATCCTATGTGCCCTCTCACCACACAGAATCCCTCTGGGGTGAACTTGGGACAGGACAAGTTGAGGAGGGATTTTGTACACATTTCTATGAAGGTGATAGAGGAGAGCAAACAGAAATAGCAGAAAGAAAGTCTCATCAATGTGATACAAACAAGCAGATGTGCAAGGATTTGGGATGCTTATCCCACTTGCCTGGTGCACACTGCAATGAGAGCTGGCTAGGAATTTTTGGAAAACACAAGGTACAAGAATTCTTCTTTTTTAGGTGAACATTTTGCAGTAAAGAGCAAGATGCAACAAAACTTTTGCTGGAAAGCAGTAAAAGAGGCAGACTCACCCCAGCCAAACTAACCCACCGCCTGAGCACTCCCCAGCACACGGGAGAATGAAACTCCGGTCCCTATCACGCTCAGGACCAAGAAGGATTCTCTCTAACTACAGCTATACTACTAAATAAAAGAGGAACAGGAGTAATGCCTATCTCCAGGGCTCGGGGACGCAGCATAACTTGCATCCACATGGCTAAGGTTGGCCCTTGAGCTGCAGATTTGCCCTGGGAGAGCTGGCTTGAGCAGCCAGGATGAGAGCCAGGGAGGATGCTAATATTAAGCAGAGCAGAGAAGGTTGAGAGTTCTCCCTCTTTTCTATTTGTAAAAGGGGGTACTCCCTTATGATGAGATGGCCCCTCGATGGCAGACTGTTACCCAGTGTGAAGCCCTAGCCTCTCACTGTCTGCTGTCATGGCTTTCCCATGTTGTGTGCCATGTCGACCTTATGCACTGGATACAAGGGCACTGGCTCAGTGACTTTCACCCACACATATTGAAATGGCTGTGATTTAAACACAGCACAGGGTGAGAAAGAACTTTCTACCCCCAAAACACTGGCAGGATAGCAATCTGTTTCCCCCAGCCCCAGCCTTTCCCCAACGCCTGCCACACTGGGGCCAACTTGGGCTGCACAACCTGGGCTGATCCCTGAAACCATCCGGAATTAGCAGAAAGAGTCACTAGCACAAAAACTGGAGTCAAGTTGAAAAACTCCCTGTCTTCCCCAGATCCAGTGGACCTCCAGCAGTTTAATAAGAAATACGAGTGAACTTCATAGTGGAAAAGAGAAAATTGGCATGATAAGCAGCTTGAGATGGTCTGGATGTTTTTTGCTGGCATTTATTGCCTCCTGTGCTACTCTAGGCGTTTCATTATGGCTTACATACTATCATCCTCAATTACTTTGCCAAGTAAATACATTTTTAAGACAGTGACAGCCCCTGTCCTGGGTATAGCTGCCATCATTCCCTACCTTTCTTGAGCCCACAATATGGAATAAAACTTCTGTGCCTCCTTCCTTGCCAAATTCTGTCTACTGCATGAAATCAACAGGGCTAATGTGCCCATTTTGGCAAAAGGGGTGGGACACCCCCCTTTCCCATTAAAATGTGCTCTCCAGGCAGTCTGAGCACTGAAGAAGCAGTCCACTGCTTCTCCTATCCCACACAAATTATATCCCAGCAGTGTGCTGGGGACCCTGGGGGGGTCAGCAGCCTTGTCTGGTCCCCCTGCTCCCATGTCGCCCCATGCTCTGTCTCCCGTTCTGTCACCAGTAATAGCCAGCCACTGACTCCGTGATGATTTCTCTCCAACACACTTGACTGGATCATGCGTACCAGCTGATACGCCTACCACAGATATCTGTCCCAGGAAATAAATTAACCCCCTAAATCTGAAGAAGTGATATTACAAAAGTCAATAGGGAAATATCTTTTCTTAGACAGAGGGCAGGAATTTCACACATTTCTTACATAAAGTTATCCTTATTCCTTAGGGACCTGCTGCACTTTTATATTACATTTTGAGAAATAATACTTATAAAAGATTCATCCTTTTCTGGCATAAACTGGAGTAGCTCTTATGTTTCTGTCTTTAGAGACTTCAGGGACCACAGCTTCTGAAGATGCTCAAAGCTTTTCCTTCCACACATGGGAGATATATTTATATTCAAACCACATTTTAACATTGTAATTGGACAGCATAAATAAAAGGACATTCATTTAATCATTAAGTTCAGGAACAAGAAAAGCATGTGCATCACTTGCTAGAGTCTGCTGTGTTACCCAGGACTGCTTAGGAACTAGACAGCCACCCCAGTGCTACGGCTTCCCACTCCAGAAGAAAAACTCTGATGCCTAAGTGATCATTGGGCAGGCTGGCAGAGGTTGGTGGTGGTGTTTCAGGCCATCAGCTGTGATTTCGCCCTGGCACACCCCTCTTTGGGAAGGCGAGCTTTGGCCTCTCGCAGGCTTACTGTCTGCCTGGACGCTGGATCCGCATTTGAGGGGAGGCTGCAGGTGGCTCTCAAAATGCAAACGGATACATCTGGAATAAGAACATGCTGGGAAACTGCAAAATATCCCAGACCTAAGACTGAACCGTGGGAACATCATGTGGCAAGTTAGCAAGGTGTGACTTACCATGACTGGGGAGCAAAGCTTTCCTAACCGGGGCTGGTTACTAAAGCATGCAGCACCCAAGAGTAAAGTTTGCCCCTGTTTGATTATATCTGTAATTCATTTTCTAAATAAACATATAACCTTCATTTTTCAGAGCTGTTTTGATCCATTTCCCTCTCCAACGAACCACCATTTCCTGTTTTCTAGATGATTTTTACATTGTGTTTGGCAGCAACCCTGTTTTCATCACCTAGAAACTCAATACTCAGAATAAAACTGCTCCAGCTGGCTTGTGTGTCATCGTCTGCATACCCTGGGCAATAGAGTTTGCAAAATTGTACTGATTATATGCCTGCTTTCACTGTTCTTTAAAAAAACACACCCCAGATGAAAGGTCCCATTGAATGAAATGTCAGTTGGTTTGTATTTGCAAGTGCCTGTCAGCAGAAGGCACACTTCCAAACCAGCTCCGAGGGCAACTAACAGAAAGCTTTCAGGCATGTTATAGAAACTAATCACAGAGTTTGGCCCCCATGTAATTCTGACACTAATTGGTAAGAACAACACAGAGCACTAGCAGAAGGCATATACATTCTTGCAGTCCAGCTTAAGCCTCCAAAACAGCACTCTGTGGGACCAGAGAAGAGCTCGTATTGTGACTCACCCCCTGCACATGGTGATTTTTTTCCCCACAATGCATTGAATTGTTTACCAGTTCTCAAGATGTCATTATTTTCATATTTTCTATGTCTGTATCACAAAACTGGCAAAAGATTTCTAGCAGAGAATGGCAATGTCTTCCATTCCTGGCTACATTTCTTCAAACTAATTGGGACAACAATTCGAGTAGCAAAGACAACTCATCACAGTTCTAGAGAAATACCTGGGGCTGCCAAGGAAGAAATGTCTCCGTGCACAGACTGAGGCACACAGCAGCCCGAGCCTGACAACAGCCACCCACTGCATCATATTCAGATTTAGCACAGAGGTTTTCACACTCGGTGGCAGCAGGGGCTCCGGGAGCGACTCAGGGTCTGAGGACTGTCCCAGTAGGTGAATCACTAGAGAAGCAACACACAGGCACGACCGGTGGCACCTGCTTTCCCCCGGGAAGGGAGACCTCCATCACCGGCCGAGCGCCATGGGCGCTCGGCGAGAAGTGCTCAGGCTGCCTGTGCGAGCCCCGGTCGGGAGGGTGGTCTGCTCTGCTCCCCCATCCCACAAATCTCCCTAACCCAGAAGCCTTCATAAGCACCTCCAGGTCCTGGGCACATCTCTCCCCTGCAGAATCATTTCAAAATTGTCCAATAAAATGTTTTGGCTTTTAAGCCCTTTCTTCTGCTAGTGAGAAAGCACAAGTGATTATGAGACAGATAAAATATCTGCAGGTCACAGTTCACTTTGCCTGCCCCTGCACAGGGGATGGGGACATTGGGCAGAGGTAAGTCATCCTTTTTTTGGTTTGTGTGTGTGACCACATCACTCAGGGACACGTTATAAGCTCTTTGGGGCAGTACAGTGTTTGAGACGATTAGTATGTATCTCTTCATGAAATCTCTGTGAAATTGCAAAGGAAAGAAAACAGCAGATTGAAATGCTCCTTGTATCTCTCTTGGAAATCCAAGGCAGTCTCTAAATGCCAGTGGGTCGGGTGTGTTTCAGAAAGCCACAGTAGAACAGGCAAAGTGCCCCACTGCAGACTCCTCCCTCTGCACCTTAAAGCCCAGATTTACTCTCTTGGGTTGGAATTCATATGGGATCCAACACCATCAATGTTATGTCCCAAACTCTTTGTCTGAAGCCATTTTCTCCACTCAGAGTTTATCCTTTTTTTCCCCCCAATCTTTCTTAGGTCCTTCATTATCTCTGAGAACAGATGATTTTAACGTACTTCATTCGGAGAGATCTTACATGCTTGCAAAGAGCCTGTGAGGGGCTGTGGCACGGTGCCATCCACAGCACATGACAAATGGAGCCTCCTGAATAGCTGGAGGGATTTCAGACTTTGTTTCATTTTCCTTCCGCTTTCCTCTAATTTTGTGTTCCCTTATGGGACACACTCTCCTGGCCTTCCCAGCACATCATTTCTCTCCTGATGCTTTAACACCCCTACATTGACCAGCCTGAGCTGCCCTCTCTAGCAATCGCCAGGCAGCAGGACCATAGTGTCAAGCTTTTCACTGTCCCAAAATTAGCATAAGAAACTGGCACATTGACTGTGACTGTAGGCAAATGTGACCTTTTCAGAGGCTGACTTTATTTATTTATTCTGTTGCCATTTATTTCTCTGTTCCCCCCCCAAAAAATCATTTAAAAAAGTAATGCACTGTCTCGCAGACTTACTAACAATAATCATTAAAATATCTCTGACTAGCAACACTTCTTAATCAAACAGTAATTAAGGCTGCAGTCGCAGCCTGGGACGCAGGCTGAGCACACGGCAAGACAATCGTTTCCAGTTCTAGTTCCTCTGCATTTTCCTTTAGCTGTTAAAGTGCCAGACATGAGTCCCCCCATGGTTATACGCGTACCCACGTACTAGCAATGGTAAAAACAACTCGGGGGCAAGCACGGCCCTATTCACCTTTAGACCTATACATGACACGTTTCTATAATCTCACATGATGTTTGGGAAAACCAGCTTATGTGATGTCCTAAAGCACACAGGTAGGCACACATGGCAATTTTTGCCTGCTCCGGCGAGCTCTCCCCCTCTTTGGCCCTGGGGACCACTGCCCTCGGCACAATCTCCCACAGAGCTCGCTGTCAGCTGCACTCGCCGAGCTGTGCCCCGAGTCCCCACGGGCACACGAGAGGGGCTGGAGCCTCATGTCTGTCCCCTCCTGGATCTCTGTCTGCTCTGAAGCTTTCACCCAGGCAGAATGATGGGCTCCTGTGTGCTCATCACACCCTCCCCCTGTGTCCCTATGCATGAGATCTCTGTATCTGCAGAGCTAAATATTAACGAGTTTGGGAGAACTCCCCAGCTTCCAAATTAATTAGAATAAATCACCCACCAGAAGCCTCAATCAGTCGTGCTCTCCCTGTTTCGCAGAGGAGGATGTTCCTGCGTGCATCGCTCCAGACCACACACCCTGACCACCCTTCGTTTTCTCCTCAGCATGGGGCAGCCTCCTGCCTACCTGGGTAAATAAATACCTGCATCATAGAATCGTAGAATCATAGAATCGTCTAGGTTGGAAAAGACCTTTAAGATCATCGAGTCCAACCATTAACCTAACACTGCCAAGTCCAACACTAAACATCAGCCCTTCCCTGGACAGACCCTCTTGCTCCACGCGATCTAAGCCGACGGAGAGACAAAAGCCCTGGCACGAGGTTAATGGTAGCTCACCTGAGCAGATCTTTCTTTTTGGCAATGACAAGTAGTTGAGTTTCTTTGCCAGCTCAGCATTGGTCCCCGTTGTCAACAGAGACTGCTACTGCTAAGTGTGCAAAAATAATGGGTAAGGATAAAAGACCAATCATAATTTTTGCAATATTGTCTCCCAGTTTAATAACATCATTTAATTAGAAATCATAGGTAGCAACCATGGCAGGTAAATTTAATATAAGTTCTGAAACACCTGAGATTGCAGGAATTTTACCATATCTAATATTCTTGTTAATAAAAATGTCTCTGAAGTTGAAGATTTCTCCCAGGAGTCTCCCCTTACACCACACAGCTCAAAACCAACCATCCCAGAGGACCAGCACAGGCCGCTGGCACATCTTTGTGCCTGCTGCAGGGTGCCCTGACACGCCTGAGCTCCTGAGTGCTTGTGTAACAAATACACAAACCTGTGGCCATGCAGGGATGGGGTGAGACATGACTACCCACTCACAGCTGAGCTGCATAGAGCAAACAGTCCGGTGCCTAAGCACCTTGTGGCAGCAAACCTGCATTTTTGCTGGTGTAGGTTTTCTCAGCTGGATCTGGGATGAGGGATGATATTGCTGTCCAGCCCTGAGTCCAGGGTGAGGGGTGCTGGGTTCCCCAGCAGGCTGGCGAGGATATGAGACTGCCAAATGTAATGCCGGGTAATGAGCCCATCCCCAGCATCAGAATGGGACCTGGAGCGATAGCTGTGGCTGCGTGGGAAGGAGGCTGAAATAGTAACATTGTGATCAGTCCCATTAGCCTAATTACTTGATTTTTGTTTTCAGAACAAATTTACCTTCACCTAGTCAGCTGTGAAAAACAAAAGCTACATTTTCTGGTTTTTCTTTAGCATCGCCCCAAAAGCCCATGTTCTGAGAGGGAAGGATATTTGCACAGGCTTAACTTTGGTAATGCAACTACAGCGATCCCATGAGGAACAAAACATGTTAATGTGTGTCAAATAAACACAATCAAGGGAAGAGCAACAAGCGATACATATCCCTGGACTATCGGAGCTGCGAGGTGCCTCCTGAGCAGTGGGGCAGCAGTGCCACATGCACCCACGCAAGTGTCAAGATGCCCCCGGAGCTCATCCTCTTACCACAAGGTTTTTGTTGTTCACCTGCCTGGCTTCTGTCTCCTCTGGACAACAGCAAAAATAGTGCTCAGCACTGCACAGGGCTTTGTGGCTGAGCAGGGAAGGCCAGCAAGGAGGACAGCATGGGCAGAAAGCTGGGAGCACCTTTTCAGCAAACTGGTCTCCTGCAGCCGAGCCAGCCGAGGGGACAGCAACTGCAGCTGAGGTTTGGCCGCCCAGTCCCAGGCTCAGTCCCAGTCCCAGTCCCAGCCCTCACCGGCAAGCCAAGAGCTGGGTTTCCCATCCCAGCCCCAGGGCAATACATGCATCCGTGCAAATGGAGCAGAAGTCCCCGGGAGATGAGCTGAACCCAGGGAGCTGTAGAAAGGGCAAGTTTGGATTAAAACACACCTCTGAGAAACAGTGCGGCTCCACCTCACCAGGACTTGCGGATTTTCAGTTTCAGCGCTGTGGGCTCCCTCTAACATTCATTGTGAAACTCAGTCAAAGCCACCACACTTCACTTTGGTGTTGCTGGGAAGCCGTAGAGAATCGCCGGCGCCCAGCCCAAAATCAGGCACGCAACTGCAAATAAGTAAAGCAAATAGCTGCTCTTCTCTGCTCAGCTCAGCCACCCTGGGGAGCAGGCAGGGCTGAGCGACAGGTTGGTAACAAAAAGACTCTCACCCCAAGGCAGGCTGAGGGCACCTGGCTTCACCCTTCACCACGGACCCTTCCCGCCCTGGTAGTGCAAAGGGGTTTGAGCTGAGCTGGGGGCCGGTGCAGCAGGACTTGCACCCACTGCCTTTTGCCCAGATGGGAGAGGCAAAAAATAGACAGGCAGAGGGAAAGCAAAGCTGGTTTCTCCCCAGAGCACACCTTGCCCACGTCTGCAGCCTCCACAGTGAGGCAGGGCCAGTGCAGCAGCCCTTGGGGCTCCAGGCAGCCAGCAGCAAAGCTCCCAGGGATGCAGGGCTGTCCTGGTTTCGGACAGGATAGAAAAAGGGAGAGGTAATACGCCACGTGCACGGGTAGAGCCCAGCCACGCTGCTCACTGACCTGCACAAATGTGGCCTCCTGGGCGAGAAAGTAAGTGGCAGGAGAGCCAAGCCCAACAAAACCTGAAAGATCACTGCAACCCCTCCTGAAAGGTAGTGGCATCAGGGCACGCAGCAAGGCCTTCGGGTGGGAAATGAGGAGCGCCTTACCCAGCTGCACCGGCAGCTTACAAGGGACAGAGAAACCTGTCTTCTCCCAGCTCTTGCATCCCATCCAGCAGAGCTGCTCCCACTTCCACTTGGGATACTGGTTCAGCAAGGACTGAACCCTGCAAAACTTTTCTCCCTCGTGACCACTGAAGCCTAAGGGACTGCAGCCACCACCGAGTGTGTGCCAGCTCAGACATGACACAAGACATGAGCAGCACCCTCCCTTCCCGCACGTTAAGGAAAACTGATAGAGTACCAGCACCAGAGCGGTGTTTTAGATTGCTAGGCTTCCTTTTGAATGACTAAACAGCCATGAGTAATATGTATTTACATACATTATGGTCTATTCCCCCATTGGAAGGCGATTTGTGTAGATAACTTCCACTAATGTTAAAGGGAGTCATTCACATAAATCCTTGGCACTTTAATGGCCGACTAGCCTCCTCTGTGTAGTATTTCGTGTTGCTGCATTTAGCAAGTGCAATATAAACGTGGCTGACTTAATATGCAAATAAATTCAAGTATTTACTGAGCCATAAGAGACAGTTACTAGGCACATCTCTCATTCATCGTTTATAGGGAAATAGATGGAGGCTGCCAGATGAAATCAGGAGATAAATGCTATAAATATTTTTGTAAGGCAACAGGGGAAAGGGCACTGAGTCCTCACATATACATAATTAATGATGATAAACAGTTTGTTGCAACATCTTCTATTTATTTTTTTACTCTGTGTGTGTGTGTTTACTACACATCCACACTGAAGCCCTATTTGTTGCATTACTTTTCCCTGCTGGTGGCACTGGAGTCCCTCCGGTTCCCTGGGGACAGAGCAGGGCCCTGCACCGACCCCTCTCGCTCGCTCGCTCACCTCCTCCTCGGCAGCTGCCCAAGCTGCAAGAAGGGAACATGCTTGACTTGAAAAGATGGACTACCCACCGCAACTCTCTCTTTTCCTTGCACCAAAATGTGAGCCCTTCCTCTAGCAGCACCTTGCGCAGAAAAGGGGAGGGAGACTTTTTGCGCCATTTCTTCTCATGGATGCTCTCTTGAGAAGCTTCACTTGACATTTGCAAAACAAGAGCCCTCACCAGGTCTGTGCTTTTCCGAGGCAGAGGAAAGACATCTTCTATGGTAAACAGATCTTAAAAATGCATCAGATACGCTATTACTGAAGTCCTCCTTCAGTTCCCTGTGTAAGATTTTAAAACTGCCCTGCCAAATGGACACGTGCTCCACAAGGCATTTCTTCCTAGTGGTAATAAATTAACACACACTGATTCACTTGTTTACTCTTTCAGATGGAAAACAAGGAAAAATCCTTTATCTCTATTGTCCCATTCAATAGGATGGTTCCTATACACATACATGCTCATGGATATATGCAGATACATATATTGAAAGCCCTTATCTACCATTAAAATCCACAGCACTCTGCTGGGCTGCATCCCTATTGAATGCTGCAAGGCTTTTCCATAGGAGTCACCAACAAACCCCGGAGGACTTTCCACCATCCACGTGTCCGCTCTGGGCTGGTGTGTCTATCCAAGCTTGAGGGCTCAGCGGTGAGGACGTGCAGAGCCGGGTGCGAGCCAAGATGGAGCGGCCAGCACCACCACCGTGCCCACCTGGCTGCCTGGCAGGACAGCCCGGAATGGCCAGGCGCAGTGGCAGCTCAGCCCCAAACAAAAATGATAGCAGAGGAAAAAAAATACCAAGCAATCTCTGTCCTTAATGGGGAATCCCCTCTTCTAACCTTGCCCTTTGGGTTTGTCCTTAGCTAAGACCCCAGAGCTCCCCTTTCCCCTGTTCAGTGACTACTTCTCCTTTCAAAATCTCTTCTGTCCAAGTACTGCCTCTGGCCAGGTTAGAAGCCCCCTCCCAAATCTTTGCTCTCCCCCGAGGCACGTTTCTCTCCCCATAGTGCCTGCAGGTGCAGATGGCTGCAAACCTCCGATGTATACTTCAGAAATCAGATCATTTTACACACTGACTCTATAAGACGGAGCCTCCACCCAAACCTGCTTGTGCCTGTCCCGGCATTGCTTTGCCCCTCCGCTGCCTCCCCGGGAGATCCTCCACCACCCCTTGCAGGGTGCAGTGCCCATCTCATGGCTCAGGTGTGCCTGCTCTGCCCCAAATCTGGGCTGTGCTGTGGGGCCAGGGAGCAGCAGGAGGCTGTTGGGGAGCAGGAGGGCACCTGAAAGACTGACTTGGTGGCAAGGGGACAGGAGGTGGCAACAGGACACCCAGCAAACAGGACGAGTGGTGGTCCCTCGCTCCCACTTTTCCTCTCTCCTGCCTTGATAGACTTGCAGTGTTTGAGTGACACGTTCCCTCCGACTGTGAGTTTATAGAGTGCCTAAATGTTAGCTGGAGCCTCTCGGGATGGCAACGACCGTGGTTCACAATAAATCTGACTGTGTCACAAGACAAGGTCTTGGGTTAAAAACTTACCTGTCTGTGGCATCCTCCCTGGCAGGTGGGCAGGAAGAAATCACGGGGGGCCAATGCTGCTTAGAGGCTTTCAGGTCACTGAGGACTTCTCCTGCATTATGGGGACGTGGCAGCTTCCTCCTGCTAGTGGGAAGGGGCTAACGCACGCTGCCACCAAGAGCCCCTCGCACAGGCAGCTGCCTGCAAGCCAGCCTGCTCAGCTCACAGACATCTCAGCTCAGGCGGCACCTTCCTCGGGGAGCTGTTTTGGGAGGACTTTCCTTGTAGGAAATGCTCATTGCAGCCCGCAGGTAGCCCTGTCGGCTCTGGGGAAACCGGCTCTTGGGAGTCTGCCCTGCAAGGCTTGGGGTGTGGGGATAGCGTGTCCTCACCCGCCGTTAAATGTAAATCAGTTTTGAAAGCAAAAGCACTCACAATTAGCTTCTGTATTGAAACCTCAGGTGCATGACACCTGCAGGAAGATGGGGTGAAAGAAGAAAGCATCTCATACCTTCCCTGCACCTCCCACCAAGTAAAACATGCCACATTTTGTGGTACCTCCTTCACACCGTTGACACACAAGTGGAAGCATGGAGAGATGGAGGCAAGCATCGGGAAAAGATATTCACAAAACAGAGAGGTAGGGCAGCTCTTAGAGTCTGGCCCCTCAGCAAAAGGCACGTGCACACATGCTGTTCACGTCCAAGGAGCACGTCAAAGAGATATATAGCTGATTTTTTACAAATTACTCGTACCGCTTGAGATCACAAAGGATGTTGTGAGGAATCGCCTATCGCTGCACGTGCTGCGGGATTAACCCTTTGCAGCTCCCTTGGGGAAAGCAAGGCTTGCACAGGTCCTAGCAGAGCTCCAGCAGCTGAACTGCTGCTGCTCCCCAGCACCACGTACCGAGGTGAGAGCCCGAGTATGGAGCCAGGCACCACTTTGGGTGCAGCACCAGTTCCAGATGTGGAGAAAAACATGTCTTTACTGGCATGCATTTGGGTTAGAGCTGCAGGTGGCCTTAGCCAGCTGCCCATCTCCTGAGCTGGGACCTGGGAGCTGCGACGTGGTGGCAAGAAGGTGCGTGGTGCCCTCACGCCGGGCAAGGGTTAATGGAGGAGCGAGACCTGGGGCTTTCCCCTGCCCTGCGCCAAGTGCAGCCTCCTTCCCTCCTGCCCCCCACCGCAGTGGAGCTGCATGGGCACCCCGGGTCCGCACATGGGCACCCCGGGTCCGCGTGTGCCACGCTGCAGGTAGGAGGAGACCCTCTGCGAGGAGTATGGTAACCAAAGCAGGGAGAGCAGTTTAGGGAGCAACCCTGAATGCTCAGTTTCAGTCGCACCTGTCACAAATCAAGAAAATGCCAGAGAATACTCCTGGGAGTCCCACATATAAAAATATTTGAAGCAACAAGAGCAACAGCTGGCCCCTGCAAAAGCTTTTGTCTGTCTGACATTTCGAATGCCGAGCGTGCCGGCGTCAGCGCACGTGCCAGGTAAGAGGAGCAGGAAACCAGAAGCGTATTCCTGGCCCCGCCGCCGACCAGGGACGGAAAGAAAACCCCATCCTTTGCATCCCACACCCAAACTGAACAGAGCAACAAACTCAAACAGGCGGAGAGCAAAAGGCTGGCATTTATAGCACCATTTCTCCTGCACGATGAGAATCACCTTTAAAGATGGGGTCAGGATAAACTGCAGGGCAACAGCAAACTGTTCGGTTCAAGAGGAATTATTCATCCTTCAGCAGAACATAATTACACATCCAGACTCTCTCTGGGCAATTCTTTATTCGGGCCAAATTTACACTAGTTCCTAAAGGGAGCAGTCAATCTTAATGAATGACTTACAGTTTCATCATCTTTATAAGGCTTTATTAAAAAAAAGAATATCAGAAGTTTAGATCTTTAATTAATAAATTTTAACCCCACCTTCACCGCACATCACCCTTTCTTTTGTCAATTCCTTCATTCTCATCAATAGGAAAACTTGGTGCAATGATGCTAGCTTAGATTATAAATTATTTTCAATTTTATTAGTCAATAGCAAATTTACCCAGTACCTTTAATGCACCCATATATCATGATTCTGTTTGGCAGAGCAGTGTGTAATCCCCTGACACATGATTTTGAATGAGGGGTTTTTTTAATATACAGCAAAATAAAGAGAAAATTTTGCTTCCTTTGCACAGGAAACCAGTTCCTCATGAGGCAACTTGTTACAACAGAATTAATACACATAATTCATTTTTCCCTTTAAGGTGAACCTGGAATATTTTTCTTTGCATAAATAAACCAATTATTGTTCATTCTCACTGCAGGGAGCCTGGTGGTGACCATCACCTGTTAAATACTGTAGCTGCTCTTAATGGTCAGCTGGAGAACTGAGCTGGGGGCGTTTTATGTAAATAAAGCTGACTCCTCCTTTGCACCATTTTAAAGCTGTAGGGAGAGAAGTAGGGCAGGATTTTAGGGAATTGGGGTATTTTTCCCTCATCATTATGTTTTCTTTTAAAAAACACCACAATGCCATTGAGTATACTTTATGAAAGTGAACTAAAAATCCCCTGAAGATAACAGGGCTTTGCTGACTTCAGTGTTATTGAAAATAAACATTTTGCTTCATTCAATTTTTAACAGAAATCACTGCTGCCTTACTCTCACCAACTATTTCCTGAAGGTCTGCCTTACCCGAACTGTGCTTTTATGCCCTGTATTTATTTGCCAGGCTTGCATAGGTTCCCCACCATTTGCTGGAGGAGAGCATGCCTCGGTCTCTAGTTTAAAGTACCCCAGATGTTTTCAAACTAATGCTAGAAATGTTGGCTAGCCTTAGTGATGTGAGTTCAATCTGCAGCAGGAAAGGAGCCCCTGGGTGCCTCTGGTCAGAGCCCAGCGAGAAGTGGTGATGCTGGGGAATTGGCTAAATTGTCCTCTTTTCTACTGTGGGATTCGGGTCAGTTTCCACCAGAGCTGGGCGCTGGGGGAGCCTGCGAGGGTGCCGACAGGTCCCAGCATGGCCAGGGATGAGGAGGATGGGCACGTCCCCACCGAGGGCAGCCCACGTCCCAGCAGCGAGCCCCTTGCTCGCCTGCCCCGTCCCAGCAGGGCCGGGTGAGGGAGCGGGCAGGAGCCCAGCTGGCAGGGCTTGCCTGTCTCCTGTTCCCAGGCTGTGAACGGCAAACCGTCCCACAGCCCGGTTCCTCACTTCACCCTACAACCTGTGCCCTCTCTTGCTTTTTTCCTTTTTTTTATGTTACCTTAAATTTGAGGGAGGGAAGGCATCAGGGAGACATCTGTCTAAGATCACATCTCAGCCTCCAGAAGCTTGGAGTGTCACCCACGTACCACGATGGGGTGGTCTATGGTGTTTCCCTGTTAAACTTTTTTTTTTTTAAATATTTATCAAAAAAAACAAATTTTTGTGTCAAGCACAGAGCTAAGGGAATGGCTGAGGGAAAAGCATCCTACTGCAGTTTCTTCTTTCTGGGTACCATAGCCACCATCAAGCACCTGCACAGTCATGTGTCCCCAGCGGGTGAGAAACCTCAGGGCAAGGTGCTGATTGCCCAAGAAAGAAAATTGCCTCTGTGTTCCCACTCTTTTCCACAAAACGTAGGAAAGTACTCATTAAACATTTCCAATAAAAACAAAATAACAGAAATATCAGAGTTACTGTGCTACATCAATACAGCACTTATCAATGTATACCCTCTGTAGAGTTTCTGATCTAATTCAGCACATGTACTTTTCTGCTGGTGATTTTTTTTCCTGTCCCTCTTCCACACTCCATCATTAAAAAGCTCCTGTCCCTGCCAGCCTTTCTAATCTGAAGAACACGTGCATTGGCTAAATAACTTTTATGATGGGGCAGAGGGGCTCTGCCTTATCAGTGTGACATCTGAATTAAAATTAAAAGTCACCTGCAGCCGGAGACGACTGGGAGGCACCTCATCTAAATAAGAACACAAAACCTGAACTTGCAAATCTCTAAGCCGTATCCTCAGTTGGTGTCAGATGGGGCTGGAGCCAAGGCAGTTATGCTGATTTACACTACCGGCTGATTGAGCCCGGTGTGCTTAGCTGGACTGGGGACTGGCAGCACAGTGTGGTGGAGGATGCTGTAAGTACTCCTCTAGCACAAAGACACTATTTAGACTCCAGAGTTGCTCTCACAAATAACAACATCCCCACACTTTCCAGGTATTTGCTACTTAACCCCCCTTTATGTCTTTTAGATTTCCCATTATGCCTTTACTCAATTTGAAAAGCCCTTGGTCTACCCTTGAGCAAAGTGTCTTCAGAAGCCTCTTGAAAGAAACACAGGATTAAACAGAAATCCCCCTCCAAGCAGAGAATTCAAACAACTTTCCTTCTGCAGCTCACCAGATTAACTTTACACTCCTGCTACAAGCCTCGCATGCACCAAAACCAAAAGGAACTTCTTTCCGCTAGACCGCTGCCATTAGATGAACCCGAGGCAAAGAAACCAACGCTCCCAGCTGTTCGCCAGCTATGGAAAGGGAAACGGCACCCACATCTCAAAGGCTGAGTTACTCACTGAACCACGCCAGGCTTCACCCTCCGGCAGCGTGCGGTGGGCTGCGGGCTGGGGCAGCGGCGGAGGCTTGGGGAGCTAGGGAGGGACCGGCAGGGCTAGCCGGGCGCACGCATGCATTTCATCCCCGTGCTCTGCCCTCTCTCAAAGTTACCTTTAAAACACCTGAAAAGACAAACGTAAATAACTCCGCTAGAGTATGCTCCTCGGCGTCTCTCGTAAGCTAGATGCCTGTTAGTCTCGAAGGAAAAACCCAGCATATGAACAGTATCGCTCCCTTTGGTTTTCAGTTAAGGATAAAAATTCAACTTAGCATCTGGTTTGAAGATACGAGGAGATTATAATTAAACTCATTGCTCTGTGAACTATACTCAACTCCCAAATCTGCGATACAAATACCCTCTGCTACGTATATTGCAAAATAAGTTGCTTTTACAATGGAAGAGGCATTTACCTGGCAGCAAAAAAAACCCTGCTTAGATTCAGGTTTGGAAAAGCCCAAAGCCGCTCTGCATGGAGTGCTCTGTAGACAGAAGTCTTCATCAACTAGTGCACACACACACACACACACACACACACAGAGCCACACACAGTCCCGCTCTGCGCAGCACCAGCCGGCGGCACACGCTGATCTGCTGCCCCTCTCCTCACACAGACTGCTCCCAGGGCTCAGTAAGGGTGTGCTTTGGTGAAGAAAGTCTCCAACTGAGGAGCTGCAAAGTTACCATACAGACAAGCAGAACAAGAACTGCTCCAACACGGCTCAACGACAAACATCAGGCAGAGAAGAAGAAGCATGCTTTCCCCTTACCTATTGCTTAGGTTAAAACACTGAGCAGTGTCTTTAGAGAGCCCAGGCATTGGGACCCAAAGGGCAGAGGACTTTCAGCACAGTCACACAGACCCCAGCAAAAGCCATCTTCTCCCTGTCTCTTAGCACAGTGTAAGTCTCCAGCAGCTCAGCTCTCCAGCTGCAAACATCTCATTAGACTAATGCATTCAGCACAGGCAGAAAACTCGATTTACCATAGCTACAGCAATGAATTTCCATTACGATGACAGCTTCAACCACATCATGTCCGGAAAAGCAGCCAACCACTGCCTTTTAAAGAACACACACATTTTACACGCAGAAAACGAGGCCTGCGCGCCGGGTTTCCTTTCTCTTCGCAGCTACACCGAGAAAAAAAATTGCCGTTTCTTTTTATTTCAGAAACTCCGCAAGCTGAAAGGTAAAGATATTTGGACTCTTTCCCCCACCCGCCCCCCCCAATAGCAGTATCTTTTGCAATACCGTGCATTGGGCTGCGATGAGCAGAAGGGGTGTTTGCAACATTTCTGGTTTCACTACCCCTCCTCTGTTGCCATGGAAACCGGACTGTAGCATCAGCCCTTTGTCCCGCTCCTGCAGCAGCCTGGCCCGATGCTGAGCTTACGTGATGCCACGGATGGGAAGGACCAGTCACTTCGTTTTGGATAATTTACGTGGAAATCAGGGGAACAGCGCTTGGGATCTTTTCGACGGCGACACTAGGTGTGTGCGTACAGCGTTGCTCACACACACGCACCCGTACACAAACACACAGAGTCGGGTGTGTGGATAATTTTACAGGTATGGCCAGGCAATGATATCCATAATGTAAAAATATCAGTTATCGCAGCCATGCCAGGGCATTTGGGCAGCATGTGGGAGCGGCTTTTCACTGCATTTCCAGTCACTCATCACAGAAGGCACCAGGTCTTCCCTTATTTAGCCCAGCACTAGCAGCTCTTACCACCAAAAAAAATGATCTGTAATACATATAATAAATAACAATCATAATAATCCTGCCATGCTCCATTGACTGTGCTAGATCAAATTATCCCAGCAAAGGGGTTTGTCGCAGTTGTTTGCGAGCGTTGCACAGCTCCCTGCTGCCCACTTCACATGCTCACATATATTGTTACTCAGTATTTATCGCAAGCCAAAATGTGCTCCTCACCTCTCTTTCTTTCCAGTCCTACGAATGCCTCATCAGACAGGCTTGCAGCCGTGGTCACTGGTTCTGCTGGTTTCATGGTCCCTGCACACTAGTTTTGTGCTAGCCCGGCTTTACGGGTTTTAGGGGAATTACTTTTGACTCGTCACCACCGAGGATGACATGAACATTAAGCCTGTTATATTCCCCAAGGAAGAAGAGGAAAAGCAAGAAACCCCAGATCCTAGACTATTCATACCAATAAGAGCTGGGGCTTTGCTGGTGCCCTTCCCTGGCAGTGGGGCGGAGGGCAAGCAACTGCCCACCAGTGACTGCGAGCAAGGTGAGGTGCTTCAGCTCACACCACCGGTCCCTTGCAAGCACAATAAGGTCAGGAGGATGGCTGGGGTGTTTATTTCTTTCTTACAATCATGGCTAGAGAAAAACTTTGTACATTTAAACAAAAAACAAAATTGAAGTTTGGTAGATTCAGGATAAACAAGGTGGCATTTTTTCTTTTTTTTTTTTTTTTTTGCTTGCATTGCTATAAACTTGACAGACATTGTAGGTGTGAAAAAACGTATTGTCAGCACAGAATTGAAACAACTGTTTTCTGTCTTCCACTACTGGTGTATGAAACCCACGGTACTCGCAGACACGCTGGGTAAGGAAGTACACAAGCACTCCGCAGCCCAGCTTTCATCCTGGCAAAGAACTGAAATCCCCCTTTTTCCCTCTTCTCTCTTTTTTTTGACAAAATCAAGGTTGGTGGGCCAGCACACGTGGATTCCCATACCAGAGTAAAATGGAGGGAACTGGAGCACCATGCAAATTCCTGTTTTAAGTTCCCTAATAGGATAAACGGGGAAAAGTATTCATGATTAAGAAAAATCATGACAGAATCTTTCAAAAAGCCTCTCTTCTCTTTAAAGCTGTTTAAAATTTTGAGCATGAGTCTTAGCCATCCCTGCCGTTTCACATTGCCTCAGCAGATGCATTGCTGCTGTGGCTTGTCACACCCGGTGCTGTTGGTTGTGTCACACCACGTTACTGATGTCATATAGCACGAGTGGGCTGGCACAACAGCACAGCACGGAGGCATCAGCTGCAGCCTCTCGCAAAAAATATGACATTAATACAATGCAACACAAGAGCAAAGTGTTGGGGAGGGGATTGGAAATTTTTCTTTTCCATCGCTGCTGTTGTTAATGCCATGCGTAATTCTGCAGGCCTCAGACCAGCCAAATCCCCGCTGCTTTGGGGGCAAGTTTTGCTCGGTTAAGGATTGTTCTTTGGACTATCCTCTTTGCAGGGCTTATTTGACAGCCTTGAATTTAAAGTTTAATTTAAAGAGTCTTGAATTTTGGTTTAAAACATACAGCCGGTCTGGGGGGCAGCTTAACTTATGGCCAAAAGCAAGGGAGGATGGGATAGCATTGGGGGAATGGATCAAAGCATTTACATCTGCTATGAAGTCAAATGCAAGGCTCATTTCCAGATCTTGGGCTCTACAAGAGAGGGGCAAGGGGCAAAGGGAGATGAGCCAGAGGTGGAGCCGAGGGGAAAGTTTTGCCCAGGACAGTTGAGGGGAAGGGTCTGTCCGTGTGCTTGTGGCACGCTCGCGCAAGCCTCGGGGGCCACGTGAGCGGCCACGGTCACCCGTTGGTGGCTTCAACGCAAGGCTGGCTCTTCCAGCCCAAAGCTTGCCCATGCCACTCTCCCACATGCAGAGAGACGTGCCTGATTGTGGGGTGGGGGGCGGGAGATGGAGGAGGTAGGCGGGCTGTAATGGAATCATAGAATCATAGAATCGTTTAGGTTGGAAAAGACCTTTAAGATCATCGAGTCCAACCATCAACCCAACACCACCACGCCCACTAAACCACGTCTTGAAGTGCCACATCTACGTGTTTTTTGAATTGCTGCCCAAGTAAATCTGCCCACCAAATAGAAACATAGTTGAGCAATGTAATCACTTGCTTCATTTCCAAATAGAAATGAAAAAGGTGATAAAGTGGAGAGAAAAAAAGAAAAGGGTGTGTTTACCTGAGGCCTTGGGTGTCAGCTAGCCCCAAAAATGCTAAAACACTTTCCTCTGTAGGCATAGGATTTGGAAATGAAGACGATACTGCAGAGAAAGATTAAGGATCTCTGCATAGAGAGGCAGACAATAACAGAGCAAGGAGCACAACTGGTCTCCTGTTGCTGCTTCCTCGACTATTTGAGCCATGGGCCACCATCAATCTTCAAAATTATTTTTTTTAAATACAAATCTTTTTCATTGTGTCCTCCATCCCCCACTGTGCTCTTTTCATCAGTGTCCTGATATTTGTCTTTCACCTATTTCGTACTGATTATTTTTCAGCTCTTCCCCCTGCTGCTTGTCCTCACAGCCTCCTCTGAGCAGGACGCTTTGCAGACCCCAGATGCAGGAGCAAAGCTTTTGGGGCAGGCCGTGGCACAGCAAGCAGCATGAGTCGGGGCTTTAATGACCAGCTGGGAGGCAGCCCAATGCCCAGGGTTTGGACATGGGTTTTTCAGAGTTGGATTAGCCCCTAGCTCGCCTGGTCCCCTGGGTGCAAGGGCTTTTCTTGCCTGTCTCCAGACTAGCTGGCTATTTTTCTGTGCCACGTACATAAATTTTACCCTTGGCCACCTGAAGTCACATCTGAAATACCAGCAGCCACACCACACGTGCCCCACTGCCTGCTGTGGGCTTCTCTTTCACTAGCAACATTGGTTGGGGTCGCAGGTGCCCATCGCCATCCACGTGGCTATGGGGACCAGGTAGGGCAACAGCACTGATCCCCAGGGTAATCTCTGTCACCCCCTGTAGATGCCCTGAAACACCCTCAAAGAGGAACTGACCCACCAGCTCTTGCTGAACTGCCCAGGCCATTTTCGAAGAAGGACAAACCTGGCCACGGCCTGGGCATTCCTGGAGAGGGATGAGCATCTTGGAGGTTGCCACCCACCCAGGAGCGTGCCAGATCCTGACCTCACACCATCGTCCCTCCCCAGCCGCTTGGTTCCCCAGCACATCCAGCCCTGCAGCCCCGCACCAGGCAGGATGGCACACTGCGCTCTGCCACTCTCCATCCACCACCAACATTAATAAACTCCCACAGATTGTCATTTTATTTCAAGCATTACCCTATAATTTAAATAATTCAATTCTTTAAACAATTACATTCAATTACCTTCAGATTTCAATGAAATCAGAAAGCATTCAGGGCAAGTAAGAAAGGAAATTAAATATCCCGAAACAGTGTAAGTGTGTGCACTTACACCTACCTGCTATTTGGGCAGAAGATGAGCGGGGTGGGGAGGGCTTGGAGCACTTCTTTCTGCCACCAGCAAATGCCTGGCTGCGGGGGTGACACTCACCCCCTCAGTCACTGCTGCACAAAAGGCAGCAGCGGGTTTTTTGGGGCAGCTGCCTGCCCAGGTTTTGCTCTGTATGCAATTTTTTCCCCTGCATCTTTCTTTATTAGGTATTTCAGTTTAACAAGATTTTTACCTATAAATCTTTCCGGATGCTGAATCAATCTCATGACACCCGCCCCGACCCTCTTCAACCCCCCATGCTTGCATAGATACAGTTGGTTAAGTTATGATGGGGTCCAGTTTAAGGGAATGAATTTAAACAATTACCTTAATTACAAGAGCAGTATCATCTTTCAAGAAAGCGGGTCTCTGGGGAGGACAGCTGCCGAGAAGTCATTTAGATGCGTGAACCTTTGAAAACAGCGGTGAGAGGGGCTGTGACTCCAACCCTGGCTGCCACTGCTCCCCACTCGCACCCCGGCTCCTTCCCACTTGCCCAGCGGAGGAGACAAGGTGGGACGGCTTGCTTGGGCAAGCAAAAAAACCCACACCACCCGCCAGTCACCCCCTGCCCAGCCCAACCCTGGAGGTCGCCTTTGGTTTAGGCACATTGCTAAATTTGAGTAAGGCCACAGAGACCGACTGATGTGTGCCAGCAATTTGCTCAGGAGGCTGAGCTGAAAATTAAGCCCATGCCCGAGGCAAAGGGAAACTCCCAAAAAAAAGCCTGGCAGCAGCCTGGATGGCAAAGGGTGGCAGGGTAGGGTTTCCATCCTGCCCAGACCCCCACCCAGGCCAGCCCGTGCCCACCGGCCACCCCACAGTCCCCTTTGCCCCCAGGACAGGCTCTGGACCGGCTCTGCCTCCTCCGTCCCCCGACGCAGCAGCCCCTGCAAGGTCACCCAGCCACTTCCCCGCCCCGACTCGCTGCTCGCTCGAGGACATGATTATTTCCCAAATCACTAAACATCAGGAGCAGCTTTGTAATTTGCTTGGTTCTTTATTACATTTATTGATTTTAAAATATTTTAACGGCTCATTTATTGCTGTGTTAAAGAGCTCAGAAAGGCAATAAAGCCACGCAGCATCCTTAGTGATAAAAGAAATAATCCTTTGAGCTGCAGAAATCATGCCTTCTCCCTTCCCTTCTGAGCTTCTTTCAAGCAAAAAACCAAGAGCGGCTGCACCCAAAAGGCTGTGTGCCTTGGCAAAATCCCCCACGCCCGAAGTGGGCAGGTAGAATAAGGTGTAATAAGCCGTAGGCAAAACTCTGGAGCACCAAAGCAACCTGCTGCAGCTAAGAAACAACGAAACCTTATTCATCTCCCTAGGTTAAGGTGCTTGACACACATGGTCATTTTTTATATGTTTGTTTATACGGCTGAGGTGACTCACCGTGGATCGTGTCTGTCTGTCCAGTGTCACCAGTGATGCACCTCCAGGTCCAGCGCAAGAAGGTCGCCTCAATGCCGGCTAGGGTATAACACACTAACTTGCTTATCTGCAAATATTTTCTAATGAGACTCCCTTGAGACCCAACGCACAGCAATTTACCGGGACAGAGCCGAAGCGGCTGGGCTCCTGCCCCCACTCAGTGCAGCATCCACATCCCTCGGAGAGGCGGCTCTGGTGCTGGCATAGGGAAAAGCTGTGGGGCAGAGGGGAAGGACCCCCGCTCTCCCCCCTGGCCCCACTTCCAGCCTTGTGCCTGTCACCCTGTGGGGTAACAGCCTCGCCGTTCAGCACCTGGAGGCTTCACCCGGCAAACCCTCCTGTGAAGGGGGAGAAGCAGCAGCAGGATGGCCCCGCAGGGACGCGGTGCCAGCCTTGGGCCTCTGCGTTGGCAAACGTTGCTGTACGGCTGACAGAGCTCCTGCTGGCTCCCGAATCGGTGTCTCTGGAGGCTTTTCCCAGGGGAACAGACACACTGCCGTGGCATGGCGTGGCACGGCCCAGCATCTTCGTTCAGCACTAACTTAGCTGATGCTGAGCAGAGCGGCTTGCTCCAGGAATGCTGAAATGGATGGCAATTACCACATCTCGTTCCATGGAAAGATGAAGGGTCAGGATTAGTTTTTTGCATGACTTTCTGCTGCTAATTACATGAGAAGTGCCTGTCAAGGATAAGGCATTGAAAGGCTGAATTAGAAACTCTTAGCTGAGTACGCACCACACCTCTTATTTGTGAGGCAACACACTGAAACATTAGCTTTTTCTTGTAAGAACTGCAATAATACACAGACAGAGGGTTTTCATGCAGCCAGTATATTTTTCCTCCTTGCAGATAGTGCAACTGCCACCAGGCATAACCAGCATCATGCTCCCCTTGGGCCAGCCGGGACAGACCCAGGGGTGACCTTGCAGCGGACACAGCCCATTTCTCTCCCATGCCCGGAGCACAGGGCATGGCATGAGAGGTACTTGCCCTCACAGCGATGCTCGTGGGACAGAGCAGGGAGCTTGGGTGCAATTTGGGTGTGTGTTTTACAGCAGCTCGTACCTTGCAGAGTCCCAGAGGCTGGCACACTGTTTTTACAGGGAGAAATTCAATCATCCTTTTACCATCATGGAAAGCAAAATGGTTTGAACAGTGTTTAGGGTACCTTTCCTAAAAGGGTATCCTTCCTAAATGGGGATTTTCCTGATCTGAGGAAATTTCCAGGAGTTAATTCACCAGCATCTTAGCTCTAAGTTTTGGCTTTGTATAGTGAGGGATTGCGAGCTGGCAAGTGTTATCATCTGACAGAAAAAAGGAATCTATTTTAACAAATGTAATATCATAGTACAATAATAAATTCAATGAATAGCTCAAGGAAACGATAACAGAAACAGTGATCTAAACATTTCCTATTTTGAGCATCTTTCTCGTATAACTTGGCTCAAATAGCATAACTTTCTGCAGTAGAGACAACTGGGTCTGGGCAGTAATGAAAAAAAAATCCCCCAGATGAGGGTGTTTGTTCCTTGGATTACTCTGCTGGTTTTACAGTCGTTTCCAACCCAGGGCCTCCCCAGGCACTTAACCAATTAAATACCTACAGCCCAACAGCAGCCGCAGCTCCCCACTCGGCAGTGGGAGACTTCGGCCAGCAAACCCCGTTCCTGTGCGAGGTACCACTGGATTTCGTAAATCCCCCCCCATTCTGCACGTGGGCAGCGCAGATGCCCGCGCTCTGCTTCCCTGCATGCCTGGCCCTGCCTTACGGACACAAAGCCTGAGCTGCTAGGCTTGCTGCATGGATGCAATTAAAAGAGGAGCAATGGCGAGCTGTTGTTCGGCAAAGGGGGATATCAAACAGGACTCTTCTCCCCCCTCCAGCAGCTGCCACGGTGCATGCCAAGCCCTTGTGAGGGTCCTTCCCCCTTGGACCAGGGCAGGATCGCACCCTCCCCGGCTTCCCCCTCTCCTCCCTTGAGCTTGGAAAACCGCTCTGGCACTAGGAAAGCAGATATTATTCCCGCCCCGAAAAACACGGCGCTCCTGAGAGCACGTTAGCGCAGAAATCCTGGAGGAAATAGTGCTGAAGGTGCTAGGCAGAGTGGTGATAACAGCTGATGCGTGTCACACCTGAGAAAGATGAAGGCCAAGAAAGCCGTTCCTCGCCAAGGGTTCGGTCCCCCAAATTCGGTCTTCCCGCTACCCCCGCAGGTCCTCCCCGTCGGGCAGCGCTGGGCCGTGGGGCGCAGAAAGCCTCTCGTCCCCAGGCAAGCCTCTCGTCCCCAGGCTGAACGCTCGCTCGCACACCAGAGCCGGGGGGACGAGGAGGTGCGACGGTGCCATCTCCCGACGCCTGACACAGGAGCGCTGCATCTCGCCGGCTGGGGCGGGCTCAGCTGCCACCCTCAAGCAAAACTCATCAGAGAGAAAGCCGTTAATAGCAGTTTCATACAATTAAATTTTACGCGAATGTCCAAGTCCAGTAGACTTGATTTTTCTCCGTAGCTAAAAGAGCAGTAAAGATATATGTCTCTATATAAAATTTGTTTGCATACTCCTTTTCCTTAATTCAATAGAAAAAATAAAATCAGTCGCTATCCAAATTCACTGTAATTATCTTTTTTCTCTTGGCAGGTGCTGTTTTAGTCAATACGCATACATAGTCATTCTATAGCATAGCTATTTTTTAAATTACATATGCCAGCGTAGTTTATAGATTTTAATTAGCTGGGGAGTTGGATAGCCATCAGCAGTCAGGAGCTGTGTGCTGTTTGCATACAAACTCAGTTGAGAAACTTCCCCACACAGCATCTGCTTGTACGACTGAGGCAGGGCAGACCCTCTCCAGCAGCCAAAGCCTGGTACAGTTTAGAGCCTGCTGAATGGTAATCGTGATCCAAGGGCTCAAACAACACCGCTCTTCACTTGGAGAAAGGGGGCTGGGTTGAAGAGGGTGCTTCAGTGATGAGCGTGGATTTAGGAACTGAAACGCAGCGCTCCACTTCCCAAACACCTGGCGGATGGGTAGGTGGGACAGGCGTCCTTCCTCTGTCAGTATGTCAAAATGCCACATCCAACACTGGCCATAAAGGCCAGTTTCTGCCCAGGGCAAGACATGCATACCCCCAGGCTAGAGCCAGTGCAGAGACCCCTCTCCATAAACATGTCGGAGGTCGGTGATGGCTGCGAGAGACACAGGGAGCCCCAGCACGCTGCCAGCAGGTGCGATACCCATGAGCAGAGCTGGGGAACGGGGCTGTCCTGCCACCAGAGTGAAATGCAGCTGCGCAGCCAACCCAGACAGCTGTGGCACCTACGCACATGTTTGCCTCGCTAACAAACAGACACCAGCTGCATCTCTTGGCCATACACCACTTTTCTTAAAAAAAAACAAAAAAAAACAAAAAAAAACAAACTAGCAGAGATCCAAAATATATCAAAGTTTCATCATTCATTTAGCTTCTGAGGATGATCTGTATGTGGATTTTATTTTACTTGTGGTGGGGGAAGTACTTTAGTACAGTATAGCCCCAAAGCACCCCAAAGTCATATGAAATCCAGAATCCCAGGACAGGCTCTGTTGTCCTTCATCCACACGTAACTCTGCAGAGACTTGTCAGATCACATCACAGGCGAGCAATTAGTTGACCCAGCAAAGGAGGTTTAAACTTTACAAGTGGCCTCTGCTGTATGCCAGAGATGAGACAAATTTTCTTTCCACCTGTGGAATAGCTGCCAACAGAAAGAGGAAAACAAAAAAAAAGCCAGAACCAAAACATACTTCCCAGTTGTTATCTATCTGAGCTACTGATTAATTGCTCACATGCTAAACTTAGAAATTATATTGTGGTTATAATACAACTAATCTAATTTTAGTGGTGATATTTTTTAAATAAAAGGCTTGATTTTAGGGTTTTTCTTATATTTTCCCTCCTCTGCTATTTTGACACTTCTATCATTTTTGAAGCTGGCATGATGTGCATACCAAAAAGCCTTGCCTGTGTCTAACAAGCTGAATTATTTTATTATTGCCTAGCCTACAACCTCGTGTCTACAGAGACCTGGATTACAAAGGCTGATGTCCGCCTCTGCATTGGTGCCGTTGTAATATTTAACACTGAGCACTTGCATAAAGATTCAAAGCAGCATGGTGATTAGTTGCTGTCATTCCTGCGAGTCTCCCCGGCTCACATTTGACCGAGAGGGCCACGCTTCCCTTTTAAGAGACGCTGGGGTTTGAACAATATCGCTCTATTTTTTGTTTTAATTGGCTTTTAGCAGCGAGCGTGGAAGATGCGGTGCTGGGTAGGGCTGGCCGGGCAGGGAGCGCTGACCTGCGGCTGCTGCCTGGCACTGACGCCCCGGTGACATCTGGCAGGCACCGCTCAAGGCATCTCCATCAATGGCCTTCTGGAGGAAAAGGTTAGAGGCACACCGGGCAGGGATAGCTTTGCCATTGATGTTGCAAGGAGGCAGTGGACTGGACAAACTAAGTTGCTTTCATCCCGATTATTTCTCTTTTAAGCCTTCTGCTTCTGTTGAGCTCGTCATGAAGATGGTCTCCCTGGCTGTGCCACCCATCCCTCTCTTGCCTTTAATGCTTGGCTTGTCTCATTGCTTCCACAGTGCTCAATGCAGAACCCCATCTGTTGCTGTGTGCCTGGCAGGGCCAGCTCTGGTGTCACCGCCGGGGGAACAACGTCATCACGGGAGGAGCAGCAGCACCCAGCCATCCCCCACCAACACCCTCTTTCCAAAAGGGACAATCCTTCAGGTGGTGGGGGCCATCGTCCTGACTTCCACAGCTACCAGGCAAAAAACGCCAACAGGAGAGGAGGTTCTTCACTCATCCAAAAGAGCCTGACCCCCCACATTGGGACCCAGGGGCAGAGGGTCTCTGGGGGGGCAGGCTGGGGGACAAGCAGGTGACATGGGCCACTTGCACCCCACTGTGAGGTCTGGCCCCAGATGCCCTACCTGATCGCCTAAGCTTGCTGAGAGATGGGCCAGACATTTTTAAGGCAGTTTTTGCCCAGAAATGAAAAGTCTGTGTATAGAAGTCTCCGTATTTCAAATCAGCAGTAACGTTTAGCATACATACTATATATTAAATGTGAATTTGAATGTAAAATATAATGGGGCAGCTTTTCATCATCTGAATGAACTATTCATCCTCAATTGCAATGGAGGAGGAAAAAAAAAAAAGGGATCAAATACACCTAACAAATCTACATCAGGAGGGAACCATAAAAAGATACAGCCAAGATAAAACCTTATGTGAGGAAGTTAACTGCGAAGAGTAAATCCTCATAACCTTAGGAAGTTGCTGTACACAGCAGTCCCTTCTGCCACGTGATGTATAGGAGAAGCTAACGACTTAAATGAGGTTGCTCAAATTGCCTTCTGATGGGAAGCTGCCACCCATGCCTTGTACATGGGACCAAAAGAGCAACACGCTGTCCTGCATCTGAATTGATTTGAGGGGATCTGCTCAGCTGGGCAATGTGGGCGGACCAACAGCTGGGTGCAAAATAAAGCAAGAACTATCACATTTCATCTGTTCGTTTCAAGCAACTGAAGTGATTGTCACCTGGGCCTCCAAATTTTGCCACCCTGTCATGGACAGTTGTCTATTTTACAGCCATTATAACCTAATCTCAGCTAATGTGATTTACACATAGTAATTAATGGAGCTTCAGCTGTAAGGAAATTGGTCATTCAATTTGAGTTTAATTTACTGCATGCGCATACATTAGAAAGCACAAATTCCATAGTTGTGATCGGGGCACAGAGAAGGGGTTGTGTGCCCGGAAGGCAAAATAAAACACCTAATAAACAATACACTGCTGGCCTTCCACACCTCCCACTCCTGAAGCATCTCCTCGACAGGAGGATGGCACACAAATAAATCAGGGCATCTCAGTATGGATGCTTGGAGGTACAAAGGCAAAGTCCCTGCTGTCACTGCTAACCCGTTTCCCAGCTGCAGGAAACATCAGCCTGGTGTATTGGTGAGCATGGCCTCATTCTGATCCCTGCATACATTTGGGGTGTGTATCCATCTGAGAGAGCAGGGTGGGTTGACAGGGTGTAATGGTATGGGGTGTAATGGTATGGGGTGTAACGGTACGGGGTATAAAGGCTGCAAAAGACGCTGTATCTGTGGCACACACGTGAACAACTCCAGTGATGGAAAACCATGCCTAAAAGCAAGGACAACCTTTCAGAGCAAGGGCAGCATTTCATTTTCAGCCACCTGAAGTTAAAGGTGGCCTCATACCAGCCTGGCCTTCGGAGCAGCTAATAACCATGCCCAAGCAAAGCCAAAAGCAACACCTGGGCCATCCTCGCTGGCCTGAGTGGGACCAGGGATGCCCTGGTGGCATCGAGGCTCTCCTGCCTCGGGGACTGCCCTGCAGCAGATACCCACAAGATGTCCAGCTTTTCTAGGGGTTCCCCCCAGAATGCCTCTAGCTTTGTGCCATGAAGCATCTAGCTATGTTGCTTGCATAAAAAGGAAAGCACTCACACCTTATTTTAAAGTAAAGGTCAATAAATTAAAAACAATTGCTCAAGGTGGTTCATGCAGTCTCCTTTATGCCATTAAATTCCACACGTGCAATGTAACTGTAACATCTTCCCTGTTTAATTATTAGACCATATATGTAGAAGGCTTATATACAGTGAAAGGTTGAAAATGCTTCCTGACTCAGCACATATTTGAATTTAAATTCCAGGTAGAGTGTATGCAATTTGGCTTTAAAATACTATCATTAGCTTTACAATCTATCGTGCTAATTAGATTTATTCACAGGTTTCATTGCCAGTAACAGTTCTGTTATTTAACTGAGCAATAAATATAAACAATTTTGGCAGAAAATTATTTCTACCAACTAAATAGTGTCTGTGTGGTCTCAAATTGCATCTTAAAACAAAACATTGACATGAAAGAAATGAACTGCAAGCCATCAACATCACCCAGTGTATACTGTATACAAATCTGGCATCCCATCTAGAGTTCAATACTGAACACGAGTCACCCAAAGTTCTCTCTTCTATTCGTTCCCCGACTTGCTAAGGCCCCAACATAGCACAGCCAACAAAGCACCTGCTTACCTTATGGAATAGAAATGACTTTAAGCACACGCTCAACCTCTAATCCAGCACTGGGATGCTCTGCCAAGTCTTCCACAAACACTAGGAAAAGAGAGTAGCCCTGCGCAGATTTTGAAGACAATACTGCCGGGGCATTTTTAAATGTGCTTCTGCACAGAGTGTAAAACTCGAGCAACCACGGTGCACTGCGGATGCCCACAAGGCACCCGAGGTAACCCACATATTTGCTCTTTGAGGTACGGGCATCCTCATGGCAGAACCACCTAACATATCTCACATTGCAGAGTTTAAAATACAGCTGAATTGCAGATACCTTCACAATGTCCACCTTGCGCAAATACTTTTCCAAAAACTAACACAAAGGCAACATTTAAGGCTCGAAATGGACTCATTAACACACCAACTCCTGAGACAAAAGGAAGCTCTGCCTTTCTTTCTCTGCCAGTTGTTTGTTTTGGGGGTTTTTTTTAATAGCTGAATAGCAATAAAAATTTAAATAATTCCAATCTTAAAAATGGGTTTCTTTCAGCAGTTTTTAAATGAAGAGTTGGCAAGGAGTTTGGGGGGAAAAAACCCACAGATAAACAGTTATAAAAATAGGGGAACACGTATGTTAACAGTAGAGTTTCTTTAAAAGAAAAAAAAAAAATAGATAAAAGCAACCTCCATCTGTGCCTTCCCCATCCAGGAAGGGGGAAACCAAAACCAAACGTACAGCTCAAAATACGCTAGGTATCCCCTGGAAGAATCCTAGGGTTTCCTGAGGAAATCCATGCCCCTGCCTCCCTCTGCCGGAGTGCTGCCTGGAACTACACCCAGTCATCGGAAAAAACACCTTCTCTTCCCTTATAGCTTAAGGGCTTTCCCGCTCACAAGACATTTGCAATTTAGAGAGGGTTTATCAGTTTTTTTGCACAATTGTAACTTTCTAGTCACCCAGCATCAGACTAGAAAAAAGTGGAATTTCCTTTAATATTAATCAACCACTGTAAACGCTGGAGGGGGGCCAGAAGGTTTAATCATTTTACATAAAGAAAAACCCATTTTTATAACTTGTTCCTTTTACCAACACATATCTACTTCAAATTTATCCCATATTTCAACAAGCAGTGTTTATCAGCACTAAATCTAATTCATGATGTTTCCCTCTACTAATTGCAAGTTCCAGCACCCCACATCCATACAGAAGCTGGGCCAGAAGGAGCAGGGCCAGCTGCACTGCATCACCCTCCTCCCTGTTCTAGCCAAGTCCCATTTTTTCCCCTTGGAAGTAGCTTCTGCAAGCCCTGAAGGTATTTGCAGCATCACTGCTTGGGTGGACAGTCCAGCTGTGCACATGCCTACTCTGACCTAGAACAAGAGGCTGCGAAAAGAAGCATTGACAGCAGAAGGGCAGAAATAAATCTATTCACACTGAAACAGTATTAGATGTTTCCAACTTATGCTTGGACCACTATTGCACAGGGAGTGCAGCAGCAAAGCAGATTTTACTTCTAGAACTTTGTTACTCCTTAGTTACTAGTCCAGAGTTTCAGAAGAGTTAGGTGTAAAATTGGCTGAATTAATTCCTAAGCCCTATCAAAAAGCAAGGCATATACAGAACAGTGAGTGCAAAATGCTGCTTCTTCCTGTAAAGTTTTACCCATCCTGGTAACTCTTATTCAAGAGAGAGTTAGTCAATCTTTGAATGACAATTCAAATTGTTATTTAAAAATGGTTATTAAATGGACACACCACACGATAGACCAACCAACAATTCAATAGTGTAGTAACACTCCTAAGAGTTGTACATCAGCAGTTGGTGTTTTTAATTTTGTGAAGCTCTTAAACACCTCCTCAGCCCCATTTTTGCACCTGTCTTGGAAGGTGTTGTAAAATGATGCACAACTATATAGCTGATACTTTGAGGAAAGAAAGTGTCAGCCTGCCTTCTTCACATTATGAAGATTTCCAATACCACTGCAATTTTTTTTCCTCACATCTTCTATTAAGTTACCTTGACTATACAGGAGACTCACATTTAAAGAAGTATTAGATTTAGCCTTTGTTAGCTCAATAGAATTATCCTTGGTTTGCAGAATTTCAGTGTAATCCCATCTGTCAGCTTTGATCTTTAAAAAAAAAAAAAACAAACACTTCAGTGTTCAGACCAGGGACATGATTCTTTTTTTTTTTTTAAATCACTTCAATGCATTCAAATCTTGCAAGTGTATACCTTGACTTTTAATAGTAAAATTTAGGGATCAGTATTCAGAGCACTCCCCCCCACCCCCATGCTCTTATCAATTTTATCTCCTAACTATAATCACTTCCCAACTTTTAACAACCACAGAAGTTCACCATGAATAAGTTTAGCATTCATTTTACCTGCTTGATAATGAGGAGTCTGGTGACTCTTCCTCAAGCATTTCTCTCATCAGCGCAGTATTTGGCTTGAAAGCCTATGAAATGCAACTAGTGCTTTTTTATTGTTATTACTGTACTGTACTTTGCAAATAAAAACTGGAGTTAAAAGCCATTTAAACCTAGTCTTCATTCTTCAGTTTGAACACCTGACACTGCTTATGCTTTACAAGAGTTTTTCCTGCACGATATGCACTTCAGAAGTACTTTGAAAGATACCATAATCTCATTTAGAACATTTTCAAATTTTATTTGCAACTATTGCAATTACAAAGAATATAACAATGTGAATTTGCATTTAGAGTGACAACCCTTTCTAATAAACAAGGTCACAAATTAGCGTGCACCTATTCTGGCTTTGGGCAATTTTCATAGGATGGAAATTTTCCTGCATGACAATTTGTCACATTTTACAGCATTGCATTTTCATAGTTCAATACACAGGAACAGAAATACATCTGCTCCTAGTTGCAGAACACTCATATGTATTTCTGAAATACAGAAATACAGCTTTGAATTAATCACTTTCATTTGTTTTATTGAGAGGAAGAAAAGGAAGAATCCATTCATGGCTTTTGTCAAGTCATACAATACACTAACAGCCCTGATTCTCTCCTCCCTGCATTTACTCTCTAATTAGACTTGGTTTTTTTAAAACAGGAGTAGGGATAGAATCACTGTCTTGTTTACAGCCCTGCAAGTAGACTGAGGTAAAAAAACTCAGACAAAGAGATGCACACTATTACAAATGCAAACAGCCATCAAATTGTCCAGTTTATTCATGGGAATTCAAAACTGATACAAAACATGCCCTCTTTGCATGTTGTGTTTTACCCTTAAAATGTTTCTGACAGTGTCAGGTAGATTCAGAGTTAAGAATGTACTTCGGCTTTCAGTATGAACCTTTTATAAAGGCATTACACAAAAGCCACCAACTTACGTAATACATGGTCCCAAAATTGCCTTCAGACATTTTGTTTATCAAAAGACTCAGATCTTCTGCCGATCTGATGAAATAAAGGCTTAAAAATGTTTTAAGCCATTAATAAGTATCCTATGGCAGAGTCAAGAAAGTTTATGATTTCCATTATAATCTTGGGCATAAAAAGGCAACAGTCCTAAAAAAGCAGCCCTCCAGAATATATGGAATGTGGCAATGGGTATGATGCCAATTTATGATGATCAAGTTAAGTAAAACAGATTTTTAAAGCTATGAATGACGTGAGCAGTATCACAGCAAAATATTTAATGAATACCACAGAACCAATCAAGTTTGAAAGTTGAGCAGATGTTGTTTCAATCAACAGAGATTTGTAATGTCAAATATACCAAAACGTTTTCTAAAATAAATCCCTAATGCAGAAAAATTGATTTAAAGTTTGCTCCTAGCTAATAGTACCTTTTACTTAAATTGGACCCTAAACTGATCAGACAATACATAGCCCACACTTTCAGACATTTATAATAAAAAAGCTTTTATTTTAAGTTGAAACAAATGCACCATCCTGCACTTGAAGGCTATAATGAGCCATAAGCATATTCCAAGGTGTATCAATGGCAACAGATTTGTTTCACCTCCACTGAGAAGTTACATATGCACTCTTAATTGGTAAAGAAAAATTAAACTCAGCCTTCTCAAAGCTTCTGTACTGTGTTTCTTGGTTATTGTACAGTTCCACAGTCAGACCAAGAGTTTGCAGTGTGTGCAGATATTGTAGTCAATCAATAGTATTGTTTAATCATCATCTTCCTCCTCTTCTTCTTCCTCCTCAAAACTGTCTTCAAAGCCCTCACTGTCTTCCTGGTCCTCATCACCTTCTATTGCTGTATCCCATTGTGGATGATTTTCTGGCACTGGTTTTGCTTCATGAACTTCCAGCTGTAAGTGGATAAATAAAAAGAAAGAAAAGACAGGAAAAAAGTATTACGGATAATACGCACCACTTTGGGAAAACAAACACCCCCCCCCCCAAAACAAATTACACACACACAAAATTGACAGTTTAAAAAAAAAAAACAAAAAAACCCCACAAAAAACCAAAACAAAACCAACTGCTTCCAGAAATACGGCATGCCACATTTTTCTTATTAACTGGATGTATCTAGGACTAAGTGCAGGGAAACGGCATTGCAGACCTCAAAGTATAAAGCCAGAGCCAACCATACTGCAGAAACTGAATAAACATGAGAAACCGTGTATTAAAATATGCAGGCACTGGAAAGCATCACAGACTTCAGTCCCACTTAATCCAGCATAAAATTGCCACTACTGGCATCAGGCAGAAACCACTTAAGTCCCTCCTTGCCACTGTTTTAAAATTAGGACAGCTTGACTTCTTAAAGATACCAGGACTTAGGGGGTTTTAATAGCCATATGAAGTAGTTTTCAATATAATACAAATATACAACACAATTAAACATCACCTTCAATGGTTTAATCTGGTCCAGTCCCATATATGAATCAGATCTTAAATAAACTGTGTACTGATAGTTTCCAGGTTTGCCTGGTGCTGGGAACTTCAGCTCTACCTACGAAACAGAATTCACGCCATAAGTTCTTACTGCTTTCAAGCAACGCGTTAGAACAAGTACCTGAGTACTCTAATGAGCAATAAATACTGCTACAGAATAATACTTTTTTCTTAAAAAGTTTTAGTTTCTTACAAGTGACACTTCTATGAAAATCTCTACATAATGAAATACCTGCAGAAAAGAGACAAAATGCCCAAGCACAATACATTCCATGAAAGTTGAATACTCGAGTCATTTTTTTCTGAATTAGACCAAGTAACTCTACATTAAGTTCAATTTCACCCTGTTGCATGCTTTCTAAATCTCAAAAACCCAAACAGGTTAAAGTATTTAGTCTGCTGAAAGATTTAGTTTAACTCTACTGTTATTTGAAATTGAACATAAAATTTAGTTTGAAAGAACAAAATACATCAAATCTCCATTTTTCAAAAAAGCAAAGAACACAGGCAAAGGTTACAGTCTCAGAAAGGTTCATGAGCCAAGGCTAATTAATTTCTTAGCCTTTGCTTTACAGAGAAGGAGGACACTTGGTATTTCTCACACATTTGAATAACTTTCTTTAAGAATGATCATTGTGTACGAATACTGGTTTTCATCAGCTTTTGATATCAGGGAAAAAAAACATATTCTGCAAAGAAACTTGAAAGTCATCTTAAATTATTTCTTCTTTCTCCATTATCAATTTTCACAGTTAAAAGGCTCTACTTTTATCAGGAGAGTAAAATTTGTCTTCCATCTTAAGAGATAGGTATGAAAAAATTAAAATCTAAATGTATTTCCATACCATAAGACACTTCAGTATAATTTTGTAATACCCCAAAAGAAAATTCTTCGAGTACTTTACCTCTTCTTTATCTTTTAGTGTACAAACGTGAAATGGCATACATATTAGCATCTGCTCCTTCCGATCTGCAATATATAGCCACCACCATTCTTGTTTTTCCTTTCATAAAAAAAGAAAATACACAACACCAAAAAACCAGGATTATTGAAGTCATATAAAATGATGCCCCTACACTTTATAATAAGTAATGATGATTCACTGGTCCTTATAATACAGATAGAAAGGAGGCGGTTTGGTTTTGGTGGGGTTTTTTAAACTCTTGGATGTGTATGAATAAAGTATGTATTACATACTGCACACTGAAAGCAAACAGGTTATCACAAGTAACTGTTGGTCTCCAAAGGCTTCATTCCATATATTCAGGCTAAGCTACCATGTGAGACATGGAAACATTCTGAAGACTTGTGTCCACTGAGGATTAATAAGCAACTTCATGCAATATAATACTAGCTTAGGTCCTTCAACAGAAATCCAGCCTGGATAAAAATGTCAGCATACAAAGCAAGGCACACCAAAAGACAGATAAAGTACTCTTCACAGTAAACAATCTTTTTCAGTAAAGTATGTTTTGCCCCACTTCTCTCCCCCTCCAAAAAGTGGGAATCTCCTGAAAGTTGGAATTTGGACACATCGAGATTTCACTTCAAGGAAGTATGAACCGCAGGCAATATTGGTATTTGTAAAGGATACCCAACAACTGCTGCCTGTCACACACAGCTTTCAAAATAGCTTCAGCTCTCAAAGGTCTTGCCACTGCAGGCACTAAAGCAGAGTTTCTAAACTCAGTGAAATTAAATGAGTGCAGTTGTTCATAAAAGACAGCAACACCGTACAAAAATAACAGTTTATCCCTCAACTGGAATCAGATTTTTAAGACTGTGGTGCAGTTCAGCAGCATAGACAACCACTCTCAAATGGGAAAGACTATAGCTCTTCAACATCAACTGCTCTTCATTTAACCATTATTCCTTTATGGTTAACCCTCTGGCACACATTCTAGGCAAAATCCTCTTTGTTTTAATCGAAGCTGAAACCTTTCTATTGCAAAGAAGTTAGTTTAGTACTATAAAGCAAGTTTCCATTCCTTCACCTCCTTAAATCTTTTCTTGAAAAAGGCAAGAAGGGGGGGGCGGCAAAGGAGGAGACTTCTTCATATTTATGAAGAAATATTTTAATAGATAGGTAATAGTCATATCAGCATAAACTTATCCTTAGGGAAAAAACCCACACCTTTTAGACAACCCAAATGTTAAACTGCTAAACTGTGTTCCAAAACAATTTTTACCCACCCCGATAGTCTGACAACTGATCATGTTTATAACGGACTGGAGCCCTAAAGAGTGCATCTTATGGCAGTTACAAGTCAAGCTCCAAACCAGGAGGCCAATTTTTATAAATTCACACCAACAACAATCAGATTGCTGCTTCAGTGCCACATGAATGTGGTTGTTTTGGTTTTAATCTAACAGCATTAGAAGGACTGAATGAAAGGATACAGTGGACTTCATCACCACCAATGAGACCCTTCCAAATTCCACAGGTGGGAAGCAAATGCTGTTAATATGTAGAATTTGAAGAACTTTTGTCTCTACTGAAAGAATCAAAAGTTCAGTAGTTTTGGTGCGTTGGGGGTTTTTTTGGTTTGTTGGTTTGTTTGTTGTTGTTTTGGTTTTTTTTTTTAACACGTCAGAAGCCAACATGTGGTGATCTGAAATTTAAATAATGCACGTTGAAAAATTACAAAAGCTAAATTAATTCCTTTTCTCTTTTGAAGTGACTAATTGTTACGCTAGTAATACTTATCACCATCTCACTGAAATATTCAACTAGCAAGCTACAGATTTACAGCAGCAAGACACTCACACCAGCAACCAAAACACCCTGATTAGCACTGTTGAGTCCCAGAGCAGAGGAGTGTAAAATTAATTCAATGTTAATGCCCATTTTACAATGTATAAAAGTAAAAGCAACTGCATCACAGTAAAGCAACAGCATTCCTTCATGTATTTAGAACAACAGGCCCTGAGAACACGACAAAAACCTATTCATATACTATTTAAGAACAGAATTTGTGGAATTGTAAGAAGTCCTTTTTACGACTATTCCAAGTGATTTTCTTTATGAAAAACCATCCCATGTGATTACAAGGCATAAGTTATTTAATCCGTAAGTTTCAACAATAAATATATTGTCAATCTGCTTGACAGCTGTAGCAAAGAAGAATCTTATGCAGTCAAAGTGTTTATTTCCTAGCCAAGGGGCCTCTAGGAATAGAAGGATAAACAGTATAAACAGTACAGATGAACAAGAACTACAGATGCTAGATCCATTACAGAAATGGCTACTCGCCATTTTGGGTCTATAAGGACTCTGACCATCGAAAAAAGGATCTGCATTTGTATCAATGTGTTATTTTTGATGTTATCAAAACACTGTGCTGACTTACTATATATTATGTGTGCTTCCATCACTCTCAATGGCAAGGAATATTTTTTTTAGAACAAAGATCAAAACTGTCAACTGGATTTTCACAAAAACTGGTAAAAATAGCAGCCAAGGGGGGAAAGAAATACCAGAACAAACAACATTAATTGATCTAATGCTCAAAGGAATCTATACAGTAAACTCTTTGAAAGTAAAGCTCCTGACCCCAAAACACCACTGCTTTTTTATAGAAAGGACAACTGTGCAGGAGTGTCATTTTCCTCTCTCTTATTGGGTGGAATTTAAAGTTTATGCCTGTGAGAATCTGGCAAGCTAACAGGCAAGCGGGCAAAATGCCCTTTAACAGATGGGTGCAAGGTTTGGCATGCCAGGGAACCAGTATGTTCATGAAATTGGAACACCAGCGCCAGTTTCTACCTAAAAATGTCAAAACTACAATCTGTGCAGTTTCTGGATCCATGGATGCAGGAGCATAAGATAATTATTTAGGAACCTGCATAGATTAAAGATGCATCTCTGGCAGAGTAATCGACTGCCCAAAAACTTAGATGAAGTGTTAAGGCTACCTCCTGAGAACAAGTATATTAGGCTCAGCTACATCAAACATCCGTAAATTCTGGAAATACAGATTCACGCAACTACAGCATTTCAACTGTAACTTGGCATCTCAGAACTGGCCATGACCACAATACACATAATACTCTAGATCACAGATGAAAAAACACCCAGAGAGTATGATGGAGTTTGTTCTTCAGACATTGCAAATCAGCTCTATCTGAACATGCCCCAACTGCAGCTACAGCACTAAGTACAGCTGCATTCAACTTTGGGGAAATCATTGACAAGAGGTTGGAAAATTTACAGCTGCAGTACCATGAGACAGTACATGTGTATCTTTCAAGTTCAAGCATTCAGTTCAGGCCTAGATTATTTTTTTAGCATAGTATTTAGGTTTTATCATAAAACCTATCACCAGCTTGGTTACACACAGCTGAAGCTTAAGCAGCTTTGTACAAAGTAAGTATAAGCGAAGTCTCCAAAGGAACTCTCAGTGCAGTAAAAAAGAAATACGAATAGTTAGTGCCCCTGTGGCACTGGGCATAGCACATACTCACTGTTTGAGCTTAGACTGATGACCAAAGCCAGCTGCCTTCGCAGCAAGGAGGCATTAAGACTCTGCTGCATATTTGACATGATCTAAGGCAGCCAGAAGAGCAGAACGCCAGTACACCTTTTTCTGTTATGCTGGTGTACTGCTGGAAGCTGTACTGAGAGATGGGAGGGTACCTAACAGTATCAGGAAAATACAGCATTAAGATCAGCCATTACAAAACTAGATGTTGTGAGGCCACACAACTCTCAGCTAAGGCCTCCAGGAAAACAATTTATTTGGTTTATTTGTATATCTTGTCTGGCCCCTTAGCAACACATCTTGCTTCCCACACTTTACTTTCTAATGATGGCAGAACTAGGTAAAAACAGCAGGAACAGTATGATCGCAAGCATGGGGACAACAGAGTATGTTTTGCACGTGCAACAAGCTGTACAGGGTACAGACATAAAGAGCCTTGGGGACTGAAAAGAGGGAGCAAATATACACATCTTCCTTTTTTCTCATGTTTTCCTGTTCCTCCCCATCTCAGTTATCTCCTTTAAACCACAAGAGGAAGCATAAGCTTGCATGTCATCTCCCTGTTACTGGAGATAGCAAGACGAGAGAAGATATCCTAGATTAGCTCCCTAGTCAGACAGCAGGGAAGCAAAGGAAACCCTCTGAACCACTGGCCTGGAAGGGAACTGTGGCCAAATACTCCTTCCTCCTGGTCCCAATCTGGTCACCTCCCAAAGACCTAACTTATTTGCTCAGAACACAAAACCTGAACTTTGAAAAATCCCATCTTTTTCACGGTTTCATTGCTGCAACTGGTTTTCAGACACCGACTGAGTGGTCAGCTGTTTGTGTAAGTAACAACTGATATATCAGAACATACTTTCAACACCAAAGGCTGCTGTAGAGACACCTCAGCCTATCTACTACACTGAGTCACCACTCTCAAATACATCCCTTCCTCTGATACCAATCCACATCTGATCTTGTATTTTTGAGCTCTGTAGGAAAAAGACTGTTCCACAATGGGCTTCCGCCACTTCCAGACTACACTGTGGTACAAAGAGACAGCTTTGCCAACCCTCTCCATCTTCCACAGCCACACACTGTGTTGCCACCACACTGTTGCACTGAGACTTAAAGTCAAGCAGCAAGCCAAAACAATCTGCTGATCCAAATGACCCCTAAACTCTCCTGTCATTACTGTTAACACAGGAGGGGGGGATCAGGACATCCCCCACTCACAGGTGCTTGCAGTTAGATAAAGAGCAAGTTAATACTCTATATTAGAGCCACTGCTGTGCTTTCACATTCCATAGCGCACACAAAAAAAAAAAGGACTATAGATTAGATCGCTATATATCTGAAAGGTTTCATTCTGAATCTATCTATATGTAGCAGATCATCATAAAAAGAAAACTTTAGCATTATTGCCATCAAAAAGGGACCTTAAATTCTATGCAAGTTTGCAAGTCTCTGGGAACTGGATAGAAAGAATAATACATTAAAAGTTTTTAGGAAAGTATCTGAAGGAGTTTAAGAGGATTTTATAAATTTAGACTTTTTTAAATGAAGATTAGCAATTTTTTCAAGTATTAGACTTTTTTAAAAGCCCAGTATTTACAGTAAAAATACAAAAAGAGCAATTAATTTTTGTATTATATTAATTCTCATGTTTCCTAACTGTAATGTTTTCTATTACTCACCTCAGGAAAAAAAAGACTGTAAACGGGATGTGTTATCTTTGACTTCGTTTCAAGAAGGGCTCGTTCCTTTCTCTGTATACTTTGCTGTAGTTCTTGCCACTCCTGTCAAAGACAAGTTTAAAGAGTTACTGTGCACTAGCCGCCTTTTGCGTTAAAAAAAGAAAGAAATTTTAGCCCATGGAAATGATACATATGACAAGTTCTTGTGCTACACGATACATTATAAAAGGGAAAGGCATGTAGAGATTAAGTTATGCAGTATGATTGAAAGAAAAAAAAAATCAAGCAACAGTAAAACTAAAGAGACCGTTCATATAAATATTAACAAAAAAAACTCCAAAACACAGATCTGCAGGGCTTGCACACATTCTTCAAAACTCACTTCTACAGCACTGCCTATGAACACTCACTACCTGAGCTGTAAGAGTCCTGATTACAAGCTTGATGATTCTTTTCCCTTCAGAAGCTTATTCTCACCCTGTACAGGACTTCCAGCTGTCACGCTCAAGTCTTCCACTGTAAGACCTGTGGTGCAGAAATCATCTACCACCACAATGCCTCATTCTCAATTACAACTACAGTTTCAAATGACTAAATTAACAGTTACTAGAGTTTAGTAAGCACATGTACAAGTTCATTCAACTAGTGCATGCTTATAGTATGCATTATGCAGTATGCAACAGCCCCCGCATGTAAAGAACAAAGTTCAAAGGAGAGACTTTATCTCACAAAATCTGCAGCAGCTAGTAATCAAATTAAGCTGAAAGAAACATTACAATCTTACCCTGAAGTTAAGCTACTTTTCTCATGTCATTTAAGTTTTCTGTCTATGCTGCAAAGACCCTTCACTGCTCTCTCAAACAGACTTGCAATGACAAAGCTCTTATGCCAGAATAAAGTCTAAAAACCTCTAGAGAACTGATATTACTCCTTCATCCTAGTGTTGCCTAGCCTGAGGGGATGCCAGAGGATTAAAATGCATTTTCTCTCAACCCCAGAGGCAACATTACCCTTCAAGAAAAAGTAAGGCTTACAGCTTCATCATCTTTGTTTTGCTTCTCATCTTGTTCTCTGTCAGAGTCTCTGTCACTTCCATCATCTTTTTCGCTTTGAGAGTCCCTGTTTGTTTCTTCTTCTTCAGATTCACTTCCTTTATCCGAGATCTCCTCCTCTTCTTCCTTTGCAACTACTTCCTAATAGGAAAGAAAAACCAAAAAGCACATTCACAGCACCTGTCTTAGGGTCATAGCCCTTATTTCCTATTTTGATCTACACCCTTCTTGTGTCACAGAGTATGTCTACAGTGAAGATTAATCCTTTTCACCTCATGTGCTAAGAGCAGGGAAGCAATTTTCCTTCTCCATATGGCATCCACAACATGAATAGGAGAAAACAGTATTTGATTCTGAGGTCACATTTCAAAAAGTTATAAAAAAATTAGAGAGAATATAAGAAAGTACATACAACACAGCCCATGAGGTAGAGAAAACACCATGCAGTGGGAGCATAAAGGTATTAAAGCTACTTAATTTACCAGAAGAAAGTCTCATTTCAGTTATTAACTTTTCCTTTAAAGTAGAAGGTACAGAACAATTCACCTCGCAGAAGGCAGCATTACAAGAACAAATAAGAAGGGACTATGAAGCCAGACTTCTAAAGTAGTTGGGCACAACTTTCAGCAGGCCACTGGAAACATTACTGTGGTGGTTCCCTGATTATTTTACCAGTAATTTTTAAATGCAAAGAAGAAAAATGCCATTTTAGGAAATATGCTTTACAAAAGCATAGAATGAAATGTAATAGATGGATACAAAGAAACCATCAGATTAGGAGTGATAAGCTGAACAAAATACTAAAATATTAATGAATCTATGAGCTACCCCATTAGCTTGTTTTTGCTTCTGCTGTTTCGGTGGCTGCAATGAAGGTGGCACAGGTTTCTTTTTCAATGGCTTCTTTTTCTTTGATTTTGAAGCTTTCTTGGTTCCTTTATTCTTTTGCTGCCATCCTTTGCTCTTAACTTTGTTGACATCTCCTTGCTGTAGGAAAGCAGTGTTTAAAATATTTATTCTGTTCATTAAATTTCAGGCATTCACTGTACTTTAAGCATTTTAAGCTTAGCTTAAAAGTTAAAAAGCATAGCTCAAGAGACACTTCAGTAGTCATTTCTGGAAAAAAAAATGCTTGAGAAGCACACAATTAGCAACTCAAGAGCTGAAAGAAAGTTCTCTTTAGCTAGCAATGGGAACATTCATTCTTCACTTACCCCGTCTTCTGTTGGTTGTTCTTCTGCTGCACATATAGACTGCTCCTTTTCAAACACTTCCTGGTTAGAGAAAGATGTGAAAACTATTAAAGCCTCTCTGTACCAAAAGAGCAAATTATTATTTTATACTTGAACATAAACTAAATCATCTTAATCAGGTCTGAAGGCTTTACTCATTATGGCAAATTCTTTTATCGGTGACAAACACAACACAAAATTAACAGATCAAAATTAAACACTATTTCAAACATTTGGTCTAGGATTTTTCCATCACTAGCATTATAAAAAAATTTAGTAACAACATGTCATCTTATTCCAAAGAATCTACTTGTTTTATAAAGCATAGAAATTCTGTATCACAAAAGCAAGCAGCAGTGAACTGCAAATTCTGCTCCAGTTGCCAGAGCATTAAAAATTTCAACAGCTGCACTGCTACTCAGGGACACAGGACAACAAATCAAACCAGAAATATGAAGCGTTAAGACAAAACACAATGTTGGTATTATGTAGACTAGAACATCTCTATGCAAATGGAATTTTTTCATGCATTTCTTTCTTCAAAACATACTATATGCCATTTAAAAAAAAATCATTCATAAGGAGCTGTCTTATATAAAGATGGCAAATATGAGATACCAGCACAAAAAAAGCATCGTATAAAAGGCTAGCTCTAGTTTTTAGGTCACGTATCTCGATGCCAGACTGCCTAGTGGAGTTCATGTAGAAAACATCTTAAATGAGTTTTCTATATGCTGTCAGACATTTTAATTAATTTCTAAGTACAGTCCAGTATGCTAACAATTCCCAGTCTCCTTCATTTTTAAGATCCAGTATAGCGATATGGTGCTGTTACTTTCTACCTACTGCATCCTCAGTTATCATTGAGATGATGCATTCTTAAATTCCATAGCATGAACACATGGTACTTATATATACAGACTGCTTTCTGCTGAACTGGTTTCAATGGCTAGTCTGATCCTCAACTGTAATACTCATGCTTGTATGCCTTACCTTAGAGGCACAACTCAGACTTTTTCTTAGACAATTATCTGAATAGTACAGATACAAAAATTGACTCTGTAGACTTTGTTAGGCAAAAGTTTGTTTAATTTCCCTGCATTAAGTTTTTTTGTTCAAAGAAAGTCATTACTGCATCTTAAGCTAAAAAATAAGCACAAGTCAGAAGTTTAACTACTAGGGTGTAGTATTATTTTGGTTATCCCACATTGCCACCCATTCAGCAGTCCACTTTCTTCATGCGGCACTGGTGTACCTCCTTTATATTAAGTTATGTATATTCTGCTGGACTGAGTTTCTTTCATAAAAGAAACTAAAACACCCAAAAGATTTGTAACATTATGAGCCCGCATAAAGTGAAATCAAACACTGTCCTAAGGACTTGAGTGAACACTTTATTCTAGTTCAAGAACTACGTTTCTGAATGTCTCTTTTCCTGTTATTTACGAACCTCAGGGCAGTATCATTTGCCATATTCTTTTACTGTTCCCTAGACAACTGCAATGGGTCAGACTGAACTTTGGTTTGATTCCACGAAAACATTCTCATTCAGAAACAAAAACATAAGGGAGGATTAAGAGCACAAGTTCTCAATTTCAAATCTTAATTTTACAGTTATATTTACAAAATACTGTTAGCTTGCAAAGAAGAAATGCCTGTTTATTAGCATATGCTTGCAGTTACCCTGAAAGAACAAGTATTCTTAATACTTACTGCCATAGTCTGTCTTGTTAGTGTGACCAGAACAGTGACAAGAGAACCTACTGTAATATTGTTGCTGTCTTCATCATCCAAAACTAGTGTAAAAAGAAAAGCAACACATCTATTAAACTTCTTTAAAGCCTTTTTTTCCATTAAACATGGTTTCTGTTGTGCCTAAATATAAGCATACAAATTCCAGAATTTTTAACAAAAAATAATTTCAAAATATTATTTAATAGGTCTCTTACAATCTCAAATATACTATCAGGATGAGGGCTGGTAATTCAGCAAACTATAAAACAGCAGCATTGAGTTTGAAATTTTAATTGCATGAAAGTTAGAAAATTCAAAGTTATAGCTGCTGTGGGAACCATAACTCTGTAATATTGTGCATTATAAATTAAAGCATAAAACTTCAGAAACATGAAATACCACACATGACCAAAGGGACCCTGTTATATTTGTTCTGGGAATCATAACTTTGATTTTCCTGACTTTCATATGATTAACAACTCCATTTCAATGCCACATTAACAATCATGCATTTAATTCTTTTTTTAAGTAGAAGGCAAAGGAAAATAAAAGAACAGCAATGATTATTTTAACTAAAACATCAAACATAAAACCCACAGGAAAGCCAATGAGGAGTTTATATTTCTCATCTATTAACTGGAGAAGTCCCAGGTTGGGGAGGAATAGAGCTATATACCAGTGTAGAAATTTTATTTATGTTCTGCGCCCCCCCCCCCCCCCCCCCCCCGGAAAGCAGTTTTACTATTCAGTAGTTTTACAGATACATTTTTTTATAATGGTAATACTGAGCTAAACAGAAAAGCATATGGATTGTTTAATCCTCCATACCACAGCTGAGTACAGTTGTGTGACAAATAAAGACTATAGGCAGAAAAGTGTTGCTTGCCAAAATATGGGAAGGTACTCCCAAGACTGAACTTTAAGCAGATTAACAAGACTGTGTACAATCCTGTGCTACAATAAGATAAAACCTTTTGTTTGTTTTTTAAAAACACACATAAACAACATTTAGAAATACCAAGATTAACAGACATTTTCTTCCTTAACAGGTATTTCCATTGACATTTGCTTCTCACAGAGGACTATGCATAAGCCACGTTACAACTTAGGCTACCCAAACAAAACATACCAGATTTTGAATTTGATCATTGTAACCACAGTAACAATATAAATTAGAAACAAGTATTAGAACAACCTTCCAAATATCTCACATTTACTAGCACTGATCTTCTACAAAGGAAAGGAGACCACAGAACCAATTCACTTTCCACTGAAAGGCTGCCTAACAGAAACTGCCTAATCTTCATAGAGGAAGAGCGTTACACATTCAGTGAAACAGTGCACGCAGAAGGTAGCTAAGCATAGCATGGACAAATTCTGCTAGATACAAAAACTATACAAGGATTATGACAAAGGAACCCATGAATCTTCAGTCATCAGGGTGTCCAACTCAAAATCTCACAAAGGACTCTCCATGCTGGAATAAGCTGAGCATAAATTCTGGAATAAGCACAACTTTTAAAGTTACCTAATAAAAGTGGTATTTCAACCAGAATTCCACATTGCTCATGAAATATTAAATCAACAGATGAAATATCAGATAAGCTCCTGTAGGAGAATGTACTGCTGGCTTGGGAATCTGTGAAATGTTTCAATTTACTTTATCTCCTCAGACTGTAAATCTCACACAGAAGAGCCCACCACTCAAAAAAGTATGTCATTTCCAGGCCACATAAATAACAATGAGCTGTGTTTCAGCATCCTCCAAAAGCTTACTGCCAACAGACTATCAAAATGTCAGAAGAGCGACATATACAGAACAAAAGGACCTCCCACTCACCCTGTGGTTTTATATCCATAGTGACATACGGAAAGCTGCCAAGGACAGCCATAACTTCATCATATTTCTTATCTTCTAGGAAGTGCAGTAAATTGCGACGATCAGAACCTTTCAAACTCACCAAATCCTGAATACTTTTGATTTTATACTAAATTTATTTAAAAAAAAAAAAGAAAAAAAGAAAAAAAGGAAGTCACATAGTAGCAGAGAACACAGTCCACAAATAAACTCTTGATAATACATCACTTGGGTATCTCTTAGTAACACGGGGTCACACCATTTGATTTGTTCTTATTAAAGAAAACCACCCATACTTTAGGAAATTAACAAGCATATGTTTTAAGAAATGATAAAACAGAGGTTGCATTCAAACATACTAAATAGCACTGCTTTGAACATTGGTGTGTTCCTTAGTACGTCACCCCTTAGAAACTGGTAAATGTCTTATAAAACTATTATTTCAGCCAGCTTTTTCGGAAAGCTGAGCCAAGAAATCTTACTAATCGGGTTCTTTATTTAGAGTACTTCAGTGCTTTGAGATTTATATTAGCAGGAACAACTAAGTACAAGTTACTTTTTTTTCTTCCCATACTGAACTGACTATAACTGCATACCAAGAGCTTTATAAGGCTTCCTCCTTCGTACATAAAGGATCACAAAACCAGAAATACTTTCCACAGTAATTGATAATTTTTTTCCTTTTATGAACTCCTCTGTGCCACCTTCCCAGTATATTTTCTATCAAACTAGATTAAGAACGATGTAAAGCCAAACAAACAAGCAAAAAAAAAAGTTCCAGTAGGATATTCCAGCCACATTCTGGAAAAATATTAAATACAAGATAGTACTCTAATAAGAAAGAAACGCTGTTTCTCCTGTTTGTGAGGTCAAGGTAGACTGATCTTTTACACTCTTTTACGCTTATCAGATCTCTGACCTTAATTCCCACCTCCTAACTGACATGGACTTTAAAGAAACAAAAAGCACACAGATCATCTAGGAACTATTGTACTGAATTCCTGAAAATTAAATATATTTTTAGTCTCTTAGTTAACTCATAACCTTGCTTCCTTATAGCCAAATTGGTAAAAGAAGTAACAGAAAGTGTTTTAAGAAGTTACCAAGTATCATTTGTAGTTTTATACCTTTTTATGATTGGAGACTCGCCTAAGATTGTCCTCTTCGATGTGAGGCAGCTGCAAAAGGGGAGACTTGAACTGTTGAAGTCCCTGGACAGTCATCTGGGAAAGCTTCATGCAATTTTCCAAAGATCCCAAAGATGGAGCACGGAACTCCCTTTCTTGGGGAGAATGAAACAGACAACATCACTTTTAATTTTTTTTTCTTCTTACACTTTTAAAGTGTGTACTTGTACTACAGACCACGGAAAACCTTGTTTTCAGTCTACCAAGCAAAAAAAGAGGCATCTTAAAATGTTCAGCATAATTAACCAGGCAGCCTTTTTACTCCCACTGCAGTCACATAGCTCCGCAGACATTTTCTTTCCTCTATGTAGGCTATCACAGCTGAACACTGAGAAAGGGAAAGACTTCCATCTAACATTGTCTCAGGGAACAACAGCACAATGTATCTATGCAATTATTATAGACAAAAACTCCATCACTTAAGTTTAAAAAAAAAAGCAGCATCAAAAGCAATGTTTAAAATTTGTATATTTTACATATGTCTGTGTATAACATGTTTAGCTCTACTTTTTAAGCGTATTGTTAAATATAGTTTATCATTAAACACTAATCTTTTATGACACAATACATTACTTATAAGATTTTCATCTTGAGAGATGAACATAAAGGTAGCAGCCTAATGCTTGCAAGAAAAAAATGTAGGTATAACTGAAGCTAAGCAGAGCATATTATATTGTTAGAAGGCAGTAAGAATAGCTGTAAAATACCAAAGGCCTGGCTTTTGTAAGTAAGTAAACCTAAGGTTAAAAGGCGTGTCTGAGCAAACACCTATTTGACTTTTCTTTTAGAAATTACCTGCAATTCCCTTCATATTTTAAAGTAAAAAAAGGTTTACCCTCTACATAATTAAAATTATTATAAGATAGACAAGCAGAAAGTCTTAACCAGAACAAAGCAAAAGAAAAAAAAAAAGCAGTCATTTAATACTCTTCATCATGTCTGCAAAGAAATGAAAAAGCAAAGCAAACAGGTTTCCACATACTGCTATTTAACTTTGTTAGACAACCATCCATTCCTAAATAAGGCTTCTCAAAACCCTGTTTAGAAAACTCATTTCAGAATTCCCCCGCAACTCAAAAGCTGCTGCAAGTCCAGAATTGGCAGTGTTTGGGTCACTCTATGGATACTCTACTGTGAAACAGAAAAATAAGTTAGATCCTCTTCAGAGGAATTTAAGCTACTGAAATCTTTTTCTGAACTCATATGTGGCATATGAAAGAACTGAAGGCAATTTTAAAGATGTGTTACAGAAGGCACCTGTAATTTATGATGCCTGTCATTTTATTTAAGAATCAGTGTATGTATTTTCCTATACTTCAAAACCTTTTGTGAGAAACAATCAATCTTTGATTACCTTGACTGTTACAGGTATATTCTGCATATAAACATATAAAAATAAGTATGAATACAAATATCTGTTTGTGTACATACACAAATACACTCATATATGTATACAATATGTGTATTTGGTATGGACATATTTGGCTGGTATTGGGATATTTGGGACACTACAACAGGGGCATAAAGGCATCTTTCAATAGATCGATTAGACAGATGGTCAGAAGGAATATGCCCACTCTGCTAGGGCTGTGTGATCGAGCTTACCACACTACCAAGGCAATTAGAGATGCAGATAAAAGCACATTTACTTACACCTGGGTGAGAAGGCAGACAAGCTGTAACATGCACCTGACCAAAAGGGTACCAAAGGCAAAACTGCTGAATGTTTAAGTGCCAATGGCATGTATTTTGATAAAAAGCAAGTTTAAGTTAATTTTAAAACATTTTACAGAGGAAATATGAAAAGGTAATAAATCCGACAAAAAAAAAAAAACAACCCAGATTTGGTGTCTTCAGTATGTTTTCTCCTTCCTCTACACCACTACCTTGCCGCAAATTTATAAGCGGCTACTGGGGCATGATAAACACACATGAAAGATCACTCGATCACCTCTGCTCCACCTGCCCCTCTCCCTTCAAATGGCCTGTTTCTTCATTAATTACACCAAGCTATAAATATAATCAGCTAGCAAATCAAATCACATGGCAGGATTTTTTTTTAACCCAGTATATTAGTAAATACTGTGAAGACTATACACAATGCAAAGAGAAAAATAACACATGAATGGAACTATCCAGCTAGACATACTGATAAGTAACAAAGATGTAACTTCTACCTTTCAAAAAAAAAAAATCATAGACTCATAGAATGGTTTGGGCTGGAAGGGACCTTAAAGATCATCTAGTTCCACCCCCCTGCCATGGGCAGGGACATCTTCCACTAGACCAGGTTGCTCAAAGCCCCATCCAGCCTGGCCTTGAACACTGCCAGGGATGGGGCATCCACAGCCTCTGGGCAACCTGTGCCAGTGCCTCACCAACCTCACCTCACAGTGAAGAACTTCTTCCTTATATCTCATCTAAATCGATCCTCTCTCAGTGTAAAGCCATTACACCTTGTCCTATCACTACGTGCCCTTGCAAAAAGTCCCCCTCTGGCTTTCCTGCAGGCCCCCTTTAGGTACTGGCAGGCTGCTGTAAGGTCTCCCCGGAGCCTTCTCTTCTCCAGGCTGAACAACCCCAACTCTCTCAGCCTGTCTTCATAGGAGAGGTGCTCCAGCCCTCTGATAGTAAATAGTAATGGAAAGACTAATCTCCCAAATAAATAGCACAAAATTTACTTTCCATCTTACCCATCTTCCACCTGCCCTGTAATTTTTTTGGCTGCTGCTAAGGAAAGTCACAGGACTTTAAATTAAAAAAAAAACCCACACTGCAAACCAAATTAATAAAAGGATCCTAAATATTCTCTGACAAACTGGTTTTTGCAGGAAATTCACCTAGAGCTTTGAGACCACAGAGCACTAGTCAGAGTAGAAATTCTTCTCTTTCTTAAAGCATTGACTCATCATCCATATGACAGCAGAAGAATATTTTAACAAAGTTGGAGAATATTACTTTGGTTTCCTGAAAATAACACAGGACTTTATATTCCCCGAGAGTGGATTTGAGGAAAGACAATATAGCTTTTAACGACACCCAACTGCCCCCACCATAAAATGAATGTCATTACTGCATGTATTTTGACAGCTTCTGCTTGTCAAAAGTGCACAAGACAAGATGATCTTTAATCTAATGTCATAAGGTCATCCAAAACATATGACATTAAAGTAGTCAATCACAAATTTAATTGGAAATCATAGTTGCTTGTGAAGGAATGGTATACACCTGGGTCAAACCACAACCTCTACATTACACTGCAGCTTCCAACCTGAATTAAGAAATGCACTTTGACTGGACAGCTGAACTGATGCCTAACCTTTCTGCAGACAGTTGTAAGAGCACATTCCATGTTTTTTGGCAGCAAACACCTTGCTTGGCAGGGCAGCTATCTACTTGTGACACTGAAGGATGATCTCAAAGAAGCCACCGAGACAATTTAGACTTGCTGACTATCAACTACCAGTTAATCATCACAAAACAATGGATGCAAGCAAGGAATGCCACAGAGCAAAGTGTATTTTCAGGGAGCTGCATGTAAAAAGAAATGCTCACAGACTATGCGGAAATCAGGCAAGAGAGTAAAAGAAATTTTATCCGAAGGTAGCTCACAATTGCCACATTTTCCACCAGGCCAGAAAAAGCTTAGCAGTAACTAAAAACTGACTGGACTGAAATGAAAACAGTATCAGTTCTGCTTCTATGAAAGCAAATTAAAACAAACAGCAACAAATCCAAACTCATTTGCAAAGAATGATAGCTCTGTCAAAAATTAAGAAGTAACCACGATTAAACAATTTTTATGCCAAACCTACACTCATTCTTTCATGACAGATTGTTTCTAATGGGGTTTGATAAAGGCAGTGTCTGTGGCTTTTATGGCAATGCATAAGCAGCCTGAGATATCACTTTTTGCTATCTGGGGAAGCAGGATGCTTGTCCCTGTGAAGGGCTCAGACAGCAGAACTTCATACATCTCATTCTGTGATGTGTTGTCCTCAGTCTTTCTTGCATCTCCTTCAAGAACAGCTGATACTGGACCAGTAGTTGAATGCTATATGGACATTTTTAAAATTAACTAGGAAAACAAAGTGCCAAGATTCTGAAGATTCATCCAAGGTGCTTTTCCTCAAAAGACTTGATTACAAAGTATGCATAAATGGTTACAGATATTTTTAAAATAAAATAACAACAACAATAATAATAATTCAGGATATTTGAAAGACAAATGAATGCAGCGCAAAATGAGACTCCTCATCCCACCACCAATTTAGGTTTCACAAAATAAAATTTGTGCCCAAAATATTTCTTTAGATAGTATTAACGCATGCCATCATCTATGTATTTTCACAGATCAGGACTGCTGAACATATATGGCTTATTATAGCATGTGATAATATTATGTACCATGTCAAGGCTGATTTAAGTGAAAATTAGAACTAAACCCAGAAACATCTGTAGTTAAGTTTTAAGCTACTTAAAATTACATTAAGATGACAAATACACAAATTTAAACAAAACAGTCTCTCAAAAATTTCAATATCTAACTTTAATTTTACTCATATCTTAAAAAAAAAAGACACCTTTTCAATTTCCAGTTGTTTCCCAACAATAGTCAGCAGGGGGGCAAAATTCTCTCTACATGTATGGTCATCAAAAGTAGGGCCAACATTTTAAATTTGCTAAGTGATAAGTAGCAAAAATGGTGATTTTCCTTTCAATCAAAGATCAAAATTCTGAAATTATTTACTTTCAAGTCCTCAAATTCATTATTCTTAGCCTGATGGGCAACTGTTCAGTACCACTTTCCCTTTAATGCTTTGTGCTGAGAGCACTGGCATGGAAGTCAGAAGAAATATTTAGTAGAAATACTGTCATTGTAAAAATTTGGAAACAATTTTGAGAAAACCTGCTAAAGGTATACCAAACAAATCCTCAACTATACCTATGATACACTTCTACTTTGAGTTTTTCCAAATCTATGGAACTAACTTCTACCATACATAATGACAACTATAATTTCTGATCCACTTTCATAGACTCATTGAGGTTGGCAGGCATCATGAAAATTTCTAGAAATTATTAGTTGGTGAGGTTGTAGAGGTCTGGTTTTTTTAGTAACCATCGCTTCATTTCACATGCAAATAGAAAATCAGTTTACACTACTGTCTTCCAAAATATTGTTTGATTTTTTTATTTTACTTTAAGGTAAAAGCTAAATTTTCTGGCATTTCAAAGTAGTTTATTAAATACACTGCATCTATAAGTAATCATTTTACTGTCAAATTAAAAAGGTGTCTCCATATACATACAGAGCTAAAGAAGAATACAGCTACCTGGAGGTCATTCAAGTTCTGAAGTATATCATGTAAAAGCTGAAATAAGATACGTAACAGAGTACAAGAAGAGCTATAGGTGGTTTTTATTTTTCAAAGACTTCTAGTTCTGTTGCATTAAAAAAAGCTTCTGGCTGTATTATTTTGGTTTCATTTTGCACAAGTGAAAACAAGTATTTGCTAGTTGACTAATATATACATAGGCCATCTTTAAAAGACATCTTCTAGAGGCCTGAAGCATTTTTATAAAAATACCTATCCAGATTAAAAAAAAAAACCCAAACATACCTATATTTGGCATACGCAAGGGCTTATAAGCAAGTAAAAAGATGTCTTCGCTCAAGCACTTTTCATAATTAACTATAATATGTGGACTTGGTCCTGCTGATCTAGCAAAACTTAGAAACACCACCAAAACAAAAGAAACAAAAAAACCCCCAACACTTCCAAGATAGCTACTTAGCTTTTTATGAAATAAATTGCTAAACTATTAAACTAGTAAGGTTTCACAGCATTAGTTTCCTCATCTTAAATCTGCACTGGAGATATCCTTGCAATTTAGTTAGTGCTAGTCTGCAGAATATTCACAAAAACATATCCAATATCTATCCACAGCTGAGCTCTTAGCATGATATTCATTAATAAATACAATCTAATGTTACGTGAAGATTACTTCTAAAATGAAAAATATGACTACTGCTTCCTTCCAGGTTTCAAGTTTTCTCTCCTCAGCCTCACAGCCTAGTAAAGATAGGGTTTAAAAGAGAAATAGAAATATACTTAATCAATACTTGTTTCTAAAATAGGACAAATAAGCCAGCATGCAGCAGCCTTATCTGCTCACGTCCCCTCTCTTGTACTTTATTTTGTTATGGAGTACAATTTCCAGCACCACTTGCAATAGTGCTGGGAAAGATCTTCCCCCAAACTATTCTTGTTAGGAGGCTATCAATGCTTGTTAAAGGAGTTTTGGTCTAGTAAAGATGAACCAATGAGTATTATTTGATGGCAAGCAAAATGGTCCCCCATTTGGCATGAAAAAAAATGCCTTGCCTCTGTTTGTTGCAATAACAGAATGAGATCCAAGTCTTTGTTTCTTTACACTGTAAGCAACCATCTTCAGCATAATTGCCTTTTTACAGTAAAAAATAAAAAAAGCTTCAGTGTTACATTTCAATTAAATTGTAATTTCTATGGCAATTATGGCAAAGCACCTGCCACTCTAAGTTCAGGAAAAAAAAAAAAAACCAACAACCTACATAGCAGGCTCAACAGCATAGGAACCAGAAATGGAGAAATGAGCCACACACAAACAAAGAAATGACAGCAAAGAAATGAGCCAAAACACAAGTGACACTCAGAACAGAAAGAACTGCAAAAGTGCAAACTAAAAGATGGATGAACACAAGGTTCAACACTAACTGTTTTGATACCAAAAATGGACCAGATCTTTAAGAAAAGGTTTTTAATTGCATTTAAGGCGAAACTTTTAATTGCAAAAATTACAAGGTGAGCACAGATACTTAAGATTTCAGAGTAGGGCTTGGTGACAGCAGCAACATTTCAATCTTCAAAATGGAGAGCTCTCTCAGAGTGGAAAGAGCAAAAGCTCATCTAGGCATTTCTAAATATCACAGATTAAGTTTCCCACAAAAAACAAAGATTTTATGAAATACTGCAACAAAGAATCATTTACTAGTTTTAATTATACAGTTTCTTTTCTTACCTTCCCGGCTTCGAGCCATTATTATTAGTTGGCAGATCACATTAATCATTTCTTGAAGTAACGCAGGACTCTTTTTCAGGATAAACTGCTGATCTGCAAGACATAACCGGCTGCAATTATGCTGCACTTCCATTAGGAAAAAAGGGGACAGTTTACATGAACTGGACATTTAATCGTGCTGTATTCATTTCTATTCATTCTTGTATTACTGAAAACACCACTTTATTCACATTGACACATCCATCTGTAGCATCCCCTCACAAAACAGGAAAGAGCAAGTGCTAAGAGGAAACACAAATTTCGTATACCAGACAAGCAGCTTCCACACCAAAGGAATAAGTACTTATTAGATCCATCTAAAAAAAAGCAAGAAGACAGCACAGATAATTTACCAGTCTTATTAAAATAGCATTAATTCTTCAGGTAATCACAGGTTAAAAAAAAGGATTTTTAATTTTAAGTGAAAAAGCAATTTTGGGAAAAACATTATTTGTAAAGTAATAACTACTTTGGAATACAGATCTGTGAAGTTCTAAGTACAAACAGTAACTAAGTGGCAAGGAAGAGGAGATATTTTTAGTGGCTATTTAAAACTGACCATTTTTCTTTTGAAAGAAACTGGAACATTTGAACCAAAGCATCTTCATTGTTTGTTTGGTTTGGGGTTTTTTTTTTTTAATTTGCATGAAAATATAGAACATCTCAAGTTGGCTGGTGGGCCTAAGAAACCACGAGTCTCGTGGCTGAAACTTAAGAACTGCATTTAGGAACATTTCAGTTTGTATATTTACAAGTATGAAAAATTGCAAAACAAAACTGAAGCTCATATGTAACTGCTATTTTAAAGCTCTAATCTTGTCATCCTTGCTTTACATAGTAGAGGGGAAAAAACTCAAAAAATAACTATGAACAGAAATGTCAGAGACCAATATTATGCTTATCTTGGATTTCTTTACTCTGAAAAGCAAATACACTTCACATGTTCAACTTTTTATTCTATTACAAAGAAGAAAAAAAACTGATCAAAGTCGTATTTGCAGCCAAAAAGCATTAAAAACTAGAATATTAGTATTACAGAGCTATCAAGAAAATGAGAAAATGCAAAGTAAATGTTTTAGAAAGTCACTAAGTTCAAAAACTAAGTATGCTGCATAGAGATTATTGAGCAGCGATACATGCAACTCTTTAATGGACAAAAGGTATGTTTATGAGTACTGTAGCATGCAGTGTGCTGCTGTTTCCAACAACATCCAATTAGGGGAGAAGCCATTACCTTCTTCAAGGACCTCAGGAACTTTCATCCTGGCAAGATGAGTCAACAGCAGAACTCTGGCTTTCAGGCTGTAAGGGCAGGTGAGCGGAGGCTCATTCTTCTTTAAATTTATGCCACCAATTTCTCTGATTAGCTGAAATAAAAGTTAAATACAAATAGCTATTTTGGTGCTAAAGAGGAACGGATACAGGAGGAGAACAGTTTACAAGGAAAAACAGTTACATTCACAAAAGCAAGCCTTCAAGTAACTTTTCCCTGGAAAGTTCTGTAGAGGTGAACATTAGCCATTTTTATTCATAACACAGCTCCAAAAAGTCCAAAAGTACCTTTAAATGCTTTGTTTCAATGTGGGGGTGAGGGGGGAAGTAAAGATTTGCACACAAGAAACTTGCCTTGAATAGTGTTGAGTAAATTTGTATTGATAGATGAAGATTTTTAAAATCTGATTTTACTGCCAAGGTTTACTAGATTCAACCATACTTCTAAGGTATTTATATTAAACTCAATATGCACTAGCAACAGCATCATCTTGAGACCTTTCACCCATGTAAGACCTAGCCAACTTCCTCAGAAACAGTCTCAAGTATCACAGGAAGGAGGGTTATAAGCCTGAACTCCCTGGTAGGCTGGAAAGCAAGTATTTTAACTTATTTATAAAAAGCTCCAACTTGAAAAAAGTGTGGTATTCTTTATTCAGAATGACCTATCTTGATCCTGACTAGACCAAGATGCACAGTTCAAACAGGTCTCTCTCACCTGATTTTGTTGAAGACCCTGGAGGGAGAGGCTGCAAAGCTGAGTAACAGAAGCTCATAGCTTATAAGAATCAATACATGGCCCAGAAGCTTCACTTTTAGGTCAACAAGTCACTGAGGAGAGACTGAGGTTCCAAAATCTCCAGCCACAAAGGGAAGTTAGAATATCAACAGTCAGGCTACACTGACCTTTGACCAGTCTTTCCCTACACTTGAAAAAAGAATCTTCTAACAAGTTCCTTGTAAGCACATCCTGGTATAACACCAGTCCAGGAAGAGTAAAACTTTGATAAGAAAACTTTATAAAAAGCATTGATACTGGGTTTATGATAAAACAGTGACATAAAAATGGGAGCAATGGTCATGGCCCCAAAAGCAAGATATGCTAACAAAAATTATTAGCAATACCCTTCTGTACTGATGCTTCAGAGACTTGTATATGCCATATACTCAGAAAAAAAGAACACAGATGACACTGATTACTGGACCTTTAGACATGGAACAAAATCCAATAGTATAAAATGCAAGGTCATGCACTTGCATACCAACAAGAACTGCGGCTTGAAGATGGGAGCTTGTAAGTTGGAAAACAGAGGTATATAAGACAAGAGAAATCCAGAAAACTTAGCCATCCCACATTAGTTGTATTAAACCACCATATGAAACAGTTCTGGAAAACAGTATGCTTAAGGTTATTCCCTGCAGAAATACAGGAAAAGCAGTGCCACCAACTAAGGCACTGCTAAGACTTAACATGAAATACTGTGGACAATTCTGAGCAGAAAAAGTAAAAAATAATGTAAAATCTTGAAATACATCAACTGGGAACAGTACCCCATTCAGCGCGTAGCAGGATGAGGGAAACAAACAGCCTTTTGGGAAAGACAGGACTAGAAGACAGCAGGTTTTCTAGTTTAGCAAAATAAAGACAAAAAGAGAACAAATGGGCTAGTGCTTCTGTCTATAAATCCATTAAGAATATACACAGGAAGAATCGTTTAGACTCAAGAATAATGATGACAAAAAACATGGCTACTAATTGGTCACAGAAAAGACTCCTAACCACTAGAACAGCAAGTGCTGGAACAGCTTCTCAGTAGGATATGGTTACAGGAGGCTTGAGTGCCTTTTAAATAAAGAATGATAAAATGTAAAGGGCTTCCAACAGCACAGGCCAAGAACTGATGATCAAGGTGATCTTTTCCAGCCACGTGCTCCCACTGCTGAAAAACCTCACCTAACCACAATTCCAGCTCCTCCTCTGAAAGTCCACAAGGTTACAAAGAATTTGTAAAAGAGACAAAGACAATTAAGTAAAGAGGTATCTCAGTCTATTTTCTTTATGTTTAGGACATGACACTGTTTACGACTTGAAAATTCAACTGTGTGCATGCAAAGGTTAAATCTGTGAGACTACCCCCCCCTCATTTTGCAAACTCAAAATATTTTCATTGGAGCATTTTGTATACTGTGCTTTAAACTTAAGACCAAAGTGTTAGTTTCTAACAAATAAGACTTCCTAAAACTCTGCTAGCAATAATTATTTGCCACAGCATGCATTATGGCATCTCTGTTGGGAAGACTAGTGGAAATGAAAATAAAAGGCAACCAGAAAGGAACAGACATTCATGGAAGAATCTTTATAATATTTAAAGAAATTATTAATTCAGACATCAGAGAATAATTTTATTTCAGTATTAACATATTTAACCAGATCTACGTTAATGATTTAAAAGAACTTTATCGAATGGCAATCACCTCCTTATATCAATACTCAAAATTTATAAGGACTGACACTCTAATTCCCTATTTAGTTTAGCCCTCCCCAAAAACCCAACCCAGCAGTCTATATACTAAACTGATTCCATTTAAGCTAAGCATTATCACCAATTAATGTTATCTTTTCTTTAAAAAAATTAAATCAAGCCTAGCTTCTAATTCCTATTTCTGAAGGGATACAGTTGCATCTCAACAAAATTAATACCTTCAGAACTTGAATTCTGTCAGCTGGTCACCTAGAAGTGCCATCTCCCTCTTCCTTTGAAAGGGTCAGTTATTTATAAAACATCGCTTGACATAACTAACCTGTGGTATCTGAATGTTGTCTGCTGGTCTGCTTGTAGCATCTTTATTGTACTGAGGATCAAATTCAGATGCCCCTGCTAAAACCATGATAAGCCCTGCAAAGATAATTGGAGGCAGACAGAGAAAATGTCAGCAACATCCTATGCCACTAAGTGATTTCTTCAGAACCCTCAGCCATAAAACTTATTCCTACTCTTCCCCCAACAGCCGTGAATATCCATGTTCTCTGTTTAGTGTACCAGTTACTACCGCCACAGGGCAAAGGAGGCAAGAACCAATGCTTGGCACAAGACAAAAGAGATCGCTCAAGGCTCCATTTTTCATGGCATCAAGTCCAGCATTTGACTCTAAATGACTTCACAGAAACGTAGCTGGGCTTCTTTAGGACTGGCAGATGTCACTGCACAGCAGTTTGACTACTTCTGCGTGCTCACAGAACCATTCCTCTAAGCAATCCATGTGCCTGCAGCGGCACCACAATGTGTGTACTGGAGGGGGAGGCAGGAACGATAAAATTTCAACTCAATTTTCTGTTCAGTTAGCATTGACAATTCACCAAAAAAAATTTAATTATTAGAAAACCAGTTCAAGAAATACGCCTGCAAACAAACCCCATGAAGATGATGGACTGCTCTTTTTCTAATGTGATTAGGAAAATCCATACTACCTCAAAATGTTCTGTTGTGTAATTAAGATGAAAGACGTACACAATGGGGTATTTTAGTCCCATTATGAACTTTCTGCTCACAAACATATCAGACCCCTCAGCCACAGACAATAAGAGAAAGCTCACCCCATCATTTGCTCCGGTTAAAATAACTTTTTCAATAATAGTTACTCAAGCTTCATTCTTAAATTTTCAGCAAGTTCTCTTCTGAGCAAGTTATTTTTGCCTACTTGCAGTGCTCAGTGAATTCCACCTACTAACAATTAGTCACGTTCCCTGAGCATCAATTTTCATTTCCGTTCTCAATTATCTCTTTACTTCCTGAGCAGAGCATATCGAAGAGCTTCAAACAACTATAAATACTTTCCTATTATTTAAGATCCACAATTGTGGATCTTCAAGAAATGAAGTTTTATAAACTCATTTGTCTTGAAACCTAAAAAAAAATATCTAACACAAGGCAAGTCATGCAGATATGTCTCACCATTTCCCTAGCCTGGTTTGATTACATCTGCCAAGGCTTAAGCCTTGAGTTTCGGCACTGGTACCTCACACCACTGTAGAATTCACAACCAAGCAAAAGCCTTACCTGATCACTGTGTGGTTTGTCTAAGCCATCTCAGCTGCGCCTCATTTTTCATTCTGACAGCACAACAGACCTCAGTGGAAAACCTGACCTGCCTCTGACCCCAGGACTCCCTGAAAGCTTTAAGTCCTTAAATAAGGCCACTTAAACTTAGGGTTAACTCTTTAACCAATCTGCAGGAGAGACAAGGCAAGACTCAAAGCTATGGTTCTGATCAAGGTTCAACACGAAATAATCTACTGTTGACAAGAAGTCTGGAGAAAGAAAAGAATGGATCTGCAGGGATCTCCCTAAGCTTCTAAAGAAGTCCCACCTACTCTCCCATTCCTCCTTTCTCAACTAGCTGTCTGGAAGGGGGGAAAAGGCTTACGAGTATGACAAGGTAGAGAGCATAAACTAGTCTGAATTAATCCTACACACATAAATCCATGTATGCTGTGACTAGAAAGCGAACGTATTTCCATACTCTTATCTCCTAGACCTCTTGAATTATCTGCAAGCATTTCTGTTCAGTAGGAAAGGGATATATCAAGAGCAGATGCTTCCAGCAATCTTCCAGCAAATCTAAAGCTGAACAGCAGTGCAACTCATAGGAGTAAGCAAATGTATTTATGAATCCTTTTTAGAGGGTTTGGGGGAGGAGGGGCAGTTTATTCTGCTTTTCAATTGCTCTGAGCATGCAATCTAGTAAGATCCAATCTAGAACTAACTAGTACCATGCTAATTCTTCAGGCCCATGCCACCCTCCAAACTGAAAGATCCAATTCTGCACCAACATAATGCATCTACAGATTTTCCCAGAAAAAGTTTTTTTTTATTCCTTTAAAAGTGAGCAGACAAGAAGTATATCAAAAACTATAAATGAGTAACAAAGTAACATGAAATTGGTAGGGAACAAAATTTTTAAACAGAAATTTAGCTATAACATAACAAGTAAGAATAGAGAACCAGAAATGCTCTTTCATTCTTTGGTGATGTAAAAATTTTGTGACAGCCCCTAGAAAATTCCCAAAGCCTATTTTGTTACACTAACAGAAGACGACACACAGACAGAGGCTGTGCTCCTAGTGGCCACACCGTAACTCAGGACTACAGGCAGGTCAGCATGTTTATCCCAACATACAATACCCTTTTTTCTTTCTTTTTTTTTTTTTTTTTTAAATGTGTAGATAGACAGGCATAAATACAGTTCTATATAACTCCCTCTCCCAAATACTTAAGTCTTCTTAAAGAGTACTCTTCACCTGCAACAAAATGAAGTTTTTAAAAACACTCTAAAAGAACCAGAAATGTTATTTTAACCTAACAAAGGCTTATAAAGCAGAAGCATTTTAACATCAGCAGATCAACACTTCCAGATGAACACATCAACATTTCAAGATGCCTTTTACTTACGTTTCATGTCCATGTTCCGTGTTTTATAGACAAAATACGTATATATTTGAGTTGTCCGAATGAGAATCTGATCTCCACTATATCGTATTGATCGGTACCACCAGGAACCCTGAGACATTTAATAAGAACAAAGTGACATCAGATACGATGAAGCATCAAAACAGCTATGCTGGATCACCTCATGTCTGTTCACAACCAGGTAACTCAGCCCAACTGATTTTACCTACGTTAAGGTCAACTGAATTTCAGAAAGGAGAAGGTAACAAAAAATATTTGCTGACACAAATTTTAAAAGCACACCAATATATTCATCTGAGAGAATCTGATGCTAGAAGTTTTTAGATGATCTCTAGTCTAGAGAATTTCCCCCAGCACATGCACATGCACACACACATATACACTGCTTTATTTATTTTTGGTGTTGTTTTAGTGAATCCACTAAACAGTAAATCCACTGGATCTACCACTTTCTATATACATAACTCCTTACTGTGCAACACAGCATTCAAATCAAATTCACTTTAGGCAGATCGAGGCCAAACCAAAAACAAAATAAGAGATTTCTTTCATTATAAGAAAATTTGCAAAAAATACTAAGTCACCTAATCAGAAAATGCTTTTCAGAAGGGGAATCTGGAGGTGGCCCAGTGCCCTTGCTGCAATTTTCAGAATTAAGCCATACACCTTCAGGTTGACAGAAAAGGTTTTCCAATCCTTCAGAAATACTCCAGTAATTCCCTCATTAGAATTACACCAGTGACTTCAAATTATGGAGCACACTGTACAGTGATTGTACTCTATAATATATTTTAAGAAAAATGGTGTGCTGGGTTATAAACTGCAGTCTGTTCATTAAACTCCTCCTTGTAAGCAAAGCTCTCTAACATGAGAAAAAACATCCAAGATACACCTTAATCTATTGTAAAGTTTATCACAAGTGAAACGTAACAAGCAGTAAAGTAGTAAGTGATGTTTACTACTACGAATTTAATAGGCAATAGTGTAAATTCCCCTACTACAGCAAGAACTTGCCAATTTACTTAATTATTTAGGAAATGCTCTAGGACTTGCTCCCCACAAACTTTTTGTTTTAAATAAATTAGATTTGATTCTTCCATGAATAGATGAACCCTGACACAAAATAGTACACAACTTTTTGTAAAGTTTTTCTGCAGAAAAATTTAGATTAGAATCCCATAGCTATCAAATTTTTGTCTAAGTACAGGTACTGGAAGAAAAATATAACTATAGCCAGTCCAAATGTACATGAAAGAGGCTGCCCTAACTGCTTTTGCAGATACAGCTCGTCTCTCTTGCCTCATGTACAGAACATTATTTAGGTCAGTGGAGGTATAGGAAGAACTACGTATCAGTATTTTCCTTTTTTGTTGATCTGGTTCCAAAGGGTGGAACTAGCCTTTATTTTAGATGCCTATCTGAGATATAGGATGACTACACTGTAGTTAACTTCAGCTTCTTTATTGATTCATAAAAGAGAAACAGGCCCATTAAAGGCATGAATCATCTTGTATGTCTACTTTAGAATGAAATGATAAAATAACTTGCTCCATAAAAATGACTATTCCTCTTCACTGACTATAAAAGAAATTTACAGTGACAAGTCTGAATGCAGAAGTCTACATCTGGCATAGGGGCAAGAACAGGCATATTTTTCTCTCTGCTCAGGACATTCCTTCATAACAACAGAAAGGATGTTTACTTTCACTTGAGCTACAATAAACCTGGTATAAATCAAATCACTAAAAGTACACATATACAAAAACAACCCATCAACAGACACCAACTGAAACCTAAAAGGAAAGACAGGAAAAATATGTAGACATTGTACCCTGGATTTTAGACTTCTTAGTCAATAACTTGTTGAAATCGCCACATCTCGTTTTCTACACTAAATCTTCAATTATGCAGAAAGACACTCAAAGAGAAGGGATAATGCCTGGCTGAGCCTCTGCACACAGAGATGCAAGCAGTTGCCAAGACCCCAGGACACCTTCTCAAATGAATATCTTCTTCCCAAGAGCATGAAGGTTTCCAGGTGTCAATTTTCTGAGTCTGTCTTTACGCCATACCCTAACAGTGCACTCACTGGATAAGGGACATTGTTCAAAAGCAATACTGTAAGGCAAACCCGAGCCCCGAAATACCACTCACCTAGCAACTGATTTCTCACACAAAGAAATCTCAAGGGCAGACATCTCATGGTGTACAGAAGGTCAATAAAAATTGAAGTTAAAAAACAAAGGCAACCAGGAGAAACCAAGTCAACAACCTGTTCCACACACAGTAATCATTCTAGTACCACCAGTTACAGCCATCTCAGTCTTGGCTGTACAGTAACACCACTGAATATACTCGAGTTCATCACATCATATTAATTTTCATGTGATAAATGACAGAAGGTACAAGACAAATTACATAAATCAGTCTAACTCTTCCGATACCTAATATTTTCCCTACAGCCCTCTCACTATCGTGGCACTGCATTTTTTTGGAAACTCTACAGCAGCTTCACTTTTTCCATAGTAAAAGAAAATACCCACATTAAAAAAAAAAAAGCTCACTTGCTTGCTCTCTCCATGAAAGGCAAGAACAAGCAACTCTACTTATGTCTAAGACAGCTTTGTTTACAGCTTGGTTACAGAGGGTAGAATATTAATTAGATAATACTTACCACAACAACGGGAAGAATAACCATAAATGCTAATCCGTATACAAGCAAAACCTAGAGAAAAATTATGAAACATACTGCATTAGATACTTCAGCTAAATACCACTCTTGCTTATCTTTATTCTAAAATACAGCCAAGTAGTATTACCACAAGCCTACTACAAATTAATGTAATCTTATTGCATAATACCCATCATTATTTCTGAAGTAATATAATCAGTTGGGTAGGGCTTAAATAAGGAGTATCAGTTTAGTGTAAATAATCTTTTAAATCATCCATGCATTGTCTCAGGTGAATTTCTTTAATAAAGAGTTGGCAGCTAAAACTGATAGAGTGGACAAAGATGATTACCGCATTAGAAGAAATCAAGCGGGTAAGCCAAATACCTTGTAGCAACAAATGCAACAGAAAGAACATTCAGACACTGTATGATTATAGCATAGCTAGCAAACCAAATGGAACTACAGAAATCCAGCAAACAAACAGTTCTATATGTGTTTCCTTGCAACAGCAAACACACACTTTGTAGCAGGGGTGACCACAATACAACCGCATTATCACTGCAATGAGATCCTTCCAAGCATATTAATACTTTACTCTCAAAGGTTAGATTTAAGCTACTCTAACACTTTTGACTCCTGAAATTTGCTTCAAAGATGTGTATTTGGACCAAAGTATTATTAACTACGTGTTTTTACTAAAATGCACAGTATTAAGCACAAACATTAAGGTGAACACTTGCAAGTTCACCTTAAAATCTTGAGCTAAGTAAGTTGACTCACCAAAATTGAATTTTTCTGATCCACAATCCAAGCTGGCAAAGCTATACCAAAGCTTGTAGCTGTAGGATGAAAGAAAAGAAATTCACTATAAAATATTAAGGAATTGTTTTAAAGTCACATTAAATCTAACAAACAAAACAAAAAACCCTACAAAACCACCAACCCACAAAAAAAGAAATCCTCATTTTTATCTCTTCAATAAGCAAAATTCTAACAAATCTAGAAAAATCAAAAAATGAATTAGAAATACACTCAAGTATGCAATAAAATAATGACTTAAATGCAACTTCTGAAATACCAAAGATTTTAGCTTACCATATTGCAGTGAAATAGATATGCAAGATTTATTAATATAGTAAAAAAAAAAAAAGAGAGAAATATTTCACAGATGGAAAGATTTATGAGCTTTGCCTTGCAGAGTTTTCAGCAGTTTAAATACATATAGTTCAGTAAATACATGAACTGCAAGAAAATTGTTAGAGCAAATGAATTCTATGGGAAAAGTTGTATTAGTCTGTAACTTTAGGAAAGTGTTCTAAGCTGTAAATTGTAAAAATAAAACCCACTACCAGTTCAAATTTCTGTGTGATTGGTAAGAAAGAGAAAGGAACACTTTGCAATTCAAAAGGAGTTAGGCTGCAGAAAACAGAAGACATGATTCTCTAACAGTAACATCTACAGTACACAGATCTGAATACAGAATAGCATAACATAGCTTGTCTTCAGACACTTTAGAGGTAATAAATTGAGCTTTGCAAACGCTACCTTTCCCAACACTAAAAGTTCTAGGAAACCAAGAAAAAAATGAAAAAAGAAAAAAGACTTTACAAATTTCTAGGGCCTGCTTCAAAAAACCAAAACCAAAAAATATGCTTTCCTCAGCACTAGCAGGTATCAATGAGTACTGCCTTAAATAAGGACAGAGTAGGATCCCCCGTGTACTTAGATACTACTCCGATACTGTCTCTAACAAATTGTGACAGCCATCAGTTCAGACATAGTTGTTACGCTCAAGCCTAACGTGACTTCTGTGTAGTTAAGCTGGAAACTACTATTCGTTGAGACTCAAATTAAAGATCTGACCAAGTTGACCACACCTCAAGCTTAGGACTTCAACAGAGTAACACCCAGTGAATTTACCACATTAAGTCATACGAAACGCCCTGCTCTGGAGAAGAGTCTGGAAACACTTTCCTATCTGTTAATGGTTACGGATTTTTAGAAGAACCTACTAAAAATATAACACGTCTTTTACTGGTGATATCAACTTCAGTTTCCCACGATATTTTTGACCTTTAGGATTGCAGCTTCAAACTGTTCCAGAAGTAGTTCAGTACAAAGCTCTTTCTCTTCTGGTCCAAGAGTCTCCTTGCCCCCATCCATGCTTGCTGAGCTGAAGCACTAGCAAATAACCAAGCAGAAATGGTCTAAAACTGCCTTACATTATTAAAAGCATATCTTTTTACTCTCCAGGACCCCCCACCTGCTTTTAAACACTCTTCAAGTGATTTTGCACATTCAGGATCTTATTTTTAGTAAAGGAGCAAGTCATGCCGAAGATAAAATCTTGTTTGCCTGCCTCTAACCTGCATGCTGCTTCAGTTGCATAGAGAGGAATATTGCTTGCTGTTCCTTTGTGCTGGGCACAGAGGGTGGGATGTACCTCATCTAACTTGGTCAGACATGTCTAACACCAGATGTGCTTCATCTCATCCCAGAATATACCTCTATAAGGGACTGCCTCCATTCTTTGACTACACAGAACTAAAAAAATAGAATACATAGCTTGGATACAGATTTTTACACTACAGGTATATAAATGAAGGGAAAATGAATTTCACTAAATTAGAAAGCTCCTCACACTTCAATGTGGAACAAGGTTACAGAATAGAGGATGGGAGAGAGAAAATTTCAGGCTTCTTCCCACTCTTCTGATGAAGCAATGATGAGAGACCTAGAAGCAAAGCAGAGAACTCCAATACCACTGTAGTCTGAGTTAGGGTTTCAGAAGAGCAGGAGGCTTCACACTCACAGTACGAGCTGCTGCCCTACCAAAGAATCATTTCATTTTGCCCTTCGGGAATCCAGTTCCTTAAGTTTGTGAAAGTGATCTCCAAGCCAACCGCACAAGGATCTTTATGCTTTTAAATCCTCAGCTTTTGGCTGAGTTTTCTTGTGAAGCTTCGGGTCCGTTCGAAGACACTGACATACTGCCCAGCTTGAAATCCTGTACCTTGGCAACACTAAGTTAGTAGCTTGTGGGTGCAAAAAACAGTTTAGCATCAGGAAAGGTCCTACGAAAGCTATTTGTGCATACACCAGACTAAAATTTATGGTACCATTTTGCTGATAATGTCAGAGCATTTCTGAAACAAGATCTTACTTGCATTTTTAGCAAGAGGGACAGAGTCCTCCTGCTTGCCTGGCTAGGAAACCAAGAGAAGCTAGGAGCTGAAAGAAATTTGCTATGCTATGAAAACAGAGTAGTTAAAGAAACTGAACCACCACCTTAGTGCATCAGAAATGCCATTGTCAGACTATGATTTAGCTGGCAAAGTTGTTTTTTTGAAGGGAGAGGGAAGACTGTTTCTTTGAAACACTAGTTCAGGGGCTGGAGTTTTTTTCCATTTTAAAATTAATTTCGCATGTTGGATGGATATAATTCAGAAAAAGAATTTCCACCACAGAGTTCCCTCATGTCAACTTGAAACTTCACAATTAAGTTAAATTCCATTTATTACTTCCAAGCTGGCCTTAACTCATTCCATGTAGATACGTAGTAAAACTTAGTCCTGCAAACTGCAGGGCATCAACAAGCAGAGATCTATGGACGCCTGTCCTAACAGATGGCAGGTTTCCTTCTTGCTTATAATGAGTATCAGAAGCAGCTAGAAATATACAATATTCTTCCTCACAACTAGTTCACTTAAACAACGATCACAAAGATATTTTACAATCAACTCACGCACCTGCAAATAGGAGGAGAAAAAAAAAAAATCTATTAACTTTCAGTCTTAAGTTGTTTTAGTTCAGATCGTCTACTGTAAAACTTTACTACACCATCATCAGGTTTATTTTCATGTAGCTACCTGCCCAGGAACAATCTACCACATAGGGATAATCACCAGGACTCCTCAAGATGAAGGTGGCGTAGAGCTACACTCAAACAGTACTGCTTCCAGCACATGGAAGGCAGATGTGTATACAGTATTTATTTAAATACATACATATCCTCACGTACATCCCTTCAAAGTGTGTTTATTGCATTATGGCTAGTTGTTAATTTTTCAATATACATTTATAGTATCTGATCATAAATACTAAGAAGTGTTTAAAATCAACAAGTTTCTGATGAGTATTATTTTATTGTTCACTTATACCTCCTTTTAATATTGGCAAGTCTCTCTAGATACTTACTGAAGCTGACTAATTAAAAAAATATCCTTCTCTTTTTTCCCTAATAAGAAGTTTGAGAAATGTGAAAGCAAACTCTTCCCTGCCTTTCCCTCCCACCACCACCCCAGAGCCAGTTTCACAAGCAAAGAATTGACTGGATGCATTGCTTCAAGTCATAGGAAAAAGTTATTCTAAATATATAAAGACTGAGTGCTTCTCAAATGATCAGATATTACACAGCTCAACGTACAGAAATTACAGAACTTTTGTCATTCATAATTGTTACCTTGTGGTCCATCTGGATTACCAAATTCTTCCCAATTTTTTCGTGATTCTTCATCAGTTAACCTAGTTTCAAGAAGAGATATTAAGTTAATACAGAAGTAAAGAAATTTCTCTAAATCATTAGCATACAGATACATTGAAATGTGGCATTTATACTATCCTTCAGAGATGGTTTGGCAACCTAAGCAGCTTCTGCTATTGTTTGTATGAAATCTGGTATGAAACAGTACTGCTGTATTCCTTCATGATGCACAGGCAAATTCTTTTAGCACTCTGACAGCAAAAGAAATCAGACACAGAAGGTGCATCTTCGTACAGGAGATGGAACAATCACATCTCCCTTTTCATGAGAGTGACTGTGTACCCATCAGCAAGGAGCACTTTTCAATGCCAGGTTACAGTAGAGCAAATTTTGAAAGACAACAAAGGTTGAAAACATTATCTTTTTTTGCAAGGAAGGTGAACATGTAACATGAGTTAATACAGCAGAATTTGTCCATACGGGCTTTTAATTCTCTTATTCTAGACTTTTAGCCTTTGATGGCATGTGTTTGGTTGGTTGGTTTTTTCCTGGAACTCGCTAGTTTCATATTTAAAAAGAGAGAAATAAATTAAGATACCACCTCCTAAATCTTACAGTTTCTATGCCTGTTCTGTAATGACAGTTTCTTGGCAATAATATACCACCTCAAACAGAATCCCTGTTACTAGAAGGAAGGATACTGCTTTAGGAAACAGAACACCAGGCATTCGCTATGCGGAAGATTTTGACTCACGGAAGAAACCGTGAACGAGTCAGACATCTCCTGATCATTTCCAAGTCTCACATTTGTTAACAAGCAGACTTACTGAATGGGTAGATTTTATATCCTTTCAAGACAGCATGGCTAAGGAACTTCACTGTAATTTACTTCAAGATATGCCTCTGCCACAGCCCTTGCAATAGCGTTTGAAGTATCAAACTGTATAACCAAGCATTTGAGTGCTAGCTTGCAAAGCAAACAAGTGAGATGTTTCAGGAGTTCAGAAAGCAATACCAGAATATCCTATCGAAGAGACTTTCATAGTGATGCAGATGTGTTTAAGCAGAAAGTATGATTTCAAAACTGCTCAAGCGAGCATGGTGTTGGTTCTCCTTCTCACCTCACCCCAAACAGGATTCTCGGTCAGTAACGTCAACCACATAGACAACGGACTTAAAAGCAGAAATCACCAACTTGCTAGGTTCTCTGATGATGTGACTGACCCAATAAACCCCTACAATGGAAGAAGGCTCAGAGGGGATGGGCAAGGGTAATGTGCCATGAGGCTCAGACAGACCACAGTGACCCACCACAGCTGCTGCAAAGCAGCTGACTGTCTCAACACAAAGGGGACTGGAGGGCAGCCTTTGTTTTAGATAAACACCTATCAACAGTTGAGCAGATCAACTGGTGGTATAAACGTTTCTCTTCGCATGCATTAAAAAAGTATGAATGTCTCCAAGTTTGCAAGACCAGCATGGGCGGGAGTGCATACCTGGCTCAGCCCAACATAGAGTATAAAAACTAGACAACTAGCAAAAGAATTCTGAAGAGAACAACGGGCTCAAGCTGGCTTCAACCCACGCATGCCTTCCCGGTGCCTGGGGACAGCCAACGTCATGACAGTGAGTGTATTAGAGAGACCAGTAACGGGAATTGCATGGGTATTGTGATTGAACTGCGTATTGAAATTCCTGTATTTTGCTAAGTCTAACTTACACAATATACTAAAAACAGAATACAAATGTATTGCTCCGCTAAATCAGAAATCACATGTAACATCAACTGCCTTCAGATAAGTAAATTTGATGCTAAACATTACATGCTCCACATGTGGAATATTGAAAAGAACCTGGTCAGAGACTATTGCACTCTGACAGATGATCGTTTAGAGTAGAAAAGAATATAAAGCTGTATTAACATTCCACTTATGAACAGCATTACAAAACCCAAACCCACAACTTGATTATGGAAAAATTCAATAAATAGGGATTTTCTTTATAGCACATTCTAATATTAGACATCATCTCTCAGATTAAAAAAAAAGCTATAAAGCACAGGTAAGGCCAAAAGATACTCTGGAGGAAAAGAGGATTCGAGGATTCAGCTTTTAAGAACTACACAGGTAATATGAAACAGTCACCGAGTGAAAAATCAGGACTGCAAGGCAAGCACAAATGATAAGGGATGCCAGGGAACTAAGAGCAAACTGAGTCAGAACCAGAACGAAACTTCTTTGTCGCTAGATGGGAACAGAGTTAAAATACTGTCTCTTACTCTTTGGCTTTATCACCAGGTGAAATGAACCATATATTAATTTTTAAGCAATGCTTCAGAATTGCTGTGACAGGGTTGGTTGGTTAAAAACTGCAACACCCATTTTGTTCTTTGTCATCTTTAGGAAGCACTTCTCCTAGCTGACACGGAAGTTTAATACAAAGACCTAACACCTTACAGTATTCTGACAGTTGCTAAACAATTAAATTATCCTTCTCAACTTGTACAGAACGAATATGCACTGAACCAAGACATGTTTTGACTTCCGTTACATATCCGAACAAGTTTGTCCTGGCTGCTTAGGTCATCCCTGCTATTACCTCAAAGGTTTCCCCCCCCATAATATCAAGCTCCCATTTTTTATAGGCAAGAAAGAAACTTACGCTGCATAGGCCTTAGCAATCCTCATGAACATAACTTCATCTCCTCCTTTATCTGGATGGTATTTTAGCGATAGTGCACGGTACTGTTTCTTAATTTCCGATATACTTGCTCCCTTAAAAAGGAAAGTTTTGAGTTTATTAATAAATACCTTAAATCAAATCCATTCTTCTGTATCTAAATTCTAAAGCACATTGTGCAATATTTCTCTGAACCATTCACTGAACTCAAGAATTACGTTCTAATATATGATCATGAAACTACATATGTATTTCATGGAAACATGATTATATTATTTTTCTAACAACATTTTTATAACCATTATATTTTTAAATCAAGTTAGAAGTCACAGTCTAACAAAAAGACATTCAGATGACTGGGTTTTGGGTTTTTTCTGGATTACTTTGTTCATCCATCCATAGGAAAAAAAAAGGCATTCTTATCTGTTTGACAAATCTTATCTTTTCCTAAACATATTCATGAATATGAGGAACTCTCACTTGCAGTATTCTTCTATTTAAGCAAGAGTTCATAGATCAAGTATGATGGTTCACTTGCAGCTTGTAGGCACAAATAAATCTGTCAGTCACCAGGAACAGTGGATTGCCCTGCCACTTAAGAATGCCTTTGACTAGAATCATACTACCCATAAATTATTTCAAACTCCTTGAACAAAGGGAATGCATTACCTATACCTGAGAAAGAGATTGATTTTTATTCTACTACGGCACATTGTTAACACAATCTCTCATGCATTAACTTTCAGGTTGGACTGTGAACTTCATCACTCAAGAAAACCCACAAAATGTTATAGTAAGTGCAGATAAAGTTTTTCTAGTAAGCTATCTGCTAAGTTTCACAGAACCATTACCATAGGACTTTTCAACATTCTGTGGTACAGAGGCCTAGCATGCTGACCTTAACTGCAAAATAAACACACAAGAAGTTATTTAAAGATGATGGTACTGTTTCAATAAATTTAAACCAGAAATTAAACTACCCTGAGGCTTCATTTGCTGTTACTTTATCTCTCTTCATACAATGTGTCTATAATTTTCCAACACTATTTTTCAACAGCATGCCTGCCTCATTTAATGCACACGATGAATTTACTGCATTATAAATTAGACTTCAAGTAAAAACAGTCATTTCAAGACCAGATGAAGAATGCCAGATGAGTAGCAGAAATTGGAAGGGGGGGGGGGGGGTGGAAATCAGGTTGCTGGAGAAGAGATGGGTTTTCATGGTTCATATGAATGCTGCCCATTAAAAAAATCCTAATTTTTTCTCTCTCTGCCATAGAGGGTGCATGTGGTCCCTGATAAGCTGATGACAAACCTTCTATCATTAATTGCTTACTCCTCATTTTCAAAAGCTAGGCTACAGAGGTTAGGCCTGACTTACAGAAATACTTAGTAGCCTAGGACAGTGTGCTTGGAACACAGAGCTTCCCTATATTAACTACTTACAAAAAAAATTAAGGCCCCAATTGTCTTACTTAAAGAATCCAAAATTATAATTAGTTTTGAGGTTCATTTTTATGCCTTGGATCCCACCTGTAAGAATACTTATTCAATAAATCAGTAATTATCTGAGCGCCTTATGTATTAGCAAATTTAAGTGATGTGCTCCAAAGAAAGCTATTCTATGTTCAAAACAAAGTGCTAATATTATATATAAAATAAGGAGCATGTACATTATTTGGACTTTGTCCATGCTGCGGTTCTCCTCTGAAGAAAAAAGCCTCTAGTTATAAGCTGATATTCTAACATAAGATAAAAAAGTAATCTTGGCCACAGTGTGAATGCAAAGCAGCAAATGAATTGAATTGTTGTGTACCAAAAGTTTCAAGTGCTTGCGTCTACAACCTTTTTTTTTTTTTTTTAAAGTTTTGGGGGGGTTGTTTTTTAACAGCAACAACAGTTCCATTATCTAACACTTCAACATCTGTATCACTTCAACATCAGCAGGGCTGGCAAGGTTCCACTTGAATGGTAGCAAAAGAAAGCTGTTAATTTTCCTGTAGTCTGAACTAGAAGTTTTTCAAGGGGATTTAAAAGACATTGTCTGATAGCACAGAAATACATAAACACACTCTGGAACCTTGGACTCGATCTTTGAGCCCTACTTCACAACCATCTCTTCATCTCCCTTGTAACATCTCTGGCTTTAGTTCAGCTTGTTCTTATGACATTACGCTCCATCCCTCTACCAGTTCTTGGAGCATTCCAGTATTGGTTTCTTTGCCTGGATAAGTTGCATGTGTCTTGAGCACATGTACAAGTTTTCATTAATAAACATTAAGTTACGATTCACTACATACATACCTTTTTTCCCCTCAGGGCCTTTACTTGTAGAAATTTGCCAAAGATGACAAAAGAAAATCCTCTGATGACCTAATCCCTAGCCTGATTTGTTTAACCAAAGTTAACCCAGATATATGAACATTTAAACCACGTGGTTCCAACAGATACCATTCAATAGGAAAGATTTATCTTGTTCCTGTGCGTCAGTGAGAGAATGCAAGTCAGCAATCAGTCATTCAGAGGAACTGAGCAGAGGTTGAATTTAAATAACTTGCGTCTGCACATGACAGGTAGGTCTTGTTCTACCTGTCTAGCTAGAAACAGGCTAGAGTCTATTTATCTGCTATAATGGCTTTCTTAGCACAGAAAAGCAGTACCAGTGATGCCTACCCTTATGCTGACAAGCCACATCACTAATGGCAAGAGATGTATTTGTCAATGTTCGTATACATATTCAGCTCCCCCTCACTAACAATATACATCAAGTTTAATCAAAACAGGTACAAAGTTCTTTCATATTCTTGTCCTGAACTGTAACCACTGTGTACTTCCTTAGACTGGAGAGTAAAACATACCACAGACTTCAGAACTGAAAAGATGACTCTACCATTAAGGAGCTTTGTATCAGGAAATAACATAAACAGAGTATTTGCTCAAAGTATTGTGGATAAGATGAAGAAAAGAGTTTGACAAGACTAAATAAGAGTTTAAGAGATGTCTGTTTGTCTCCTCGGGATATATAACTTTTTATATCCGTTTTCAATTAGACCTTCAATACAAATAAAGCACTGCATCTGCTTTCTAGATAAACACTACATCTTCTCCCCCTCCCCCCCCCAGTTTAATAAACCAATTGGCTGGTATCACTATTTAGAATTTGTTGTTTGCATTCGCTGATGCAATTGATATTCAAGGTGACCTTTACTACATCAAAATGTGCCTCAGCAACACTCTTTAGTGAAACCTTTCATTTACAAGAGAAATATTGCTGTACAACAACTGTAAATCAAATGAATCCACACTCTCGTTTATACAGTTTATTCAGCAGCATCCCTAAATATGGCTATTGAGAAGATTTTCAGAGCGTATACAAAGCAGAACATCTGTTTTCCCGTACTAAGCAAGGAAAGCAATATCAGAGTAAGATTCAACCCCACCTCACTATATTAAAAAGTCATTATAATTTTGAAGGAGTTAGATACAAAAGTTATAATTAGTACAGAGATAGGCAAAGAATATCTAACAACTGACTTTACAATATGCAGCAGCAACTTTCAGATGCCAAAAAATAACAAAACCACTAGATACATTCGCTAAAGTTAACTCATTTTGTTTAAAAAAAAAAAAAAATCTTAAATTTGACATCTAGACATAAAATATACAGTTATAGTAGTACAGACTACTGAAAGATGCTACTACTTACAGGATCCAAATGTAAAACCTCATAAGGGTTGTATTCTTGATACTCTCGGTCCGTTTTGGAAACTTTGTATGCAAGAAACAAAAATAATGCCCAGCCAGCAAGGAGGACTATTTTCCTGTTTGGAAGAAAGAGTTTTTTAAATGTACAAATCCACTAGCTCTAGCATAATTCTACAAATAACATAAGAAGCCATTTGATATCAGTCTTCAAGAAACAATATTAAAACGGTGAGAAACATTAAAGCCATTTTAAAGCAGGTATTTCATTTATAACACCACCTTTGACACAGATGAGACAGCTGCCCTGACTTCTAATTAATTTCTTTTCTCCTTTTTTTTCTTTTTTAAACAAAGGCAAGCCACTATCAACAAAGACTCTTTCCATTCCTTAACTGTCTGTCCTCAGCAGGTATACAATAGTATTTCCTATTTTTAAAGGATGACTAAAACCTGAACCTAGAAAATGTCAATGTTAAAAAAACAAAAAGCTGAAACAAATGCATAACAGACAGTGAAATATTTTGAGGGTGGGAGTAATAAACAAAGAACTGAAGGATATAAAACCATCAACTTCGAACATACACATTATTACTGTTGTATATTTGAATATATATGTTTACATATTAAATATTTAAATCAAAAGACATCACTAGCACCACTAATTTTGGTGAAGGATGATTATTTTTTTGCAACAAATAAATGCATTGTTTACTTATTTATTAGTGCTGAGGTTCACTGGTTTCACTTAGCAGATATTTTATAAAGGACAAACAGCATCCATCTTGATTTCAAGCCCTACTAGATAATAATGATTAACTATTAATTATTCAAATACAGCAGATTGCAAATGTCTCTTCTGTGACACAAAAGCCATTATTATATAACTAATTCCAGCTGCTTTGATTAAAAAAAAAATATTTTTTTTAAATAAAAATGTAGGAATTGCTTTAATGGAAAGTCATGCAAATGAAACATACGTACTTTACTGTAGGAATTATGTTTTGTTGTGGTTTTAACAGTCGCAAACGATACCACAAGCATCTTCCATATACATTTCTTATATTCTTTAATCGAATTTGCTCTATAAAAACAAAGAGAAATATTGTGATTAACCAACCTGACAAAAAGCAGAATGACAAACATGCTTACTTCATCTTGGAGTAGGTAGTACAAGGTCAGTTGGAGGAATTACAAAAGGTCCAGCAATATTGGAAGAAAGAATGTTTTTATCCATTTAAGTGACACTACACATCCATAAACTTAAGAAATTGGTCAGATTATTCTCGGCTACCTAAAAGGAATCGAGTCTATGTTCCATGTGCCACGTAGCAACCATCACTTGTGAATCCAGCCTTTGCCTGGCTAATGTGCACCTGTAAACTTTACTTCTGCCATTTTATACTCAACTCCAACAAGCCTCTCATTTCAATGTCAGCTACTGTGTGCAGGAAAAAACAAATAAACAAAACCCCCAGAAAACCTAACCCACTTGCAAAATGGTATTTGTATATAACTAAAGAGTACAGCTAGAGTAACAGCTACTTGCTCAATTCAAAATAGGATGCATTTTCCTCCTCTTTGAGACATCTGCTTTTTGTAAGTTGCCTTCGTTTAGGTTTTTCCTGTTGAAGGGGAAAAGGAAGGAAGAGTAAGATAATACTTATTTGTAAGCCACATAGCTCAGTAATATGGGCCCTTGGCAAGGAAGTAGATGCATTAACGACAAACTAGTCAAGAAGATTTCCTCCCATGTCCTTTCAGGACAGGATTGGGGCTAGAAGGAAATTGTATTTATACTGTCAACATCACCATGACAATGCATGGAAGCTGTCTCTGTTAAGAGAGTTTTACTTGTATTTCAGAGTTAATCAAGACCAACTTAAGTCTTGGTCAAAGTCGCCTTTTATGCTAAGAAAAGTATGGTGGAAAGCAAATAGCCTGCACAGAATTTCTGTAAGCACTGAAACTGTATGTTATAAAGTGACTCCAATCCTGTTTAAGTAACTTGTCTATCCATAGACTATGCAGCCTGACCTACAACACTTAAGTGAGGAGGTCACTGTAATTACCCTACCTGCATAAGACCACTTTGGCCCTTTTCAGACTAAAGGAGAAATAATTAAGAGAAAAAAATTCATCCTGCCTCAATGCATTTAGATATTGCTGGTGAAACAAGTGACTACATTTGCCAATTTAAAAGAAATTTGTGAATTATCTAAATGCAGGAATTATATTAACAACTTTGATCCAAAGCACATGTCAATCACATCCTAAAAAGTGTTAAATCTCAACTTTGCTCTTTTAACAAGGTGATGCCCTCATCTTAACTACAACAGCAGTTATGATACAAGGAAACATTTTTCTTCAGCAAATTTCTAAAAGGTGATTGTGGAATACAGTGACAACCTCTGCTTAGTCATTCTGAAGATATTGGGAGGTAGGATATGGTGCTCAGTGATCTACTTGAATTTCTAAGCAAGCACCTAATTCAGATGAAACTAGAACTTCAATTTGCAGTCACCAATCTATCAAGGCCAGAGAAACATGACCATAAATGCCAATATTGTGCACCACGAGTTCAGATTTAACCCAGATCAGATGTGACCACAGGATGGCATTTTAAACTCTGGTTGATTTGGCAGAAATGGACAGTGGTAACACAGATGACAACTGGCCATGCACAACTAGTAAAGCAGACAAATTTTAAAGGTTGCAGAGACAAGGTACCAGAACCAGAAAAAGTCTATCGGCTTATTCTGAACTGCTTAATTCTATTAAGTATATCTTCCCCAAAACTCAGTATGACATTTAACAGCTTGATAGGATTCCTTGAGAAGATTAGAAGTCCCATCACCCCCAAAGAGGGAGAGATGGAGATAAGGGAGGAAAATTCAATCCCTTGCATCTGATCTAACTCTTGCAGGACTTCAAAATAAGCTTCCAAACGTCTCACAATTTTGTGCAACCGATAAACCACACAAGTATTTTGCGGTTCTCCTGATCTGCAAAGATTGTTCACATACATAAAACAGGTACTAGACATGAAACTTTCTAAACAAAAAGGATATGACTAAGATTTCATTAAGCATCTGCCCACTTAGTTTCACTTGTATAAGGCTTTAGAAAGCACCGTGAATGAAAAATTCAGAAGACAATGAAAACAGAGTTAAAATGCAACACTGATTCCCTACTGGTAGAATGCAAATTAATTTGGCATTTTCTCTTTACCATTTTTTTTCTTTTCTTTTAAGACAAAAGTTGTGGGAGATCTCTATTGGTTCAGAACCAGATCCACCACAAATAGAAGTGAGCTAATTGTTACCTAAAATTAAACTATAATTTTTAATGCAAAACTAAGAGACATTACCAGCACACATAACTGGCATTTCAAAAAAAGCTGATGGCATTAAAAGACTAGACAGACAATTAAGTTATGAGGACTAAAAAGCTCTGCTACAGAAATAGGGAAGAAAATGTTCTGGGGGATTTTAAACAGTCACTGGATAACTATGAGCCATAGCATGATGCTTTTATGAAAACATCACTGATGGATGATACTTGAACAAACCAGGCATCACAAGCCTCATAGAAGACATATGCTTATGTTAAGCATAAATCACTCATTTCAAATAGTCAATAAATTCAGTTGTGCAGTGCTGAAGCAAGATGAAGCCAACTGTTTGGTTCAACCACACTGACCCTGACCAGCTACCTGATCCAATCTGTATCACAGCCCCACAGACATTTCTGCAGCACAAACAAGAGGCAGTGCTGTTTTGGTAACTGCCTTAACTGACTACACTGCTTGCAGAAATACCTAAAACTAACATGAAAACGGATTACCAGTGCTCTTGGAGAAACAGAAGGTGACTAAGAGAACTTTGTTTACTTAATCCTGTAAAACTAAGCCTAACAGGATATGACTCCTTTTAGTGGTTTTACTAGGCTGTTTTTAACAAGCTGCTGTGCCTTGTCTTTAAAAATCTGTGCCACCCTATGACACAGTGCCCCAGTTCTCAAACCTGTCTACTGTCCAGCCCCGCAAGTACCAGATGACCCTCTCATTTCCCCCCTCTGCATCCTGCCTGCAAGAACAGCCAATATCCTTCACCTTATCATGCCAAAAAGCTTCCAAAAGGCCCGTAGAGGAAGGCACCATGGAGAAAAGAAAAATAGTTGTGCAAGGTAAACTAAAGAGTTGCCATAAAGCCAAATAAAAACTGACCACAGGGGAAACTGATAATAGAAACTAAAGGTGGTTTATAATAACCAGAGAACTGAGGTTTTGGAACAGCCTTCCACTAACAGCTACAGAAGTCACATTTTGTGAACAGTCTGACAATAGCACCAAGAAAAAAAAAAAAAAAAACAAGGCAAGTGGTGTGAGCAAAAATTAAGCCCTTTGGATAGGCAAACAGCACACACCTAAGTCAGCTAAGGAGTCCCTGGCAATGATGTCCTGGAACAGCTATGCTGCACAGGGGGAGCTCTTCAGACAAATACCAAATTAAGACATGATGCTAAGCAGCCATTGCATTTTTTACACATGCATCTGAACAACTCTGGATCAAATCTGATTACAGTTGATTAAAACATATCAACGGAAAAGCACCTCATTAATTTCTTTCTGATCTTGGGATGGCAATGGTCTCATTTGATTAACAACCCCAAAACAAAACAGGGCACTAAAAAAGATGAATGATTGTTTATAGTTATCTGTCCAGAACATAAAGAGAGAGTCAAATCCTTCCCAAATTGAGGCTAAAGTCCAGACTATTCAAATTATTCAGAGCCATCCTGAGGCACTTCCTCTGTCACATTTCATCATTAACACATATTAACTTGTGGAATTAAAAAACAGGTAGCTACTTGGGAAAAAGGAGTACAGACAGCATCACTCCCAGCTTAGGCAGAAAGCCACTGGCAAAACATCACCCTGAGTAAGAAAGCTATATTCCTGCTGTATCCAGGAAAAACAGGCTTCCTGTTTATTTACTGACAACATATGTGATTGCACCAAAGAAAATACTTATCTTGTTAGGAAGAAATTGGTGTGGGTGTGGGGGGAAGGTTATCAAGAGCTGGAATACCAGATAATTACTGTGCTTAACAAAAGCAGCAGTGTATTCCTAATGAGCAAGCTATGGATAAATCAGGTCCTTTTTTGCTTTGCCTTCATCTCCCAAGGAGCTTCTTTTCACACAAGCGGATTTGCTGTGCCACAGAACTGGCACACTGTCCCTGCAATATCCTGCAGACCCCAAGCACACAAGAGTAAATACATTACATGCTGCTCAGGGTAAAGCTTTGCAGTGAAATAGGAATTGTACCTTCTTTGAATTTTAGATCTGGAATCCTTGCTCTGTCAAGGAAAGAGGTTCAGAGTCTGAAAAGCAGATAAGAGTTCTGTTTCTTCTCACTCCAGATCATGGCTCTCCATTAAAGCATAAGAGAACTTCAGACACCATCCTGGTGGTGGCTGGGGAAAATGCTTTTCCTCTAGTCAAAATGACTTCTCATTTCATGGGTAAAACCCTTAACAATAGTGAATCTCTCCTATGGTTTTTAAAATAGGTATTAAACAGCCTTGAAAAGCAAAGGCATAATGCATCCACAGGCTTTTGAATTAATCTTGCTAACAATAATCCATGCATCAAGGTATTGTTAAAGCACCCCTCTCAGATGAGGGTGCAGACTGCCAGTTCATTTCTGTAAATAACCTGGGGAAGCATCCTATGCTTCCTCCATTCCCCCCCAAATTGTTCTGGATGCATCGAAAGTTCCTGAGATTCACAAATAATTTTTCATCAATACAACTCTTACTTTCACAGGGTTCTCACAAGTGCCTATTATATCTTAACAAATGTACATGAATATCCAGCCAAAACTACATCTTATACACTCTTCAAGTTCTCAAGAAATAAAACAATTGCTGGTACAAAAGGAAACCTGAGTGCCATCTCTTTCAATTATTCAGAAAGAGCTAGTCAGGTCCTCCAGTGATACTAGTAGGTATTTTAATCCAACATTGTCTAAAGCTTTTAGACAAATGAAAACAAAATCAAAACCCTAGCACAGCTAGGCTATTAATAACTAAATTGGAAAAAAGTTCATTTGTACACTAATCTGCTTATTACTTTTGGATGAAAATAAAGTAATTAGCAAGTATTTTAGAATTTTACTTCCTTAAAGGTAGCTGTCCATTTGGCTACATACCTTAACTAGAGAATGACTAAAGATCACTGACTGATCTGTAAGTTTGAGCTACAGTCAACTTTATGTTGAATCCAAAGAGGTATGCAACATCTGAACGACAAGCTCAAAGCAATTATTAAAAAAGGAGAAAAAAAAAAACCTTTGATCTTTATTTCTTTTATTTGGTGACTGAAGGTTTTCCTCCTTTGTATTCCAGGCAACAATACAGGTATCAGTACAGAATACTTAAGTAAACAATTGAATCCTCTTTGTCAGAACTTGCATATGCCTCTTCAATATCCAGGTCTTTAGAGATAGCGATTTTAGGATGAGTAAGCCAGAGGTGTCTGCTTTTTCTGGGTGGGTAAACCAGACCACACAGTTCTTGGGTATCACAGAACAGCTGAACATTTGAGGTTGGAAGAGTCCTCTGGAGATCATCTAATCCAACCCTGCTGCTCAGAGGTGGGTCAACAAAGCAGGTTGCTCAGGGCTCTGGCTGTAAGCCTTTGAATATCTTCAAGGACAGAGACCCCACAGTCTCTCCAAGCAACCTGTTCTAGTGTTTGATCACGCTCATAGGGCAACAAAAATTTTCTCATGTCTGTCTCAACATCTGTTCATTCACCCATCACACAATGGGTGAGGAACGCAGGGCACACAAACACAGAAGGAACCTGATCACGGGTTGGATTCGCTGTTTCCATAGATTGCATACAACCTGTGGCCTACAACTCAGCCATGTCTGACTTAAGTTTGGTTTTGATGTTCACCCATACTCATACGTTACTTACTCGCACACACACTGCCTTTCTGCACTTCTCTCCTGCCCCTTCATCATAAGAACGCAAAGCCTTTGGCTTCTCATACAAATATTGTCTTCAAAAACTAAGGCCTTTATAAAATGCAGCAACTGCGTATTGTTTTACTACTCTCCGATCACCACCTCGGCAGTATTAGTGATGACTAGCAAAGCAGACATGCTTCTATCAGCACATGAGGAACACAAAGGATGCTGACAACATGGGCACTGCCAGGCAGCTCAGGAACACAAGCACTTCTATTGCCAGAAGAATTTGTGACACATGCTGGCATGACTTCACAAAACATGTTAAAAAACAATACCACAGAAAGAACGAACCACTTCTGCGGGCAATGAGAAGGGCACCAGATAACTGGGCTACACCAAGACATCAAAAACAAGATCTGGGATTCAAGTCATTTTGCAGTGAACACCATAAAGCAATACAAATACAACAGCACTGCATGAGTTTTGTTTCATTTTTAGTAACCCGTGTAGGGTAACCTAACCTAGCAGTTACTTCAGAAATTACTTCTGCCCTATTCCTTTCTGACAATGAAGCAGACGTGGTCTTCACTGTTCTACTATTGAAAGTGCTTCAGAAGTCTTATATATTTGTTTCTGAAAAACAGAAGGATCCATTTTATCCTTAGGAATGCTTGACAAATGATCCCTACCTAGACCTTAACCTTTTTGTTTCAGGTTCTAGAAGCTCCAACAAGTGTTCCAAAAGAAAACCTAAGGGAGATTCTTTTTCATTTTTTATATCCTCCTGATGAAAAAGACAAGATTACACATTTATTGGACACAGGTAACTCTGGAAGAGAGGGAAGGGAAAGAGGTACACCTGGAATTATGTAGAAAAAAAAAGTTTTAATCACCAGAATCTTGTTTCAGCTGCAACAAACACAGGTCAGTTTTAGGAAGAAACACCACAATATAAGACTATTGGCATCAGTACTAGTATCTAAAAATTATAAAAGTTTATAAAGATCTTAGACTAAATTTTTTAGGACAACCAAAAACTAACAAAAAAAACCTAATTTCCAGAATAAATGGAAGCCAGTGGTTTTCCATCATTCTACCTCAAGCAGTAGGAAAGAACAGAGCTACATCCTAGCCTCCTGCGTCTTTCTGCCTTCAAACTACTAAGAAAAGCAAAGGCAGCAAGTCTAAAATACAGCTCCAGTGGACTCTGTCAGAAAAAGAAATAAGAGGAGGTGCATATGAAACATTCTGCCCACCAGATGCAGACAATTCACCCAAAGGAGAATGCTGCTTGGTTTCAAAAGAAAAGGACTTCTTTCAGCAATGAACACAGAGTTCTGCAGCCTAGGAAATGCCAAGACCACTTTAAAGACAGACTTTCAAAAACTTATTTGCAGCATGTTATCCTCCCTCTACCCCTGTCTTCGAAACTTGAATGCATCAAGAGATGCAAGTAATACATATAGGATGCAAGTCTTGAGTAAAGGTTATGACCCAAGCATACCGTGGCTCTAAGCATTAAACCTGTTCTGTTAAAACTGAGGGTAACAAGCTCAGCTGAAACACTGCTCTTGAGAGTTTCTGATTTTGCTCTTTTTTATTCAGTTCTACAGTTTTAACCCTCTAAACTGTGCACTAAATAGGTTCCTGTTTCCTTTCAACAGCTATGTATATGTATACATATATGCAATGTATACACATACATATGCAAAAGGTGAAGTCTTGGACTTTTTCGTACTTAAACAATCACAGAAATTAAACAATTGCATGGACAATTTATTTACTGAGGACTTGAACTGGGGCGCTCTGAAAATTTACTTTTTTAATCACAGAATCATTTCTCAGATAACAGGTGATAAATACAAGTATGAAAATGCTACCCTATTGCCTTACTAGGCCATTTTTGCTTAACTCTATTGACATTTTCCTTGGTAATTATTGTAAAATAGACTCTACATGGATATAGCATGGTATCTGGGAATAATTTAAATATCACAGGATTAGGAAAAAACCCTACACTTACTTTCAAAAGAAACCACTGACAAACACTGATAACAATACTTTAAAGCAGTAACCCATCTTCCCCAGCAACTAAGAGGCAGGATTCAAACTCATAGTAACTCACAAAGTCAGCAACTCCTCTGAAGTACTAAATAATTTCAAACCTTATTATAATAGGATTGACTTCTAGTGTAAAACCCCAAATTATGAGGCATGAAGCAAATTAAATTGATTTAAAAGCATTCTAAAATACAGTTGCTTAAATCCAAAAGCCTTCAAATGACCACTAGTGTTTCAGTTAAGATTACTTTTTTTTTTAAACTGGAAAGCACATTTCAGGACTTTGAACTGACCATATCAGTGAAGAATTAAATTATCTGAATAGATGCTTCCTAATTTTAATGTCTATTATCATAAGAATTGTCCTCATTACCCCAAGTTTATCTATAAAGAGGTCATGTCTAAGTTAGCCTCTTCACTAAAATGTTTATAGCTGAATAATCTGACCCTAGTTATTTTCAAAGAGATTTTTTTCTGTCTAGTAAATATTCATAGAAATAACCAAAAAATGCCACGTCTTTTGAGTAACATATTGTTAACTATTAAAACTGCAAGCAGTTCATAAACTGCAGGAAGTCCTGTGAAAGGCCTTAATAACGCTTCTGCTTTTCTAGAGCATGTTTTGCAGCAACTAGATCAAGCGTAAAAGGGACAAGAAGTAACCCAACTTTTCATTCACACACTGTTCCACACATTTGCTGACCAAAAGATAACATTTGTTACTAACAAGTTTAATAAATAGTAACATAAGATGATTCAACATCTTGAAAGTTAACTTCTTTTCAGAGTTTACTTACTTGGACTTTCCGTTTAGTCAGCCTTGCTGGTCTCAGGGCACAGTTCCACATTACATTACTCCTAATCAAGCCATTTCCAAACCTTCTCCTTCCTATTAGTATACGGTCTCATTTGTGCTGACAAAACTGTCAGTGGGACTAACTATAGTAACTTTTAAGCTACATCACCTAAATTATCAGATTTACAGTAGAGCTAGACCTACAGGTGCATCAGCAAAACTTTAATGGAATCTGAGAGGAATCAGAAAACTGGCCATTTTAATATGGAACGACAGCCACATGAGTCAAGGTTAACAATTTTAGATTAAATCAACAATGCTGGGCTCCAAGACTTACACATCCTTAATTATTAGCTTTATTTTATCAATTTGGTAGGGTAAGGAAACCAGAACACATTCAATCCAAAACAAATGTAGACAAAAGTCACTTAGCATACCACCAATCACTAAAAATGCCTGTATTCAGCATTGTTCTGATGCACACCTTGAAGAAACTATAATAAAGGACACAAAATTAGCAGACACAGGGATAAGTACCATACATCCATTTATCATCAGTGGGGCTTTTATAAAGGGAAGGTGAGCTTTACAAACTTGCATCCTCTAAAGGAAGTAAACATATGGAAGAGGAGATCCTACTGATACAGTCTGTGGTTTCCAAAAGGCTTTTGAAAGGTTCCTATTAGAAGTCTTTCAGGACAACCGTCTATTGCAAAAATATGTGACTAGAAGATGGAGTGAATAGCCAATTCTCACAGCAGAAGAAAATCGCCAGCAGTTCTGCAGGAGTCTATGTTGAAACTATGATACTTGCATTTCATTAATAAGTAACCTGGGTAAAGGGGTGAGCAGGAAAATAAAGCTTCTGGACGATATTAACTTATTTGGGTAACAAGGGCAAGGGTATCCTGAAGAATTGTAAAGATCAAGCAAGTGGCCTACAGCATGGCAGTATGAAAATGTGAAGAGCAATGGGGACTATCCTAATTTTATATATGTAAGGGCTGACCATTACCTCTCAGAAATGTAATCGTGATGTTGTGAGAAACTGTTCTATGAAAACCTCAGCTGAATGCTTAGTAGTTATAAAAAGCAAAGCAGATGTTTAGAGCATTCCTGTGAGGGAAGGAAGAGAACATTATTCCACCACATAAGCTTAAGGTATGTACAACCTTGAGTATGATGTACAGTCCTAGTCCCCACCTCTCAAAGAAGGGCAACTAGAAAACATTCAATTAAGATGAACAAGGGCCATCGAACATATGAGAAGATTTATGTCCAAAATATAAGCTATAAATCTTTCAGCTGGGAGAGAGAAAAGTGTAAGGAGAGGTAACGGAAGGCTGTAAAAAACATGAGCGATAGCCAGGATTGAATATTTGCTGCCTCTTCCAGTAGAGCAAATAAGGATTGTCAAATAAAATCAGAAGCAGATGCAAAACAAAGGTGATTATTTGCAGTGTGGGCAGCAGAGCTGGTGAACTCCTTGCCATAGGATGGTACAGACGCTACGCTAAAAGTCACTGAACTGAAAACCATTGGAAACTGGGAGACTATGCAAAGGAAGCACCATTTATGCTTGCCCCGTTATTCCCTCATTAAGGCATACGCTTTTGTAATATCATGTAAAGAAGACATCTGACCTGACACAGTATACGCACTCTCTTGTTTCTCCAAAAAAAAATTGCTATTTGAAACTTTATTGGTAAGCCTTTGCAGAAGTCACAATGCTAGCAAATATCCTAGTTTCAAATAGCTCAGCCAGCCAACCAAGATAAAGGCATCTTTTGAATCTAAAATGCATTACCTCCAGCAGATATATATTTAGAATGTTTGCAAGTAATTTTCTGTACAAGGGAAATATTAAGTGAAAATCTCAAAACACCTCTTCCATCTTCTCAGCTGTACCCTTATTTAAAAACTGGTGCAGAAATGAATCTTTTTGGTCAGGAAAGAAATGAAGTACCTATTTTGGGTTTCTCCCTACTCTTGATAACGGTCCAACCAGCATGACCTCCCTCACCATGAAATGCAGGCACATCTGTGTCAGGTCCTTGCTAACAACTGAGGGAAAGGACTACAAATCCCTCAGTGGGAGAAGGAAGCACCTCAGGGTGAAAGGACACAGCAACAGCCCCAGTCTAGACTTGTTCAAATTGCTGCAGATCTGCACCCTTCTTCACAGCCATGAATTTGAAGAACAAAAAAAAAAAACCCCCCCAAAAAAGTCACCCCCCAAAAAACCCACCCCCAAATCCTCACTTTGGAATCGCTGTTGATCCCATTCCTCATCATTTACCTTGCTCCTCTCAAATTCCTGCTCCTCCCGCAAGAACTGTTTAGCTGCCTATGAAACCATAACTGAACCATCACACTTTACCCTTGAATGTATCAGGTTAAACAGTGCTAACTTGAATCCTCTAATACACAGCCTGTACATCCCGGTAGTTCAGTGTCATCTACATCACTAGTCAAGATATCCTTGCAGCAAGTAGAAAATGAACAACAAGGTATATAATAAAACTTTTACAACGCTGTTTTCATAAGCTTCCATAACAAAAGTTGAATTTAAAAAAAAAAAAAAAATAGAAACAGCTGTATTTTCATGTACATGTAATGAGAGATAAAGTTCTTTAATAGCTTGATCTTGATCTTGCAACAAAAAGCTTTTCAGAATTAAGTGTTCTGGACAGTCTTGAAGCTACTCAATTAATCTCTAATACAGGATTATTAATCTTATTTTACTGCTAGGAGGCTACAATGCTTATAATAAGATTACAATACTTCAAAAAAATTCCATGAAAAGACATGCCTTTTTTCCAAATAACAGAGTAGTTTAGATAACTGTCCAAATGCTTTGTTTTGAAAAGTATTTTTAGAGATAATTGCTAGGCATTACTAATGACATCTCATGATGTTTGCCCTTTCTTCAAATGTTTCTGCAAAAACCCCTACTGCTTCAAAACAGCAATATAGTAAAAAATTAAAATAGTATGAAGTATCACCATTATATTCTATTCTCCCTTTTAATAGTCACCTAATAAGCTGTATTTTTCTGAACTTGAAATTATTTAAGTTAACCATAGTACACTCAATCTCTCAATACCTCAAAAAATTTCAATTTATATGTAATAACAGTTCTTAAACACATAACTGAGTTTCACTGACTCTCCTCCCACTTCCTGACACAATGCTCAAAGGTTGTATTAACAGGAGAGGATAAGCACACACACATATAGGCATAAAATGCTTATATTCACGATACCAAGTTTTCACACCCATGCTCATCCACCACATTAGCGTTAGCAATGAGTATGGCATCCTGTGTTTTCATCCTGTCCTTTACCAGCATCCTGTACCTCTACCCTGTACCACAAAATACCAAAACGCTGTGAAATACTTTTGAGGTAAGGTTAGTAAGATTTCAATGAGCTGTGAGCAAGGACAGGGGTCACAGTTAACCCACTCCAACCAATCTTGTCTCACCAGAGGATTACAAGCAGCACAGAAGAATTTTACCCCACAGTGGGAGCAACAGTGTTAGGTGCACTTCCTCTCCCGCAGCTGCCGTAAGGTGCAAGTGCTTATTACTCCATTACAGATAAAACAGAAGAAATGCTGCCTGCATTCTCTACATTGGCTTGAGTCATATCCAAATTGCAGACTCACTGTTTGTCCTTAAAGAGCCAAATAAACTTTATAGCCTCAGTTCCTCTACTTCCATCTTAAAGCAGGGGATTAATATGGATCTCTGAAGACAGCCTCAAGATCTACAGATGAAAAATGCACCAAAAAATTACAAAGAAACCTTCCTATTTACACTACTACATAGAGATATCCAGTATAATGAGCAGATATACAGAGAAGTATGGCTTCTAATACAGTAAACCTTTACAGGAGAACTTTTTCAGGATTTCTATTGAGGTTTTGAACACGGGTGCCAAGTATTACCCATCTACAGTAGCATACAAAAAACCCTACTGCTTCAAAATAGCAATATAGTAAAAAAATTAACAAAATAGTATTAAGTATCACCATTATATTCTATTCTCCCTTTTAATAGTCACCTAGTAAGCTGTATTTTTTAAGTATTTCTGTACTTTGCCCAGCCTCAACACAAAGTTTGGAATAGAACGGGAGATCTCAAACTATCTATGCTACTTCCTAGAGGCATGGCATCTTCAAAGATTAGCAGGGAATAGCATCCTTTAACCAGATTTGTTTAAGTTTTTCTTTGTATTAGCCTAGTGTTCTTCAAGAAAACTTTAGCTACATCTCAGAAACAGAAACATTTGAGAGGGGAGGGTGCAGGGGAAAAAGGTTGGTGGGCAACAGGACAACATATAGCTGGGGGGGATGGAGACCAACCAACAAAAAAAAAAAACCCACCACACTTTATATGGATTTCTATCACAATGAAAGTAAACTGAACAGCTTTTATCCATTTCATATCAGTATTTTTTTCCTAGACAAAAAAATGCAGCAGCTCATTTTTTTCCATTCCTACAGTAGGTTTTTCTGTTCTTACACTTCAAGAAGGAAGATCCATGTTCCAAGCAGAATAGCTCCTACAGCTTCTTTTCTCTCAGAGATGAGACTACAAGAGAAAGTGTTCATTAACATTATCCCTGCATTCACAGCTATTATTCTTTGGGGGTTTTGAACTGTTTTCAACATCTTGTTCTGTTCGAGTTACTGTAAAAGACTCAGGATAGAGACTTTTATTCTTTCCAGCAGCTTTGTAACACATTATGAATACCCAGTGCCCTAAAACAGGATAATTTATTTAATGTAGACCTAAATCAACTCAAAAATTGGATGAAATGACAAGCTTTCACAGATACATGTACTTAACTATGAAGCACATCACAATCTACAAGCACCTGTTTCAGCACAGCTTTATAATTATGAGTCTCAATTCAGCAGCACAGGTATAAGTCAAAAAGTACACAAAGTTCAGCAAACACATCAGCATTGTACAATAACTGGTGCATTATCCAACTAAATTCATTCACCAATCCACACAAGCCTACAGTGAAACTGGTTCAAAGCAAGTCCAACAACACAAAGATATTTGATGGGCATTTATCCATCCCTAACTGCTGAGAAAAAACATCTTTTTTTTTTTTCCAACTCTTACAATTAACTTTTTGAAAAACAACTCAAAAATTCTCATTTCAGAAAATACTTTTTAGTTAAGAAATGAATCTGTACCAGAGTTACTTTTTAACAACTGTATTTTTTTCTTCCAAATCAAGAACAGTCCTTGCAATAGTTTTCCTCACAGTAATCATGTTAAAGTTATACCAATATTTAACCAAAAAGCAAGTAATCCACAAAAAGTATGAACTGGTTGGGGTTTTTTTAATAATACAACACATATACACACATATATGTTTTAAAGATACAAGTCAAGGATAAACAACATGGCAGTTTCACCATCATCACCACCAAAAGAATCAGTCTTCTCCCCCTCCAAGCTCAGTCACATCCTGCACCATCCCTGACATCCACAAAGTGAATCCTACCCAGAAACTAATACAGATTCAAAGTAACACACAAAAAATGCGCCAAAAATTAGTTTTAGCTCAAATGAATTCCTTCCAGTCCCTCACACTGCTCAGGTGCTCCCTTTGGCACAAGGCAGGGGAAGAAATACAAGACTTGCTCTGTTGGAGCACCGCTACCTTGAAGCAGTTATGAAACTGCAGCCCAAGACATAAAGCTGAACAATTAACCTTTTACAAGAGCCTTATTACCTCTACAATGAACACCAAGGAGATAAAGTCTTTGGGACAAATCTGTTTTACAAAGTCAATTACCTGCTTGTTTGGTTTATCAAAGCTGAGGTAATGAAATTATAGGACAGTTCACAGGGCGACTTCCACACCACAGCAAAACCTTCCCAAATATAAGTATTGATCCCTACTGCAGGCTGCAGCAACACTTCATATGGACTCTCTCAGAATGCCCGGAGAAAGCAGGTTTAGACACACAGGAAATAAAAGCAGCTCAAATTTTACTCAGGACTTGAGAGAGACAAGTTAAATCATGCTGTTCTTCAAGACAGTAGTATTGAAAAGGCCTTTCAAAAGTTTATTTTAAAAAGAACTAAGAGCAAAATCTTAATGGCTTGCCAAAAAACTATCCTGCTAAAAATCTGACATTAGGCAACACATTTTGAATATTCTCAAATATGTAAAGCAGTACACATAATTCTTACTTTCCAATCTTCACTATGGCAAAAACAAACACTGGGTTTTTTTTATTATTATTTTTATTTACTCTATGGGCATTTACTACAAAACCACAGCACAGAACAAATCCTAAAACGTTACGGACCATCAGCGATTCCCAGATTTTTGGTGCTAAACCTCACTTGAAGAGAGCCATTGATGTTTTGCACTCTCGATCCTCTCCTTCCACTGGCGCTCTCTACTGTATCAAGTACCAGCAATCTATGGCATTGTATTTGTAGAAGGAAGCAGGAGGCACTGAAGGCTCAACCTCCATGCTATAAGCACTTCACTCTTGCTTCAGACTAGCCCTAGTCCACTCTCACAAAACAACGTGTGGCTGAAGCACATCTTCCAACCTAGTTTTTAGCAGAAAAGGAATCTGCTCTGTGTCTTTTGGGTACTCTGGTTCACATTGCGAATGGGTCTTGAAGTGAGGAGGACAGGCATGTGATTTGCTTCAAAAGTTCACTCCGACCCAGCCTTCTCACTCCTGGCAGGCTGAAACAGCTAGCCAGTCCACCTGGACCTCACCAACTCTGCCCAGGGCCACAAAGGCACCTCTGCGCTGGACTTCCTAGCACAGGTAGGACAAAACACAATTTCAGAAAAAAAATGTTAGTTGGTCCTACGTGGAGAGAGCAAAGGTCTTGGCCGAGCTTATTCAGTTTGGCCCCGTCCCGTTCCTCACTGGTTGGAAAACCTGCTCTAAATTAGTATCAAAATAAACATCTCTTATCAAAGTCTAGATATTCCTGCTCATTACAGGATCAGAAGCTAGCAGTGCTGGAAAATTTATCTTCTGAAGACATAGGTCTTCTCTTAGCTTCTGAAATTATACATGTGTTTTGGGTTGTTCTGTTGGTTTTGGTGAACTATTCTAAAAACAAGAAGTCATAGCTAAACAATTGATACTTTGCATCATCACGAGGTTTTAATTTATTCCTGAAATCCGGTTCAAAAGCTGGAACAGGTATGGCTGAACACATAGGAAGCTGTATGAAGACTATTCAGAGCATTTTGCTGGCAACGAGTAGCACAAGAGCCATACACTTAAACTAGAACAAGACAATGAAGCACGGGAGCGCTCCAGTAGCCCTGAATGTGATCTGCACAACACCTCAACTCTTTGTTCAAAAAGAGCCTGCAGAACAGAACACAACCAGAAGACTGTAGGCACACTATTGAACCACATGCTAAAAATTGGACTATACTCACATTTTAAAATCCATTAAGACAATTACGAGGCTGAAATCATTCTTTCATTTCCATTCATTGCCATGACTGGTGCTTTTCACTTAGTTGAGTCATTTTTGTACCAACAGCATAATAAAATCTACCTTGTGTTTTGGAAAGTATGGTTTGATACAGCTTTGTAAGAATCCAGCACTAATTGCAGAACGATATGCAGCAGGCCCTCCACACACTCGACAATGCTGACTAGAAGGAAAGAAATGAGCAACATTTAATGGCAGGCCTATTTGGAAACTGGGTACAACCCATATAGCATATTCCAATGTTAGGTTTTCATTTTCTGCCATTCTGTAAGGACACCTGAATATCAAATATAAGAGTAGTAAAGCATTTCCAAGTCTGACAGCATTTCTATGGCTTTTCCTGCTTCTGTTAACCCCGTGAAACTGAAGTTAACAGCACCGAGTGTCGCTGCTGGCCATACCATTCTGCACAGCATCTCAACTAAGTCACATCATTTTTCCCAAGAAGCAGCTGCTAAGAACTACAGAGGAAGTAAAACATTATTCAAGAGAAGGAGCTATTTTCTCCTCCCCACCTCCCACCCTTCACCAGAATAAAAATAAAACAAAAATCTTGAGTTTTGGAGAAGGGTTACAGAAGTAAAGTTCTCTCCTCTCTTTGATCCCCCGCTCCTTAAAAACAACCCAAAGATTACAAAATGTCCTCAACAACAGTAACGCCTTCCTCTTGCAACAGTCAGGACTCAGAAAGACAAGGCAGAGAAACCTTTCTTTACAACAGAAAGAACTAACTCCTCAGCCGTACAACAGGTAGTATCTGGAGGGCAGAGATCAATCCTCCAAAGAGGTTCCCTAGCCAGTGCCCTGTCAGAAGCCACAGGCATGTCTGTCAGCAACCAAGATTGTAAACAGTTATGTTTTAGCACCAAACCAGCATTTTTCATAATTCAGTATTTCTTTTACATATAAAACTAAGTTAAACAGAACCACACAAGCCATTTAAAATGGCATACAAAGACACTAAACCACCACACATTCAATGTAAAAAGATGCAGTGAATGAAAGGGATTCTTCTCAGATTGCAAAGCACAAGTGTTCTTGAAAGGTCAGTAGTTTCAGTGACAGGAATCAGCATCAAGCATCCCTGTTCCACTGAGCATGTAATATCCTACCTCTAAACACTATCTCTACAGCCTTTTTCATCTCAAAACTGCAGTTTAAAATGTGTTCCTGTGCAGCCTATATATCAACATGCCTTCTCCTTCCAAGAATAGAGGGATGCAGGAAAAACAAATAGGGAAGCGGCTGTGGAAATGAAATTCAGAAGTATTCAGAGAAACTTTCTAACATGGCTTGGGGCCACAAAACATCATCCCGAAGGGCGGAACAGAAATCTAGCACTTTGGACATTTAACCGTGACTTGCAATGGGAAAAATTAAAGCCCCATTTTCACACTCACTGTGACCTTCCAGCATATAAAAGCAGAGCCTGGTAACTTTTCCTCTTTGGCCTCAACTCAACAGTTCATTCTTTTCCCACGATGAAAATTTAGGTCATCCGCCCCGAAACGCCCCGGGAACAAAACAAAACAAAACAAAACAAAAAAAAAAAAGTCCAAAACACAAAAACCCCAAACAAAGCGTTAGACCCCAGCGCAGCAATGACTCTGCAGGAGCAGAGGCGCGGAGCAGAGCGCGCTTTCGGGGAGGCGGGCTCGGACCCTCCCGTTTGCCGCCTGCCCCCGGGTACCGCTAAATGGCTGACAGCGACTGAAACGCGAGCCCGCCGCTCTCCCCCCACCCCACCAGAAGCGGCAGCCCCCGGGGTCGCGTTCCGCCGTGCTCCCCGCAGGGCCGGCCGAGGCGCCCCAGGCGGAGCGGAGCGGCGCCGCTGAGGGCCCGGCAGGAGGCACGGCCCGGTCCGGCCCGGCTCGGCTCTGCCGCGGCTGCGGGGGGCGGAGGGGGACGGGGGGGGGGGGGAGTAGGGGGAGGGGACGCCCGTGGCGGCGGGCGGAGGCGCAGGCCGGGCCCGGGGCAGGGCCGCCGCTCACCGGCGTGCTGGTCCCGCGGCCACAGGTAGTAGGTGGCGGGGATGACGATGAGCCCCACGAAGCTGGTGAGGAAGTAGAAGAACGTGTTGCCGCTGTCGTCGTACTGGAACTGCTGCCCCGCCATGGCCGCTCAGCGCCGCGCCGACCGCCTACACACACACACACGCCCCGCCGCCGCCGCTGGCGTCCCCGCCGGCGGCCCGGTCTCGCCGTCCCGGCTCGCGCGGGGCCGAGCCAGCCGCTGCGGGATCCCGCGAGAACGGGCGTCTCGCCCCCGCCCCCTCCCGGGCACCGCCGCGGAAGGAGACGTGTCACTCTGCAGCCACCATAGCCGCTCGGGCGTCACGGGCGGCGCGCGCGCACGCGCCTGCCCACCCACCCACCCACGGCACCCCCCGCCCGGCCGCTGATTGGCTTGCCGAAAGCCCCGCCCCTCACCTTCCGCCGCGCTGCGAGAGCCGCCTGCGCAGAGCCGGGAGTGGGGAGGGGCGGTTCCCTCCGGTTTCCTCACGTCCCCGTCGTGTCCCTCTCCCTGTCGCCGACCCGAGGGGCGTCGTGACTCTGCCCGCCTCCCGCGGGCGGGTGGCCGACAGCGATGGCCTGCAGAGAGCGGGGTGCTGAGCCCCGCCTTGCCCCCGGGCCGCCGCCTCTTCCCCACAAGATGGCGCCCCTGCCCCGGTGTAGCGCCACCGCTGCCTCCCGGTGTTCCCTGCCCTCGTCCCCGGGAGAAAGAGGTGTCCCCGGGAATTGCTGGGGCCTTGAGGCCGGGGAGGGGCGCGACTGGCGTTTTGCGGCGTGCGGAGGAGCTTGTGGGAACAGTGTTGGTCTTACCGCAAATGCGGTTGGAGCTGGGCTGCTGTGCGGGAGCGGCTGTGGTTTGCGCTGGGCGTGGGGCCGTTGAGGTCGGCGAGGGGAACGGGAGCGAGCGGGGAGGGCTGCAGGAGTAGGGCTAGGGAAGAGAGGCAGGCCATGAGGGTAGAAGGCGGGAAGCAGCATTCAGGGAGTAAATACGGGACCAGAAGGCACGGTGTTCTTAAGATGCGTAAGAACTTGGATAAGGAAAGTAGTTCGGTCACACAAAGCCCTCAAGATTTGGAGGGTGGACCCTGAGCAGCTGTGTGAGGGCAAACATTAAAAAGTATCTAATTCTGAATTTAGTTGCAGGAATGATCATGCTCCACAAGAGGATGTGAATCTAAAGGTGTGAAATCAAAAGGCAGATACTGTGTTGACATTCATTGCACCATTAATGGCAAGTTACCTCTTCGAAGTAGGAAAGGTAGCAACCTTTTGCCCATTTGTGCCCATTCATGAGAATATGCCCGTCTCTACAGCTTCACAGTCCAGCGTACAGCCACTCATAAAAGTGATCTCATAAATATCTCACAGTTCCAGTACTTGTAAATTCAGACTATGGGAAAACATGACACAGAGGTGGTGATGGCATCACATGCAAGGCAAGCATTAGGCCTACCTTAGCGGGAAAGAAGTGCTGTCCCAACATTAAAGAAGACTAATGTCAGAAGTGGAGAGAAAGGTAATAATGCCACAACCAATGAGTGGCACCAGATGTCCTGCTGCCATGATACAGTAATCCCTAGATGGAAGAAATAGCTTTAATTTTTCTGGGAAATGATTTTGTGTTAATTAAAATGTTTTTTTAAAAAAGGTTTTATTTTTTTCATTGATATTCTTTGTAATTGTTCCCAGTTAGATCCTTGTAGGGTTCATAGGCAAAGTTTAAGATATTTCCTTCTATGTCTTTTGCTATGTACACTGCCTTTCAGTATGATACACCCTCTGCAGTGACAACTCTTGCAGTAGCTGTTTTGGAAGATAGCTGAATGCATGAAATTCCCCTCCCTCTGTGCGTTTCTAGTCCTTCATGTTTCACAGTGAGGCAGTGAAAAGCTTCTGTACAGTAAAAAAGGTGGGAGGACAGGTAGAAACCTGCACGTGTACTTAACCCAGTTTTGTAAGCAGAGGAAATGCTCTTTCTGCAACTGTATTCAGTTGTTGAGTATGTTACTTCAGTCAGATAAAGGGGCAGAGCTCTCAAAGACGATTAAGTTCCCACAGGCTTTGTGAAAGCAACCTGTTAGATGAGGAAGGCTTGTGGGTGCACCGGCTTGTGGGTGCACTGACTTGAAGGACCAGCAGCGGGTGAGCTCAGATCTTACTAGACACTGTAAAATCCACACGGTGTGGGTGACAGTGTGGGTAAGTGCCCTGTAGAAAATCTCTGGTTGATGCCTTCAGCCGATCACAGGAGCCAGATCAGGAGGAAAGCAGGTATCACTCGTGTTGCAGATGATGAGACTGCTTCTTAATGCCACTGTTTTGGAGCCCAGCTGTGGATTTTTTATCAGTTGCTGGCAACATCGCCCCTTTGCCCTGTTGGCGTGTGAGGGGGTTGCCTGTGGCATTACCTGAGCTAGTGAGGGAATCCTAGGGGGCTGCTCTTGGCCTCATCCTGTCTCTGCTTTCCCGCTGCCACCCTGTTCCGGCTATTAGCCAGGAGCCACTGGAAAGGAGGGCCCGAGAAAAATAATTCCTGCTGTCTGGCTCTGGTAGTGCAGGGCTCCTGGGCCAGGAGGTGGGGTGCACAGTAATTAAATAGCAGTGACCAGAGGCCATTCTAGCGTAGACCCCAACAGTTTGTTTGAGTGTTGTTCCTTATGTACACAATCTCCACATAAACAGTGATGGTGATCCCTTGCTTCCCAGGGAAAAAGGAGAAGCAATGTTGCTTTTTCCACTCATGGCCTGTCTGGAAGGTCACCTGGGCAAAAACAGCCCCACCTGCTTGGATTTCAGGGGCAGCTGGGTCCACTGGAGGTGAAGACAGCATTATGGGAACTCCCAGTAGATAGCTATTTCTAAACTAGAGGAATTTGATCTCCCCAAAATGCTTCCAAAATAATTCCAGCACCCATTGTGTCAACTCAGAAAAGCACTCTTTTTTCACAACACAGCACTGTCATGCTACTAGCAGTTGTAGTGGGCCCTTCCACGTGGGCAGGATCTGCGCAAATGGGTTACTACGGCCATGGGAGCAGCACCCAGCATCTCACAGCACACTTGCTCGGTCCGTCTGGCTTCCCTTCAGCACCCTGCACCAGGTTCAAATTGCTTGGTGTTAGACGCATGGTCATTTGCGCAGTGGTTTCACAGTCACCAGCATCTCTTGCACATCCACTGGTGATGTTTCCGATCTCATGGGAGGTTGTCAGCTGCTGGCTGCCTCTACCAAGCGTGCGCCTTCAGGCTTTTATCGAGGGAATGTTACAAAAAGGCAGCCTACTGAGTTCAGTCCTACCTGTACTACTAACCATGCAAGCCAGAGACCAAGATTACTGGCAAGAGAGAGTGCTCTGACAAGATCCCATAATCTCTGTGGAAGAAAAGAAACAACAAACCTGGTGAGGTACCAAAGATGACAGTCAGACTGGTTTAGTGGGTAGGAATGGTGAAATTTAGAACATTTCAGCTGTAACAGATACGTAGTTTCCAAATGGAACAGAAGATTTTATGATTGTGAAATGGAAATTACAATCTAGCAGATACGCCTACAGTTGTGGGGACTTGTGTCCCAGATGCCATGACCTTTCTGATCTTCTGTGATGTGGTGGACTGCCTTCTGGCAGCCGATGGAGTCTGGAGAGCCGGGATTTCCAGAGGCCATCTGGCCAGCAGTGGCATTATGGAAATTACGCATGCCAGCCACCATGACAGGATTCGACTCTAGGATTCCGCTGAATCAATATGCCAAAAAGAGATTCTTCTATGAAGTCCTTTTTACCAATAGCTCTACAGCTTGAGCTAGGTGTCTCCAAAGAGGGACCCCAAACAAAGAAATCGCTGGGCAATTATATGCTTACGATCTAAGTTGCCCACCCCTCACGCCACAGTTTGGACCAACAGTATGGCTTCATTTTTTGTTGCCTCTGTCAGAGGTTTGGTTTGTTCCCTTAGTCCTGGTACCCGCAGTCGGCAAAACCCAACTGCACCTAAAATCCTTTGTAGCTGTTTTTTTTGTAACTGGCTGAGGAATTTCAATTATAGCTTTTACTCTTCCTGGATCTATTACCCACGGTCCTTCCTTTAAAATGAATCCCAGATATTTTACTTCTTTTGACATAGCTAGAGCTTGGATGGTGATGCACAGTGTCCCTTGGTTGCTAAGGCAGTACGTGAATGTATAGTATCTTTTAAACAGCCATTACAATTTCTACTAGCTATTAGTAAATCATCTACATACTGCATTAAAACTGACAGGCCAGATAACTCAATATCCTTTAAATCTTCTTTTAATAGCCGAGAAAATATGATGGGAGACCCAGTAAACCCCTGCGGAAGGCAAGTCCATGTCAACTGTTGTCCGTTCCAGGTGAAAGCAAACAAGGGTTGGCTTTCTTCAGCGATGAGAATACTGAAGAACGTCACGTCCAAATCAATCACAGTAAAACACATAGACCCGCGCGGTATTTGCAAGAGCGCAGCAGAGGGATCCGGCACTGCGGGCGGTGGGACCATAACGTACTGGTTCGTTGCTCTCGAATCCTGAACAGGTCGGCACTCGGGATCCCCATCGTTACCCAGTCTGGGTATTTTTTCTCACCGGTGCTACGTGGGGATTCACACACCGTCCAGATTCCCGGGGCGAGGTTCTGACGCGCCCGTGTTGCCGTACTTGCGCTGCCTGCCGGGGCTGGGGGCTGCCGCTGGACGGCAGGGGGCGCGCCCGCCCCGCCCGCTGCGCTACCGCCTGCGCCGGGTCCAGCCCTTCTACGTCATGTTGCTACGTCAGTTCTCGCGTCAGTTCCCCATTTACCCCATCGCCACCCCCCACCCCAAGTCCGCGGGCGGCGCTTCTGGGGTGTTTGTTGTCTCTAGGTCGGGGTCCTGGGCTGCGGCTGCTACGCGTACCCCGCGGGGATCGAACCGGTGGCCGTGGGTGAGGGGTGTAATTGTACAGCCAGGGTTTGGAGGGGATCTCTTCCCAATAAACAAGCTGGGGACTCTTCTGCTGTTACAGATCTTCCCCACACCCCTTTATTTCCTATTACTAATAGTAATGGTTTACTTAAAACATGTTCTCCTTTTCCGGTTAACCCTGTGAATTAATACCTTGTCCTGTGACACAGATCCCTTCGGTACAAAATTAAAAGGGATAGCGTTGCTCCTGTGTCGACTAAAAATTCAACCTACCTTCCTTCTATTTTCCCAATTATATGTCCCTTATGATTTAGCTGAGCTTCCCACATCCCATAGACTCCCAATTTCCACAGAATCTTCTGGGTCCCCTGCCTCCAGCCATCCCAGATTACTTCTTGACTCCTGTCTTACACCTCCCATGTCCAGTTCCCTTCGAGACCCCCTCAGATGAAGCAGGCATTCTCCTTGCCAGTGACCAAGCTTCCCAGAGTAATGACACTTCTCTTCCCAGTTATTTCCAAGTCTTCTCATTCGTCTTTCAAAACTCTTGGTCTGATCTACCTCTTGCCCTGTTTTGCTCTCTTCAAGTCCGCGCCCCCGCCCTCTTAGCTGTAAACTCTGTGCTAGTGCTGCCACTAAAAGACTAGCTTCTTGTTGCTTTTCCTGTTTCTTTTCCTTTGCAAGTTCTGCTGTATGTTTTTCCTCCTGTCCATCAAACATAAACACTGCCACACTTAGGATCTTTTGTAAGGTCTCCCCTTGCCACCCAGGCATATGCTCTTTAAAACATTTCTGTATATCTGGGGCAGCTTCATCAAAAAATACACTTGCTGCTAGCTCATTGTTAAAGTTCTGTGCGGTCATTCCTCCACATGTTAATAAAGCTCGTGTGATCGTGCCCAGCAGTCACTAGGGTGTTCATCTAGCCTCTGCCTACATTCCTGTACTTTCGTCCTCTTCACTCCCAATTCTCCACAAGCTCTAATAGCTTCCACTCAATTCTGAATTTACCGTCTGACAGTTGACTCTGTCTCCTGCATTATTATAATCCCAATCCGGATCATTTGCCAGCCAAGGGTACCTATTTCCCCCAGCCTGTCGCGTCAATTCTGCATCCTTTTCAATTATTTTATCCCTTTCATCAGATCAAAATAAATCCTTCAATAATATTTGAGTATCCCCTCATGATGGATTATATCCAGCACAAATGTTTGAAAATAATTGGGCACACCGATCCGCATCTTTCCTCAGTCTAGGCATTTTACTCCCCCACATAGCTAAATCTCCCGGATTCCAGGGTTGATTAGTAAATACGCAATACTGGAGGAGGAGCGTTAGCTCCTCCCACTACAGGCTGCATCACAGCTGGATTTGGAAGAATATTAGCAGAAGAAGTAGCTGGAGGAGTGGCAGAAGCAGTAATTAAAGATGGGTTAGAATAAAGTGGAGAGGGGGGTGCATAGGATGGAGCAGATTCCACAAGCATATCTGTTGGATCACTTACAACTGCTGCAGCTAGAGTCATAACCCAGGTTCTCTGTGAACTTTTCTGACCATCTGCTTTATGGCAGTCATGTGCCCAATTGTTCCATACATACCAAAAATCCATTTGATAAGGTTTTTCATCTTCCAGAATATGTTGTATTAAAGTTAATTGCTTTTGGTCAAAGGATCCTTCACAGGGCCACACACACCACCACCACCACCCCCCCGTCTAGTCATCGCCAGCCATTCCTCCTGGCACAATGCTATTGCTCATTTTTTTTATAGACTTGCAATGCCATCTGTTTTCCTCCAATTTTCTAGTACCTCGGCTAAGGGCGTCCCCTTCTCTATGCCAGGTATGTTCCCAATATCTGTATGCCAAATTCATGTACCTTACACTGATCAGGCCATGCTCACCTCTCCTAGTGTGCTTCCAAGCTGGGACTTGAACCCACTCAAACCCAGAAAATCCAGAATTTAGTAGTGGAATTTTAACACTCACCAGTCAGCATCTCTGGTGCCCAAAGTTCCCAGGTGAACTCACCCGACGCCAGCAGCTGGACATTTGGAGACAAGAGGGTCCAACGTCCAACAGTGGTTGCCTAGAGTCCCATCTGGGTTACCAAACTGTTATGGAAATTACGCATGCCAGCCACCATGACAGGATTTGACTCTAGGTTTCTGCTGAGTCAGTAAGCTGAAAAGAGATTCTTCTATAAAGTCCTTTTTATTAATAGCGCTACAGCTTGAGCTAGGTGCCTCCAAAGAGGGACACCAAACAAAGAAATCGCTGGGCAATTATACGCTTACGATCTAAGTTCCCCACCCCTCGTGCCACAGTTTGGACCAATAGTAATATTAAGGCCTGGGGTCGTCTTGCTTTTTATTGGTTTGATCCGCTTGCTGTTTCGTTACCAAGCACTTGCTAAGTGGTCATCTTGTTATACAATATACAGTGGTTCTATATCCTGTTTCACCTCCTCTTAGGCTGGTTTTGACCGGTTCTGTAGTTAGCTGTTTGGCATGTTGTAATACGGTTGTTACAGTTCATATACCACAATCTATAGGCTTCGTCTACTCTAGCTATCAATGTTTAAGCTGCTAGTGCTAAGCTTTGACTAACTTTTTCTACAACTGTGGCAATCCAACACAGCGCTGGGAAGTTCTCCAGCTCACGCCATTGCCAAACAAGTCTGATAAGAAGGTGACGGATTTCCAATGATTTGCCAGTTTTATAGGTATATTAGTTTCTAGCAAAATGCAACATGACATTATATAAGACTAGCATATCTGGGTCATTAAGCCAACAAAAGAAGAAGGCTCTTAGTGTGTGCAGGTGAGAAAGAGAGAAGATAACAGGTTTGCATGGCATATTTCATTGAAATGAGCATTGCTAACAAAATAGCTCTTTGTAAGAGCTTCAGAAGCACCTGTAGTCATGGAAAAGCTACAGGCATGAGAAAGGCAGCAGGATCTGCACTGCATATATAGATGGGACCCACCTCAGGCTGCCCAGCAGTGTTGGGTGGCCAGGCAGATCCCTGCCTTTGTTCTGCTCCTGGTCCACTCTGCGGGCAGTGTCACACAGGAGCCTGCATGTGACCAACCTGACGAGCCACGAACCAAAAAAAGACTCTCACGAAGAGAAATACACTAAGGGAGGGAAGGTGCCTGCAGCTGGTTCCACTAGGGCAGGTGAGTGCCTGCACCCACTTCCCTGGAAACACCACTGCCCTGCTCACTGGCACTTTTTATTGCTGCTATTTTATATATTTCTGGCAGAGAAGCCAGATTCAAATTGATGGCTCAGCGATCTACCGCGGACCTGTCTTCTTTGGATTTGCCTGTTGGTTTTGATGGGAATAAAACTAGCAGTTGCCCAGAACCGTAGAGGAGCTGAGCTGTACAACGTATCTAACATGACCCTACAAGGAAGAAAGGTCCCATGTTTTAACCAGTTCTTGGGGTGTCCACAAGAGTGTAACTCCCTCTGGTTGGGATTACCACACTCTTGCGTCCCCCAATGTCTGATTTGCTTCCAAACAGGGGTGAGAAAAGATAATGTATCATTCTCCTTGGCATGCTGCCTAACATTTTGCTGCAATTTCCACAAAAAGTTCCATGGATGCACTCCTCACTAGGTACAAGGATTGGGCCAGACTGATAGCAATGGGATGGGGGAGGCAGGGGAGAAGTGCTGAAGGGCAGTGGTGTGGAAATCTGTAGGATGGGGAAATGGAGCTTTCCTGGGCAGTGCGCTGAGTACTGCAGAACTTTATGTGGTGGGCAGTTACAGATGACAGGAAAGTGGAGGGTTTTCCTGCTGAGAGGCGACAAGTTCAGGAAAAAGGTACTAGAGCAAGTTGCTGGCAGCTTGTATCTCAGCTGTGTAGAGGCTAATGGCAGCCCAAAACCCCACGATGGTCCTGAACAAAGTGCAGTGCCAGAAGAGTCAGGAGAGCGGGAAGATAAGAGCTTACGCACCTCATAAGCTCATCTGTGATGTTTGGGCTGTGATTCCCTGGAGTCTTACCCTTAGCAGAATATCCGACAATTCCGTTACATCAGGAATCAATTTGGTTGGCATTTTGGCCTACTTTCTTCTTTACTGTTGGGTGCAAGGGAGTAATTGTGGGGTGCAATACTGAAGCTGAGCAGTGCTGTAGAGGTTGAGGGTTTCCACCGACCTTGGTCCAAAATGCTGACCTTTCTCCTCTTTCTTCTTTCTCTTTTCTCATCTTTCTCTCTTCCTCTCTTTCTCTCCTTCTTTTCTTTCTCTCCTTCTTTTCTTTCTCTCTCTCCTTTTCTCTACCTTTCCCCCAGCCTCACACAGGGAGCAGCCATGAGGGTTTTGCCCTTGAGGAGGTGCAGGCTTTGCTGCGGGCTTCACAGGCATCAGAACAGGGCACTAATGTTGGGAATACTAACAATGAATGCCGGAGCGTGGCTGCTGCTTCTCTGGAAATTAGTAAGTGTTGCGGTTAAATCCAGCAACTGGGACTCAGGGGTATTATGAGGATAGGCACAACAAAGATGCAGTAAGTGGATTATCTGAAAAGTCCGTCCCATCCCCCCCCCTTTTTCCTTCGAGTTTCCCATTTTTGTTTAACTACTTTATGACATATTTTTAAACATGGCCTAAAAATGCTGCAATAGCACTGCCTTTAGAAATGGAAAATAATTTGTAAATTATGCTTGCTACTTGCCATTCAGAGCTCTTCAAACAATATCTGTTTCGATAGTTGACCTTGCAAATTGGGGAAGACAGAACTAAGTCACAAAGATTCCTGCGGGTTAAACTATTTTCCAAGCTGATTATGAAGCTTAGAGCTCAAATGGTCTTTGCACAGAAACTCACAAAATACCTTTTCTTTTTAAAGGGTTATCACCACCTAATTCATTTTACCTCTGATTTCGCATTAGAGGTATTGTTTACTCCTCTGCTGCTCAGAAAATGCTCAGGAAGTGTGATATTATAGTCCACCCCACAAGCCTACTCCAAGGTACAGCAGCTTAGCACAGCATAACACTGCCATCTGTTCACCATGGCTGGGCTTTGTTAATGAATATTGTTTGAATGTTTAAGAAGGGCTTTCCCTGACATTTTATTTACTTCTCAGTAATCTCAATCATGCTGCCAGTGATCAGGTGGAATTCCCATTGACACCATCACCTGGCTGCTACTGATGCAAGATTTGCCCAAGAAATAGTTGCAAAACCATGAATGCAATGTTAGGCACAGGGGCTTGTGCTGGCTTCCAAAGTGTTTTTATCAGCTTCCATTAACATTTGATAATTAACTACAGTTCCCCAGTTTACTTTGTCCTCTGCTGCTTTTTCAGGAACAAGAGCGTCTTGGTTTAGATTAAAGTCTCAGAAGGCAAAGGATAAAAATTGTTTTTCATTAAGATTAAAAAGCACATATCAAAGAGAAGTCATGGCAAAAATAAAAGGGATTTTAAAAACAGTACCTACTGGCTGAACTGATCTACACCTCATATTTGTGGCTAAAGCAGATGCTTGTTGGCATATACCCTTGATATAGAGAGCGGAGCTAGAGGAGGCACAGGGAAAAGCAACTGAAATGATCAAGGAGATCATCTTACGGTCATCTTACAGGGAGCAAGGAGGCAGGCTGGGACTCTGCAGAGGAGATGGCCGAGAAAGGACGTGTTGGAGGCTTACAAAGCTTTGGTAACACAGCCAAGCGGAAGAGCTGCTCGCAAGTATTGCAACAGCTGCATGGGGGAAACCGGAGGAAACTAGTCGGAGATTGTTTAAAACAGACATTCTTTATACAGACAGTAGTGAACTTTTGTTGCTGGCAGCTGCACAAGGCTGGGGGAGTTAGATGGTATCAGCAAGTTGATAAAAGAGTTAGATGGACAATAGATCCGTGGATCGGTACTAAAAGGACTAGGCCAGGACATAGCCCTGAACGTCCCTAGTACAGCAACGCTGGATACAGCAGAGAAAGGGGGCAATGGGCTATAGGAGGTGGCTAGGCTCACGTGCTCTCACTGGATGCCTCTCCTATTGCCTCTGCCCAGTGAAAGCAGCAAGACGTGCTTATATTCATGCATACCCACTGACTTCGGCCCCCTCCCCCTGGTAGAGGGGTTTCTTTGCTTCAAAAAGCTACCTTCTTTTCATGAACAGCCTCCTTGTCTGCAGTGTAATCAACAACCTCTTGAGGACACGTTGACTTTTCCACTTCTGCGTCAGAACTGTCCAGCCCATGGTGATTTCCACTTGGTCCCAACCGTCCCAGCTGAGAACTTTCATGCAACGGGAATTGGCTGCAGGATCAGCCTGGCCACACAGCTCCATGACATGTACTTCAATGTTGCCCATGGGAAGTCTGCAATAATTAAAGAGGGCGTTGAAGCCTCTTTAGTAAGCCGTGGAGCCAGGGAGTGCTCTGAAACTGTCCTGGTACATCACAGCAGCAGCCCAGCCTGTGACACTCCCAGTATGGAGCAGCCCCAGCAGTGAGATTTACTGGTGAGGAGCTGGGACAGTTCATGACAGAACTTACAGCTGCGCACCTCTGGGCACACCAAGTGCCTGCCTGAATTGTGTACCCAGGGCATCAGGAGTAAGATGGCCTTTAGTGCCGGACTCTGATCTTCCGCTCAGTGATCATCTGAAATCATGATCATGGGAGATTCAGGCACGGAAGGCAGGGAGTACAGGTTAATGTTTGAATCAGAGGGATTTAGCCTAATCTAGGAGGGATGGGGACATACACATCTTTGCTAGGGACAGGGCCAGGCCACCACTCCAGGAAGTCCCGACCACCTAGTGACTCACAGGAGGCCAGCAAATACACAATAGCTTCAGCCCAGCTAAACACAACTCTCACAGCTGCGATGGGGAAGGCATGCCCAGACAATGGGCAGCTTTACTGCTCAGTGGAGGTGTATTTTAAAGTTTGGGGTTTTTTACCTTGATGTCTGCCAATCTGTATGAAGTAAAGATCTGTAAGAACACCATTATGTGTTTTCATATTTATTTTTCCTTCACTGATTTCCAGTTTGCCTTTTTTTTTTTAACTCTTTAACTATCAGGCTGACAAACCCAAAGCTGTATTGTATTCTCCATCTTATGTCAGGCACGAGGTGATAAAGATCTGTAAACCAAATGCAGAGGCTGTGCAAGCATAATGAAGGGAATAATGTAATTCTTTAGGGCTTTTATTATCATTTCTCATGAAAGCATTGTACCTCATGACATAAATCTGCAACCACAACCTTTTCAAACACGGGCTACTACAGAGAGTTATTACTTAGGTGAGGTGAGGATGCAAGATTGATTTGTACAATGTCATGATACTGTGATGACATTGATTCCATTACCAGTATTTATTTTCTAAGCTTTTCTATATACAGGTCATTTACCTTTTTAAACTATCATAGCAAATGGAAGGGCTGTGTTCAGTGCCACATATGCAGCTGTACTTGGGCTCCCCCTTCTCCCCAGCAAAGCATACACCCCCTGCCCGAATTCCACCAAGCATTTCACATTATTCTTTCAGATGTGTAATGCTCTGCATTTTGCTACAATTAGATCATTTTCTGAATTAGTAAGGCAAAAGGAAAATGTACCATGATATGTTTTTGTGTGCTCCTAAAACCTACTTAGAATTGATTGAGCAGATTTTTAAAGACCAATGCAAGGACCTTTAGCGCTCTTCTCCAACTCTGTCAAAGGATTAACAGAGACCGCCACTAGCTGAGACTTCGTATGGTGTTATATTGATGTTTTTCACAGCTGAGCTACATATTTCCAAACACCAGGGTTTCTAATGCAAATGCTACAGCCTTTCACTGCAGCAACTTAGAGGAGCAATGCTATGATTTTAATAAAGCTGTCAGATTAAGTGACTGCATGGTTACACCATGATATTAATACACGTTCTTAACTGTCAATTTGTTAACTGGCTAATAAAAAGAGCCTAGCTTATAGGATTTTACTAATGAATATAATGCTTTGTTTCTGGGCAAAACATATGCTTTGGATATATAATTAGAAAAAGCCCCCCTCTCTCTCCCCCATCGAGAGAGCATGTGCAGCTGAATAAAGGAGCTCATTATACCTGCGAGGGGTCAAAGTCTGTGGATCTGTAGCTTATGGTATTATGACAGATTACAAAATCACTCTATTATGTTAGTCAGTCTGTTTCCAAGCACAAACTAGCAGGGAGCAGGGCACTAGAACCGCCCGAGCAGGGTGCCCATTGGCTTTCCCTGGCGGTCTTATGATGGGTCAGCTGGCGGTGACACCACTTCTGACAGCTCACATGTCAGACCTTCCCTGCCTGACTTCTGCCTTTGTTATCGCAGAGCCTCTTCACCGACAATCAATCCCTGCTTCAGGTTGCAAAGAGCTCCCAGTAAGAGCTGAAACAAATTTGAAATCCATGGGTAGCCATCACTTGTGCTAATGAAAGGGAAAAGCAGAGCACTTATGCTCCAGCTGACCTCTCTCAGGCTCTTGCCTTAAAAAAGAAAATTTAAAAGTTTTTAAGTAGAGAGGGGAGCAGCTAAACAGCAACAGCTGGGAGGGAAAGCATTGGGTTCAGCTTTAGTGCGTGTGTCAGTTTAAAAGGAAAAAAGTAATTCATATGCGGGATAAAGAGATTTCAGATATGATAGAGATCCTAAGAAATATTTGACTTGCCTAATCTTTCAAGGAAATTATTCTGCCGGAAAGTCTTACTCAGTCAACTCAGCATAAAACTCCTTGGTACCAAGGGGAAAGAAAATCCTCTTGTATTCAAGAAACACAGCGGTAGTCAGCACTGTGGGCACGTACATTTCTGACGACTGCACCTTTCCGAGATCCTACCGAAGATGGGTGGTTCCACCACTGCCTTGGGTTGGTTATTTCGCCCTCGCACCAGTCTGGCAGCTGCACCAGGGCCAGGAGGGCCCCAGCGCTGCCAGCATGGCACAGAAAGACTGGGGGGTAAACCAGAACTGGCAGGCTGGCTTAGGTAGCCCCTGAGCACTGGAACTAAAAAAGCCACCTTTGTGCCCCGTCATCAATTAATTGTGGTGCCCAGGAAGATGCAAAGTCTGACCAAAGCTTTTCCTGCAGCTGGGACTCATACAGGCTCCATCATGTGGGTTTTTGTCATGCCTAACAAATGGCGAGGTCAGGCTGCAGCCTTTCTGAGGGGTAATTTCTTTCCTCTTCTCAGCTGCTCTTATCACAAAACTTGTGGGCACTCATTTCTCTTTGCATCTTCTCCCCCGAATCCAGTGTGATTAAGATTTGCCAAGGGATTCAAAAGCCATGAGGGCATAATCTGCATTCACACCCCGTAAGCACCCAAGCTTGCTTTCCCCAGGAAGCCAAGTTCAGAAATGTGCTTGCCCTGTTATTCACTGTGGGCATTTTTTGTTGAAATACCGTGTTGAGAACACACTTTTAACCATCCCACGTTTACAACAGGCACTGAGCGTCTCACAGCAGCAGTAGCAATAGCAGCAGCAGCTTCTCTCATGGTTAAAAAGGGACCTAGGTTAGGGCTGGCCCCAAAATGGAGGAGCACCATGCCATGCAGGTACGCCCAGGCTCACCCTGGATTGGGGTCAGCAAGCATTTAAGGAGCCATTTGGCTCTCCTTGAAGCAGCTGCAGAGTGGACTGCCCAGACCTCCAGGGACCACAGCAGGAGCTTTGACACCAAACCTACACAATGTCACTCCTGGAGACACCTGTGTTTGGAGCCAGGTGCCACCAGAAACACAGCGCAGGACAGCCGCAGCATCAGGAGAAGGAGCTACAGCCCCTGGAGGACACAGGGTGGCCAAGAAGAGATTTTTGTAGGATGATATTGGACACCATCCTGCCCCAGCAAGGAGCTGGGCACAGGGTCTGACACCCAGAAGTCCCTTCTCAGCACCTTCCTGGAGCCGCCAGGCTCACTTTCAGAGGTGCCCCTGCAAAACAAGGTAACTGAGAAGTTCAGCGTAGACTCACCTTGGGGCAGGTGCCTCTAGATGGCCTTGCTTGAGCAGGGGGGTTGGACCAGATGAGCTCCAGAGGTCCCTCCCACCCTTAACCATTCTGTGGCTCTGTGGTACTGCGAGGATGACCAGCGTATATTTGACATATATAACAATACTGAGCTGTGGAAACATTTCATAGCTTGCACGACGTAAGGTGACTTACTTAAGTCCGTGACTCTGGAATCAAACCAGTGTTGAAGTGATGATGGATGAACCTCCAAAGCCACCCTGCAGGCTCCCATAGCGGCAGCAAGTGGAGGGCTGCTCGTGGACATGGCTGAAATGCTGCAAGGAAGCACTTGAGGGAAGAACCAAGGACTTGTGTGAAAAGCGGGCAGAAGCCGCCGCTTACAGGACACAGCGAGGAGTTTCTTCCATCCTGCAGACTCCAGGAGCTGTGCCGGCTGTCCTGCCCTGGGCACACATCTGTGAAGAGGTGGACTACTGCTGGGACGCCCAACCCTGAGTGACCCACGCACCGCTCTGAGCTCCTGCTTCCCCTCCACGTGCCTGCCTGTTTCAGCAGCAATCTCCTCGGCATCGCAGCTCCGTGGGCTCCCTGGTGGTTCCTGGTCAGCGAGCCCCTGGGCTGGCGGCACACGGCCACGGTAAGTGGCTGTGGTTGTTCTGGGACCCATAAAACCACCAACACTAACCTCTCCCACTGGCTCCTCCTGGCTGCACCCCAGAGCTTCCTTGGCTTGCTTGGTGTTTACCAAGCATTCATGCTGGTCCTGCTCCTGTAATAAACTTCACTGCAACTGCAAAGCACCCCCGTAATTTTAACGTTGCCATTTTCAATACCCCTCCAAATTAGCCAGAAAATCTCTGAAGTAAAATACAGAGTGAAAAAATAAAGTAGGAAACCTCTTCCTTTCTCTTTGGACCATCAGCTCAGATGGAGAGAGGGAGAATTTCCCATAATTGAGCTTTGCTGTTGTTACAACAAGACCTGAAGGGAACTTCTTTACCAGGGAGCAGCCTTCCCTGGCAAACACCAGGAAGTCAAAATTGGAGTATTAGGAGCAAAGTGAGGCTTTAAATAAAAATTCCCAGGTTTTTAGAGAAGATAGTCTGTCAGTCTCTTAGAGATAATATCTGCTGTATTTCAGGAGCTAGCTTTTCTTCTCAAATACAGTCACAGGTTTTCAAATACATTTATCGCATTTCTTTGCAGAACCAGGACAATGTACTGCATTACTGGTCATACAAACATCTTGTTAATCCCCAGAGGCTGAATCCAGGCATGGCGAAAGTCAGTTCATGTCCCTGGAGATCAGCAGAGTGACATTAGCTTACACTGGGCAACACTTTGGCCTATACGCTCCAATGTATTTGGCTAGCAGCTGAGGAGTTCATGACTTTTATATGTTTCAACAAAAGGCGTTGAAAAGAGCTTTTGATATGGTTATTTGGTGACAGAGATCAAACATTTCCCCTTTGCATTAATCCTTTTCATGTTTTCAGTATATAAACTAATTTTTAAAAAAAACTTATCCTGCAGGTGTTCAGGCACATGGTCTGAGAAATAGTTATTCGGGGCGTACGTGCTACAGGGGCAACTGTAGAAGAGAAATGGCAAAGGTTTAGGAAATCAAAGAGAATGTGAACCAAAACTTATGAGCCCTACCCATCGTGCCGGAACTGTCAGGCACAGTGGAGACGGGCTCCTGGACTAGAGATGACCCACAGGGCAGCTCTTACGTTCTTCAGTCAGCATTGCCCTTACGTAGCTGTCACCCCAGAGCTCATCCCTGTGAAGCTACAGATGCCCAGGGCATGTGTTTCAACGACACAAGAACTCTGTCGAAGCAGCCCCATTTCACTCGCGTGCGAGCAGTGCCAGGCTGCTCTGCCGGCTGGGACTCTGCCTGCCTGCTCCCGGGCTCGGGCAGCCGTCAGTTTGCCGGTGGGTGTAGGGAGCTGGTGGCTTTCCTCCTCCCGGAGCATCCCTCCTGGCGTGGGACAAGGGCAGAAAGGCTCTTGGGTGGGTCCCTCCGAAACTGGTGGTAGCAGGAGGGTTTGCCCGAGGGTCGGGAGAGGCTGAATTCATTTACCCACTGCTCGGCACTTGTTTTCTGACCTCTGTGGCCCCTTTGTGAGCCCCGGTCGGGGCTTGTTTGTTATGAGCACTGCTATTGTACGTGTGCTAGGCTTTACTGCTGTTCTGGAAAGCTGCCCCCAAAATGAGATTTACTTCTAAGAAATAACAAAACCCAGGCAGGCAGTCATACTCTCTTCATCTTCCCTGGTTCTTTTATTTCTTTTTAAATGACCTCTAAAATATTTTCCCATTAAAGCAAGGTCTATTTTTAAGCTACCAATGTCATTTAATTAGTCATTTTTCACGAGAGGCACATCTGACTGGAATTTATGCTCTTTTAACCCCTTATAGCAGCATATATGTTTTTTTCTGCCAGTGAGTAAGTTGGGGTCTCTTAGTCTTAGATCTGACACTCGCTACAGTTTTTTCCCTTTTCCCTCATCTTCCCCCTCAGATCCTGGAAATGAATATATTAGACAGTCTGCGCACCCCCATTTCACAGATCATCTGACTCACAGTACAGGAGCTAAGAAGTAATGCACTCTGAAATCAAGAAGATGTACTAGGGAGAAAAAGAAATACATATATATATTTTAAAATCTACTTTAAACATTTTAATTTGTCACTTACATACCTGTTCATGTTCTCTTATTGCTTATTGTCCCCTTGAATTGAGTTTCCAGCATTAAAAAAAAATGAGAGTTTCATAGTGTCAGACCAGTAAGGTAACATACAGCTTAACTTCTGCCCTGATCACATAAAGGATTGTGCTGTTCCTTTACTCAGCACTCACGACTGGGACAACATACATTTTGGGGAAAAAATGTGCAGATCTTGAATTGAAATATTCATAAATACAAACCATAGAAACCATAGCAGAGAAGAAAATGTGGTTTTGCCCAGCCTAATTACGTTTGAGATTTTGTAGCTGATTCAGAGTAGTTAGTTCAAAGGCTGAGCACATGGGTCACATCCTGGCATCCTCACGCAGAACGGCCGTGCGTCCAAATCCCTGTGATGCGCCCATTTTACTTACAGACTTCCAGACATGGCGGCACCAACAACCTTGAGAAGGTGAGAGATCAGGCAGAGGCAGAGCACATCTGTTGTACATGCTTTGCTTTTTTCTTGAGGTTACCTACCCATATGCAAGACCGCTGGCTGCTGTATGGCGAGGTGTGCGCTGCGGGGCGGTCACCCTGCCTGGGGATAAACCCTGAGTCCGAGGGAGAAGCCTGGTCCCCCTCCCAGAGCTGTAGTCCCTCTGCATTGCTGGCAGAAAGCAAAGAACTTGTGGTTTTACCTCTTACTACGGGGGCTGCTTTCACTTGAACTAAAGCAAGTGAACGTCTGCACGCATAAGCAGCAGAGAGCTGTCCCTGTTACCAGTCACTGGGGGTCAGCTTTAGTACACAATCTGCCAAGGAAAGCGAGAGAGAAGCTGTTATAAAGGAACTGGGCATGGGAAGCCCCTTCACCTCTTCCATTTTTGGAGCGGTTCCTCACTATTCAGCCGTTGTGTGAAACGGCCACGCGCTCCCCAGCAAGGCCGGCACACACGGGACGCTGGGTCAAGGCAGCCGCTGCTACACGGCTCTCTGAGGATGCTGATATTGTGCACGCTGCTGGCACTGCTTCTTGGTACTCTCCAAGCCTCTGCTCAAAGACGTAAAGCCAACAATTCCTGTTGTCATTAGTGCCCTGGATGTCTATTTACATACCAGAACCTCGTTATGCTACATGCTGCACAACCCACGACAAACGCCCGGTGCCTGTGACCCTCCTTGACGGCCGGGCAGCAGTGCTAGCAGCCCCAACGGCAGCGAGGCTGCGGGTCCCTGACAGCAGCCGTACAGGGAAAGGAGCCTACGGCCCAGTGACCTGCAAAAGGAGGCCAGGTTCTTCTGCAGAGAAAATGAAACCTGTCAGTACTGCTTCAACCTCTAAACCGACACCAGGGTGGAGAGAAGAGACTCTCTGCTTGGGAAGAGCCGCGTTGAAGTTTGCTTACTAGCTTCATGGGCAGCTTTTCTTGCAGCCCTGTGCCACGAAGGTGTGTGGGAACAGCCCCTGCTCACTAAGGGCTCTGGTACCCTGCTGCGCTCTGCAAAGCTCGAGGATGAATCTGTTACTGGGAAGAAAATCTCAGTGCTCAGGTGTAAAGCTCTTTTTGAAGCATTTGGGTACCAGTGAGGGATAAGCAACGCTTCCTAATAAAAAGCCACAATCTGCTTGTGCTGCAAAATATCAAATGTTAAAGTGATTCTGCTGCAAGATCGTCTTTGCTCAGCACTTTGGGAGATAGTTTACGTAAACTTGCTTTCATCTCCAGTAGTCCCTTTTGCCCTCTCAGGCTATGGACTTCTCTTTGCTTTCTGACCGTAGTGATCGTGAATCTCTGCTGTGCCTCGCAGTCAGCTGAATAACGCTTCCCCGAGGAAGGCTGCCGTAGTCATTTGCATTATCATGAGAACCCAGCTCCCATCTGGTGAAACCGCAGGATGCTGCACCCACCCTGCTTGAATCAGGATTGTGAATATTAAAGATAGGGCAGCAACCACAGGGTTGAAACAGAAACCATTGGGTACAGAAACCATTTCTAAGACGGCAAATGTTACTCCGTCACATTGCAGTAGTACGGAGCCAGAAGAAACAGCAAACATCATAGACTTTAGAGCTGGGAGACATGACACCAGGGCCTGGGAGAACAGGAGAACACCTGAAAGGTGTTGACTGTAGAATTTAAAGCCAGAAGAAACAGTCAGAGAAGCCAAGGATGGTCTGGTTGTCCTGGTTTCAGCTGGGATAGAGTTAACTGTCTTCCTAGTAGCTGGTACAGTGCTATGTTTTGAGTTCAGTATGTGAAGAATGTTGATAACACACTGATGTTTTCAGTTGTTGCTCAGTAGTGTTTAGACTAAAGTCAAGGATTTTTCAGCTTCTCATGCCCAGCCAGCGAGAAAGCTGGAGGGGCACAAGAAGTTGGCACAGGACACAGCCAGGGCACCTGACCCAAACTGGCCAACGGTGTATTCCATACCATGGGACGTCCCATCTAGTATAGGAACGGGGAAGGGGGGGCGGGGGAATCGCCGCTCAGGGACTGGCTGGGTGTCGATTGGCGGGTGGTGAGCAATTGCACTGCGCATCATTTGTACATTCCAATCCTTTCATTATTGCTGTTGTCATTTTATTAGTGTTATCATTATCATTATTAGTTTCTTCTTTTCTGTTCTATTAAACCGTTCTTATCTCAACCCACAGGTTTTGCTTCTTTTCCCGATTTTCTCCCCCATCCCACTGGGTGGGGGGGAGTGAGTGAGCGGCTGCGTGGTGTTTAGTTGCTGGCTGGGGTTAAACCACGACACTGGTGCAGAGCACCAGTCAGGGATGTCAGGACGCTTACCCTTGCATTGACCCTAACGGTCTATGATTGAGTTGGAGCTGTGGTTTTCAACCTCAGGGGTGCCACACATTGCACTGAAGGGCTCCATGAGAGGTGACCAGGAAAAGCAAGTTCACCTACCCTGGACAGCAAACCTTGAATAAAGCAAGTTCAAAGCCCCACTAGTGAAAAAACGGGAGACTATCAATTGAAATAAGGTTGACAAACATGGACTAAAGACCATTTGAATGCTGAACTTGAACAAGTATTTTCAAAAATACCTTACAGCTGAAAAAGAAGGATTATTCAGAAATAGTAAGTCTCATAGGAGCCCAAGTCCTGCTTTCAAAGTAGCTTGGCTATTGGGATGCTACGTGGTACTGTGGGTCAGTGGGTTTGACCACACTTCTGAAGGCTGGATTTGAACTCCCAAGTCACTAATGGGGAAAATGGTTATCGTTTTTCCCCTCAGAAGTCCAACCTGTTCCCCCGTGCATACCATAGATGTGGGGACAGCTGTGACAGGGAAAGATGCTTTAAAGCTGCAAGTGTAAAATCAGGCTGCTGGGCTTCGGCAGGGCCTGTCAGCCAGATTCCCGCAACTGCCCAGTGCACAAAGATGCAGCAGCACTGCTGATGGCAAGCTGGGGCCAGAGGCTCCAGTCTCCCACACTACCATGAATAAAAATCCAAAAGGCAGAAAGCCCTGAGCTTCCTGGAGAAACTGAGCTCTGGTAGGTCCTGTAGCCTTTCGAGCAGTGAGAGACCCATTTTATTTAGGCAGCTTACAGTTGCTGAACTGAAGGGCGTTGTTATATTTGCCACATTTTTCCTTCCTTCCCCAGCAGTGCTGTTACCAGTAGAGAACAGACACCATTTCTGGGGGGTGGTGAACCTCCTGCCAGTGGCCTTTGCTGGTGAGGTGCTGCTGTGGGACTTCACCAGCGAACCTGGGCACACACTGGGCTGCAGCTGGCTAAGTATCAGAAATAAACAGGCGAGGTTGCCTTGGCCATGCCAGCCAGCCAGTCAACAGGCAAGGTAAAAGCCAAGAAAATTGTTCCAGGAAAAAGAAAAGAAAGGAAAAGCTTAATCTTAGTAAAAATATAGTCCCTGAGCACTGGCAGGGTCAGGGTCAGATTGGGTTACCCGTTGTATAAGCCCCTGTTATACAAGCCAAGACAGGGCAGAGGCTTTCCCAGGACTATTCAATCCTGCTTTCTCTGGCTCAGTTTCACTGTTGCGCTCTCATTCCTTCCTTCCTGCTGTCCCTTCTCCTGATCCTTGCTTGGACATCAAACAGTCCGTCCAAGTGCTTCCATCACCATGATTTACTAGATCACACAAATCACTTGGTCTTTAAATAAAATATGAGCGTGGAAGCTTATGAGTGGACCTAAAGTAACTCACGTGAGTAGCTGCAATAAAGGCAGCTCCTTATATGCTGCTTATCTGCGTAACAGACAAAAAAGCTTATTATGCACTAGGGACACAGCCTGCTGTAATGCAGAGCAATCAGACCCCAGGGGCTAGATGCAAGCATCACTTAGACCTGTGCAGTCTGGACGACAACAGCAAACGGTGCTGAGGGGGCTCCTGATCACTGATTAAAAACACACCACATGCTTGTTTCATAGAAATAACATGACTGTTACTATTCATCCCCTGACCGACTTTAAACCAGCTGTTGAGGACATTATGTTCCCCTTGAAGCATGCATGCTCCTCTCTGGGCGCTCCATCCTGTTCACCTTGAGATTCTGTTTTTCCATGAAGAATTGCCCTATCAGTGGCAAACTAGTATCTTTGTCAATGCTCACCAGCCCTCTCAGCACCCCAGCACTCACCCTTCAGGCAGATGTTTTGGAAGCATCTTCAGGCTATTTTTTTTTTTTCAAGGGAGCAATGCAACGTAAGGCTACTCCTCCTAACAGACTTCCAGAGTGCATTTCCTCCTCTGGAAATAGCTGCCTTCAATCCCTCGACCCTCCCTTTGCCAGATCACTTTCAATTCTCTGATCACCTGGAGAAAAGCAGCATTCACCAGAAGACACACACACTTTCCAGAGTCAGAACCACAACCTCCATTTGGAAACCTACTCCAGCACAGTGCAAACACACTATTTTTGACATTTTTTCTCATTTCTGCATGTTTGAGTAATTGCTCTCAACTCGGCACACTTCTGCAATACTTTGAAGCTCATTTCTCTGGTTTTAATATTCTAAGTTTGACTCCAAGACCCTAAAAAGCTGCTGAAATATATATTGGCAACTCATCATAGTCTTCCAAAGAAAAAGAAATATAACATTGTACTTCAAACAGAAAATTCATTACAATTTTTAGAACTATGGACATAAGGATGCCTTAACAAATACAACTTGCTTTTTAATCAACAAGAAAGGAAAGTAATTACCTAAAGCAGTCTTTTCATGACAGAGGGAAAAAAACAAAACAGTAACCAAAACCCACTGACTTTAGAGGCTCCCAGTTGAGGCTTGCCCCTGTAGTAGGAAGAGAACATACAGTTTTACCTGGAAATGGGAGAGCTTAAACTTTTCAGACCTGGCCAGTATTATACAATAGAACAGACTTTCTATTATACATTATACAATACCAGACAGGTATAAAATACCTGTATCACTCATATTTCCCTGCCCCCTTCTATAGACTCCTTTGAAAATCTTCAGTCTTTACCACATCTATCTTAGGACTTTTCCTTGCAAAATCAAGATGCCGGCTCCTTGCAGTCTGGTTTTTCTGCAGCACAGTAAATTGCTACTGTTTCAAATGCTTGAAAAAAAATTTTTGAATGAAGTCCAAAGGAATATTCTGATTGCCAGTGGCTGTTCTGTCTTAACCTAGATCAGTTTGACATAAGCCATTTACTTCGCGGTTAACCCGGAAAAATCCTGCAGGGAATATAAATTCATGCATTAATCCTGCTCACCATTTTGGTTCCACTTAGGTTTGGATGAAGAAGGTGCCGTGTTGCAACCCCGACTCAAATCTGCTGCTTCGAATGCTTTAATAAAACACCACTCCGGAGCCCTTTGTGATCCTCAAGCAAACTCTTTATTGCAGAGGAGAGAAAGAGACACCACTGTAAGTGCTGAGCATTACAATGAAACATAAAGCAGCATTAAAGTTGCTCTGTGCTTAATGCTGCAGTTTAAGCAGCTAATCTTGTTTCGGTTGAATGGCATGTTCATTACAGCAAATAAATCAGTAACGTGTAGGATTATTGAAGAGGAAAGACATACTAAACCAGTTTAGGGCATCATATTGATTTTTTATTATTTTTTTTTTTAGTGTCTGATTTAGCTTGGCATTTTTCAACAGTCAGTTCTAATAAACGCTTGTATAGCACAGATTAAGCAGGTGGGAATGCTGCCCAGAAAGAATATTATGAATAACTTAAGGCACTGGTTTAATTGCAGCAATCCATGATACTTACTGTGCTGGCACCAGAGGGGAATTTTCAGTATTAAAGCTTCAACTGAGCTACTAGTGACTATCTCTCTTTTATTAAATATTTGAAAGTGCTTTCCAATATTTTCACCTCAGATGGGAGTAGGGGAAGATTGCAGTGTTCATTTAACTATTTAACTTATTTCCACCACAACTCATTATTTTTAAAAATAATTAGCAGCTTACTTGACGCAACTTTGCATTTCTGACACTGCAAAATATTGCAACAGCATCCCTGCTGTCCTGCCACCCAGTCAGCCCTATTCTGCCCAGTCCCGTTTGCAAGGAAGATGCACAGAAGCAAAAAAGCCAAAACCCAGCTCACACTTTATGCAGCAGGCTCTTTTCAAAGCTATACTATAGCGTATTCCTATATTCCTTCCTCACGGTGCCAGTTCCCTGGCACCAGCCTTGCCACAGCTCAGAAAAATGAGCAGGAGCAACTTGATCCAACTTTGGAGATGGTCCTGCTTCAGCAGGGACTTGGACCAGGTGACTTCCAGGGGTTGCGAAGTTGGACTGACAGGAGGAAAAGAAACACAGTTAAGGCTTAAGTGAAAGACCAAAGTGCTCCCCACTGCCAAACGGCCTCCCCTCCGCCTCAGCAATTTGTCTATGTCCATGTAGAGTGGAGGTGCCCTGTAAAACACCAATGACATCTGTGGTAACCAAGCTCCCGTCCCGCACACCATACACCAACACATCAAAGCAAGGATTTAGCAGGAAACAGGGGTGGGGAAGCTGTTTTACCTGGAGGAAAAATGCAGCTTTTTCTTCTCTGTATAAAGCTGAAAGTAACAAAATCTCCCTGCAAAACAACAATCTCCCTCTTCCTTCACCTCTAATCTGTGCCAGGTAGGAAGGTCCATCTTAGCCCACTGCACCTCCAGAGAAGTACATGTGCTCACAGGTACTCCCACACGCTCACGTTAGCCAGCACAAATCAGAAGTGCCCCAGGCACCTCCTCTGGCCCTGAAGCAGATGCTGGGAAAAACCAGTTTGGACCAGCACCATCCATCTTTCAAGCAGAGCAGATCCAAAGTGTTGAAGCTGTGTGCCATAGCCAAAGACACTGGTCTGACAGGTCCCTAAGCTGACACTCAGTCCCAGGTACAGACCATGCCAGAAACCCTTCTGATGGTCAGCAGAGATGCTGGTATCTCTGTATTAAACACCTGCACTTGGAAAAGGTTATCACACAGCTGACTCTGGTCATCAATCACATCACCTCCTGTTTTCTTCCTTTACATGTTATTTTTGCCTTAGATTAGGGTCTCCAAGATAGCAACCGCATTTCAAATCTCAGCACAACTCAAGGCTACTAGTTGCACATAAATCATCCTAGCTGACTCCAGCAAGTAGCAACAGACACTGATCACAGTGCTGGGAGAAGGAACACTTCAGAGAAATTGCAGAATCTATTAGCTGTGCTCTTCCAATGTGTAACTTTTTACACTGGCAAAAATACAGAAGGTGCATCCTACACAAACTTAACAAAGATCAGGCTAAAAATGCTTGCACCAGTCCCAGAAGGAAAATTCACAATAAAATATGAACAAAAATTAGTAAGTTACCCATACATTCTGATTAGGACTGCAGTGACTTTGCTAATCACACAGCTTACCATTCCAGAGAAACTCTATATTACAGGGCATGCAAACTAATGTATAAATTAGCAGAAATGCAAGAACATTTGATGGTACTTGATTAACTGGATAGTAAGCACCAGAAACAAAACATTAGGAAACTGAAGCCATTTTGTGATTGTAGCAGGCATTTAATAAAGATGGAAAAAAGCAGCCATTACACAAAATAAAACTATTTTTTGTTTGTGTTAAAGTCCCCTCTTTAGTGCTAAAAAGGAGTCCTCACTCAGCTTAAAGTAGAGCAGGAGCTTTGTAAAAAGCCTTTGAACCAGGTTTACTTCACCATCCACAGCATCACGCAAATCAGGCGCCCTCCCAGAAGGTGGCAGTTGCTTTTAAGTAACTCAGAAGCAAGGCCCTGTTGCCATCCCACTACCGGCTCCCATTCCCAGCCTGTGCAGGCAGTCCACCGGCACGTCCCGTCACAGACCAGTGGGAGACCTGGGCTCAACTGCTCCATCTCCCTGCTACCAGTCCCCAACCTCACCTCCACCAAGGAGCCAGAGCCTCCCCTCCCTAGCTCAGCTGCAATCAAGGCCCCATTTGTACCCTCTTTTCTCAGAGTCTTTCAACCACCTGTGAACTTTAGCAGCCTCTCCCCCTAAAAACACTGTTCTGAGTGTGCTTACAGACACCCATTTCCACCCTCAATTACTCTCTGAGCCTCTGTTCTACTCACTGGGTAAATTCCCCACTCTTCCCACTTGTCCCTCTCCCAAGTATACAAGCAACCAGAACCATTCCCTGGTTTTCCAGCTGAAGCCATGCCTCACACACTGGCATTACAAATTTCCCAGCCTTCCTGGAAGTTCCTTGCAAGGGATGCACGGAGATTTAAATTTGCCTTCGAGATACCCACATCCTACCACTAGTGCACAAGGCTACTACCATCAGGTGACACACCCCGCTCTCTCCATGGTGAGGCACTGCACTGCCATTTTAAAGAAATCTTCCAGTTCAACAGCAGTCCAACACTGTGCCTGCTGAAGCTGAAAGAGTGGCCAGCGCAGAAGACCAAAAGCCTCCCCACAAAGACAGCAAGTTATCCCCACTAGCCTTACTCATGCACACGCATCCAAGAAACTCCGTGGCAACTAACAGGAACCTTTCCATGTACTTCCATAGGCTTTGGCTGAGCTGAAACACCACCCTTCCTCAGCAGTTGCAGTTCATTTGTTCTGTAATTCAGCACAGCACTGCTTTGAAAACATCTTTCTGATGCTGTTTTCCTGCAAATGGCACAATGAGGAATAATAAGCAGGTGCTTCTGAACACAAACCCAGAACAGCAGGAGTATAAAACTACTATAAATGAAGCAACTAAGTAACCACACTGTTCATTGTTTATTGACAATATTTATTAGAGCTGATTTTCTGTGTTGAGACATTTCCTAGTAAGTATAAATATGAATCAAAGTGCTACCCCACAGTAAGAAATCTTTATTTGCACAAAAAAAGATACAAACAGCTAGTATTTCAAAGTTCATCCTATTTAGTACACATAATACCAAAAAGGCAAAAAATAAACCAAGATGAACAACTAGCAGCAAAAAGAATTCTAGTTCTCCTTCAACACAGTCTGTGTGCTTCCACATTTCTCTAGGAAACAGTATAAAGAGAATTCAATCAATTTATATATGAAATATCCTACAAAAAATATAGCACTGTGTAAAGAAAGTTAGTAGTACAAAGTTGGGGGGGGTGGTGAGAAAAAGGAGAAAATAGTAGATGTAATATTAAAAATCTCAAGTGTAAACTTCACTGCTGCTTTAAAATAAAAAACAACAAAAAGTCACATGAGTATTTCCGTTTGGCTTAGCAGCCAGGAAAATAAGAAAAGCTGATTTTTTTTTTTTTTTTTTTAAAGTGCTTAACCACCATATCCAAAAGTAATGACTTTCAGACCTACTTAACATGAATGTGCTCAAAAAGCCACTGCTTACAGTATAAAAGCTGTCATTCTGAAATGCTGCACATACAAACTGGCTTTATCTGCACGAATGAAAGATCGCTTTGAACAGCTCTCAATCATATGATGTCCCAAATCAATGTAATGCTATTAGAGCAGGCAGCTGAATAAGTCCCAGAAAGTTGAAGTTTAAGAATAATAGATATAAAAAATAATCTTTTTTTTTTTAAAGGCAGCATGCCTCTCCCAGCTGCAAGAAGGTGACTTTACATAATAAGCAAGAGAGACACAGTTTTATGTTATTGTTGTAAACTACCTAGAACAAACTGACTGCTGACCTAGTAATTCACATGTTTAACAGAGGGAGATAAATACTTCTTACTGTTAAAGTACAAAAAGGCAATCATGGGTGGGACCAATCACTAACACAGTTTTTTACTTAAACATACTGTCAACTTGCCTTTAAAACCAACAGTATGTCCTAACTCAAAAAAAAACCACCAAAAAAATAACAAGAAAACCAAGGACTTGAAAAGCTTTAGGACTTGTTACATTGTTATATATTTATTTGAGCCTTAGTGCAAAGGAAAAATTTAACATTCTAGGCTCCAAAGCAAGTCAAATACATAAGACTATTTCATGGGGGTTTTTTGACAGACATCAGACACACAGATTGCAAGAGAAATTTAATTTTTTAGCTGTAATGGCCATTTATTTTTATCTCAGGGTTAGAAAACACATTTAAAAATGGGAGCAAAGACTTTGGCATTCATTAACCTCAAGTACAGCTATAAATTGTTTCAACCCCACCACTCTCCCAAATCAGGACTATCATAACCAAACTGAACTGTTGGTATTGTTGCAGCCATTGAATTGTGCCCACAGCCTGTTAGTAGCACTATCCATCCCCGCAGTTATTGTATGAATTTCTCCACCAGCTTTGGAATCCTGCAAGCTGAAATTTGTTTACATTCATCTATTTCACAGGCCTATTTTTTTCAAACTATTTCTTGAAAGTCATCAATTCCCAACACAGTATCTTCATTGTCCTTCAGGACAGTTTTTAAGTTAGAGAACACTCTGGTTCATTTACTGCTAAAGTAATTATCTAGAAAAGGTAACTTTTCCCCTACAAAGTTCCTGTAAACACCTCTGTATTAAGCCATAGCAAGCTCTGGACCAGGAAATTCAGTACCTCCAGTGACTTGACTTTGCCTGACTTCTCTACAAAAACAACAACAACAACAAAAAAAAACCCCACCAAACATAAAAAAAAAAACTTTATAATTAAAAAGTAAAGGAAATAACACAACAGACAGACAAACAGTGAAGCATTCAGTTACCCAAGCAGATATCTGAAACAAGCCTCTGAAAATGTAACATTTGAAAAGCAATTATTTTAGTGGTTAAAGTGTGCAAATGACTAAATATGCTGCCTGTTTCAGAGATAACTGAATACTGTAGTCATCAATGATTATTATTCAAGTCTAGCAGTGGCAGTTCTGTTGCTTTTGTTGCTGGCTTTGGACATTATATATTACCACATTACCTGCATATTTCATGCCTTTTTTTTTTTTAAACATGTATCAGCAGCAGGACTTCAGAGCAGTATAGGAAAGATGGGAACTTTTTCTTTTTGAAAGGTTTCCTGTCCATCCCAAGTCTGGCAAGACTGAATATTATGTAGAATTAAACATAATGTTTCAAGCAGGAACATCAATTATTATTTCAAGTTTTGTCTGTCTATGAAAATCATCTCAAAAAGATTCAGAATCTCAGATTTCTGTGAAACAAATATGATAAATATGGAAAAATACCATGCAAGGAAAGTGTAGCTATTCTATTGATGAGAAGTACAAAAGCTTAGAAACAGAAAAACACTAGCTACAGCCCAAGACTGAAAAAACCCACAGATTTTTCAAAACCAGAGTCCATACAGTGTCACACAGCCCTGCCTTGTCATGTTTGTTAATATCCTCGCTTAGAAGTCAGACAGCATTTTGTTTAACTTGTGTTGCTCTGTATCATTACACTATACCATAATTAACTCCTCTTTTGTGCCAGCCTCATTCCAACACAATTGTACCCACTGTATAACAGCAGCAGTTCTCAGGTTTTGTTTTGCAGCTCAGCTGTATTTTTCTTGGATGTTCACAAGACTGGCATTTGACTGGATGCGCTTGGCTAGAAAGGGAAAAATTATATGAAAATTAAACACAAAGAATTCCGCAAAACTGGTCTCTCCACTCCCTCTATTTATCCAACACAGACTTGCAAACAGCTTTCTGTTCACGTCCAGAAACTTTAATGAAAAGATATGGCTGAAGCTCTTTACTCCCTTCTTCAGGGGACAGCAGCAGACTAATAGTCACTATTAGCGCCGTCAGCACAGCTGCAGGCAGATCTGGCTGGGCCCCCTCTCCCACAAGAGCCAAGAGAGTCCCTGGCACCACCCAACTCTAACAGTGAAATGCCAGCACCACCACTTACGCAAAATGAGTATCCGTTTCTTCTGCTTCGAGTGAAGGAAGCTACTAAGATAAAAAACAATAGGTAGGAAGAGAATAAAGGATGAAACTGCAATCACTGGGACTGTATCACTGCAGGGAACAGAACAGTTGAAAGTCCTGCTCCAAAGCTTCCGAGTGATGTTCATCTAAAAGAAAAACATAAGCAAGCTGTGAAAGCAAGCACATGCATTTTCACTGTGCAGCATGGCAAACACTCAGGCCTCAAGACATGCAAGTGTTCAAATATGACCTCAAAAACCAACACTTTAACAGATCTCCCCTCAAAAGCAAGCAAATCCCTGGAAATGTAGAAGCAAACAATTTAAACAGAGCCAAGATTTCACATCAAAACTTTTACAACCTTCAAAAACAGATATACTCGATACACTGTAGACATTGCCATGTGCCTGTTTCCCAGAGAACTCACTGACAGCCTGCAGGGACAGGGCTAATCCTGTACTTTCAACAGCACTCCCTTTGCCCAACCACTTAAAACCCCACAATATAACAAAGCTTTTTCCAAACATGTGTCGCCAATGCTGAGGACCCCTAGAAACAGCTGCTGTAATACGGAATCAATTATTACACTGGCTAGAACAATAGCAGTAAAGCTTCAAATTAAAAGCCAGAAGATTAAGAGTTTGTTTGTTTTTTTTTTTTTTAAATCCATCCCCTTCACAGTAACAAGAAATTAAAGTGCAGCTACTCAAACTGGAATGCACTCGGCTGATCAGGAGCTTCAGCCATGCTCCTGCTGCACTGACTGAGGACAGGACCTTGCAAGACAGCCCCACGAAGCTAACTTCCCCCCACAGGACATCAGCCTGCCAAAGGCACTGCTGCCCATAATGTCCCACACCAAAAGGGAAAAGGCAATCCCTAGCGAGACAAGCACAAATCGCTCAGATTAATAAAGACCTCCATGACAAGCTCTCCTGTTGAGTATTAATAAATACTTACTGCATCTTCCACATCGATGCACAAGTGCGCCGAGTGCCCAGACTCACCACCTTGCCTGTTCATCCTTTGCAAATTGTTATACAGGTCATTCAACATTTTGTAGGTTTCGTTGCAGTTTTTACATACTTCTGTGTAGTTACTTGGTGACAGATAGATGGTTTGTCCCTAGGATTATAAAACAGCATTCATACAGAGTTTTAATGCATTATAAAAAAAACCCAAAACTTAAAAAACTTAAAAACTAGAGTCACACTTTAATCAAAATCCAGATTTCTAGCATCCTAGATTGAGTAGAGGCCCAGACAGACAACTCGCATGAGAATGCAGGAGGAAAAGGGACCAACTCTAATTCACTAGGGCCAGGATCCATTTCCTGCAGATTATGCATCTCATTTTTAAAGTACCAGGTCCCAGAAGGAGGAAAAAAAAAAGTTTACTAGCAATTAAATGTTATTCTGGAGCCAGAGATCAGGTTCCTTAATACTGTGTTTTGTTTTTCGTTTGCCCATACCTAACAAGTAACTGTTGTTACTGCTGAGCTGTACTGACAGGGACAGACTTTGTCATAGTACATAATCCTTTTCATTTGTGGCTGTCCTGGTTTTGGCTGAGATAGAGTCAGTTTTCTTCCTAGTAGCTGGTATAGTGTTGTGTTTTGGATTTAGTATGAGAACAACGTTGATAACACACTGATGTTTTTAGTTGTTGCTAAGTAGCACTTATCCTAAGTTAAGGATTTTTCAGTTGCCCATGCTCTGCCAGCAAGTAGGTGCACAAGGAGTTGGGAGGGGACACAGCCGAACAGCTGACCCCAACTGACCCAAAGGATATTCCAGACCATAGGATGTCATGCTCAGCATATAAAGCTGGGGGAAGAAGGAGGAAGGGGGGACGTTCAGAGTGATGGCGTTTGTCTTCCCAAGTCACCGTTACATGTGATGGAGCCCTGCTTTCCTGGAGATGGCTGAACACCTGCCTGCTGATGGGAAGTGGTGAATGAATTCCTCGTTTTGCTTTGCTTGCACGCACGGCTCTTGCTTTACCTGTTAAACTGTCTTTAGCTCAACCTACCAGTTTTCTCACTTTTACTCTTCCAATTCCCCCATCCCACCACGGGGGGGGTGAGCAAGCAGCTGTGTGGGGCTGAGTTGCCAGCTGGGGTTAAACCACGACAGTGGCCTTCACCACCCCTGAATGCAATACGACACACTTGAAAACAAAACTACAGTCTCTAAAGATATTCCAACCCAGTAATGGTTGTATCAGCTACCCACCAATCACTGGGTTAAGTTCTAGTTCAGACAAGGCTCCTAGCCAAGGCCTAAAGGCACATTTCCTAGAAATCATTAATAATAAAAAAAGCAGACAGTTTCCTCAGAGATTGTCTCACACCCATCATTTCCCATTTTTACCATTGAATGATCCCAGAACTTGGCCAGTTTCCAACTGAAATGGAATATGACCAGTTTCTTAGGCTATTTAGGGCATTTTCTTTGGGGCCAATTACCACATTCATTTCACTAAGTGAATTATATTGCCTTTGAAATATGACAAACTTTGTCTACCCATAATTTTACTAGTCAAAAGAATTGTTACAATGATTTAAGGTACTGGTCTTTCTGAACCAGTCTATATTACCAAAAGGCTATTTAAAGATTGAATTGTTAAGTCAGAAGACAACAGTTCTCCAAAGAGGTAGAAAAAGAGACTTGCAGCATGCAGACACGATGTTTCTTACTATATAATTATGAATCGTTGTGAATTCAGAAATTCTGATGTGAAGTAGCATTGCAATTACATACAAAATGAAGTCAAGGTGAATATCAATTAGAATTAATTTTAGGCTCTCAATCTGTAAACATCTGCATTTTACAGATCATTGCTTTATCTGCCTAAAATTCACAAACTCACCAGCAGTTTATTTGCCTAATGCGTATCTGCAGTTTATTCAGTATAAATAAGATTTTGCCAGCAATTAAGAGGTTTTAGTGCTTCTCTTAAATACACAGCATAAATACCTGAAGGTTATGTTCAAAACATGTCAGAGATTTATTGAATAAATCCAGGAATTCTACAGTAGAATTTGATAATCCCTCACTGCTGTTCTTTAAACAATCTGTCAAAGAGAAAGAAAAACATCAGGATATTCTAATTTCTAACATTTCCATAGCCGACAAGCCCCAGACACTCCATTCCTGCAAAAAAGGCTCTCGACTATAAAAGACAGGTCTAGTCAACACTGCAGTTTCCTTATCTGCCTGCCATTGATGTCTCAGACCTGCTGACCTAACTCTTCATCGAGAACATATTTCAGAATTAATTGGCCTTGATTAAGTGAAAGACGAAGACTATCATCAAGAGCTTTCTGAAGAGGGGGTCTGAATTATCTTTGGACTTTGAGATAAAACAAGACACTACTTTTATTTTCTACCCTGCAAATCTGGCTTTGCCCAGCAACAGTAACAGCCATTATGTGAAAGCAGAAGCACCAGCAGTGGAGATGAAACAGAGAGCATCCACGAAACAGCTAGACCACAAACACAACAGCAGAATCAGAGTGTAGGTTATTATTGTTTAAGAAAAGAGCTGACCATTTCACCAGCTTTGAGGGGAGCTCTGGGGCTTTCCTCCCAGTCATAGGCTCAACCCTACCATGTTACTACTTCCACCCATCCCACCCCACTTCACGTTCCCTAACCAGACAGACCCTTCAAAACAACAGTGGTTTGGGAATTTAGATGTTCAGCAACAGCACCATGAGAGCATGCCAACTTCCTAGAAAAATCTCCTGAAAGAAGGAAGCACCATCAGTGTTGAGGGCGAGCATTCAGCTGGACACTGGGCAGGCAGCACACAGGTCACAAGCTAAGCACAACAGGACAGCACAGACCACAGAGCTCCTCCTGTACTGCCTTTCCAGCCCTCACACAGCCCAGACTCACAAATGAAAACAAAATTCTAGGCTCTCAAGGCGCTCTGCAGCAAACCCAGCATCTTTGACACTCAACTCCACAAAGCTACTCCCACTGTTTTCTAGCACAGGGTCCCACTTCCCACACCAGGAGAACGGCAAAAAGCCACAGTTTAGCTGTAAGCATGGCACAGCACCAGCAGCATGGGGAGACTGAGATACAGGGATGGATTTGGACACCCTCCACCCACAAAATGAAATCAAAAGCATGGCTGTGGAGGCAGATACTGTTCAACGTGTAAGCATCCCAGAGTTACTGACTTTATTAACAAACAAGGAAAAGTTTCTTATGTAAGTTTTTAAAAAAATGGGAAGATGGAGAAAAACAGAAGAAACCACAATGAAGCTAAGGAAAGTCTCCAGAATGTCTGTAGATCACAAAGAAAACCAGCAAGACTACCTTTTGAAAGAATAGCCTAAAAAAAATATTTATACAACAACTAAGTCTTCCAACAGAATAGTGCCCTCAGATTTTGGCAGTATCCCTTATGAGTAAAAAGCTCTTGTACCCTTCATTGGAGCGGCTCTAGTTTAGGATTTCTGTGTTATCTACTGACTGTATTTAAATAAATACATACAATTCCAATCTGTGCAAATTTTAGGGGCTAAGTCATAACAGTAGCAGAACGAGTCACATACTTGCACAGTTGGCTGCCTCCCAGGTTTCATTAAAGAACTCCGAAAGGGTCACAACTATCTGCAGCCTGTCTGAGGTCAAGATGCTTTTGGCACAATTGTGGCTCTCAGAAGAATTCTAGAAGAAAAAGGAAACAACAACAAAAAGCAATCAAGCATTAAAAACACAAAGGGAAAAATGTGAAACACATTTTAGGCAACCACAGCTAAACAATCACAACGCATCACATCGATATATTTCTGGAATAGGCAGAGCAGAATTGACGGAACAATAATAATCTTTTGATCCACCAATTCATATTAGGAGCAACACAGCCTACTGCACATGGTCTTTGAAGACCTAGTAGGACTGCACGCAAGTCACTCAAAAACATGTGACTGAAAAAAAAAAAAAAAAGAGCAAGAGCAAGCAGAGAGACAGGGCCGCCTCTGCCAGGTAGCTCACGTTCATCCATTTCTGGGCCGCCACCCCAGGAGCCAGCTCAAGGCACGTGCAGCCAGAGAAAAGGACAGGGTCGTTCTCGTTAGGCTGAAGGAATATTTGAAGGAGCTGAACCAACGAACTGGCCTCAAAACAAACCAAACCCAAACAACAGAAAACAACATCTAAAACAGCTGTACCAACGTACTGTATCAGCAGCGAACTTCCCCCCCAGTGCAGCAATACCAGGAACGCAGACCTCTGTGAAGCAGCGCCTGCAGCCGCTCCCCCAAGCCTATGGCCAGGCCAGGCTCTCATCCTCCCCAGACATAGGTACCAAGCTCATCCGTCTTAGCAAGCCACCCAAGGTAGCCCATCCTCAAAGCAGGCACTGGCACAACTCTTACAGCAACTTACTCTTTGGACCAAGCTCATAAAAAAATGCAGAGCGACTATAAAAGCAGTTACAGAATAAACAGGAAGTATCCCTATCAGAATTCAGAACAACGTTTTTCTCCTTCAAAGCTTTATTTTCTCCCTCAAATCACTGATACAAAATCATGACCTCCAGTCAGCTGACTCCTGTGCTCTAGCTCCTGGTTTCTGGCTGCTAAATTGACTTAAGCACTTCTCAAAATTGCCAAAGCTGCCAAAAGCCTCTTTGATAAGTGACATGGGACACATGAGAAAATAATCTCTTTAACGAGAAACATGTTCCTTACAGAGCTTTATGAGAGATCCAGTTTCTGCCTCTGTTAAAACAGGTTTATTTTTTAAATAAGAAGTTTCCCTTGGAGACTCAACTGTAGAAGTCGAATATTGCCACATCTGGTAAGTCCTACGTTCACCCGCTTTCCTTTCTACCAAATTACAAACAGATATGCAAGAAAGCTGTTTATGCGGGAAACTCCCTGGTTGCTTCATGAAGGCCTTTAACTGTGAAACTTCCTCACCAGCTGCACTCGTGAGTGGGCAAAAGCACTCTAAATCCAAAACGGAATCAAGTACACCTATCCTATCATTCCTTAAATACATTTGCCTAATTTATTCTTTAATTAGCCTAGTGAGGAGGATTTTGCATTTCAGAGATGTCCAAAACTTAAGCTAGCTGCTTCTTTCGCATTGCACTATAACTACGGTAGGATGGCAAAGATAAAAACATCAGATATCTGATTACTTGTGACCATCGATTGAGGTTGCAAGAGGTCACCTCCTTTATTTATTTGGTTCGTTAATCCACCCACAGAAGGAAAGCCAAATGCTCTCCAATACAGATGTGTCTTCCAGACCACATAGTGGACCAGTCCTCCTGGGGTGCCAGTACTCAAGCATAGCAGTTGCAACGAGTTCATACATATTCTAAGTACTGGGATGTTTGGCAACCTAATCCTAGCCAAAACATCATGCTGAAAATACCCAAGAGAATTACATAATCAATTTCTCACTTTCACATTACTTAGTCACTGGTATGAAACAGCTTCCATATGAGAAACAAATTAAACACACTACAGGATTGCAGACTAAAACAAGAAACCACTGGCTAGATATTTGCCCTGGAGAGGACAATTATGAAATGAACATCCATGCGCTTTTCCAATACAAGCACTGGGGTGGTGAGGGGAAACGGGCAGACAAGACATCAAAACCAGAAAGTGGTACTTCTTCACACGACAGGTAACTAAGCTGTGAAATGGTTTGCAGCAGGACACTGCGGCACCAGAAGTTTACCTGGGTTTAAAGAGCAACAGATTTTTCTTGCCAATGGCGATTCCAAATAGATTCAGAAATCCCAAGACTGGAAGCACAATTCAGGGGACACACTGCTATAAACTTGCTCTCTGCTTGTACTCTTACCAGGGTACCCACTTCTAGCCATGATCAGAGAACAGAAAAAGGTCCTTTGGTCTGATCCACTACTGTCATCCTCACACCATCCCAGGGACTAACTTTTACAAATGGATAAACTGAATGAGAACACGCAAAACTAGTCACGAACCACCTCCAACACCAAGAAATGGGAAAAAAGAACAACTCAAGTTCTTCCACTTGCACAGAGGAGCAAAGCTTTTTTTCTGCGGGTGGAGCTGGCTGCACGGACCGTGCCAGAGCGCCGGGCAGCAGAAGGCAGCCGTCACGGGCAGCGGCGCTTCCCAAACACTCCCAACCGCTGCTAAACCGCCTGACGCACCCGGCGGGCCTTCCAGCCTGGCAACTGACCTTCGCAGGCCGGAGATCCGCTTGCCCCAAAAAACACGGGTGCCCCGCTCACCGCGGTAGTGTCCCGGGTCACACCGCCAGCCGCGCCGGGGCCCGGCCGAACACACGCCGCCTCCCCTCACCCTCGGCTCCGCGCAGGGCCGGGGTGCGGGGCTGGGCCGGACACCGGCCGGCAGGCCGCAGGGAAAGGCGAAGCAGCAGCAGCGGCCCGGGCTGGCAGCCGCCCGCCTTCCCCGAGCACCCCACCGCCCCCTGCGTACGGCCCAGCCGCGCCCCGGCAGCGGGCTGACGAAGCGGCTGGAAGCCCCAAGGGAAGCGGCCGGGGCCCCCCCAGCCCGGCGCCGGGGTCCCCGCCCCGGGCGGCCTCGCCGCGCCCCCTCCCCGCCTCGCCCGGCCCCGCGGACGCACCCCGACGGCGCGGGCGATGTTGCCGTACTGTGCGAGGAGGCGGCGGTAGTGGCGGTGGCAGGCCTGGCAGAGCCGCACCGGGCGGGCGCGGCGGCCCAGGCAGCCCGTCAGCGCCGCGCTGCCCTCGGCGAAGGCGGCGAGGAGGCGGCGGCACTCGGGCTCCAGCTCGGGCAGGTCGCCGGGCAGCCCCGCGCCCCACAGCTCCTCCGCCAGCTCCTCCGCCTCGCCCAGCGCCTCCAGCGCCAGGGGCCGGCGCGCCTGCCCGGCGGCGGGGCCGAGGGCGAGCGCCAGGGCCGGCAGCAGCGGCAGGAGGCAGCGCAGCGGCGCCATGGCGGCCGCGCCGAGGAAGCGGAAGCGCCGCGCCGGCAAACGGCCCGCCTCCGCCGCGGGGCGCCGCCGGTCATTGGTGGCGACGGGGGAAGGGGGCGGGGACAGGGGCGGGGCCGGGGGCGGGCGCAGGGGGGACCGCGGTGGGCGTGGCGTGGGGGGTGCGGATAACGGCGTGGGCTCTTGGCGGGTCGTGGCGGTGGGGCGTCCCCAGGTGCGGGTATGGGCAGGGGGCTGCAGTGCCCGGGGCGGTGTACCTGCCACACGGTGCTCCGTAGGGGGTGCGGTTTCGGTGCCATCTCTTTCGGGCGGGTGACAACGCTCTTTTCGTCCGAAAAGGGGGCTTGAAAGTAGCCGTCGTGCGGGGAGTGACTGCGAAACATGCTGAAAATACGGCAACAGTTAGGGAAAAAAATCCCCAGACCCGAGAAAAAGTTGACGGGAGGAGCAAACCGCATCTTTCCGCGGACAAACTATTTCCCACGTTTTGCCTCAAGCTCGACGCCTTTGTTGGTACCTGGCCCCAAACTTCCCCACGGCCGCTTCTCAATAAAACCGCGGTCACCAAAGGAAAACTCTTCCCAGAGCAGGAGGAGTGCGTACAGCAGCAGGCAGCCCTCCCACCGGGGATTGCAGTGCCAGGCTGTCTAATAACTCCTCTGCCTGGCAGAACCTTGACCCCGTGCCTGTCGCATCTAACGCACGCCCTTTCCAGCCATTTTGATGGGCTTTTGACCGAGTCTGGGTTTCTTAGTGCTCTGGTCAGACACACAACAGAAAGGCAGAGCAGAGCCCTGCAACTCCATACCATGGTGCCTTCGGGAATAACAGAGCTGAGCAGGAATGGCCCCATCTGTTTCTTGTGGCAGATTCAGTACTGGAAACGTGGCACCGGTGACAGGAGGCAGCGCTGGCTGACAGTGGTGTGACGGTTGCAGCAGCTGCCAGGAGTTCAGCGCTGCTTGAACTGGCTCCCCGTGCACCCAGCTGTACCCAGCTCTGCCGGCTCCCTGTCACCCGGCCCGCCTGGCCTTAGCTTGTGCCAGTCGTGCAGTAGATGTCACAGCACGGAAATGCCCAGGACGGATTTGTGCTGTCAGGTGAAAACGCGACAGCAAAGGCGATGATAAAGATGCCATCAGGCAGGCAAACAGTGCCCAACGGAGAGCATCTGACTTCTCTGAGTGGGTTGAATACCTCAGCTCCGAAGAAATGGCTTTCAAAGCAATGAATGAAAACAAATGGAAACGATGTCACGAGTATGACACAGAGAAAAAATGTGCCAGATTGCCTGTGCTTGCAGATTGATCAGGGTGAGGGCCTGATTTGGGTGCCGGACCTTCCCTGAGCCCCCTGCCCAGTCTCCAGGCAGGCCCCACCGACATTTTGGCCAAGGCCCAGCAACACTCCCCCTGCACAGCGCCTGCTCGTTTGAGGACTTGCCACCACGTTCGGAACCCCGAAGCTGCTTCGCAGGACGCATGTGGCTGGGTGGCTCCGGGGCCAGAGGATGCCCCCCCCCCCCCCCCTTGCTTAGTTCACTAGCAGGGGTGCAGCCTAAACACCGAGAAACTTTGGGGCAGCCGTGCTGCCTGCACCAAGCCGGCAGCCGCAGCCCTGAGACGGGGACGGGGGCCGCTTGCCGCCCCTAAGCGACCCTCGGCCCAGCCGACGGCCACTGAGCCTCGTTTGCCCGGGGACGGGGACCGGGACCGGGCAGCGGGCCGGCGGGCAGGATCCCGCCTCCCCCCAGGAGAGGGCAGCAGCACTCCCGCGCATCGCCCCGGCGAGGGGCGGCGGGGGGGGGGGGGGACTGGAAAGGGCCCTCGGCGCGTCCCACACGGCCCTGACAGCACCCGCATCCCCGGGGACCGATGGCAAGACCCCCCCCGAGCAGCCGCTCGCCCTCCTCACCGGGGGTCTCCCTCCCGTGGGGTCTGCAGGGGCACCGGGAAGGACCGGCGGGGGGGCGGGGCGGGGCAGAGCTGCGTCTTCATCTTCGCGGGTCAAGGGGGATGCGTTTTCCCACGTCTTGAGGGAGTTAAATAGTCTCCTGCGAAAGAACGTGTTCTTCGTGTGAGTGGAAAACACGGGCGGGGGGGGGGTGGGGGGAGAAAGATTTAAAACATAAAAGAGGGAGGGGAAAAGAAAAAGGGGAAGAAAAGGAAAAAAAGCTTAAGAGTTTCAGCTGAAATCTCTGAGGCATAACCAGAATACAAACATTTCTAGCATTAATAAATGCGTTGCTGCAGACCTCCAAGGAAGACATCTCCTCATTAAGTAGTACTTCTTTTTATTAATAATAAACATGACATTACAAAGCAAAATTAGAAAGGCACTAGCTTTTTCAGCTATGGTGCAGAAGCAGGGCCTGAAGAAGGCATGGGCCTCTTCTCTGATAATAGATGAATTTTGTTACCAGGCAGAAATCGGCATTTACCCTAACTGACAACTCAGCTGTCAAGCAAATTTGGTTAGTTTTCTTATCCAAGTGCTGCCATTACCTTTCTGCTCAACCTCATCAAAGGGATTGTACTCACAACTACAGCAAGCAGGATTTGGCCTTGACCAGCAAATCTCAGAAATAACTCTAAGACTATCAGAAGTCTTGTGTGGTTACATAGTCCTGATTATTCTTGAAAACACATTCAAGTATTTCAATACCTGCTCTGACTACCAGAAAAACTGTGTATCATTCAGCAGAAGGAAGAGTCTTACTTTAACAGCGTAGAAACAGAACACAGCAAATGAATATTGATTTCCTATGCCATCTTGCTGGATCTGTGGAGATGGCAGTATGAACCAGGGAAAATGAGCAGTTTGAAGCTGTGAACCTGGTTGTCCCCTCTGTTTGTCTCCCTGTTGCCTTCAGTGCTCTTTCTCCTGATTTATGCCACTGTGAGCTGAAAACCGAACCATTTTTTCAAGTTTTCTTGTTATCTTTGAAGGATGATGGCTTGGATAAAGCCTTTTAACCAAAGGGCTGGAAAAGGAGGGACAGACCATAAATCTCAAGGCAGGGCCAGAAAATTAAGTGATAACCTGAATGTAAGGAATAAAGAGGGAAAGGAGTCAGGGACGACTGGGAGGCTGGGTGCTTGGGGAGTGGGACAGCCTTGGGAAGGGAGACCGGGGCAGGCGGTGGCTCAGGGGGCAGGAAGAAAGGGGAGAAGGGGCTCTGCCTCCTGAGCCGAAACTGCTGCCCAGGAGACAGACTGCTTATCTTCTGAAATAGGGGCCAGCAAGAGCAGGGATGTGTGAGCATTGTCCATGGAGAGGCGGCTCTGGGGTTGTGGAAATGCAAATCCTCGGGTTTTTAATCTTGACTAATTTCATTGCAAAGATGGCAAAGCTCAACATGAGCAAAGGATCAGTGTATTACATCTTCATTGCACAACCATCCCCTGCCTGTGGAAAGCTTTTCTTCCCCCTCTCCATTACAGTCCTGTGTGTACCTCTGTGTATTAATTCACAGAGCTGATGCTGGCTCCTTTATGTGCTGGTTGTGGCTGATGTCAAAGCCTACCAGTGGGTCACCCAATTCAGTGACTGTTTTCCAGACTCCACAGAGCACCAGAAAGCAGTCCAGAAGACAGCTGCACATAAGTAATTAATTAAGGGCATGCACACATCCCTATCACACTCAACAAAATGAACTTGTGAGGAAATAAATATGTTAAATAAACTATCATCATGTTGACACATTTTTGGCTAGTTGCAAGTGAAAATCATCTCAGCAATAGTGTACAATGGTCTGAGCCAATCCTTACTTTCAAAAGATTATATGAGCTTTGTTTAAAAACAGTTGACAAACACTTGTCTAGTGGCACTATTTCTGACCAGCGTGAGCCACCATGCCTGTTAGCACTGTCCTGTTGGAGCATTATTTTTCTATGTGCATAGCAAAGAACATGAAAGCCTTTTCACTCAGGGCAAAAAGACAGAGTCACATCTGCACTAAACCATGAAGAATGAGCAAAATAACAAGTCAGAAAAAAACCCCAGTTGATTTACAACCATTCAGTCTTTAATTCAGAAGAACCCTGTGCTGGTTTTGGCTGGGATAGAGTTAATTTTTTCCGTAGTAGCTAGTACGGGCTGTGTTTTGGATTTGTGCTGAAAACAGTGTTGATAACACAGGGATGTTTTCATTCCTGCTGAGCAGTGCTTACACAGAGCCAAGGGCTTTGCTGCTTCTCACCCCACCCCACCAGCGAGCAGGCTGGGGGGGCACAAGGAGCTGGAAGGGGACACAGCCGGGACAGCTGACCCCAACTGACCCAAGGGATATCCCAGACCATAGGATGTCATGCTCAGCGTATAAAGCTGGGGGAAGAAGGAGGAAGGGGGGATGTTTGGAGTGATGGCGTTTGTCTTCCCAAAGTAACCGTTACACGTGATGATGGACCCCTGCTTTCCTGGAGATGGCTGAACACCTGCCTGCCCATGGGAAGTGCTGAAGGAATTCCTTGTTTTGCTTTGCTTGTGTACGTGTATTTGCTTTACCTGTTAAATTGTCTTTAGCTCAACCCACGAGTTTTCTCACTTTTACCTTTCCAATTCTCTCCCCCATCCCACTGTGGGGGGACTGAGCAAGCGGCTGTGTGGGGCTGAGTTGCCAGCTGAGGTTAAACCACAGCAGTGCTTTTTGGTGCCCAGCGTGAGGCTCGAACGGTTTGAGATAATGGCAGATTTGATTGGAACGTGCTAGATCAAATTTATAGCTGTTATTGCTGTTCATCTATTAATTGACAGGCTCCTGTGCTTGCCATGGGGCTTGCTTGCCTTACTGTGTATTAGAGTCTAGTGCTCGTTAGCGGCTGCTTTTTGCTTTTGCTGCTTGCTCTACTGCTTATCATCTTACTCTGCTGTGCCTGGGAACATTTTGATAACAGCAATGGCAATGCGCCTGGGCTGGCAGATGGCCAGGGCATCACTGCTGTTCCTATGCTGCTGTACTGGACAGGCTGGAACTCCAGTGTGAACCCGAGTTGAAGGGACTGTGACCTGTGGATGAGCCCATGCAGGAACAGGACACCCCGAAGCGTCTGTGGCTGTGGATAAACCCATGCCAGAGCAGGTACATCTCGAAGCATCCGTGGCCGTGGTTATGTCTGTGCCGCAGCAGGTATACCTCTAAAGGGATTGTGGCCCAAGGATAAGTCCACGCTGGACAAGGTACACCTTGAAGCATCAGTGGCTGTGCATGAGGTCATGCTGGAGCACCTTAAAGCATGTGGCCATGCATAAGTCCACAACAGAGCAGGCATGCCCCTGGGAGGACTGCAGCCATGGGTAAGGCCATGATGGAGCCAGTTTACTTCTGAAGGGACTGTGGCTGTGCATGAGGCCACGCTGGAGCAGGTACATCTCTGAAGGCATTGTCACCTATGGATAAGGCCATGCTGGAACAGGTGCACCTCAAAGCGACGGTGGCTGTGGATAAGTCTATGCTGCAGCAGGAATACCCCTGAAGAGACTGTGGCTCATAGATAAGGCTCTACTTGGAGCAGGTACACCCCTAAGGGACAGCAGTCTGTGGATAAGTCCAAGCCGGAGCAGGGGCAAGGGGAGGAGTTCATTGCAATGTTAAACCCGATGGTCTGGCCCAAAGGGACCAGGGGTGGAGATTGCAATGGAAATACCTTTAAATTGTTGTAATCTGGGATTTGATTTGCATGTTATAGGAGTTACTACAGCAGGAGCCACCTGAACCAGTGGAGGACAAGCCTTACAAGAAGCAGTGCAAGTGCAGCAGTGACCCGACCTGAGCTGGCTTTGGTGCCCAGTAACTCCACAGAACACATCACTTCTCCTGTCCTGAGTGACCACCATAACAGATGGAGCCCAAAGACATGGACTAAATTAACTCAGTGGGCATTTCGTGGACATTTACGGACATTTTACAGACATTTCACAGGGGTGGCCCATAGCCTAAGGGAATGATATCTGTGTATTGCATCAAAGGATGGGAAGGGGAGTGGTGATTAATGAGGATGTACTGGATAGTGTGGGACCTGAGCATGATGTAAATGGTATGGAATAAGGGGTGGAGAATGTGCTGGTTTTGGCTGGGATAAAGTTAATTTTCTTCATAGCAGCTGGTATGGGGTTATGTTTTGGATTTGTGGTGAAAACAGTGTTGATAACACAGGGATGTTTTCGCTGCTGCTGAGCAGTGCTTACACAGAGCCAAGGGCTTTGCTGCTTCTCACCCCACCCCACCAGCGAGCAGGCTGGGGGGGCACAAGGATTTGGAAAGGGATACAGGCAGGACAGCTGACCCCAACTGGCCAAAGGGATATTCCAGACCGTATGATGTCATGCTCAGCGTATAAAGCTGGGGGAAGAAGAAGGAAGGAGGGACGTTTGGAGTGATGGTGTGTGTCTTCCCAAGTCACCGTTAGGCGTGGTGATGGAGCCCTGCTTTCCTGGAGATGGCTGAACACCTGCCTGCCCAGGGGAAGTGGTGAATGACTTCCTTGTTTTGCTTTGCTTGCACACACAGCTTTTGCTTTACCTGTTAAATTGTCTTTAGCTCAACCCATGAGTTTTCTGACTTTTACCCTTCCAATTCTCTCCCCCATCCCGCCAGGGGGGAGTGAGCAAGTGGCTGTGTGGGGCTGAGTTGCTGGCTGGGGTTAAACCACAACAAACCCCCAAATTTATCAGTGGCTTTGCAAGTCAGATGCCAAATCCCGTCCTTCAGTCTCGAGCACTCAGGAGCAATAACGCTGCATCAGCTGCTTGGGAATCAAGGAAGGTCAGACACTTGAAATGTGAAGATGCACTCAGGAACATCACTCTCTGGGTGAGTACAAGAAACTGCTATCACCAACTAAAACTTCAAGAATTTTAGACTTACAGAAAATGGGTGTCAGTACCTCATACAGAATGCTTTTTTAGGAACGCTCTGCAAATTTGGGGTTTATTCCCTGAATTACCAAATGAAATGAGGAAGGACTAATAGCATCAAAGTTTTCCAAAGAGCTGTTGACTAGATTTACTCTGCCTGACTGGCCAACTCAACCAGGATCTGCAACGTGTTTGTCTTAGTCAATTACATGGCAAATTGTGAAGCAGACGATTTGCTCTCCTAATCCAAACCACCACGTTCCCATTTTGGAGAATCACGAACCTCCTCCATGTCAGAGTAAGGTTTAATCAGACAGAGTTAGATGCCACCTGGTACATCCAACTCCTCCTTATGGCTAGCTGGTTCACCTGGGGGGAGGCTGAACCTCCACTCAACATCCTCAAGGGATCCGAGGTTACTTTCCTGACCACCACTGTCCACAGAGACCTGCCCAGGACTCACCTGCATTTTTCCATAGCCACCTGCTCCTGAAGCCTATGGCTGTTGTAGCCCCTGGTGGATACTCAGGCCACCTTCAGCCAGAGCAAGCTGGGTGGAGGAGTCCTGGACACTGTCCTGTCCCTGGGGCTAAGGTATCGGAAGGCACTGAAGTGACCTGTGGTGGTAAGCCAGAAAGCCAGCAATCATTTTCCCATTTCCAAACAGACATAGAGAGAATATCGAGACAGGTCATCCATCGGCTAACCCTCTTCCCTCTTTAGGACCATCACACTTCTGAAGAGGGAAAACAACCCCACATCTTCATATGAAGGCTGTTATTTTCTATAGGCATATAATAGTGTAATAGCTTGAGAAATCATAGACCGTGCCATACGATCTTTGCTTAGATCTTAAATGTTTGCATAAAATACTCTCTATGAATCCAATGCACAGAGAAATGTCATTTCCATGCACCTGTCAGAATTTTTGCTGTGGAAAGGAAAAAAGAAAGTACATTATCTTTTTAGAATCATGACTAGAAAACAATTAATTGTCAGTAGGCAATCACACCAGTCTGAAAAGATCCATCTTGAAATAAGTTTATGGGAATTTTTTTGTTTGGTTTTTTTTCAGGATGCTGCACTTGAGCAATTGAATGATATCACATTTAAGGTCCTGGGTGGCATGCCATTTCCTTACTCGTATGCATCTAATTAAGTCTTAATTGTGCCATTCGTTAGGAAATGAAAGAAGAGCTGTTAGACTGGATATCTTTCATGATAGTAAAACAGGATGATACCAGTGAAATAGCTAATGTATAGAAAAAGAACAGAAGTATGCAGGGAGGAGGAAAAGACTTTTGAAGATAATGATGTTTGAAACACAGCAGAAATGTTAGAAACAGCTTAATAGTGAATTTACCACAAATAGTGTCTTGATCAACACAAACAGTATGAAAGGTACATTCTTTTTATAGCTCACTGAAGTGTGGATGACTGTCCACATTCAGAAATACCCAGAGAGCCAAATTCTGCTTTTAGTTACCCTGGTGTCAGAGTGGTATCATCCCAGTCTCCTCTTCAGAATGAAACAACCCAGAACTGTTCTTCTCTTTTGCACAGATTGGTTCTTGCTACTTAATGTATCTCCATTTAATTTCATCAAGTTCCCAAAGCACAGGCCTAAAACATGGCTCGTATGGGAAGAGAACAGCCAGGCTTCAGGAGACGTTGGATCTGCTTGCACACCCATCAAGTTTCACTCCTTGTATTGCAGCCCCCCTGGACGGGTCAGTGGAGGACACCCCCAGCAGTCCCACAGAAGCAGGAGTCCTTCCCTCCTGCACACACAGGGTTGGGATTGAAGCCATGGTGCAGGAGCTGATGTGAATATCTGAACTGATCACTTGAGCTAAGGGAGAACATTTTGACAACTGTCTCCACTTCAAATATATCTGTCCTGGTGAGTTCTTTGGTTTACATCTCTTGTTTGCATTATACCTAGGTACTTCCTTTTACCCTTAGTAGTCGAAAAGGATCTATTTACTAATATAATTCCCTAGTAAACATTTTTCCTTTCCTCTCTGGATAGAGGATCACAGCAAGATGAGCCATAACAGAAGATAACATAAACGTGACAGATTATTTCACTAACGGTATCGAAATTTAAGGACTTATTATCCTACAGAGTTGCAATCTTACCTGAAGTACTCCCCATCTATGTTGATTCTGGGGGAAAAAAGACTCTTCAACACAATTTCAGGTTATTATAGCAGCAAGGTGCCTGCTGGTGAGGAGTTGGCAGAGACACCGCTGGAGGGCACAGCCTGGGCCACAGTGGGTGAAGTCCACCACGGCTGCTTCTCACCCGGCCTCAGCCAGCCAGAGCTACCGCACCCCAAAATGGGCCGGGGGCTCTGAGCTGTTGGGAGCTGTGAGGGACTCAGGAAGAGCCGAGCATTGCTCCCGCCTGGGGTATGTCACCAGCGTCGGTCCATTGTGGTTTCCACAAAGGGCCAAACTTTCTCATTTGTGAATTTGCAAGTCTGCTCAGCGGAGTTCACTGAGGTTGTGTGCATGCAAGAAAGGGAGCACGCTCTGGTCAAGAGGCTATAAACATAATATTGAATACCAGATGGCTTTCCTTATGCTAGCAGGAGCCAGCAGACACTTCCAAAGGCTACAGCCAGTTGAAGACTTGATGAAATTTTGTAAACAGTCACCGTCACACCTCGCAGCATTCATTGCTGTGTTTCAGTCCCGGCCCACTGCCGTGACCTGAAAGTCACTTCCCCTCTTCCAAGGGTTCACATGGAGTTTATAAAAAACCCCCCACAAATAGTATCTCAGATGTAAATATCACATGTAGTGAATCCCATCTTAAACTTCTCAGATTATATTTATGGATGTTTAATTTTGATAGCTTCTTTTTCAAATGCTTTTTTCAATTTAGAGTGTTTTCATTAAAAAAAAACCCATGGTAGTTCCACCCCACCCACACCCACCCCCAACAAAAAAAAAACAAACAACAACAGAAAAAAACCCCACAACCCATTCCCAGTCTTAAAACTGATCTAATACTGTGTGCTCAATCTTTCTCTGCTGGGAGGAACTCTACAAACCTACTTGCAGAGCCAGCACAGGCAACCTGGCCGCCGTGGCCACAGCACGCCCCTGAAATCTCTGGCTGGCAGGATTTAGCCTTATTCCATATTGAAGGAGACAGTTGCACTGGCTCCTTCCAGCGGTGAGGGACCCCAAGCAGATCATCTTATCGAGAAGGGAAGTTTCAGCAGCAGAGGAGAAGTCAGGCTGTGGGAGTCTAGAAAAGCATAAAATTTGGTTTTCCTACTCTTCCTAGGCTGTATTAATTGAAGTGTTTGAAAGAGAGGAGCTACTCCTTCAACACAAACCTGTAAATTCTTTAGCAGCTTGGGCAAGCCTTTCTCAGCAGCAAAGGAGTGGGTCTGTGAATGTCTTGGACTGTCTGACGTGAACTGATGTCCCACCACCTTCCAGCTCTTCAGACCCTGTGTATCTTTGTCCACGAATGACAAAAAAAGTAAGGAACAGGTGATCCCGGGAATTTTCCACGGGGCTTTCAACATCTTCGCTCCCAGTGAAAGCCAGGGGTCCGGGGGGAATGGCGAGTCCCCAGCACCGACCAGAGCCAGCCCCCGCTTTGCGTGAGCTGCATCTGACAGCCGGACAGGAGCTGTAAGAAACCTTCCCCCCCACCCACCAGTGCCGGGTTGCGAGGCGCCGGGCCCCGGCGTCGTGCGTGGAGGTCCCCGCCCGTGGGAGCGCAGGCGCTCTCCTCCTGCAGCCCCCCCGCGCACCTGGGGGGCGTCGAGCTGGGGGACAGGCGGGGATGGTGAGGACAGATGAGTGCCCAGACGGACGGACAGATGGATGGACAGCCTTCAGGTGTGCCCTTCCCCTCGCTCACGGCTCTGTGTCGACGAGGACAGTGCTGGGGCAGCCCCCTCCCCCGGGACTCCCTCCCCCGCAGACCTCCGGAGAGCTGCTGTGCCTTTTTTTTCCCTCGGAGCGCGGAAATCTGGAGACTAGATGTGGGGTTCTTTGGGGTTTTTTTCCCAAGCCAGGTATTCCCCTCCTCGCCACAAGCCCTGAACTTGCCACAGGGGAGGCTTCAACAACTCAGAGGAAGGAAAGGACAAGAGCCGATGAAAGCCAGCACCCCCACGCACGGGTAGACGACCCCCCCCACGCCCACGAGTGGGGAGCTCGGAGCGGGAGTCCCGCAGAAGGGAGCCGGGCTCGCTGCCCAGCTCAGGGGTGAGGCTGGCGCCGGGGGGAGCGGGGCTGAGCGCCCGGCCGCCAGAAAACAGGCGGCAGCAACCTGTTGGCACCGGGGGCTGCACCGGCAGCCTTTCTGGGGCTGGGGGCGGCTTCCCAGCCCCCCCCCCCCAAAAAAAACAAACAAACAACCCACCCCTTTCTCCTGGGCAAGGCAGGGCCGCAGGCAGGGGCTGGGGAGGGCTCACTCGGTGCCGTGCGGGGGGTCCTGGAGGTGCCCAGGCTGTCCTGCGCCCCTTGGGGAGCGGGGCTGGGGGGGGCCGGGGGTCTGAGAGCCGGACACAAGCCGTGTCGCACCGGCTCAGCCCCGGCGGGAGGGTGGTGGGTTGGTTTGGGGTTGTTTTTTGGTTGGTTGTTTTTTTTTTTGCATGGGGAGGGGGCTGTTTTGAGGAGCGCCCGCGCTTCCAGCCCCGGCAGTGGCTTTGGGAGCGATGCCGGCCTCCCGCCCCGGCCCCTCGGTCTTCCCCCCCCCCCCCCGCCGTCCCCGCCGCCCCCGGTCCCCGGCCCGCCCCACCGCCGGGGTCCCCTCCCCTGCCCGGAGCCGCGCTGGGACTCGGCTTTTTGTTATTTTCACGGAGCAGATATTAATTAAAAGAAATACATGATTAAAAAGTAATGAGTTGAATAAAAATTATCTCCGCTCATTTTCTGATTATGTTAATTGTTAAAAACCCTTCAATCACGCTGTTGCAGTCAATGGGTTTTAATGTGAAATTAGTGGGCTCTTGATAACTTACAGTCCAGAATAATCCTGGAGGTTTAGTCATCATTCCTAATAACGAGATGTTACTGAGAACGGAGATTTTACATGATTTTGCCACATTCAGCCCTTCCCCCATGAAAGGGTCTGCCTTTGTGGCACACAACTTCAATTTTCATGCCTACGACTACTTTGTTAGTCTTACCCTGTATACTGCTCCATTATACGCCAATTACATATTTTATGTGTCTGTGTGTCGTCTGAATATAAAAAACCGGGTGCCCGATGTAAGGATAGAAAAACAATTTTGTCCTTCATGGATTTCTAATTTTATTTTTCCCGTCCAACTCTTCTTGAATCTTGCGACTGTTTCTCCGCTCTGATTAATTATCTCCCTAAGAGATAAGCACAGGTTTAATCTTAAAGTATTAAAAGTAATTAAACTGTTAGGGAAAAAAAATATGTCTGTATTTGCTGCGGGAGTTCGTACACCACGGACAGGCTTGAAGAGTCCGGAGGGAAGTAAATATGGAGAGTTTCAGCGATGGGTGATCGCAAAGAGTCGGGGATTTGAAATAACTTCAGCCCCGCGGTTCGGAAACGCTGTGAAATTCGCCACTCATAGAGGGACGAAATGACGGCCCCCAGACCACTCTTATTTTAGCCAACGTGTTTCTTCCCTAGAAATTCGTTTAAGAGAGCTTTCATTTTCACGCAGATAACTAAATATACCCTTTTCTCTTCGACAGCCTTGAAAATATGCATCGAAAAACCGCTCCTCTCCTCGCACCCACCCAACAATTTAGCTCAAATCTCGAGCACTGACAGCAAACTGACTCCTCGCTGGAAGGCAAAGAGCGGGGCGGAACGGAGGAGCGGCTGCGAGGAAACGATCCGCGCTGCCAGCCCGGGATGTGCCCGAATTCCGTCGCAGGGGCTGTCCCCGCCGCGGGCGAGGAGCCGCCCGGGCCGCCGGGGAGCGGGCGATGGGCGCGGGGGGGAGCGAGGGGCAGCCCCCCGGCCCGCTCAGTCCCACTCTTTTAGGTTAAAAAGGAAAAGAAAAAAGAGGGGGAGAAAAAAAAGGGCAGCGGCAAAATTGGCGCTCTCTGTGCGTGCGTGTGTGTGTGCGCGCATACCCACGTATTCCTTCCCCCCGAGACAAAGTGCTGGTGCTGTGCATCTCTCTGTCACCGCAAGGATATCTAATTACTGCTGACAGATAAGAAAAGACGTTTTCGTGCGGACCGAGGGGGCTGGAGCGGGGGCGGCGGAGTGCGGGGCGCATTCCCGGCCAGCCCTGCACAGATTAGGCTGGGGAAAAATCTCCGCCACGGCGACTTGGGCTGCTGCTGGTTTAATATTGATCTCCTATTACCGGCGGCGGGGAGCGGGTGTTTGCTTGCCTTACTGGGGGGGAGGTCGGGCCGGATCCCGCACCCTGGCTCCTTTGGAGTGGGGAGAGGCCGGCCAGGATCGGGCCCTTTGGGTGCTTCCCCCCCCACGGGAAGCGGCGGGCCAGGGGCAGCACCCCCGTCTCCCGCCCGTGCCTGCCTCCCCCCCACCCCGCCCCGGGGCAGCTCCCGGGGGCGCCGGGCCTTGGGGAGGAGGGGGGAGGTTATGTCCTAATTTGTTGTGAAGGGGAAGCGCTTGGGGGTCTGTGGTTTGGGTTGGGTTTTGTTTTGGTTTGGTTTTTTTACTGGCGCTTCTCGTAAAAAAGAGCCATTTGTTTACAAAGCCCCACTGCCCCCATCGGAGCCCACCCCCGGCAGAGCTCCCTAAAGGAGCGAGGGGGGATCCTTCCGTGCCGGGCCCCCTCGCTGGTTCATTTCCCTATTTGCATCCGCTGTTAGCTGAAGATCATTTTAATAAATAACAATGAAAGGGGAGCGCATCTAGAGGGCTTGTCGGCAACATTCAAAAGCCAATAGAGTTTATAATTCTACTCTATCATTTCTTATTGATTAGAGTAATCAAGATAAAAAGCTAGCCGGGCTCCGAGAAGTTCAGCGGCATATCATTAAAGATAAGAGTCAGTTAATTCTGGCGCAGGGGTAATGGTGCCGGCGATGAAGAGTTCATTTGCATGAGATGCTGAGCCCCGTAACAAGAGGACAAAAATCACTAATTAGGACTGCAGAGTGTCTCGAGTTCTTCAAGCACCCTTTCGAGATGAGGGATGATGCAAAGAGACCGCACTTTTATGTAAATCCAGGGCAGGACACCGCGACCGGGGTGCTGCTCCCCGGCAGGGATTGCCGAGCGGGGCTGGGCCGGGTCCCCGGGGCCGCTCCGGGGCTGGCGGCGGGGCCGGGCCCCGGTCGCCGTGTCCTGCCCCGGCCCCGGTGTGCGCGGCCGCCGCCGCACCGAGCCTGCGGGACGCCGGCTGCCCCGACCGGCCCGGGCGTCCGGAGGAAACCCGGCGGCAGGAAGCGCCGGGCTTGCCCTGAAATCTGCGGGGTGGGGGGACACGGCAAGAAGCAAAAAAAAGAGGAGAAAAAAAAGCCCCGTAGCTCTGTTCAAAGGTTTACTGGTCGGTTAAAAAAAAAAAAAAAAAAAAGCCTCACACCACTGAGAAATAAAAAGCCTGGGCTAAGGTACCCGTGAGCCCGCCGGGCAGCTACGAGTTGCTAAAAACTAGGGAAAGCGCTTCGCGGCAGCCTGCCCGCCCGCCTGCCAGCCGACCCGCAGCTCCGCCGGCAGCGGGGAGCGCCCGCCGCCCGGGACGGCCGCGGGAGCCCGGGGGGCCGCGCCGAGGCGGGACGGGCTTGGGTTCCGCCTCTCCCTCCCGCTGCCTGCGTGCCTCCCGCTTCCCCACGGAGCACGAGTGGGGCCAGCGCCCCCTCCTTTCGGCGCGGCTACTGTCTTGCCCTTGTCCCCCCTCTCTGCCCGCACAGACAGACCCAAACCCGAGCGAAGCCCCTCAGCGTCTGGCAGCCCTCCGGGGAGGAAGGACACCCGTGGGGCTTTCGGGAAGCCCCCTGCAAAAGCCAGGGGCTGTAGCAGCGAGCCAGTGGCTATAAAGCTGTTTACTTGCCCGAAAGGCATCAGCCGCGGGAGGCTTGGCAGCTGGCTACCAGCACTAACTTTGCCCCTCGCTTGGCCGGCGAGCAAAGGATTCATGGCCTTCTTTTGGCTAATTGTAGGTGTCAGCGTGGAAAGTGGCAATGTTTGCTGCCTCTCAAAAGTCTCGCTGTCTCTCTGGCCCCCAGCAGCTCCCCAGCCAGCCCCGCCGCACACTGCCCTGCGCTCGCACGCACACACAGGACACTCACACGCCCCGGCTACACGTAGCCCTCACAGCCACCTCTCGCTTTCTCCCGCGTTCACACCTCCCACACGTGTCCTTTCTCACCCGACCCCCGCGGGGCACCTGCCTCCTGCGCACGCCCACCACCCACACTCACGTGTTCACGCGCGGACACCCCTCTCCCCTCCGTTGCTTGCGCGCTCGCAAGCAAGCGCACACACGCGCGTTGGTGTCTTGGGTGGACAGATCCCTCGCATTCGCAAAGCCCCTTGCACAGCCCTTCTCGCACATGTGCACCCACCCCCCGACACCCCCTTGCACGCCCCAGCATACTCATATGCACACTCCCCCACCTTCCCTGCAAGCTCACCTGTCAGGGAGACAGACAGACAGACAGACACCCCGCTTCACAGACACCACCACCCCCCCGCCGAGACCCCTGGTCCCCCCGCAGGGCCCAGGCCTGGGCCCGCTGCAGAGGAGGGTGGCAGCTCTCCTCCCGCCTCGCCTCCCCGGTCCCCGGCTCTTTGGACTTTTGTCTGGCTATGTGGCTGAAGGCTCCTTTCCCCTTGTTCTTCCCATAGAGAATAAAGTCAGTCTGTATTTAATGGTTATGGCGGATGTGAGGAGGATTTGGCAAATGAAGAGGCCTTTTGCTCTAAAATATTGTTCCTTACGTCGTGTGAGTCTACCAACCCACCACGACCCCATATTCTTCTCCGGGTGTCTGACTCGAATGACAAACGAGCTGATTTTTTCAGTACATCGCTGGGAAATGTAGTGAGTGATAATAGAGATTTCTCTTTCATTTTTTACGCTTGACTTGGTTATTGTTGCTTTTCTTTTCCCGTGATTCCTTCTGAGGATTAGCTCTGACTTCCCCACTATTGGCGGTCAAAGTGGCCCAAACTCTGGATGACAATTGATGGGGATCAGGGGATTGCCCATTCTGTGCCTGTAAGAACTGATTTGTGCCAGAGAAACTCATCAAGTATAGGCGAAGAATAAAAAGCATTTGGGGGTAAATGTATTCATTGAGAAGGGTTCTTCCAAATTGCTTCTAAGTTTTCTTAATGAAAAGTAACGCTTGCAGCAATCAACGGCTTTTTGACGGATTACAAACCTGGGTAGGACTATGGGACTGCATTTAAAAGTGCCCCAGCCTTAGCATGGGGGCAACTTGCTCACAAAAGTGTAGGAACGAGGGTCAGGCCGCAAAATACAAAGCTGAGGTTTGATGCGTGTAGGAGTAATGAAAGGTGCATTAATTTATTAACATGGTGCGCGCAGGAAAAGTGAAAGAACAGCCCGGTGTAAGAAGAATCATTAACTCTCTACCCCAGGGACCCACCCAAGGCTCGCCATTTACATCAAAATAGTTATTGTAACTTTAGAGAGAGAGAGAGAGAAAAAACCCGCAGCAGCAACAGTCCATGTAAGAGGTGGAGAAAAGAAAAGAAAAGAAAAGAAAAGAAAAGAAAAGAAAAGAAAAGAAAAGAAAAGAAAAGAAAAGAAAAGAAAAGAAAAGAAAAGAAAAGAAAAGAAAAGAGGAAAGGAAAGGAAAGGAAAGGAAAGGAAAGGAAAGGAAAGGAAAGGAAAGGAAAGGAAAGGAAAGGAAAGGAAAGGAAAGGAAAGGAAAGGAAAGGAAAGGAAAGGAAAGGAAAGGAAAGGAAAGGAAAGGAAAGGAAAGGAAAGGAAAAGACGAAGGGAGGAGGAGAGGAAAGAGGAGAGGAGGAGGTGTCAGCGGAGGTAGGGGGCCGGAGGGAAGGGGCAGGGGCGCGGCGGCCCCAGCCAGGCCCCGCCGAGCCCCCTCCCCGCCGCCGGGGCCGCCGGTCTCCCCGGGGCGGGCGGTGCGCGGGGCCGGTCCCGCCGCGGGGCGTTGGGCAGCGCCGAGCGGTGGCGGGGCCGGCGGCGGCGGCGGGGCCCGGGGCCCGGGGCCCGGCACCCTCCCCTCGAAGTGTGGCTTCGGGCGTTTAAACATCGATTTTGTTAATTAGTCGAATCATTAAGGGCCGGGGAGAGCGGCCCGGGGAGGGGCATTCGGCGGGGAGGAAAGGCTTTGTCCCGGCCTGGGTTAGCGCTCCGCCGGCCCGGCCCGGGCTGCATTTCGCTTTTCGTGGGGCTTTTTTTCTTTCCTTTTTTTTTTTTTCCCTCTGGTATTTTTCTTAAGCGGTCGAAGGACACAATGAGAACGGCCCCGAAGCAAAAAGGGTTAGACCAGGAAGGGGAGCGGGGAGGAATCTCCAGCCCTTCCCCGCCTTCCCTCCAAACCCGAAAGGCCGGAATATTAACTTTTTTCCCCCTGCATCTTGTCAATGCTATCATGGCTTTGATGGGAGGGTCTTCAAGGTGGCACATTTCTGAACTTAACCCCTTTTCAAACTAACTCTCTACCTCCCTTGTTAGTGCCCAGCTCTGAACTTCTGAAGAGTATTTTTGTGTGAGTCAGGGTTCATTCACTCGGGGGCTTTTGTAGGACTTTCTTCCTTTCAGCCCTCAGTGTGTTACACCAATTAAAGGACGACGTGCTGTAAATGTAATGGGCCGAGCAGTGATTGTTTTTGACAAGCAACAAAACACATAGATCCACCCCTTAGATTAGGCCGTTGAAGGGAGGTTCATGCCGGTCAGTTTACTGAATAGTTCATGAACTGTAATTCTGAGGGCTTGTGTGAAAGAAAATGTCTCTCTCCCTTTCTTTCCCCCCCCCCCCCCCTCTAAAAAGAAGAAACACCAAGCATCTAGGGGGAAGGGGATGGCTGGGAGGGTGAGGGGAGTTGGAGGAGAGCAGAGGTGGCTTTGTCTTGTCATTTAGGAAGAAAAAAAAAGAAGCTAACAGTCAAGCCACTTTATGTCACTAAACATGCCAGCCTCCTTTGCAGAGATGCTCCTCTCCGTACATCTTTATGGGCAGCCTTGAGCTAATAACCCACTAACTGCTCCCATCCACACAGTATTTTTATCTGGCCCAGAGCTCCCTTGTAGCTGGACCAGAAGTCTTCGTAATTCTGACTTCATTTCACAGGAGGAAGAAAATATGGATTAGAGTTGAACCTTCGAGGAACAGAAAGCACAAGAAATCTCATAGTATCATATCATTGGCCTGATCCTGTTCCTCTTCAGCATAGTGGGGGGACAAAAAGGGGAGGGGGGGAATCCTCTATAACCTGAACAGGACTTGAGTCAAAGGGGTTTGGGAAATGGGAAATGATCCTTCCCCAAATGCCCGAGGGCCAAGGAGGTGCTGGGCTTGTCATTTGTTTAAGTCAAAGCAACCTGGATATTCCCAGGGAAGGGGTAGGCACAGTTGCAGGCTGTGGAAAGAGTGGGAAGAAAGAGATGGATGTTTCTTCTTGAAAAGAAGTGAGTTCCTTCAGCCTTTGCTATGAAGATTATCCTGGGCACGTCACATTCTCTTTAATCGCAGAGGCATCTGCAGTCCTGCAGCTGCACGGGTACCACGTGCAGGTTTCTGAAGGGAACCACAATAGTGCAACTCTGTTGACATGGGGTGGGGAGCAAATACGGCACAGAAATGCCTTCAGAGCCCTTTGGGAGAGGGGTATGCCTTAGCGTGTGACCCCAAAAGCCAGCCTGCGGGGCAATCTCTGGGAAGAAAGCTACCTTGGGAGCTCCAGCTGAAGAAACCCAACACAATCTGCTCTCCACTTTTGCCCGGGCATCATTTCACCCCTGAATTGACAAGTTAAATAAATAATCTGTCTTGCTTTCAGATGTGCTGTTTCTCTAGGCATTTTTTTAGCAACTCCCAGGGTTTGCTAAATCACTGTTAATTCCTGCAGGGCCTCAGCAAACCCCAGTGACACTTGTGGAAACGATGGGGCTAGCTCCCTCTTGAAGATCCAGAATTACTGCCATGTAATAATCAGATTGCAGCCGTCTGGGCCTAGGCAGCAGCACATAGCAGATTTTTCTAACTCTTCTTCCCTTCAGTTCAATACAATGGGACCTAATTCCTGCAACACTTTTTTTGGATGCAGCAAGTTGTTTACACTGGTGATAAGCGTACTGTATGCGCTGTAAAATTTGTACTTGTTACTGCAGGAGATTAATGAATATGTGAATCACAGCTGAGGAGTTTAACTCTCATTGACTTCATTATGCAGAAGGTATCAGGAAACAAAAAGACACGTGTGCTAACTCATAAACAGAAGTACATCACTAATTCCAGTCTGCAGGCCCCACTAGAGCAGACTTTACATCTGCTCCCCCAAAAGCACTGTGGGCCGCTCACACTGGCACACAGACCGCAGTCATTTGAGGCCACAAATGCCACGGGAGACAGGGATGCTGCGTGGACAATGGGCAGATATCAAAGGGGAGCTGTCTGACTCGGGGAGAAATCTGCCGTGAAATCTGCTCCCAAGGGAGGTGGATCAGAACATGGTGCAGGTCAGCGAGGACCAAGAGATGCTGCACACTGTGTGCCCTTGCCAAGGATAAGATCACGGCTTGATCTGCGTTTGATTAATAACAGTGCAAAATGCTGCAAAGTATTATGGTACACTCAGAAATACGTAAAAGAGCCCCCTCCTCTATTTCCCACCCTTCTCAGCAGTGGGGGGGGAGAAAGCTCCACCTGGTAAAATGAAGTGGAAGTATTTCCACAGGCAGAGGCTTCCTGAAGAATTTTTTCTTGTTCCTCTCCAGCTAGGTCTTCCCCAAAGACTTAGTCTGGGAAAGCTAAGGAAATTCTCTTTTTCAGGTTGGGAGAGAATATTCAAAACAGCCAAGTAAAACAAGTTATAAATTTGTAAACATTTCTGTCATGCAAATGGCCCGTTCTGGTTGCATAGCGGTAGGGCAATTCTCATTTGGGAGAGAAAGCATAACCCATGCAGGGGTTGCCAGTTGTACGTAATGTAGCCGTCCTAAGCCGGTGCCAAACAACCTTTCTGCTATGCCAAACCATCCCAGATTTTGTGTAAATTTATTACACCAAGCACACAGCAGCTGTTTAATTGCAGAGAATTTAGGACAGGAAGTGAAGAATAAATCTGCATCCAATTGAATCCACAGCATGTAATTATCTGGAGCACAAATGGGTAAATAACTAAAACTAATGTGTCTAGGAAAATAAAAGCACACATATAGACACATATTTGTGTGGGGAATGGAAGTGTGTTTCATTCAAGTAAAATGACTCACTCGCAGCGTTCCCTTGATCTGGCTCCAAGTGTTTGCAGTGTGCCTTGTGATTCTTGCCTGAAGAGAGAAGTCTCGCTACATGACTTCAAAGCACGGTAACTTTTCCAGGTGTTACAGAGTATTTTACAGCAGCAGTTCTCATGATCTGATGACTCGGAATAGTAGGCAGGAGGAAATTAGCCTGTAAATTCATCACAGAAATGAGCAGAGATTTGTGCCATATCAGGCTGGCCGTACTCTCTTCTAAGGGATGTTGAGGAATGAGAAAAGGCATCCACTTTTACCAGTGAAGAAATGACTGTGTTTGTGGCTTCCACAGAACTGGAGAAAACGAGGACCGGGAAGGATTCATTTTTATGTATCCCCTCTCAGACACAAGTACAGCATTTTTCACACTTCTTGCAATTCTGAATTTTTCCCAAGGAGAACAGAGAAGGAGTGTGGGTGTGTTTTCTCAGAACAGGTTTTAACTTTGCCAATTGCTGTGAAAATTCATATTTGAAAATGGACCAGTAAAAAAATATACACTCAATGAAAGCGGACAGGCTGCAGTGAGGTGCCCCCCAAAAATGTGGGGAGAGTGTTCTGGCTAGTAGATAGATGATTGGCAAGTAACGTAATCTCCTGGGGAGATGGTTTTCAGATCTCCTCCCTGAATAGATGTCGAAAGCACCATCCTGCTTATCCAAGTTAATAGGGTGTGAATACAGCACTGCATAGCTGCGTGCAGCAGGACAGCTATAGTCTGAAAAATCTGTAACCAAGACTTACTCGTAAATGCAGTATCCAGAAAGAGTGCCTACTAATCCGCTCCCTGCATTTTCCCTCTTCTCCTCTACGCAATTTTCCACGGCTTGCATAACCATTTGGACACTCATGTTAACGCTGTATACCCATTCCCAAAGCTATGGGCCACTTTTCCAGTCTTCTTAACTCCCAGGATTTCTCAGACAACCCACTGCAGCGGAAAAAAAAAATTATACTGAACTAATCATATGCATTCCTTTTGGTGGCAGAGTTTATTAAAGATTTTTAAATTTTAATTTTTTTTTTTTTAATGGAGGTATTTTTTGGCGATGAAGTAAATGGAGAGGATCAAAGCAATTTTTCATTACTGGGTGGCTGAATGATGGTTAGTGAGACTAGAGGAGATTGACTGTTTTGTAGAGAGATTAGCAGAATTCACATCGCCGCTGAATGAAAGGTGGAGGAGGCAGAAACCCTAAACAAGTGAATTCAATTACTTCTGAAAGGAATAGGGTAAATGAGGATTCTCTCTTTGGGTTTGTTCCAGGAAATATGTCTGAAAAGTTTGTTGAAGAATACCAGTCATCCAAACCCTAAGTTTGCCTTTTTGTAAAAACTCCTCACTCTGTGGCAGCGTGTGATTTGGAAATGCTTCCCCTGTTTTGTGTATGCTGTTGTCGTGTCACCTCTTCAGTTAATTTCGCTCTCAAATTACACCACCCAGTGCAACTTGTTTGCACATGTGGCAAGGGTTTCAAAAGGAATATAAACCCGATTACAAGCCCACCGGAGTTAAAGAAGAGATCCTCCTCAGCGTCCCTGGATAACAGCCCCGGCAGAAGGAGCACTGGGCTGGGTTGTCGGCGGGGTGGTACACTGTGGTGTGATTGCTGGCGCTGGGAGGGATGCTGTGCTCTGACCTTTGGTGTGCGCTGGCACAGCCTGTGACAGCCTAGAGTTCACAACCTGGGAAGTTTGGAGTTTCAGTTTATTTGCTATGTGGTGATTTTGTAAGCAGTATGGCATGGTAGAAAGTAGCATTTGTTCCACAGGCTATTAGAGCAAGGTCTGTTGAATAAGAAGTGGCATGTTCTTGTTGCCAGCCTGTATCCCTGTTGGGTGTCCCTAGCGCAGGAGAGCCGCCCCAGGCACGCGGCACTCTCCTCTCTTTCCTGCTACGTCTGAGGGTGCTAAGCACAGAGGGCCTCCCAGCTCCCCTGGGACCTCCAGGCACTGCCAGTGCAAGGACTAGGAGCTGAGGCAGTGACTTCTGCAGGGCTAGGTAAGGAGGAGGTACCCCAGGGGCACCTCTCACCTCACCCTGACATGTCAGAAGGCATTGCTGAACAGAGGCAGAGTGGAGAGACACTGACTTGGAGATGTTCCTTCCATGCAGAGATTTCTCCTGTCCACACCTGCTGGGCCCCTGCTGTCCCCAGCACCGTCCCTTAGTGCTGCAAACCTGACATACCCCCACTCCCTTCATACCTCCCACCCTGCCTCAGTCTGTACCTGCCAACCTCTGTTCCCTCCCCTGTGGGTGCTTCTGCCCCTCCCAGATCCCCCCAGCTCATGGGACACAGTTCTCTATCTTTGGTCCTACCAAAACCCCCTCCTCAGTTCTGGATGCCATAGAAAAGCCTCACAGTCTCTTGGCAGAGTTACTGGGTGAGGTCCCATACAGGATGCAGGGGAAAACTGATCTCTGCCTTTCACTGTCTCCTAGGTTATGTATGTCCTCAGTTTCTCCTATCCCTCCCACTCTTCCTCCTCATCCATTCCCACCGCAGCAGGTGGGGTTACATTTTATTCACTCTGACATAACTCTGCATTTTGACTGTGTGTTCTGGAGAGGTAGACACGGACTTATGATGATTAGAACAAGGTAACCTTTGAGGATCCATCTCAGCTTTTTATTTTTCCCTCTCTGAAAAAGTAAACAAAATTTCCTTCTTCCTGAAACTGAGTTTAAGGTCTTACACACACCGCAGAGCTGGCAGGAGTCAGGAAGGCTGTTCCCTCTGCAGCAGAGTGTAAGAGAATGGCCCTAACCAAGCGTGCTGTGTTGACCTCAGGAGCAGGAGAAGGTGGCAAAGGGTGGCTGTGTAAGGAGCTATCTTCCCAACTGTTTCCAAGGTTCGCTCTTGGAGGACTTGTCTTGCTCTTCTCCCAACCCCCACAACAAAATGCAACACCCAGAAAACCAAGTTGCAGGGAAAAACAGCTCACTTAGCAGAGCAGAAGAGCACAGAGGAGCCAAATCTGCAGCTGGGGGGAACGGGTGCTGTTCCATGAAAGTAAATGAAGCTGTGCTGCTTTCTCCCAGCTGATGACGTGACCTACAGTCCTTAGCTGTATAATACATGCTGTATATTTGTGCTGTGTACAACCATGTGGCAGACTCTCTGCCTCATCGGGGATGTTCCTGGTTGCAGGAGGAGTTCAGGATACTGAAAGAAAGTCTTGGGCTACCTTTCTACATCCCTTCTCTAATAAATCCTTAACCAGCTTCTTCCTTACTCCTATATGTCTGTTCTATCCCAACAGCTTTATTATTGCAAAGAGCTCATTTCTTGCCAAATTTCTTATGCTTTTTTCTGGTGCTTTACTCAGCACAAATCCTCTAATAGCTTGCCTAAGATTTTTTGCATTCTCCAAATATCTGGCAGTTTCAAAACTCTTGTATAGCTCAGGACTGAGCTATGAGGTATTTAGGATCATCAGCTTGTACCAGAACCATCACCGGATAAGTCTTCCCACCTTTTACATAGTTTTCTCCTTAATCTCTGTCACAATTACAATTCTCCAGCACTCATGGACAAGTACATTTGCCAACAGATTTTCTAGTTACCCGACGTGCTACATCCAAGGCAGAGTCATCAGGAAGTGTCTACATTTCTCAAGCGTATCTGATCCTGTGTCTAGTAGTATTCAGGACGTGCACCAGAAACTTTTGAACCTGAACATGTTATGGAAGTGGAGGGACAATCTTCTCTCCCAGAATACCTCTCTTGAGCAATCTGGCTCAGGGCAACATTTGCAACTGACTTCCACCAAGCAGCTGGGACAAGGTGGCTGTAGCGCCTTTCTTATTCCAGGACGTGTGTGTGACTACAAAACCCCACCACTTCCCCCATTTTCAGGCAAACTGCCTCTCTGAACTCCTGTTTCCAAAGTCTCTGCATTACTTAGACCGTTGTTGATATTAGATCTTCAACTTTATAAATTAAATATTAAATCTTCAAATGCACATACCCTTGGTGTTCTTGTTTCAGAGCAGCTTCCTGTCTGCAGGGACTAGCATCTTGGCCTACAGGGGCTACAAACCCCCTAAAGGGTTTTAAAATTAGATCTGCCAAGACAAAAGCAACCCTAATTCTGAAAGTAGTTAAGTCTCACATGCCACTGCAGTTGGTATCTCTTTCTCACCCCGTTTATGTAGTGGTTCTGCAATATTGGCAAATCCACAAATAAGGCCTTCGTAGTAAATTCAGAGCCCCACAAAACTCTGCACATCTGTGACTGCCTGGGAAATTGCCCAGTCCTGTGCACAGCCATATTTTTCTTTTTGTTAGAGAAAACTCTCTCTCGTCGGGTTGTGTGTCCATGAGAAGCTGCCTCTTTTCAGAGCAACTCTTATTTCAGGAAGCTCAAGTTCAGTGGCAGCCTTGATCTGGTCCCAGGCTGGTTGTAAATGCAGTCTTTCTTACCAGCAGTCTCCGAGCGTGCCCAGAGCCATCTCGGCACAGCAGACAGGCTGAGAGGGACCTACTTTGCAGTGACCGCTTCCAAGATCCCTCAGTGTCAGCCAGAAGCCGGCACTTTCAAGTGCTGCTTACTGACGCAGTAGAAATGCTGTCTCCTGCCCTTCACCCCTGCTCTTTGCTTCCACTGCCACTTGCCAATTCTTCTTAAAACCAAGTATGGAAACCAGACTGATACACTGCAATACCCAAGGTGTTACCCTCTCACGACAGCGACTGCACCTACTACGGCATTATTTCTTTCAGCATGTTCTACTTTGTACTGAGGCACGCACTATTGTCTCCCTTAACCAGACCTGTGGATGACATCCATGTTACTCCTGAAGGCACCTTTAGGTCTTCAGTGGCCTGTACAAGGCCTTCTCCCCAGACAGTGTGGAGCAGTTTAGTGGGTCAGTGCCTCTAAAGATGAGCCTCGAGTCTTCATTATGAAGTTAAACCAGTGACTTCAGTACTCAGAGGAACCATCTGTGAACCCTTACCAGAGGCACAGCTTCATAGTCTTTTTCATTAAGTAGAGCTATTAAAAGATGTCCTGACCCAGCACTCACCATTTCTCTGTTTGCTGCCCCCCTAACTCACAACTGCACAGTCACCATATCCTCTGGCTGTGCCTGTGTTAGCAAGAACTTTGGCTCCACAGAGGACTGAAACAATTATTGGCCTCCAAATCTACACTGCATGCAGCCTCGGGGGGGGGTTCTTCATATAACATTTAGTCAGCTTCTCTGGACCAAACACCCCACCACACAAGTGGAAGGGATGCTTGAAGCACGTTCGGTGGGCATCTGAGCTTCCCAAGTAGTGTTCTCTGACAGGAGACGAGCTGATACGCACTACAGCTGCTCTGTCACTGAGCCAACCTGCAGCAAGTGGCATTAGCTTCAAAACTGCACTGCTGCTCCAAAGCAACCTGCTTATGCAGGCACCACCTCTGATGCACAGCAGCATTCACTGCCAAGATTTTCCAGATCTCAAGGCACATCTTGGATCCTCCTCAGCTTTCTTTTACTAGCAGAGTACAGACTGTGTTATGACAACTTCTTCTCCTATAAGCAACTCATGGCCTACAGATCGGATACCTTCAGCTCATCTACTTCATCCATGCAACATCTGCAAGGGCAGCAGACCAGACCCCACTGTTCGGATACTGGCCTTTCATAACAAGCTGTGGAGCAGGCTCCATGGTCCCTACTATGCTCTCTCCTCGCTTCAGCCCACGTCCACGCAATGACTTGTATGCTCAGCTGGTGCCCACTATCCTCAGAGCTGGTAACCCCTCACACATTCGGCCACAGCCAATCCACCTGCTTAAGATGGCGAGGTCAGCAGCTCTGACCCTTGTACTTCCACACTTTGACTTTCAGATCAATAAGCTGCACCGGTTCTCCTTCAAAGCTGGGCAAGGGCTTTCACTGGCTACTACGAGTTACTCCATTTTGGCCACACTCCAGGCTATCCTTATTGTGGTATTTCCCTACCTGCCCCCTTAAATGAGCAGTTAACAGGGCTGCTTCCCTTAGCAACCATTTTCCTCATCACATAAACTTATTGTATCATTCCTTCTAATCACGCAGAAGAGCCATCAGGAGGATTCCCATCCCGTGTATCAGACTCTCACCCATACTCACCATGTCCGCAGCGCTGAGCTCATGTCTCTCTCCTGCAGCGATGTCCCCTTTCAGTGTACAGCTGCACCCGAGCCCTACGGCAAATTCCAGCACCTCTCAGAACGGTTCTGGCCTCCTTTCGCTGATCTTTGCAGGCCAGGCCAAGTCCAGCTGAGTCCGTCTCAACTGGTCCATTGCCAAAGCATCTTGGCAGCCCTTACTGAAGGGGTGCCAGGAGGGAAGGCTTCTCAGGTTCCCCCTCAGCTTAGGTAGATTCTCCCCTTCTCTTGTCTGAGATCCCTGCTGAGCCCCAGTCTACCGGGCTGGTTTCTGGCTTCAGGCTGTGCGCCCTTGGTTTGGAAATAGAGTGGACAACTGAGTCTTTTTTTCGTGCAGGTAGTGCTTCAGAGCTGTTTGGTTCCTGGGAAATGCTGTTGCTGTCCATCTTCTCCAACACAAAGGTTCTGGGCATACCTCCTCAGATCATTCACTGCAATTTTTTTGGCAGTTTCTTATATACTGGGACAGTTTGTTTGACTTCTTCCCTTCTGGTTTCTGCAGTTGTGACAGTGTTAGGTAAGGCTAGGCAATAGAAGTCCTCTGACAGCCTTAATTCCACATCAGGTTTCTGACTTTTGCAACTTTCTGATTTCCTTGTGCTGTTGGTATTTTTAGCTTTTTAAATGCTCACTGCCATCCTGCTCAGTTAGTAACCTCCAAGCTTGCCAAAGATTCCTTGGCCTCCCCTGTCCCCGGAAAAGCTGCTGGTCCTCAGCCATCTGCTTACTGGTTCCTTATTCATCTATTTTGAACTTGTTCCAGCTTCTGCTGCCCCCAAAAAAATTTACCTCCAGTCTCAGGCCATCTCCCAAGCCTTTCAGCAAAGCCTTCAGATGTTGCTTTAATCCCTTCTGCAAGGTCTCATGCTCTTTTCTCGCGTCTTTAGACCTTATTTTAGTCACTTGTGATAGCCTCCATTTCTGCAGGTTTTGTTCACAGAATTCCACAGGAAGTCTCAGTGCATGGCAGAGCACAGCATTCCTGTTTTCCTTTTTCTACTAGAAACAGCTCATTTGATATAACCTAGAATTGCATTTGCCTACTTGGCAACCCTATAACTTTAGTGTCTCATAGTCAGAGTGTGGTCAGTAATAGAAGGAGGTCTTTTTTTTTCCCTTTTGCATTTCTACGTAATGAACTTCTGGCTTCAAGCAGAAATCCTTCTGATTCATCCTTAAGGGCATTTTAAATGATTATAAATAATTTCCATTCTATTTGCAAATGCCATCAGCTCTTCCTGTTGGATATTCCTGCCCTTCTGTGTATAGCTGATGCTGCTATGTTTTGCATCCAGATATTTATTAAAAATATAAATCTTCTTGAGAAACTCCAGGAGTGATTTTCCTTGATCTGGCAGCTTGCCTTTCAGCATAGCCAACTGTCTCCTCTTCTCTAGCCAGCTCCTTTTCCACCTCATGGCTCTCCAGTGACCCTCCATTCCTCCCACAAGGTGTCATATGCTGGGCTCCCTTCACTAGAAAATGCTTCTGGTTTAGCTACAGGACTCAATTTCAAGGTTGAGCCTAACTCAGATGAAGCTGTTGTCCAGATCCCCTTTACACTTCAAGGGGGGAGTAGGCATGCTGAGGGCACAGTTCATCTCATCTTGACATGGGAGTCTGAAACAGGTCAAAAGAACAAGCGTTACAAGTGTTCCTCTGTCCCCCTTGAATAGAAAAAGACATTCAAGACACTAAAACGGGAGCAAATGCCTAAAGCTAGGTGGAATTATCTACCTTCTAGATACCTGGACTTCCCCAGAAATCCCTTCTATGATGCTTTTACAGAAGATGGCAGGGGGAGAAACTGCACAAGCAGCCAAACCCAGGCTCCTGCACATCCGGAAAACCTCCTACAGTTTTGACTGGACTTCTTTTGCCTTGTCTCCTGTACTGATTCCCTTCTGTGCCATTTTAGGAAATTTAAATTAAGTGGATTAAAAAAAAAAAGAAACCCACTTTCCCCCTTCTCTGTCTCTTATAAGTGCTGCTATATTGAACATAATTAAAAAGTAATACTAGTGTGCACCTTTTACCAGCCTTCTCAAAGCTGTATTAACAGTGAAATCACTGTGAAATTGTGTTTGCAATGATTTGTGTTTGCTTTGCTCCCAGTCACAGCCATCAAGAGAAAAAAAAATCACATGAAAAATCCAGTAAAGTTCCATACCAAGTACACAAATTTGGGCTGCAACTCCAGGAGCATCAGCTGAGAAAAAAACATCTGTAAGCCACCTTCTCATCCTTTGTATGCTTCTTATAGCTACAGATACAAGAATCTTCTCCCAGCCTTGAGATTTCATCCTGTCCATACTCTCGACAACATCTCCATAAGTAATGCGCTGCTCACCAGGGACTTTGTACAAATGCCGTTCAATATTGCCAGGAAATTCATTGCAGGAGTGCTGAAGTTAACACTGACACCAGCTCTCCACCCTCACATGCATTTTAATATGGAAGCTACAATGATACAAAAATACGTCTAAGCAATGGGGACCCTGTGTTCCCCTACCCAGAATGATTTCCAAAGCCTCCTAAAGATGCCACCTTAAATTTAGGAACCCTCCTCTAGTCGGAGACCAAAGCTCTCAAAGCCACAGGACTGCTACTAGAAGACAAAAGGCAGTAGGAAAACATATAAAAATCCACAGTAACTCTTGAACAGCCACTGCTGCTCCATAATAAAAGCATAATAGTGTGTGGCCCTCTTATAGCACTTTATCTGGGGATCTCAGTAGCTACACAATGGGTGAGTTAGTTTGTCTCTTAGCCTAAAAGAGAAAAAGGTCCAAAACAGAGCTGTGGGAACACAACACCTCTCCAGGTCAAATCACAATTCTCTGGGAGCTCTTCAAAGCATGGAGAAAGCCCTACTCATGGAGTATACCTTGTTCCATCTCCCTTTTGACACAAGAAGGATGCAGAAAAGCTGAGGGTCACATGGAGTGCATCAGAAGCAGCTTGGCATTTCTTTGCTACTGTTTCTGTGCTGATACTTACTTTCAATATGACATATTTTGCATATTAAAAATATTAAGTAAGCTTGAATTATTTTATGGGAGAGCTTGAATTATAGGCTATATGTAAAAATAAAGTACCATCTATGCAGTATAGAGAAAGGTATAGGCAATAAGGCAGATGTGTGCCCTGTGCATATTAAAACTTGTTTCTAAAATGTAGCCATTTTTTCTTGGTATTTCACATTTGAATTCTTTTTGGTAGAGAAATTCATGCTAATGTGAAGAAGCTTTTTACCAGAATATGAGGTGCAAGAATAAGTAGAAGATTTTTTTAGTAGCTTGTTGGTGTTTAATGGCCTGGAACTGTGTATAGTTTATTCTGAAGAAGACCAGTCAATTAAAGTATTATTCACCCAGTTGTTTTATTTTTAAATCTTTCTAAGGCATTTTGTACCACATGTTGCATAGGATATAGTCCTCTAGATATCCAAATAGCTCTTGATTCCACATTTTTTAAAACTCTCAAACCAATGGCTCCAGGCAATAGGTTCTGCGACATCAAAGCTGGGACAGCATTGCTTTAACATAAACATCCTAGATTGCAGTAGCCCTTGTCTTTGCCTTCCTCCCCTGGAAGGTGATGGCTTCCCATGTTCAAACAAAACATTTCTTCAATGCTAGGTCACTTCTTGGTTACAACACTGAACGGGCTGGACTCGCTGTAATCGCTGTCCTTGACATAGCTTATTCAATGTGTAGGGAAAAATGTCAAAACTAAACTGGTAAAGACCTCCACCCAGCCAGTTCTCGCAGTAGGCTAAAAAATATACATGTTAAAATGCCAGGACCGTCTAGCGTTTCACTTGAAATTCTCCATAGCAACACCACTTTGGTACTGTAGTGGGAAAAAAGAGTATAAAAAAAAAAAATCTAAGGTCTTCAAAAAGGCCCTTCAACTTTAAAGTGAATGTATTCGTGGAGAAATGAAGGGTCTGTTGTGCAGATGGCTGTTTGCTCTCATTGCTAGAAGCAGACAGTCTTCGGTTAGGAGGGAAGGGGAGTCCGGTAGCATATTACCATGCAAAAGCAGCAAGCTCTGCCTATGATGACTGCAATATTAACTCCCAGGGCTTCCTACGGCTGAGAGGCAGCAGCGGCAGCAGCAGCAGCAGCGAGTTTCACTTGCCCCCTGCCCCCCACCCCCCAGCTTCCAGGTTCAATAAAGATTACATCATGGAAAAAGTATGCCATGTAAGCCTGAGAATCAAAGCCGTCACAATTGGCGGCTGTTTAACTGTAATGTCGCTGAAACACATACTCCCCCTACGCGCACACACACTTTCCCCCTCACCCCTCCCATCCCACCCCGAACCCTCCTCGTCTCCTACGATTAAGGGTAGTATTATTGGGGAGAGGAAAATCTGATCAAAACTGTCGACCGCCAACTGCCGATTTTCTATGGATTCAATAAAGGCCACCTTAACGATTTCCCTAATTAATGGATGACATCTTTGGCTGGAGGAGAGGCGCTGTATTCTACTCTGCCTTAGTCTTTGTTAACCTTCTAATTAACTTTCGTAGGTCACCCAGGTCTCCCAAACCTAAAAGTGAAGAGAGCCATTGTGCTAGAAGCAGTAAACTTACTTTTTCTGCCTGGGTACTTAAAAGGGAGAACGATTATAGGCAGGGAAAAATAACTCCATTTAAACTCTTTGTGACTGCAGAGAATGCATAGGTCCCTGCCTTAGAAAATAATTGAAACACCTTTTATACCAATATTTGCATGCATAATAAACCAAATTAGCAAATATGCATCTAAATTCAGCTGCGGTTTCAAATTGATTAGGGATTTGGAGGGGGTTTTGGTCTTTTTTTTTTTTTTTTTGGAATGTGAACTTCAGTGGGTCAACAAAAGGAATTGGATTTCTTGAGCAAATTGCAACTGCAACAGCTACCAGCTTTTACACGGCATGAACTCTAGCAAAGAGTCTGGGCTAATGGTACACACACACACATTCTAATACTATAATATTAGGCCAGATTAATCCCTGTGGTAAGACCATTGAAGTCAATGGAATTGTATCAGAGATGAATTTGGTTCACTGCCTTTTGTGGAATCTAATATGAATTGACCATTGAGCTGGAGGCATCAAAGATGATAAATGCAGCCCTCTTTCAAACAGTCTGATGCAACCCAAAAAAGGGCAGGCAGAAGGCATTTAGGATGGGTGGCCTTTTCTTCTGTCTACAGCTTTCTCAGGGAAATTCTGCCCTCATTCACGCCCATTGACTGAAGTCAATTAAATTATTTTAATAAATTGTAATTAAAATTCACAGTGTACAATGAAAGATTGAAACTTCATAGCACAACTTGACTAATAAACCTGAAGTTAATTGCTTCTTGAAAGTAAAGATTGAGAGTGCTTCTTTGGCTTACGGAAGAGACATGAAATTAATTGTTCGTAGTTTTCTCTACTCAGCAGAGAACAGAGCAGAGTAGAAGAGAGTAATAATTGCTCCCCATTATAAACATACAGATGTACATCCCCGCACAAATATCTGACTGTGCAGCCCGTATTCCTGGACAGAATGTACTGAGCTTAAAATTTACATCGCCAAAAAAAAAATCTAGGACAGAATAGTTTGGAGAAGTTTTTGGATTAACTGAGGAGGAAGTATGATATGGTGATTAAAAGACGCCTGAAAATCAGGCTACCTCCAGTCTTATCCCTCACTGCTATTGGTTCACAGTGGAAAATGGTCTCTTTGACCTTGATTCTGTTTCTCCATCTTTAGAGGAGTTATGTTTCACCAAAGCAACATTTAAAAAAAAAGCCTTGAACTGATCAGATACAGAAGCTGTAGACATGCAAAATGCAACATGCCAAACCAAAAGTCTGAGTTTTAGAATAGCCAAATTCTTTTTTTGATGGCTTTCTCCTGCCACCATATACACATTTTCTAATGGAATTATTGGCATGTAAGAAGGCGTCTACTGCTTCTTTGCTCTATTGTCCAGTCAAGTGGTGCAAAGTATATTAATGATTCTCCCAAGTGTCCATTGTATGTTCTAGGAACAGCCTGGCAGTGGATACGTAACTCTGAGGAAATTTGAACTGTGCCACCTTTCAAAAATATCTTCAGTTAAACACGCCTTCTACATTTCTGCCTGCAAGGGCCTGAAGGAGGTTTGGCATCATGCGGGTTTGATTGCATGTCATGGTTCAACCCCAGCCGGCAACTCAGCCCCACACAGCCACTTGCTCACTCCTCCTCGGTGGGATGGGGGAGAGAATTGGAAGGGTAAAAGTCAGAAAACTCATGGGTTGAGCTAAAGACAATTTAACAGGTAAAGCAAAAGCTGTGCATGCAAGCAAAGCAAAACAAGGAAGTCATTCACCACTTCCCCTGGGCAGGCAGGTGTTCAGCCATCTCCAGGAAAGCAGGGCTCCATCACGTCTAACGGTGACTTGGGAAGACAAACGCCATCACTCCGAACATCCCCCCTTCCTTCTTCTTCCCCCAGCTCTATACGCTGAGCCTGACGTCATATGGTCTGGAATATCCCTTGGGTCAGTTGGGGTCAGCTGTCCCGGCTGTGTCCCCTCCCAGCTCCTTGTGCCCCCCCAGCCTGCTCGCTGGTGGGGTGGGGTGAGAAACAGCAAAGCCCTTGGCTCTGTGTGAGCACTGCTCAGCAGGAATGAAAACATCCCTGTGTTATCAATACTGTTTTCAGCACAAATCCAAAACATAGCCCCATACCAGCTACCGTGGAAAAAATTAACTCTATCCCAGTGTTACAGAAGAAATTTGATGAACTGTATTGTCTCTGAATAGTCTAATTTAGCATCAGTGGCTTGGCATTAGCAGCTAAAGTAGCTGAAGCCTTAGGCTGCAAGAGCTGAGAGAGAGTAAACTTTTTTGAGAAAATTACTGCTGATAACAAAGAACTAGCTGAATTTAGCAGATACAAGCAGAATGAGGAAGATAAGGACCAAGGAGACAATTCCAAGAGAATGAAGTAACTTCAGAAGAAGGCCAGCCCAGCCACAGTGGAGACTGATAAGAAATCAAGAGACCACTGACCAGAATTAAGTGGTTGGACTTGGAGCTGGACTTGGGGATCAGGTGATGCGTGGTATGGGTATAACTGAGAGGCACGAATTGGGGAGGAAAGACATTGCCGAGGAAAGACAATCAAATTACATGTATGGGATCAAGATACAGAAAAGAAGCAGCACATCTTCCCTGCCTCTGGAAGTCACTGCCACCGGACAGCTGGAGGACGAATGAAGGCCCAGGGCTCTACCCTGCTCCTACTGAACACCGCAACCGGGCAATGTTTTACCTGACCATTCAGAAGACAGACATTTTTGCAGACAAGTGATCCCGTATCAATGGTTAGGTATTGCCCTTTATAGCTTAATGAAAGCTTTCAGGGTCCCCAGTGTCAGGGTCTGCCTCAGAAGGAGTATTTGTACTAAAGCAAGGGGTCTTCAGAGAAAGGTGTCACTGTTAAGGTTCTCAGGAAAACTGGGTTCATTCTCAGGCACCAGCACAAACTTCCCATGTGACATGGAGCCGGGGGGATTCATCTCACCTGACTTTTAATATCCATGTGAAGATATCTGCATCTGAGCCTTATGAGACTGGATGCCTTGAGAGTCAGTGGAAGGAAAGACGTCATACAACTACTAACCCAGAAGTGCCTATTTTGGATGTCTGGTACGGGAAGGATGAACTGTGGCCCAGAAGAGTTTTCTCCCAATTGACCATGAAGAGTCCACATACCAAACTTGAACATTTGCAGTTAGTACTGCAGATGTCTGCTTTGTGGTCAGATGAATCCCACCTTCAGTCCCTCTGCACTTCTGTTCCCCATTTTTAGAAGGAGATAATGATACCTCCATTCTTCTATCTTTTGCCCTTTTTGCCCTCTTAAACAGTAAGGTCCTTAAAGACCTGTCTGAGATTCCCCTGGTAGGAAGTAGACAGCTACTTTTAGGGTGTCTACTAAACTGGTACTTTTACAATGCAATTAATCTAATCCAAAATTCTAAAGCTAAAATAGATCTGAGGAATACATCATAAAAGTGTCTTTTTTCTCAGCATAAAGCAAGATGGAGATAACCAATTCTGCAATTCAGATTTCTAAAGTCAAGTAAAATTAACCTCCCCTGTTAATACAACAACAAGCACAACAGAGGTATCTGATGAAAATAGTTTAGATACCTTGTAATACTATTTTAACTGCCTTTGCATCTTAAATAATCCAATGACTAATTAATTGGGAAAACCTTGTTAACACCCAGTAGAATAAAGTGTAAGACATATTCCTCAGTAATAAACATAACAGACACTTTAAAACTTGTTATTTCAAACTAAATAAATGATCTGTGGAAATATTTCACAGCAATTGAGACATTCATTATCTCTCTTCTTGACACAACTCACAGGGTTGTGTGTGCCCAGAACTGGACTTAACTTTCTGACTCTGACATTAAAGTCGTATTTCACAGTCTGTGAAAGAGGCAACAGCTAGAGGTTGATGCCTCCCTCCAGCTCAGCCTAACCTTTTCCAGAAGGAAAAAATTATTTTTACCAGATAGCCTTGCAGAACCTGGTAGTGTGCAGTTAAATTAAATTATGATCAGTTGTCATCCAGAAACAACAATTTCATGCAAATAACCATAAAAAGAACTTACAAGCAGAGAGTGTAAACCTGGGCTCCTGAAATGCATTTAATTTGTCTTCTCACAACACAGAAATTATCTTTTTTAGGTCAAATTGGTAGTGAAGCCCTGGGCACATATCTCACTGAATCCAACTGCCTTGGCAAGACTGGAGTTGGACCTCAGGAACTGCAAATGCTCCAACTCCAGTATTATCGCCTGGACTAGAAATTCCACCCTGTCACCTTCTCAGCCCTGAGGGGTGTGATGAGCTGGCTTCCCAGCCCAGGAGGCTCATATGGGCTTTCTCCATCCTCTGAACTTTTCTGTGGAGGAGGAGCCCATGGTCTCAACAGAAACAGAGATGTCAGTCCTTGTCCTTAGCAACTTTAGAGTGAGCTCAATTCTCAAAAGTGACCTTGTACAAAGCAGAGCAAGGCTGCACATTTGTTGCCTCTTGGTGTTTCCATACCAAATGTGTTTAATTTACATGAAAAAAAAGATAGTGCCTCACCCTGCTTGGCACACTGGCAGAGGCAGCCTGGGCTCTGAGAGGCAGGAGGCTTGATCACCTCTGATCACCTAGATGCTCTGCAGCAATCTTGCCTTCACACTCAGCTGTCCCCCCACTGATGTTACACGTTTACCCAATGGGGCTGAGCAGATGGCCCTGCTTGGGGCGAGCACAGTGCAGCCCAGTGCAACTGGCATCCTGGTACGTACTACAGCACCCGCGTGTCTGGTAGACATGAAAAACCAACTCTACCCTGTCGCCTATCTTGTGCCAGTAAATACAGTGCCCAATGCAAGGAACACCTTAATAAAGTTTCGATGCAATAGGCCTGCTTCTCTTGGAAGGCAAGAGCCATCCGTACAGTTCTTGTGGTACAAAAAAGCACAACTCATATTCTTATTTCTCTACAGGCCCCTTTACATTGCCAGAGCTTTGTGGATGAGCTGGATTAGATTTACAAAGCAGTCTTAGACACAGGAAGGGTGACTGAGCTGCTCAGCATTGCCCAATAGCAGAGATGTAGGGAAAGCAAAGGCCTTATCTCCAAAATCAGGTATTTTAAGTGCCGCCAGGCTGATACAGGCACCTGTATGTTGATCTTGGGCACTGAAGAGAAAATCAGGAGTGAAAGGAAAGCACTTTGCTCGGCCCTAACAGGACAGCCTGTTGCTGAACACTAGACTTTCTAGGCAGGGAGCAACAACGACAGGCTCAGGAGGTAGGTCCATCTGTCCAAGATGCAAACCCTGATATCTGAGAAGTTCGGAGGATTCCAAAGGGTTTATATGGATGAAAAAGAAAAAAAGAGAATGCATAGATTCTTCCCTGGCTGTTTTATTTGAAGAGTCGCCTTTATATTTCCCAACTACACCAACTGAGGCAGGACTACGGGCTTTGGAAACCCTTATGGCCACACCTGAAACTAGATTAATATGTCAAAATCCCTTGTATATAATGGCACTGCTATCGCCCCAGTTCTCTTTGCCTCACTGTGAACTGTTATGTCTGTCAGCTGTGGTGCCTGTCCCTTTCTCCCCTGTTTTCTTATCTGCTTCCTTATAGTGTGTTCCTGGTAACCCTTCTTCTCCTTACTGTTGCCAACTGCATTTCTCTTGTTGATTTTTGCAGCTCGAGTCCTATTTTAAGAGCTTCAGGTTTCAGCTGCCAGCTCAACAGAGAGTCACTGACCTCACTGCATAGCTGTTTCTGCCTTTTACACCTTGAGCACTCTCCAGTTACCTTTTGGCTGCTCTGATTTCTTTGTGTTTCTTTGTCCTCCCTTTAGCCCATCAATCTGGTGATAGTTACCCATAACTCTCCTCTCAGCTTGCCTTGTTGCCCTTCCACACCCACTAACTACTAACTCTGCCAGCCTCTACACTGCCTTATTTCATCCAGGCACATGGTCTGGCGAATGCCTCTGGAGCCTTGCGTTCATCGTCTGCATCTTTGCATTTATCCTTGGAAAAAAGCCCTTTCTTCATCCACTCCCTGCGAGGGTCCCTTCAGCCTCCTCCCATCCCTACTCATTCTTTGATTAGCACTTTCCTTCCCCAGATTCACCAGCATACTCTTTCTATGGATTGCCCTCTTCGTCTGTTTTCAAATAAGTCTCTGAAGTCTCTGCAAAAACAACCCTCCTCTACATACCATTATGCCTTTCTCATCTCCTTTACCTCTTATCCTTTCAAATGACTAGTTTACTCCCATTCTCTTGAACTCACCTCTCTGACACTCAGCAGTCTGGTTTTCAGCCACTTCACTCTGCAGGAATTGCTCTCTCTAAAATCACTAATGATGTCCTTCTAGTCAATTCTAACCGCCTCTTCTCCAGCCTCTTTCCCTTTGATTTTTCCAACACCTTTGACATATCAGACCATTCCTTCCCTTGGAGTTCCCCACAACTCAGCTGCTCTGCTGAAAATTGCCATCTTTAGTTTTAGGAGAGCTTGATAGCTGACAGCCAGAAGCGTAAGAATAGGGGCACAGTGAAAAGGATAATTCTTTGTATTGTTTTCTGCACACTAATGAAGCTCTTCTTAGGAAACCATGAAAATTTTAAGGGCATATCCAACAGCAAGGAAAACCCCAGCACAAGATCTCTTTGCTTCCTATAGACCTCTATGCCAGACTTAATGTATAATATGAGAGATTTCATCTTTCATATCTTCATCGTTTCCTTGATGGATTCTTGTAAGGAGGAAGAAAAGGGAGAATAATGAAACCAATAATTTCATCTTTCTACAGATTTGTTGTTTCATGTCTCTCTCTGTTTACTGATAAAAACAGATATGGATTAATTCTGAACTATATACAGATACACAATACAGACAGAAAGAGGATCAGCCTGGGAAGATAACGGAGTCTTTCCAGTGTCAGGTTAGCTGAAAGCCAAAGAACATCGTACCGGGAAAAAGCAAATGCAGTGGCGTAGCGAAGGTCACAGTCAAAGGTTCGGGGCTGGGGGGTTAAATCCTACAGCTCAGCAATGAAGCCAGAGGCTCTTTTCAAGTTAGGCTCTACTTGCAGAGCTACATGGATAACATGAACAGATGTTCCTACTGTTTGGCTCTCACTGTACCCATTTTTAGAAAGATAGTTCTAACTGAAAAGTGAACAGAATAAAATCTTTAATCACTTTATGTGGACCTTAAAAAATCAGAAGTTTATGCGCAGAGTGCACAGAGGTGTAACACATGAGAACTATGAACTTCAAATCAAACTGCCACACTCTGTACCCTTCTACCCTAGTTTCAAGCTCTGTTTGCCTGCCATATAGTCTGCAGCAAAGCTGTGGATGATAAAACACACTGTGTTTCCCATTAAAGTAAGAATAGGTTGCAGAAAATGATGTTTAAAAAATCAGGGGAATTAACTTTAACTGTTGGATGGCCTACTCCCTCCCCCGTGTGTCAAAGCAATTAGTGAGAGTCAGATCAAAGGATCCACTCTGCGGAAAAGGGAGAAATAGAATCCAATGTGAAACGTCCCCCTGCAAAGACAAAATATATGCAAATAAATTGCAGGTAACTAGGAGATCTGATACTATACCACCGCCAGGAGGAGAGGGTCAGCAGTTACATCTGATAATAGCCTCTCTCTTTTATTTGGGGATTACCATTTTCCAAAAGAAAAGCTAAATATTGATTAAGTGATATCTCAAATACCACAAGATTATCAAAGCAATTACAGGGATTAACTTCCCAAAATGCTCCAGTATAACCTCAGCTGCAGAAACTGTGCCAAGTTGGTAATGGCTATTAACAGCTGTATGCACAAGAGTAATCCCCTGGTTTTCTTTTGTCCTCCCTCTCTCTCTGATTGCTCCTATATATATTATAGTTTTTCTGAGTGCACGGGATGTACCACTTGGGAACCTCCTTCTGCATCCCCTGGTGGGACCTGCTTAGAGTCAGAGGAAGTCAAAGGTTATTCAAGGAGGGCACAAGACATCTAGTTGTGTTGCCCACTTTCACATGAGAAAACCTGCCCTGCTAGAAGATGGCAGGAGACTTTGCCAGTCATGAAGTCCTGTATGGATATGCTGACTTCGATCACACTAACTAACTCAGTCTTGTTCCCTGACAGCGCTATCTACCTAAGGATTGAATGTGGTGCAGACACCTTTGAGAATAGCATCAGATGGCTGGAGATGTTTATCCCCACTAAATAAGAGCTCTAGCTTGGTCCCCAGCATGGTCACAGAGCCCAAGCTGCTTGGTAGCTTTCTATCCCCAGAGCCCACTCTCACGTTCACACTGATGGGGACGGCTCGCTTTTGCTTCCATTTTCCTCCCCTCACTCTTCTCTTAGGGGGAGAAGCAACTTTAAAGCATGGGAGAGACAGACAGAGAGAGCATGACGCCCTATAATCCAACAAGTCAACTTCCCGAGCTCAAACATGAACTGATTTTTTTTTTCTTCCCTCGCCTTATAAAAAAGAAATTGACTTTTGTTTGGAGTTTGTGAAAAGTGGGACTCGGGGCCCAGTCAATGGGGCTCCCCGCAGCGCGGGCTGAGTGGAGCCATCTCGAACCAGTCAGCCGCGGCACCAATTAATCCGCTCTTTGTCACAGCCCCGGCCTCAGCAGCAGTGGCAGCAGTAGCAGCAACACATTTGGCCATTGTTCAGACCTTCATGCAACGGGATTTACCCTTTCAAAGAGGCAGTTTTGTCCCAAAGAGTTCGAGCGGAAGTTTCTCACTGACAATTTGCCCCAAATAGATAGATTTGTCAGCAGCAACCTTTAAAAGCAAAAAGCCATGGAGGAAAAAGGGGAGAAAAAGAAGTGTGGGGGGAAGAGCAAGTGCATCCTTGTCTGTCTGGGGGTCTGTCCTGAGCAGGTGGGGTGGGCGCAGGGCCTGAGGTACAGAAGGGCGAAATGGCATTGATGGGGGCTCTTGTTCACCTCAAGGCAGATGTAGCAAGGGAGCTAACAAGCTCCCAGGCTGTTGTATAGCTGCTCTGACTTCTAAAAGCCTTTCAGGGAACTTCTTTTACATGGCATTGTCACAGCACTGTGCTAGGCTAGCCAGGGTTTCCCAGCCTCAAATACTCCACCAGCAGCTCAACTCTGAGAGCAGCAGGCGTCATTCTCCATGGTCTTGCCACCAAAATCTACATTTAAACCAATACAAGGAGTTTTCTGTAAACAGGCTGGTGTAGCTTTTCCTATGCTAGGTGCACTGGGGCCCATATCCCAGGCAGAAAAGGTGAAACAAACCCAAAGTTATTTCTTGCCCCCACACCAATGCCGCTGTGCCCCTTACAGGCACACTCCCCTTTGGACTTCAAGGACTGTTTGCATGAATGGAGGCTCGCTCTGTTACAAACTGCAGCTGTTCACATGCACTGCTGTTGCTCCCACCCTCAGATCGTAGCACATCACAACATCCCTGGCTCACACATGGGACCTGCCCTTCCCCACAACACCTCCCCACATACTTCAAAACCAGAAAGGGAAAAGCGCAGGAATCTCTCTCCCCAGCTTGGGCTCCTGCAGATCCAGGTCCATGTACACACAGCCTCTCCCGGCAGCATGGAGACACCTGCTCTCACATTGGAAGGCAGCAGCTGGGAAGTTCCCAACCCTGTCAGATTAATCTCTCTTAATAACACAAATTTTGGGGAAAATGGAAGAAATATGCCTAATCTCACCTGTGATTGCACCTTCTGTTACGCCCAGTCGGGTGGCGAGGAGGTGGCTAACAGGTTTCTGCGAGCACCATGGTGCTGAAAACTAGAGCCCTGCTTTTTCCTAGGAAAGGCTGGAAGAGGTTGTTCAGCCTGACATACGTTGCCCTTTGCATACAAGAAACTATCATCTCATCACCTAGACATAAAGTATAGCCTGCCCTGCCCCACCCCAGAGGCCTTTGCACAGCAAAGAAGCCAAATTCGCAGGAGAACAAGTAGTTCTGCTGTAGTCACAGTGTTTATCTACTGCTATTCAGGCAGTTTGGCTTCCCAAACAAAGTTAAAGAAACCCAGTTCACTGAAGTAGATCTGCTGCAGCTATCTGACCAAAAGGAGAGGCGTGAGAAATGGATGCAAGGCAGCTATACAGCCCTAAAACTTCACAATGAACGCTGGAAACTCCATTGCTGGGTGACAGTCGGTCCAGCTCTTCTGTCAGAGTACTTTGTCTCACTGTATCTTAAATGAGTTTGATCTACATTACTCAAAGAAAGAACCTCATTGTTTGAGTATTGCCCAACCCACTGGTGTTTATTTGATGGCCTTCCCAAGGCATTTCCTGAAAGACACAAGAAAAATAAAGGCCAAGTTCAAACTGACATAAAAAATGTCACCAGCCTGCTTTATACCCACCAAGTTCCCCTAAGCCTGCTTACACCTGCTCTTGGAAAGGGAAAAGGGTACAAGTGGCTGCAACCTAATTATAAACCAGCCAGAAGCAGGCATTGTTTACAATTAGGTTAGGGCCATTGCAAGTGAATTGGTTTACAGCAAAACTAGAACACACTAAGCTAAAACTGAAACATCAGGCTCCACACCTGAAGACACCAGTGGGTGTCGCATGTTCTAGGTGGCCTTCAACACACGGGACAAAGAGTTCAACAAACAGTTGCAGAGCAGCAGTGTCCTCAGTTGCAGCAGATGGGTGTAAGACCTAAGACCTTCCCCATCTGCAGAGGAGTTTTAAGATACCACAAGGGCAAGGAAGTAAGGATGGACACACCTTGCAATGGTGCAAGGCACTGAGATGGGGTAGAAGTCAAGCAGTACAATTGCAAATATGTTCAAATACAGTTTTCTCCAGGAAGTCCAGCAGAGAGAGACGCCTATGTGGCATGTCTCCTATGGAGGCCTCACTCATTCAACTCTTCTGGAAATGCACAAGTAAATTAACACTGTTCTTCCCTGGCATGGGAAGAACACTGGTACGAGGGACAATGGTATTCCCTAGGAAGTTTAGCTGCCCCACCCTTTATTCCCTTAGAATGACTGGCCCTGGTCATCAATCAAATCAGCGAGGTTCCCAAGACCAAAACTCTTCTTCCTCCTCAAGTAGTGATTTTGCCTATGATTTCCAATAGAAGAAAAGTCTAGCTACTGGATATGACAGAAAATATTCTACCAGCTACAGTGTGTTTACCATGTGCACAGAAAAATGAACAGAAGAATAAGCCATTTCCTCTGTTTGTCTGTCAGGTGCTGAATCATGTCAACCTCATGCCAGCAAAAGTGCTAGGTGGATTTGAGCAGCATCAGCCAACACTGCAATGATAATATACAGAAAATGTCAATAATCAGATGCTCCTGACAGTACAAAACCGGTTAATCAACAATACAGTAGATTTTTTAAAACTTCCCATGTGTATTTGCAGCTAAATTACAGTATTTGGATCACTCTTGGAGTTTCCAAGATTTTGGATTTCCAAGATTTCATGATTTAATATGCAGTATAGTCTCTGCACTTGTATTTGGAAGAAAAGCATTGTTGAGCAATAATCTGCGCATTGGAATTCTACCGCTTTAACTAAGTGATCTGCCACACAACTTTGCTTACCAGTATCAGCACTGCCACGGAACAGAGTAATTATGAAAAGCAGTTAATGTAAACATTACTAGTTGTTATTACTCCACATGCACCGTTCCATGCTGAATTGCCATCCATGCCAATCCTCAGAGTTTTAGATTCAATGCTTCAATGCTTTGTGGTCTGTATTGCCGCACAAAGAGCTAAGTCACAAGATAAAGCTCTGTCCTGGGATTCCCACCACACATTCCCCTTTATATTTCTTTATAAGAGCCATTCCTCATGGAAAAGAGGGACATACAGTTACTGGATCACATCTCAACAAAGAGATATCCTCTCCCATATCCAAGCACCTGTGATTCCCTAGTATTTACAGTGACAAAATATTCTCGTGACAACTATAGCAAAGTTGCATCTCGCAAAATCACATGAGGACATGAGTAAAAATATCTGAAGTCTCTTTTAGGAGCACTTAGAGCTTGGAATCCTTGGGTCAGTAGCATGCAGTTGCCCCACACTGCAGAAAGCACTCCAGGCACCAGGGTTTGTGAACCAGCAAAATACATTGCAAGTTCAAGGACGTGCATTGTATTTGAATGGTGAAATCTTAGCTGAGGACTGACAGGACTCTTCAGGTCAGATAGGCTGCCTAAAACTTTGATTGTTCATGCCAAATTCTGCAGATCTTGTGCACACCAGCAATCCTGTTGAAGCCCATTAAACTACTGCCTATTTCATATTTATGATGGAAGACCGCAGGATCAGAATCTGCCTCAGTGTATGTTTTCATTGGACTGCATTTCCTGTTCAGGTAGAACAAGTGCAAATAGCTGCAGGAGTTAAATCATTTTACAGAGGAACACAGCAGAGCTCTGCTTTCCTCGTTTCTTAGAGGTAAGAGTGCTAGATTTTGTTACACAGGCTGACGCCACTGGTTTTTCAAGCTCAACATCCTGGCCTCATCAATGTCTGAAAACTCAAAAGGCAGAAAACCCCAACCAACCTCATAATACGTCTAGCTGGTTGCAGAGTGACGCATACCGTGCTCTTCTCTGCTTGGACTTGCCAGTAGTTGCTCTACCTGCAAATATATTCTGTGACCTATACTTTATGAAGCAAGAGATAAAGCAAGCATGTCTATAAATATCATGGACAGCCATAAAACTACTAAACTCTCCTTAAAAATCTATCTGCATCAACTGACTCAATACTTTCAAGCAGCACTGAATGCGATATGCTGACTCAATGCTGCATCTGGAAGTATTTATTTTTGTTGGTTCTAAATTCGTTTCCTGAAATAGATATCACAGATCTGGTCACCAGCCAATATCAAGAGATATAGCTAAATTGAAGTCAATGGAGCCGAGCCATTACATTGCCAGCCAGAAATACGGCCCTTCCCAAGAGCATTCCTTGCTGCCACTACACAGTATTTTGTGCAATTGCCTCAAAGGTCAGCTTGTTAATAGGCTTCTACAGCAAAATTTGGGAGGCCAATCTACCATAGAAATTATTATGCTCAAAGTGCAATCAATCAGGATCATAGCTGAGGCAACTCTTTCCTACACACACACACAAGTGCTTAGGATGTAACCAGAGCTATTTGTTTAACACATGGGTAAAATGATTTTTAAATGTCACAGCATAGCTCCAAGATGTATTTATTCCTCGTAGTCAGCATTCTTTTGTTGGCAATTTAAACCTGTTAAAGGATAGACCCAATCTTATTTTAAGTTTTCTTTTACTGAGTTAATAATATATTTGCCCTCATATTTGGACCTTTCACTAGTTTTATACAGCTGTGTCTCTACCGGCTTCAGTATTGATACTGTCTTTTGTGTTCATGTCAGGAAAACTAAAATGAGGCTGTTTCTCTCTAAATTAGATTGCAGCTGCTGCTACATCATTGGCTTATTACGACACTTTGATTTATATCTAACTAGCAAACTAACAAATAAGTCAAGTTACTAACTAGAGCCGCTTTGTTAAGTGCTTGTCTGGCATTGTCTAGATGGGATCAGGTACCAATGTAGGCGTATAAGCCAAGCCTGACATATCCCTTTCAAAGGCATATGTGATTAATGGGGCATTTCATTGCTGCAAGTGAACTCAGGCTTGTTCCACCCCTGAATACGAGTATTGAGAAGAAGTGCCGTGGCTTACGGAGATACTCTTTTCTCAGCTATCTTCCTTAGGTATAATTTTCCCCGCTGTTCTGCGCAAGGTGGCTTTGCTAACATATACTCATCAGATGCACATGTGGAAATAGAGCTACATAGTCACTGTTTCATGCAGTCATTAACTTATTTAACTGAGCACGCACATGCACAATGGAGAAACTCGCCACTTTTTCACTGGCATCTGTGGGGAACGCAGGTGTTCCCCAACTTTTTGCCGGATGGATTACTCAAGATGGAGGATGGGCTGAGAGCTACTCAAGCCCAAAAGCCACCAGAGGTAACTGGTATGTTCACTGGGACACCTCAGCACGCAGAGATTGAACACAGGGCACCACCACCAGCTCAGGGAAAGTCATCCCCAGCTGCAGCAGGAAGGTGGCTTCGCTTTATGGAGGATACGTAAACATGATGAAATCCCCGTGCGCCAGGAGAGAGGGAGCATTCACAGGAGAGTCTTTTCACTGGGTCATCCTTCTGTACCTTGGATTTTCACATTTTGGAAAAAAGCCTTTTCTTGCCCTGTCTGGAGAAAACTCACAGCACGAAGCTGTGGTGTTTTGGATTTTTTTTTAATTAGCCACGGCTCTCAGCGCGTCCCTGCAGCCCTGGAAGGCACACAGCTCCAGGGCATCCATGAGGTGGCACCAAGATGGCCGCCAGGGCAGTTGCCACGCAGCGTCCTCAGCCCCCGGGGTCAGCCATGTTGGGTGCGACAGCCCAGGCAGGGCACGGGGAAGGCCTGCGACGCCATCGCTGGGTGTACGGTGCAGGGCCCTCCAGGGAAGGCGTCTGTGAGGCAGGGGCTTCGCAAGGAAGACTCAATACCGCAAAAGAGCTCGTTAGGTGCATTTCCACCACCCGCATGAGGAGCAGCCCGAGCTGGGCATCAAGCACAGCCATGTCACAGGCCAGGAGCGTGGCAGGGCAGCTGAGGAGCAGCACGGTCCCTACAGCGGCCTTCGTGGTGCCACTGCCCGTCCACCTGCCTGCAGGTGGATGCAGAAAGGGATTTGTGGTGGTGCTGCAAAAACACGGACTGTGACCTACAAAGAAGGGAAGGCGCCTCAGACTTCAGGGGGGATTGAGCAACCCAGAAGAACTAAACCCGGCAGGTATTTACGCTGCGAGAGTGCTGCCGTGCTCACCTCCCTGCACGGGGCTGCCTAAGGTGGCGAGGGACGTCCCCGGCTCTTCCCTGGCACGTGCACCAAAGGAGGAGAGTGGAGATAGCTTCTCGAGCGCCGCAAAGCAACAGCAGCTCCTCCTCCCAGGAGAAAATAGCTCTATCCTTTCCTTCCTTATCTCCTTTCCAAGAAAACGGGTATGTTAGATTTGCCTGATCTTACCCACCTGCTTCCCATTGAGAGAAATGGATGAAAACAGCACATCCGTATATTCTGCTGCTATATCCATGCACCTCTGGCAGCTTAAATTTTTCCCTGCCTGACCTCCTTCACTTTTTTCTTTTACTGAAGGTTTTTTGGCTCCCCATCCAAAGAGCAGAGAAGAGGAGCAAGGTAAAGGCAGAAGGAGCAGTGTACTTGAAGATGGGTCGCCCGTTGGATTTTTCTTGCTGCTAAGACTCCAACAGAAGAAAAGATACCTGGCAAGAGACTGAGGCACAACGCTGAGAAATGTCACCATGTAATTGTAGTCATAGTCCAGAGTTCTGAAGGAGCTATAGTGAAAAGGGAATACATGCCAGCTTCTGTGGCAGGATTGATAACTATTTGTACTTCCAAGGCATTACGAGGAGACAGCAAATTTCATTACTTTATTAGCATCTTCTGTATAGGTAGGACTGCCTAATAAACAAAATGCTAAATATAATTGTTGCGGTTTAACCCAGCAGGCAGCTAAACACCACACAGCCGTTCACTCACTCCCCCCGCTAGCAGGATGGGGAAGAGAATTGGAAAAAAGGTAAAACTCGTGGGTTGAGATAAAGACAGTTTAATAGGACAGAAAAGGAAGGGAAAATAATAATAATAGTAATGATAAAGAATATACAAAACAAGTGATGCACAATGCAATTGCTCACCACCTGCTGACTGATGCCAGCCAGTCCCCGAGCAGGGGGCTGCCACCCCCTGCCCAACTCCCCCCAGTTTTATTGTTCAGCATGATGTTATATGGTATGGAATACCCCTTTGGCCAGTTTAGGTCAGCTGTCCTAGCTGTGTCCCCTCCCAGCTTCTTGTGCCCCCCCCCAGCCTACTTGCTGGCAGGGCTGTGTGAGAAGCTGAAAAGTCCTTGACTCTGTGTAAGCACTGCTCAGCAACAACGAAAACATCAGTGTGTTATCAACATTATTCTCATCCTAAATCCAAAACACAGCACCATACCAGCTACTAGGAAGAACATTAACTTTATCCCAGCCGAAACCAGGACAATAATGGTAAATGCTAAATGGTAATAATGATAAATACTAAATGTTAACTATAATTTCCAGCCTTGTTGGAGCTGGACTACTTTTCCACCCAACGATCATGGAAACAGCTTTGATGATAGAAGCTGTAGTGAAAAGCTGGAGTGGGGAGAGAGCTCTTCCCTGTACTCTTTGAGGATGCATCTTGCCTTCACATTCAGGGCTGAGATATCTCTGTCCATCACGGAAACCACAGGAACAGCTCCAAAGAGACAGAGGACACACCTCATCTGATGCAGGATTGGAAAGCAACACCAGGCACAGCCCAGGGGACAGGGAAGGGCTGATGGTTTGCTCCCTCCTCAGTGAGGCGCAGCCCCAGCCCAAGTGCAGAGCCAGCTTTGGGTGTCTGGGTTATGTTAGTGGAGCTCTGGGTGGAGAGGTGGGTAGTCTGAGCTCTTCTTTTTTTTCCCTTGGCAGAGCCTGATGCTGTACATGGGAGGGAAAGCCCTGCTCATGCTCAGAGCAGCCTGCCTCTGGTGTGGCTGGAACCTGTGGATGCAGTTTGACCAGCCTTTCCAGTGTTTTTCAGGTGCCTTTGAGTTTACAGGGCAAAGAATTGTGGCTGCTGTAGGGCCAGAGATCTGCCTCACTAGTGCAGGGGGTGCCCTGGGCCAGGTTTGGGCCCTGCTGCCATTTAATCCCCTCTCTTTGTTTTGGCCTCCAGGCCCTGCTAATGTAGCATAGTCACCTCCTTCCCTGTTGCTTTGAACGTTGCTCAAGGAGGTAAACTTTTCCCTGCCTCCCTGGCAGCAGATTTGGAGTGAAAATCTGTCCGCATTCCCTGATCCACCAGTTTCTTTGCTTTCTGGGATCTCCCTGAGCAACTTCCCAGCCCTCTGGACAGTGTCCCTCAGTGTTAGGCAGGACCAGGCTTGTCCAGATTGAAGGCTTCGATCTGTGCCACAGATGCGCTGGTCCCATGGGGAGCAAAGAGCAGAAAGTCACTGGTATCCCAGTGCTGTCCAGAGCCATCCAGCTCTGTGACACAGGTATGGGACAGGCGCAAGAGTGATCACCCATGACCTGGGACAGAAGGACAAAAGATGACAGGCAGAAGGACAGGGACAGCGTGTTTGGTGCTGGGCTGAACCACAGCCAGCAAGGCAGAAGTCAGTTGTGGCGCATTACCATATCGCACCGGTGGCAGGGATGAGAAAGCAGTGACTGAGGGACATCCGAGGGCTTCACAAGCTCCTCAGCAACCGCTGGCCCTGCTCTCTGGTGCTGTTGCCCGCCCTAGCTCGCATCTGCAGGAGAGATGCTCTTTCCTCCCTTCCCAGATGCGCACCTCTCCCCCACCCTTGGGCTGCTCTACCAGCTCCCACCTCACAGAGAGTTTCCAACAGGAGTGCGAGAGCTCGGCAGCCTCTCGGCGAAACCAGAGCTGCTGAGTTGGGACGGGGTCCCACCTCTGGCCCCTCGCCGCCCCCCTGCACCCCGGCCCCGGCAGCGCTGCTGGGACACTCGGGGGCGGCGGGCTGCAGAGGCGCGGCGAGCTCGGCGGTGCCCGGGAGTCAGGGCAACCCTGCGGGGCAGGCGGGGCCCTCTTCAATCCCCCGGGGGCCGGGGCGGCAGGAGCCCGCCCGCCGAGCCCGGTGTGGGGAGCAGGAGGAGTGACCCCCGGCCGCGGGCGGGCTCCTTGCACGGCCGCCGTGCAACAGGTCCCGGCGCCGGGGAGCGGGGAGCCGCCGGCCGCGGGGCTGAGCTCGGCGGTGCCCCCCGGCCGCGGGGAGCAGGCGGAGGCGATCCCGGCTCCGGGCACCGGGAGACGCGGAGTTTTTGCGGGCTGGGGCAGGGCAGAGCGCTCCCCGCTCCTCCCGAGGGGGAAAACAACCCGCCCGCCCTGCTCCCCCCCGCACACCCCCGCCGTGCGCCTCCAGGAGCCAGCCCGCCCCCGCTCCCCCCCGTGCCAGCCTCCGGCTCCCGCGGCAGGACGGAGGAAGGCTGGCGGCCCGGCCCGGCCTGGCCCGGCCCGGCCCGGCTCGGCTCACAGACCCGGCCCGCTCCCAGCCGGCCTCCAGCACAGCCGCTGCCCGGGCCGGGGCAAGGGCAGGGGCAGGGGCGAACCGCAGGCGGGCCCCACCTCGCCACGGGAAAATGCAAAAGAAACGGGATCTTGATCCGTTCTTTCTGCTTTTCTTTTGTCTCCTCTTTTTTCTTTTTTTTCCTTGTTTTTTTTCTTCTTTTTTTTGGGGGGGGGGTCCCTTTTTATGACAGCGAGGGCACAAGGCGAGTGAGGAAGCGGAATCATCTCGGCAGCCGCTGCATTTTGTGTGGAAGCCGCTCGGGGGTTCATTAATATCATTAGCATTTAACCCCCTCCCTGCCCCCTCCCCTTCCCAGCGCAGGGTGACGTCACGCAGCGGCAGGAGTTGGGGGGAAAGCAAGGGAAGCTCAGTGGGCAAGGGGCGTCCCTCTCCCCTCCCCGCCGCTGCCTGTCACAGCCTCTCTGCCGATATTATAGGGGCCGAAGCCTGGAGCTCAAAGCGCAAAGTCAGCCAGTGTAATGAACTTCTGGAAACCTTTCCCTTTTTATACCATTCAGTTTCTGAGAGGCAGAGACAGCCTCCTCTGACGCCTTTTCCCCCCTTCCTTTATTTTTTCCAGGCTCTGATCTCCCTGCTCGCTGCACCGAGGCGCTCGGCGCAGAGCCCCGCTCCCCATCCTACCTTCTCCTTCGCCTCATTGTTGTCCTGGCTGCTGTGGCTCTCGCTTGCCTTCCAGGAGCGCGGTGGCGAGCCCACTCGCACCCCCCCTGCACCCTCCCGGGGTCCCGAGAGCATCTGCTCGCAGGGGGGCAGCGAGCGGCCGCCGACTTTGGGTCATTTCGTTTATTTTCTTTTTCTTTTTGTTTTTCTTTTTTCCTTTTTTTTTTCCTTTTTTCTCTTTTTTTTTTTTCCCTCCCCCCCTTGCCGCGTCCCCGCAGCGTGTCCCCGTCCCTCGGGAGGACATCGCTGGGGAGCTGGGCAGCGGCGAGGATGTGCCGGCCCCCGCGGCGGAGCCAGCAGTGAAGCGCCCGAGGGAGGCACCTGCCCCGCGGAGCCGCCGCGCCGGCGGGGGGGGGGGGGGCGGCCGGGGGGGCGCACCGCCTCGCCCCGGCGCCGACACTTCGCCCCGAGTTTAACGATTCCCGGGGGCTTCGAGCATGAGCAAGCCGGCGGGATCAACAAGTGGGTAATAACGCGGTGGAGGCTTCGAGCAGCCTTCCCGAAACCGGCTGCAGCCCGGCCGGGGGGGGGGGGCGGGAGCTGGAGGGGAGGGAGAGGAAGGGGAGGGGGGGGTTGTGGTTTGGGTTTGCACTCCCCACCCCCCCCGCCCCGAATTAAAAAAGAAGTGTACATTTCCATCCGGAGTGGCAACGAATATATAGGCTCGGAGTTGCCCCGACGGAGTTTGGGCCCGGGGCTTACAAAAAGCCGCTTTCCAGCTGCCCGGCCCGGCTCTCCGCGCCTCGAACCGGGGCAGGAGCCCGGGGGCAGCGAGCCCCGGGAAAGGCAGCTCCGCCGGCGGCGGGGAGGGGGCTCCTCCCGCCGGGGCGCGGGCGGGCGGTTGTCCGCGGGTCTGCGGTACCGGGGCGGAGGGGGGGGGGGGGGGGGGGGGAAGGTTTGGGTTTAAAGGGCATTGCGGAGTTGAAACGTGCTGTTTTTTCTCACGGACTTTATGCAATCTCCTGCGACATAATAATTTCTTTTTAAGAGTTTGAAACTCCGGTCACTCAGTTACACGGAATCGCGTAAGCAACTCGGTTGAAGGAGGATTTAAATGCAATACTTTGCACACCGTTTCCAGTTACAACAAATAATCCTGCAACGAGGAAAGCAGAAACAACTTAAAAGTCACATTTTCCTTAATCCTAAATCCATGCACCTCATAACTGGGGAATTTAAAGCATGACTAACAGCTCTTACAGAATGGCTCAATCCGTATAATCCCAATGGGACTTTCGGAGTTGGTAATATGGACGGAGTCAGTAACAAAGGGGGGCAAAAATACCCAATCCAATTTAATGTCTGACAAGTGATGGATCGGACAGTTATTTCCTCTGCGCTCCGGCGGGCTCCCGGGGTTGCGGAGCGGCGGAAAAAGGGCGGCAGAGCCGGGAGGGACCCGCCGCCGTACCTGCCACCGGCCGCCCCCCGCCAGCCCCGCGGCCTTCTCCTTGCCGCTGCCCTCCATTATTTTGACCCGGGTCCGCCCTTTGTCCGCGGGGACCGGGAAACCCCGGGGGGGTGGGGGTGGTGGAAGTGTGTGTGTGGGGGGTGCCGCGGCGCGGAAGTCGCGCGTGGAGGAGGCGGGGGGCGCGGAGCCCCGGCGCTGCGGCCGAGCTGCGGACGGTTCGGCGTGTGTTGGTTTGCCTTCTTCCCCCGTGAGGCTCAGCGCGGCGTTTTTCCGCGCCAGCCCCCCCGGGGGGGGGGGGGGGATAAATAAATAAAATAGCGGGCCTGTGGTGGATGTAATAACCGGCGGAGGGGAAGGGGGCAGCGGCAAAAAAAAAAAATGCTGCGCCGCCCGAGCTGCCCGGTAAGTGCGAGGGGAGCCGGAGCAGGATCGGGCCCGTGGGCAGCCGCGCCGGGACGTTGTCGGGGCTCCTGGCAGATTTCTGAGTGTCCGGGAAGGGGCAGGAGGGGCCGGGCAGCCTCGTCCTCAAAGGACGGCGGAGCTTCTGCCGGAGACATTTTGCGGAGGAGAAAACCCGCCCGGCTGGACCTTTCCTCCGGCCGCACGGCGCTGGGCGACCCCCGGGCACCACCGCCGCTTCGGCTGCTGACTCCGATCCCCCCCCCCCGGCCCCCGGGGACCGCCCGAAAGGGACCCCCAGGCCCGATGCGGCCAGGCCCCGCGGGGACGGGGACAGGCGGGGACTGCTTCGGGCCGGGGCCCGAGCCCAGTGGGCCTCGGCAGCGCATTTAGAAGCCCGACCCGCTGTCCCGGGGCCTGGGCGCCCGTCCCGGGGGTCCCGGGGGGGCTCCCGGGCAAGGGGGCTCCGGCCTGGCTTTTCTGCCCGCCGGTGGGCGTCTAGCGATGTCAGCGGCGATGTCTGCCTGGGTGGTAACAAGACCCCATCCCGCCGTCCCCCGAGCCCAGACTAACTTCTTTCAACAGCCTCTGATGGTAATTACAGTAATCGGGGCTGCCATATATCCTTTAAGCAATTATGACACACAAAAAAAGCTCCAAAGGACCCCCTGTCGTGGGATGTTCAAAACGGTTTCCCAGCTGAACAGAAATCCCATTTTCTTAGCGCTAAACTTCTGAGACGAAGCGGTACCTCGGGGAACCGGAGCGCTTTTAAACAGAGTTAATCAGTTATCTCATGACCCCGTGTCAAGCTTACATTTTTCTCTTCCCACCCCCCGGCCTGCCTCTTCCCCGTCTACTTATTTCATATTTTGCCCTGCACGAAAGTTTTCTCATAACAGCCTCCGCGGGCGCGGGGATGGGGGGGGTCGGGGGGGCAGAGAGCGGCCGGGATTGCGGGGCGGGCGGCGGGACGGGGCGGGGGGCTCCAGCCTCTCCCTCCGCCGTGACCCCCCTCCCCGTCCTCCGCCTCGTCGGGGGCCACGGAGTTGATCGGACCGGCCGCGCCGCTCCGACGCCTGGAAACGTGGTTATTTGGGTTTGGCGAGATGGTCCAGGTGCTCGGGCTTTATAGACGGAGTATGTGGAGGTGTAAAGAATATATGGAACAACGTGTGTTTACATGCGTGGTGTGGATATGCACGTATATAGTGCGTATGATTTTTTTAAAGCGGCTCCCAGACTTGAAAATCCGCCTGGGGAAAACTGTTTTGTAAAACTAAACCCAAGAAGTTTCTTCCCTCTCCGCCGCCCGCTTTTAGCGCCGACGAAGCCGAGTCGGCTGCCCCGCTCCGCAGGCCGGCCGGGGAAGCGGGGACCCCCGCGGCTGCCCGGTGCCCCGCGCGGCGGCCCCACGGCGGGGCCGGCTGCGCGGCCGCTGCCGAGGGAAGGGGGAGCCGGGGGGGGGTGTCGGGGGGGGTCCCGGCGCCGGGAGCGGCGGCGGGCCGGGGTGCGCGGGGGCAGCGCGGCGGTGCCGGGCTCTGCACCGGGATGCACCACCGCCGCACGTACCGCTTCAGTGTCTCTCCCCCCACCCCCAGCCTGCCCCTCCTCCTCCTCCTCCTCCTCCTCCTTCTTTGTGTGCGTGCGTGTGGACCCTCTCCCTCCCCGTGGATGCTGAGGGCTGGAGAGGGAAGTCGAGCGCTTTCCCCCGTTGGCATTGTGCGATATCCGAATTCCCATGCTACACTTTTTGACGGGTCACTGGTGCCCCAATAGGCAGGTGGCAAGGAGGGCTTGTAATTACACACTCCCAGAAACCGTGCCTTGGCCTCAGCCCTCCTCACGGGCGCCTACCTGCAGCTCCAAAGCCGCGGCTTGCTCGCAGGCGGTGGGGCGGGGGGGGCTTCCTTTAGCGGCGCTCCTTATTAATTGCGCAAAAGTTTTCTATTCTTTAACCTCTCTCCCTGCCTCCCTCCCTCCCACCTTCCCTGCCTCCGCCACCCCTCCCTCTCGCAGTCCCTAACCTAATCCCCGTCCCTCTCGCCGTGTTGTGTATAGCAGCTGTCGGGTTTCATTTAGGGGAGAAGCTGGCAGCTTGTGCTCATTGGAGGCAGTCAAACGAGTTTCAATGGGCAAAATCATTAAGTTAACACTTTATCTAATGTCCCTATTGTCTGCCAGCAGGCATTGTCTTAGAGCCTTAGCGCAGACATGTCTGAAAGTATCTCGGGCTCCTAAATTCTCCAGGGAGCGAGAGGAGCCCCTGGGGCACCCGCAGCCGGGGCTCTCCCTGAACTACTTCCAAAAAAAAAAAGATAGCGGCCCCGAGCGCTGTCCCTCGGAGTTTGGAGACCAAGTTTTGGTGAGAGGGACTGAATCTCCAGCTTAAGTTCTGGTAGGAGGGAAGAAGGCTGTTTGAGGCAGAGGAAAAAAAAATAAAAAAGAGAAGAAAAGAAAAAAGAGAAAAAAGAAAAAAGAAAAGAAAAAAGGGAAGAAAGAAAAGAGAAAGGAAAAGAAAAGCGAAGAGAAAGAAAAGAGAAAAGGAAAAGGAGAAAACAGAAGAGATAAGCCGGAGAAAAGGCAGAAGCCGAGCGGGGTTTTGGCGGGTTTCTTGAACCGGGCTGCAATAATCTCTGTACCAGTTTTTACACCACCCTCCGAGCATCTGCAGTTCTAGTCAAAGCCGGCGCGAAGGCAGCGCCCGGCGGAGCGGGGGCTGCGGGCGAGGCGGAGCGGAGGGGAGCGGAGGGGTGCTGCCCGCCCCCCCCCGCCCGCCCCCCGCCCGCAGCCGCCTCCGCGCACAAAGGCGAGGCGGAAAGTTTTGCTGCAGGTTTTGGGGTGAAGAAAATGGCACGCCTCGTCTGCGGCAGGAGCCAGCCCCCTTTCGCTGGGGTTGCTGAGGGGGAGAGGAGGTTACTTGGCTTCCCGGTCGTTTTATTTTGTTTTGGTTTGTTCTGTGCCTCGGTCTCCTGACCGCTCTCCTGCCCGGGGAAAGTGCCGTCCTCTGTTTGCCGGGCGCCAGAAAGCGAGGGAAACGCCCCCCCAGTCCCCCCCCAGTCCCCCCTCCCTCCGCATCCCCACTTCTAGCAGGCGAGTCGTCTGCTCCCGCGGCTGTAATCTTCCCTTCCAAAATGGGTCTTGGCGATTATAGAAGATCCAAATAAACGTAGCGGGGCATGAATAATGCTCATTGTAGAAAACTGACACTTGCTCAAGGAAAAGAAAGTTGGCTATAAAATCACTTCATTATTTGCTTGTACTGCGGCTCTGGGGCTAATCCCTCCGGAGGTCAGATTGCTGAGCGCTCGCTCTCTCCCTCTCTCCCTTCTCTGCTTTCAGGTCGCATTTTAGACATCCCTTGCAAAGTGTGTGGCGACCGCAGCTCCGGGAAGCACTATGGGGTTTACGCCTGCGATGGGTGCTCGGGATTTTTCAAGCGGAGCATCAGGAGGAATAGGACCTATGTTTGCAAATCAGGAAATCAGGTACCGGCCGCAGCGCAGTCCCCTCACCGCCTGCACCTCTTACCCTGCATTTCCCCGGGGCCCCGTGTTGCCCCCCCCCCCCGCCAACAGAAGCACCCGCAGCACTGAGATCCAGCTGCCACGCAGCCTCACCCCCCCTTCCCACGGGGTCCCGGCCCGAGGCCGGGCGCCGGGTGCCCCAGCCCGCCTCCCCTCCCCCCCCCCCGGGGGTGTCCCCCCACCTCGGGCCCTGCGGCCGCAGCCCTCCGGGGAGGATGGGGCGGGGGGGGAATGACGGCGGGGGGGGGGACCGGGGCGCCCCGAGGGGGCGGCGCCGCCGTCGCTGTCTCGGGTGCTGAAGGCGGCCCGGCCCGCCCCGCCGCGCCCCGCCGCGGGGCCAAGCACCCCGGCCCGGCCCGGCCCGGCCCGGCCCCCCCCGCGGCCCGTCCCGTCCCGTCCTCCCACCCCGGCGCACCCAGGGGCGGCCCCCTCCGTGCCTCCCGCCGCCGCGGGGAGGGCGCCGAGGGCCGGCGGGGTGAGCGCGCTGCTCCCCCCGCCCCCGGCCCGACGGCTGGCTGTGTTGCAGGGAGGCTGCCCGGTGGACAAGACGCACAGGAACCAGTGCCGGGCCTGCCGGCTGAAGAAGTGCTTGGAAGTCAACATGAACAAAGACGGTACCTGCTCCCCCTCTCCCGGGGCCGGGGCGGCGGGGCGGCAGGAGGGAGCCGGGTCTCGCTCTGAGCCGGGGAGCGGCGCGTCACCGCAGGGTCTCCCCCACCCGGGCCCCTAATGACCCCCCCCATCCCGCGGCAGCCTCGCCCGTTTCTCCCCAGACACGCCCCCCTCCCCCCCCCCCCCCCGGGCTGGGGACGCAGGACCGGTCCCCCCAAAATTGCAGGGAGGAGGGAAGGCCGGCCGAGCGGCGTGGGGTACCCGGTGCGGGACCCCGCGGTGACCCCCTGGCCTCTCCTTGGTGCCCCCGCAGCGGTGCAGCACGAGCGGGGCCCCCGGACGTCGACGATACGGAAGCAGGTGGCCCTCTACTTCCGCGGGCACAAGGAGGAGAGCGGCAGTGCCCCGCACTTCCCTGCCGCCGCCCTGCCGGCGCCCGCCTTCTTCACCGCCGTCTCCCAGCTGGAGCCCCACGGCCTGGAGCTGGCCGCCGTCGCCGGCACCCCGGAGAGGCAGGCTCTGGTGGGCCTGGCGCAGCCTACCCCAAAGGTCAGCTACCGCCCCGGCCCCCGGCAGGCCTGCAGACCCCGCTGCTGGGGTGCCTGCGACCCGCCAGCTCCTTCCTGCCTCTGGGGTAGTAGATGTGGTAAAGAGCAAGGCTTGAGGCCTTGCGGGTTGTGGTGGGGACTCTCTCGTTACGCCCCTAAAAGCTCTGAAGGTACGAGGTGCAAGGGGTAAGAGGCCCTCTGCAGACGGGACATGCAGAAGGACCAACGGATAACCTGCTCTGTACAAACCCCGTCTCTCCTACACCCTTACACCCGCATGGTTGCAGAGGTGCTCCTCCTGCCTGGAGCCTATCCACAAGTCAATTTTAAACCTTGTTTCAATGAGGATGAGCTGCAATCACTGGGTTTTCTTCAGCAAAATGCCCATCTCCATAGTGGTGTAGTCCAGAAAGTACTATCTGTACTGACCAAAGCCTGCAGCTTGTCCACACAGGCACAAACGTGTCTAAGCTGGCTCTGCGCTTCTTGGCTGTGGCATTTCCTAAGCAGCCCAGTGGAAGCGCTGCCATGGCCTTAACTGCGCAAGAATTAGCCATTAGGTGATGTTTTTCATTAACCCCTTTGCAATGGCATTTTGCACATTTACAGCACCTAGAAAATCGAAGAAGAGACAGCTCAAATAGTTCTCCATTTCCAGAGTTGGTAGCTTGGGAGAAGCCATTGTGAACATGATCACAACATATAGTTTTATATTATAATTTTGGAAAATCCTGAATCAGAAATTATTTAGCAAGAAAACATAGCACATGCTTGAAAATGTAACTCCATTCCAATCCTACACACCCTTCAGGTAGTTATGCTTAGCTCTATGCATCTGCTTACAGCCTGTTGGAGTCAGGGATCTAGATGAAGGTTAAGGCTAAACGAATACTTACTGCTTTGCTGAGCAAGGCTGGAGTGCTCAATCGGCCTCTGAAGCACACGTTACAAAACACAAATTCTTAATCGAATTTGTATTCTTCTAACTCTGCTACCAGAGGTGTGCTATTGTGTAACAGGGTAAAGGATGACACTGCATTTTGGTAAATTTTTTCCCCTCATGTAATAATTTCATTCTCCCTTCAACCTCCTCCGGAGAACTGTTTCTGTAGTACAGTTCATCCACATGGATGAGCAGCAGAGAGCAGTTTGGAGTGAGCCCACTGAAAGCAATGCCCTCTGCTTGCAGAATAAGAGAGTGCACACTCTGTATTGGGCATGAGCATGATGCACTGAATGGCAGCTGTAGGGGAGAGGAAGACGAGGCTGCCTTAGTGACATTGTATGAAGTTGCTTTATTTTCTTTTTGACATTAGTACCCGCATGAAGTCAACAGTACCCCCATGTATCTCTACGAAGTAGCCACCGAATCCGTCTGTGAGTCAGCAGCCAGACTTCTGTTCATGAGCATCAAGTGGGCCAAGAGTGTCCCAGCCTTCTCCACCTTGTCCTTACAAGACCAGGTAAGGCACCTGCTGTGGGATTTGCGTCGGCCTGGCCTGCCTGTTAAAGAAGGCTCAGAGCTCAGATTAGGTTCTGAACCTTTGAATCTGTAATGGACTTCAGCAGTTCTGAAGTTCAGGGCAGAGTTTTGGTCTGCCCCTGAAAACCAGGCAGTGATTTAGAAACTGCTTTCCTTCAACTTTTATTTAATGAAGCAAGTGAAAATCAAGCCAGAAAAAAATCGAATATGAAGCGAGTATTATGGGAGGACAAGTTCTAGAGGAAAAGTCACCAGGCTGCAGACCAAGCTCAGTGTGCCAAAACTGCTTCTCTACTTGTGGGACAACTTTCTCCTCCATAAAATGGGGAATAGCACCTTACTTTGCTATTTTGGGATGAGCAGTGCTTAGTTAAGCACATGGCCTCAGGATATGACTGAGGTGATTTCTGAAGACCATTCCTCCTCCTCTCCTCTCCTCTCCTCTCCTCTCCTCTCCTCTCCTCTCCTCTCCTCTCCTCTCCTCTCCTCTCCTCTCCTCTCCTCTCCTCTCCTCTCCTCTCCTCTCCTCTCCTCTCCTCTCCTCTCCTCTCCTCTCCTCTCCTCTCCTCTCCTCTCTCCTCTCCTCTCCTCTCCTCTCTCCTCTCTCCTCTCTCCTCTCTCCTCTCTCCTCTCCTCTCCATTTACACAGCCAACATATTTTCCTTATTCATGTTGGCTTCAGTGAGCTTACTTACAATTACACCAATATGGTGGAAGCAGAATTTGGCCAGCCCCCAATATTTTTCACCATTAATTAAAATCTTCCCTAATTTGTCTTGTTTTCCTCTATGACAATTTGCCTTTGCCTCAAGTAAATCATATGTGAACCATACGAGCTGAAGCAATTTCTTAATGACTTGATTCTTGATGAGGACTCGGTGTGCTTTATATAATGCACTAATTTAAAAAAAAGTAATCAGATAATTATAAAATGGAAGGGGGGAAATCTACGCAAAGCTCTAATCATAAAAGACATCTAATACTTTGATATGATTGAGCTAATTTTCCAAAATGGTTAACTAGAAAACTTGTGCCTTAGATGTTACGTAGCAGTCATCAGAGGAACTAGTTCCCTTCCCTGGATGCATGTTGCAAGTGTTGCAGTTGATATGCAAATATGTATTTTGAACTGAAAGAAAAGAGCTTTGTAGGAAAGGAATAGTGTTTTCTACCTAAAGGTAAATCATGATGGTCACAATGTGATACAAAGCTAAGGTACATCGAAATGTTCCTTTTCTAGCACCAGACTCATGTTTTGAAATCCTTGTCCTGAAATTAGACACAGGGGGCCACTGCTCCACTCTGGCTGCAGTACTGCTACGTAGTAAGCATGAGGGGAGCAATGAGATAGAGCCCGGGGGTTATACACGTCGTTAGGAAGACAGCAGTCCCAGTGCGGCGTGCTGCTCTCCAATGTTGTCTTCTGCTGCTGCTACTCCTGTGGAGCACTGGGTCTGTCATGCCGAGCAACCAAAGAAACAGGCCCAAATATCAGGGGCAAGCAGCAAGTATCCTGCTTCAGCAGCATCCTCAGTGCATGAGAAGAGGCTGGGTCCATCTCTAGAGCAGTGATGTCCACAGGAGGCTCCTTAGGTGAAGGCTTTATTTGACATCATACAGATGCATTTTCCCAGTCATCTCTGTTAGTGGGTGGAGGAGGGGGCAGCAGGATTTAGGAACAAGGGAGGTCTCCATTGCACATGACCAAGCATGCCTCAAACAGCAAGGCCTGCTTATCTACCATAGATACCAGAGTGTTCCCATCATCTTTATATAACCCACTGCCTCTTTCATTTTCATATCAGGGACTAATGTTAGTGAATTACACATTAAAATCCCAGCCTTTCCTTAACATCACCTTGACTCGCTGTACCTCATTGCAAGTCAGCTTCCTCAAAACTCAGAGCTGCTCAGCTCTAAAGCTTTGACCTGGGCCTCTTTCTGCATGATTCCCCTGTCATATTCAGAAGAGCTGGAGAAGAAATAACTCTGATTTTCATCACCTTATGTCATGAAAAATCAGACGGTTAATTTTTATAATAGTGCCATTGCATTATTTAATTTGACAATGGCCCAGCTGTAAATGTCTGTGTTTCTCTTCTTGTATCGCTGACATCTCTCCAAGAAGAGTCTAAAACCTTTTCCTGGATTTTGCTTTTGTTTGTTTGCGCTCTTCCAAAAAGGCAAGCACATTGGGATTCCAGGACTCTGTGACAGTTTCATCTCAAAGGCAAGGGGATAAGTAGAAACCAATTTGCTGACAAAACACAAGTCCAAGGATTGCTGTGTCACTACCCTCAGTAAAACAGAGGCTGTGTCCCTTCCCCAGCTCCATGCAGCTAATCCCATCGTGGATTGGAAGCCACACAACAAAAATGCCATGCTTCAAGTTCTGCTGGCCTGCACACCTGCCCACCTTGTCCATAAGACAGATTGGCCCAATGCAGGTCACCAACAAAAGGTTGTACTTACAGGATGCGGTTGATTAAGAAGCAAAAACCAGTCCTTCAGAAAGCCTGGTATTTCTTGTTTCTATGAAGAAGGAGGGATGAGTATGGCTTCAGCATGAATTATTTTAATTGGTGGTTTTACAGACTTATGCATAGGCATGAAGAAAGCTTCAGCTGTTAGAATAGTCTCTTATTTCTGAAGTCTTCTGACTTTAAAGACTTAGTAGAAAAGAACATATGAAATTGATATCTTCCAGGAACTACCATTCATTACCATTGTATCTGCATGAATGAATGACAAAAAACGTTTTACAAAAGCAAATGAAAGGCTGGCGAATCATTTCCTATGTCATACAGAAACCTGCACATCCATCAGGCAGGATTATCAGGAGGAGGGGCTGGGTTCGCAGGCTGCAGCAGTTAGGAGACGTACGAGCAGGTTCAGCTGCTCTCAGAACAGAGCTGAGATGGGCACTCCACCCTAGACACTGCCCGCCCCCCATTTCATACAATAATCTGGGCAGCTTCCAGTCCTGTAAAATCCAACGTAATTACTTCAAACAGTAATTGTATGCAAACAGAGACAGAAATACTTTCCTGTCATGATTTCCTTAGTCAGGTTATGTAGAAGTTCTGCAAAGCACATAGCACAAAAAGGCACAAAATGGGCATAAGCCTGCAGTGACAAGCTGAGAGCAGAGACTCTGAGAGCTCTTCCTCCCATTCTGATTGGAACAGGGTGGTTTAAAACTTAGAATACTGTTAAGAGTTAGCACATCGATAAAGGATTCACTTTTACTGCATGCTTCCTGTATCATCTATTACTTTCACATATATCTGATTCCAAGGAAATCATCATTCATTTGGTACAACATATTTTTTTACTTTATTCTTCCTTACAGACTCTTCATAGACTTAACGTACCCTCCTTCCTATTTTCCTAAGAAGCTGAACTGCTGATACTTTCAGGGACCGTAGCAATATTAATGCTTGTGGTTTGGGGTTTTTTCTGCATGAGTTTTGGGCGATCTGTTTACACTGCATGGAGCCACCAGTTGATACCTCCTGAGTCCACTACAGTTCTGACCCCTCCAAATCTCTCCCACCCTCTTGACAGACATGAGGTCCCAGCAATGTGTATGCACCACAGCATGTCCTTTAGGCCATGAACTTCAGCTGAACTGGGGGCCATCCAGACCCCTCTTAAGAGGTGGTCTGGGCCAACAATCCATAGATGCCCTCGAGACTAAACAGGTCTGTTCTAGCTTTGCCAGTCTGCGTTACCAGGAGTCTTGTCTCCTCTTCAGATGCACCACTGCCTCTCCACGGAAATCAAAGGCATTGCCTCCAAACAGAGGAAAATGCGTCCTCCACACAACCAGACAATGTACAAAAATTGTACAGAGAACTAGCAATGCTGTCAGCCTAGGTGCTTGGAAGCTCAGTTCTCTGAAAGGAAACAGCTCTTAGTGCCTGGAATTTCTGAATGATTTTAAGCAAAAAGCAGGAAAACAGGTGACCCTGAGAAACCGTATGTGTGTCCAGATGCTGTACTTGAAAGAGCTAAAGACTTGCTTAGAAAGGAAGGGGTTAAAGATACATATGTGCTCTAAAGCAGTGTTCCCTACAGAGTGATGTAATTTCAGGACGTTGTCCAGGCTTTTCTTCACAAATCCTGCCTTCCCGAGGGAAAGGAGGGTAATCCCTAGAGAGCAATAGGAGACCACTCATCCAACTTGTCCTAGGACAGCTATATGTGCCGAGGGAGGGGAGGAGAGAGCCCACGCTGTGCTGAGAAACACAGGCGAGTGTTCATGTTGTGACCAAGCTCTCTGGGGCAGGAGTTCTCACTCTCCTTTCTCTTTCTCCTCCCTTTTGGTCTGCAACATGGTGCACAGTGAGCCAACCCTGTGTTTTTCTACAAGGCATAGACTTATTTCTAGACACCTTCTCAAAAAGCCAAGAGAAGAGCTAACGAATGCTGTGGGGAAAATACCATGACAGGCATTTAAAGTAGTTTTTAAAATAACAGAAATTTACATATTTAAATTGTTTATAAATCTATAAATTATACACTATGTTATATTGTACATCTATTGTATGACAGCTGATGCTTTTGGAAGATGCTTGGAGAGAACTGTTTGTTCTAGGAATAGCACAATGGGCCATTCCAGTTGATGCTAACACTCTACTGGCTGTATCTGGTAAGAATTGCACAATTTAATGACTTTGTTACAAAAATTACCATAAAAATACATTACTGAAAAAAGAACAACATGTAAAGAATAACAAATTCCTACTGAACAATAGAGCATACCTGTCATTTATAAATCTATATTTAAATGCAAATAATGTTGTTTTGTTGTATTCATGACTGCTTGCATTGTCATTTAAATGCAAATTACTGTGTTTGTTATCATCCAAGAGAAGATTTTATATTAACTTTCATACAATACAGTCAGTTTACATGGAACCAGATAGACAAGTGTGACAATAGAGTAGATATTGATACAGAGGATTTTGTCAGAAATCAATATAAAATAAAGCAAATGCCTTTAATATTATTCATTTCATCTGTTTCTGTTTTAGGCATGAACGGTGACAATACAGATTCTCAGAAGCTGAATAAAATTATTTCAGAAATACAGGCTTTACAGGAGGTTGTGGCTAGATTTAGACAACTTCGGCTAGATGCTACTGAATTTGCCTGTCTCAAATGCATTGTCACTTTCAAAGCTGGTAAGCAGAAAGAATCTCTTGCTCGCCTGGTCTGATAGCTATGAGGTTGCTACTTTAAAGCAAAAATGATGTTTTAAACCAGACATAGCTTTGTATTATCCAACAGGTTTCCCGGTATTGAATTCCAATAGTCAAGTGTTGCATTTTGAAAGGCTGACAGTGGAGTGCTGGGGAACTAATGGGAACATTTAATTCAGCACTAGCTGAACTGTTTTGACCCACCCAAGAGTCAAGCTGATCTAGTAACTGATCTGCTTTCCAGTGCCTACACACAGTGGTTCCGAACTGAGGAGTTTCCGAAATGCTGCCGCCATAGCAGCCCTTCAAGATGAAGCCCAGCTCACTCTGAACAGCTACATTCATACCAGGTGAGCGGTGTCTTCTCTGAATATTTCTTGCAGGTGTAGGGGTAAAATCCTGCTCTCACTGTAGTGAAGGTGACATTTCCACTGACTGAAATGGTGACAGGGCTGTTATAGCAAGTATACATTGGCTGTCAGCCTGCTGGGATTTGGCATTTCCTGATGAAACAGAATCATAGAAAAGGTTGGAGAAGACCCTTAAAATCATCCAGTCCAACCATTAACCTAACACTGTCAAGTCCACCACTAACCCACGTCCCTAAGCGCCACATCAACACGTCTTTTAAATACCTACAGGGATGGAGGCTCAACCACTTCCCTGGCCAGCCTGTTCCAATGCTTGACAACCCTTTTGGTGAAGAAATTTTTCTGAAGATCCAATCTAAACCTCCCCTGGTGCAACTTGAGGCCATTTCCTCTCATCCTATCACTAGTTACTTGGGAGAAGAGACCGACCCCCACCTCACTACAACCTCCTTTCAGGTAGCTGTAGAGAGCGATAAGGTCTCCCCTCAGCCTCCTTTTCTCCAGGCTGAACAACCCCAGTTCCTTCAGCTGCTCCTCAGAAGACTTGTGCTCCAGGCCCTTCACCAGCTTTGTTGCTGTTCTTTCGACACGCTCCAGCACCTCAATTTATTCAGACAAATGGAAAACTGCTAAAAGGAGAGATCTTCCCCTGGCAATTGATACCTGCTGTGGAACACTTTGCAGTTCAGAAGGCTACATTTTCCTCTACATTTTGTTCAATACTGCTATTAGTGGTGCTCAAAACATCACATCCCACAGCAGTATGAGTGCTTTTCCCTCCAATCCCCATATCATTTCCCCCATTTTGCAGACATAGAAATTGGGACAGAAGGAAGTTAAATGGCTCTTCCAAGACACTACCCTGAGTCTGTTCTCAGGTTGAAATGAAAAACCCAGAACTTGTGAATCCCATTTTGGTGCTGCAGCAGAGTGATGAGAATCATTGTTTGGGAAGAAAATCTTCCCCTTGTCTCATTCAGGATAAGTCCCGTGGGATACAGAAATCTTAAAACCCTGCTGTAAAAGCTGTAGCTGTCATCCCACAAAGTGTACAGGGGTGAGCCCAGGAACGCACAAAACGTACTACACAAAGTACAACCCCACACTCTAGAACAGCTGGCTGTGAATAGGTCATTAGCCTCCTGCTATGGACCACTTCAGAGTGGTGGGACAGGGGAGAAGCCTGAAGAGTGCACCTAACATCTTCTGCAACAGCTGCTCTGGTTGGTTCAGGACTTCTGGAGAGTGGTGACAGGTCATGTAAAGTCCATGTCCAAGTCCTTTAGCTGCAGTGGAGGTCCATGAGACTAGCACAGTGGGAAATGGAGCAGTGGAAGAGAAACTTCTATACCATTTTTTCCTTCTGAATCTTTGATCTGCTCTCTTAATAGCTCTGCCTAGCAGAAGTCCACTCACTATCAGATCAGATGGCAGCAGTCTCTGAAGCACTTCTATTTAGTCTAAAGGGCACGGCCTGCCCTGGGGACAGGAACAAAAATGCAAATACCATCCAGTTATGGCTAGGTCAGAGCAAAAAGAATAACCGCTGCATAGTAACCTCTTCCTGTTCTTACGGAAGGCCTTTCCCATGAAGATTGCTCCCTGGAGACTCTGAGTGAGACAGGGCCTGTTGGAGAGAGAAGCCAGGGAGGAATGGTTTTACATAGCCACGCTTTCCATTCCAGGCATGGCGACTTTTCCATTGCATTTCTGCGTTGCTGGAAATATTTAGCTACTGGGCTAAACAGTATCTGTTGTAAAAGATACCCTTTCAAAAGGAAAAAAGTGCAGTCCATTGACAGACTTGTCACATTGGCTCCAGTGGGATAGGGCTTTCAGCTTGCGTTTCATCCTCAGGCTTGAATTTACCTTTCTGCCAGTGTTACTGCGTTATCAGCCCTTTCATCTCAGTGGAGTCCCTCTCAACAGGACGCAAGGGAAGGCAGACTGGAGAAGCAGAGTGTTTCTCCAAACAACCTACTCCTTCTTGTAGGGAGGCTACTGTAGGCAGAGGTTTGAGAATCACTGCTGTAAAGTCAGCATAAGCACAGCTAGAATACATATCCTATGTTGTGTTGGCTTCAAAAACTGGGAGAAAGGATGGAAAATATCCTATTACATGAACACATTACCTCGGGTTAAAACACAGCTTCCTTAACACGAAAATTTCTTTCCAAATGTCAACTGGTATTCAACATATATGGCAACCAAAAGGGGGCAAAATTATTACCATGACAGTCCAGGTAGGTTTAAATTGCACTTTAAATGACAGGGTATTTATTATAGGTCAAGCTCTTCCCTGAACTGCATCAAGAACATAGATGTTGTATGAGGGACAAGTCAGAGCAGATCCTGTCTCTGTATTGCTACTCCTCTGAGGGAATAAACAAAGGAGCTAATCAAAACTCAGAGACATTGGTCTATATTCTGCTAACCTCCATTAAGAGAGTTTTCCTTGGGGTCAACCGTCTTGCTCACATGAGTACAAAGCACAGGGTTTTAGCACAGGTAGCACCCATCTATACAATTTGTTGAATATTGGTCTTTTCTATAAAGTAAAAGACTTTCTTTGAAAAAATACTTAAAAACTTCAATAACATTTTTTCTCTCTCTGTCTCCCAGGTATCCCACACAACCCTGTCGTTTTGGAAAACTTTTATTGCTTTTACCAGCTTTACGTTCAATTAGTCCATCTACAATAGAAGAAGTGTTTTTCAAAAAGACCATTGGGAATGTACCAATTACAAGACTGCTTTCAGATATGTACAAATCCAGTGACATATAAATTACCTTAAAATAAACAACCAGGATGGACAGTTTGAGAAGAACTTTTACCTATGGAGAATAAGCCTCAACTAACAAAATCTACAGGAAGCATAAGCCTGGGAATGTTTAGCCTTTAAACCCATTGACAAAAAATACCCCAGTAGATATGATTCTGCTGCTCTGAACAGAATGATTTAGATCATGGAGAGAATGCTTTGTTCTACAGAAAAAGTGAAAGTGGTTGGAATTTGGCTGCTATTCCTGTTACTACAGGATGGAGGCAATTCAGATGCCAGTCATAGTTAACAAAGACTCTGCTATTCTCTCATTTAACTGGCAGATCTGAGACAAAATGTGAAAGAAGGTACTTTAGTTTGTTCAGTATTTGGAACTGGGTGACCAAACTTGGCTTCTGTTGTAACATGAGATGCGGTGGCCTTCAGAACTGTTTTAAAAGTAGCCTATGTTGGGAAAATGGTTTTAATATGATAGGCAACATTTAAGACCAGGTTACCAAAACATTGCTTCTGCTATAATACATCATAAAGTGGCCTTCAGAACTGATTAAAAAGTAGCTTATGACAGCAGCTGCATTCTTCCTGCAAAATGAACTGGTGATCTTTGATGCGGATGTCACCACAATTTGTTCAGTTAACATCTCAAAGACAGAAGAGCTTTATACACTTCCTCCCCAACCTTCCCTCCTTTTCTTCCACCCACAGACACACATTCACACACACACTCACCCACCCCTGAAAAGGTACAAGTCAAGAAAGGAAGACTAAAACAGCAAAACCAAATACAATGGAGATGACCGCTTCAGTGACCTGCTGGCTGTCCCGTTGGCACAGTGCTGAAACCAAAGGCAACGGTGGCCAAACTCTTTGTCAATGAGATGTGCAGAGAAGTGAAATGACTATTAAAAAAAAAAAAAATCAACGGAAGGAATTTTATTTCAAAGAAATAAAGGTTGTTGACTGATACAATGCTAACAATTTCCAAAAGTCTCCAATGCCTTTTTAGAAAACTCCAGGTTCTAATGTTGAAGCCTTGTTCGCCTACACCCTCTCACACACAAAAATGTTATAAGCTGCTTATTTGATGTATGAAAAATGTAGAAAAAACATTTAAAGATAGCTGCTGTACTTTTCAAAATTTGATTTGTTATTAGGAACTAGCACTGAGAAAAATCAGCACTTGGACTATCATAGAATGAGTAAAACTTTTCCTGTACAAAGTGGATTAACTGATTTGTGAAGTTAAAAAGTTGTACTCATTGTATTTACAAAGAATAAAAATATATTGAATTTAAATTACTTGTCACTGTTCTTTTAATGCTGGTCCTTCTATTTCTGGATTAGTTTCTTCCACTGTACCCTACTTACCAGGGAACAGAAATACCCTCTACTCAGATGGATTGCCTTGGATGCTGTGGAGTCTCCATCATCAGTGGTTTTAAAAAACAGGTTAGACAAGGATTAAAGCAACAGCTTAGGTGATTCTGCCTTGGGACAAAGGGACCTTGAGGTCCTGCATAGAGCTGTCTTCTTTAATCCAAATATACACCTGCTGCAAGGTTTCCTTCTCAAGGAGCTGACACAGAGCTTTTTCTAGGACACAATACCGAATGGATCAGAGGTCTAACCTAGTATAAGTCTTCTGTTTCATGTTATTACAATTTTTAATATTGGTGAATTGTGCAGCTAACGAAGGGTGATGAGTAGAAAAACACTGCTTCAGTTAAAAAGATTCTGAAGTTTTATTAAGGTGTCCAATTGTGTAATCACACCAAAGAAAGAGGTAAGCAACTCCCAATGCACAGAACAAGTTGGCAATAGGAGAAGGGAAATGCAACATAATGTTCATATGGCAATGAGTGACCGAAGAGCCATGCACACTAAAATGACAGATGGAGATGTACAGTGTATATCAATGGCTCATTGGTTTTCAGTGTCAAGGAATACAGATCACAAGTGAAATCCTAGCTCCCTTGACTCCAAGCATAAAAATCTCACGCATTTCAGAGGTCAAAGTTTTCACCCCAACTCTCTTCCATTTGCACAGTCTGCTAGGTCTCACATTCTATCCTCTCCAAGACAGCCATAACAAAGTATACAAGACCAGTCTTTTATGAGTCAGGTGAGACTAAGCATGGACTACAGGACTTTAAAACATCTTCTATACAAACTAGGATGGAGCACTTGGGAATGCAATTACCACAAGGCATAGCACATTGTTAGAAAGAAACCAACAAACACTTTATGAAGTGTTTTTCCTGCACCTGTAATAACCTTCAACCATTTTCTGCTCTCTATGCTAAAAAGAACTGGACAGGGCATAAAAATCAATTGTGGTTCCCCACTCTGTGACAATTCAGTTTATAGCTAAGGAAGCTGAACCCAGTGCTGTGCAGAACCCATAACAGAACACTCATTTCAATCAGATTCACGCTGCTGTCCCAGAGCAGCAATAAACACGAACCGCAACCACACTGCAAGGCTACCACACTTTGCAGTGTGCTGTAGTCCCAGTCCCTAGATCACCCAGGCTAGAGGATGCAACAGAGCATACTGGCTTTCTCCCAGTTGCAAAGCAGGCAGGGCAATGGGTGCACTCCCATCTCACATCCCCTTACCTGCAGGACCTAGCCCAGCTGCAGAGCAGACTCACAAGCTGGGAACAATGCCCAGATCTCTGTGGTTTAGGCACAGCTAATCTCAGACCATGTCTTCCTCCCAGTACTGCAGATTGCACAGAAGCAGAACTAGTTACACTACACTAGAATTAGGGTCTCTAGTTAGCCTGGAAAGTCTGAAGGCCAGGTGAAAGCCCAGAGTCCAGTGCAGATGTCCTGTCATCCTCAGAGGTTAACACTCCAAAGTCCTCACTTTGGAAATAGCAATACTTTGACATCAAGCATGCAGCTTTTCCCTCTTCAGCTGAATTCTCCCCCCCCCCCCCAGCAGATGATACAGATTGTGTCATCATCTTTTAGAGATAAGATGGGGCATTTACTTTGATTTCTGAAAGAAGCTTCTCTCAGAAAAGAACATTTGAGAAACACACTTTACTATGTATCTAAACCTAAATAATAAAACTTCATATACATTTAGTCCTTCTTTCCCCATTTCCAAGAATAACTCAACTTTTAAATGTGATTCAATAACACAGGGAATTTTAGAATTGATTTTACATTAAGAACTTACTGAAAAGCTAGACTGTGTTGAAAAGCTAGACAGCTCTGGGCTGCAAGTGGGCTCTGTCAGTTTTGGTCCCTGGTTTCACTAATAGGACTGTTGGAGAGATTTAGCACAGTCTGTTACGTATGAGGGGGAAAGAGCAATTTTTTCAGCATCTAACTATTCAGTGTAGCTAGTCACTAGTACTACATAAAACCCTCATTTGTCAGTTCAGTCTTTTACATCCAGATTTCCATAAATAAGGTTAATGGTCTTAGTTAAAAGAAACTAATAACTTCACCAGTAAGCTTGTAGGATGTTCTCTACAGTGATAAGAAGTATAAGAAGGAAAAAAGCAGCAGAGTCAAGCCTAAGCCAATATGTACTGTTACCAAATAGCACAAAACACTGGATCAGATTGCTACTAGTGTTCTTGAATCTGTTTTCAAGAACATCTGGATAGGTAACTCCCATGTCACATTTGGATGCACTAAGGAAGCTTCTCCAGCCATACAAGCATCTAGTGAGAAAGGCAACTTTAGTAGTATTGCCTGTGAACTGCAGTTCAGGCATCAACAACCTGTATTTTACCAGTGGTCATACAAACACAATACTACAGCTTCCCCTTCCTTTAATGTTCAGGTAAGTGGTCTATGATCACCTCTTACAACAGGCTTGTATGACTTCATGTCCCTAATTGTATTTGTAGAGCAGAGCTACTTTAATCTAGGACTGAAGTTATATATTATAGGTTATGTCAACATTCCTTTCTCTGTAGGATGGTATAATTTTCACTTGCTAGTTGAAGCTAGATTGATGCTTGTCATGCCAAGTAGAAATGTACTCTTTTTCCAAACTTATTGAAGCCACAGATCTGTTGACTGCCTACCATGAATAGGGTTCCAGCCTTGGCTCCACAACACAGGAATAGTCTTCAATACCTTTGTATGTTCTTTAACACTTAAGCAGTGACTGCCAGCATCTAAGGGTATTTAGTGCTGGCTGATAGTAACACAAGACTACATTGCAGAAGAGCATCACAGCAAGGCTGAAACACCAGTTCACTTATAGTCAAGTCCCTGCTTCTCAGAAAGCATGAGATACCCCACACTCAAGGTCAAGAGTGACAAAACATTTGAAGTGCATTTTCACTTTTATTTCAAAACTTTAGACAAGTTACTTTAGTATATAAATTTGATTTTTTCCTCTTACAGAATATAAAGATAATTCCCTCATTACTTCAGTATAAAGTGTTTTACAAGCTTGAAGACAATTGCATAAGTGTTTCTCACACAGGGTATCAGAAATAAAGCAGTCTTTCTACAGAAGTTCAGACAGATGACTACCTCAGAAACAGCATAGCAGTTTAGTCAAATACAGGTGAACACGTGACACTACAACTGTGCAAGTTCAAGTAAGGCCAAGTCAGTAAACATTGTTAAGTCATTGCAAATAAGAGTGGAAAGGTTTGTGAGACATTGCAAGGGGTGGATGGTCTCATAGTATAATACTCTTAAATCAAGGATTGAGAGGGATTTAGCTAGAAGACAAGTGAGTTCTTTTATGGTATAAAGCATATGCAAAGACCAAGCAGTGTACTGATGTTAGTGGAAACTTTGTGCCTGTTTATCCTCAGCATGCTAAGACAAACTACAACCTCTTAAAACCAAGCATAAGAACCACTAATGTTTGAGAAGATGTTTTCAGAACTCAAGTATGTCTTATTTTGGATGGTGTGTAGTTTTTGTCTATTACTTCATCTTGTAAGAACATGTGAAGACAGCGCTCGTTCTGTGCCAGTGGGTGGCCTGCAACCCTAGAGAGGAAAAAACAAGCATTAGTACTAACAAATCAAGTCTACTTGCAGCTAGTCAGCAGAGCAAAGTTTTATACCAATAACCCATGGTTCTGCACTTAGGCATAGACCCACTTCCAGTTCACTGTTGGCGACTAGAATGATGTCTGGCAGCAAGACTTGTCATTCTCCCCCAGATGAAGTTAGTCCATAGGAACCCTGAGCTACCTCTGATCATCTGGAAGCATATTACATTATCATCTGTCACCTGCAATTGAGGGGACTATCAAAGTGTCCATCCTAGCATTAGGAAATGTAGAGTTAAGCAAGCCAAGCAGCTTTTTACAGGTCTTGATGCCTTTGACACAGGACACCTTTCTAAAGGCTGCTTAACCCCCTCAGTTCTCCACCTAATTCCATAGCAGTTAGCCCAGGCAGAGTTAAAGGCTTATTCCACCAGGGGGTGTGAAGGTCTTCTGAAGGCTCTGACACTGTTCAGTGCAGTGACTTACCATGGTCACTATTCCTAGCACTACAAGCAGCACTGATGCCCAGCCAGAGGGTACTGGCCATTCTGTTAATTGCAGGTGTCTTGAGATATGAAACATAAGAGACACAGAGCTTGTCTGCTCTAGACTAGACCAGCATCTCTACTGTAGATTTAGTTTTGTTCCACATGTAGACTGAGCCACCAGCCTTTTAACAGTAAAGGAACTGAAACTGTATTAGAAGACACTCCCAAGCTTGGAAGAAAACAACAAGGTATTGCATTTAAACCCTTAAAATACCAGGCAGCCCTCTGTGTAGGTAAAAATCCAAGAGAATCAGAATCCCTGGAAGTTGATCACTTATGCATATGAAAACCTAAAGCAGTTTGTTTTGAAAAAAGCTACATCCAGTTTGGTCCACCAAGACAGGCTGCTTCCTCTAAGACAGAAAGCCCCCCCATCCTCCCTAGGACAGCTTGTGTCAGCCTTATGGCCTCCATATCTGTCAGAACATTTCTACTCTAAATGGAAGTTACCTAGTGGAACAGGTGTAATACATAGTTAACTCCAGTGGCTCAGCATCAGTACTTCCAAGCACTTTTGTGCATCTTCTCCAAATGTATCTATTAGTGCTTTTTTCACCACAGGACAGATTCACTTGTTACTACTCACTTGTCATTGAAGGTGTCCTTTAATGAGGAAGCTGAGCTCTCCTATTCAGCTTTGATAGATTATTTCAAGTGCAGTCATAAAACCTATCAATCTTGCCAGGTTTTAGTAAATGGGCAGCAGTCCAAAACACTAGTTCAGAAGGAAGAGAGTCTGGAATAACTAGTTGGAGTTTCTTAGTTTGAGTTTCTTACCCCCATCAGACTGAAGTTGCTGGCCTTGAACTTCAAGAGAAAGATATACAGGAGAAGATGATGAGGCAGCAGCATATTTCTTCTCCCTTTCAGGAAGGCTTGCAATTTGGTGGCTGAATTGCAAGACTAGATCTGAGCTCTCAGATTCAGCTCTTGGTTTCACATGAATACCTCGCTCTGCATTGGCTTTTCCTTAGAATTCTTCACTAAGGTGACCTTTACACATCACAGCTGCTACTTCAAGAATTTTCATGTATCCCACAGTCGGGTGTCCTGATTTCAGCTGGGATAGAGTTAACTGTCTTCCTAGTAGCTGGTACAGTGCTATGTTTTGAGTTCAGTATGCGAAGAATGTTGATAACACTGATGTTTTCAGTTGTTGCTCAGTAGTGTTTAGACTAAAGTCAAGGATTTTTCAGCTTCTCATGCCCAGCCAGTGAGAAAGCTGGAGGGGCACAAGAAGTTGGGAGGGGACACAGCCAGGGCACCTGACCCAAACTGGCCAACGGTGTATTCCATACCATGGGACATCCCATCTAGTATAGGAACTGGGAAGTGGGGGCAGGGAATCGCCGCTCGGGGACTGGCTGGGTGTCAGTCAGCAGGTGGTGAGCAATTGCACTGCGCATCATTTGTACATTCCAATCCTTTCATTATTGCTGTTGTCATTTTATTAGTGTTATCATTATCATTATTAGTTTCTTCTTTTCTGTTCTATTAAACCGTTCTTATCTCAACCCACAGGTTTTGCTTCTTTTCCCGATTTTCTCCCCCATCCCACTGGGTGGGGGGGGAGTGAGTGAGCGGCTGCGTGGTGTTTAGCTGCTGGCTGGGGTTAAACCACAACATCGGGTTCAGGCAGACAAGAATGTTGCAACATAGCCACCCCTGTGAATGTCATTCTATGTAGTATTGATGGTAGTGCCAGCAAGCTGGCTCAAGAGAGCTGACTCAAGTAAGCTGCACTGCTGTGATTTAATCCCTCTTAGATTTTAGATCTAGAGGGATAAAGCTTCTCAACATCTATCTTAACACTCCTGGGTATCAAGAACTGGCATTGGTGCACCAAGATCTTTTTTGGATATAGTGGTATCAGTTATCTGAGGGACTCTTCTCTAGTTCTAGAGGTAAAGACTAGCTTTGAGAATGCAGCAATATGAATGTATTATGCAAATTACCTTCAGGTCTAAGTTCACTAGTACCCAGAGTACTTGGTAGAAGCCTTAAAGCTTCTACATAGTACAAAACTTTAATTAATAATATTTGCTTGATGAGTTGGTCATGCCATTAGAATAAATTGATGAGGTTGAATAGCTAGGAGTTGTGCCTGAAGAGCCTTGTTCCAGCTGTACTCAAGTCTGCCACTACATCAATATCTTCATTAACAGCCTGGTTTTATGTTTCAAAGGAGGAAAAATTGACCAAGAAGTTTTACACTTCCACAAGATCAACCTATTACTTGCTGTAGGACTAAACAAGTGATACCAGTAAACTGGCCACTCCCTTTGTCAGCTATACTGAGTTTTTCAGAGATTCCAGTTAAGATGACTGTTGTACTATCAGCTGCTTCAGAACATAAACAGCCCTCTTCCCCCACATATTGCTAGACTCAGCATACAAAACTTTCAGTAAGTGCACTTCAGCATTTAGAGTCCCAAGCCTGTGTGGATAAAAGTTGTACTTTACAGTCATGACCTTGATTGTATAGCCTTAACCCCCCCGCCCCCATTCCATCTTACTATAAGCATATCTGCCTTCATGTAGTGTAAATGCAGAACTAGATGCCTTGGAAATTGATTCTATTTGTCTTTGAACAGAGGCAAGAGCAGTCTGAAGCATTTTACCTGCTCAGAACCATTAGCAATACCTCTAACTTGAGCTAACAGGCAACTATGTTAAGAAAAACTAAAGATTTCATACACACTTACTTGCACAAGACAGACAATTTTAGTAAACGAGTCACTTGCAACTCCAAAGATACATGCCTGAACTAACTAACAATAACTGACAAGCAGATTGTTATAAGTTCTGGCTTAACTCAGACATCCTGTGTCCCTATTAAACAGCATTACTATTGAACAAGATTAGAATGCTAGTGGAACTGACAAGCTTGAACTTTTAAAGGGAGCAGTCCCAAATCCAGTTGCTCTGAACAGTGCTGGCTCTAGAGACCAGAAGAGCTGGTTAACTGACAGTGTTCCTTCCTACCCACTGTTTGGATCCACATTGTTAAAGAGATTAAAGTAGCTCTTCAAGTCAATATATGGAGAGTGGTTAGTAGTGTCAGATGGTAGAAAAAGAATCATAAGACTTTGTTACTATAATTTCTGCTCACCCTTTGAAAGGCAGTGACAAAACCCCAAGCATCCATTTCAAACTATGTAGGTGCATACCTCAGGTAGTGTTTTTACATCTTCATAAAGATTCTCATGATGATTAGAGAAAATATGCATCATTACACAAGCTGATAATACCTCACATCTGCAATCAAAGTAAACTGCTGTAAGCCCATTGTAAGCTCCATTGTTCACCCAGTGGAGGATACCTTTTCAGAAATGAAAAAGTAGAACTATTTTGAATGCTATAATTTTAGTAGTAATTTGCATAAATTAACAACAACACTAACATTCATTTCAGTTGTTTAGGTAAACACTAAGACATCTAAACTAAACACTGGATGAGCAATGTTAGTATGTCCTACTGCAAGATTATGTGAAAGTTATTACTCTGAACTTAGTGCAGCTACCATAGTTAGAGGATTAGCAGCTTTAATTAAATTTTCTGGAGCTGAATTCTGGGTTTGTCTCCCAATAACTAGACCAAACACTTACTTGTTTATGAATTGTTCGAGAGCCTGCTTCCTTTCCTCTATAAAGGAATCATCAAATATGCCGTCATCTCCTCGGAAAGGGAGCTGACGGAGAAGAGCTTTTCCTGGAAGAGGTGGAACCACAACCTGAAAGATTTAGAAAAGCATCCATAAGTGCAGCCTGTAAGCAAGTTTATACACCTCCTATGCCACCTCTTCCTCCTAGAGGACCCAACTGAATCACATCCCTAGTGAAGCAATAAAATGTGACCAGAGAAGAACAGTATCTGCCCATGGAGTTAAGGTAAATTCAAGTAGTCTAACTCCAAATTAACTCAAAACCATGAAACAGCCTCTAGCATTGTATAACTGAGGTCTGCTGAAAGACTGACAGTGTTTTAGTTCTAGACATTTTCAACCACAGTATCTGCTCTATATGATACATATGCTTTATAACAATGATAACATTTCAGCATCAGTACTCTTTGTATGTCTACAAAGACTTGTATTTACCTTCCATTTTACCCACCTTGCTTTCTCTTTCTAGTTCATTCCTTAGCCATTCAAAGTCACTGTATCTTCTTCTGACTGTAGATTCTTTCAACTTGAAGATAGGTAGATTTGTCTGAAAACAAGACCATAAGCTATTGATTAGACAAAATAGAAGTTTTGATAAACAGAAGCAAGAAACAAGCTGTTAAGCTACAAATTAGTTTCACTTAAGCAACAACAGTATTGAGAAACACTCAAGATACAGAAATACAGATAAAGCTCTCTAAGCTACATGAGTAAGCTGTGCCTCAAGCTGCTTAACTGCAGGCCTCATTTATAAGGCATCCTAATCACTGGTATTTTACCACCATATCACCTAGCAGATTTGCTGGCCACTTGAGATGTTCCTAAGGTTGCACAAGCACCTGCTATTCTTACTGTCTCAGGTGCTGGATTCCCAATGCCAATACATGTACAAAATTGGAGGTGGGAAGAAAAAGTCATCTTAATCCACGCAGGCTCCTCTTACTGCATTCAAGGGAGTGTTTCAGGTACCAGCATAGGACATTAACCAAGCTTCCTGTACTTTTCTATTACCTGACACAACATGGCCTCCAACATCTTCAAAAGCAAAATCAACAAGTCCTGCAGTGAATCCATACAGGACAGATGAAGCCAAAGATGTGACAGTACAAGCTGCCAAGTTTGGATAGCTCCAAAGAAGCCAAGAAGGCTGAGATGCAACACAACATTCAGTGCTGATGAGATAGGACTGTTTTACTACAAAGTTAAACCAAGCAGAGCTTGATTAGACAGAACTTTCCTGAACAAGGCTAGGAGTCAGCACCCAACTCAACACCCCTGAAAGAGACATCAACTGGGAGCCAGGCTATAATGCTGCACAAGACCATGTTAAATACACAAGCACCCTGATACATGTCCTTACATTAAGTTGTGTGAGAGCCTGTATTACTTCTGTTCATTCTTGGGGTACAGTGTTATCCCACAGTTGTAAGCCAACTTGCACATTATTTTAACAGTAGACATTGAGGGAACACTCTCCTAATGACATCCCCAGAATGGAAAGCACCAAGACCACACTCTGAAGCTTACATGTCATTGATACGGCAAACTGGCTAGAGTGTTACAAAAACATTTATAGGCATTATGACCTACTAAAAGCAAGACCAAGAGCCTGTAATTACCATACATAAACAGCAGTAGCAGAATAAAGCTTACTGTTGTCAGACTGCATATTCACTGTCTTAATACACCTTTAAAGAAGACTCTTGAGGAGTACCCTAGGAAGCTGATGTTCACATGGAACTACAGTTATCCCCAGTCTTCCTGTTGGCAGAAGCACAGCAGTCATTCTTGGCTGGTGGCTTTTATTTTTTTGTTGTTTTATTTTAAGCTGTAAGCCATCTCACTGAACTTCTGGTCGCAGTTTGAGTGGGTATCTCTGTACAGTATAATTTGTAGGATGTATGCTTAAGCTATCATTGAGTGATACTTTTGGCTGCTCAGAACAGGTTTAATTGCAGACATACTCCCCTGCACTAGGCAGGCCTATGACTATGGGCCATTGTATTACCTCCAGACAATAACAAGTTTTTTAGCTGCCACAGTTCAAAAGTACTTGAGAAGTTAGTTGTGTACTTTCACATTATGCTATTTAGTCCATGATTTACAAATGATAAAGTACAGAAGAGTATTTTCTTATGAAATCTCTTATTGCTAAATGTTTAAAAGTAATCAAGCTCTCCTTCCCAGGTAAAACATTGTTGATTGTACTAGTGACTAATAATAGTCTTAAGTGCAATTTTATTATGTCAGAAGTCAGGCTTTATAAACACTCTTGTCTTGAGGATAAGAATACTCAAGATTGAATAAAGCTAGGTCCCCCAGAGTACATGAAGGAGATTCCCAGAAGTACTGGATTATTTTTCTCCGATTTCAGCTACTGGCTTTTTAAACAGGTTCAGCCTTCCACATTACAATATCAACCCTTTGTCAGTGTCTTGGGTAGAAAGTCCTTTACAATATTTAACATATAGGCTCTCACCTGCAGAAAATATTCCATTCTGCTCTCAAGTTACTTACAAGAGGGATTAGAATTGAATAAAAGCAGCTAAAAAACAATGAGTCCCCAGGTCTTCAGGAACTCTTTTCATGCTTCTGGGCATGAAGTCTATAAAGTTAATCTCTAAACAACATATCAGGCTTACAGGTATAATGTCAGGTAGAAGTGCCAATTGAGTTCATTTTACCTTCTACAATCCCTTTTGAACTTTTGACATGCTAGCCCAGCTAGCAAGTTGGCGAAAAGAACTGTTAAGAGTACTTGTTTTCCCTCTAGGCTCCAAAATCTTCTTCCATTTTGAACATAAGCACAGGAAACGTTTCAACTGAAGAGTATGTTAGAAGGCTCCCATTAAATTAAGTGGCTTACAAGTCACAACTTGACAACTACACACTAAAGGAACATGCGTGTCCCTGTCATTTGGCCTGGATATGAATTAGAACTATCTGTTGAGATCAACTTCTAAACCTTGTGTTACTTAAAACCCAGAAACTGCAGCAATTCACCTTCTAGAAGTTAGTACTGATAGAGCAGTGTTCTTCAGATATGCAGCTGTTAAAAAGGATCTATTTTAAAAAAGCAATTTGAGAATACTCTTCTATACAGTTTAACCTATTCACATCTTAGGTCCCTATTTTTAACTCAGGATATATTCACATCTGAAGTTACTGCATGTGCCTTTCTCATTATGGATTATTACCCTGTTTGAGCAGACAACTTTTTCCTTCAGTAGGAGGGGTTTCAGCACATCCTACTGCCTCTGGCTACCATGGGTAGATGGTTTTCATTAAGCAAGCCAAACAGCTGCTGAAGCACAGGCTATCACTGGGCAAGAATTTGGTAGAAGGACAACCCTAGGGTGTCAACAGAAACTTTCAATTTCTACTGAAGTGTCACTTTAAGACCATACAGGATATCAAAAAAGTTATTCTCAGCTTCACAGTTTATGTTAAGAGTTATCCTTGTTTAGTCACTGAGGTGCCAGTAACTATTCTGAACACTGTCCATGCTTTGTTTGCCTACTAGAACAGAGATAAGAGTAAGGCACAAAACTTGAAGTCAGGCTAGTTTCATTTTTACAAACATTTCTCCCCATGCTCATTCAGCATTATAGTGTTGGCTTTCTGGACTGCTGAGCTGCAAAGTCTACTATCATGAAACTCATGACCCAGTTTGGCACAGCCCCTGGAGCATAGCTCATTCCTCTGATAAATTCAGCATAATTACTGCAGCAATTTGTTTTTTCTACAGTGTAATAATTAGTCTCATTTTTACCAAAACATTTTCAACAACTTCCTAGTCCAAAATCATGCCTCTTAGCAGTTTGAATGCAAGCCCTCAACCTGAAAGGATTATGCACTACCTAAGACATTAAACAACCATAAGTTACTAGTCAGAATTGCAGATAAAGCATTATTCCAGAAGGACCAATAAACCAGCTCTGCAGAAGCACCACATAGCGTAAAATCCTAAGCATAGAAAGATGGTAAGACAAGACAGATTCTGTCTAGCACTGCTTCTGTATCAGACTATATGTAGATACCCACTAGGCTTTCTCTGACTACTGTCAAACTAACAGTCTGTATTCTGCTGGGTGAGTTAATGGCCAAGCCAGTACACTGGAATAAACATTGTTATAACTGGTGTCAAGTTAAATTACATAGTTAAACAGCAGATGACAAACCCAGACCCTTAAGTCACTCCTGCATTTCTCCACTCTGATGCCAAACAAGTTTCTACAGTCATTTGGCTAGTGTTCAACAAACTGGTAATGGGAAGCAGTGGTTGCCTGCTAATAGATTTCAGGGCAAAACCAGTATTCACAGTAAGCATGTTTCTTCAGCTACATTTAGGTTTTTATAACATATTCAAACTCTAAGTCCAACTCCAAGCTCAGAAGGTTCCCAATTCATCTCAGAAGTAAATGACAGTCCTAAAGACAGTAGCTTGGATAACCAGGTAACAGTCTTCTAGCTGTTACTACAGTCAATCCCCAAGCTATGCCCAGTTAGAAGTCCAGAAATTGTTTATGTATACAAGTGAGGAGGCTTTCACAGACAGAATGCAAGTAGTCCGAGTACTAGTCAATACTGTCCATTCAGCTTCAGATACACAGGTCTCCAGTGCAGCCATTATGGCATACAAGTTACCTTAAAAACAGGAGGAAAATTAGAGTACTTTATTTAAAATACATTAGTTTACAATTCTAAGTAATTTCAAGTGTTCTGTTATCTAGACTAGATTAATTTATCCAGTGAGTGGAAAAAGCCCTGCAAATAGCCACACTTGCTCCTACAAATTTGTTCCCACACATAAATTGAATGCAAACAGCATTTGGGTTCCTTCAAAGAGCGTGCTGACACACCACAAGATTGACTCCGAATGTCACTGCAGCCCAGTCCACCCCCACAACTGCAGAAACTCCACAGCTGTAGTTGTCCAGGATAGTTTGAGGTAAATTGGATTCATTTCCTCATCTGCCAATGTAACTCAGCAGCAGCACTGCATTGCCCATGTCTCCCACTCCTAACAGACTGAGAATAAAGCTTCACTGTTGCCATAGCACCTACTTTGATGTTGTCTTTTCAAGTAGGTTATGGTAGCCTTGATACAACTCTATTTCCATTAAAATAGAGTGAAAGAAAGCAATCAGCGCACTTTTGATAGAAGTTTGTGGCCTTGACTCTCAAAAGCTAAATTCAAGCTTCTTACTATCTCTTCATACAAGCTGTAATCTTTGTCAACAGACTACACCCTTTGGCTACATTTACAGTCAGCCAATGGGAGCTCTGGGGTATTACAGTAAGTAGCATTCAGGGTGGATAAAAAAAGTATTACAGTTTTAACGCAAGAGCCTGCTGTCCTTTAGTAGAAGAAACTGGCTCCAGCAGTCCACTGTTATTGCAGAAACCTTGCCAGTGGTTTGTTTCCGTCCCGACTTGACATAAGCAGCTACCTCCCCATTTCCTACAATTATAAAAAGCAAGAAGGCAAATGTGCTCTAAACTTCAGTTGCTAGGAGTTTAGATTTTTGCTGTGTACTTTACTGAAGGAAAACCTCTTTCCCCACTGCAAAAGGTCAGATAAGGGGTTGTTATTTTTCTAAGTTTCAGTCCTTTTGATCAAAGCAGTGTTCTACCTCCCCTTTTATCCACTTGATGTCCGGGTCTATCTACTACATGCAAAAAATCTGAAGTTAATAGAACACTGAAAAATCTGACCATATGTATACACCCAAGTTTTAAACAATGCTGACTTAAGCTATACCAAGAACTATAGAGCTTCTCACTCCACAATACTGAGACATGGAGCTAGGATGTTTTCCATCTTAAAGACTAAGGCAGTGAAATCCTAGTAGCAACACAACAAAGACTATCAGTCTTCTGACAAGAGTTAACCTTTGCCAAGTCCAATGCCTTGAGCTCAGAGCTGCTCTATGAAAATTAGCATAGGGGTGTCTGGGTTTTTGCCAAGCAGCATCTATCATCACCTGATCAAGTTCACCAACATCATGAACAGCTGAATTATGGTATGCCATGGTCAAAAGGCTCCAAGCATGGTAAGTCTAGAAAAACAGATTGTTTACTGATTCTTTATTCTTCAGGTTCCATGCTCAGAAGCCATAGGTAAAAACAGGAGCCCGCTTTAAGAAGGACACACACAGGCAAAGACTTTTATAACACCCAGGCAGAATTAGTAATTATTTCTGGATAATTATTTCAGGGTTAGCAAGCCAAAGCCTCCTTTGAAATACCAAATATTCCTTTTAAAAGAGAAGGGACTGCTATTTTTACACAATTGCAAGGTATAACTGCCATATGCTCTGGTTTGGCCCACTAATGGTACCATGCATTCCTCATTGAGAATGACTGAAGAGGGATCACATTAAGTTGATGCTTTAGCATCATTAGGTGACATCTACTAGCTATGGTCAAATAGGGCCAACAAAATTGCAGTGGATTGCTGCAATTGATAGTTTTTACCAGGAACAAAAGTTTTAATGTGCTTTGCAAACTAGAGACAGTCCAGTATCCCTACACTTCAAACATGCAAGAAACAAGCAATAAGTAACTAGTATAGAAGTAGGCATACTAAGCAAAATATTCTCTTCGTATTTCCAGTTTTATTGGAGCAGTAACATTCACATTAAGCAGGCACCTAACAGCTACAGAAAGGCTGATAGCTCCTCTCCATTAATTTGTAGCATATCTTAACACTTAGGGGGTGCTGCAGCTTAGGCCCATAGAAATAGTCTCTGAAGCTTTATTTCCAGGTATAGAGGTGGCTTTAAACCACTTGAGATATAGCTTCATGTTTTTTTTTCCTGGATTTTAGAGTGAAGCTGCTATACACTAGCTTATGGTTACGCTTTCAAGATCAGCTTTGTGGCCAAAACAAACTATACTGTCATGTGCCCCAGAAGATCCTCCCATGACAGAAGTTTTGAGCTGGATTCTCAAGAAACAGCCACAGAAGGAATACATTCACAGACCTGTCTTCAGTCGGTAAAATATTTGTTTTTACACCTTGATCAGAACATTAGGGCTACTCAATCCTTCTCACATCAAAAGTCACAGCTGCAACAGCAACTTCAGACCCTACACTCAGTGTTAGAGCTTCATAGGGCATTTGCATTATGTACTTGCTAAAACAGCCTGCAGTAGTGCAACTGGCATTGCATTACCAAGTGAAAAAACTTTAAAGAAAATAATTCCCCTACAGTTAGAAGCTCATAAATCTACACCGCATTATTTATTCCCCCAGATAAAAACAATAGAGACCTGACTGCTCTAAAGTTCAAGCTGACACTTTCTTGGCAAGCCACCTAAAAATAAAGATGTATCAAAGTACTCTGGCATCACATGCCTACCTGGATCACAGCCATCTGTCCTACAAAGATTAGTCATTGTCCCATTTGATTTGGTCTGTTCAGCACTGTACTAGAGTGCACTCTTAATACATGACAATCAAGGCCCACATTGTATGCACAGAAATAAAAAGATTCCAAGTCACCAGTGAAACTAGTATACTAATAAGAAGCACTATTCAGAGACTTGGTTATTTTATTTACACAGTAACAGACATCAACACTAAACTAGTTCAGTACCTTTGGACTAGGCTCTTGAACTTAGTTTAATCAAAAACCTCTACACAAAAATCAGCTGCTCAGAGCTAATACATGCAGTAGACTTGTAAATCCACTCTCCTTGCTTCAGAAGTTTTTCATCCAAGCCATTCCACTTCTCTGTCTCCCTAGTCAGTGTCTTGGGAAGTTCTTAGCCTTCCAGATATGCTTTTCTGAATTACTGCTCAATGGAACAGTTAATGTTTGTAAAGATGCAGTACCTGGGCTGTAAAGCAGAAAAACAAAGTCGCCTGAAACAGTGCATTTTTATTCTTTGAGGAGTCTAAAAATATCTAGCTGGTAGCAGTGTCTAGAATAGGGTATTAAGAGAGTAATTAACTAGAGTTAGAGCAGACTTGCAGTGTGATGCAAGATTTGCAGTAGTAGAGAAATAGAGAATTAGTGCTGATTATGCATCCCTAAACACATCCACACTGAGTCAGTGTTTAGTCATTACTCCACCACAAGCTTCACTGACTACGAAACTGAACAATGCTGATGTCAACTATGTGTAGCAGCAGATTTGATTCTTCTCATGGTGGGAAAAGAGTCTGCAACTTCAAACCGTGCCAAACACATGAAGGACAGGAAATTTGGTACCGTTCAAGGACAGAACATTTCAAAGACACGTTCACCAAATCAAGAGTGCCACTTTGCAACACCATGGCATAAGACAAGTGCTTTCTGAGCAAGTTATACTTTCAGTTCATTTACCATCTTACTCTGACTTGATTTGATCACAGAAGTCAGACTCAAATCAGTCATACAAGTTAGACTACTATAAATATGCTGAAATGCAAATACTGTATCCAAGCTATGTCTTGAAAAAAAAAAAAGGGTTAAGACAAGAACAGACTTTCAAAAGCAGCTCAAGTTTAGCAGTACTTTGATATACTTCCCCAATCCTTTGAGACCAATACTATTCTTAACACTGCAGGCACTTTACAGCCTGTGTGTTCATTTCCTTCCCCACACTGGGCATATGTAGTCAAGTACCTCTGAAGGTCTACAGAAGTCTTTGTGCAGAAGATACAGGAAAGGTGACTGCTGCCTTGAAGAGCACTGGCACCACCCAAGTGATGCATTTCACACCATCTGGAAGCACAGCAGCAAGGTGTTACCTTTCTACACCTCAAGACAAGCCACTGAGCCATGGAACCTCGAGAAGCTAAGGTGTGCCTTAGTGCCAAGTTTAGTGATGCTGATTAGAGGCAACAGGCCATTTAACATTAAAGAACATAATTAAGATGACAAAGGCGTTTTGTTTAAATTTGATTTGACTAAAAAGAATTCTTTAACTACTTGGACTAGTAGCTCCTGTAACAGGTATTTTATTTTAGTTCTGTCAGTTTGAATATTAATAATATTATTGAGTATTAAAAATAACTTCTCTGCAAGTTCTCACTAACCATAAACAGATAATTTAACCTTTTAGTCTAGGTGACAAACCCAACTAAAATGGGCAGCACAGAAGTCACTTTTACAGAAAAAATAACAGATGAAACAGTGTTAACAAAGGGCTATTTTCCCAAATGTAGCAAGTTCCTGGATATCCATATGCTTTGTTGACAGTATTTAACCAATGTGCTTATCTCCCATGGCACTGCTTTTACAGTGGGTGTACAGCTCTGAAGTGTGTCACCAGCTGCTAGGATCAGAGTTTGCTTGTAAAGCTTAAGTCTTGCCTCTTTAAAAGATTTAGCAACTGAAGCTATTGCACAGAATCTGAGCAAAGATGTTCCCGTTGATCCGCTTACCAGGAAAACTATTTGTTTCGACTACAGTGGAAGTCAAATGATACCTGGAACTGGACTGAGGACTGCAGACATGCTATAGGATAATATTTGTTCTACCTTTGTTTCCTGGAATTTAGAGAGAAGACTGGCTTACAGCCCATAAATAGTAACAGGTGTTTCACATGCCCTTGTTGAAGAGTATTGACATGCACAAGCCCACCCTGAAAAGGTGTAACAAGTAGGAGGGAACAACCACCACCCCTCTATTGGTGGTTCCTGAGTGAACAGCTAATAAAGACTCATGAGAAACAGCATATAGCATGCAAGGGTATTTATACTGAGAATTTAACTGTTGGTTCACACTTTACCTCAAGTGGTAAAGGCAATGAAGTAGTTTGTATTACTTTCAACAGGCAGTCTAGTTGATTATGTTAGTTTTAGCCACTGCACAGTCACCTTACTGTGATCATCTAGATACCTTTAGACGACTATTTTATCAAGTTTTATTTCACTAGAAAAAGCACTTGGAGCTTTACACCTTACTGCATTGTTCTCCTTTTTTAGCTCGCCCTAAGCCTTCACACAAAGGATACCTCAGAATGGTACAAACTCACTGCCTAATGCTACTGATGGAAAGCAAATTCTCAACTACCCTGTCAAGAACATGACCCACTCAAATTTGCCATTTTGGCACTGCAGGATGGCATTTTCTGTCATTTACCATTACTGAACAAGATCTTTAACTTTCATTGCCAAGCTGCACTGCAGTGGCATACTGCTACGCTGTGTGCCTTATACTGGTTACTACAGTAGAAAGCTTTCTGCCAACACCTTGTCCAGTTTGCCAGGAACAGAATGTTACTTAATGCAAGTTCAGGCTCAGAAAGTCAATACTTCGGCCAACTGACCATCTGTGAATTAAGCTGCCCCACTGGAAGTGCTGTACAGGTTCTACCCGCAGCACTCTTAAAGAGCTTAACTGCTTGTGAAAGTACCATATGTTTACCACAACGCACAGCAATCCTACTAGCCTGCAGAGACACATGCTATGAAAAACCTTCCTAAGTACTGAAGTACAATTGACTTGCTTATCCAGTAGTCTACTGCTGAGCAGTCTACCTAAAACTTTTGAGTTCCCCATTAGGCTTTCCAACTTCCACCAGAAGTTCATGAGTACAGCAATACAAGAACTAAAGCATGAGGTTGTTCCACTTATTGTTTTCCAAGCAACAGATATGCTTCAGCTGCAATATCAGTAGACAGCTTGCCAATAAAACCTTTGGGGGAACTCTGCAGTATTTCACACAAGTACTTTTTGCAAGATATTAATTATCAGACATCAGTTCAAGAGTGCTAGCAAGCTCAGTCTTCTCCAAAAAAGTTAAGCTTTGAGATTCACAGAAAACAATAAAGATAGAATTACCCTTGGATCGAGTTCATAAACACCACGACAATGGTACAAGTCTAATTGCATCAATGCAAACATGAATCTCAGTGTCCTCTGACAATGTTACTGGCTTAGCATGATCTCCAGCCATAACATGAGGCTATCAATAGCTTTTACAAGAACTTGGCAGCAGTTAAGCCATCCATTTCTGCACCATTTAACATTTTAAGGTATTAGTTGAAGACATAGCTTTCCAGATATGACACAGGTAACTCACTCCATCTTCTCACATTTGTTCTGCTGCACTGCTGGGGGAAACTGCGAATGTCAGCTGCTACTTTCTGTGACCACAAGCAGTTGTCAAACCACAGAGGCAAGCTGGTGGCTATTGTCTGCCACGCTCCAACAAGCAGCTTATATTACAAGGCCTACCTTTTAGAAATACAATACTACAGCAATTCAAGTTCGAACTCTTCTCCCATGCTGTAACTTGCGTATTAGCAACATGGTCTGTGTTCTGCTGAGAAGCAGTTAATTGATACAAGTTTAGACAGCGAACATAATTCTGCATGACTTGTATTACCTGCTCTGTAGCCTTCCAGCATACGGAGACCTAAAACTCAGTTTTACAGTTCATGATAGCTGTGAATGTATACAGCACAGATGCACTATGTGTACAGTGGTACACAACTGGAAAGGGAATGATCACATATTATAAGAGATAGTCCTGCATACAAGCATGCAGATATGCCAGTAAGGAGGGTGGAGGAAACAATGTTTATATAGCAGTCAGACTAGGAGGAAGAATAGAGGAAGGTCACAGTATTATCACAGTGTACGTTTGTTCAAGTCACTTCTATGTCTTCATTACAACAGGAATCCAGAATTTTCTACCCCAAACAGCATATGGGCCAAGAGTAATCTGTGTCAAAACTTGCTTTTCTGCTTTCCTTTCTGCTGAAGAACTTCAGTTGGGGATTTTTAAAAAATTATTATTTTTTTAATCCCAGCAAATTTGGTCTCATTCTCAAGGCCATATCATAGCTAAGTCCCTTTTGTATCATCTTCCCTGGATCCAGCAATTCCAAATGCTCAGTCTCATGGAAAGAAAAGTCATCAGGAACTTAAGGCACAAATACTTCCCAGCAAGGTAGAGTTACATCTTTCTGCTAAGTGGACAGCTAGGGTCCCGATAAGGGCAGTGTAATGCAACACAAGTCGGCAAGTTCTAGTTTGTCCTCACACAGAGGCCAAACACAGGCTACAATTGGTTGGACACATCCTGAAACATGAGCATAGCTACTGGACATGACAATTTAGGAGCATCAGAATTAAAGAAGTATCCTCCCTAGTAGCTTCAGATCTCAGTTGATTTTGCTTTTTTAAGTAAAGTTACACTAAGCTGAGAACTTGGACCTTTAATACCAGAAAATGCACACAGGGTTTTAGTCTTGTCTGAAGAATTTTAGTCATCAAGGCAGCAGCCCCCCAGCTGAAGCCTCCCCTGCCATGAAGGCATGGGCACTCTATGGTGTCCAGTGAAAGAAGAACTCATTGCAGTGAAGGTGTGCAGTGGGTCAATGAGGCTTCTTCACCCTCTATTACTGCCTGAAATAACTGAGCAGGTTCAATCAGCTGTGACAGAGTAAAGCTATACAAGGTAGTAGACTCAACCACAAGCTACAAAAAAAGATAAAATTGTACGAGGTTATCTTTCTCAGCTGAACTTATGCCTGGCAGCGTAGACTAAAAGGGTGCCCTGCCTCAAGTCCCTGCCAGCCACAGGCAAGGACCATGCCATAGATATTGCATTTTTCTGTCCACTCCTCCAGGCCCTGTTTATGAAACTAGAAAGACCAGGAAACACAGTAATGACTTCACATAGTTTTTTTCAAGCTTAAAACTACTAGCCTTTGGGGCAAGTCAGTGAACATGGCCCTTCCAGCTAGGAAGGCATGTAGTGCTACTCAGAAAAAGTTTGATAACACACGGTGAGAAACAGCCCCATTTATTAGGCACTCAATTTATATTTCAGGTACAAAAGAAAACAGGAAGCCCTCCCCCGCATACACTCACCTTATCACTTCAGCTAGCATTGATCTAGCACATGTGCCCACTAGACTTATTTACACATTCTCTATGGGTTTTTGAGGCTACTGGAACCCTGAACTTGACATCCTTCTCTGGGCAGATCCACCCCTATTACTACACCTCAGAGAGCTGAGAGTTTGCCCTCTTCTATTTACTTCAAAACAGGCAAGCAATTGCTCACAGTACAGCAATATTTCAGTCTAATGACAGCTGTGCACAGCAGTGCTGAAACAGCATTTGTCCTTTGGTTATCTTCACCGAGATGCGTTGTCTTCGCTACCACCAGACCCTCGGAGTTACGAGCTCCCGTCGCTCGCAGAAGCTGGGGCCTGCTCTCACACCGAGGATGAAGCCCACTGCTGCTCTGCCATCACCTCCCCAGCGGTACTCGCCGCATTAGCTGCGAAACCGGCCCTGAAGGACACGGCGGCGGCAGCCCGTCACCGCCACCCCGGCCCGGGGACACCCCTCCCGGTTACATAAGAGCCGGCCGGAGCCCAACACCGACACACAGGCCCCGCATTCGCCTTCTCTCGCCTCATATTTGCTTCCCAGCCGCCGGGCCCCGCCGCCGGAGGGGCGCGCACGTAGCCCGCGGAGCTGCCCGCTGGGCGACCCCGGCCGCCCGCCTGGGCCGGGACGGAGGCGGCGGGTCCGGCCCCTCGGCGAGCCGCAGCGGGGCCGGGGCCGCCGCCAGCGTCCCCCCCCCCCGCCCCGCCCCGCCGGACCGGACCCTCACCTTGACGCGGATCTCGTAGGTGGTGAAGCGGCCGCGGCCCACCCCCACCGTCTGCGGGTTGCCCACGTCGATCTCCAGGAAGTTGCTGGGCGGCCCGTAGGCGTCGTTCAGGTTCTGCGGCTTGCTGATCAGCCGCCGGGTGTCCGCGATCGTCTCGGCCATGGCGGAGCGGGCGCCTTTCTCCCCCCCCCGGAGCGCGGCAGGACGTGAGCGAGGGAGCGAGCACCGAGCGCCGCCGCCCCGCGCCGCCCGCCCTCTTATCGCCCCGCGGCCAGCTGACTGCCCGGCAACGCGCACCCACGCCGCCGCCGCCGCCAGCGGATGGGCCCGCCGCCGCGCGCAAGGCAGGCTGGGCTTTGTAGTCCTCAGCGGCCGCCCCCCTCGCTAGGGCCGGCGCGGCCGTCCGCCCTCCGAACTACAGGTCCCGGCGTGCGCGGGAGGTGCGGGGCGGTGGCTGCGAGAGCTGTTTTCAGGGGCCCGCCCGACAGGCGGGCGGCGCGACGGGCCGGGCGCGGGCTGAGGGGCTCGGCGGCGCGGGGGGTGCTGTGGGGCGGGAGGAGGGAGCGGCCGGGGTCTTCGCGCTGATTTCTCCCGCTTGGGGCTCGCAGTGAGTCCCCTCCTCTCGTCCAGGGAAGGAGCCCCTGTGCGGCGGCGTGTTTTGGGGGGGAGGGTTGTGCGGTGCGGGCGGCCGCGGGAGGCCGCGCCGGGAGGCGACCCCGGGGTGGCTCGGCTGGGCCTGGCCCCCCGTGAGGCCTCGGCCTCGGTTGATGCGGTTGCACGGATCAGGGACGTAGACAGACAACGGCGATGCGATTCGGTCAGCGCAGCGGCAAGCTAACCGATTTGTTTTGAACCGAAGAAGGTTTTAACAACATGTGGTAATAATGGTACAGAACTCCTGGCTGCGGCTTTTCACCTGCAGCCCTTAAAGAGTGCAGAAAGGAAGGATTGCTGTTCATTACGGGTGGGGCATCCCAGGTAGGTTAGGTTGGTATATTAGCCAGAAGCATAACCTAGGTCTCGGTGTGAGAGAATACGAAATGATTTTTGCAACGGCATTGTCAGTGGACATGAACAAAACTGTACACGTCAAGGTCAGGGAAGAAGGCAATGCTGTAACCAAGATATGAAATGCTGAGAGCCAGGGTGAAAGGACTGGATAGGAAATGCTGTATATGCAAGGTGTTAGGCAAAAGGAATCAGCCAGGTATAAGTGGAGGCTGGAGGAGATGCCTACCAAAAGCTCTGTATTGAAAACAAAGTTTTCAAGGTTATTGACCCAACCTGAAAGTGAGATGGCAATGTTGCCTGTAGCAGCCTTACAGCTTTTAAAAAACCAGCAAGTTCTTGAATTTTCACAAATGATACGCATTTAATAGCGGTATAACCAAGTGGCCCAGTTTTTATATCCTCACAGCTTACGAATGTAACAGTTTGTGCTCATTTCTTATAAAGGAAAGGATAAGAAAGGAAAACTGTGTTTCCAGAAGGGGAAGGTGGTTTAGGGCATTGAAGAAAGATAGAAAAAAGAATGATAGAAGGGGGGCTGATGCGATTGTTCCCTCCCAAGACATTAGGTCTTTGATTCTTCTGTACCTGTCTCAGGTAGATGGTGTGCTACGATAAAAGAAATATTGCCAAAAGAAGTGGAATGCTTGCCTTTTTGGTGCACCTAAGACATCAGTGAATAGAAATTACATTAACCCATGGCTAATATTTCTAAATGACTCAGAGGTCTTCCAGAATTTTTTTATATTTCATAACAGTACCCCTCCAATGATTAAAAGCATATATCATTTTCCTTGTGAAAGTGTTCTGGGGTCACTATGTTCTATGTCTACACAACATTCTATGCAGGTAGAATGAGACTATAGGAAACTAGTTACATTTTTTTCTAAAAATCTGTGTCTAGGCAGTAGGCAAAATAGTAGGCTGCCCACAAATCACAGCTGAGAGATTCAAAGTTAACATCTGGCAAGTTTGGTTAGCAGTTGTCTGTGTTAAGAAAAAGATAATCAGAAAGCAGAGATGAACCCAAAGTGCAAAAATAGCCCATCCACATAACCAGTATGCCGTAGGTGGTTTGCTTGGTAAATTTTCTGTGAATTTCCTGCTCATCACTACTCCAATATTATTTCTCCCCCTTACTAGTGCACCTTCCTTACATCCTTTCTTTATGCTAATAGCTGCCAGCTCTTCACTTTATAATTATAAACAGAAATTAAGCTGACAGAGTTTTATAAAGGAGTGGAAGGGAGCCTTACCTGAATTATACTAGTTATTAAACTGGTCTTGCAGCAAGGCAAGAAAAAACTCATTAATTCTACTGAGATTACATATGCATGCATCTGGATAAGCTTTTGTTTGTTACACAACCTGTGCTACCACATCTGACTGCAAATGTGAAGATATGGCAAAGCACTGGTATTGTCTTAAGTAAGTATAATGTATTGTCTGTCTCCTGGCTAAGCCTGGTTTCATTTTCTATTCCAAAGAAACAGAAAATGTGCCTAATACTCTATATTTGTGAAGTTGGTGAGCCTATGGTGAATCAAGAATATAATTTGTTCTAACGCTGGATAAATAACTAAGAGTGAGGCTTAAGTTGAATGCTTTTCTCACAGCATACCATCTTAGCACCATTGTTCTATCTGCTTTTCCTAATAGAGATAACTGGTGGTGGAGAGCTGCTGTATGGAGGCAAGCTATAGGGAGTGAATGTTTTAGTGCCCATGTGTCAATAGCATTGGTAAGTAAGGAGATTACAGTGATTTGGTGAGGTCTCCCACCTCTGTTTTTTTCATTGAGGTCAGATACAAATCCTCTGACCTGGGAGACAAAGGGGAAGATGCCCTGCTTCATGGCTAGCCCCCCCTTACATCACGTGAAAGCATACATGCCGCGCTGGCTAATGAGGCAAAGAGAAGGAATGAAAATGAGGGAGAATCAGAGTCCCATGAGCCTCCTTGTTTCCTTCCAACCCTCAGAAAATGCATTTGTTTATTTTGAATTATGTTTTGGGTGTTTTTTGCGATCCATGAGACTGGAGTTACACTATCTGTAGTTGTTTCTGCTTGCAAAGAAAAGAAAGTTTTAATTCTGTTTCTGACATGAACTTTGAGCCAAATTTCAAATCTGGAGGGAGAGAGGTCAGCTGTGTTTGTAGGTCCAAAGATTAGATGCAAGAAATCAAGCATTTAGAGTAAAAACCAAGAGATTAGGTACTCATGGATTTGTTACTCCACGTTATTCAACTATGACACAAAGATTTTCTGGCACAACTTGAAGTGGCAATATGAATACCAGAGTCTCATAGCACGTACCCACAGAAGCAGGTATTAATGGATTATTAATTCTTAAATTTGGTATAGTAATACCTGTCAAGTAGTTTTTTGTTTGTTTCTTTGTTTTTAAAAGAGAAAGTCACATTTAACTGGAAAGGAAACCAAATCTCTCCGTTATTCAGTTAGGGTTCTCCAGCCTTCTGCCAAATGCCCATGTTAACACATTTTAGTCAACACAGGCATATTTTGTCAAAACTTGTGGGGAATGCTGACTCAGGATATGGCAAAACCCACAAGGCATTGAACTAATTGTGCAATGCTTTATGTGGAAAAATGACTTCCTGATTCCTGCATTAGCTGCCAGTGCTTTGAAGCATGGTGTTTGAATGTCTGCATTGTATACTTACCATCCCGATAAAAATATTAAACCTATAAATATAATTTGTGATATCCACATTTTTTTTTTATATATATATATATATATTCAGATTTAACTATTGTATTCAGTTCCTCTTCTCCCTTTTTATACAACATTATCCTATCCCTTTCCACAAGGGATGGTTCTCATATCCTTCTAGATTCCTTAATGTTTAAAATGTCATCCACCACCTCACAGCATTCATTTCTGCTGTGAACTCCTTGTTCTGAGAGAAGCTGAGTAGTGTCCGTGTAACTGGAAAATTGCACAATGAATTTGTAGCACATTGAGCTGTTCGAGCTGACTGAAATGCAAGCTGTAAACAGATAGTGAAAATGGCTGTAAGTCCATACATTTGGGAACATTTCTGCAGCTTTTTTAATCTGAGGCTTTATAAGCAACGTAGACTATTAATAGCATATTTGATTGTCTTGAAATAGATGAGGTTAATAGCAAGTTTACTCCAGGGTGTTTTGACATAATCCCAGGAAAATGCCTTTTGTTGGAAACTGTGTTGATGAAAACTAGCCACAAAATCCATTTTCTTAGAGTAGGCTGAATGGTCAGTCCTAGATCAAAAGTACATTTATGTTTGGGAGCCAAAGATGCTTCCCATGGTGGGAATGTCTTGGAGCCTTGCAGGCAGGTAAACCCTGTCCTCCGTCTGCAGAAACTCGGAGGGTCTGGCAGAGACCCAGAGACCCTTGGACACATACATCCCCATGGGGTTCAGCACATCAGGATTGCTAAAAGGAGTGCAGTTTATGCCACTAGAAGCCAGAGGGGGTCTCTGGAGGGGTTTTATTATACCCCTGATTTTTATTCCTGTTAAAGACCACCTATGCTTTTGGCTAGCTGGCAGACTAATAATGCAGCTGGGTTGAAAAAGTGTCAATTTAATTTCTGCACAGTTGCAATGTCACATTTTTGGAGGCGAGCAAGGGGACAGGTACAGGGAATGAAGTATACAAGCGTACCACAGAACGGATCTGTATCTGTTACAGGACATTAACCATGCTAATCTACAGAAGTATACTTGAAAGTCCCATTCTTTTAGGTTAACACCAAAACGTGGTTGTGCCAAGTGCTTACAGCCAACGCAGATTCAGTTCCTGGGGTGTGTGATACAGTATATGGTGGCATTTCAGAGTTTGCCAGTGTATAGAAGGCTCATAGCATTGCGGAGGGTTTATTCACTTAGGTAGATGATGTCAGAATAGACCCAAGTGGGAATTTTTTCTATGCTCCCTTGGATAACAAGGTTAAGAAAAAAACAGTGACAATTTAAATAAATCAGATGTTTTTGCTGAAGATTATGCTGTCATTTTCTCCAATTATTCTTGACATTTCACCCATTCGTATTGTGATCTGAGTTAATAATGGAAGAAAAAACGGCTCTTGTTGCCTTGTTTATTCTTTGTTCTCAAGGAGATAAGCTGTTTATAAAGATAAGTTATTTGTTATTTAAATCACTTTTACTGAAGTTGTTTGTTTCCTTGTTTGAGTTTCTAAAAATATTGCGACAATTGTGAAGCATCTTTGAGATGTCTATTCAATTCACTATGATTTGTACTGGAATTCATTCCTAAATGGGCACAGGTGTTGATAGCTGTAACATGCTAGAATGAGTCAAAACCAATAAATGCTCAATAAAGGAAAGATGAAAGAAAATGCACTGAAAACAGCTCTTCTAAGATGTGATAAATTGGCTTAATTAGGTATGTAGCTCTGAAGATATGTCTAGAGCAACTATATATTTTAAAACAGCTGAACATGTTCGAACATAACTGTAATCACTGTTAGTATTTTAAAGATTAAAAACATTTTTTTAAATTTAGCAGTACCATTTAGGATCTAATCAACTTCTGTTAGCAAGCAATTCTATAGTGCCCTGATGTAATATTTTGCTATACTCTTTATGAAAAAAAAAAAAAAAAGAATAATAGTCTGTGAAAATTACTTGTTCACTTTTTCATGTTGAAATTTAACTCTAGAATAAGATACAGTAATTATGATGTTGCAAACCCAAAAGTCAGTTAAAGCATTTCCTTTGCACTTTTACCATGAGCAGGCATTTTGTTATCTCTTTCTTGCACAATGCACTCCATAGGCAACATCTTCTGAAGCCCCATCCTGACCTTTGGCTGCATTTCTGGCGGGAATGGAGGGCCAGCCAGCCAGCAGGCGAGTATTACGGTTAGCGATTCCCGAGTGCCAGTGCCTTTCCGTTGGAGCGTAGGCTTTTTGCATTGTGCCTTTCTGTCAAAAGAGCTTCCTAGTCACAACGGAGGTGGTTGGGTAAGACATCAGGTACCTACCAAACGAGGCAGGCGGTCGGCCTTCTCCCAAGAAGCTCACAGGAGCCCCACGTGGGTGTCTGAACTGGTACTGCCAAGGACGAGACTTACCGTGTGCTAAGCACACACCGACAGTATGGGACTGAATTGGCCTCTAGGTTTTGCATTATCTTCAGGGAAATCTGCTTTTACATTAATGTATCTTGCTGTTGCGGTTTAAATATTTGTTCATGGGCATAAAAGTGGTTGTAGTGCAGATAGGCTGTAAAGCTGACCGGGAATATTTGTCCTACGGTCCGTGCTTTTAAAGGTAAACAAACAACACAAGCTAGAAATCACTGACAAATGCAAATTCAGCTGCCAAAACTCCTCAGTGACAGCCAAGCTGGCCTGAAAGCAGCTGCATCGGGTGCGGCCATGGTGCAGCACGACAGAAATCATAGGCGATTTTGTGAGGCAAGCTGTTTGGAAAATTGGAACGCGTGGATACGGCAGCCAGGTACTATAAATGGCACCAGTGTGGCACTCGGTGGGTCCCTGAAGTGCGGTTTGTGCTGAGTGGCCGGGGCGGCTGCGGCCGGCTCCTCAGGGGCTGCACCACAGCCTGCGGCTCGGTTTTGGGGGCAAAGGGAGGGAGGGGAGCCGGGGACCCCCGCTGGAACGACTCGCCCAGCACCGGTCGAGGCCCGGCTCCTCCGAAGGACGGCGGTCGTTGCCCCGGCGGGACTCCACTTCCCAGCGCGCCCCGCGCCCCCGCCGCAGAGGCCGGGCCGGGAAGGGAAGATGGCGGCGCCCGTGTCGCCCTTGGTTACTGCGCGCTGCCTGCTGCGGGCTTCGGCGCGGCGCGCCGTCCGCCTGCTACCGGCGCGGGCCGCCGTACTGCGGAGAGGTCAGTACCGCGGCGGGAGGGGGCTCGCCGGCCCAGCGCCAAGCCCTGTCCGCAGCCGGGCCAAGGGAGGGCGAGCGCCAGGCTGCTGGAGCACCCCGTAGGGAGGTGCACCGTGGAGTCGGCCGCGGGAGCCGGTGCGTCCCTCCCCGCCGCTCCGCGGGTCTCCCCGCCGGCGGAGGGGGGGCCGGGCCGAGGGGAGGGGGCTTGCCGGTGCCGGGCGGGCGGGGCGGGCGGCAGCCGCCGGGACGCGCACCGGGACCGCCGCGCCGGCGTGCCCCGTCCGTGTCCCCGTGTTCACTGGCCCGGGCGGGCCGGGGCGGCCTGGCCGCCGACCCAGCCCCGGAGGGGCCCCGCGTCCCCGGGCGGCGCGGCCGGGGGCTGGCGCCGGGAGTCGGCCGCGGTCCCCTGGAGCGGCGGGGGATCCGTGAACGGCCCCGCGACTTCCCGAGTTAACGATACCGCTTTCCCCTAGTAAACCGGGCTTCAGCGCGCTGCCTGGTGAAGCGCGTTACGTTGCTGCTGCATCGAGAGCTTGGCGGGCGGCGAGTGCGGTGGTGTCTGCCAAAGCTTTTACTGTGCTTTAGGATGCCTTAAGGGACTTTTTTTCCCCTTAAGGATCCTCCGATGTGTAACAACAGCTGAGCTCTACGCAAATTTATGGGGAAGTAGGTTTTGTTAACTTGAGGCTTAGGTTAGAGGCGGAGGTCTCTTTTCTTCAGTGAGAGCTATTCGTCCTCCTCCAGTCTGACTAAAGTGTGAGAATTCAGTAGACGTCAGGTAGGTCCCAGAGGTCTGAAAGTCAGTCAGCACATCTCGGAGGACTGATAAGTGTTCACATACATACGCTATATTGTGATTGTGCAATATTTATACATCCTAAGGAAAACAGACAAGCGCTACACTTAGTACTATAGTTGTATATGTTTTATTTGATATTGGTCTAACACTTTAAATCTATGTAGATTGTTTTTTATAACCAACATACTACTATTTTAAAAAAGTTGTCAGAGCAAATCCAGTGGCTTTAGGGATAGTTCTTCAACATCCATGTTAAAGGGAAGGTAGTCCTTACATATGTTATTTGAGGACATCTGCAAGGGTGGGCAGCCATCATTGAATTGATTTATAATCTTGTTTTTATGATCACTGGTTTATAGTTTTTATTTGTTTTTGTGATTTGCTTTCCACACTTTTGTGAATTCTTTTAATTAAGGAAACGGTACAAGTAGTATTTGTGTAAAGTTGCAATTTTGCTGATAAAGTTTTCTGTCTTTTTCTACTGTCATATCTAGGTCAGATTGTTAAATAGGGTGTGCATCGAAATAGTACAAGTAATCTTATTTCAGAATAATGTCACAGGCATGTATGCAAAAAAGCAGAATTCTAGTTCCAACTCTGATGATTCTCCAGAAGCTTAAATACTGCTTCATACTGCTGGAATGAATGGACTGCAAGAAGGCTAAACAGGGGTTTAGTGATACATCTAAGGTCATATAATGAGACAAAGATGGGAGGACAGTCCAAGTCCTTGTTCTTGTATCTTGGCTGCAAACTGCCTTTTCTGATTTAAACTGCTCATTTCAGCAGGTATGGTTTGGTTTGGTTTTTTTTTTCCCCATTTGTTTTCCATGATATTGGCCTAACATTTTCAATTTGTGCAGGTAACTTAGCCCTCCCTCCCCCCCGTATGGTTGGTTGGATGGATGGACTTTGATTTTCTAAGCGTTCTATTAAGCATTGGAAAGTAAATAATTCTTTTCAGATGGCCTCCTCTCCCACTCTTCTCATCAAGCATTGTAAAATATTTTGAAAGGAACAATTGTTTGGTGTTATTATAGGACTATAAATGTATTTTCTGCTTCATAACCAACACATGATCTCTTTCCTGAGAAGCTTACATGCCAAGTTTTTTTTCTTCGGCAGGTTTATGCACGTGCTTAACTTATCGAAATCCTTGTACACTATGGGGCAGTTTGCCTATTTGAGACTGATTCTGCAAACCTTGCACATGTATATAATAAAAGATGAGACAAGAGAACATTATTATTATCTGTGGGTACTAGCATGCAAAAACCCTGTCTTTTCTGATATTTTGCTACCTTCACGCCCATTCCTCTGCAGGAAAATAACCTTTGGAGCTACAAGACTGTACCATTGCCCTTCCCCATCACTGTGGTATCATCTAAACCGGAAAGATTTTGCGGCAGTTCCATTATCAGCTTAATTATGAGTTTAGCGAGGTCTCTGATACCACCATCTGCCTGTTGATAAAAGTGCCTTCTAACTTCAGAGTCCTTTTCTTCTGTCACAGCAGCTGTGTTTCATAGGTAGTTTTAGCAGCTTTACGTTAAAGGTTTGGGGGTTTGAAGCAGTTTGGCTTTATAGCGACCCAAACTAATATTCAGAACTTCAGTTTGGACTGTTGAAAACAGGACAATTTTTAAAAGTTACTTTCTATTACCTTTTTTTTCTCTGCCCTCCCCCCCTCCAAATTCCAGTGTTTGTGAAAAGCTCTCAAGGCAGAATTCTGCCTGCAGAGCAGTAATGAAACAGATGTGATTCCTGTATGTTGCCTTAACACTGGTTTAGCAGAAGCTGTTCCAGCTTCTTCATTGTGACTGTCAGCAAAGATGGCAGTTGGGTGATTTTAGGGTTGTTAACTTTGGGGCAGTTGTAACCTCCATGAGTTTGGTTTAGATGCGGTTCTTGGACAACTATTAGATAGAAATATTTTTTATCTTTAAGACAAACAGTAATTAACCATTACAGCAAAGCATCATAGGAAATGGTTAATTCTCCATCTCTTATGTCTTCAGAATATATTTTCTTCAAAATATGCTGTAATCAACACAATTCTTGAGCATAGTTCAGGGGTAATTAGATAAATTTACTTCCCTTATACTTAGAAAGGTCAATGTTGTCTTCCAGCCTTAATCTCCATGAATGAAAACCGTTTCTGATCATTCCCATGAGGGAGTGGTTTGAAGCATACATACAGCACGAGGGTTAAAGGTAATTTTTTTTTTTTTATCAGTCCCCTGAAGTGCTTTTTTCAACTTTGTTTCCCGAATTAATAATACACATTTTCATGTGTACTGTGAGTGACCCTCTAGTGAGTTGAATATTGTAATCTGAAGCATGACTTCCTTTTGCAATAAAAGGAGTTCAGTTCCATTTGTTTGATCTTTGCTTCTTTAGCTGGTTATTATCTATCTGTCATGGTTTTTCTTTTTCATCCTATTAAAGGTCTACAAATCTAATCATGTGTTTAAAAGATGTTTAGTTCGAAGGCAGTAAGAGATCTTGCAGACCAAATTTGAATTCATCTGTGGAAGTACAATAGTTTTTCTCTCCCAGAAGTGAATAATCATCTTAAGTTCACATGAAATCTTTTTGCGCTACTTGAAATCTCATAGATTAATAAATTCAAAGGTGTCAGTTTCTGCAGTCATGGAAGGATAGCGAAGATGAAATTCATGTCAGGGAAACCCAGGTTCTTTTCCTAGGCCCTGAAATATGGGGGAGACAAGGACCTGCTAGGATTTTTGTCATGGGAATTACCGTCTGACAGATTTTAAACATCACAGTTCAAAACCTTACATAATGAAATCCAACTGCTAGGAAAAATATAAGGATTACCAGGGTGAGTGGTGTTTACCTCAGTTACAGTTCTGTGCTCTCAACCTCCTGGCTGCTGTCAAGATCAGTTTTTGATATGCCACAACCTAGCTTCCATTTCAGATTGTCTTATATAAATAACTCTAGTGCCTGCCTCAGCTGTGACTGTTGCTTTCGTAAGCGGTGTCATTGAAACTTGCATGCCTTTTTCTGGTGTCATCTCAGACATCAGTTCTAAGTGGCAGTAGGAAAACATGGCAACATACTGATTAGTTTTTCAATTTGCTGTTCTTTTTCCAGAGCAGAAGTTCCCTGGACTTAAGAACACTTTTTCTTTTAATGTAGACACTTATCTTTGCAGTGGTAAATTAATGCCAGTTTACTGAAGGTGTCTTAAGTTCCCCACTTCAAAGGAATTTTTTATAATTTCAGACTGGCATTTTCATTAGGCATTTATACATTAACAAGTTTTTCTGGCTTTGGTGAGATTTTCCCCTCAGATTTCTCCAAGGCAGGACCTTTCTGTGTGTATCACAGTAGGTCTTCACTGCAGCTTGGTCTGTTATCCTTGGATAGACAAGCAGAAAGGCAAATCCAAACAGCTAATTTTATGGCTTGAAATAGAGATTACACTTAAATCTGTTAGGAGCAGAAATTTAATAAAAAGTTGCAACCTGGTGGCAACTCTTGAAGAAGCAGGGAATGCCAGGCTAAATGTGCTAACATCCAACACTGTCTTGCACCCTGGAGGTGGGAAAGATAGGTTATGGATAAACGCATGTCTGTAGTTTTTACACTGTTCTATGTAAAACTAGATGAATAATGAATTGACGTTGCGCTTTTCTATAGTCGTATCTAGAACACTACATAGAGGTAGAAGATGCTTTTTCTGTGTGTGACACTTAAAAGATTTCAGAAGGGAACTAATAAAAATTGAGTTGATGTAATACAAAGATAATGAAACAGGAAGAGATACATTTAAAACCATCTTTTGCAATATGGAGGAGAAGGCTGTAGGACTACGATTAATGTCATGAATCATGGGTGATTCCTATTCTAACAGTAGTTTCCTTGATGTAAAATTATGGAAGGTAATTGCCTTGGTATTCCTCTGCTATGTATTAAAATTTCTGAAGTTTCCTTTTCTTTACCAGTTTGGGAATAGATTACTATAGAAGCATAGTTGTGTGAATGATTTTATAATTGGTCTCACAAAATGAAGGTTAGAAGGGAAGACCCACATTTTTTTCCGTCTCTTAGGGTAGTTTACCACTTGAACAGCTGTCTTCTGCCGATTTACCTCTAAAACCCCTATATGCACTTTTCTTTTTAAGAGCATATGCCTTTGTTTAGCAGCTACAAGTTTGAGTTTATCGCTTACCAGTTACTGGGTGTCTCCTGGTACTGTGTTACAGTGTATCCCCATCATACTTAAATCCCAGCATTCAATGTTATTTTAGGAGAACGGTGAGTGATTTGTCCCATGACACCCTCTGTCATCACTTGTGCATACTCTCCATCTCCATCATTTGTTAATGACAGAGTACTTTCTTTCACTCCCAGAATGGTTAGCTGTAGGTACGTGTAATCTGAGACAAAAACCATGCTTCTGAGCAGTCCTACTGGTGTGCTTTGTCCATGGCCAGGCAGGTCATGAGCTACAAACCCTTTCTTATCCTAAATCAGCTTTTATTTGTTTTTTTTCTCCAATCTTAGGGTAAGGAGTAGGAACTGGTGGCTTTATAGATATAATGGTACAATGGGGCACTGGCTGTCCCTCACACTGGAGCTCTTGGAGCCATCAAGCTCTACGTGTTGCGAAGGCATGGATAGTTTAGAGGTGCAGATTGCAGGACTGAGGTTAACTTTATGTGGGAGTGGAAAAGTGGAAAACAAGACGAAAAAACTTTGAGAGATAATCTGTGCCTTTCCCCCTTCCCTTTGGAGGTGGGTCAGGTATTGCTGAGCTGTTCCTGACAGATTTTTGTCAAATTTATTTTTAAAATTCACTCCCCATCAATGAAAGTTTTACAATTTCTAGACTATTAATCGATTTCACTGCCTTAATTACAGTTATTAAGGTAACTGTGTAAATACAGTTTATTTCCTTTTCTCAGTACCCTGTGTGTATCTGGAAATAGCTATGTGCTTTTCTTTAGTCTTCTCTAAAGGTTTTACTCAAATTTTTGCAATAACAGACTTTGAACTTTACTCTCTTTATGTGATCTCTCTCGCTAGGGATGAGCTAATTATTTTTAATTCAGAGCAGTAACTCAGTTCCTTCAGGGCAGGAGAATTTGGTATAATTATTGGCTGCAGGTGTAAACAGTGACTGCCTTGCTTTGGAGAAACTAAGGTGTTACTTGCAATAAATAAACATAATTTGATCTAATTGTTCAGTTTTATCCTTCTCTTTTGTAACTATATTAATTTCATTTTTCTTATAACAATTTAAAACTTTTCTTGTGCCTATTAACTTCTCTGTGGGTTGTGACCCATGGTTTAACAAACAGTCCTTTAAATCATCTTCTACTCTCCCATTTAGTTCATACCTCTCATGAAATACGATGTGAAAATTGAGAAGTGTGTTCCAGGGCAGACTATAGCAGTATTGAGTAGAACTGTTTTTTTTCATGTGTGCTTATGTTGCCCCTCATATATATACATCGGAGTACTTGTGGCTCTTTATTTTATTGTATTTTTTTCTCCAATAGTGTTAATGATGGTGTCTCACTGTCAGTTTGTGATCCAGTGTAGCCCCCGGATCCTTTTCTACAGAGCTGCTTTTTAGCTGGTCATTCCCCCTCTTTTAAGTTCAGTTATTTATTTGCCCTAAGCACCATACTTTGTCCCTGTTGAATTGCATCCTATTTGTATTAGAGTCTTTGTCCAGTTTATCAGAATTGCTTTGCCTTCCAGGGTGGGTGCAGCCTCCTCCTGACTTGCTGTTACCTGTGTTCCTAGTCCATGTACTTTATTTTGTCATATACAGTTCATGAATGGAAATTCTGGATTGCACCAAGCTGAGATTCTGAGCCCTCTCTGAAACTCTGCTGCAAATATACACCTAGTTTAACTGTAGTAATTATTCATTACATAGTTTTTCTAGCTGTTTTTATACCTGCTCAAAAGGAATTTCATTTGCAATTTACTTTCCTGCTTTATATATGAGAATGCTATGTGACCCAATGACAAAACAGTTACTGCAATTAAGATATTTTTTCCTTTACCCACTAAGCATGTTACCTGGTCAGGGAGGTAAACTTGTTGATCTCAGGCTGTTCCTGAGGAGCTGGTGTTACCCTTTATTTGTGATGTTGTTATCTTGTTAAGTTCTTTATTTAAAAAAAAAAAACCAACCAAACCCAAATCCCATCTGTTTGTACTTGTTCCAGTATTTTTGAATGTTTTGAAGTTGTGTTGACTGACCTATGAATTTCTGGATTTGCCTTTCTCTCCTTTTTAAAGACAAAAAATGTTTCATTTTCCTACTGTTTTGAAACCTCACCTGCCTTCAGTGAGGCCATTGTGTTGCTTAGGAAACTTAACCTAAAGCATTTAGGGATGAATTTCCTTAGATCTCACGATGTTCAAAATATCTAACTATGTAGTCTATGATACGCATTTTTCCTACTCAAATCTGTTTCTTTTATTGTTGCTACAAATTGTGTTACACATGATTATACTTAGCCTTTTAAATGACAATGCAAGCAAAGAAGATATTAAACACCTTTTCAATATAGTCCATTGTCAGATTTCTGATCTTACCAGTTTAGCAAGCCTTCTTTGTAATCTTTATGTTCTTTCCTTTCCTAGCTATATATCATCTTGTGCCTGGCAATTCTGACCTTTTTTTTTTTTTTTTTTTTTTTTTTTTTTTTAAATGTAATTTAAACAGAATTCCTACTTGGGCATAGCCTTGTCTCTTCTACACAGAAGATAATGCCAGCAGAGCAGGCTGTGGCATTGCAGGGCTTCACAACTATTGCCTTGCTTACTGTGGTCTTTGACTCTTTAAACTTGCTTATAAAACTCCTGTTTTGGTGTCCACACTAAAGGTGTTTACTACTAAAGTGAGAAGTTGATTTAGTGAAAAACAATGGCGTAACATACTCTAGTGGTTGTATAGGTAAGTGATGTATATATGTCTTTGCGTAAAATATTAAGAAAGTGTGTTGTCTATGAATATAAGAGGATGCTTTTCAGAACTTCTCTATTAATAATCTAGTTTTCATTTTACAGCATACACAGCTCAGGCAGACGAGAAGACAGTCCCTGGTCCTCCTACAGATTCTAATGCCAGAGCCTTATTGGTTTGCAATGGACCTTTAGAACATTACGACTTTCTGATTAAGCAAGAAGAGCTGAGGAATGATAAGCAACAAAGAATAGTTGTGCAGCACCTGCAGAAGCTGCATGAGAGCCTTAAAGGCTACAGCATCAGTTCAAAAAATCTTCTCTCAAAGGTGAGGTTTATGACGATAGAAATATTTTTTTTTTACATTTATATTTGCTTATAAGAATGTGCTTAAAAATACATAAATTTCTGTCATTAACATGAGTTATTTTTGCAGCTGGGCATTTACAGATAGATCATTGTTTGTGTTTGGATCTCTGTTCTTTCTTTTTTGGTTTGTAAAATTCCAGTGGCACTCTAGAAGCAACCAAATTAAATTTTATTGAAATAATTCTGTAAGAAAATCTGATATGATTTTGGTTGTGTCCACTGTCTGCCTTTCCTAAAATGTCATTTGGCTATAGGAGAGAGGGGCATAGACCAGGTTTTAACTCTCAAGCACTGGTGTAACACGTGTGTTTGGGTTACTCAAGCTGAATGTTGATGTTTTGTGTTCTAACAGATCTTCCATGAATGTAAGTGAAATTAGCCAGCAGAGTCTAAATAATCCAAGCTAAACAATTTAGCTTTTCAGAGCATTATAATATAGATCAGATGTGACTTATTAAAATAAAAAGTCCATTCTTTCCAGTGTTGTTAGTCTCCAGCTGAGGTAAGGAAAGAAGGCAGAGGTGTGATCTGCACCCCAGTTGTGTTTTTGGGGGCATTACAGCTCCTTTTCAAATATTAACAAAAATTCAGACATATCCCTGTTGCACAGTACCTTAGCAACCATAGTGCCTTAGCATTAGTAATGCTAAGAGCCTGCTGTTGCAGCTCTGTAACTTCCCTGAAGCTGTTGAAGCAGTGTCTTCCAGAGCCTCTGTGACAGTATTTTTCATGTCTTGTTCCCATGCTGTTATTTTCAGATTGTTGCTCTTGTGGCCTTGCACCTGCAAATCTTGATAGTGTTATTATGGCAGGTTGTCGTGGGAAGCAACTAGAACTGGTGTGAGAATCCCCCCTCAGCTTTCTGTGCCTCTTGTTTTGTAGATTTGAGTTTATATCCCAGAAAACCAAACATAGCGCCCAGCAAAGTAGATAAGACATTTAATTACTAAGTAAATATTAGGCAATCATAGATGTGCACAGAAGCTGAACAACCAGTGAATATGCTTCATTTGCACCTGATTAACATACTCCAGTCAGCACAAATAGTCATAAACATGGTGAAGGGAAGCAACAAAAATAGGGCGTTTGACTGAGTCTGATGATAAAAGTATAGTGCTGGGAAAAAAGCATAGCAAAATATTCATTGCCATCAACATCTTCACTTTCCCTGCCTGCGCTGGAGAGATACCTTCCTACCCCTAAGAGGAGGATGTCTGGAAGCTGTCACTGCTCTTCCCAGCCGGCCACCGAGTGTTTCTCTTTTTCTTTCTCTTGCACTACTTTTGTTTTTATTTTTCATCAGAAGTAACTTTCATATTTACAGTCAAGGTATGCTGTCAGCTGCAGACCTTGCTAATAAATCTCCATGTCAGCCTTTCTCAGCATCTGTTATGCAACACACCTCATCTCATGAGTATAAATCTAAATATCTAACTCTATTGAACTTGTTACCTAACCATATACTCCCCATTACAACCCCAAATTCTCCTATTACCTGGCACAAGTACTGTATTTTGTTGGCATGGCAAGCCTAAATGACCAGGGAAGCCAAAACCTACAGGGCTCAAGTGCCTTTAAATGACATGCTGTCCTCTGCCCTTTAGGTACCAAATGACAAGTTACTACTTTAAGGCTCTTGCAGTGTACATTAGCTTCAAGGCATGAAAAATATAGAGAAGAGTCGGTGGTATGAAAACAAGTATTATACCTGTAAACAGCCTGTGTTACGCCTGTAAATGTGCCTGTTTCAAATAGGCAAGTATGGCAGGGTGCAGAGCATTGGGACACATGCTTGCCTATCAGAATGCCTCCAACATCCGTTGAATGCTTTAAACTCATATATGTAGCTGGAGATCATGCATTTACTAATCCTGTCCTTGACTGGAAATGCTATAAATGTCTCCCTGCTTCCAGATGAAAGGAAGCAGACTAAACACCTAAGAAGGAGCTCTTTTTTTGTTGAGATACAGTGAGAAGAAACCTGAATGGGAAATAATTCCATGGAGCAGAAGTCAGGCAGTCTGGAAGGAAAAACATAAGAGTGGTGAAGTACAGGAAGTAAGGCAAGACTGCTCCTAGAGGTCAGTGAGCGTGTCTTTGGAAGTTCTGTTCTGGAAGCCGTTGGCCTGATCATCGTTATGGGTCCCTTCCAACTTCTGATATTCTATGACCCAGCTTTAAACAGGGGGTTTGGCCACGTGATCCCCTGAAGTCCCTGCCAACCTCAACCATTCAATGATTCTAACTTTGATATGGCAATTGGAGCCAAACAATTGTTTGGCGTATATTTTTGCCTGCTCTGGCTGGTGAGTCAGCTCATCATATTACTTAGCCTTTTTACTTTTGGTATTTCTTTGATTAAAATTACTAAAAACATAAAACCAGTGTAAAAAATGATATAGTCTGAAAATTGTATGTTTATGGTATTTTAAAACATTTGTATTGTATGTGAGTGTGTGCCTATGGATCCATGTTGTCTTGATGCCTTTGTAGGGTAACTCTTGAGTCTGAACAAGCCTCCTGATTCAATTTGGTCAAGTACCAAATAAAAAATAGAAATTCCCTCTTTCAAAAATGGTTATTGCTTATCTTTGGTATCCAAAGCAATATGGCAGTGTGCCTGAATGAGAGCGCTGTTTTTGCATAAGTGTAAGGAGATTGAGCTGGATTCATCTTGCCAAACTCCTTCTCTAAGTGTAATCTACCAGGCCAGAGTTTTATATCTTGAGGATGCTCAATGTGAAAAGTTTGTTTTTTTCATCTGTCTGGGCTTCTTTTTCAGCTTTGGGGTTGGGCTCGTAATCTTTTAAATTACCAATCACAAAATTGTCTTTAGACACTGTACCTGGACTGTAAAAGAGGAAGTCACTCAAAAGGAAGCCAGTTACCTGGCTTGCTCCTGCATTATCTTTGGACGTACTGCCATTCTTTTACTTGTTTTTGTTCTTTAGAAAAAATGTTATGATAAAGGCGTTGGTCTTACTGTCAAACCTGAGGATCAGTAGGCTACAGCGTTTTGATCTTTTCTGGTAAACTGTTTTGGGCATTTGGATATTCAGTTCTAAAAGTGCTGCCTTTGAGAATAGTTTTGAGACCCGACTTGTGTTAACTGGTGTGCCCTGCATCATTATAGTTGTTAGAGCAGGTGTCTTGTAATGGCTTTGTAGATCAAGCATTATGTGGGTTTGTTATTTACTGTTTCTTTGATTGGGGAGCATGAATAGGGAAGAAAGTCTCTATTGCAGAGAACAAATACTAATCTTATTCTATTTAGGAAATTGTGATGTTACTTTGTCCCTGTATAACAGAGCTAATCGCAGTAAAGCCAGCCTGACTGATGCTTTCTTAGAAGGAAAAAGTCAAATGCCATTTTTTAGGTTGAGAACGTGGTTTTCACTAGTTCATTCAAAGCACTCCTCTCTTTCATTTAACATTACTTCAATTCCATGCTTTAATTTTAAACCAGCTTTTGAAAATCGTTGCATGGCTTGCTGATACCTGGGGACTAATGCCACAGTCAGTGAGAAGCAGCTCTAGAACTACTTGCTATTAGGATAAGTGTTGCAGTTTGAGGTTTTTCTTCTAGGGCTTTGTATCTCTTTGGAAATCTTAAGAAGATTGATAACCAGGTTGAGCACTATAGTGCCGTACATCAAAAGTACATCAAAACCAGAAAAGGAGGAGAGAGGTGAGTTTTGTGTATATCTGTTAAAGCCTGCTAGCTTGTGTAATTAAATCAAATCATACCATGATTTACGACAGAGAAGAAGTCAAAACAACTTTGTTTCTCTTCTGCTCTCTTTGAGGAAGTTATTCGCCAGTTCAGACAGAGCTCCTTTTGAGATAAAATGAAGCCAGATAAAGTATGGTTTAAATTCTAGTGCAGGCCAGGTTTTGCTTCGGCAAAGTTGTAGTCAACATCCTTAATGAAGGTTTTCCCCAGAATAAGAGTCACAGCTGTGAATAGGTAGTTGGTAAAATCATAGCCATCAAGCACTGTACTACCTGTAGACACTGGTATCATATGCTTGTCATATGTCTGCATCTCTCAAGGAGTTTTCTAAGTAAGCAAAATACATGTTTGTTATGATGGATTTTCAGGGCAGGGATGCTGTTGCAAACTTGGTTCAGTTTTGAAGAGTAGAACTAAGGCTTTTCCTGCCAAGAAGAGGTGTTGAGTACTGTTCTCTGGAATTGGCCTGGGTTGAATAGGATTTGTGTAGGCTTATGAGTGGAAGTAGTTCACGTAACTAGTAGAAGATGTCTTCAGGAAGTACTAATGATATAGGGCACAGGTAAATCCTGTATTCATGAATAGCTCACTGGCATTTTCCTCCCATGAAGGCCTGGTACTTTGTAACTTTGAGTATGCTAGGAAGTAAAAGATAAACTTTATGCTATAGATGTTCAATTGTTTTTACGATAAAATGATTGGCATTGGTTTTGCTTTGTTTTGTACTTAATGGGTTTTAATACATGTAAATGAAACAAAATGATGTATTTTAAATTACTTAAGGACTTGTTGGAAAGAAGTCAAACACTTTAATCAGTTACGCATAGTAGTTTGTAGATTGACTTTTTGCTTTTTCAGGAGGTTTCTAGCACCTTGACTAACCTACTTTTAGTATGAAATCTCCTGTATTGAAAAGAATGTACTGGCAGCTTTTTAGAAATAAAAAGTAGTGGTGCCTGGCATTTCAAGCATGCTCATTTTTCCTGGCTCTGTCATTGAAGATAATGTGTTTGGGAGGTTGCAGTGAAGAAAAGCGAGAGAGAGAAGCCTGTCTCTGTCAGCCATTTCTGTAGTCTGATATCCCTTATTTTATTGCTTGATTTCTTCTGTGATAGAATTGCAGAAGCCTCTTCTAAAATAACAGTTATTCCAGAAACAGAAACTTCTTGCACTTCTGAACCATTACAATGGTCTGCTTTGGTTTTAGTTTTGTTCTTCATTCGTCACTTTTTATCTAAATAGTTTTATTCACTAAAAATATGGTAAAAGTAGGATTAGGGAACAAATATTTATATCAGATACAATACAAGCATTTCAGTGTCTATCCAAGAGACTTGCATTACCTTACAGGCCATAGCTTTCTGACATCAGTAGTCTGGGGTGAGACACACAACACCAGCCATTTCCTTTATGATAATAAAACTCTGTATTTTTTTTACAATGTAGGTTTTTGGGGGCATCAGCTTAGAATGAATTTGAAGGGAAAAAAAAATTAGTCTTGCCGCAAGCCAAGTAGGCTTCTGTTTTTCAAAATTATTACTCAAACTTGAACAAGGACTTTGATCTTCAACTTGGTGAAAGCATGGCCTTGTACGTTGAGATATTTTGAGATCCTCTCAATTGAAGTTCAAGGCCGTAAGAGTTTGCATAGATGTTTCAGATCTCTAGATTTTCAAAATAATACCAATTGGGACATCTTAAGTGTTGTTGAGTTGCTGTACTAATGACTTGAAATAAGCTCAATTATAAGTGAGGTCATGTTTTGAAAAGAGGTATGAACAATAGTAAACACCATTCAAGACCTTGAAAATGTCTTCAGTTACAACAGCAACCAAAAAGGAGGCCTGAAAGAGTGGGAGAAAGAGGTAGTTTTGTTAGTGTTTAAAAAAAAAAAAAATCTGCTGTTTGGAGACTTGTCTCTTGAATTCTGCATATTTTAATTAACCACCTTAGTATTGACATGCATTTTCACTTACAAGTTTTTCAAATCAGAGTGTAAATATTCCCAGGAAATGATTTGCTTGCTTCTGGTGTCTGAGGTGGGGAATGTGGGAGAAGGTGGGAAGACGTTGCACATTATTAAAGACATTTAAGAAAGAATAGGAAGTTGTCAGAATGAAGGAGATGTTTTGACCGATATAATTCCTTAGATGAGGTAGGATATTGATTGATGAAAGTGCAATTTAAACCAAAAAAAGAAAAATCTGATGCAAAGCAAGGCATGCAGTTTTGAAACAGGAATGTGTAAAACATTTTGATGGTAGAGGAGAGAGTTCTGTAAGTCTGGGCATGCTAATGTGTGTCTCCTGTTGTGGAATTGTAAATATTTTTACATATTAATGATTTTCAAAGCAAAATCTGTAAGTCATCTCATCTGTAGAAGGAAAAACGGCTCCTGCTGTAGCATGTCCTGATGATAATGAAACTTGGTGAAGTGCTTAAGTTATGCTTTCTTAAGTTATTGCAAAGAATGTTATGGGAATTAAGAAACTTGGAGGACTCAAGGGGTTTGACATTTGTGGTGATGCCCTTGTTTGAAAGGATGTGGTGAGCATTCAAACATATGTCTAAGGATTTCAAAATTCTCCTCTTCAAACTCAGACTTTGTGCATCCCTTAATATTTTTGGGTTTGTACATTTTAAATGTTAGCTTTAACATCCTTAAATCTTATCATTGTTGCAAAAGCAAATTTATTGTCAACCAATTGAACATCATTATACTGAGACCCCAAATATGCCTCAGAATAATAGAGAAGTGAGGAGAAGCTCATTTCTTTAGTTTGTCTTCCTACATCTCCCACTTTTTTCCCTTCCCTCCTTGAAATAAACAAGACTACTCTTATTTTAGGGTCACTGCAGGATCTTCTGCATTAGATCTCTCCCCTTCCTTCTTTGGAGTGTGTATTTCAATAGAACCAAGATCAGTCTTCTGCTTTCTTCGCCCCCACATACCACTGACTTTCTTGACTGCTTGCTGTGCTCTAAGTTAAACAAACAGCATTGATTGGATTTTATCAGAAATCCTAGTGGAAGTTACTCTTTTTCTTATGCAACTAACAGGCTTCAGAAGATAAGTGAGAATAATTAAAAAAAAAATTAAAAAAAAAAATCCATTTTATTATCGTGCAGAATAGCTTGAGAACGGTAGGATATCTGAGGTTCAGTATTAAAAGTCCACTGATCGAGTTTACTTTTTTAAAATAAAATACATGTTAAAAAAAACCAACCCAAGAATTTAAAAATAAATTCTTAGTGTTGTACAACACCTGACAGGATTGCGGAAGCAAGTATCCTAAAAGTGTCAATAGTGGCACTTCTGGCAGAAGTATATGTAAAATATTTCCTACAAACTCTTTAACTGCTCAAAGAGCGTAAGAGTTTTTTTGGCATTCAGTTTGCTTTTAGAGATGATCAGCTTCAGCAGTATCCATCCATATTTTTTTTTTAGCAATTAGATATCACTCAAAAATTGTTGTCTTCACAGAAAAACTTAATTCCATTTTTTAAATCAACTGGAAGTTGATTTAGACTTCTGTGGAGCCCAAGCCATTATATTTGTTTCCATTAGCCAAAAAAGCCTTTTTCTGTAACATGTTTTCTAGAAGTGGTGAGTACTGGAGTGAGAATAAAATATGCCTAAAAAGACAAGCTTCAAGATTATTAAATGTAATTAATAAACACTTTACAATGAAAAAAATGGTATAAAATGTAGGTGTTACTAGTTGTTCTGGTTATATAACCTTTATGAAGACAGATAAAGCGGTACTCTAAACATTGATTTGTTTTTCTAGCTTTGTGTCATTCCTCGTGAAACTGCAAATCACATTAATGCTGCCTTTTTATGTAATAAATTTAAGGTAGTCTTTTGTTAAAATGACTGTTGTTAATGTCAAATTAAAAATGAAATTCTTATGAATGTCTCTCATTTGGATTTTTTTCCATTTCTCCTTTCTTCGCTGTGTAACTTTGAGCATCAGTAATTTTAATGAGTACAAGCTCTTAAAAAGTACACACTGAAAAATGTTTGTCAATTACATTGTGTTGCAGTGCTTTCAAAGCACTAGCAAATACTTGCAGCCTTGTCTATTAATGGAATGGTTTCAGAACATCTGAAACCCCGTTCAGCCACAGATTGATGACACAAATTTTTGATTATCCTATTAATATAGCTCTAAATTAAATCTATAAGTGGGTCTTATATAGGCTATGCTTGCATATTTTCTGCATGAACTGATACTATAGGATCTGAGACATTCTCTTTCTGCCTTGTGGTCATATATTTTCTTTAATTAGTGTTTTGCTGCTGACTCCCACATTTCTTTAACATGGCACTGTATTTTGAAAAGTGCTTTAGATTCAAGTTGTTTAGCAATTACCCAGCTCCAAATGAGACCACAGGGTTGCAGCTTTAATTTTCTTCTGTTTTGGCTCAGCTCATAGAACTCGGCAAGTGGAGCACTTGAAAATAACCAAATACTCTTCTGCAGTGTTTTTGTGGATGTCAATTCAGTTTCATGGATTTGATGAGGATTTTGTTAAGGTTTCCATTTTTTTAGAAACTCTTTCTTTTTAGAATTATGCTTGGAAGTGGCTATACACAATTCTGAGTGGGGAGGACTGTTTCAAATTGAAAGTCTTGATGTTATTGCAAGTTTTTCCATAAAAATGTGTATTTGAGTAAAACAGAATAAACCATCAGGTGTCATATCACATGTCCTGAGTAATATTAAGAGATTAAAAATTCTTAAGCAGTATTCATTCAAGATAAACATAACTCACTTGAGAAAATTATTAATAGAAGGCATACTTTGAAAATAACCTTTTATATATATGTATACGTGTACACACACATGCACGTGTACATAGGTACATATTTTTGCTGTGACTCCGTTGATTTTAATCATGTTTAAAACCAGAGATGATTCTGCATTTAAGATTCAGAGTGGAGAGAAAGGGGACCTACAATACTCACTGGCTTTGCAATAGTGATTTTCTAAATCCTAATGTTTTATATCTTAAGCAGAGCTGCTTTAATAGGTATATAGTGCATATGTCTATGAATACTACAATTCTGCTTAATTTTATATACTTTTTCCTAGGACTGTTTGTTCAAATGGCTTAGTGAGGAAAAGGATTTGTTTTGATGATGATGGATTGGGAAACATTTAATCATTTTATATGTGTTCTGGTAAAAAGGCCTGTGTGCTAGGACTGGGAATGGGGATATTTTCACAATGATCTAAAAAAACCCCAACTCAAACCCTGCATGTGTGCTTGGACTCTTTTATAGAATTCGCACAAATACAACGTTAAGATTGCTTACCAATTCTCAGCTAATGATTTATTCAAGGTTACACTTTGCTAGCTAGTCCTACTTCGGTGGTTAAGTGTAGCTACTTTCTCACTTTACCACAGCAATGTGCTTGCTTTTATTTTACCCCATATTTGTATTTATTCTTTTTCTCTTGATTTGCAGCTCTTTGCAAAAAACAAACCCCCAAAAGGTCTTTATGTCTATGGAGATGTTGGTAAGTTTCAGTTGCATCAATTAAATGGAATTTTCTCTAAATGCAGGTTTATTAAAATTCTGAAGTGTCTAAAAGCTTTATGTTTATGTAGCATTATTGCTTTAATGAATTTCCAGGATTAGTTTTCTTCCACGTTTTGATGTTATGTAATACAATTATACTCTGAATTCTGGAAGCTGTTGGATTGGACTACATTACCATGTGTAGTTTTTCCAATGTTACCCACTTGCTAATATTTGAGAATGCAATTTAAGAATTTGGGAAGTAATTGAGGGGGCCACAGAGAGAATTTATATATTCTAATTGCAACAATGCAGCATGAAAACATACTCACTTTTCAAAAGGAAATACTAAGGATGTTTTCTGGATGCATATAGAGCCATTTCTGCAACCTTTGGGCCATGTCTGTATGGATCAAAATTTTAAAATAGAAAAATAAAAATGCAGTTGTTCCAAGTTTTTGAACAGAAAATATAACTGTTCTTCACAAACAGTCTGGTCTTGTACTTATTCTGTGGAAGAGTATAGTTTCTTTAGTTCAAAGCTAATGAAAAATCATTATTGTAATCAGTACATACTGTTCTTAAATTAACTACCTGTTGGGTGGTTTTTTTGGTTTTTTTATTTGAAGGCACAGGAAAAACAATGGTGATGGACATGTTCTATTCTCACTTAGAAGTAGAAAGGAAAAAGAGAGTCCATTTTCACGGCTTCATGCTAGATGTACACCAGAGTAAGTGCAGACGCAGGTATTTACAAGAATTTTATGAAATATGGTATCTATAAAAAAAGTCTGTCTCATTCTCGTATTCATATTAATCAGCGTAACTATAAGTATTTAAGCAAAAAATGTAAAAAATAGGAGAGAGGTTAGAGGATTTTAGCATTGTCTGTCATACCAGAGTAGATATTAATTGCATATTATTTCTCAAGTATCTTTTCTGAAAGATTCTGTATACCTGATTGTATAGAAAACTTGGGTGTATATTTAGGATTAAATCCTTAACTGTTTTCCCGTTACCAATTAGCTTCCATGCAATCTGAAGAAGGCAATTGCTAAAATTGAAACAGTAAAGATTAAATTCAATCTGTATTTTGAATAAGCAATAACTAAATCAGGTATAAATACCAAGGAGAATGAGAACTGTTCTGGTTGACAAACTTAGTAATACTATGAGCAATTTAGAGGAAAAAATAATAGAAGGAAGCTCATCCTAACTTTCAGAAAATTTTCTGACAGGGTGAATAAGGCACTTTGTTTTGACAGATATTGTTTTAGATATTTTAAAACTTGCTTCTGTTTCTAAATTCTATGACCTTAAAATACTGTGAAATTGTTAAATAATGCTGTAATTTACAAGTATAGTGACACCTGCATTTTTCTTGGGAAGCTTTCATCAGTGTAGACAACTTCTGCCACTTTCAGTGCCCTCTTTTCTATCATTGTTGGGTCACTGTTGAGATTTTCTGTTTCCATTTCTTGTCATTTGTGCTTAATCTTAACAAAGGTAGCTTCTTACTGCAGGATCTTTGTTTTCTGAATGTTTGTTTAGTCAGATGGAATACAATCTATGAGACAGTAAATTATGAATGTAATAATCTTACTTTGTACCAGTACCATCATCTTTACATTTAAAAATATAACTGTGTTGCTATGTCTGAGTTCTTTTAACTAAATGCATTCTAAGCGTGCCTTCAGAGGATGCAATGCACAGAGCTGTGTCATTGATTTGTAAACACCGTAAGGGTTTTTCATACTCGGAGATAAGATTAAGACAGAAAATGACAAATTACAAAGTGAAACTGAAACTAAGGTCATGAATTGGAGCAAGAGAAAACTGTAATTTTTATCAGTTTTTAGAAGATAAAGTATAGGTGTGTAGCTTTCAAGGGTTCTTTGATTTTTGTTTTACATATTTCTAAACAAGAAAATACGAATCGCAGAATCTGTGAGCTTTTAATGGTTGCCTGGATGTGGTTGACAATTGTTTTGCCCTCTTGAAACTGGACTAAATTGGAAGCTTTCTTATTTTTACTGGACTGGGTTACTTTTTATTTGGTAGCTAAATAATTTTGTTCTCCCTGTCTTAGAAAAAGCAATAAGAAACATTTGTTCTTTTCTGTTTTATCAACTGAGGAATACATCGACTTAAGCAGAGCTTGCCAAAAAGAAAGGCAGGATTTATGGCCAAATCATATGACCCAATTGCACCAGTAGCAGAGGAAATAAGCGAAGAGGCTGCTCTCTTATGCTTTGATGAATTTCAGGTAAGAAGTCAGAGATTACTCCTGCACTTCAAGGGAAACTTCATAAAATTACTTTTGATCTTAAAATATGACACGTGTTACTGCTAATATAGTGTTTGAATCACTGGCCAGTGGTGAACTATAGAAGTTGAAGTGTAGAAGTCATTTCACAGTTTTGAAGATGGTGTTTGGGTTTTTTTTCCCAGGAGATAAGATGCAAGTTGGGGGTGTAAGTCCCCTTGTAGTGCTTTCATTTACCAGTCTGGTTACTGGTCATACAAGGGGGTATTGGAGTTCGTGACAAGCTTACGAGTACTTCAGGGGAGGGACCATCGTCTTGTACCGAGTCTGTCCAGTGCCCAGGAGAGTAGCTGTCTGATGCTTGGCATGCCTGGTCTTTGCTGGAGTTCTGTAAGGCAACAAAATCGTCTCAGTGTGATTAAGGAAGTAGAAATAACTTGTCAAATTCAACCTAAATTCTTTCCTGAAGTTATTGGAGCCTTTGGCATGGCAGTGCCAGATTATATCAACATAACTAATATTTTAAGAAACCTTTATTGAATTAAATGTGAAAATTAAAAATAAACTCATAAAATGATCATTGCCCAAGCTAACTTGGTTGTTTCATTTGTTTTACACAGCTTGTGAATTTTGTTTTAAGGGCACGTCACAAATTTAAGTGTAGAATTGCTTTATAAAAATTTTTAGGAGAGAGGCTAGAGGTATTTGGTAGCTTTAATCAGCTGAGATTTTTATAATTCAGAGAGAAAATGCAGAACAAGTTAAGAACAGATCCGTGTTGGTTCTCAAATCACCAATAGTAAAAGAATTGTCTATTAACTGTAAATTGTTTGTGTTATGCTCTTTAATACATTACTGAAATGGATAGAGCAATTTATATCTCTTGCTATTATTTTACAAGCCTGTGCACCTGAGAAAATAACTGGTTTATGACCAGCTCCCATGAAGGGGATTTTTGTAGCTGTAAAGTAGTAGGTGTTCTTGTTTTAAGTTACTCTTGCATTTTTTGACAAGGGGGAGTCCTTTGATCTATGGTTTCAGAATGGGTGGGGTCATTGCAATTGCTCCTGTTTGATCATTTTAATTGTGCTTTATCTAGTGAATATGAATGCTGGGCTTCCAAAACTTGCAGTGTAAAACCTAAATACAGAGACAGTTATATTTACACTATGAAGAAATGGGAAGATTTGGAGAGGGCAGGGAGGAGTGTTAACTGTCATGACATCAAATGCTCAAATGGTAGAAAAAGCCATCTTTGTTGTACCATATATTAGTGTAAAAACCTGCTTTTCTGTATGAATGCCCACTGCTTTCATATCCTGGTGGTGCCGTTTCCAGACTGTCACGTTTCCACATTTTAAGGGGAGAGACTCTGGTATTTCTTGTTTCCAAATTGATAGCCTGCTCCCCCTGCTGACTTGCTTGAAGTACATCAATCACTTCAGTTGTAAAAATCACCTGTGTTTTTGACGGTGGGTCACAGTTGGGAAAGTAATACAAGAATTATACTTTAAACTGTGTTTCTAAGACTTTGCATTCTTATGTGAATTTTAAAAATCTACTTGTTCTGGGTGTACTAATACTCTAAATTCACAGATTTTTGAATAGCTGGATTTCTTGACTGATTTTCTGTAGCATGGAACATTATGCAGGCTTTGGCTACTGAAGAGGAGTCCCAGCTTTCTGAAATTTTGTAGAAGGCACTGAGTCTGGGATAAGAAACCTTCTGCTTAAATAGACATAAAGTAGTGCAGTGACTGGAAGAGCAGCTCACATGGTGACACAATTAACATTGATAATAAAGAGTCATCTCTGAGGATGTTTGCAGCTCTTTTCCCCAGTGGATATAATGGCTTGATTTCACTGCAGTCTGATTCACTCATATTTAAAGAATTGCTAGATTAAAATGAAACTGGAAAAAGCTGGGGACTCAGAACATACACTGCTCTGACTTGCAGACAAAGCCACTGTCTGTTTTGACAGATGGAAAGTCAAGTTGGGTCTATACTACTTTGGCAAAATATTTGTGTGTGGAGGAAATACCAGAAAACTATTGGGATTTGCTTGAAACACTTCAGGTTGCTTATGAATACCTGTTGGAAAAAAAGGAGAATAAGCTGAATTTATTTATTTATCTTAAGATCAGACACATAGACGAATGATACAGTAACAGCAAAAAGTAATGTTAATGCTCATATTTCAGAGGAAACCAAATGCAGAACTTCAAAAGATAAAAGCATTGCTGAGGTTGCACATTCCTCTGACAGTGGCCTAAAGCACAACAGAAGTACTCTGAAGTGAATCTTGTTGCAAAGCCTAGAGAACTGTCGAACTAGTAGAGAGTAGACTAATTGATGTAGAAAAATATTTCAGTACTTTTAAAGTAGTTTTGTGTGTTCCAAAATATTGTTGTATTAAAAAAAATTAAAAATTACTGTGTCTTAAATGTTTCTTTTTGCAAATACTGTGTGATAGCCAGGACCTTAGTGATGGCACTAAGCTTCTGAGTTTGTCCCTTCTGAAGCAGGTGCTTCATCAGCATTTGCCTAAGCCACAGGCTCTTGGGTTATTAAAGCATTGCTACTTCTTCCTGATCTTTGTCATACAGTTTACTGTAAATATTAAAGCCTTTTTTTTTTTTTTAATTTCACGAAAGTCTTAAGCCAATCTAAAAGTGTCCTCATTTTGAAGAAAACCCCTAGAATTAAGCCATTTGTAATTATAATTTTGACGTTTCAGAACACAGAAGCTGGCCAATAAAATGGGCCTAGTTATTGTTTAGTGATCAAATAACTATACACAGGTAATTAGAAGCTCTAATTCTGGCGTGTGACTGTAACCTGTGTTTGTTAGTATCAATAATGAAAACAGAATCCCTATTTCTTGGTAAGCTGAATGATCATACAGTGTTAGGCTTTATATACCATCAGTACCACTTGGACTTAAAGCAAACTACAATTTAGGGAGTTTTTACTAACCTGCATGCTATTAAAAGCCTCTAATAAAAATTAGGCTCTTATTTTTGTGCTAATACTAATTGCTGATAATACATGCTTATGTTTGTCATTCATTAGGTAGAACTGTACCAATCAGTGGCTGACTGAGTCTCAGGCACTTACACATGTAAATTAACTATTAGCCTAGTGTTTTTTCTTTTTTCCTTTTTTTTTTTTTTTTACGTGAGTCATAATGCAAAACAGCACTAGGTCATAAAAATCTTTTCTCTTAAATGCTAATGAAATTTCTCCATTTTCTCCATTAGCAGGCTCTACTTATTGGTAATTTGTAGCCTTTGCTTTTGTTCTCTGTTGCAATGAATACTGGAGACAGTAAAAACCATGAGAAATGACAATGCTTTAGTTACTGTCTTCTACCTGCTTTACCAAGCTGTATTAGATAAAAAGAGCTCAGATTTGCATCCCAGTTCTCAAAATGGTTCTCTTGCTTTTTGACAGAACTTTCGAGAGGGGTATTTTTTGTAATGGAGTTGAAAACATCAGAATTTTGCATCAAATAACAATTCTCATTAACAAGAAAATGTTATTGTGGTAGTTTGTGAGCATTAATATTCTTTCCCTCCCTGTTTTCTAAAGGTAGCATGCCTTGTATTTTTAAATAAATCATTTTGTTACAAACTTTTTTTATATAATACATTTTTTAAAACTTGGCTATTGGGTTTGCTTTGTGGTACAAGAAATTCAGTTACCCCTATAATGCACATATATACTGATTCCTTGTGTGTCTTTTTTATTAGGAACGGGGGAAGTTCCTAAATTCTAGTGTTCAAAAGAGATAAATTATTGATAGGTGGGTGCATAAGCAGATATATTAGACATATAGTACAATAGTGAATTACTACATGCTTTTTGGAATACCAGCTCTTAGTGATCAGAGATACGCAAATCTGAGGGGTGTGTTACTGATTGTATAAAAGTTTGTTTTTGAAAAAGGAAAAAAAAAAAAATCCATATTAATGCATTCCATAGAACTCATTAGAAGAAATCTTTGGAAGAAGGAAACTGGTGTTTACATGTGGTTCCTTATGAACACTATTGCTTCTAAACTAGCTGTCAGAAATGTAACCTAAGTTTTTTACTGTCTCTAGTATAGAATTAAATTTTTTTGCTGCCCAGAAAGGTCATTTAGAAATGGGGGAATGATGGGGGGTGGAGGGCTGGTGGAGTAGGGAAAAAAATTATACTGGTTAAAGTCTTTCTGTAGATGTATTACTATCACAACATACACATCTAAACTACTGAAAGCATAGCAATCTGTTGTGTAATGAGTGCGTACAACTCTCAGCATGCCACCACTTTTTTATTTCCTCAGAATTGGGGTCTGTTTTGATAAGTCAAAATGCAACAAGTGTCTACATAATAATCAAAGGGAATGTAGGAGAAACAAGTGTAATGATAATAAAGATGGTTTACTTATTAAGGTTGCTGATCTCAGCTGGTGAACTGTAAAATATAAATTGCTGTTGTAACAATTTTTTTTCAGAAAAATCTATTACATTTTTTTCATTTGTACAGGGTGGTTTCTGTGTCCCTTTTATTTCTTGGTACCGTAAAGCAAGTTCGTTAAACTAAACTTAAATATTTAAAGAAATATTACTTTATGGCTTATTTTTTAGGGTTTTTTTTTGTTTTTTTTCTTCCCCAGTATCACTTGTCCCACCCATTTTTATTTTTTATTCGTGTTTTGTGCCTGAAGGTTAGAAGAGGCTGACTGTGCTGGAAGTGACTGCGTGCCTTTTGATTATTCATGGACAGTAATAGAAGGCACTTAAAAAGAACAATGAAATTGCTTATTTTTGTGATGGGCCATCTGTTGAATTGTTTTTTGCAACAATCACACAATAGTATCTATGTCATATCATTCTATTTTCAACAGCAGCTGATTATGTATATAGTTGGCTACTTGTCTTTATTTCTGAAGTCCCATGACCATTTAAATTCACCTCTGCAAACCTTTGCCTCAAAGGTAATAGAAATGTAAAACAGCCGGTGTGTATTTTCTTTCTGTCTTTTCATGTTTTTTCTGTTTTTTTCATGCTGTTTCTAATTAATTAGGCCTCTTAAATGTTTAGGTCTGTTTTCTGTGTCTCCCACCTGTAGTTTTATAATAGAAGTTAACATGGAATCATTTAGCAATTGGTAAAGAAATGGTGGAGTTCCGCAATAAAGAGTGGGCAAGTTTTGAAAGACCGTGGTACATTCACTGCTTATTAATTATCCCTTTTATTTTTTCTCACCAAGCAATAATTAGAATCTTTCTCCATGGCTTTCACTAACAAGCATTTTTCCTAGCTACAAAGCCACTTGCGGATCTATTGCGGCGGAAGCTGAAAGCAAGATAAAACAAATGTGTTGTCTTCTACAGGTCACTGACATTGCTGATGCCATGATTCTGAAGCAGCTTTTTGAAAATCTGTTCCAAAATGGGGTTGTCGTTGTGGCAACATCTAACAGGCCGCCAGAAGGTAAAAACAAACATGCTACTAGTATTATCCTAATGCAACGAATCTCAGTATCTTACGAAACAATCGTATTAAAATCATACAGTATTTAATACTACTAAACTCCAAGAATCTGAGATGTTCTGATTTGTCCTGCTTTTTTGTGTTCTTAAGGAAGAAAGGTTTTTCACTAAGTCTTACTACTCCCTTCTCTCAAACTCAAGGTGTTGCTCCCCCCACCTCCTGTGTTTTCTGATCTTCTCTATTCTGTCCAAGCCAGTGGGAGGGTATTTGGGGACAGGGGAGTTGAGGAGGGGTGAAATATTTCCTCTGTTTTGGATGTATTCAAGGATAGGAAAAGATCATATTCTGCAGAAGAGAGGGGAAATGAGATTATATTCCTTCCTGGTTTCTAACTCGGAAACTTGCAGACGTGATCCACCAGCTCAAAGGAGAGCCCCTTATCAAGATGCCATTCTCACAGCCTGGATTGAGGTCACTCATTGGGAATTACTTAGGTGGAGAGTTGTTTCTATTTCTAACAATATTTGTGGATAAAGGGTGATTAGCTAGGTAGGTCCTTCTACAAAGTCCCCAAATCTGTATGGGTTTTAACCAAGCAGTAATTGTAATTTTTTTCAGAGGAGAAAAATGTTTGTTGTACTGTAGCATTAGCAGTTAGCATAATGCATGCTTTCTGTGCAACTTTTATGACACTTCAGATTAATTAATTTCAAATGTTTGCAAAAAAATACTGAAGAGTTACAGTATTAACTACGAGTTAAGTTTTCTACCCAAATTGATTGAGTAAAAGAGAATCACTAAAGATTTACAATGCACTTTATGTTTAAAAAAACAAAAAGGGAAGAAAACACTCAAATGTTTTTATTAGAGGGGGAAATAATTTCCCATTGGTTTATTTTCCTTATTTGAGCAAACAAGATGCAATCATAACTGCTGTAGTTGGGTTGACTACAGATAAACTGGACACTAGTGCCTCAGTTGGGAACAATCCTTGTGTTTTTTGAAGTGCTACTCCTTAAAGTTCAGGAGAGATTTTTACTGTGACTTGGGGATTGTATCCCACATCTTAAATTGAGATGTCAGTTTGTGACCATTATCATTGTATTGGGTTTTTAATACATATTAAGTCACTGTGTCAACTTGAAAGACATCCACTTGTGCTAGCTACCCAACAGAGGATGTCAAGAATAGTGTCTCCAGAACTGAGCTATGTTGCAGTCCAGATGTTGGTCAATGTCTGTCTCTTCTTCCCTTCTCACTACTCCTGCGTGCTCATGGTGTGTGTCTGATATCCTCCCACAGGAAAGAGAGTTTGGTTAGCATACTATGCTGCATCAAGGTTTAAGACTGAATTGAGAGATTTGTTTCTTGTGGATACAAAGGGTAAAAGTAGCTTTTTCATTAGAGAGCAGATGTACCCAGCTGCTGACTATTAGTGATACTCTTAACCATATTAAACTTCTGCCCCAGGGCAATATGAAGGAAAATACTCAGGTGCAGTGTTTGAGGAATGTGGGCTTCATTTCTCCACCAAAATTACTGTTTATTTTTCCCATCCTCACAAAACAGAGACATAATACAAAACTCACAGCCTTATTAACTAGAAGAACTAACAGAAGTAGCTGTTTTATAGTACTGTTACATGTTCATTAATTTTTGCAAGTAAATACGCAATTGGCTGCTGTTTTAACAAGTGTATAGCTATCATGATTTGCAGAGTTATGAATGAGAATGATACATGGCTTCATACAACTTTGTTAGAGTGCGGAATCAGCTTCACTGGTAATTTTCCTAAACGTTTCGGTGTATGTATCCAATTTTGTGAAAACCATTTTGTAGGTGTCCTGTTGGTTTCTCTTGCATACTGGATCTTCTGGTTTGTCATGCATACTGGATCTTCTGTCCACCATGACATGTTGGCAGAGCACAAAAGCTTTAGCTTCGTTGTACCCATCAGGCATTATGCGGAATATAGGTAGTATTAATAGCCTGGCATGGCCTTTGCCAGGAATTTTGGTGACATATCTGCCAGGTGTCTGTATTCTCTTATTTATTCCTTCTGTCAGTCATAGGTGCTGCACTGCCCTTTTATAAGGCTTCCTAATATTAATGAAAAAGAGCAGCCCGTTGTACAGTTTAAGTGATCACATTTTCAATGAACAAGTCATTCTGTTATGAACATGTTGGGCAGTTGGATAGTTTCCAGAGAAGAGAACTCTATGCTGTATAAAATACAGAGATAAATAAGATAGAAAATGCTGCTTTGCAGTTTGTTTTTATAATTTTTTGTTGAGTGCAGATTTGCATTTTGTAACATAACATTCTAATTTTAAAAAAAAATTTCTGTTGTATTTTTAGCAACTTTGCGTAAGTTTACATATTCATTTAATTTATTCCCCCCCATAGGGATGACCCTTTTTTTTTTTCCTTTGGAAAAGGGAGTGTGCCTGGTAGAATTGCTAGAAGATAAAGTGTACCACAGTACACTGAATAAGAATTATACTAACTTTGTAAACTCAAATAGCATATTTTTAGTTTATGTTGGGTTTTTCCCCTCTGCCAAATACTTGGGACTTAGCAGTTCCATAGTTTTGGCCTTATAATCATACAAATGTATACCCAGCATTACAAATCCTTTTTTATATCCTTACTTTAAAACATGCTGGTCTTATTTCTTCTGCTAAAATCAGTTATATGTCATTAGAGATTTAAGTCATCTTTTACTCCCTGCCTTTTTCAGACTTTCTCACGATGTTCCTTTCTTCCTTAAGAATGTATTGAATTTTCATACAGCAAAAGAAATCAATTTCAGCTCTCCTTTTCCGCCTTTTGTTCCTCCTCTTTCTAGCAACACTGAGTTTTATTTGCCAGACTAAAAGACAAGCTGACATTGTTATTAAGACTAAGTAGCAAAATGGTACTGATTTCCTTTCTTTCAGATCTTTATAAAAATGGTCTTCAGAGAGCTAATTTTGTACCATTCATTGCTGTGCTGAAGGTAAGGAGAGTCACTCGTTAAATGCTTTCCAATTTTGCCTGCTATATTAATAAATTAGAGATTTGTACAGGATTGCTTTGATACTAGTTTCCAGATAAGATGTATAAGCTTTAACTGTTTGGGGCAAAAATAATTCAAGGTAGGGCAAAAAGGAGCTCCTTCTCTATAGAATTAACATGTCTTGAAAGCTGGACATTTTTAGTATGACAAAAAGTTACCTTTTTGACCAAGGTAGCAGAATTTGTTTGGATAAGACTTTCTTACTGGTGTGTATATGCCGTGTAACATAGTATTCCTATATGGTGTTCCTTTGGTGTAAGGAAAGTAGCGTTCGGTATGTACCCCTCAATTACCTTGTTTCTGGGTCTTTCTTGTGTGTAAGTGGTTTTCTGAATGGGTATTTGAGGCTTCACGTAATGTTCAACAAGCAGCAGTTCTGAAGCAAGCTTCCTGGAGTCTGCATGTTGTGGTGTGGCAGGCTGTAAACTGCAATTGCTTCATTTAGGTTAAAAAATGGAGCATCCTTTCTTGATGTGAATAATACAATCAGTGCTTATTTTGCTATTAAAAAGAACATATGGTGAACTCACATTTTTAAGTTCTGGCCAAGTTGCGTTTAATTCACAAGCTACGGTTGTATTGTTACGTTATTGAGGGCTAGCATATAGCTCCTGTGTCCTGCTCCGTCTGGATTGACGTGACATGTAAAATGGAAATAACAGCACTTCCCTACCTCACAGAAGTATTGCCAGCATAAATATATACATAATGTTAAATATATCAATATCTAAGATAAAAGAAAGGTAAGGTAGAGTTTAGGGTAGGTTGGGCTTAGTGAAATCCTAAGATGGCTCAATTGCCTAAGCACCTTTGAAAATCCCATCTAATGTTGACATTTGAGCAGCTACCAGGTTTACTGAGTTAATATGCCATTGACATGTATGCAGCACTCCTATGTATCGCAGAATGGCTGTGTATGAAGTCAGGGAGGTCACCAGTGAAAGTAGTTTTTACCTGGATGGCTTTAGAAAAGTAAGAAACATAAAAATAACTGAACAACCACTTCCACTTCAGATTCTTGAAATGGGTTTATTCTGTAGCTGACTTCATTGGATGCAGGGAGAGGTCCTGATCATAGAGCATTTTGAAGAATAGTAGTAGTTTCATATGCATTTGCTTTTTGAAATGCAGCAACCATGGCAAACCTTTCTTTTCTATATATCTTTCCTTGTTGACTCTTAGTTTTCATCCTTGATAAATGTAAGGCTCTTTCATTTTGCTGATGATCAGACTTAAAGAATATCTCTCATGTATGCTTATTTGTAGTTTCCTTTTTTCTCTTTTTGGCTAGCTGAAGAAAAAAGTGAAATGTAGTTTATGCATACAGAACGCCTTATCAAGACTGGGAAAATAATCTAAATTTTTACAAGGGACCTTGTGGATAGAATGCTGAGAGAAGCTCTGAAGGTGAATTGGTTTAGAGCTGCGACAGGGGATAGAGTAGTGCAAAAAGAAACAAGTAGCACAACCCAGACTAGAGGTAGATGGACATTGCCATAATAATGAATGAAGGGAGAAAAAACTCAATGCTCTATTCACAAGGGCCTTTCTAAAATTCTTGATTACATGTTGTTGTTCTTTCCCCTACATTTTTGTGTTTTAACACTGCTCTAAATGTATCTGCCTTTAATGTCATTTTAATAAATGTTACCAATATAACAAAATTCTTTCCCCAAAACATAATGCCTGAAAGGTGGATCGGAGGAAACTTGTCAACAAGTGCTTCTCTGACCTTAGTTGGAAAATGGAAGGGCAATGGCAAGGTATTAATAATATTCTGCATTTTGAATTTAACACATCAGAAGTAGGCATTAAAAAAAACACACTGGAATGTATTTTAAAGTAAGATTTTAACAAGTGACCTTTACATTACAAAGGTTTGGATAGAAATAAATTGATTCTCTGGCTGTGGTAGTTTGAGAAATGTATATTTATGTCTCCCCAATGTGAGTATAATCTGTATCATGGCATTGGTGTTAATGGATTGGAGTAGCTTCTGCCTCAGCTGTTTGTAATTCTGTATGTGACTTTAGGAAATGTAAAGATGATAACTTCCAGGGTTTTGCATGGAAATATAAAGGAAAAATATTACATTGGATGCTTGCAGATGTTTGATTTACTGTCTTCTCTGCCTCTACCTCACTCCAAGCCATATGTGTCTGTGGCAGTGGCAGTCTCATCTAACCTGTTCCCTGGTGGTGGCTTTGACAACTTGGACTAAATCCTGTCTCAGTTTTCTCTAGGCTCAGAGCCTCCTGCAGGGCTTTTATTTGGAGTTTAGTGGTGGTGAATGGGTGGGTTGGTTTTGTTTGTTTGTTTGATTCGGAAATTAACTTTTATGATCATAAATCTTAAAATAAGGCTTTAGCACTAAAAGTAGTTCAAGTTCAACACAGGATCTTTGAATTCCTTTAAATATTCTTGGGAAGATGGGGTGAATGGGAAGTATTGACAGTACATTTCTGTGAAGAGATACTTCACTTGAAATAGATTTCAGGCTGTTTCCATTCCTCATAAATGGAACACATAGTTCCTAGATACCCTGGTAACTGTTACACAAAAATCTTTCCCTGTCTTCAAATGATCAAAAGAAATGGTTTCTTTCCTGGATCTAGCATTAGCCATGTTCGTCCTTGATTTTGTTGTTGTTTTTATTTTCTTCAGCCTATATAATTCCAGTATCTGTATTTGGGTTCATATTTCTTACAAAGATAACTACAATCCCATTTCTGTGGAATAAGCAAAAAGGTGAAACAGCGTTCTGGGGAAGACACAGTTATCTCGCAAAGTTTGTCTGCATTGCCTTTCTAGGTGGTAGATTACAGGGGACAAGTGATTGCTGAGTGCCTGCAGTGGGAGATGCAATTGGTGAGTTCCACTTTCTAGGGCCATGTAAAAGCTCCAGGTCTGTGTAGTTGGGCAGGCCAGTAAGACAGCATCTCTTCCTGCCCTGTGTGTGTCCCCTGCCCAATTCTGAACCTATCCCCGTAAGTAGTTTGAGATGTAATTTTTCAGCGATTCTTTAGTCCTCTAACTTAAAGTGGTAGTTTGGATAAACAGGGAAAAACTCTCAATTGATAGGTTCATTTTTGTGGCTAAAATTCTTTGGGACACAATATTCTTTATGGCAGGGCTTTGTTTCTGCAACAGGTAAGAGTGCTTCTTCAGTCCATGAAATTTTATAAAGATAGAGCTTTACAGAGATAAGAAGTATTAGGAAGGAAAATCTTTTAATTCTATAATTGCAATTAGATTCAGTTCCTTCTGATTGAGCTTTTAATCTTGTGGCATCTCTTACCAAGCATTTTAAAGTGCATGGAACGCCTAAGTGGTTTGTTGTTGGGTTTTTTGGTGGGGTTTGTGGTTGTTTTTTTTTTTTTGGCAAAGGCAGTTCTTGAAAAGAAAAACATTCATTGCTCACAGTTACTTTGTTCAAATGCTTAGAGCAGAAATACTCAAAAAATTGTTAATCTAAACCAATAAGTAATATAAAAATTTTCTAAACATTTTAAAACTGGTTTACAAATAAAGCTATGTATCTTTAACAACTTGATGTAAGATCTGAAGTTAGGCTCTTAAAAAAAAAAAAAAGAGAAAGCACGCTTTGTTTTACTGGTTTGGCAGTAATTTTAGCAACCTTTTAATTTTTGCAGACATTTAATGAAGACATTTATGTCAACGCTTAACTGTTCTGGAATCCTTATTCTAATTCAGCAACTAGTTCAATGCTTAAATCTTCAGACAAACAGGAAGGAAAGCACCTCAAATAGTTTGTTGTGTATAATCTATAACTTCGATGAGCAGTTCCTGAGTTTCCAAAGGTTTCCTGGAATGATAGTGTGAAGTTTTAAAAAGTCAAGGCAAGTCAAAATACCAAATATGTAACGTCTGCATTTTCTCAGGTTTTCTTCTTGCAGTGGACCTGCACTGCAGTAAATTCTGACTGAAAGTCAGGAGGTTTTAGGGCTTTTCATAGCCTGAGTATACCTTTAAAAGGTACAGTTTTAGAATAAAATGTTTGGCTTTGGCTACCTGCATTTTGCTTTAACTAAAGAGAAAGAATCAACCAGAAGCCTGTTGTCAGTAGGACATGAAATTACTGTAAGCTTCCTATAGTGAACTTTTTTTTTTCTTCTGCTATTAGGGACCAATTGTACACTCCTCTCGAATAGAAAGCAATGTATTTTTATACGCTGTATTGTTCACTGTCTTTCTCAAAATTGGTTGATGTTTATTTATGGACATTGTTGCCTACTCTGGTTGGTTTTAATTAAAATATACCCTTTCTTTCAAAGCAAGAAATGGAGGAATTTAAAAGTATTTTCATTTTTCAATAACTTAGTTTGAATATGTGAGAAATATTTGTTTAAAACATTTAGAGCTGTCCCTAAGGAAATTGTGGGAGTTAGTTTTGTACAAAGGCATCTGGTAGATATAAAATGTCTTTGATGGTGCACTCGGCTTTTGTCCAACCACCTGTGTGAGAAATGCAGAGATTTGTTGATGGGCGGGTCTGCCTTTACCCGCCCCCCCAAAGTCATCTCCTTGATGAAATTGATTTGTCAGTTTGTTCCAGTCTAATGGTGTGATAGCCCAGCAGCTTTCAGTATGTTGAATAGTTAAAACCTGCTTTTGAGGTCAGTGTCAGCCACTCTGACCCCTGTGAACTGTCACCTGAGTCAGAATTGCAGGGATTAGGCCTTTGATATTGTGATGGCTTTGCCTATCAATTGACTTTTTCATTACTGAAGATGTTGGGCCTTTTGTTTCCCTTCTTAGTATGTAACCAAGCAAACTCCTAAGTAGAAGGAGCATTTGTTCTTGTTCTCTCTCTCTGCAAGTAATAGAAGTACTCATCTTTTGTGAAGCGTACCTAATTAAACATAGAAAAAATTAAAAATAGAAAATATAGCATGATGGCAAGTATTTTTGTGCTGAACATCAGTATAATTTCTGGGTAATTTTAGTTTGACAAATTTATAAGACTGTCAACTAACAAAATGTTGTATATAGAAAGCAAGGTGTCAGATTAGAAGTTACCAGCCCTTTCTGCATTCAGCCTTCTAAGCCTGTGTACGTGTTAAATTTAAACACAAGGATTATTTGAATTCTGTAGTTCAGAGCACTTAACTGTTACAGTATTTTATAATGGTACCTATTGCTTTAGCGTTTTCTCTAGATATTAAGCTGTTCAGTTTGTTTACCTTCTGCGTCTGTCTTAAACACATGTGCGCGCTTGCTCCTAGATAGTTTATTTAGGTGCAGATGAAAACTTTATCTTAGGATAAACTAGTTGCTACTGTAGCTCAGTCTCAGACTCCCTGCCTTCTCACTTCCTTTAATTGTTAGGATTTCCTGAGTTCTTGCTTGGTTTGTTTACTCCTTGATTAAAATGAGTAAATCAAAGCATATCATAGATATGGAATAGTTGATTCCTGCTGTATCAGGGTAAATTAGTCTAATTACACGTGGCAGTTTTATTTGCTTGTGATGTAATGTGAAATGAGGTCCTGCCTCCCCTCAAAAAGCCTGAGCCAATTAATAAAGCTTTTAAGCTCTTTGTCACAGGCCACCGTGGAGGTCTGCAGAGAAGAACTTTAATCCAATAAACATTTCATTTAGATCATGAAAAGAAAGCATGAGGAGAAGCTCCTACAAGAGAGGGTGTTACCAGCAATTCTTGCCACGAAGAGATGTGAGGAATTTGCCAAATTAACCAAGAAGTCTTCATATTTAACACATAAATGTGTCAAAACTAATAATAGAATAATTTAATTTGAGTTGAACCTTATATTGTTAAAATTCTAAGAAGCCACAACTGTTTTCTTCAAAGACTTTACTGTTGAGTTGGATGGACAGGGCAAGGGGAGGTTGTGAGAAACCCAGATAGCAAATAACAGTGGCCGAAGCTGGTGGAAAGAAAAAAAAAAAAAAAAAAAAAGGAATAGATAATTAGGTGTAATTAGTGTGTATGAATTGTTGTCTCCCTGCCCTTGGCTTGAATAAATTTCGGAGAAAAAAAACCTTAGTGGTAAAAATGCTTTGATGTAAGAAGAGTCATTGTGGTTTGGCAGCATAAAGGCAGTGTTTTATACTTCTTACATAATGGTTGCGATACAGAAAGAGTGAATGGACCCAGCACCCCCCAGCCTGCTTTACAGCAAGGACTTTTGGATTCCCTTGAAACAAAATGCATCAGAAGTTTTCAGTTGTTGGTAATGAGGTAGTGGACCTCATCAGAGCTAAGCGTAAGCCATCTTTAGCCTTTGTTTAGATCTTAATCGCTTTTTTTTTTTTTTATTCTGGGAAATCCAGTTTCGTAAATCAACACTACCTTTTTTTTTTCCCCTGCCTGCCAACAGTTCTGGCAGGAGCAAAGGCTAATACTGGGAAAAGAAATACAAATCAAATGTTAAAAAGAAAAACAACAGCAAAAAAGAAATCTAGACAAATAACTTCATCCAGGGTATAATTCCAATGAAGTACATGTATTAGGGGTGAATTTGACCCTTAGCTTACAAAACATCATGTTATAAATTCGGAGTGAACTCTTGGCATTTGTTTTTCACAGACACTACAGCTTGTTTATTAGGAGTTTGAAAGTTACAGTCATTATTGGTTCTTTAGCAAGACTGAATGTTACACAGTGGTTTGTGGGTTGGTTTTAGGTTGTGGCTTGTTTTTTCTTCTTTGTATTTATAGTTATTCTGAAAGGAAGATTTCTTAGGTGATGTGAAATGGGGAGAGCTGTTCAGTGTAATTTGTATTGCATGGAAGTTTACTCTGCCATTCTTCTGCTCCCTGACTGGAAAAAGGAGAGGCTACTTGTCTCCTACCCAGCACAGCCACATCTGTACCTCCTGAATTCTTTCACTTTTGTCTGAATATCTGAAATACTATTCACAGAACACTACATTTTTAGAGTCTCTGTCTTTATTCATGTACCATTCTTTTACAAGTTAATTGTCTATTTTTCCTCTTCTTAGGGGGTAGCTGATTTGTAGCTAGACATTAAAATAAGTTATTGAAAAGTTGTACAATAGGTCGTATGTTCCTTGTGGTAGCAAGAATAGTGGGGTTTCTTAGTTGTTAAAGTTTTGAAGGCTGTAATGTAAACTTGTGCAACTTCCATTGAATTACTTTTATGCCTAAATTTCTCTCTGCTAAACTCTTCAGTTTAAAGTTTAAATATTCTTGTCACAAGTGTAAGAAAAAGATTCATTTCAAAAAATTATATTTGGCAGTATTTCACTTCCCAGATCTTTGTGCTCTAGGTGCATTTAAAAATAACTCACAAATAAAATGTTTGTCATCCAAAATTAACCTGAGCATGATTAGTTTCATTGATATTGTACAGGATTCTTGAATGACATTTTGAAAGTTTTCCTCAAAATTTGCTTGGTTTTTTGGGTTTGGGGTTTTTTTTGTTTTGCTTTGTTACAATGTTCACAATTGGGACAAACATGAAGTGTCTAGCTATTGTAGCAATTTCCCATAATTTGTTATTGCAGAAGAATATAGGGGAAAAGACTGTAAAAAAAATCAGTTAACCCCTTAAAGCATTGCACTATTTTGTAGAACAAATAGCCTTTTGTACTTGAAGTTGATTTGATCTGTGAAAGGCAACACCTGAATATCATGCAAAGCTAAGTAATTATGACTGATTGTAAGGGTTTTTTTTTTTTCAGGTATAGGTCACAGGAAATTCAGTTAGGGTAGAGTATGTACAAAGCTAAGAAATATGCAGATTTTCTGTTGTAAGATCGTGTAAAAATTATTTACAGTTAATACTTGCATAAAGGTTAGAAAGGTTGATGAAGTGATATTTAGTTTTGCTTTACTATTCACTGCGTGTCAGAATGTAATTATGACTGATTCATGAAACTGTCTTAGCAATGAACCATCTTTATTAAAATGCTGATCAAGACAAGAGCTGACAGTAATAAAGAATAGAACATTTTAGTCTTGTTGCTTTTGAATGATTGCTAATTACCCCAGAGGTCATGTATAGTGCTTATGAGGATTCATTGACATTTTCTTTAAAGTCTACTGTTTCAACAACATCTGAACAGGGAGACAAAAACTGTATGCACACCCAACAACAGTTGGACCAAGTTTTTATCCATCACCATACCTGATGATTCCCTTTCTCATTGTCCCTCCCCCTGAGTACATCTCATTTCCATGGATTGGTGTAGCAGAAAGTTAAGAGTGTTACAAACTTGATTTACATTCTCTCTCTCTCTCTCTCTTTTTTTTTTTTTTTTAAATAAGGCAAATTTTAAGCATGGATAAAAAGAGCAGCCCTTTGAAGGTCCTGCACCTGTATCACGCTTGCTCGTGACTAATGGTCTGGTTGATCTCCTTCTAGAGCTGCACCAAAGAGGAAACACTGCACTTAACTTTGTACACTTCTCAGCAGGCTGTGGACAGACCTGCCCAGCTCATGAGTCCCAGTTGGACCAGTTTCACATTCTGAAACGTGCTGGCGATTGTCATTTGCTGATGACTTTGAGAGTATGTCAAAGTTAAAACCTGTGGGTATGCTTCGCAGGTCAGAAATAGTTTTTTCATGACACACTGCATTTTTGCTTAAGAGGATTCTTGTTCTGCCACAGTTATGAATCATTTGGGAAAATGCCAATTGTAATGGTATCCTTTGGATAGAGAAACCTTTTCTTGAAATCGCTTAAGAAAGAATTTTAAGAAAGAAGAAATAATATTCTAGTTGATAATTGAACACTACATGGAGTCAGATAATGAAAAATAAAAATGGTTAAGTTTAGTGAGTTCTGTTTACCTGAGGAACTCTTCCTCTGTTGCTGGTTGATGGCTCTCATCATGCGTCTACATGTTGTGTGATGCAAGAGAATTTTTCTCTCTCAGGCTGGTTGTAAATGTATGAGAGGAATGATTGCCAATGAACAATCTCAGTATTTTCTGATTTGCTGGGGGGAAGGAATATTAGTGATCCTGTGTATTGTTAATGGAGATCAAATCAGCAGGACAGGTGTGGGGTGTTTTTTTGTATGTAAGCTAATACAAAGAGTTAGATGCTGAGGATGCATTTGAAAAGGGAAGGTGATACCTATGTGGAAATTATGATTCCTTTTGCTCAGAGTGGTTAGAAGTTGCACTTCTCAGTTAGGCATGGCTTGGTTATTAATTGTAGGTGTTCTAATATGCTTGTTAAGAACTATACCAGCGGCCAAGAGTATTACTTGTGCAGCTTTGCATGCCTGGGGATAGGATGATACTCTGCTTGTGTGGAAGGTGTATTTGATACTGCAGATGCAGTGCTACTGCTGCATTTGCAGGTGTCTGGTTTGACCCAAGTGTGAAAGGCTGAGGAAACTCAGCAGGTGTGGGAATTAAGGTAATGATCATCCCAAGGTGAAGCACTCTCAAATCTCTGTTCCCCTACACCTTCTCTGGAGGTTCTCTGATAGGGTTTGTCTTACCCTATGGGCTGACATGGTGATTTGTATGAGTTTGTATGTTGGTTTTTGGTTTTGTTTTTTTAATGCCATTAAAATTCAGAGCAGAGAATGACAACTGGGTTGACTTACAGTGGTCTCCAGTAAGGTTAAGAAATACCTGCTCAACCTGCATTATCAAGGGTCATGAGATGATCACAATATTTGAGCTCATAGGGACACATGGTATTTAGTACAGTGTCTCATGTACTAAATGTATACAAGCCCATGTATTAGCATTTCAGGTTTTTTATGACACATGGGAAACACATGTCTTGAACTTGCTGGTTATCTAGTTAACTTTGCCTTTTGAGATTTTCTGAAACCTTTGTTCCTCTACTTAAGGATCTATCATGTCGTGTACTTTAATTTCTTCAGCAGTGAAACATTTTAATAGCTACCATTCTTGATTGCAGCAACAAAGGAATATTAGAGGAGCTTACAGGAAGAAAAATGTATTTATATTACTCTATATTCAATAACTTTCTACAGTAGGTATACTGAAAGTCTAATTTTATCTATTCTATCTGAAAGTTGTCATTTTAGGTGTTTTGTCTCGAGTTGAGCCTTGAGGCTTTGTCTTTTTTCCTTCTGGAATAAAAAGTTTTTATGCCACTTCAGTGGAAATGAGTGCATGATCATGCTTTATTTTTAACTTCCTAATTGCGTTTTCAATTCTGTAATTGTATTTGTTCTTTGTACACATAAATACATAAATGACTTCAAAATAAATTGTATGACTAATTAATTTTATGCATTTGAATTGAATAGGGTAAGTCAGACTTGAAACATCTCAATAGAATAGCAAATCTGTTGGAAACTGTAGATGGTTCCACAAGAACAGACTAGACTAACTGTAGCTTCAATTTTAAGTATTTATTTCAAAAGAAAAGTAGAAGTTTAGCCCAAGTAAATGAAATCTGAAAGTTTAAAACTCCATCTTAAAAAATGGAAACCAATAGTTACAGTCGTGGCTTTGACAATTAAGTACTAACAATCTGAGCACTCCAGTTAGTTCTTTGGCTGTTGATTAGGATTCCGTGGTGGTGATTAGTGAGTGTGAGGATGCAATCACATCTGTAGGGTTTAATCAGTCCAGTGCTGGAGAAGTTAGTCCAAAGATGAAGAAAGAAACTGGAACTTCTACACGTAATCTTAGTAGGGTTTTTCCCCAGGCTGCAAAAAGATGAAGGGTAAAAAGTAGAGAAGCCTACCTCCCCTGCACCCCACCCCCAAACTTGCAGGGTTTGTAAATGATAGTACTGATTTTCTAGTTCGATGATGCAGGAGTATAATGTCATTGACACCTCTGAAGGTGAGAGAAGGTGCATGGTGGTACTTGCATATGCACCCTCTCTGAGGTTCAGTATTTCATTCTTACAGTTGTGAGCAGTATTTGTATTTTGATAGTGTGCAACCATGTATCTGCTTTTCATTTTTGTAAATCTAGTATTTTAAGTGTTTTGCTTGAATGTTTACAATATTTTGGTGTGCTTTATTTTCTTCTATTATACATTCTGATTATATGCTGTCTTTTTAACATTTAAAGCATTTCTCTTGAAAAAATTATTTACAAATATGAACATTTTGCCCTCTGCATCCTGTGAACCAGATAAGTGAATGTTTACGTGTGTAGAAACAAAAGAACTGTGGTGGGTACCCTTGTCTACAAAGGAAACCCCAAAAGGAAAAACTTTTGGATCTCTGCTCAGCACATAGCTTCTCTGTGACCTTTCTGACTCTGGCTTTGAGTAAAGGTGACCATGTGCTGAATCCCCCTTTAGAACTATCTCCACCGGTACATTCTTAACTTGGAGGAGAAATGCTGTTGTTATTGCCTGGTGGTGCAAACAATCCTCCCATTACCACCTTTTCAGTTCACTGGTACTGCTATCACGCCCTTTCTCTTCTCTACTGCATAGAGCTCAGTTTGCATAAATAGCATTGCCCACACCAGTGCATGTTTGTATGCCATTTTGTTGGCATTAATTTCTTCCACATTATCATTTAATGGTTGATTTCTTTATTCACACTTCTGTTTGATTTTTTTTTTCGTTACGTTATTTTCCAGTAGCACCTATAGATCTATGCTCTACTGTCATATAGTCACGTAAGGAGAAGGTTGTTCCTACCCTACAAAGGTTATAATCTAACAACAGCAATCATGTTTTAAAGGAATGTTTTCTGGGAACATGTTGCTACACAGATCATAATGTTTTGTTTTAATAGCAGGGGCCATCCATTTTATGAATACAGTGTCTAACAGAATAGGTGTGCGTGAGCTTTGAAGTGTCTCAGTAGAAATAATTAATGATGAACAGCGGTAGATACTTATTCAGGTGAACCTGTAGAAGGGTTAGGAAATTCTCATGGCTGTTTTATTTTTGTTTAGAACATGGGCTCTAAATGGCTGGAGTACCTTCCTGAACTGAGCATCAGTCTGGAGATGCCAAAAAAAAAAAAAAAAAGCAGGGAGGGGGGAAGAAACTGGCTTCAAGGTCCAAGTCAGTGGTTCTTGAGACAGTAATGGATGAAAAATATGCTAGACATGCAAAGTAAAATATAAACCAGAATTTGACTGAGAATGCTGGTTTGAAAAATTAGAGGCAGAACTGTATTTGAAAGATGGCACAGAATTAAGCAAAAAAAAACCCAAACCCAAACCAAAATTGGAAATTAATTAGGAAAATTCAAGGAGCAGGATAGTAAAAGGCCAAATGTTTTCCAAAGGACTAAGTATCCCTATGTTTCTGTTAACTGGCTCCTACTTCTATGCTTATATCGCGTGTTACAGAAAACTGCTGTATATCAGAATTCTGGTTTTCCATTTTGTTCATGTTCGGTTCAGTTGGCTTTTGCCTCCTAAGGAAGGACTGTAATAACTATATTTTATACATCTCTGACCGGGATGCTGCTATTGCCTTTCTGGCTGAAAGGTCCTATAGCCCAGAATATCTAACAAGTTTTTGAAATAAACTGTGTAATGTTATATCACACTAGAATCAGTAGTAGTACATTATTGTAGACATACAAGACAGGGTTTATAGGAAAAAGAAATATCTTTCATTTAGGCAACTGTTTGTAGCTTAAAAAGGGCCCAAAAACGTAAATAAGCTTTTGAGCACACAAGCTCTTCTTAACTAGTGTCACTAATGATAGCGATTTTTCCTGAATAGTGATAATACTAATTACTCTGAAGAAAGAGAAAAGGGAAGGAAGACAGGAGAAATGAATATACTTCATAGCTATATTGGTACTATTTACATCTACGGTTCTTAGCTCCAAAACTCATTCACTATAATGTTAAATCATGGAGTCATAAAAGACTGTCAGTGCATTTAAGGAGTGATAAATTTGTAAGCAGAACACAAGTGGACTAAAATACTGTATCACCAAGTGCTGATTTATATTTCAGCAAGCTGCAGTGGCCTTCATAATATAGCCCAGTATCAGTCTGTATTTGAGTGCACAGAATGTCTGCTGTACTCAGCAGTCATTAGCAGCTGAGCCACAAACACTGCTGTAAATATCAGCACAATAAATTTACACCAGCTACAGTGTTCAGGTGCCCTTTTTTTTTTTCTTTCAGCCCTACTATAACCATACCACACTCTTAAGTATAGGTAGTTGTGTGTTCACTCTTCACTCTGTATGCAACACAACACCCTGAGAGAGCAGTAGAGTTTGTAAACCCACCTTGAAGGCCAAAGAGATGAGGCTGAATTCCTGCCAAATTTCCTATCTGTTGTTTCCAGGAAAAAAGCCAAAATGATAAAGTGTTACTAAATATCTGAGTATTTAAAGTTAATCTAAATAATCTCATATTCTGCATAGCTGTAGTAATAATGTGTTGTGGTTGGGTTTTTTTTTCTCGCCCCTACTAACATGAAGAAAATAGTACTTGAGCTAATCTTCTACTTTGAAAAAATAAAACATTAGGCGGAAGGATGCTGAGCATCAGTGCCTGGCAAAGAAAAGCTAAGTATACCAGCTTTGCTGTGAAATTTCAGGAATCTTCCTTCTAGATTGACTGCCAGACTGATGCTGAAGAAAAGCTTAAACATCCTCCCTCCCTTGTGCATATTATTACATGCCTCTGGAACTTTTTTCTTCTGGTCTGTTATTCTCTTTCTTTGTAAGCTTTCACAAAAAGAAAGGGAATAGATTATAATAATATTGTAGCACCAATGCTATTGTGTTTGCAGTAGCCTTAGCCCAAGATAATGATTTGATTAGCATGGCTTTTTCACTTACCGGAATTAAAGATACATGGATTTTCCTGGGATTCTGTGCTTTCAGGATGATTTTTTTTCACCTTCTTTCTTCAGCTGTATATCTTTGCAGAAAAGTTGGAGGTTTAAAATAGGTATAGAGCCTTCAGTAATAGCCAAGGTTAAAAAAATTAGTGCAATGAGTCATCATAGTCACTCCTGCAGATATTTGTAATCTATAAGTCCTATGCAACACATTTGTTCAAAAGGGTCATTGTTCCTTAAATCACTGATGATAGTTCTTCTAAAATTCAAGGGTTTTTTTTTACTGCAATGTAGTTGCTAGAAATGAGATTTGACATTTCCAATTTTGTTATTTGAATGGCCTCAAGGAGGCTTTGAAAAATTTGACACACAGAATATGAAACGCTTCACAAGAGTATTAAAGATAAACTAATAGTTCATAGTGCAGTGAAGAAGTAGATTAATTTAATGGATTCTAGCAATCCACAGAATTTTAATGGTGTTGAATTACCTACAAAAAAAAAAAGTTTTATTGCTTTAATTAAGTTATTGATAGAGGTATATTTTCTAAAATATTAAAACTTTTCCTCCCTTTCTTTTATAGCTGCTTTTGCTTCTAGCTGTATAGCACCCAGAAGTTGTGTATGTTGGCAGTAGTAATAACAGATAAGCAGAGCTATTCCCTTTGCCCCAGAGGGTGTAAAATCTAGATCCCACTGAGGTTAGGGAGAATTTTGCTCTCAGTCTCAGGCCTTGAATCAAAAAAAGCACCCTTCAGTACAGCTGGTTTTGAGTTTTCTAACAGAAGTAATTATTGTGACGGCTCAGGGACATCTGTATCACACTGGGAATCTTACAGGTTGTTTAAAGTGAAAAAGAAAAGAAGATCCTTTCCTGAGTCAATTCAGACATCACAAAAATGAAACAAAATCTTTTTGATATAGAGCTTTGTTTATTCCTCCTTATGCTTCAGTCGATCTTGCAGCAAGACTTAGTTCATATATTTGATGTTCGACTCACAAAATTTTTTATCTTCTTAGTAGAAGGAAAAGATAAAATTATTTTTAGCTTATAAAGTAGAAGTAGTTTCAGTTGTCTCTGTTGCTAGAATTTGATCATAGTCTGTTAAAGTTTTATTGCTCCTAATTTTCTGTGTCTAAATGTATATTCTTTAATGTGAAAATAATTATTTTTACACACTCCCCCAACAAAGCACTACCCAGAGAGAATGAGTAATACCCACCATCGTTTCATTTCGTGTGCTTCCAATCTATATTAATTTTCTAGTTGATGGACTTTTGAAAATGGTTACTTTTTTGTTTCGAATATGTGAATGATTTCCAGCTTATTTCTTTGCTTTCATAAATGTAAAGGAGACTTCAATTTTGTGATCTTGAATTTCAGTTTTGCAGATGAAATTCATGCTGATGGTTTATCACAGCAACGTGTCTTCTCTCTAACACAGACAATAGTAAATACAGCTTTGGTTTGAGGAAAGCTTTTTCTTTTTTTTTTGTCTCTGTAGAAATACTGCAGCACAATCCAGCTTGATTCTGGAATAGACTACAGGAAACGACTGCTTCCTGCTGCTGGAAAACTTTACTACCTGTAAGTTTATCTGTGATATGGTATTTGTCCTCGTTTTCCTTCTTATTAGCCAGTAATTTCCTAGTCAATGGGAAATGAAAAATGTATAGTAGAATTAGCAGAGTGTGACTTTTCCTTTCTTTGCCTTCTGGTCCATTTTGTTCAGCAAACCGCCTTCCATTATGCCTTGATATTAACTTCATTAAACTACATTTTCAGTATCGACACTAGCATCATTTATAATGTGTGACTGAATAAAAACTAATTAGATTTTTTGGGGAGGTGTGGTGTTTGGAGAACTGAAGTGACAGATGGTTAGAAAGTAATGAATATCCTCTTGTAAGAGATTGCACAATTCTCTTATAATAGAAGAACATCCTTATTGTATTTAAGTAATTAAGTATTTATAGAAATCCAATGACAAGGATTCATTTAATGTTGGGTGTTTCCAGTGCTGTGGATTTAAAAAAAAAAAAACCAAAAAAACCAAAAAACCAACACCCTCCTATTTTGACAGATTGTGTCTGTTTATCATGACAAAATTTCTTTAGCACTTTATTCTATATTTGCAAATAAATATATTTTAAAATGCATTCACAGTGTGCTTATAGTTGCAGCATATATCTGCCTAATAGAAACATCCTCTTTTTTTTTTAAATACTTTCAAACCTTTGCATTGCAGGCATTTTTCTATTTTGTATTTGTTCTTACAGTATTATTTAATCAATAACAACCTGAGCAAGGTAGACAACAATAAGTTAAAATGAGATTTATAACTGTTGTATCTTTCAAACCAACATACAATATCGATTTAAAAATCATGTTTCCGTTAAGAAAGGTGCAGTATTTTCATTGATGTATCAGATATTTGAAATTAAGTATGTCCGTATCACTTTATTATCAAGTTAGAAATTGTAGTAGTTTGTCCAGAAGGAGGAGTACTGCTTAGTAGAATTACAACAGGTAACTCTTTCTGCTTCTGGAAGGAAATGACAGAATTTTATATATGGAAAACAGGGCAAATGCAGGTTCTGTATCTTCAAACAAAATGTGACTGTATGAACTCAAGAAAAGTAATTCTTGTTCTATATTCTTGCCTGACTCCACTTTCTTAAAGTTTTGCGCTGTCTGCTTGGAATTACTGTTTGAAGCTACCACTGTTATCTTGGCATTGCTCATCGTGCCTCTTGTTCCGATGCCTACGTAGCTGTCGTCTTACGGCCCAGCTTATTGCACCCGTTGCACTCTGTGACTTTCTGTTTGATAATTGCGGAGAGCACCTACCATATTCTTTTCTCACTGTCCGTACTCTGAAGAAAGGAAAAGCACATGCATGGTTTCTAGCAGGTAAAAGGCTAAACGTGGTGCCTATGGCATCAGCTGACAGAGGAGAAGAAATACGAACAAGTCCCAGGAGTAGTACCCAGCCAAAGTATTTCATGGTGTTCTGCTGTAAAACTTGTGATTGAGTGAATGGCAGAGATTGGTGATAAGTCTGTCTCATGTTCTCTCATTGGAAAGGTGTTGGTTACTTCTAGAGCTTGTCGTATAAATCATTAGGAAGCAGTGGGGAAAAAATATAATTTAAAAAAATCCTGTAGCTGCCAATGGAGATGAGATACTTATTTTATCGTCCTTTTTTTTTCTGAGGGAATCTCTTTCATTCTTCTATTCAAACTTGTTCATTGGAGCTTTCAACCCTGAAGAACTAGCACAGTATGTGGGGATTTTTTTGTTCTGTTTTGTTATAATATTAGGTGCTATACAGTATTTTGCTACAGATATTTGAAATTTATTTACCAGTCTTGCCCCCAAAAGAAAATGTTCTTGTCCAACATGTTTTCATTCCCCTATTAATGGTGATAGTATCATCATGACACTTTTTAAAAAATCCTCTTGATGCTTCATAATTTGTGTAGTCTTTTCTTCATTTAAAATATGCAACTAAGGGTTGTTTAAAGCTGTTTCATACTCATCTGAAAGGAATCAGTATAACACAATTACAAGATTTCTGATCAACTTAGCTTTTGTGATCTCAGTCTCGGGTGTCTGTTTTCAAAACAAACTTTCTTGGCATTTAGGTGCAAATATCCACCTAAGCATTGTATTCGGCTGTTTCTTCTTGTAGCCTTTACATCAAACTTTTTGATAGTTATATGCATACTCTCCAACATATATGCACTATTTCCCCCTTTTATGGCTTTTTTTTCTGTTTTTATCTGTTCCTTTTCAGTTGGTGTTTTGTCAGAGGAAAGCAGCACACAAGTATCAATGTTGAGAGAAACTTTTTTTTCTGAAGTTACAATTTTATGTAATCTCCTTTTCAGAAAAGGTTTTTGAAGTGTTTGAAATGGCACTTGCAGAAGTTTGTAGAGTTTTTTTATCCAAATTCTTTGTATCTACAAGGTTTGTTATCGTTAAGTTTGAGCTAAAAAGTAGTTATTTCAGCTCTGCTGTTAACATTTTTAAGGTGCTTAAGTCCTAATGAACAGGAAAGTAATTGTGTAACGTGCTGATCATCACTTGTCATTTAGAGGAGGTCTAGAACTGTGTGAAGCAATGCAACTTGAGTGCATCCATGATCTGTAAAAGTAGACTTTTCACACCAAATGAGATTATACAAAATTCAGTGAAGTGTTTTATATCCTAGTTCTAGTTTATTGTCTACCGTAGCATTAATTTACTATTCTCAGCTTTCAAACTAGCTGAGAAAAAACAAACAGTTACAAATATTATCTATCTTCTTTAAGAATGAAACACAGAAAGACTGGCCCTCTAACCCATTCAGTGACAAAAAATATTTTCTGATCATGCTGATTTATACTTCTTGTGGCAACCAGAAGATGAATATAAACTTTACTTCAGCTCTCAGCACGGATATTTTGCATTTTCACTGTCTGTGGTTGATCTTTTCCCAAATAGCATTGGGGACAGAGCGGGGAAAACTGATAAAATTACTAATGGGGAGATCATGCTGGTATTTTCAATTTCATAGTTTAATTTTGCAAATTGTCTGATCAATACAATCAGTTGACTTGATTCTCCCCCCACAACACCCCAAAAGCTGCTCCAATATTTAATTTCACAAAGTCGCCTCTCAGAAATTTCAAAGGATAGTTCTTTAGGTGCTTGACTGCCTTGCCTTGTCTATTTGCTCTTATTTTGCATGCAAGATAGAGCCAGAAGCCTTTTTTCTCATTGTGTACACATAGTGTTAATGGATCTGCTCTGCCTGTATTGCCTCATTACTGGAAGCAGCTTAAAACACAGAAGTCTTTCAGTGTATGCAAATAAGGCAGAATCATCTACCTGAGAGTTAATATTCTCTACTTTTAAGTGTATTCTAAATCTAATGTTTGTATTTAGAGCATAACATCCTGTTCTCTTTTTTTATGGGCAAAAAGCTAAGCAGGCTCAGGCAGCTGTTTGATGTTGGCTTCAAGTGTTATTAATTTCATATTCTATTATTCTTTTCACTGTAGCACAAGTGAAGCTGATGTGGAGGCTGTCATGGATAAGTTGTTTGATGAGCTGGCTCAGAAACAAAATGATTGTACGTAAGTTAATTTCTCTTGAAAGAGAATACATTTAGAACACAATGCCCAATCTCCACTGACCAATTAATAAGTTCCATTGCTGTATATGGGTTGATGCCACACTCAAGTGGCAGTCATTGTATCAGCATTTTGTCTAATTTATGTGTTGAATCATGTGCTATTATTCATCAAGCTATGCATTTCCTATCTGTAAGAGATGAATTTTATAGTAATTATCCAGAGAAGATTGAGTCTTTGTTCATGTTCCCATAGTAACTAGACCAAGGATTCTAAAAGTGCAAGGCAGAGAGCTGAGGCTGAATAAAGCGTGTGGAACCATTGCAGACTTAACGTTTGAAGAGCTGTGCGACAGAGTGAGTACCCAGTCAAATCTAGATCAGTTAACGCTCAGACTTTTCACAGTTTAAAAAAAACCCCGACAAACCCCAAACACAAAAACTCGGTATTTTCCCAAGTTGTACTAAATTAAAAGGGCTTTTTTTAACTTGGCAGAAAGATTTTGAATTTAACAGGAGAAAAAAAATTAACTCCCCAAAAGAACAATAATAATTTTCTTTTTAATGATACAGTAAATTCACTCTTAAGTATATCACAGATTGTCTTCAAAAATCCTAATACGGTATGTGCCTGGGCTAACATCATTGCTAGTATGTTAGTGGTCACAACATACCAATATGTAAATAGCATTCAAATACTGTTTTTAAAATCTGGGGTTTAAGTTGATACTCAAGCAAAGGAGTAGTAATGCTGGCACCACTAGAGTAAAGCTGTTGTTGCATACCTTAGTTGTGACTAGCTGTATAGGGGCTGTTTAGTCCCAGGCCTTCTCAAAATTTGCCAAATTTTGCTAAATACTGCCAAATTCTCTGCTAAACACGTGGGGTGTGATTCCTGAAAAGCTCTCTTTCTTTATGACCTCCAGTGGGTTTGAAGACAGTCCCCCAGAAGTTGCATAGTACTTCAGTGACCTCTCTGCTCACACCTGAAGTTATTGTTAAATGATCACAACTCTAAACTGGGCTGATAGCACCTTTGATTCAGGATGCTGACCAGTCCTTTGGTTATGACATTGTTTTCACTTCCTTGTAGCTACCAAGTTGATAACTATTTGGACAGAAATTTCACTGGTTGTGTTTCAGACTGTAGGTTTTAGGCTTTGTTGGTTTTTAGTTTCCGACAAAACCAGTTAGCCATTTGTGAGAATGGAGGTATGTCATGAGTACAATAGCTTGCTTTTTCACTGAAAGTTTTAAGTCCTTTTCTTCATTGTGCCTCTTAACGTATCAGGAAACTATGTTTTCAGCAAACACTTGTGAAATTCTTTAGTCCAGTAAATGCCTTACGTACTTAAATGGAATGATAAATTGCTTCTAAGGAGAAGTGCTCTGGTAGCTCACATGGCAGTGGCCACTACTTTGGGTCTGAAGGTTCTGATCTGGTTGAACAATTATGTGGGGTTCAGACCCCACAGAGCTGAGGTGCTTGGTTTGTGCTCAGAACAAGTAAAGAGAATCCATATGAAATGTTAAACATCATTTAACAGTAGTGTTCTTATGCTGATCATGCAGGACTTGGGGAGTCATGCTGTCTCAATTCAGATACCTTCTGCAGATGTGTTATGATAGTCTCTAATGGAATAATCACATGCTTAAAACTAAAACAACACAGCAGACAATAAATGTTTTTCTTTAACAGCTTCCTCGGTCATCACTTACTTTCTTTGCATATGCCTCCATTTGTTTCTACCTTTAATTGTTATATACAATTATTTATTTTGCCATGAATTTTCCCTTCAGATCACTGATGTATCTTCATAAATAATACGTTAGTGTATTGGTAAGGTGGTATCACTGTGCTCACTTCATAGATAGAGAAATATAGTCATGAACTTCAGAATTGTCCATTAAATTTGGATGAACGGCTTGAGTTGCCTTTAATATGTTTTTTTTCATGAATGTAAACTTTTATAGGGCTTCATAGCAATAGTAAAAAATTCCTATTGGTATAAGCTACATTTAAGACCTTGTCTGCTGTGTTGCTCTGTTTGCCCACCCTGTTGCCGTTAAAATCTGCTAAAAGGCAAAAGAAAAATTCAGTTGTCAAACCATGAAGCCATGTTCCTTCTTTTCATGAAATCTTTCAACTTTTTGATGGAAAAATTTGTACATGCAGTATCTCTTTTTAACAGTCAGAATGGGAAGTCATTCCCACTGATGCCACAGAAGAAGTAGGTAGGATCCAGAAGTGTGCACTGGTGGTTTGTAGCCAGAAAAACCCCCAAAGTCAGGAGACATTCAACATGACAGGAAGTATAAAGTCATTCAGAAATATTCAAGTCAGCTGGCTAATAGTGGGAACTATTTGTGGAGGGATAAAGCAGAAATGGGTAGGAGACATAGCTACAAGGTATTTGGTACTGCTTGTGGTGCCAAATGTTAGACAAGTTGACAGGCATCATGAGTGCAACTATTAAGAAAAAGGAAACTGGAAGGCTGAGAAAGATGTAATGAAAAGGAAGATCTACAAAAGAAAATACTGGAGGGGAATTTGTTGGATTTGGCTAGAGTGAATCTGCAGGTTTCTTTGTGTAGGACATGGGGACAAAGTCCCATGGGAAGCCAGATTGTGTGAAAGGATGCGGGGTGGGGAATCTTCCTAGGCGGAGCCTGTAGCAACCAGGAAGGGGCTTAAGTGACAGCCCAAGCAAAGCTTCCTAGGTAGATAAATGCAATTTGAAGTTGGTGTCATAGGAGCCAATTAAACTTCTGACAGAATTGAAAACAAGATTTGCAGTTGGGTTTATAGCAATGATAAGACCTGGTGACAAGCATGATAAATGGGAAATTCTCATTAATGAGAAATTGAGAAAATGAGATATAATTGATATTATTGAAATCTCATGGGACAATTCATAAAACAAGAATGTGGAATCAGTGCTTACAGCCTACTTAAAGACAGTGGCTAAAAGAGCTGGAGGATGGTATGCAACATTAAAGACACTGGTACCTGCCTTAAAGTTAATTAACACAAGGATCTTGAATACATATCAATCAGTCTGCTAATTAACAAACCCAAGAGGGTAGTACTCATAGGGGTCTGTTGCAAATGGAGAATGAGGTACATTGCTTCTTAAGCAGTTGGCTATAAAAAGCATATAAAGAAAAAACACCATTATATGGGAAGCTTATGCTGTAGATGAAATGCAGGAAATGGTGAAATGTAATTAGCCTGAAAATTGCAAATGATAATTTTCTAGCATAAAATGTACTGCATCCAGTACAAGGTCGTTTGGTTTGAGCAGCTTTATGGGAACTTACAGTGATGAATTCATCTAGAAATTTGTGTTGCGTAGGGACAATCTTCTCCATAATTTTCTAACATTCCGTGTAACCAAAAGATACTTCTGAACAGTGAAATTACATATTTGAGTGTTCAGGAAAAGTAATTTTCAAAAGCAAAAGGGAAGTATGACCAAAACTAACTGGAAAGGGAAGTGTAAACAACAACAACAAAACCCAGGATGGACTTTTTGAGGAAGAAGGTAGTACAAGTATGTCCTGTGTCACTGTCAAGACAGAATCAAATAACTAGTTGCCATTCATTCTATACTATGAAGTGCAGGAAAATTAAAGACAAACTAAAGATTATGGGCAAATATTATGTCTGCTCAGCTGTAAAGCTTGTTGTTGTTAAGTAAAATGGGAGGTTTTATATGGTTTGTATTATCTGAATGTTATTGGCTTATTCTTAGTTGGATATGGGTGAACTTTTAATAATGATGTGGAAAAAGGAAAAGGTTTTGCAAAAAATACTTTTCTAGGTGAAGCAGAGTGGAATACTTGTTTCACTAAAGGTAATAAAATAACTTTCAGTGTGTTAATAGTTAGTATATGTTAAAAATAGCCTGCAAATACATTTTGAGTCGTTGGAGTCCTGGAAAACTAGGCTGAGATCTCTAACTAGCTTTTTATTTTTGAGAAATGTTGGAGTGCAAGAGAAGTTCCACGGCACTAGAAGAATGCTGTTATTTGCCAATATTAAAAAATAAACAAGCAAAATCTACGCAAGCATGATGACCGGTATAACTGCAGGCTGTCGGTCAGATTTTAGTCCAGAAAGGGTAATGGAGAAGCTGGTTCTGGATTCACACAGTGGATAACTAAAGAATGGAAATGAAATTAATTCCAGTCTCCCTGATTTTGTGGAAAAGGTTGAGTTTTGTAGATGCTGTTCTTACTAAGAAATTGGCATTATGCAGTGTCAAGAAAGTATTTGTTAAATGGATGGATAAGTTAGTTAACTAACTTAGAAAAAGAATTGTTACTGAAGGATTGTTGTTGAGTGTAGCATTTCTAATGAGTATATTTTTATATTAAGCCCAGTACAGTAGTTATTTTCCCCAGCAGTTTTGAATATAACATAAATGCTAATACAAATTTGCTGTAAATACAAAGGGTGCTGTGTGTATGGGGGGAGGAGCAATGAAAACGAGGATGCTGTGTGCAGTTTATTTCTCAGCAGAACTGAGATTTTGGGGAGGAGGGAAAGGGTTTGGGGTTTTTTTGCTTTTTTAAATCTAAGCAAACACAAAATTTTGCCTCTAGAAATTTGGAACACATGTCATACCCACAGGAGGAGAAGACTGTGTCCTAGGCACAGTGACTTGGAAATAGATTTAGGTGTTGTAATGGACAAGCAGCTCAAAAGGAGGTTTTGGTCCAGTGTTAGAGCGTTTAGACCTAATTTCATCTGGGTTGGGTAGAGTGGAAATAAATAGGAGGGTAGAAAGATTATTTTAATTTTGAAAACATCTCAGATTGATGGCAGAATGTTAGGTGTGTTTTTGACATCAGAATTTTAGAAAAGACATTGAAAAACTTGAAGAGGCTGTTGAAAAAGCCACAAGTCATTTCAGCTGGAGAATTTGTGCCCTCGCATGACAGACTTACAGTTCAATTTGTTCAGCTTATCAAAAAGAGGACTGGAAGATGGTTTTATAATGTACAGCTATTTCCACAGGAAAAAAAACAGGTATTAATGGGCTCCTAAATCTGGCAGAAGAAGGTATAATGAAAACCAGAGACTACAGAGAGATTGAGATTAAAAAAAAAAAAAAAAAAAAAAGCAGCACCCATTCACACAGTTGGAACAGTGAAGGAAGTGGTAGAGCCTCCTCGTACTGTGTTTTGGGTCAAAACTGGGTGTCATTTTAGGAAGAGGTGTTTGTGTTTGAGCTAAGTACTAGTTCTTAGGCTTAGCTGTCTCTAAAATTCAGGAAATCGGAGGATCTCGTGATCTCTTCTGGTCTTAAATTGTCTGAAACTAGGGACCTGAGAGACTCAGGGTCCCCGCTGCCTGTTGGCAGCTGTCTCACTGCACCTGCACGTGCAGTGAACAAGTTCAGCAGCCGACGGGAACGTGCCCAGTCCATCTCAAGGGGATGACCTGCACTCAGCCCCCTCATGCTTTTGGGAGTAGGCAATACTTAGCCTACTACCCGTCGGTGCAGTGAGTTTAGACTGTGTTTTTCCAAGGCTTGTGGCTTCCTTGGATTTGAGTGGGGTTTCACAGGATGTGTATAAGGCATTTCCCTGATACCAAGCACCATTTCTTCCAAATTTGACATTCCTGGTCCACAGCATGGAAGCACTACAACTTCTCACTGAGCCACTGCTAAAGGAAAGTCTAACTTGAGGAGCAAGATCTGTAACTCTCAGAAATACAGTAATTATTACTGTAATAATAATTAATACTGAAACTTTTACGAATAAATATTCATTCACACACACAGATGCATGTTCATATGAAGTCAGTTTGGGGCATCCATTCAGAATGGGAAAGTTTCAAGACGAAAACTAGTTTCCTAGTGGAAGGTGGATATCAACTCTATTCAGACTTTTGTTTACATGTTTCCCATCCAGTAAATGCAAGATAGCAAGATTTTTGTGTGTGTGTGTGAAAAAGTTTACATTGTCAATGTCTTCTGACAGAACAACTCAAAATATAATCTAATTTGATTTAGTTAATGCAATTAACTTCAGTTAAACTTATTTCCTCTGTTACATTTGGTTCATAATTCCAAAAACATTATTTAATTTAAGGTAGAGGGATAAGTGAGTGTAATGGAGGGAATCAGTTTTTTGGGGAAGTTATTTTTGATTACACTGAATTGTTGCAGTATTATCTTGGAGTTGCAATATTATTTTTTGGAGTTTTCTGAAACTGACATATACCGTTGCTCATGTGGTTCTCAATAATCATTGTGACATTAGTGGACAACATTGTACTCAGAACTTGGTGAATTGATTTCTTTGGCTATCCATAACCCTTAATGGTTCCAGAAAGAAGAATCTAAGTTTTGTAAGAGTCAATGTGTGAAAGGATGGATGCTTTTGTTATGTTGGAGAAAGAGCTTATTACCCAAATGACTCTGCTTTCACATCGTTGTGACAATATGTCTTCTGGTCTGGTCTTGGGTAAGTGTTACAGTGCAGTCCAGAGGGATAAACATCCAGACCTAAAATGCTCCATTTGTTGGTATAGGATTAAGGAGTTGTGTTTGAAATTGTTCAGACGATTTACTTAGTAATGTTTGTAATACAATATTTCATATGAACAGCCTGTAAAACTTTTTCAAATTCAGTGATGTTTCCTTTGAAATAAAATAAAAATTCTGTTTTAAAGGGAAATATTAAAACATTTTCCACTTCGGAATCACATGATTTCATGAAACATCAGCCAATATATAATAGATGAAAATAGCAAATCAGCAACTGGTAACTTCATACCATTTGAAACATCTCCTAGCTTTAAGTAGAATTTTCAAAATAGCTGCTTTTGTAATTAATACTTGAGGACCTTGGGAGATAGAGTTGGTGCCTTTCTAGTATTACAGTCTTTTGTTTCTTGTTTCACATGTTAGCATCAGATTTTTTCACATCAAGAATATAAGGAGTTATTTCTGTCTAAAATAATGCATCAGATATTGGTAGTTACTGGTTGTCCATTAATGTTTATAAAAATAAAATACAGAGAATATATTGTATGCAATGCTGATGTGACATGCAGTTGACTTGGTAGAAAGCATCTTGTTACATTATTGTGTGCATTGATTTTTAAATCATAGTTTCCCAGTTGAGGAAAATCCCAAGTTTTAGCTAACTTAGTTAATACCAAATTCATACACTTAGATTTTTTGCTTTACTGGCTATGTGAACACGTGGAAAACAACAACAAAAAAATGCTGCATGAGATGATATTGATCTATTTTAGTTGCTTCAGAGCAAAATGAGAAGCAGTTTTTCAGATCTGACACACCAGGGTTTATGTGGCAGTATGACACATGGTAGCTTTTGTCATGGCTTGAAAGTAGTTACCTGCTCACTAGAATGGAGTCCTGTAAATGTGCTTCTCCAGTGTAATCACCTAGGAGAACTATGCTTGTTTTTTATCAAAATGTTTGTTATCATACCATCTTTTCTAAGGCCCCATAAAATGAACAAATGTAGCCGGAGAGAAGGCTGGGAGAGGCACCAAGCAGAACACCGACATACAGTTCCTGAATTTTATTGCTAATGTTAACTTCCCCCATTCTTTGTGACCTTTAATTAATTTCTTCCTGTCAGGTTTTCCATCTATACGAGGGATACATTTACCAATGGAGTTAGATTGTTGCAAAACATAATTAGTTAATTTTTTCATTGAGTTACTGTGTGAATGAAAGATCGCCAGGATAGTCGATTCTAAGGAGCTGGTTGTTTACAAGTAAATTCAGTTTGTAATTGTCCGTGACAAATTCTAGAAGGCTTTTTGGATGGTCAGATCTGATAATTTGAACTCAACAATGTGTTTATAAAAAACTTATTTTTCCTTATCCCTTTTCTCAGCAGTTGTATGTATATCTGAAGTTCGGATGAAAATACTTTTAAAAATACACATATTAACTTGATTTTAAAATCTCAATATCGTAAACTAGCAATCATGCAAATGTAAGTCTTTCTTACCCCATCAGAGTAGCTTCTTTTCTCTGTGTTTACACATAAAGGTTAGTGTTCATTACGCCTTAGAAAAATCACCTTCTGCCAGTCCTCTTTCTTCATTTCCCTTTTAAAATTTTGTTTAAAAAATGGTAATTGTGACAGTTTTGCTTGAATCTTGAGTTGGCATAAATAATTTAGATAACAGTGTACATTATATGTAATCTTCTAAGGTCCTAAGGGAGTAAGGAGATAGAGTCTTCTTCACAGCATTATCTTTTGCAGTCTTCCTCTCACTTGTGCGTAGCAACTACTGCCCTCTTCTGGGAGTACTGACTTCATAGTGTACTCAAACACATCCCAGCCTTTTCTTTACTAAGGTTGAATAACTTTGCTTCGTGGATCCTATAGTCTTTTCATTAGGTAATTAAATATACCCTTTCATCCAGCTGCCAAGTACCAATGAACATAGTGTCTTAACATGATAGGAAAGTCTATCTATAAAACTGATTTCGTGAATGGGTAAACTAAAGAACAAACAGTCATGTTAAATGCAAAAGGGTTAATACAGAAATGCATGGAAGTTCATGAACAGCAAGTCACCGTTACCTGGGAAAGTATATCAGCAAAGTATTGCCATATGCATATCCTATTCCTGTATTCACCCTACACAACTGCTTCTGGCCACTATTAGAGGATATGGGGCTAGATGAATCCATGGGGTTTATTATTTTTAAAGTAATTTAAATAAGGTCATGTTTTCAGTTTGAGCTGGAAAACAGAGCAAGGGAATTTGGGTTACTAACCATTAGCAAACTACAGCATAACAAAGCTAAGAAAATAGATTTAGTATCTATGTTGTAAAAGGTTATCTTACTGTGATTTTTTTTTTCTAGAAGTTGTTTAACATTTCTGTAATTGGCAAAATACAATATTTGTGTAGATTAATACAACAAAGAATTGGCAAACATTTTCTGTTAGGTTGTTGTTCCATTGCAATAGGTGCACTGTACAGACCAGGAGGAAGATGTGGTTCCTAACTTGCATAGCTTGCACTTCAGAATGAAAGATGTAACTAAGCTTTAAAAAAAAAAAAAAAAAAGAAAAAAGTCACCATTTTCAAAGGCAACAAGTGATTTAGGAATGCAAGTGTCTGTCAGTTGAATGTCTTCCCCTACATGATGACACAACTCAGCTGCATATGAAGTTTAATGATTCTGAATCATTTTGAGGGAATTACCTTCATTAAAAACTGCTAAATGTAACCACTGTGTAATTTGGTGTCATCTTTAGGATTGTAGGATTGTTGGGTGTAGTTGTAAATAAACATACCATGGAGTTGTTCAGAAGTGAGCACTATTTTCAGTAACATTTTAGAATCATAGTTTTCCTTAGTTTGATTTTGATCTTAGTTTTATTCCCAGCAGGAGATTAGCTTTTGCAGCTTAAGCTCTGGACTGAAAGTCTATCTTTTCTTAAAGCAAATGTAGCTAATGTTTTAATCAGTTTCTACACCCCCCCCCCAAAAAAGTTGCCTAACTCACACATATGTTTTATAAAATACACTTGAAGAAACTTACTTCAGTTAGACATATTGTAATGCTGTAGTATTGTTCGTTAAACCTCCTTTCTGTTTCATACCTCGTTATATGTGTATCAGGGCTTAATTTTAGAAAGCACTCCCTTCAGTGAAAGCTGCATAAACCTTGAGGTTTTAGATCCTACACTTTATAGACCAGGGAATACATAAAGACAAGATTTTTGAAGCTGATTGTACTTTTAAGTGTTTGCCTTTTTAATTCATTTTTTTTTCCTTAAATGCCTGAATGTACTTTTTTTTTTTTTTTTTAAAGCTTTGTTGACCATGGTTTTGAAATCTTAAAAGTAAGTGCCAATATTTAAATAGACCTATAAATAGAATGACCTAGAAACCTAATTCCCACAATTTTTAGGTTCTTTTGAAAACTTAAAAAATCACAAGATCACTTGAATTGTGATCTAGTAGCTTATTTAAGGGGAACTTACGTGTTATTTTGATGTATATACACTTCTTTCTTATGGCCTTTTGTGTTTTACCTACTTATACCTGTTGAAATGTTTGTAGGCTTGTTTGCTTACTGTACAAAGCAAAAGAAACCTTTTTTTTTTTAAGCCTTAACTATTTTTGGAGACCTTTTTGTTGACAAATGCCATACTTTGGAGTTGCAACTGGAAATTTGGCAGTGAGGGCTCTGGGAGCAGAAATATGGCTTTTGCAGTTCCTCCAGTCTGTAGCCAGCTTTGACCAGCTGATAGGTCTTTGAGGCATCTCACTTCTTGTAGGTTCAGTGTGGATCTCTGCTGCTATTTAGTAGATAAGCTCTTCTAAGGCAGGAGTGATTGTGCTGAATGATGAATAAACAGGAGCGTGCTTTAGTGAGACTGACATTTCAACTGAATTGGGATAAAACAGGGAAATGGGCAAATATCAATGACTAAAGCAGTATTCATCTGTGTGCAAGAAAATGAACTTAAGCAGAGCAGGTGCAGAAAAGGTGTATTTGGGAGAGTCTAGGCTAGAATGGCATGCATGTTCTCCCCACAGGAGAGGGGGAAAAAAAAAGTGGGAACCTTATCCACATCAGTCACCCCAAGTAAAGACCAAGAATGGAAAAGCACTATTTCATTCAGTAGATAACACTGTCATACATGAATATAGAATTCTTTATTAATTAAAAAAAAAAGCTGGAAGTTACAAGCATCTTCTTAATCAGCAGAAGAGCAAAGGTCTGAAACAACTTTCCACTATGAGAAATGTGACTAAAAAACTTCTGCTGTAAGATCAAACAAAATCAGTTCTTACCAGGAATCTGTGATGAGATAACCTGAGATAGCAGGGGGCTGTACTTGATCCTGAAAATATCTTCTACCCCACGGTTTATAGATCTCAGATTCCTGCTCTACTGATCCATGTAGGTGTCAAAGCTGGAAAACCACTTACACGAAGGATGGGCAGTAGGTATAAGATAAGGTGTTATCAACACCTAAATGCAGTTAGAAAATTCCAGAATGACTGTTGCTTGTGTTACCTGAGTTTGTCCCTCCTTCTGCATAGGCACTACAGTAATAATCATTGCTATGTGATATTGTAATTACATGATCACATACAGCTGAATGCTGCCTTGAATAATTGGCTTCTGTCATAGTCTGCGCCAGAGTTAGTGCGTGATACTACTCTTATTTATAAAAAAACCAACAAAACCAACCAACCCCACCCCCCCCAAAAAAAAAACCCAAAACAAAACAGAAAAACTTGACCAAAACCCCACCTTTTTGCTGTTGGCAATTGTAATCTTAATTTTCTGGACATTCTTCTTGAGGCGCCGAGTCCTAGACTGCAATAGTCATGGCTCTAACGGAATTCAGTGGGTGGTATACTTTGAATTGGTAGTGTTCCATGAAACCTGAAAAAATCAACTTTCAGAGGTCCATAACCTGACATCAAGAGCTCACATATGCTTTTAATTTCTCTGTCTTCTGTTTGTAAAATGGAGATAGTATCACTTTCTTGACACACAGCTGTAGTTGTAGAGATAAATTCATTACTGCAGGTTGAAGTACCTAGCTGTTGTGGTAACAAAAGCCAAAGCAGAAATGCATAATTCTTCTTCCAGGCAAGCATTTGAAAAGTTGGTAAAGAATGAGATCTTGTGACACACCAGAAGTGAGGACAAAACACATGTTGATAAGTGTGCGTTATATGAGAACCACTGTTCTGCATACTGGTAGGTCAAGGATCCTGGGAGAAGGAGAAGCATCAGTTAATGTAAGTCAAGACTATAGCATATATCCAAGAGATGAAGATTAATGGTGCACAGGCAACTGCTCTCTAACATCTGTGTCTGACTTTTCAGCTTTAATAATGTTTTTAAAATGTAGCTTTCATTTGCACAGTTACTGCTGGAAACATCATTGGTCTGTTTATTTTTGGTGTCTTCCTGCTTAGTAACTAAAACACACATTAAGGAATATTTAAAAAGAAAGAATAATGAATCAATTAGTGAATATTTTAACAAACAAGTTGTATAGCCTCACGTCAAGTAGTGTTCAAACAAGTTAAAATAATGATTTTAAAGTTGCAGGCCAACTCATAGTGCTTAGTTAGGAAGCTCCAAAACAAAACTGCATGTTATTTTAATCTTTCCTTATTATGCCCTCTGATATGATCTTTAATTACACAGTGAAATGCCTTTTCTTTCCCACCAGAAACCTTCAGTAAAACTTGATAAGAAATTGCCTTCTTAATTAAATCCTCAGTTTATTAATAATGCTTCAAATGAACTTCTCATCTTTGCCTGTAACTTACAGAACTTTCCAATAGATTTGCACTGCCATCAGTGTCTTTAAATTTTTTTAACCAAGTTAGCCGTGCCCTAACTATCTTAGTTTTTATTTAAAATTCAGCATGCAGCTGCATCACAGATCATGCCTTAGGTTTTTCTGTTCCTTTCTTGAATTAAGATCTTGAAATACTACCTCAGTGCTCTATTTTATTAGCCCTACTAGTGATAGAGTGTGGCTCCTTTGGAAACAACAGAAAGAGCTCTGTAAGTTTTTGTTACTGCTTCATGTCTAAGTTGTAAATATTATCTAGTCTTAAACTGTATTTTGGTTTTAGGAAGTTTTGGAGTGTTAGAGTGTGTGCACTGAATTATGGTTATTGTCAATCACAACTCTTCAGGATGTTACTGGAGCAGGCCCTGGAATATCTTCCACCATCAACAAAAATAAATTTTCTCTTGAGATGAAATATCTTTTTCTAACATAAGTGTTCTGTATTCTTCAGACAGTCTCTAAAAGATGAGCTACTTTGCCATTGATGAGTCGACAAAGAAAAAGGATGCTTTATACTTTAATTGAATGGAATATATAATAGAAACAGGAGACAACTAACTCTTAAAACAGTCCACAGAGAGGTCCAAATAATAAACATCCTACTTGAACTGAGATGATGATAGCTGAAAATGCATTAAGTAGACAGAGAAACAAAAACAAATGAAGGTGAGAACTCAGTGAAGCAGGCTGAAGTGGAGTAAACACTTTGTCAGGACAGTAGCCCATGTTAGTGCTAATGCGTTTTGCATTAGTATGATGGCTATAAAATACTGACTCCTGGCATCAGAGTTAATGACAAAAATCTACAACAATTTTACCTTATATACACATGCAGGAACAATAATACCATAAGAAAGATTCTTATCTGTTAATTTTTTTTTTTTAATAATATTGCAGCATGTGAAAGAACTGGTAATAAATGGTAAGTGACAATTGTTAGGTAAATGTGTTACGGTTCTGAAGTTGAGTTTTGATTGGTAACTAGTGAAACAAAAAAGATCAGACGGTACCAGAAACACACACCAAATCAAGTTGTTATTTTTAGAATGTTGTTCAGAGGACCAGATTAATCAGGCTAAACTTTTAATAAGAGGATTACATATATCTATATCAATATTAGGGAGATTTGTAGCTTCATTTGCAATTTCAGAGGAAGTAATACCTTCATGTGTGCTACTGACTAAAATGAAACACTTTCTGTGACTGGTTGAGGTTCATAAAATAAATTTCAGCCCTGGTGGGTTATACAGAGGACAATGCTAAGTGTCTAAAATCACTTGCCACTAGTCTTGTTACCTAGTCCAAGCCTGTATTGCTGGCAGTCAGGATCCAGCCAATACTTGATGCAAGGTGAGGAAAAAGGGCCTGTAGGCAATACTGTAAAGGTGAGGGCAGGGCTGTTGGCTGCTGAAACAGCAGAAATCTGCTCCTCAGTGGAGCTTCTGTATATGGACTGTACAGCCAGAATCTCCAGCAGTGGTGTGATCTGTCCTTGAACACATTTTCCCTGACTCTTTCCTCTGCGGCACAGAGTTGGTTCGTGGGTGCTTGTGCCAGCCTCGTGCTAGTTTTGCAAGGGCAGCAGGCCAGTGAGAATGTGACTTGAAGCTGTCAGCGTGCCCCTGCATCATGGTCTCCTGCGCTTGGAGCGTTTTGAGTGTAGCTGGTGAGTTAGAAAAGTTGAAGCAATTGGAGGCAGCATGGAAATTGGGCCGATACCAAGGTTAGAGGAATACAAAAAGGGCTTTAAGCTGTCCCCAGAGCATTTGCAAATTTGCTGGTGGTTCCTTCTTTTTACCGTAAGTGGAGTAAGGCAGAAGAAAATTAAAGGACTTGTTCAAGATGAGAGTAAGTCATGTTGAGAACAAGATTAAAAGCTTTGTCTTCATCTCCAGGGTTATGTCTTTCTAAACTCTAAAAGGAGAGAGTTTGAGAACACCTCTATGTAAAGAACTACAGCTGATGCCAGCTGAGTCATATATAACAACAGACTGGCTAACTTGGAGTTTCCGTTGCGTCTCACCAGACTTGAGTCTTGCCAGGGAGGTACAAACTTACTCTATTAAAATACTCATGGCTGCTAGGCTCAGATCCTTCTGATTGTAAGATTTTGGAGTCTCCAAAGGCACATTTCCGCCAACATTTACAGAATATTATCACTTAGCGCTGGCGTAGGTGTTTCAGAAAATCTTGTTAAACAGCTTGAAATGATCTGCCTTTTATGTCCTTAATTAGAGGAATTTTTTATTTGCCTGCTTTTTGCACTGCTGAAGTAGACTGAATTCTTGTTTGGCTGTGATAAAGATGCATATTGTAACCCTCTATGAACTGTGGGTTTATGTCTGTATAAAAAGCAAAAGAAGTATTCCATCTTCCTCAGTTTGCGGATTTTGCGAAAGTTTGAAGCCTTTAATTTTTATTTATTTATTTACTTCAGGAATCGGCTTTTAGTATTTGATACTTTGTATTTGAAATGGGGAGGGTGTATTCATATGGTTTCGGTGAGAAAGTGTGTCATATTGGGGCAAGACAGAATAGAATAATACCTCAGGGTTTTGGGCTTCAGCAGAAGAGTGCTTGGACTCTTCATGTGATAAAAGAATGAACCTGAATAGCAGTGATGTCTGTGATTTCTTATCTGAAGAGAGACATGAGGAATTATTTCCTTTCTCACGTGCAGTTAGATCACTGCTGTTGTCCCTCTCAGGTACTCAGTACATGGGCATACTTGATCTCCTCTGTACTTAACAATACTTCAGTCCTAAGTATGGAATAAAAACTACCATTACCTAAACCGTTTGCTTACCACCAATCTTAAAATCTCCATCTGTGTTGCTTTTAGTGCTTCCACTGTTTTCTTTTGCACTTGATACGATTGTTGTCCAGCCAGCGATCACTTGTATCTGATGGTGAGATACGCGGTGGGCTAGCTCTGTGATGTTTCCATCCAGCAGTTCCTTTCACTTTCTTGAACTTTTTCATGCTTTATTTCATCAAAACATTTTGAGTTCAGCTACTCTCTGTCCAGATGAGATTTCTGGGTTTTGTTTTTTTTTTTTCAGAGGTGATGCTTGAAGCTGTTGCTGGTAGCCCTCATGGTGATTAGTTTCTTGCTTTCTGGTTAAGAAGTCCATAGGCTTGGTCTACAGCAAATTTGTCTAGCAATTTCAGTTACAGAAAATATTTTTTATTTACTGTTTTTAAGAGATTAGCAGTATTGCAGTGCTTTATAACCATATTATACTGTTGGTACAGCACATTTCATTAGCTGGGAAGGGAGTTGTGACATTATCATGCAAAATGCTGCTGATCTTCCTCTGTGGAGTAGTTGCATCCAAGATAGTGAAGTACTTGCACAAGTAAAACTAATGGGACAAGTTTCAGGAGTATGAAGTTTTTCTCCTAAATACAATGACCTAATAGCCCAAGATAAAGTACTGCCTGCAGTACTGATAGGGTATATCTTGCAGAAAAAAGTATCTTCCATGTAATGAAAAAGTAATTTTAAATGAATGTGTTTGATTGTATACTTGAATGAGCTACTACTATTTGTGCATATCTTCTGTTGATGGTTTAGATACACAAATAGAAACTAATAAGTTCTTATTAAAGATTTTTATTTCATCACTACAGATGAAACCATGAGCAAAGGATCTGCTACAAAATTGTATTTTTGTCTGTTTCCTGTTGCTTTCAGTACTTAGAATGTAAGATTTTTATTCAGTCCAGGTTAGTCTTGGGTGAACAAAATGCAGGTCTACTTATAATTTAGTAACTAGCCTATGCATTTGCGTTTAAAAATCTTGCTGCTGGAAAGCATCCTAATAGCTGTTCAAATTATTTATGCTTTAGGTTGACTTCATAGCTTAACCATGTTTTTTCTTTTCTTCTATGGATTATGGTTTATAGTGATTTATTTTGTTTGAGGTTGTCAGATCACAACATTGTCAGGATGCAGAAGAGCCACATTTTTAACTATTGAACACTGTTCAGGTAAAGGCAACATTACGATTGAGCACCCATATGTATCTCTGCTAGTAAGGGCAAACAAGTGCTCCTGAAGCAAGATATGAAGAAACAAAAATAAGAATATGATCAGAACTTTACACCCTCTTTTCTGTAATTGTAGTATTTCAAGATACAGTGTTTATGTATCATTCTATCATGGGTTTCCATTTCTTATGGTTTGTTTCATTTCAGCCTCTTGGGGCCAGTGACTATTTGGAGATATCAAAGCATTTTGACACAGTCTTTGTTCGTGACATACCACTTCTTACAATGGCAAAGAGGACACAAGCTCGTCGTTTCATTACTCTTATTGATACTTTTTATGAGCATAAGGTGAGAACCAAGCCTTTCCTATATGTATAGGTATAATACTGGGAACCCTAAACCCTGACTGTTATAATTGGTTTGAAGTAAGGCTTTCTGTAGTAATGATTTGGAAAACATAAGCAGAATGAACTAGCACTGCAAAGAAACATCATTCCAGCTTCACAATAAAGGCCCCATTGCTATAAAGGCAAATAAGGAGGTATTTTTTTGATTTCTGTGAGTATTAAACATGACCATAAATATAAGCCTGAGCTCATTTGCCTTTCTTCAACAGGGATGTTATTTCTTTCCTAACCCAGGAAAACCACAGAAGCCATGTCATCATTTTAATAATGAAAGATTGTGCTGCCAACTGTGCTGGAGTAAATTTAAATTTTAATCTGTATGGGCAGTTGGTTGGGAATCAGTGCCTTCCTGAACAGGGTATAGAGGAGTTAATAGCATAGTTACATTATTAAGTTTAAAGGAAACAGTCACTGTAGGCTTTACATTAGGTTGCAGAACTGCTAATGGAATAGTAATGATAAATGCAGCACTTCATGTGGATTTACAGAGGTTTCAATCATAGAAGCAAAATCAGTGCTACTAAAACAAAGAGAAGTTTATGTTTAAGATGATTTCTTAATAGTAATACAAGATATGAAACCCTATCTTATGTGTGATTACATATGCACACACTTAAATATTTATGCAATCAGGAAATATCGATTGAGGTTTTTATTTTTTCAAGAATGTCCTGGCAAGATGATCAGAAAGGCCGCGATTCAGCAAGGTGTTGAACTAACTAAGCGTATGAGTAGTCTCGTTCAAGTCAGCCAGATTCTTTGCGCTTTCTGATTTGGAAATGGATGGTTTCTAAGAGGTTATGCTAATATTTATAAACTAATAATAGTGTGTTAGAAATGGGGGGAGTGGTGGTCTGCTCTATCGATGTGCTGCCATTAAGAATTGCAAGCAAACAGCTGCTTTCTATTACTTCCTCCATAGGAATAACACAAGTGTTAAACTCCTGTCACAAGTAGTTGCTTGGAAAAACTACATGAGAAGGCATATTTGTGGAGACCTGTCCACAATGCAAGCATTTTGCCTGCATGCTCTCAACCAGTGTCTCTTTTTGTAATAATATTTCAGTCTGTGTTCATTGCAGCCCCCCAGAGATACTGTATCTCACTGCACATTGTATCTCCTCCCAGCAGGCATGAAAACAGCATCATTACTGTTATTAGCAAATAATGTGCACTTGAGTAGCATAGGTGAAAGCAAGAGTGGTTCCACTGAGCCTTCTGGAAAATTTGGCATATAAGCATTCTTTAGATGGAAATACGTGTGTAGTGCACTTACCTACTGAGAGGAGTCTAACTATGGGGGGAAAGGAAACATTGGTTACTAATACTTTATAGCTGTTATTTTAGAAAGTAAACTTGATTGTGAACTCATTGCCTGTGTAGCAGATATTTTGAGTATTTAACAGCACAGTTACGCCGTTTCCTAAGTAAAAGTTACATGAGTTGTTATTTAGAAGAAGATCCTGTAAGGTTAATATTCCAAATGACTAAGGTAAATTTGTAACAGCAGTGCTAATAAAAGAAAGGGAAAATACCCGAGAAAAAAACCAAGGTCTTAATTTGAACTTTGCTTTTCATAAAACATGTATGTTATTGGTTTTCTGTAAAGCCCAAGTGATGATATTGTTGCCTGTTTTCCTTCTCTCAGGTGCGTATTATTTGTTCTGCAGTGACTCCGCTCCAAAGCTTGTTCCTGGTAGAACATGACAATGGTGAGCTAGAGGACAACAGAGTGTTGATGGATGATTTGGACTTGTGCCAGGTACATGATATTAACATCGTCTCCCTTTTGTAACAAAATTGGTTTTGGTCTTATAATTATAGCAGCATTTTAGGAAGAGGAATCAAGTAAACATTTAACTACCGATTTGCTGCTTTTTCTGCAGTGTATCTGTCGCTCTCATAATTGCATGTTATGTTATTTATTCATAGTCAAAGAAAATGTCACAATATATAGAACCATTTTATGTAAGTTTTAGGGTCATTTTGATTGTTAATCATTATATCTGTTCAATCATGTATGAAAATACTGATTTAAGTTTAGCTCCTACATTTAAAATACAGAAATAAAAGATGGTCTGTTCTACCACTTGCTAGACTATATAGGACTGCCTCACAAACAGTACTATTTTGCATGTTGCTTATTCTGTTTTTCCTTTTCCCTATAACATAGTTATTGTTAGTGAATTTTTAAATTATTTGTCTAAATCAGTATACAATTAATCAACAGAAAAGTGAAAATAGACAGTTAAGGTGTCGTCATGTTGTTTTAAACCCAAATTATTGTTTTGCTATGTTCCTTCAGAGGATTACCTAATAATAGGTGTTTTTCTTTAATTTTTGGATGTTACTTTTATTTTTTTGGTGCCGTGCTGCTTTCCTGTATTGTCAAAGCCTGTAAAGCACTCATCCTTAGGAGTTAGATAGGATGCACTTCAGTACAGCTATGTCTCTCACAGTTCTGTGGTACTGTTTTTGTGTATTAATGTAGGATTCTGCCAAAGGACTCTCCATGTTTACAGGAGAAGAGGAAATCTTTGCCTTTCAGCGTACTGTCTCACGGCTTACAGAAATGCAAACTGAACAGTACTGGAAAGATGGGGACAGAAGCAAAAAAACGTTATAATTAAAAGTTTAATAAAATCACCAAGAAGTAAAACTACAGAATTTGAAAGCTTTTTAGCACAACTGAAATAATAATTGCACTTTATTATTTGGACCATGTTTTCTTTCATCAGTTGTTTTTTGTGCTTAACACGTGAGGACTCGGGCTTTTTTTCTGTACCACCAGTGTGTGGACATGTGAAATTTTGCCTTAGTTTTCTTTTCTGTAAAATATAACTTTGATGTTCAGGAAGTTTAATGGGATTAGAATTTTTCTGGAGAATTAGTCTAGAGACAAAGTTAATGGTCTGCGCAGGGTTCACAGTAGATTTATAATGTCATGTGAAGAGGGCACTTTGTGGTTTATGCACTGCTTCTGACATGTACAATGCAGTTTGGACAAAAGAAAAATCAAATGCTTGCTATATGAAACTCCTGATATGATATTGTATAGGTCCCTACTAGAATCCTGGAGATCCTCTGTAGTGTATTCTGTGGGTTTTTTTTCTTATTTTCTGTGTGTAGCCATCTGCTGACTTCCAGGCTCTAAGAGTTTCTTGTAATCAGACTTGCTCAGTCTGGTTCATTGAAAACTAATGGATTGAACCAAGAGAGAACCCTGAGGAGGAGCTTGAAGGTACTTGAAACTGCACAGGATGAAGATCTAAGTAATCACAGATGGGAAAAGAAACTATGGTAAGACAGGGTATACTGTAATATAGAAGTGCAAGTTAATACTCTTCCCAAGTTTTGCGGTTCTTGCAAGCCTGGATATGCCGCCTCTACACCAGTGACGTACCTCTACCCTGAATTTTCTCAGGCTTCATCTATACCAAACCTTCCATTGCTGCTAGCACACCTGCCCTGATCTGGGGACAGTAGTACACAGTACTACTGAGGCAATTCATCGTGCTACAATAGGAATGTGTTTCATGGAAATGATGGGATATTAACTGATACCTCAAAACACATCACCTATCCTCGTGTTTGTAGTTGGAAACTTTCTTTTAGTTAAAAATGCAGTTGTGTCATTCTTGGTTTTAATCTAACAAACAAAATATGGTATTGCAGATATTGGCTTATAGTGTATTTTTATAAAAAGTCATTTTAAGACCATATTTAGAAACCCTGAATAGGCAAAAACATTATGCAGATGGACTGAAAAGTTTGCCTTAATTTCTTAGGGAGAAGATATATAACACAGTCCCCAAATTTGAGTTTTCTTGGATTTTGCAACATGACCTTTTTCGTGTACTGTATCTGTTATAAAAAATATTCTTCTCTGCCTTTGTTAAGCCTGATTAAATTGTTTCAATTGTAGCCCCCATCACAATTACAGAAAGCTTTTAAAAGGGAGTTTTGTGTGGCAGGGAGGACTGGAGAGGTCCTGTGCACTTGCATGTGTTATGGTAATACAGATGCTTTGGAGCCATGTGCTGAAGTGTGGTTTTCTGTTCTGATCACTTCTGTTTGTCCTGGAAGTTACTTATACTGGCTATACCTGTTCTTCAGAGAATTTTTAAAAGCCTCTATTTATAGTTTACAACTTACGCAACTATGTTTTTATTCCCACAAGGGTGACTACCATGGAGAATTTTAATGCATATTTATGAAAACCCCAGTCAGAATACATTGCTTATACTTAAGAATATCCGAATAATTGATGTATATTTTCAGAGATTTGTATTAGGTTTCTCAACAGAGGGACTATTGAGATTAATGTATGTGTGTCTGTATGTACACACACATATGTATACTTAATTTATACATATCTATATTTGTATAGATAAAACTAATATATGTAATTTAAATGTGTGTGGTTCTATATTTATACATGGCAATCTATACTCATCAGCCTGGGCGTGTGCTGATAACTCTCTGAAGCTTCAGCCTTGACTTTTTTTCTAGCAGCATTCAAATGCCTCCTGAACCAGAATGTAATGTGGAAAAATAGGAGGTGGTGGTAGATACCCTAAAGCACCTTGCATCTGGATATTTATTTGCATTCTTTTAAAAACTGTTTATTAGTTTAGCCTGTATGTCCTCTGTCATGCGGTACAAGGGAAATGCATAATCTTGCAGAGCACAGGTGAGATGTTTGGGACATGTGAGAGAGGAGGTCCTGGCAAGTTTTGTGTTCCCATGGAGACTGTCTGGGGCCAGGGAAGTGAAGTGTTTCTCCACAGTCCGTGTGAGCGACGACCGATCTCCTTTAAGCACGGGATCCCTGGAGCCCCCTGGGCAGATGGTTGTGTTCAAACTGCAGCTTTGCCTATTGGTATTTGAGGCTCTTCTGCAATCTGAGCACCCATTGCAAACTTGGATACTCCAGGTTTGCGGAAGCTCCTAAATGCAGTGGGACTGATGTATCGTTGAAAGCCTCCGAGGATGTAGGTGAGCTCTGTCAAACCACATGAGGGAAGTTCCCGAAAGCTTCCAGAGCCAGCACTGCTTCCAGGGCATATTGCTAAAGCCATAGTGCAGTTTTTCCTTGGCCAGCAAGGAAGCTGTCTGTTGGGAGTCATTGGTAGGCGCCAGCTGTAATCAAGGAGAAGAAATGGGGAGTATTCCAGAAGTGTTTTGGGGCTGAAAACAAGAAAAGCTGCTTAAATCATTGTGCAGTGTTTGTGGTTGCACTGCAGAGTGTGGATTGCCACAAAGAGAGATTGATGGGACCAATTTGTCAGCCAGCCCAGATGCCAGGGCAGAGATCCCCACAGTAACCACAGAAGCAGCATATTTATGTCTGTCTACTTCCCTGAAGAAAGTGAGGCCCTATATGCTTATTTTACAATGCTGCTAATGATGCTGTAGCATGCATAAAGTCTCTTTCCAATAGTGAATTTGGGGGGGCTTCTTCTGAGGTCAGACAACTTCCAGGCAACTGGTGCTGGCCAGAATCTGTCACTGGGGCACGATGGACAACACTGGGTATGTCCTGCCCCAGGGCACTGGGTCACCTACGCTCCCAGCAGTCCTGTCCCCTACTGCCTGGCTTGCTCCTCACTGCTGTGAGACAGCAGTGGTCTGTGACTTTTTATTCCCACACTCAGATGTTGTATTTGCCAAAATGTGAACTGTGAGATGCCTGTGAATAAATTATGCACACTCCTTAATGGCCTTAAAATTGCTGGACTTATGCTGGATGCTTCTATCCCAAGTTGAAGTATTGGCTCTTTAGGTTTTTCTTAACGTGCAAATTCATGTCATCTCAGATCTGCAACAAGTCTTTATTTCCCTTTTAGTCATTCAGCAAACGTTATTGCCAAATTATTTTTAAGGGTCTTTCTTCAACCTTACTGATGTGGTATGATATTTTGCTGTCACAGGAAGTAAAATCCTTGTGATTATGGACCATGTGAAACATTTCATGTTGGTTTAGAAAGGCCACGTCCTGGCTGAGAATCTCTCAGCTAATTTGTTTCAAATACTTGATTGACGAAGGAACGTTCCCAATGCCCAAAAATTCTATCCATATAGACATTTTATCTTTAAAGCTGTATTTTCATTTTGCATTCTTATGCAGTAGCTCTTACTTGGCTTGTTTTGTTTTTTTTTTTTAATAAATAATGCAATTGTCTCTCAAAGTTACTGGTTTTCAGTATTTACCTTTGCACAGATCGAGGGAACAATTGCAGTATTTTGGGTATAATGAGACAGCCTTCCAAAGGTCTTTGGAGGAATTGAAGGTGCACTTACTGCTGTTGTTGCTTTTTGATCTAAAAAGGAAAACTATTAATGGCTTTTATTGAGTAAAGGTGATCATAATGACACTATAGCTGGATAGATGTCACCAATTTTGCAGCAATTTAAACATGAAAAAAAAACCAACCTGACCAGGTTTCAAACAGTGCTCAGCATGGTCACCAGCCATCTAACAAGGAAGAACAGTCTCTCCATCAAGACCTGTCTAAGAGGATAAAGATCCCAGAGTTTTCTTTCTGCAGTTACCTGGATCTGAATATTCCTGGTGCCTCAGTCTCCCTGTTGATAAAATGGGAATGATATTACTTTTCTTATTTGCTAACACTGGAGTGCTGCCAGGCTTCATTCATTAATATTCTAAGATGCTTGCTGAGGCTCTGGGATGAAAATACTTCAGTAAAGTATGTAAATAGTGCAAAAAATAATTTAGCTACTCAAAGTGGCTTAGTTTCCTTGTTTGGGTTACAGAATTAATGCCATCAACTAAACACAACGTGCCTCTTTGTAGTGATTTTTTTTTTTAATCATCTGTTCTAAAGAAAAAAAATTTTGAGGTTTGTGATTAAAACCCTAACCAGTTCACGTAGTTGTTGTTCTACCTGTAATGACAAACTTCCTGTATGATTCATTACAACCTTAGCTCCTGTAATTGTGAAGTACAGTGGCTTTGTAAATTCTGTTGGGATTTTCCTTGTATGCTGAGAATTTTTTTTTTGAATATGTAATGTTGAGTCTAATATATAACAAACTGAACGCTCCTAAATCCTTCTGTTATTTGAGAAGAGTTTGTTGTAATAAAGAAAAATCAATAAATCCAGATTTTACAAACATTTCACTTACTGCTCATGCTATTTTAAGGTATATGTTCGAATAGATAGGCCTTGTGTTAATTACTTAGTGAGATTTTTTTTTTTCTTCTTTATCTCTGTCTCCAGGGGGCAACCCAGACTGGCAGCACTGGCCGTTTCTGGGCATTTGGTTGCCTGGATGAGCTGTAGCACCGCAGGCCATTGCCCTACACGTGGCTTGGCTTTTGGTAGTAGGTGTATCCAGGGCTTGTCAGAAAGGTCCTCCTTCAGAGGCAGTCGAGACTTGTCCTCCGTGGTTACTGCTGCCAGCAGCCCTAATTTTGAGGTTTGGAACACTTTTATCCACCTCTCTGACTCTTTTCTCCAGCAACTTGAGGTTGAGGCGCTCCAACTGAGTGCAAACCACAATGAAAGTGCTCTTTTCTTCTGTTAGTTTGGGATTCTTACTGTTCAAGATCTGCTTTCACTGTCAGTCAATTAGTTCTGCAGTTAGCTGTCACATGTGTTACACAGCTTGGAAGATTCCCCCTGGGAAGCAGTTAGTTAACATTTAGGCAGGCAGAGAAGTCTCCGCACTGCTGGGTTGGGAGGGTCGGGGGGTCACTGCAGCACCCCGGTGCAGGTGCCCTCCTGCAGCACCTGTTTGTGTTGTGAGTGGGAGAGCAAGGCTGCAGCATGGCACTTCTCCATGGATGCTAGTGGCAGATAGTCAGACAGTTCTTGCTGACAGATGGCCAACAGCGTTTTACAGTTTGGGCTTGAGAAACCAGTGGTGTAAAATTTTTTTAGGAGGGGTTAAATTTTGGGGCTATTGCTATACCTTCTACTGGAAACATTCCCCATTTCTTGAAGAGAGGGATCGTCAGGCTGAGTATCAAGCTGTGACCAACTTGCTCCAGTATCTTGCTTGCAGCAGTGTAGTATCCAATGTTTGAGAAGAGCATCCAGAATATTTCTTAATATCCCGTTACAGTTTTACACAGGTTTGTGAAGCAGGAGGCTGTATCCTTGCCAATGGTTGCAATCCTTGTTACTCATGTAAACATTGGATCCTTTTCCAGACTGACTTAAGATCCTTTTTTTTTTTTTTTTTTTCCCCTCAAACATCTGCAGCAGTGAGCCATCAGGGTCTAATTAGAAATTTTGCTCAAAAAAAAGAGTCCTTTTGCATGCTTCACTGCCTCTTCCCAAAACACTTCAAAAACAGATGCAGTCAATCTGCCTTTGCAGTTGTTTGTCCAATGGATGTTTCTCTCGTATCGCCCTGATCCATTTCCTCTCAGAGATGAGCAATCCCCAACGTGTCCATCTCTTGTCAGAGAAGAGTGCTGCTCGTCTTGGGATACTTAATCTTTTTCTGTTGTTCTGCAACCTCACTTCTGACGTAGGAGCACAGGTTTGCGTGTCTCAGCTTCCCCGGGACCCCTGGGCTCGGAGTTTTCCTGCCGCTTGGCTTTGGGCCTCGAGAGCTCTGGCACATACGAAATATGAGGGGTGGGGTCTCGGTGTGCATCCGTGCCGCTGCAGAATGGGAGAAGTTTCTGACCTTTGGGTTGGGGCAGTGCCTGCATTTGCCTTTCTGTCCGCCAAGAAGGAGGACCTGCAACGGCAGTCCCTTGCACGAGAGTAGAGGGAGGATGGAGCAGATGGAAGATGCAGGCTACTTGCTCCCTATCCAGCCTTCTGCATTCTCCACATATTTGTAAAACAACTTTTGTTTTAAATTGAATTGAATTCTAAGAGTGCCATTCAAATACAGAAATGCTTCTCACTGACCTATTACTCTGCATTCATGTTGGTAAAATTTTGGATGAGTTTCTATAGTCCTCCCGCCAGTTCTTTGTCAGGGTGAAGGGTTTAGTTGGCTCTGTTAATCCACTCTCTAGCTGAAATTGTTCATTTAAATCGTTATAAAAATCCACTCTTTTCCAATGCGAATCCTATATTCCCAGATTCAAGTACTGCTGCCAGTGCAAAGACTTCAAATTCTTTGAGTGCTATCACACTGTGTCAGTCCAAAGCCAAATTGCAAACACTTATCCACAATTCCCCTTACTCAGCTTTAAGCTAATTTTTCCAGCAGGCAAGAGTAGCCATAGAAGTATAGGAAAAGAGTGTTAGAAGAGCTTAAGAAATTGTTGATTGATGCCTTCACAAGCTGTGGCATAATTCTAACGCATCCTCTTCTTGCAAGAAGCAAACCCTTTCGTTCTGTTACTTAAGAGATTTTTAGCATGGGGTTCTTCAGTGTCACAGTAATTAAGAGCAATCACACCCACTGAAAGATGAAGCACGGAACAAAAGATCAAGTGATTTTTTAAGCTGAAGTTAACTGAACCAAGAAAAGTAAGCTCACTGACATGAAGAAAAAAGCTTTCTTTGTGTCCGTGGTCTTTTACAATTAGCAAAGCTAAACAGACTTGTGTAACTTTTTCTACCTACAGTGATGGATAATGTTCAGGTCACAACATGACGTGTTGGGCGGTGAGGTTTTTTTCCTGGAGGCTTGTTAAGAGTATCGCTCACGTCAGGTCTTTCCTTTAGCTGAGGTATGATGTGCCCAACAATGCTTCCCTGTTAGTCGAGGTTCAAACACACTGCAACAGCTAACAAAGTTAGCTGGGGTGGGGGCAGCGAAGTTCATTGAAAACATAGGCAGAGGACCAGTCTCCTCCAGTTGCAGTTGATATCTGCCAAAAAGTAACATTTCAGAGGCCAATGGAGAAAGGAGCAATTACTGTCCAGCAAAATTACAATCTGAATGGGCTGCCATTTTCAGTGCTTCACTAGGACAGCCGTGATTGCTATAGAAACTTCGGAGAGTGAGACAGAGAGGTTTTCCAGCACTGGAAATTGCGAATGGAGAAGGTTAGACTGGGTGCAAAGCCCATTCAGTCAGGCAGCTGCCAGTTGAGCCTCTTTGCCAAGTAGATTGTAGGAAATGCTGATTAAAATGTCCACTGAATGCACCAGGCAAATTAAATTTCAGTCACAGCTGCCCAGCCAGTTTTGGTGGGAAGATGGCTCCGGCGCGTGGTGCACCTGGGCTCGCTCTCCCTGCTGCAGCCTCTCATGCGGACGCTTGCCCCCTGCTCACAGGTATGGCAGTGATGCTGTGGCAGTGATGCTGCAGCTGTGGCAGCCTAAGGACACAGGTGAGATGAGGTTTATGGGGAAAGGTGGTAGGGGCCAGTCTAATAAAGGATGTCTGTGGGGAAAAAAAAAAAAAGGAGCCAGACATCATTCCAGGTGGGGGAGCAGTGTCTCTCCCCACCCCAGCTTTGCCATCTCTCCCAGGGCACAAGCTCAGTAGATCAGGGCTGCTGCCAGGTTCACCTCCCCCTGAGTGGGCTGGCTCCCCCATTTTGTCCCCCCCGTGGCCTGTGTTGATATATAAATAGGACTGCCCTCTTTGAACCTGTTGCCTTCCAGCCCCTTCCCCTCCAAACAGCCTGCGATGGACAGCTGAAACTGTCCCTTCAGGCCAGAATGGCTGGCGCTACAGCTGAAAGCCCGCCGCAGACCAGGAGACAGGGCTAAGCCTGTGGGAGGTCTCGGTGTGTGGGGCTTCCCCCTCATCACCTCTCCAGCAGCTTAGACAAGCCCCTGAAATCCCTCCCACAGCCCATCGGTCCCCAGCTTTGGTTGCACACCCAGGTGCATCTGCAACTCCTGTAATGTCTCTCCTTAAGAGGCTGCTCTTACCCCAACTCCCCGGTCCTTTCATCTATGCTGGGGAAAGGTTTAATCTCTTTTTGTGTTCATCACTGGCCTTGGAAAAACAGCTTGTCACCCTTCTGGCAGCAAGCTGGCAGCAGTTATTCCAGTACTTTGCTCCCCACCAATCCCCTCAAGGACCATCCGTATTATTAGGCTTTATCGCCATCGTTGTTTCATTTCCTCCTCTCTCCTGTCTCTCCTCAGACTCCTTTGATTTAACTCCAGGCTGTCAGCCAGAAGAGTCTCAGGCAGGTAAGCTCAGACACACGAAATGCTGTGACACAGTAACATGGCCATTTCCCTTCTCCTCCACAAGCTGCATGCAGCTGGTGTGCCAGCTCGGGCAGCAAAGCCTTCAGCGCTGCACCCCTTTACAACAGCTCTGCTTAGGACAGTTGCTTTTCCAGTTGTGCTTGGCTTTGAGACAAAAAAATAAAACCACTTTGTGAACTAATGGGATTTCCTACCTACCTATTTTGCAGTTTCCAAATATACTGGTTCTTCATAGGCTGCACTTGGAAAAAAATGTTTGCATTTAAGTACAAAGAATTATATGGCCTGTATTAGTAAAAGCAATGAGATTTGTCTTGCAGCGTAAGGGTGAATGATGTAACAAGTCACAGCTTATCAAATCCATGAAATGCTTGCTGTATGGAATTTTTTTTTTTTTTCCAGAAAAAAAATTATGCACTTTTGGTAGTAAATATAATGGATATTTTGGTCAGATTGCGATTCTGTTCATTTACAATTTCTCAATACACAGTTCTTTAAAAGTCAGACTGACTTCATTCTCTGCTCTCATAGAACCTGAAAACAGTGCTCAAGCATCAAGACATCTGCTCAAGCCAATGTCTGTCATTGTCTGCTTAGGCTTTTTATATGCATTGGTTATTTGTTTTACTAATGGCTAACACCAAGCTGTTACAGTAGTGTGTATGTATATGTGTGTGCATATATATATACACACTCAAGGACCTATGAATGGGTTTTGCAGTCCTTGTGGCCTGTAACTGTTCCCATAGCCATGAGTTAAGGCTTGGTTAATGGATGCCAGTCTGTCAGTTCTTGAACAATTTAGGAAATTAGTTATTGACATAATGGAGAAATTATCTGAGTGTATCACAGCAACCCATACTTGAGGACACCTCCGTCTGCTAAGGTTGACCCTAATAATTAACAGCCTTACCCAGTGCCCCAGAGGTGCTTTATAAGGCACAAGGCTGAAGGTTAAATATCTTCCGTGCATCAGATGTGCTCATTATACCAGTATGTCTATAATGGCTTTCCTGAAGCCACAGCAGCTTGTTAATTGATTGTTCTCATTTTACAGTCTTTCCAGGGGTCCCCTGTACCGTTAGAAAGCTGTGCCCTTGTCCTGGCCAGATTGCCTTTTCCTGTTCAGCCTGAGAACTACTGTCCCCTCGCCGAATGGGGACCCGCCTGCCATCCCTTTGCTTGCCCTTGGTCAGCTGTACAGTGCTGCTCAGGCACCCGCTGTTCCTCTTCCCCCAGCCCCACTCCTCCACCTCAGCTCTTCCTTCTCTGAAATTCAAAGGCTCCATAGCCAGCTGCCTCCCGTTTAACCCTCCACCACCACAGTTTAGCATCGAGGCAGCCCTGCAGTTCTCCCTTGTTTGGTCCAGGGTTTTTTAACTTAAAAGTTTTCCAGTATGAAAAGGTGATGATGAATCAAAGGCTAAGTGTCATGGTGTGGAAGAGGAACAAGGTTTGCAAGGAGAGCATGACCAACTGGTAAACCGCCTGCTTCTCTGATCAACTGCTACAGCTGGAAAGAAAACCAAAAAGCTTTCTGGGATGAGAACACCTTTGCCGGCTCATTTGGAGCTGAAGCCATTGAGCTGTTAATGCCACATGCTCCTCCCTATGTCCCAAGTGAGAAATGAGCTGCAAAAGCCTCAGCCTTGGGTTGAAATCCTCTCAGGTACTTGGGTACCTGGCTAGAGTGGAAGGTAGGTCCCTGCAAAGAGGAGCTGGGCTTTAGCACCTCCTGTCTTTTAAACAGGAAGAAAGATGACTGAATTTTTGTTTTGTGTATAACAGGGTAAGCAGAGGCTAAAAGCAGGGGGAAGTGGGTTTCAGCAGAGCTTCCCATTTCTTGGCTTAAAACAGACACAAGCTCCCATCTTCCCATTGCCTTCACTCCACAGCTTTCCCACGGTCATGCAAGGGGGGATGCGCAAAGCCCTGTTGTGTTATGGCTCCTGGGGAGGTTTTACCATTCCACTTGGGCTGAGATGCTCCTGATGGAGGGAGGGGCTAGACACACTGTCAGGATTTGTGGCTCCCTCTCCCCTAACTTTGGTGGCAACAGACAAGTCCAATGCTGTATTTTAAGTGACTGACTTGAGGCACCACTGTTCCATAATCTAGGCAAAATGGAGAACCCAGGCTAAGGCAGGATAAGCGGTAAATTAGCATGAAAGGCTGACTCTGAGAAGAAAGAGCTAGTCCCTAACCCTGTTCCGCAGGAATACCTTTGTACTTGGGCACATCATATGCCATCATCTAGCTCCACCGTGCGTTGGGAACTCTCCTCTTGCCTGCCACAGGAGAGAGATTTTTTTTTTTTTTTCCCCTCACCCTTTCCCACACCAATGTACAAGCACTAGCAATGCTTTCTCTTCAGCGGGGTGTTTCAATAGTACCAAGCAGGCAATTTCACGTAAATCACGCTCATTATTTGTGCGGTTCGGTAGCACTTTCGATTGAAATGCCTTTCCTGTTCTCCTTCGCTCATCTGCTCCACAGCGTGCATACGCTGGCCTCTCCGACGGTAAAAAAGTAGCCAGCTGGGGCTATAGAATTCCAGATTGGCAAAGATCTATCGGGATACCTGTCCTTAGGATGACAGAAGGCGACATCTGGATGGCCCAGGACCCCCCCCAAAGCTTGCATCCACCGGGGCTCTGAAAACACATGCTCTGCAGTCAGTCATTTCCCCTGACGATAACTAAAATGGACCCTGTGCCCCAGGACGGTGCCTCAGGCTTTCTCCTACCCTCGTTTTAAAAATATCACCTTTCATATTTTAAAACCGTTTTGGAAAACTTACTTATGAGGGGAAAAAAAAAACAAAACCAACCCCAATCCCCGCTGCCTGAGCACACGGCGTTGTGCTCCGAGCTGCGAGGACGGGCTGGGAGGCGGCCTGCAAGGAAGGCGAAGCCCACAAGATGGCAGGGCCGCATCGCCGCACAGGGGCCGCCCTGCCCGAGACGTTAGCGGCTGCTACAGAGGCTCATTCTAAAAAGAAGCGGCTAAAATACGCCCGGGCTTTCACCTTGCCGTCAGACTGAGAAGAAAGTAAAATAAATAGAGCGTACTAGCTTGGGCAGAGATTCCTCGCAGAAGGTGCTGGAAAAAACCCCCATGGAGACTCCCAGTACCCACCCTCCTGTCAGGGAACAAAGCGTTAGCTGGTGCCTCCAGGGTGCCCTTTGGCCGCAGCTCTGGGGCACGGCTGGCTGGAGGCAGAAGCCAGGCGTGGGGTGGCAGCGGGCGCTGTGGGGACAGCCCGTATCCCCCGTCAGGCAGGGCGACCACAAAAAAGGGGGGCAGAGGGGTTGCATGGGGCTGCGGGGGGGCAGGTGGGCACCGGAGCCTTGTGCAGGCCTGGGATGACTTGACCCTCACCGTGATACAGAAGATTTACAGGTTTTAATATGCAACCAGTCAATTATTACTTGGTTGGTTTTGGGAAGCGAGGGCTTCCTTGGAAGTGGGGCTGCCTTATATTCAGGTAAATATCCCATCCCTGGCAGTCTTCAAGGCCAGGCTGGATGGGGCTTTGGGCAACCTGGTCTAGTGGAAGGTGTCCCTGCCCATGGCAGGGGGGTTGGAACTAGATGATCTTTAAGGTCCCTTCCAACCCAAACCATTCTATGGTTCTATGATACTTCACATCGCTTGATCCTATCCCAGCCTTTCACCCACAGCCAGATTCTGCCTTGCAATGGCTCAAGCAAAATCTTCCTGGTTGTACCACCATGCAGGATCCCTCAGTGCGGGGCACGAAGCACGCGTGCTCCTGTGCAAAGCAAAAGGCAGGCCCCCAAAAATGTTTGGAAAGCTTGGGGCTTCTGCGTGGCTACCTTGTGACTTCTCAGGCAGGCACATCCCTGCCTGGATCGCTGCCTCCAGCCTACCCTTTTTAGCATGTGTTGGCACCACATTGGCTTGGTGATGGGAGGCTGTCTCCAACCTGCGGTGCAGAAGGTCTTCGAGGGATCATTGCTGCCCCTGCATGTGGGACTTTTTGGCAAGTGGAGTTGCTGAGTAGTGCCATCCATGCCTGGGATTTTATTTAATTCTGGGATGCTCATTGCACATACAAGTGGTCTTATGAGAAAGGGAGAATCACCAAACTTCAGGTGCAGCTCTGAATTCCCCAACTTCAAAGACAGCTGTGACAACAAGTTGTTCTCTGTATCTCAGTGAAGAAATCTCCTTAGTATGGTTGTCTTCATCTGCTGGGATCCTGACATCATTCTCAAAAAAATCACGACACCTGGAACAGATTTGGAGTTGATACAGCCTCATTTCTTCCCCAATAGTACAAGCCAGTGCCCTCCCAGCTGGGAGGAGCCTGGCTTTTGAGCAAGCCTGAAACTCCGATGCTCTGAGATCCCAAGCACTCATAGGATTTGGCTTACGGTAGACTCCTCAAAGAAAATCCCATGACTATGCCTTTAAAAAGAGATGGCCCTTGCTTGGGCTTGCTGTGGTTAAGAGCTTCAGGAAGCTCCCCAGTCCTGTTCTGCCACCCCTTCATCACCACAGTCTCTCCACTCCTCCTCCTTCCACGTGGTTCAGCTTGCATCAATCCTCTCCATTGCCAGTGTCCTGAGGAGAACATGCAGGCTGTATCCTCTCCAAAAACACAGGCAAAGAAGGTACTAGAGGAGATGAGTCAACCTCTGTTTAACATTTTGTGGGTTGGGGTTTTTTTTAAATTATTTTGTTGGTTTTTTTCAGTGGAAGCAGGTCTTGTCTGCTTGGGCTTCCCCATGTGACTTCCCTTTCCAGGCTCATATCCTCTGCTGGCTGGTGCAAGCAGCTCCTTGTGCAGTCAGCTTCTGTTCTTTTGAGGCACCAAATTCTCCTCATACAGACTGCAAGCACCCCACATGGCATTCAGTGAGCCAAGCATTTGAATGGTCAATGTTGTTGCATATTTAAGTACCTTTTAGGCTGTATCTCTTAATCCTCAAGCTCTAAAAAATGCTAAATTCAAATGGAAAATAATAGACAAACTTGTTATGCATTGGTACCTCTGTGGCTTGCCTAGAGGCAGAAACGATGTTGAGACTTTTTCAAGTGAAACTATTGTACAAACATGTTGAAGGGAGGCGCACATAAGAAGAGACTTCTACTGGAAAACTTCACTTCTATAGACAATGTGCTGGAACAGAGGTCTGGTGACAGGTAGAAAAATTACCCCAGTGTTTTAAGAAACAAGAAAGAGGATCAGTCTAGCTACAGTGAAGAAGAGACAAGGGAAAAAAAAAAAAATCAGCTCCAATCAAGCATGCCAGGGCATAACCCTCTCTGCAGATCTCTTCTCATAAGGGTCCAAGCCCATGAAAGAACTTGCAATCAATGGATGCTAAAGTCTACTGAAGGAGCAAGCAGGCCATTAATGTAACAAGTCAATGAACCTTGATGGAGCTGACTTTTCTGGAAAATTAGCTGGATTGCCAGGGTAACCAAATCACAAAAGGATGCAGGACACAATCAACACACAGAAGGATACAGACATTTGCTGAAAAGTTCTATGGGCATGACAAAATTAAATGAAACTGGATGTCCTAGAAAACAGTTTCCACTTTCATCATGTCTCTTGGCTGGATTCCACAGCATTGCAGAAACGTTTCTACAAGAATTGATTACTTCTCACATTCTGGGCCCTGGAGAGCTTCCCACGCCGCCCAGAATAGGTAGGTCTTTTTGCATACAGGCTTAGAGGTGAGATCTAAGCCAGCTGGGTAAAGCCACCATGCTTCAATTACACATTACTATGCATATGACTGAATCCTGCGATCAACAAGCTGAAAGGAAAGAGAGTAAAAGGACTAGCCGCTTATTTTACACACATTTAGCAGCAGAATATGCATATAAAAGCAGATAAACTGGGGGAGCAATAGTAAGCTAATCTGAGCCAGAGAGCAGAGGTAGATCTTCTTCTGACACTGAGAATAAGCTTCATCTGGCTAGTGATGAAGCAAATGGATCCATGCTACAGAGTGAGGTCAAAAGCAACATCTCCCCAGAGTTTTGAAGAAGTTTTAGACTCATGGGTTCAGTTCAGCCTAAAACATGGGTCCTTCAGTTCCAAAACTGAAGGCTGAGAGGCTGAGAACAGTGTGGATCAGCTCCTGCCTGGGTCTGTTTTCAG